>NC_135237.1:224965129-227365129 GCF_051348905.1 Ranitomeya variabilis | reverse complement strand
GTGTCTCCGCAGCTATCCTACATGCGTTTGCATATTTCCCATAAAGGATGGGGGCAGTGTTCTGGATCACTGCGTTGAGAAACACGTGATGGTGTCTCCGCGGTGTTGGATGTTTTGGTCTCCCCGAGGCCAATCATCTGTGCCTTTACAGCCTTTTACTAGGCACTGCTCCTAATAGCCAGATTCCTACTCCACACTGATGAGGGGCAAACACCCCGAAACAGCTGTCTGTGGATGGATACCATGCTTGGCATAGGTGGTTTTCCTGTATTGGATGTTTTCCTTTATTGGATGCTGCCCTTCCCGTGGTTGTTCCTTCCCGGGGAAAGGTCTGGTTATTCACTGCTTGCGTTGAGAAACACGTGATGGTGTCTCCGCAGCTATCCTACATGCGTTTGCATATTTCCCATAAGGGATGGGGGCAGTGTTCTGGATCACTGCATTGAGAAACACGTGATGGTGTCTCCGCGGTGTTGGATGTTTTGGTCTCCCCGAGGCCAATCATCTGTGCCTTTACATAGATAAGTGTCGACATGTAGCTTTTCCAATTTTACACCGGTTTCGCGGATAACAGACACTTGTATCTTTTCTTTTAGATACGTTGGATCTTCAACCACGAGATTTGCAGCGGTGTAATTACGGATCTGCACAGAATCAACCACAAAGAGCTAATGCATCTGTGAGAACAATGCCTCTTTCGCCCATCTGTGTTGTAGATCGTGAGGAAAGTTACGCGGCACCCAAACACTCCGGGAATCCAGGCCCCAAGATTTCACGTCAAAAATCTAAGAACGTTTCAAGAAAGCGATTTGCATCACAGATCGCTAGTCCCTGTATAACTCAGGAGGCCAATAGCACAGCCAGCATTCCACAAGTTACTTCTGAAAACAGAGAAATTGAACAGCTCTCCGAGGGTATGTGGTCACCCACAGTTCCTTTCAATATACGGGTGTGTCAAGCTGTACAATCTGCAGATTCTGCTCTTGCAGGATCTTCTAGCGATTTTGGCAATGTACTACCTCTAAAGAAATGCTCAGTATCGTGGCGCCGTGTAAGTAAAAAACAAAATGTTGCTGAACATTCATCTTGCACAGGGACCCCTGTGTGGAATGATGAACACAACAAAATCTTTATTGCCATGTCTGCTCAGTACGTCCATACCAAACTGGCACAGATCAAACTAAAATCTTTCTGTGATACGTATGAAAGACTGATAAATGCCTGTCCAACTCCTGATATTATCGCTGAACTATATGCTTTTAAACTAAATCATGCATGTGTACATACACCCCACCTGTGAATTTAAATAAATCTAAATCCACATGACTAAGCTTGGTTGGCTATTGGTTGAAAAATTAACTAATAATGAAATATCGTAGATCGCTCAGACGCTTTACAGCGTTTTTATCATCATCAAAGGCCGCCCCACAATTTCAACGCGCATATACATACAGACCATTTTAGATTTGTAAATTTGAAACAAATAATGCTGCAAAAACACAGAATAAACAAAATATGCCTGTAAAATGCGTGTGATGTGTTATAAAACTCATATAAAAATGAGAATGTGTTATAAATCTCATATAAAATGAGAATTACCGTATCAAATAATGGTGCAAAACACAAAATATACATAATATACCCGTGAGAATGTGTTATAAAACTCATATAAAAATGAGAATGTGTTATAAATCTCATATAAAATGAGAATTACCGTATCAAATAATGATGCAAAACACAAAATATACATAATATACCCGTGAGAATGAGTTATAAATCTCATGTAAAATGAGAATTACAGTATCAAATAATGATGCAAAACACAAAATATTCATAATATATCCATGAGAATGTGTTATAAAACTCATATAAAAATGAGAATGTTATAAATCTCATATAAAATGAGAATTACAGTATCAAATAATGGTGCAAAACACAAAATATACATAATATACCCGTGAGAATGTGTTACAAAACTCATATAAAAATGAGAATGTGTTATAAATCTCTATAAAATGAGAATTATCGTATCAAATAATGATGCAAAACACAAAATATACATAATATACCCATGAGAATGTGTTATAAATCTCATATAAAATGAGAATTACAGTATCAAATAATGATGCAAAACACAAAATATACATAATGTACCCGTGAGAATGTGTTATAAAACTCATATAAAAATGAGAATGTGTTATAAATCTCATATAAAATGAGAATTACAGTATCAAATAATGATGCAAAACAAAATATACATAATATACCTGTGAGAATGTGGACACATCTGTTTGTAGTTAAGTAAGGAATAGTGGAATCTGTGTAAATGAGGATCTCCACGATAAATGCTGTACTTGGCTTGTGACACTATATTATTTATTTTGTAAGAAGTGTAATGATGTATGTTCATTGTACTTGTGATACTATTTATTTATTTTGTAAGAAGTGAGTTGATGTATGATCATTGTACTATTTAATGTTTTTGCTTTTATACTCTGTAAGAATTTTTATACTATTGAAATGTATTTGAGATGTATTTATGTCAAATTGAGTTTGATCTGATAGTTTTTTTTATAATCATATAAAACACACCGCTTCATACTTGCGGGTGTTGTAATATGGCCACATACATAATGTGCCCAATTGAGTTGACAATAAACATTTTAAACTGATCTGTGTTTGTACATCTATCTGGGATCCCAGAACCTTTCACATTACATAACAACTGCGACTTTCACATGGGCCATTAGCTGCACGGACACATCTGTTGGTGCTTATGTAAGAAATAGTTCTTGTAAAATGAGGATGGTTTTCACTATATGTGTTCCATTACAGCAGCTACATATAAAAAAGCTACATATATATATAAAAAAAATCTAATATAAAATAAAACACAATGCCCTGATTACAGAATAATCTCACAGCAGTTACATATAATACGGAAATCTAATGTAAAGCAATACTGGGATAATAATCACTGTATCAAATTAACATTAGCAAACTATATCAAAAGGGGAGAGCAGACATACAGGGAACAGCTACTGACAGCTGGCAGCCAGGGAGGGGAGGGGTTACACACTCTTGATATACTTTGATATGGGCGGGTCCACCTGTCAAATTGAGTTTGACGAAACCTCCCTATGCTCTACTACTTATATACAACAGTCTTATAAATAGGTGATACTGCTGTGTGTGTATAATATATATATATATATATATATATATATATATATATATATTATTTATTTATATAGCACCATTAATTCCATGGTGCTGTACATGAGAAGGGGTTACATCAAAATACAAATATCACTTACAGTAAGCAGAACAAACAATGACAGAGTGATACAGAGGGAAGAGGACCCTGTATGTGTATATATATATATATATATATATATATATATATATATATATATATATATATATATATATATATATATATATATATATATATATATATATATATTGTGAGGCTGTGGCCTCTGATACAGCTGGGGGGCGCTGTTTGTACTCCCCAGAATGTGCATACAGACGGATGAAGTCCATGGGTGTGCATGAGAGTCACGGATTTCCGGTCCGCGTTTTCCTGGTGGCTGAAGGCCACAGGTTTGTGTGTGTTTAAAAACCCTGCTGTTTGGGGTATGGGCGTGTCAGGTGTCTGGCCAGGTCAGGCCAGGTGTGTGAGGTGCACGTCAGTGTCAGACTGGTGTGTGCTGGTCTGCAGAGTGCATGGAGGCCAGCAGAGCCAGCACCCAGGGCAGCTGAATAGCCTGGCACCCGCAGCGTACACAGAGATGCAAGTCATCCATGGTACTGGTCTCGGATGGACAGTCCTGTGCCCGTAGGTCGATGTCCTGTGCCCATAGGAGTCAGAGGTGGACAGTCCTGTGCCCGGAGGTGGATGTCCTGTGCCCGAAAGAGGACTAGCATGTGCAACGATTGCAAACAGGTGGATATGGTGCCCGGCTGCTATCCGGATGATATCCTGAACTGTGTACGACTGTGTGAGTAAAGAGTCTGTAAAGAGACTGTGATACAGCGATGCAGGACACCCACGAGAACTAGTCAGAGGAGGGCTGGCGTGTGTAGTGTCTGCAATATATGAGGCTGTGTGTATGGAGACAATAGAGACTGTGAGATGGCGTGCGGTCGCCCAGGGAAACTGGACAAGGAAAGTCTGGCCTGTTTAGGAACCGCAAATCTAAAGCCATGTGATATGTATTGCTTTGAACCGGTGTAAACTGGTCACTGATAATATCCACTGAAGTTATATGCATTTATGTGTATTGGACTTTTATGGTGTGAAGAAACACATTAAAAGAGACTTTTGTGTTAGAATTTGTGGGTCACTGCTTCTTCACTGCGTATGATGCTACTGCGGCTCTACTATATATATATATATATATATATATATATATATATATATATATATATATATATATATATGTGTATATATATATATATATATATATATATATATAATACATACACACACACACACACACACACACACAACGCAGTGTCACATATATAACGTATATACACATCAGTAGCAATATCGCCTATATAATGCATATAGACTGCTGTATTGAGTGATTCATTACTTAAATTTAAGAGGGGACTGGATACCTTTCTGGAAAAGTATAATGTTACAGGGTATATACACTAGATTCCTTGATAGGGCGTTGATCCAGGGAACTAGTCTGATTGCCGTATGTGGAGTCGGGAAGGAATTTTTTTCCCCAAGGTGGAGCTTACTCTTTGCCACATGTTTTTTTTTTGCCTTCCTCTGGATCAACATGTTAGGGCAAGTTAGGTTAGGCTATGGGTTGAACTAGATGGACTTAAAGTCTTCCTTCAACCTTAATAACTATGTAACTATGTATATACAATATATGTGTTACTGGCTGCTACTGCTGTATATAATCGCAGTATCACCTATATAATGTAAAAACAGCAGTCTATATACTTTATATAGGCAATACTGCTACTGATGTGTATATATGTTATATATAGGTGATACTGCTGTGTATATATGTATGTATATACACACAGCAGTAACACCTATATAACGTGTATACAACATTTGCAGTATCACCTGTAAAGTGTATAGACTACGGTATATACACTATATAGGTGACACAGCTGTGTATAGTCTCTGTATACACTGTAGCGTGGCTAAAGGCCGTATAGTCGACGGAAGGTATGTGTCGCAGAGATGGCTTGTCTCTGTGATGTAACCCAGAGTGTTTTCTTTATTGCACATAAGCACTAAGGGATCATTTAATACACTTTGGTCCGGGTCACGGGTAGCTGTGAGAGATGAGAGGATCTGGCTACCCATATACCTTACCCCTGGGTAAGGGGCATCACCATACCTCTATATGTGTTTCAGGACCTGCGGTGATGTCACTACCACATGACTAATCATGTGAAGGATTCCTGGGTGTAGTTAGAGGTTAGAGCTATATAAAGTAGGCTAATGCTTAACACAGGACCTGTATGTGGGGAGGTGAAAACCTCCAGAGTGTGTTGAGGCTCCAGGACTGAGCCTGAAGTACTGGACATTTGTATTTTCTTTTGCCTGAGCTAAAGGCTATTTGATTTTCTGTTTGTTATGTGGGTTTGTGGAGCAATAAACCCTATGAACTTTTGAAGGACCGTGCCTTATGATTGCCACCCACTGCACCTGAGCGAGTACAATCCCTACAATTGGTGGAGAATGCGGGCAACATTCACAGCGGAGACGTAAGACTGTTACTGTATGTTCTGGGTCAAGTCTGTTGCAAGCCAGCCAGCATTGCCAGGAAAAATGGAGGAACTACTGAAACACTTGGTCCAGTTGCAGTCACAGCAGCCAGAGACCAACAGGCTGTTGTTGCAGCATGAGCAATGGCAGCAGATGCAACTTCTGGCAACTGCCATCCAGGGCAGGACGAGCGCCCCAACCCCAGGTCTGGCTGATGATGCCCACGTCCGGAAGGCGGTAAGACGCGCATTGCAGAAAATGACCCCCGGGGATGATGTTGAGGCCTTCCTGACTGTGTTTGACAGGGTCGCTGATAGGGAAAATCTCCACCAGAGCAGTGGGCAGAGGTACTGGCGCCATACCTGACGGGGGAACCCCAGATGGTGTACTATGACTTGACCTTGCAGGATGCCAAGGAGTATCACAAACTGAAAGCTGAGATTCTCTCATGTTTAGGGGTGACACTGACTGTTAGGCCCAGCAGTGAACTCTCTGTGCCCTATCACCTGGACAAACCACCTCGCTCCCAAATGTTCGACCTGTTGCACCTGGTTTAGAAATGGCTGCAGCCAGAGTCTTCTACGCCTGCACAAATGGTAGAACGAGTGGTGATGGACCGGTTTGTGCATTCCTTGCCAAGGCCCATACAGACTTGGGTTGCCCAGGGAGATCCCCAGAATGCCGATGAACTGGTCGGACTGGTCGAGAGATACCAGGGGACGGAAGGCTCCTTGGGGCGGCAGCCCATGCCATACTGTGGGTCCCAGAAGGAGGCTGAGTCCCAAAAAGGGGTGGGGCGTCCAAGGTAACAAAAGGCAGGGGAGGTGGTGCCCAAGGTCCCTACTGGTGATATTATTTGCTGGAAGTGCCATGGGCCAGGACATATAGCTGCCTGCTGTCTCCAGACCACTGAGCTGCAGCATGGGACGCCGTAGTTCATACTATGCATATCCAGCCTGCAGTGTAAGCTCTCTGCCCAACGAGGGGCCTCAAGCATGTCCCAGGAAGGTGAACGGTTGAGCAGTAACGGCGCCTCTAGACTCTGTGAGCTTAGTGACCCCGGTGAGGGCCACTTTTCCTCTCAACCTACTCACGGGGAAGAAGGTATGAGTGCGATGCATACATGGTGATGCAAATGACTACCCTATGGCCAGGGTGGACATTGAAATGGCCCATGAAGTTGGCGTCATTCGGGACTTGTTGCACCCTATAATTATAGGCTGGGATTTCTGTTTGTTTTGGGATCTGTGGGGAAAGAGTTGTGAGGTCGCTAGCAAGAGTAGGGAACCAGTGAACCCTAATAAGGTATCGCCACACTCCGAGACAGACAGGTTTTCTTTTTGTGTCCTAGTAGGGGATGAGGGAGAAGTGTCCCCTGTATCTGACATTCCAGAGGTAGGGGTGGCCGGTGAGAATTTTGGGACTGCCCAACATAGGGACCCCACTCTGAGGGAAGCCTTTAATAATGTCACAGTTATTAATGGGGTTGCACAGGAGCCGAAGGCGGACACAAGATTTCCCCATTTTATGATGAGTGGGGAGATGTTGTACCGGGTCACGAAAATAAGGGAGGAGTTGGTAGAGCAGTTGATAGTGCCGGGTCCCTATAGACAGAAGGTGTTTGACATGGCCCATTCACACATCTTGGGTGAACACCTAGGGGTGGAAAAAACGCAGGAACGGGTTGTGCAGAGATTCTATTGGCCTGGGTGTCACCGGGAAATAGTGAAATATTGCAGGTCCTGTCCTACATGTCAGTTAACTGCCCCCACTCCTCATTTCCTGAGCCCCCTTGTGCCATTGCCCATTATTGAGGTGCCTTTCGAGAGAATTGCCATGCACTTGGTCGGTCCCCTAGTTAAATCTGTCTGGGCCATCAGTATATACACTGTGTTCCAAATTATTATGCAAATTGGATTTAAGTGTCATAAAGATTTAATTGTTTTGTTTTTCAAATAAACTCGTGGATGGTATTGTGTCTCAGGGCTCAATGGATCACTGAAATCAATCTTAAACACATGTGATAATTGGTTTTCCAGGTGATTCTAATTAAAGGAAAACTATTTAAAAATGATGTTCCACATTATTAAGCAGGTCACCGTTTTCAAGTAACATGGGAAAGTAAAAGGATCTCTCTGCTGCTGAAAAGCATCAAATAGTGCAATGCCTAGGTGAAGGGATGAAAACATTAGAAATTTTCCAAAAACATAAGCGTGATCATCGTACTGTTAAGAGATTGTTGGCTGTATCTGAGCACAAATGTGTTTGTGCTGATAAAGGCATAATGAGGAAGATTTCTGCCAGGCAAGTTCATCGGATTAAGAGATCAGCTGCTAAAAAGCCATTACAAAGCAGCAAACAGATATTTGAAGCAGCTGGTGCCTCTGGAGTCCCTTGAACCTCAAGGTGTAGGCTCCTTCAAAGGCTTGCTGTGGTGCATAAACCTACTATTCGGCCACCCTTAAACAGTGTTCACAAGCAGAAATGATTGTATTGGGCCCACACATACATGAAGACTAATTTCCAAACAGTCTTGTTTACTGATAAGTGTTGAGCAACCCTGGATGGTCCAGATGGATGGAGTAGTGGATGGTTGGTGGATGGCCACCATGTCCCAACAAGGCTGCAACGTCAGCGAGGAGGTGTAGGAGTCATGTTTTGGGCCAGAATCATGGGAAACAGCTGGCAAGGCCCTTTAAGGTTCCTGAAGGTTTGAAAATGACCTCTGCAAAGTATATAAAGTTTCTGACTGACAACTTTCTTCTATAGTCTAAAAAGCAGAAACGTGCCTTCAGGAGCAAAATCATCTTCATGCTGACAATGTCCCATCTCATGCTGCAAAGAATACCTCTGAGTCATTGGCTGCTATGGACATAAAAGGAGATAAACTCATGGTGTGGCCACTATCTTCCCCTGACCTCAACCTTATAGAGAACCTTTAGAGGATCATCAAGCAAAAGATCTATGAGGGTGGGAGGCAGTTCATATCCAAACAGCAGCTCTGGGAGGCTATTCCAACTTCATGCAAAGAAATACAAGCAAAAACTCTCCAAAAACTCACAAGTTCAATGGATGCAAGAATTGTGAAGGTGACATCAAAGAAGGGTCCTATGTTAACACATAACTTGACCTGTTGGGATGTTTTGGAGTTAAATAGCGTTTTTGTTCAGTGAATGTGACCTCCTAATGCTGCAAATTCCACAAATGAGCATTTTCAGTTCTTTAAAACATATCAAATGTTTAGAAATTCTACTGTGCATAATAATTTGGAACAGTGCATTTTGAGTTTTTATTCATTTTGGAAATTATGCTGTTATCATTGGGAGGTTTCTTCAATAAAATTCGATGTATAATCTAACAGGTGATGACTTTTATTAGACTGACTGTCATTTGCACCGACCATTTAGGAAAATCTGATAAAAATGTAATTTGCATAATAATTTGGAACATAGTGTATTAGTCATCCTGGACTATGTCACACGCTATCCTGAGGCAATTCCCCTGAGAAATTCTTCCTCGAAGAGTATAGCTCACGAATTGGTCCATGTGTTTTCCTGGACAGATTTGCCGAAGGAGATCCTGACTGACCAGGGGTCACCTTTTATGAGCAAGGTGATGAGAGAGTTGTGCCAAGTCCTGAAAATCTCCCAGTTGAGGACTTCGGTTTACCATGCTCAGTCAGATGGCCTTGTTGAGAGGTTTAAGACACTAAAGAGCATGCTGAGGAAAGCCATAGAGAAAGACGGTAGAGACTGGGACTGTCTCTTACCATATCTGATGTTTTCCATTTGTGAAGTTTCACAGGCCTCCACGGGGTTCTCACCATTCGAGCTTCTGTATGGCCGACATCCATGACGTCTCCTGGATATAGCTAAGTAAACCTGGGAAGCCGAAGTCACGCCCCACAGAAGCGTCATTGAGCATGTGGCCCTGGTGCAGCAGAGGATTGCAAAGGTGATGCCTATCATGAAAGAATACGTCCACCAGGCACAAGAAGCTCAGGCCAGGGTCTACAACCGGTCTGCAAGAGTTAGGCAGTTCAATCCAGGAGACCGAGTTCTTGTGTTTGTTCCGACTGTGGAGAGCAAGTTCTTGGCCAAATGGCAAGGGCCATATGAGGTGGTCGAGAAGCTTGGTTAGGTGAACTATAAGATTCACCAACCAGGAAGACGGAAACAAATGAAAGTTTACCATGTCAACCTCATCAAGCCATGGCAAGATAGAAAGCCGGGGATAACTCCATGTTTGCTGGGCAAACCAGAAGGTGAGGTTGGAGGGGTTACTATGGCGGAGACTCTATCGAAGGCCCAGAAACAGCAGTGCCGGGAGTTACTCCAGAAGAACAGAGACCTGTTTTCAGAGTTGCCGGGGTGCATGAAGGTCGTAGAGCGTGAGGTCCTTATAGAGCCACATGTGCGGGTGAACGTGAAGCCCTATCGAATTCCTGAGGCCCGTCGAGAAGTAATCTCCAAGGAGGTTGAGCGTATGTTGAAGTTCGGAGTCATTGAGGAATCCAAGAGCCCAATTGTCCTGGTCCCAAAGCCTGATGGTGAATGGAGGTTCTGCAATGACTATCGGAAGTTGAATGAGGTCTCCAAGTTCGAAGCAGGTCCCATGCCATGAGTTGATGAGCTCATCGAAAGACTTGGGCACGCCAGGTACATAACCACCTTGGATTTGACGAAGGGGTATTGGCAGATCCCCATGGCACAGGAAGCCAAGGAGAAGACTGCATTTTCTACACCAAATGGATGCTTCCAGTACGTCGGGATGCCGTTTGGCATACAGGGAGCTCCGGCGACCTTCCAGAGGGCTATGGATGGAATCCTTGCACCTCATAAGCCATACGCTGCTGCGTACCTGGATGATGTCGTCATCTTTAGCCCAGACTGGGAGAGTCATCTGGAAAAGGTTCAAGCAGTGTTGGATGCTCTAAGAGAAGCGGGGTTTACAATAAACCTGAAGAAGTGTGCCTTGGGTTAAGAAGAAGCCAAGTACCTCGGATATGTAGTGGGTCGTAGCAAAATAAAACCCCAAATCAGTAAATTGGAGGCAAATCAAGCATGGCCAAGACCAATCTCCAAAAAGCAAGTTAGAGCCTTCCTGGGGATCATGGGATATTACAGGAGGTTCATCCCAAACTTCGCCATGGTTGCTGCGGTTCTGACTGATCTTATGTTTAATCTCTTTTATTAAAGTATTAAAATAGTACAACATATCACAAATACAAACATACATATAGACTAAAGTAGTTACAAAACTTCTCCAAAATAGTACGTGTTTTTTACTTCACGCAAATATGGTATCATCACAGAATCATATTTATTAGTTATTGCTGTATATGTTCCTTGCTCAACTCTTCTATTCTTTCTTAGCATCTCATATTGTGCACCACCTGTTGCCCCATTTCGATAATTATTTCGCTAAGCGGAAGTCTATTTCCAATTGCTATATTTATCCATAGAATCCGCCCAATATATCATTTATCCCTGACTGCAGCTTGCTTATGGTATAACGTCAGACTTAAAGGAAAGATAAGAAGAAAAGAGGAAAAAGAAAGGAAAAATGAGAAGGGGAAAGGAAGGATCATGCCTCCGCAGCCCTCTGAAACCAGCCCAGGAAAGCCAAGGAGAAACCTCACTGCCGGGAAAGTACCTCCCATTTCTCCATGAGAGCCCCGAAACTCCCAGAGTCCCTAAATAAAATCCAGGGTTGCCATGTCCGCAAGTACCTAGAGTTATCACCCAAAGCCTGTGCAAACAATTCCTCCATATGGTGGATATGTGAGAATTCTGTTAACCATTCAATCATGGACGGAATTTTCGTTGTACGCCAATGTCTAGGTATAACCATGCGGGCTGCCGTCAAGCAAAACCTCAGGATACTGCTTTTTTGTTTGGCTATTGGTCCCGGTAGCATGGACAAGATGGCCATGTGCGGAGTAAGATTTATATCCTCTCCTGATATTTTATTGTAAGTCGAGAATACTTCTCCCCAGAAACTCTTTATCCCTGGACACTGCCACCAAATATGGAACAAAGTTCCCCTTGCGTTCCCACAGCGCCAGCACCCATCCGCCACCGAGGGGAATATGGCATGCAACCTCACAGGATATTGGTACCATCTAGTAAGAATTTTGAAATTCTTCTCTTGGGCATGGCTGGCCGGAGACATCCCATGAGCGCAGCGGTATGCCGATGTGATTTCCCTCTCAGTAAATGTGCATCCCATTTCCGCCTCCCACGCTCTTAATATATCCCGGGATAACTGTTGAAGTCTCCTCGTTTAGTAATTTGTACACAAGAGAAATCTGATGCGATGGGGGTGTCTGCTGGGCGAATATCCTCTCAAACTGTGTTAGAGAAGGTGGTGGTACTTCTCCACCAGAAATTCGTCTGACAAATGATTTTAATTGTTCATACTCTAACCAAGATAGTGTACGAGTAGGACATTCGTCTTGTAGCTCGTTGAGAGAGGAAAGACCCTTCTGCGATATTATTTGATATATTCTTTGATTGGATTCCACCCTCCATCCCAAAAACCTCTCGCAGTGAAGGCCTGGTGGAAAATCAGGATTAGCGAATATAGGAGACAATGGGACAGTTGTGCTCATTAATTTTTTCTTATATTTTAGCATGTCCCAACTCTTAAGGATCTCGCCAGCCATCATATCCCGACAACCCTCCCCTATTTTCTCTTTATTTCTGGTCACTATCCACGGTAAATTCCGCAATGGAACTAGGTACCCCTCCTGTTCCAGTCCAACCCATTGTTTGGTCTCCCGTCTATAATGCCAATCAAAAAGATGGATCAATTGTGAGGCCTGGAGGTATGTCTTTAAGTCTGGAAGTCCCGCCCCCCCTTGTGATTTAGGTCTCGTCAATGTTCTGTAACTCAGCCTAGATCTGTTCTGACGCCATATAAAATGTATTAGAGCTGATTTAATAGTCTTAAAAAAACTTTGAGGTGGTGTGATCGGTACCGTCTGGAACACATAAAGGAACCGGGGAAGCACATCCATCTTGAATGTGTTTATGCGGCCAAACCACGAAATCATTTTTTGATCATACTTTTTTAGATCCCTTATAGTTTTATTCAGTAGGGTTTCGTAGTTTAGTGTGTATAGTTTATTTAGATCTGAGGGGACCTGTATGCCCAAGTATTTAATGGCACCAGCCTGCCATTTAAATGGGAAATTCTCCTTTGCCCTATCCACATCTTCCGATGGCAAAGTAATATTAAGTGCCTCAGTTTTGGTGTAGTTTATCTTAAAATTACTGACCTCTCCGTACTTTTTGAATTCAGACATTAATGCAGGTATAGTGATATGAGGTTGGGAGATGTATAGAAGGAGGTCATCTGCATACAATGAAGTTTTATAATGCTTCTGGCCTATCTTGATACCCCATACACTAGGGTTATTTCTTACTGCTACCGCTAAATGTTCCATTGCCACCGTGTACAACAAGGGCGAAAGAGGACACCCCTGTCTTGTTCCATTATGAATCCTAAAGGGGTCCGAGAGCCATCCATTAATTTTAATTGTAGCTGACGGGTTCGTGTATAGGGCCGCAATTTTGTATAAGAATCTGTCCCCCAGCCCTATCTGTCGGAGAGCTGATTGAAGGAAGCTCCACCTCACTCGGTCAAACGCCTTTTCGGCGTCCACCGATATCAGTCCCAGGTGCTTCCGGTAGGTCCTGGCATGAGCGATCAAAGATATAGTCTTCAACACTCCATCACGTGCCTCTCTTCCCTGAACGAAACCCACTTGGTCTGAATGTATGATATATGGTAATAGGGGTGCAAGTCTGTTGGCCAGGATCTTCGCGAATAATTTCATGTCTATATTGATCAGAGAAATTGGTCTATAGTTAGAGACCACTGTTGGATCTTTTCCCGATTTTGGCAATACTGTGATATAGGCCGCCAGAGATTGATGCGTAAACCCTGAGGACTCAGAAATGGAGTTGTAAGTCCTTGTCATGTGTGGTGTTAACTGTTCTCTGAAGAGTTTATAAAAGTGGGGGGAAAACCCATCAGGGCCAGGGCTCTTCCCGTTTGGAGTATTTTTTATGGCCTCATCCACCTCTTGTGTCGATATGTCTGCCTCTAGCTCATCTGTTATCTCTGTGGAAAGTCTAGGAAGTGGCGTGTCTGCTACATATTTATCTATTTTAGCCTGTATGTCCCCGGCGTGATTAGCCGAGTGCATACCCTCCAAGTTATATAGCTTCTGATAGTATTCTCGTATTGTTTCTAGAATCTCCCCTGGGTCGTGAGTCTCCGTTCCCGTACGTTTCTGAATTTTTGGAATGTAAGTCGTCTGAGTCCTAGGATGTAATAATCGAGCTAGGGGGCGGTCGCATTTATTGGCCTTATGATAAAGGAGACTTTTAAAATTATTTCTGAATTTCAGCGATTGCTCATTTAATAAATTTCTAAGGGTCTCCCTATGTTTAATTAATTCCCCTAGTATTACCGGTGACATAGTATTTTTATGTTTTTGCTCCAATACATATATAGTATCCATTAATTCTTTTGTTTTTTCCAATCTCTGTTTTTTAAGACGGGATCCGTGTTTTACCAGGATTCCACGAAGCACGCATTTTAGGGTCTCCCATTTCACCGGGGTCGAGGTGTCATCGTTTGCGTGATCTGACCAAAACTGTTCTATTGTCTTTTTTATGTCTGTCGTGCAATTCAAGTCTTTCAACAAATTGTCATTCAATCTCCAAGTCCAGGGACAGTCCACTACATCTGGTGGGGAAATGTCTAAGAACACCGGGGCATGATCCGACCATAAGAAGCTACCAATGGACGGTCGGGGGCGCCAGGATAGGGCATGATGGCTGACAAGAAAAAAGTCAATTCGGCTATAGGAATCATGAGAACTGGAATAGTACGTATAATCTCTACCTCCAGGATTATGTGCTCTCCAAATGTCCACCAGCTGCATCCCATGGATAGATTGTTTCAAAAGGGACAATTGCCTAGTGATTCCTCTCACATTTCGTGTTGAGGTATCCATTCGTGGGTCAAGGGTGAGATTGAAGTCCCCCCCTATCACCATCACCCCCTCAGCAAATTCCGCTACTCTCCTTAGGAAACCCCGGCCAGCCCTGGCCTGATTTTTGTTTGGGGCATACCGCCCCGCAATAGTGTAGAGGGTTGTATGAATCCTAACTTTTAATAGTAGGTACCTGCCTTCTGGATCCGCATATGTGTCCTCAACTGTGTGCTGGAGGGACTTGTGGATCGCAATAGACACCCCCCTCGAACGACTTTCGGGGCAAGCGCTATGGAACCAAGTCGTGAAGTATCGGTCCTTGATAGTAGGGATATTGTTTTTTTTAAAATGAGTCTCCTGAAGTATAAGTATTTGTACCTTAAGCTTATGCATTCCATATAGGATTTGTGACCTTTTCTGGGGCGTGTTAAATCCCCTGGTATTCAGGGATCCCATAGTGATCTTTGGGTGCATTGTTGTCTGAGTCGTGCCTTCTCTCTCCCTACTGAGAGGGCCGCGGAGGCTAAAGTAGATCTAATTTATCAAAGAAATAGAGATAGTGAATAGAAAAGGTAGATAATTAGACACGTATTCAGTTAATTGCGAAATCAGGGTCAATATCTATCGAAACGTAGTACGTCTTTGAAGCCTGAAGTGGTGTGCTCTACGTAAGATGCCTTCTTATACCCTAAAATATGTGGTGGAGAAATGTGTTAACCGCCAATGCCGTTCAACGGGTTATGGCTTCTCCGTAGGGTCGTAAGCTATGTGCGATATGGAGTGAGACTCCCTCCTCCGACACAACCATCAGTAACCTCTCCTCAACTGAGGGGAATAAATGTTAACTTTAAATTGACTTAACCGGAACCTGTCATATAGCGAGGTAGGGCCAGAGTATGGTTTACAGTCTTTGTTCTAATGCCATTCACATCTCCCAATTCTCCCTCATGCCCCAAATGAAAGCTACGCCAGACTTAAAAATAATGCAGGGGTGCAGGATATCAACGACGATTCAATGAGTTGTTATAAAATACTATCTACATACTATAATATAAACCAAAAACCAACCATCTTCCACGACAGTCGTGAACTTATCATCCGCTTGGACTACCACAGTGGGGCAGAACAATGGCACAATATGTAGCACCCCTAGTGGGGGAGGAAAAGAAAAAAAAAAACTCCAAGAGAGGGGGGGAGAAGGGAAAAGGGGGAAGGGTGGAGAAAGAAAGGGGGGGAGGGAAGAAGGGAAAAGGGGGAAAGAGGAGGGGGGAAGGGGAGGAGGAAGGGGAAAAGGGAGGGAAGGGGAAAAAGGGAAGGGGGCATCGTTCTCTTGATTCCCATTAAATTCCTGTGGAAAGCGTCTGCCTTCTTTTTCTATGCGCTGTCTATCTTGAAGTCCTTGCGGAATCAATAACGGTCGTTGCTATGCAAGATATTCCACTCCATGGCACCAATCAAATGTTAGTGAACTGGAGTGTGGACATCCATCTGTGCTCCTGATCCTCATGAAAATGAAACCATATATATCCCACAAACCCTTTCCCCCACCCAAACAGGCAGTCATGGAACCCATTCTGTCATGATCCTAACTTCATGGTTCTCTCCCTTCTTCGTTACCTCTGGGATCACGCCCTTCTCTATCCATTCTTCTGCCTGCTCTCCTCTGCCTTTGAGGGAAAAATTGCCTGGGAGGGTCTGCTCCTCTGTACTGTAATGGCAGAGAAGGCCATTCTGTGATTTCCACCCTTGGGATGTTAAGCGCCGCCGAAAAAGCAGGGATGCCGTTCGGATGACTCAGCAGGTGAACCCTGCCTTCTTTTTGGATACGTAGGCGGAACGGAAACCCCCAAGTGTATGATATATCATGCTGGCGTAAAACGTCTAGTACCGGGCGGAGAGCTTTCCTCCTCTGCAGAGTCCACCGAGATAGATCAGGCAATAGCTGGATTCTGGTATCTTTGTATTTTATGGTGTTCTCTATTCTTGCCTTGGACATCACTTCATCCTTTATTTGGTATCTATGCACCCGGCATATCACATCACGTGGAGGAGCCTGGTTTTGAGGTCTTGGACCCAACGCCCTATGAGCCCGGTCTAGTTCAAGGGGTGACTCCTGTGGACGCTGCAGAACAGAGTTAAATACTTGCTGCAGTGCGCCTCTTATGTCTTTGGGTGCCACTGTTTCTGGTAATCCTCGAACCCTAATATTGTTCCGCCTTCCCCTATTTTCGGCATCATCAAGCATATCTGCCAGCATTTGAGTATGATAGGATTGTTCTGCAAGCGTCTCATCCTGAGCATCTAATCTGGCCGTCAGAGCCGCGATAGCTTGGTCATGTACATTAACCCTTTCATTGCACTGTTGTATCTCATCCCTCAGGGTTGATAATTCTGCCTTATACGATGTCTCTAGGCGGATCACATATTGTTCCATGTCCTGTCTGGTGGGCATATCACGTAGTCTAGCATTCAACAAACCCATATCGAGTCCTGGGATCAATTGTGTGTTATATCCAAAGCCCTGTGAGTTATATGCAGGATAGCAGAGAGAGGGCATTATCTGTGGGGCCTGAGTTTGTGAGGCAACCCTCCTGAACTGGTTGGCCTCCCCCTACAACCACAACATCAGGGGCTATAACGTGCCTGGAGGATTCAGAGCTGCTTCTGGGGTAGGGGGACGCAGGGCTCTGAGATGGACCTTCATTGTAATCCATTTCACAATCTTCTTCTTCTGTCCTATGCACTTCCCCATCGTCCTGTGTCTCTCCTGTCATTGCCAGCGCTGACCCCTGCTCTCCTCCCTCTCCTCCCTCCTGTGGCCCCCTCCCCTCCCCAGCTCCATCTTGAAGCACTGCTGGTAATGATTTATGTCCTCCCTCACATTTCCCAGTGCCAGAAGCAGCATCTCCACTGTGTCTCACCTCCTGTGTCACTGACCCGTCGGAGCTGCTTCCCGCCCCTGCTTCTGCTGTGTCAGCGTCTGTTACAGCGTCTGCTGTCTCCTTCTCATCCACTGTCACCATGTTTCTTAGGCCTTCTCCTCTGTCTGGACCGACCAGGAATTTTGTTATCTGTTGAGTTGCGGGCTCCTCTGCCACCGAGGGGGTTCCCCCGTATCCCTTCTTCTTTTTGGGACCCATGGTAGTGCTGTTGGGATCCGGAATCGTGCTCTGATATGGTATTTAGTCGGTTTTATGGAGGGAGCTCCTCTGCCTGCTTCCTCACTCCACCGCTGTCATGCCACGCCCCCCTGACTGATCTTATAACGGGGACAAAATCAGTAATGGTTAAATGGTCCGAAGAGACAGAGTCAGCCTTCCAAGAAATGAAAGGGGCTCTGTGTAAGCAACCCGTTCTGATGGCCCCAGACTTTAAGAAAGAATTTATTCTTCAGATGCCTCGGATGTTGAGGTAGGAGCAATCCTTTCCCAGGAGATACATGGGCAGGAACATCCTGTTCTCTACCTGAGTAGGAAGCTGTCTTCATGTGATAGGAATTACTCAGTCTTAGAGAAGGAGCGCTTGGCCATAAAGTGGGTGGTGGACACGTTACGGTACTATCTGCTGGGACGTAAGTTTAGATTGATATCCGACCATGCCCCACTCAGATGGATGAGGGAAATGAAGGGTAGAGATTCTAGGGTCACCCGTTGGTTCTTACCCCTGCAGGACTTCAGCTTCCATGTAGAACATAGGGCAGGGAAGCTACACGGTAATGCTGATGTCCTCTCAAGAATCCCTTGTCTAGTGGGGGAAAGTGCCAAGCCCCACGGCTTTAGGCAGAGGGGGAGGTATGTAGCGTGGCTAAAGGTCGTAAAGTCGACGGAAGGTATGTGTCACAGAGATGGCTTGTCTCTGTGATGTAACCCAGAGTGTTTTCTTTATTGCACGTAAGCACTAAGGGATCATTTAATACACTTTGGTCCGGGTTACGGATATCTCTGAGAGATGGAAGGGTCTGGCTACCCATATACCTTACCCCTAGGTAGGGGCATCACCATACCTCTATATGTGTTTCAGGACCTGCGGTGATGTCACTACCACATGACTAATCATGTGATGGGTTCCTGGGTGTGGTTAGAGCTATATAATGTAGGCTAATGCTTAACACAGGACCTGTATGTGGGGAGGTGAAAGCCTCCAGAGTGTGTTGAGGCTCCAGGACTGAGCCTGAAGTACTGGACATTTGTATTTTCTTTTGCCTGAGCTAAAGGCTATTTGTTTTTCTGTTTGTTATGTGGGTTTGTGGAGCAATAAACCCTATGAACTTTTGAAGGACCGTGCCATATGATTGCCACCCGCTGCACCTGAGCGAGTACGATCCCTACAACACACACAGTGTGCATGTGTGGATATATGTATAAAATATATATACATATACAGCAGTATCATCTATATGACGTGTATAACATTATACAAGTGATACTGCAAATGCTATATACACATTATATATACAAAAACTTTTATATATACAGTACAGACCAAACGTTTGGACACACCTTCTCATTTAATGATTTTTCTGTATTTTCATGACTATGAAAATTGTACATTCACACTGAAGGCATCAAAACTATGAATTAACAAATGTGGAATTATATACTTAACAAAAAAGTGTGAAACAACTGAAATTATGTCTTATATTCTAGGTTCTTCAAAGTAGCCACCTTTTACTTTGATGACTCTTGGCATTCTCTTGATTTAGCTTCAAGAGGTAGTCACCGGGAATGGTTTTCACTTCATAGGTGTGCCCTGTCAGGTTTAATAAGTGGGATTTCTTGCTTTATAAATGGGGTTGGGACCATCAGTTGTGTTAAGCAGAAGTCTGGTGGATACACAGCTGATGGTCCTACTGAATAGTGTCAGGATCACACTCAGTCGGAGCAGCCTTTGGAAGTGGGGAATCACCAGAAATAATACACAAGACACGTCTTGTATAGTGTATCACTGGGAAGTCTCTGAAGCACGCCTGCCTTCAAGGTGCTATCCCTTCTTTATATAGTTGTATCGGTAGGTTCAGTGGTTATACAAGTTTTGCATGTTTAAACAAAAAGACAAAACAGGAAAGAAAGAATAAACAGTTTCGTCTATGTGATAGTTTCACTACAGACAAAAGCCTAAGTGGCAGTTTCACAAACAAACAGTACAAAGGCAATTCCACAGACAAGAAAAACAGGATTTCATACTATAGCTAAAATGTCCTTGAATGGACAGGTCAATATTTATCACAAATTCTTTTTTGTGGTTCATTGAGGTAACCATTTTTGTTCTGCTCTTCACAATCCCCCCTTTGACATATTCCATTAAAAACCTTGTCATATAGACGATCATTTTAGTCATTCTTTTTGTGATATTACAACAAAAAAACTTTATATTCTCGCATCCATTACACAAAATTTATTTGTGCATACCGAGATACCCTTGAGTACAACCTTGAATAATACATATATAATTACAATAACTATAACTGTATGTATTAGGCTTTGCATAATCCCGGTAACCCACCCACCGATCCCTCTGAACCAATTGGCCGGGTTAAGAAAGGAAAAGGTATCTGACCACCAGCTATCCTTATTTTGGTCATTGTCTTTGTCATACTGATCCCTGAGTCGTTGTACGTCTTCTAATTTAAATCTCATACTCATAGTACTATTTGGGTCTATATAATGACAGCAGGTGGGTCCGATGATTTGACACATACCCCCTTGTGAGGCAGTTAGGTAATCCAATACCAGGGTATGTTGGTTAGTGATTATTATAAGCTGATTCTGTACAGCTATACTAGTATTTAATATGTCCAATATATCCCAAATCTGGTCATCTAGATAATCCGTGGCTCTAACTAATTTATCCCACATCTGTGTTAACATAGGATAAATAAAAATGGTACTAGCAATTTTGTTGGGAATTCCCATTTGTACTATATGTGGCCTCCCCGAGGGACGTGGTGAGTTATCTGCAGCTCTTTTATACAGTGTGTGCTTGGGCACGGCTTGCATATTCACTTGTTTGTTCGAAATTATGAAAGTAGCCGGGGTTAGGCGTCCTAATGTACAAGTACCCTTTATACCTACGGGAAGCTATTAATATGCTCCTTCTCCGCATATCCAAAATGTACCCTCAGGCAGATCCCACAAAGCTGAGTGCTGCAATACCAATCTGTGAGCCAAATCCACAAAACTAGATACATTATTAACATCAATATCATGATTCTTATACTGCTTTTTTGCAATGGCTTTCATGTATCCATGATGCCTTTCCTTCAAGCTTGACTGCTGTTGGAGTTGTTAACAGGACTTGGAAAGGTCCGTCAAATCTCGGTTCCAGAGTCTTTCTGGTGTGTCTTTTCACGTAGATTTGATCACCAGGTTCCAACTTGTGGCCTCCTTCAAGATTTTCTGGATCTGGAAGGGAAGCAAAAACTTGCGAATGCACTTTAGTTAAACGTTTTTGTAATTCTTGTACATAAGCAGTTAAAGTCTCAGTATTCAACATCAGTTGTTGTGGAAAATAACAACCCAAATTTGCTGCTCTACCAAAAAGAATTTCATGTGGTGACAGCTTAGCCTTCCCCCTTGGGGCGTTTCGGATGGAATACAGGGCAAGTGGTAGACACTCGGTCCAAGGCTTTCCTGTTTCTGCCATGGCCTTCTGGATTTTTAATTTTATTGTTCCATTTAATCTTTCCACTTTACCTGAACTCTGTGGGTGATACGGAGTGTGAAACTGGTTTTCTACTCCCAACATTTTCATAACATTCTGGAATATTTCCCCAGTAAAATGGGTACCCCTATCTGACTCGATCACCTCAGGCATGCCGTAACGGGGTATCAGTTCATGTGCTATTTTAATGGCAGTAGTTTTTGCTGAGGCTTTACGAACTGGATAAGCCTCTGGCCACCCTGAGAACATGTCCACACACACAAGCACATATTCGTATCCATTGTACCTAGGAAGCTGGATGTAGTCGATCTGGAGTCTTTGAAAGGGATACAGTGGTCTTACATGATGCTTGGTTGGGGTTTTAATGGTCTGACCTGGATTGTGTGCCAGGCATATAGCGCATGCAGCACACATGTTCCGAGCAAAATTACCAAAGCCTGGAGCCAACCACCTTTCTTTTACCTTGAGCGTCATACCATTTGCCGACACATGCGTGGGTAGGTGGAGGTCACTTGCCACTGCGGGGTACCAGGCTCTGGGTAAACACAACAAAGTTCCTTTTTTCCATAATCCTTGCTGATCTTCTGCCCCTTTTTTCTGCCACTGCCCTCGTTCTTCGTCGTCTACCTGTTTCTGAGCTTCCTTCAATCTCTCCTCATCATCTTCAGAGCTATCTAGTGTGTGGGCATGATGTAAGGGTTTACGTGCTGCCTGTTTTGCTGTCTTGTCGGCTTTATCGTTACCCCTGGCTTCCTCGGTGTCGAGTCTCACATGTGCAGCTACCTTTATCACCGCTATTTCTTTAGTTTCTTGTGCTGCCTCCAGAATCTGTCTAATGAGGGAGGCATGTTTAACAGGTTGGCCTGAAGCAGTCATATAACCTCTGGCTCTCCATATTACGCCAAAATCGAAAATAATGCCATGTGCATATCTAGAATCAGTGTATATGTTTGCTGTCTGATCTTTGGCTATTTTTAGAGCTTCAACCAATGCCGTAAGTTCTGCTTCTTGTGCAGACTGATTAGCAGGGAGAGGTTCTGCTTTCAGCACTTCATGCTGAGTTACTACCGCATAACCTGTATGAAATTGTCCATTCATATCTGCATATCTACTGCCATCTATGAAAAGTTCAAATGTAGCATTACAGAGTGGCTTGTCACGTACATTACATAAGACCTGAGTCTCTTGTTCCATTAATTGTACACAATCATGCATTGACTTTGATGGGTCAAAGGAGTTGGAGAGTGCAGTTTCCTCAGGTATGGTACCCCCCTCAGACTCTAAAGGGAGCAAAGATGCGAGATTAAGAGTCTGAACCCTGGCAAAGGAAATGTTGGGTGGCAGTAGTAGGGAACATTGGAGACGGAGGTGTCTGGCCATTGAAATATGTTTAGGTTGGACCTGGTTAAGAATGCCATGTACATCATGAGTGGTCTGAACTAGAAGTGGGTGATCAAGAACAATCTCAGAAGCTTTATCTAATAACAGTGAAATTGCGGCTACTTAACACCCTAGGAAAACTAAACTTTTAGCTAAGGTACACTGACTCTAGTTGTATCCTGCATCAGGTGAACGAAACCATATTGTCCGTCCAAACTTCAAGGTCAGCACACTGTATAACATGACACTCCATCGTGTACATCCGTTATCTGTCCATGCTTACTCGCCTATCTTAGCTCACGTAACAACACCCTTTATCTAATCTAAGATGCACAGGAAAACAAACAAACAAAGTCAGTTTTACAGCTGAACTTCAAAGCTTAGGTGAACACACACTTCCCTACCTATCTTAGTTCAAGCAACAAATCAGAGCATCCATGGATGTGACTCTATTATCCTGTGATCTGTGTTAGGGTACCGTCACACATTGAAATTTCCATCGCTACGACGTTACGATTCCTGACGTTCTAGCGATATCGTTACGATATCGCTGTGTCTGACACGCTACTGCGATCAGACACCCTGCTGAGAATCGTACGTCGTAGCAGATCGTTTGGAACTTTCTTTCGTCGCTTGATCACCCGCTGACATCGCTGGATCGTTGTGTGTGACAGCGATCCAGCGATGTCTTCGCTTGTAACCAGGGTAAACATCGGGTAACTAAGCGCAGGGCCGTGCTTAGTAACCCGATGTTTACCCTGGTTACAAGCGTAAACGTAAAAAAACAAACCGTACATACTCACCCGTCGGTGTCCTTCAGGTCCCTTGCCGTCTGCTTCCTGCTTTGAGTGCCGGCCGGAAAGTGAGAGCAGATCACAGCGGTGCTGCGCTCTGCTCTCACTGTACGGCTGCACTCAGAGCAGGAAGCAGACGGCAAGGGACCTGAAGGACACCGACGGGTGAGTATGTACTGTTTGTTTTTTTACGTTTACGCTGGTAACCAGGGTAAACATCGGGTTACTAAGCGCGGCCCTGCGCTTAGTTACCCGATGTTTACCCTGGTTACCCGGGGACTTCGGCATCGCTCCAGCGCCGTGATTGCAACGTGTGACCGCAGTCTACGACGCTGGAGCGATGATTATACGACGCTGCGACGTCACGAATCGTGCCGTCGCAGCGATGAAAATTTCAATGTGTGACGGTACCCTAACTCTTATCATTATGAATTCTATGGAAACCTGGAGTTAAAAACCACAGGTACCAGTAAATAACCTCATTTACTTCACAGGGGGTCTGATAGAAAACAGCAAAAAAAAAAACAACAACTAACAAATCCTATTATCATTGCAATCACATTTCACCTCAGATAAGGCCCTTCTGCCTCCTGTCTAAACCACACTGGTCTAACAATTCATTTCAATAACAAAAGAGCAAACTTAGCAAATAGAAGAAGAATAAAAGGAGCTAAAACAAAAGAAACAATGAAAGACCAGAGACCAGATAGAAACTCTATAATCTGAGTTTACATCAAGACCTCACTATCCTCCCTGGTTGTAATTGGCCATTTTGAGGAGTTTGCCCGTGGCTTGGGACAGACTGAGAGAAAATGCCATTATGTCTGTGAAAATGCCTGTGCTCCCTGACAATATTGCTAGGCCTCTCACAATTACTTGTGCAGTAACAGTTCCTTGCAATATGTCCAAAGTGACCACATTTAAAACATTTCACAGAATAATATTTCCTCTCCTTCATCATACCCGGCCATTTGCAGTATCTGGCAATATGGCCGGAGCCAGCACAGGCATAACATGTAACACAGGCCATGCGTGATTTAGGGGCCCGGACAGAACATACTTCCTTCTGTCTGGAACTTTTAAACTCTTCCATTACTAAGGATGCACTCTTAACAATGTCACGTTTGAACTTTCTTTGTAATTTAGACAGCACATATCTGTCATTACTTTTTATTATTGGATCAAAATTTGATAAAATATTTGATATATCACCTTTTCCATCACTCCCCCCTTTTTGCCCTGCACAGGGCACAATTGGTCGGGGATCTGACCTTGTGTTCAGAGACAAAGAGAAGGCCGGCACCACATTTGAAAAATCATTGATGATATTTTTCAGACTAGTAATCAGTTGGGAACTAGTATCCAGCTCCACACTGCACTGATTAACAATGGCATCACTGGCTGCTGCCATTTCCTTCACAGCTCTGATCTCAGCCCCAGACTGAATCAGCTGGGCTTCCATATCAACACAATGATTTTTCATTTTCAGCAGTTGTGATTCAAGACTAGCAATCTGCTTTTCTCTGTCCACATTATACTGTTCATTCTCTGCCAGTTGTGTCTGTAAGGCACACACTCTCTGCACATTAGTCACACAACACTGGCAGTGGAAATTTGGGGAATCTGCATTACACAGGGATTCCTCATACACACAGATCAGTTTAGCTAACATTTGTAGTTGTTTACTTGATTTATTCAAGACCGACCGTTTCTGTATGCACATGCTGTCATGTCCACATGCTTGTTCCAATAGGGCAGACCACAGCATTTCTGCTACCCTAGAGACATCGATCAATGCTTGGATCTGATCTATCCATTTCTTGTCTCTGATTATTTCCTGAATTCCTTCCCATAGTTTTCTACTAAAAGCTTCTGCCCTAGTAACTCCAAACTTACTAAAAATCTTTCTCAGCCCCTTAGTGGCATCTTCACCACTTCTCTCCTTTATGATAGTATAGATATCTAATTCTTCTGGTTCCGACTTTGTTTGCTTATCCCCCATTTTCTTATCCTGAGCTTTCTTGCCCTAGGTGGCGTTTGGGTATGAGAATACCTCGTTACCTTCTTCCTAAGGAGCTAGGATGTCTTTTCTTGCCCTAGGTGGCGTTTGGGTATGAGAATACCTCGTTACCTTCTTCCTAAGGAGCTAGGGTGTTTAAACTGTGTTGATGTAAGAAAATCCTGATTCCTACACCTATAGCAAACAACACAAATGCAACCAGACAGAAAAAGAAAAAGAACATACAACGTATCTTGTCCCAGGCTAATTTATCTGTCCTGGGCTCATACTATCATACACAACGTATTCTTGTCCCAGGCTAATTTATCTGTCCTGGGCTCATACTATCATACACTTATCCGTCACCAGGTTTTTGTCAAAGACAGGATCAGAGATTGAACATAGGCGCGGAGGTCTCCCCGAAAGGACGCAACCACGTTGCCCAGTGGGACAGTCACTTCTTCTGTTTCAACACCCTGGGCGGCTTATAGGGCTATTCCCAACTTCCACACACCTTTTATTCACATTCACTCTCATTCAATGCCGTACTCCGTGAGGTGATCAATTCCTAAATAGTTCAAGAACCCGAGCTATAGGTATCCTCCTCTACTAGAACTACCCACTAAAGAACACGACACAGAAAATCTTACGGACAGTGCAGGGCAGATATAAGAGATCTAACAGTGTCTCTTACCTGGCCAGGTTTTTGTTCATCTGCCGTCCATTATCCCAGATTCTCTTTTCGTTTGTATTCTGCCGGTGTTCTTGAAGGAATACACAGACCTCGGGTCCCTGTTCAGGCGCCAGGAAATGTCAGGATCACACTCAGTCGGAGAAGCCTTTGGAAGTGGGGAATCACCAGAAATAATACACAAGACACGTCTTGTATAGTGTATCACTGGGAAGTCTCTGAAGCATGCCTGCCTTCAAGGTGCTATCCCTTCTTTATATAGTTGTATCGGTAGGTTCAGTGGTTATACAAGTTTTGCATGTTTAAACAAAAAGACAAAACAGGAAAGAAAGAAAAAACAGTTTCGTCTATGTGATAGTTTCACTACAAACAAAAGCCTAAGTGGCAGTTTCACAAACAAACAGTACAAAGGCAATTCCACAGACAAGAAAAACAGGATTTCATACTATAGCTAAAATGTCCTTGAATGGACAGGTCAATATTTATCACAAATTCTTTTTTGTGGTTCATTGAGGTAACCATTTTTGTTCTGCTCTTCACAATAGACTGTTAGAATTTGTATTATGGCAAGAAAAAAGCAGCTAAGTAAAGAAAAACTAGTGGCCATCATTACTTTAAGAAATGAAGGCCAGTCAGTCTGAAAAATTGGGAAAACTTAGAAAGTGTCCCCAAGTGCAGTGGCAAAAACCATTAAGCGCTACAAAGAAACTGGCTCACATGAGGACCGCCCCAGGAAAGGAAGACCAAGAGTCACCTCTGATTCTGAGGATAAGTTTATCCGAGTCACCAGCCTCAGAAATCGCAGGTTAAAAGCAGCTCAGATTAGAGACCAGGTCAATGCCACACAGAGTTCTATCAGCAGACACATCTCTACAACAACTGTTAAGAGGAGACTTTGTGCAGCTTGCCTTCATGGTAAAATAGCTGCTAGGAAACCAATGCTAAGGACACGCAACAAGCAGAAGAGACTTGTTTGGGTTAAAGAACACAAGCAATGGACGTTAGACCAGTGTAAATCTGTGCTTTGGTCTGATGAGTCCAAATTTGAGATCTTTGGTTCCAGCCACCGTGTCTTTGTGCGATGCAGAAAAGGTGAACGGATGGACACTAAATGCCTGGTTCCCACCGTGAAGCATGGAGGAGGAGGTGTGATGGTGTGGGGGTGCTTTCCTGGTGACACTGTTGGGGATTTATTCAAAATTGAAGGCATACTGAACCAGCATGGCTACCACAGCATCTTGCAGCGGCATGTTATTCTATCCGGTTTGCGTTTAGTTGGGCGATCATTTATTTTTCAACAGGACAATGACCCCAAACACACCTCCAGGCTGTGTAAGGGCTATTTGACCAAGAAGGAGAGTGATGGGGTGCTATGCCAGATGACCTGGCCTCCACAGTCACCAGACCTGAACCCAATCGAGATGGTTTGGGGTGAGCTGGACCGTAAAGTGAAGGCAAAAGGAGTGCTAAGCATCTCTGGGAACTCCTTCAAGATTGTTGGAAGACTATTCCTGGTGACTACCTCTTGAAGCTCATGAAGAGAATGCCAAGAGTGTGCAAAGCAGCCATCAAAGCAAAAGGTGGCTACTTTGAAGAACCTAGAATATAAGATATAATTTCAGTTGTTTCACACTTTTTTTGTTAAGTATATAATTCCACATGTGTAATTCATAGTTCTGATACCCTCAGTGTGAATGTACAATTTTCATAGTCATGAAAATAATGAGAAGGTGTGTCCAAACTTTTGGTCTGTACTGTATATATATATATATATATATATATATATATATATATATATATATATATATATATATATATTATAATGTTTCGCCTTTATAATGTGTATACAGCATTTGTAGTATTACATACAATATAAAGGTGATACTACAACTATGCACATCATTCGCAGTATTAACTATATATTGTCTATGCAGAAGTTTCAATGTGACATATATTAGGCATGATCGCAGTGTGCCGGCGGTATAGGGAAGCATCGCGCAGGGCGTGGGCTCCCTGCGTGCTTCCCTGAGACCCACGGAGCAACGCGATGTGATCGCATTGCTCCGAGGGTCTCTTACCTCTTCCTCCGTGCAGCAGGCCCGGATCCAAGATGGCCGCGGCATCCAGGTCCTGCAGGGAGGTGGCTTCACAGCGCCTGCTCAGAGCAGGCGCCAGGAAGCCTCCAGGAGCTGTGAATGTCAGATCGCTGATCTGACACAGTGCACAGCAAAGTGTCAGATCGTCGATCTTACACTATAACATGATGCCCCCCCCCCCCCCCCCCCGGGGCAATGTTATAGTGTAAAAAAAAAAATATTCACATGTGTAAAAAAAAATTGAAAAAAATTCCCCCCCAAAAAATTTATATATATTGTATTTTCTGGTGTATAAGATGACTGGGCGTATAAGACGACCACCAACTTTTCCATATAAAATATGGAATTTGGGATATGCCCGCTGTATAAGACGGGGGTCATCTTATACGCCCAGTCATCTTATACGACGTGTGGTTCCCAGGGTCTGAAGGAGAGGAGACTCTCCTTCAGGCCCTGGGATCCATATTCATGTTAAAAATAAAGAATAAAAAAAAAAATATGTATATACTCACCCCTCCGAGAAGCCTGGCTGTCACTGCTGCAAGCGTCTGCCTCCGTTCCTAAGAATTGCAGAGCATGAAAGACCCTCAATGACGTCGCAGTCCTGTGATTGGTCCGTGACCACTCATGTGACCGGTCACCTGACCGTGACGTCATCGAAGGTCCTTCACGCTCTGCAATTCTTAGGAACGGAGGCTGACGCTTGCAGCGGTGACAGCCAGGCTTCTCGGAAGGGTGAGTATATACATATTTTTTATTTTTATTCATTATTTTTTACATGAATATGGATCCCAGGGCCTGAAGGAGAGTTTCCTCTCCTTCAGACCCTGGGAACATCCAGGATCGCTCCCTGCACATGCCGTACCTGGCGTATAAGACGACCCCCGACTTTTGGGACATTTTTTTAGGGGTTAAAAAGTCGTCTTATACGCCGGAAAATACGGTATATATATATTGTTCCTATAAATACATTTCTTTATCTAAATAATAAATAAAACAATAAAAGTACACATATTTAGTATCGCCGCATCCGTAACGACCCGACCTATAAAACTGTCCCACTAGTTAACCCCTTCAGTGAACACCGCAAAAAAAAAAGAGGCAAAAAACAACGCTTTATTATCATACCGCCAAACAAAAAGTGGAATAACACGCAATCAAAAAGACGGATATAAATAACCATGGTACCGCTGAAAACGTCATCTTGTCCCGCAAAAAACGAGCTGCCACACAGCATCATCAAAGAAAAAATAAAAAGTTATAGTCCTCAGAATAAAGCGATGCAAAAATAATTATTTTTTTCTATAAAATAGTTTTTATCGTATAAAAGCGCCAAAACATAAAAAAATGATATAAATGAGGTATCACTGTAATCGTACTGACCCGAAGAATAAAACTGCTTTATCCACTTTACCAAACGCAGAAAGGTATAAACGCCTCCCCCCAAAAGAAATTCATGAATAGCTTGTTTTTGTTCATTCTGCCTCACAAAAATCGGAATAAAAAGCGATCAAAAAATGTCACGTGCCCGAAAATGTTACCAATAAAAACGTCAACTCGTCCCGCAAAAAACAAGACCTCAATTGACTCTGTGGACCAAAATATGGAAAAATTATAGCTTTCAAAATGTGGTAACGCTAAAAATATTTTTTGCAATAAAAAGCGTCTTTCAGTGTGTGACGGCTGGCAATCATAAAAATCCGCTAAAAAAAACGCTATAAAAGTAAATCAAACCCCACTTCATCACTCCCTTAGTTAGCGAAAAATAAAAAAATTAAAAAAATGTATTTATTTCTATTTTCCCATTAGGGCTAGGGTTAAGGCTAGGGTTAGGGTTGGGGCTAGGGTTAAGGCTACAGTTAGGTTTGGGGCTAAAGTTAGGGTTAGGGTTGAGGCTAAAGTTAGGGATAGAGTTTGGATTACATTTACGGTTGGGATTAGGGTTAGGGGTGTGTCAGGGTTAGGTGTGTGGTTAGGGTTACCTTTGGGATTAGGGTTAGGGGTGTGTTTGGATTAGGGTTTCAGTTATAATTGGGGGGTTTCCACTGTTTAGGCACATCTGGGGCTCTACAAAAGCGACATGGCGTCCGATCTCAATTCCAGCCAATTCTGCGTTGAAAAAGTAAAACAGTGTTCCTTCCATTCCGAGCTCTCCCGTGCGCCCAAACAGGGGTTTACCCCAACATATGGGGTATCAACGTACTCAGGACACATTGGACAACAACTATTGGGGTCCAATTTCTTCTGTTACCTTTGGGAAAATACAAAACTGGGTGCTAAAAAATATTTTTTGTGGAAAAAAAAAAGTTTTTTTATTTTTATGGCTCTGCGTTATAAACTGTAATGAAACACTTGAGGGTTCAAAGTTCTCACAACACATCTAGAGAAGTTCCTTGGGGGGTCTAGTTTCCAATATGGGGTCACTTGTGGGGGGTTTCTACTGTTTAGGTACATTAGGGGCTTTGCATGTCATGTCGGACGCTGTTCAGACCAGGTCGTCCGACAGACAGAGGTAATTCCGCTTTTGACCATTTACTCATTGGCGTCTGCTAGATTTTGTCTAGCTGTTCTGGGGTTAATTTACCTGATCCTCGGATTGGAAGCTGGGCCATTTCCATGCCTTTAAATAGTTCTCCTGATCATTGGGTGTCGCCGATTATAGCTTCTGTCTTGCGTTGTTATCTCGGTCTGGAGGGGAGAGCTGATGGTTGGAGATTCGTTGCTGGTGGTGTATATTCCTTCGTCTTATTTACTCCTTCCTATATTTATGTTTATTTTGCCCTGCACATTTATAGTGTATTCCTGAGTGTCTGCGGCATGGTGTATATTTTCCTTTATCCTTGTCTGTGCTAACTGTGGGTACTTAAGTATTACCTCTTCACTGGGTGGTGGGTGGAGGTTTCAGCCTAGGGCTGAGCTCAGGAGTTAGGGTGAGGTTTGAGGCCTGAACATGCACACCTTCAGTGTAAACTTCAGGTAGAGGGTCAGTCAGGATTTCCCTAGTTTTAGGGAAATTGCATGAGCTCGGGTTATTAGCTCTCCCTCACCTAATCTCTCCCTGACTTTATAATCGGCCCAACAACAACAAAGAAAAAAAAAAAAAAAGGGGGTTTCTTTTTTTTGGTTTTGTCATGGATCCCATGACTTCCATAACCCGCCAGTTGGAGGCCCTGTCCCTACAGGTCACTGAGTTGAGGGGGGCAGTGCAGCAACAGGGACTAGCAGTGTCCAATGTGCAAGCTGGATAGAAAGAGTTACTGAGCCTAAATTTCCGTTGCCTGAAAAATTTGCTGGGGAACACAGTAAATTTGTTTCTTTTTGTGAAGTTTGCAAAATATATTTCTGTATGCGCCCGATCTCCTCGGTTAATGAGGCTCAGCGTGTGGGCCTGGTGTTGTCATTTTTAAGTGGGGATCCCCAAGCATGGGCGTTTTCTTTGCCATCTGATTCTGTGGCATTTGTCTCTGTGGAGAGTTTTTTTTCTTCTCTTGGGAAAATCTACGATGAACCTGACAGAATGGCTCTGGCAGAATCTAAGATACGCTCTATTCGCCAGGGGGAGCGAGTTGCAGAGGATTACTGTTCTGAATTTCGTCGCTGGGCGATCGATACCCAATGGAATGATGCAGCATTGCGGAGCCAGTTTATACATGGGATTTCTGGAAGGGTTAAAAAAAGCCCTTCTGATGTACGAGACTCCTACTTCTCTAGATTCCGCTATGAGTCTGGTTGTCCGCATTGATCGCCATTTGCGTCGGGGAGCATGAGACACCGCCTATGGGAGAGGGTTTAGGTTGACGTGAGGTTGCTGCAGGTGAGCCCACGGAGCCTATGCAAATCGCAGGGGTGTCACATGTCAAGCATCGAGCCCCTGAGCTCAGGAAGCAGGGAGCCTGTTTTTACTGTGGTAAAACTGGTCATTTTATTAACATCTGTCCTCTGCTGTCTAAGAAAAACGCAACGGCGGAAAACTTCTGAGCTCAGAGGGTGTGGAGGAGACCAGTCTGAGCTTATGTATATCCTCCATGGTGGTTTCTCAGTGCATGCTCCCTGCTAAGGTTTTTGTTGCTGGCCGTGAGCTGCCAATTACTGTTTTTGTGGATAGTGGTTCAGCCACAAATCTCATTGATGAGGGGTTTGCGCGCACAGCAGGTTTTAGGATTGAAAAACTGTCTCCTATCCGCGTGGTCACCATCAATGCTGCTCCTCTCTCTCAGGGGGAGATTACTGAATTTGTGGCTGAGGTGAAACTCCACATTGGAGTTCTACATTCTGAGGGGGTTACATGTAAGGTGCTCAGGAATCTTCCTGCTCAGGTGGCTTTGGGTTTTCCTTGGTTGTCTATGCACAACCCGGTAATTGACTGAAAACTAAGGACATAATTCGGTGGAGCGAGTTCTGCCAGGAGAATTGCCTGGCCACATGTGTGGCTGCGGTGACTTCAAGCGTTCCGGAGTCACTTCAGGATTTTGTGGATGTGTTCTCTGAGAAGGGTTGTTCAGAGTTGCCGCTACGTCATCCTTATGACTGTTCTATCAGGTTTAAACCAGGGGCCAAATTACCTAAAGCAAGGATGTTTAACATCTCCGGTCCGGAGAGACAAGCGTTAAAAGATTACATTGCGGAAAGCTTGAGCAAAGGGCACATCAGGCCGTCATCCTCGCTGGTGGCAGCAGGGTTCTTCTTTGTGAAGAAGAAAGATGGCAGATTACGCCCGTGTTTGGATTTCAGGGAGTTGAACCAGATTACGGTTCGTGATCCATACCCTATGCCTCTGATACCAGATTTGTTCAACCAGGTGGCAGGTGCTAAGTGGTTTACCAAGCTTGACCTCAGGGGGGCGTACAACCTCATAAGAGTCCGTCAAGGTGATGAGTGGAAGACGGCTTTTAATACCCCTGAGGGTCATTTTGAAAATTTGGTGATGCCGTTTGGGTTGACTAACGCAACTGTAGTGTTCCAACATTTTATCAATGATGTGTTCTCGCATGTTTTGGGGAAATTCGTTATCGTGTTCCTAGATGACATTCTCATATATTCTTGCGACCGTGAGGCTCATTTAGATCATGTCAGGCAAGTGTTACAGCTTCTCAGAGAGAATAAGCTGTATGCTAAACTTGAGAAATGTGTATTTTCTGTTCAAGAGTTGCCTTTCTTGGGTTATATTGTGTCTGCTTCTGGTTTTAAAATGGACGCCGCTAAGGTGCAAGCGGTGCTGCATTGGGAACGTCCTGATAACCTGAAAGCACTTCAGCGGTTCCTTGGGTTTTCTAACTACTATAGGAAATTTATCAAGCATTTTTTCATCATTGCTAAACCGCTAACTGACATGACGAAAAAGGGTACCAATTTCTCTGTTTGGCCTGAGTCTGCTGTGGGCGCATTTGAATTTCTTAAGAACAGTTTTGTTTCAGCCCCCATTCTTGTGCAGCCAGACGTATCTAAACCATTTGTTGTGGAAGTCGATGCGTCTGAGGTTGGTGTGGGGGCGGTACTATCTCAAGGCTCATCTTTGAGTGGTTTACGTCCATGCGCCTATTTCTCCAAGAAACTGTCGTCCGCCGAACGTAACTACGATATCGGCAATAGGGAGTTGTTGGCAATTAAGTTGGCCTTTGAGGAATGGCGACACTTCTTTGAGGGGTCGGTCCATCAGGTAACTGTTATTACCAATCATAAGAATCTGCTGTATTTGGAGTCAGCCAAGCGACTGTCCCCCAGGCAGGCTCGCTGGGCATTGTTTTTCACGCGGTTTAATTTTGTGGTCACTTACAGACCGGGGTCTAAAAACACTAAGGCGGATGCTCTGTCCAGGTGTTTTCCGGGGGGGAGAACCTCAGGAGGATCCAGTACCCATCCTCCAAAAGGGTGTTGTGGTTTCGGCTCTCACTACCGAGGTTGAGGCTGAGATTTCCGAGGCTCAGGAGGAGGTACCATCTGAGCTTCCCGTCAACAAATCTTTTGTTCCGCTTCATCTCCGCCTAAAGGTTTTGGCGGAGCATCATGATGTCATCCTGGCTGGTCACCCAGGGGTTAGAGGTTCCTTGGAGTTGGTGTCACGTCGGTTTTGGTGGCCCAAGATCCGACAGGACGTGGTCTCATACGTGTCAGCTTGTACCACGTGCGCTAGGGCTAAGACGCCCCACTCCCGTCCTGTTGGCACACTACTTCCTCTTGAGGTACCAAGTAATCCATGGACGGAAATCTCCATGGATTTCATCACTGATTTGCCCTCATCAGCTGGAAACACGGTCATCTTGGTGATTTGTGATCGTTTTTCTAAAATGTCGCACTTTGTGTCTGCCTGCGTTGCCTAACGCTAAGACTCTGGCTCAGGTATTTGTACAGGAGGTGGTCAGACTTCATGGGGTTCCGTCTGACATCGTGTCTGATAGGGGGTCTCAGTTTGTGGCAAAATTTTGGAGAGCGTTTTGCTCACGGCTGGGAATCAAGTTATCTCATTCTTCGGCGTTTCATCCTCAGTCAAATGGTCAGACTGAGCGTATGAACCAAAATTTGGAACAGTACTTACGTTGCTTTGTCTCATATCCAGGAGGAGTGGTCTACCTTTCTTCCTTTGGCTGAGTTTGCCATCAATAATCACCGCCAGGAGTCGTCTGGGGAGTCTCCTTTTTTTGTGTTTACGGGCTACATCCTCAATTTTGTACCTTGAGTCAGAGGGGCTCTTCCGGCGTTCCGGAGGAGGACCAGTTAGGAACACAATTGTCATCAGTCTGGAAGAGAGTTAAACAGCGCCTGTTGAGTGTGGGTGCTAGGTACAAACGTGTGGCTGACAGTAGGTGTCTGCCAGGTCCGGACCTGAGTGTGGGTGACTGGGTGTGGTTATCCACAAAAAACATAAGACTCAAAATACCGTCCCTTAAATTGGGTCCACGGTTTATTGGTCCATTTAGGGTCACCGCCGTCCTTAACCCAGTTGCGTACCGATTGGAGCTCCCTACGGTGTATAAGATACACAACGTGTTCCACAGGTCTCTTCTAATAAAGGTGGTGGGTTATGTGGACGCGGCGCCTAAGCCACCTCCAGTCTTGGTGGATGGTAATTTGGAGTTTGAAGTCTCCAAGGTGGTTGACTCTCGTGTAGTGCGTCACACTTTACAGTACTTGGTACACTGGCGTGGTTATGGGCCTGAGGAGAGGTCCTGGGTTCCAGCCTCGGACGTTCATGCTGACCGGCTGGTCAGGTTGTTTCACCGCCGTCATCTGGACAAGCCGGGTCCTATAAGCCGTGAGGGCCCTGGGGTCCCTCGTAGGAGGCGGGGTACTGTCATGTCAGATGCTGTTCAGACCAGGTCGTCCGACAGACAGCGGTAATTCCGCTTTTGACCACTATTTACTCATTGGCGTCTGCTAGATTTTGTCTAGCTGTTCCGGGGTTAATTTACCTGATCCTCGGATTGGAAGCTGGGCCATTTCCATGGCCTTTAAATAGTTCTCCTGATCATTGGGCATCGCCGATTATATCTTCTGTCTTGCATTGTTATCTCGGTCTGGAGTGGAGAGCTGATGGTTGGAGATTTGTTGCTGGTGGTGTATATTCCTTCGTCTTATTTACTCCTTCCTATATTTGTGGGTTTTTTTTGCCCTGCACATTTATAGTGCATTCCTGAGTGTCTGTGGCGTGGTGTATATTTTCCTTTATTCTTGTCTGTGCTAACTGTGGGTACTTAAGTATTACCTCTTCACTGGGTGGTGGGTGGAGGTTTCAGCCTAGGGCTGAGCTCAGGAGTTAGGGTGAGGTTCGAGGCCTGAACATGCACACCATCAGTGTAAACTTCAGGTAGAGGGTCAGTCAGGATTTCCCTAGTTTTAGGGAAATTCCAGGAGCCTGGGTTATTAGCTCTCGCTCACCTAGTCTCTCCCTGACACTGCAAACGCAATGTGACGCCTGCAGACCAATCCATCTAAGTCTGCATTCCAAATCACGCTCCTTCCCTTCCGAGCTCTGCCATGCGCTCAAACGATAGTTCCCCCCCACATTTGGGGTATCAGCGTACTCAGGACAAATTGGACAACAACTTTTGTGGTCCAATTTCAACTGATACCCTTGGAAAAATACAAAACTGGGGGCTAAAAAATAATTTTTGTGGAAAATAAATTATTTTTTATTTGCATGGCTCTGCGTTATAAACTGTAGTGAAACACTTGGGGGTTCAAAGCTCTCAACACATCTAGATGAGTTCCTTAGGGGGTCTACTTTCCAAAATGATGTCACTTGTGGGGTGGTTCAATGTTTAGGCACATCAGTGGCTCTCCAAACGCAACATGGCGTCCCATCTCAATCCCTGTCAATTTTGCATTGAAAAGTCAAACGACACTCCTTCTCTTCCGAGCTCTCCCATGCGCCCAAACAGTGGTTTACCCCCACATATGGGGTATCAGCGTACTCAGGGCAAATTTTACAACAACTTTTTAGGCCCAATTTCTTCTCTTACCCTTGGGAAAATAAAAAATTGGGGGCGTAAAGATCATTTTTGTGAAAAAATATGATTTTTTATTTTTGCCGCTCTGCATTATAAACTTCTGTGAATCACTTAATGGGTCAAAGTGCTCACCACACATCTAGATAAGTTCCTTAGGGGGTCTACTTTCCAAAATGGTGTCACTTGTGCCTAAACATTGAACCCCCCCACAAGTGACACCATTTTGGAAAGTAGACCCCCTAAGGAACTTATCTAGATGTGTGGTGAGCACTTTGACCAATTAAGTGATTCACAGAAGTTTATAATGCAGAGCGGCAAAAATAAAAAAATATATTTTTTCACAAAAATGATCTTTACGCCCCCAATTTTATATTTTCCCAAGGGTAAGAGAAGAAATTGGACCTAAAAAGTTGTTGTACAATTTGTCCTGAGTACGCTGATACCCCATATGTGGGGGTAAACCACTGTTTGGGCTCATGGGAGAGCTCAGAAGAGAAGGAGTGTCGTTTGACTTTTCAATGCAAAATTGACAGGGATTGAGATGGGACGCCATGTTGCGTTTGGAGAGCCACTGATGTGCCTAAACATTGAACCCCCCCCCACATCAGTGGCTCTCCAAACGCAACATGTCGTCCCATCTCAATTCCTGTCAATTTTGCATTGAAAAGTCAAACGGCGCTCCTTCCTTTCTGAGCTCTCCCATGCGCCCAAACAGTGGTTTACCCCCACATATGGGGTATCAGCGTACTCAGGACAAATTGTACAACAACTATTGGGGTCTATTTTCCCCTGTTACCCTTGGTAAAATAAAACAAATTGGAGCTGAAGTAAATTTTTTGTGAAAAAAAGTTAAATGTTCATTTTTATTTAAACATTCCAAAAATTCCTGTGAAACACCTGAAGGGTTAATAAACTTCTTGAATGTGGTTTTGAGAACCTTGAGGGGTGCAGTTTTAAGAATGGTGTCACACTTGGTTATTTTCTATCATATAGACCCCTCAAAATGACTTCAAATGAGATGTGGTCCCTAAAATAAAATGGTGTTGTAAAAATGAGAAATTGCTGGTCAACTTTTAACCCTTATAACTCCCTAACAAAAAAAAAATGGTTCCAAAATTGTGCTGATGTAAAGTAGACATGTGGGAAATGTTACTTATTAAGTATTTTGTGTGACATATCTCTGTGATTTAATTGCATAAAAATTCAAAGTTGGAAAATGCGAAATTTTCAAAATTTTCGCCAAATTTCCATTTTTTCCACAAATAAACGCAGGCAATTTCAAATAAATTTTATGACTATCATGAAGTACAATATGTCACGAGAAAACAGTGTCAGAATCATCAGGATTCGTTGAAGCGTTCCAGAGTTATAACCTCATAAAGGGACAGTGGTCAGATTGTGAAAATTGGCCTGGTCATTAACGTGCAAACCACCCTTGGGGGTAAAGGGGTTAATCAAGAGTCTTGTTCCATTACCAGCTTGGGTTGATGTAAAATTCTCTACAGCAGAATAGGTGCTCCAGGTTTTAGAAAAAGTTTATGTATCTTAATCTATCCTGTGTTATACTGTCTGCTGAGCTTTGTATCTAATCCTATCCTGTGAGTTAAGGTACCGTCACACTCAGCAACTTTTCAAAGAGAACGACAACAATCCGTGACGTTGCAGCGTCCTGGATAGCGATCTCGTTGTGTTTGACACGCAGCAGCGATCTGGATCCCGCTGTGCCATCGCTGGTCGGAGCTAGAAGTCCAGAACTTTATTTTGTTGCCAGGTCGGCGTGTATCGTCATGTTTGACATCAAAAGCAACGACGCTAACAATGGATGTAAAGGAGCTAACAACCAGCGAGAACGAGAAGTGAGTCGCCGTTACGTCACTGGATCGCTCCTGCATCGTTCTGGAGTTGCTGTGTTTGACGTCTCTACAGCGACCTAAACAGCGACGCTCCAGCGATCTAGTTTAGGTCGGCTCGTTGTCTATATCGCCGCAGCGTCGCTGAGTGTGACGGTACCTTTACTGTCTGCTGAGCTGTGTATCTAATCCTATCCTGTGTGATACTGTCCGCTGAGCTGTGTATCTATTCCTATCCTGTTTTTGCAATGGAAAATTTGTTGGTGTCAGCCTTTGCTGCTGTATAAATAACGATCCAGGCGTGTAGATGATAAAAAATGGTGTTTTATTCTCAACGCGTTTCGAAGTTAAAAAGGGCTTCTTCCTCGGGATATGCTATAAAGGGTACAATATCTCTACAAACTGCTTAAATAGATTCCACATTCAAATCTGGCGCCAAAGGGAATCACATGTCCAACAGTGTCAAAGTTCATAAAACCGGCACATGATACAACAAATGACAGTTCAGGTTGTGACATAGGATTTTGTTAAAATAGAGAAAAAGTTATATAATTATAACACTGTATTTTCAGTTATAGGTGTATTCATAAGGAGGAAGAATTGAAAAGAAAAAACGAAGACCGAAAAAGAACAGTAATGGATACGAACTTGCTTAAAAAATCATGAATTAAGGTCATTCCTACCCACCAAGTTGATGAGCCATGCTTCCAGACTAAAAAAATTATTCAAAAAATGACTAAAAAGTATATATTAATATAATGTGTATTTGAGATTTTCACCATCAAAAATAAAAAAACACATTTATTAATTTATTAAAAACATATGAATGTATGAATATTAAATGAATTAATACATTTATCTTTAAAAATATAAAAAATATATATATATATCATAAATTTGTATATAATTTGTACAGTTATTTCATGGGTCTTATCTGAAAAAAATCAGAGGACAGAAACTTACGCATTCAGGGGAAGTCTTTCATCACAGTGATATGTTTCACGACTGATGGGAAAATCGATAATAAAAATCCATATTGATTAATTTCATGATACTACCCCTATTCAGAGATCCTGTTGGAATTTTAACCCCTTCATGATTCGTTTTTCGCTCCCCTCCTTCCCAGAGCCATAACTTTTTTATTTTTCCGTCAATATGGCCATGTGAGGGCTTTTTTTTTGCCAAACAAGTTGTACTTTTGAATGACATCATTGGTTTTAGCATTTCGTGTACTAGAAAACGGGAAAAAAATTCCAAGTGCAGTGAAATTGCAAAAAAAAATGCAGTCCCACACTTGTTTTTTGTTTGGCTTTTTTGCTAGGTTCACTAAATGCTAAAACTGACCTGATTCTCCAGGTCATTACGAGTTCATAGACACCTAACATGGCTAGGTTTTTTTTTACCTAAGTGGTGAAAAAAAATTCCAAACTTTGCTGAAAAAATAAATAAAAAAAATTGCGCCATTTTCCGACACCCGTAGCGTCTCCATTTTTCATGATCTGCGGTCGGTTGAGGGCTTATTTTTTGCGAGCCGAGCTGGAGTTTTTAGTGATACCATTTTGGTGCAGATACTTTCTTTTGATCGCCCGTTATTGCATTTTAATGCAATATCACGGCGACCAAAAAAACGTAATTCTGGCATTTTGAATTTTTTTCTCGCTACGCCGTTTAGCGATCAGTTTAATGCTTTTTTTATTTGTAGATCGGGAGATTTTGAACGTGGCGATACCAAATATGTGTAGATTTGATTTTTTTTTTTTATTGTTGTTTTATTTTGAATGGGACGAAAGGGGGTGATTTAAACTTTTATATTTTTATTTATTTTTTTCACATTTTTTTTACTTTTTTTTTTTGTTACTTTTGCCATGCTTCAATAGCCTCCATAGGAGGCTAGAAGCTGGCACAACTCGATCGTCTTCTGCATAGCAGCGATCATCAGAACTGATGCAGCAGAAATGCAGGTGTGCTATGAGCGCCTTCCACAGGGTGGCGCTCACAGCTACCGGGGATCAGTAACCATAGAGGTCTCTAGGACCTCTATGGTTACTATACAAAAGCATCGCTGACCCCCGATCATGTGACGGGGGTCAGCGATGCGCTCATTTCCGGCCGCCCGGCCGGAAGCGCCGGTTAAATGCCGCTGTCTGCGTTTGACAGCGGCATTTAACTAGTTAATAGCGGCTGGTGAATCACGATTTCTCCCGCCGCGATTGCGGGCACATGTCAGCTGTTCAAAACACCGCCGGAGCCCGCATCAAAGCGGGGGTTCTGACCTCGGACGTGCTATCCCGTCCGAGGTCAGAAAGGGCTTAATTGGTTAACAATAGGCCATAAAGACAGAAATCATTCAGTCACTAGCAGTCATGGTAGAGCGCACTAGGAAGGAGCTGGGAATCCCACACATCAAAGCAGAGCTCATATTTGTAGGTGTACATGTTCACAATCAGCTTTTACCTTAATTATCTATGCAAAGATGGAATCAGAGTTCACTCATTTAAAATCCAAAAAATAAACATTTAAGGAGGGGATTATAACGTATATGTATGTGGCGGCCATATTCCCGGAGTCCACCACACACGCACAGGGATCCGTGGAATTACCGGGGCCTGTTGCAAAATGTCGGCAGAGCCCCGGGCAGGGCCGGACACCTACGCAGCACCGCTGTGCACCGGAGACACCTGCAGCATCGGCCAGCAACCGTCGGGCACCCGGAGACACCCGGATACACCTTCCTCCCAGCCTGCAGTCTACACCCACGGCATCGGTAAGGCATGTTCGCTTTGTAAGACGCACCCCCCCATTTTCCCCCCAACTTTGGGGGAAAAAAAGTGTGTCTTACAAAGTGAAAAATACGGTATGTAATATTCCTTTTGAAAAGTTGTTTGTTTTTTTTTTAAATAAAAAATAAAGATTTATTGATGATTTATATTTCATTTGGGACAATACCAATAATGATATCGATTTATTTATTTTTATTTAATACATTAATAATGCTTAGGGTATATCTTTTTCCTCATTTTATAACCCCTCTGATATAAATTTTTTAGGTATCACTTTTTATCAGAGAAAATACGATTTTAACGAAAACATATTTCAAAGATGTCGATACAAATGATATGGTTAAACTAGCCTAAAATAACTGTGCGAGTTTAAATCAAGATACCTTAATCACTAGCAAAACTGCAGCCACATTTGAAAATAAATTTATGCTGAATTTTGTTACACAATTTTGTGTAGAACATAAAGATATACAAAATATTCTACAAAAAAACTGCCACATTTTAATAGATAACCCAATTCTTGGTAAAATTCTTCAGAAAAATCCCGGTATTACCTTTTGCAGGGCACCAAATATTAAAAGTATTAATGCTCTGAACCGATTAAAATCATGTACAAATGTATCTGATTTTACTACCAGGATACAGCACTAAAGGGATTTTTAAATGTGGACAAAAAAATTGTTTATGTTGTCATATTATTAATAGTGATGAGCGAGTGTACTCCTTGATCGGGTTTTCCCAAGCACTCTCGGGTAGTCTCCGAGTATTTGTAAGTGCTCGGATATTTAGTTTTCATCGCTGCAGCTGAATGATTTACAGCTGCCATACAGATGGAACACATGTGGGGATTCCCTAGCAACCAGACATTCCTCACATGTATTCATCCTGTCTAGCAGCCGTAAATCCTTCAGCTGAGGCGATGAAAACTAAATCTCCGAGCACTTACAAATACTCAGAGACCACCCGAGCGTGCTCGGGGAAAACCCAAGCAAAGAGTATACTCGCTCATCACTAATTATTAACCATAAATCATTTATTATCAACCACAATGAGGTCTTTTTATTCAATCAATATTTAAGCTGTACAACTGACTTTGTTATTTATGTGATTGAATGCAAGTGTAACAAACAATATGTGAGAAGAACCACACAACCTTTAGGCTGTGTGCGCACATTCCGGATTTTTGGCCTTTTTTTTTAGCTATAAAACTGCAATAAAACCACGAAAAAAATGCATCCATTAAGCATCTTTATTAATAGAATGCAATCTGCAATTTTTGTGCACATATTGCATTTTTTTACCTGGAGGGGGCCGTAGAAGGGCAACAACCCAACAGCAGGACCGCTACCTCCGCCTTTGTGCAAGGAGGAACAGGAGGAGCACTGCCAGAGACCTGCAAAATGACCTCCTGCAGGCCACAAATGTGCATGTGTCTGCACAAACGGTTAGAAACCGACTCAATGAGGATGGTCTAAGGGCCCGACGTCCACAGATGGGGCTTATGCTCACAGCCCAACACCATGCAGGACGCTTGGAACTTGCCATAGAACACCAGGATTGGCAAATTTGCCACTGGCGCCCTGTGCTCTTCACAGATGAAAGCAGGTTTACACTGAGCACATGTGACAGACGTGACAGAATCTGGAGATGCTGTGGAGAGCAATCTGCTGCCTGCAATATCCTTCAGCATGACCGGTTTGGCAGTGGGTCAGTAATGGTGTGGTGTGGCATTTCTTAGGAGGGCCGCAGAGCCCTCCATGTGCTCGCCAGAGGTAACCTGACTGCCATTAGGTACTGAGATGAGAGCCTCAGACCCCTTGTGAGACCATATGCTGGTGCGGTTGCCCCTGGGTTACTCCTAATGCAGGGAAATGCCAGGCCTCATGTGGCTGGAGTGTGTCAGCAGTTCCTGCAAGATGAAGGCATTGAAGCTATGGACTGGCCCGCCCATTCCCCAGACCTGAATCCAATTGAGCACATCTGGCACATCATGTCTCGCTCCATCCAACAACGTCATGTTGTACCACAGACTGTCCAGGAGTTGGCAGATGCTTTAGTCCAGATCTTGGAGGTGTTCCCTCATCCAACGCCTCATCAGGAGCATGCCCAGGCGTTGTAGGGAGGTCATACAGGCACGTGGAGGCCACACATAATACTGAGCATCTTTTCCTTGTCATGATGCATTTCCACTGAAGTTGGATCAGCCTGTAATTTGATTTTCCACTTTGATTTTGAGTATCATTCCAAATCCAGACTCCATGGGATATCCAGTTTGATTTACATTGATAATCATGTTTTATTGTTATGAACACATTCCACTATGCAATGAATAAAAATTTGCAACTGGAATATTTCATTCAGAGATATCTAGGATGTGGTATTTTAGTGTTCCCTTTATTTTTTTGAGGAGTGTAAAATATATATATATATATACACACACACACACACACACACACACATAGTTACTTCTTTTTTTCTCTCCCTATAGCACTATTGACCTTTAAGCATACATATATGTTATAGTCCCCTTCTTCAATGTTTAGTTTTTGGATTTTAAATGAGTGCGCTCTGATTCCACCTATAAATCTGTGCTCTGCTTTGGTGTGTGGGATCCCAGCTCCTTCCTATTGCACTCTACCATGACTGCTAGTGACTGATAATGAATTCTGTCTTTATAACCTATTGTTAACAAGTTAAAATTCCAACAGGATCTCTGAATAGGGGTTGTATCATGAAATTAATTAATATGTATTTTTATTATCGATTTTTCCTATCAGTACTGAAGCATATCACTGTGATGAAAGACCTCCCGTGAAGGCGTAGTTTCTGTCCAATGATGTTTTTTTCAGGTAAGACCCATGAAATAACTGTACAAATTATATACAAATTTATCTTATACTAGATGGTGGCCCGATTCTAACGCATCGGGTATTCTAGAATATATATGTACTAGATGGTGGCCCAATTCTAACGCATCGGGTATTCTAGAATATGCATGTCCACGCAGTATATTGCCCAGCCATGTAGTATATTGCCCAGCCACGTAGTATATTGCCCAGCCACGTAGTATATTGCCCAGCTACGTAGTATATTGCCCAGCCACGTAGTATATTGCACAGCGACGTAGTATACAGCACAGAGCCATGTAGTATACAGACTTAAAATAAAAAATAAACATATACTCACCTTCCGAAGGCCCTTTGAAGTCCTGGCCCTGTGTGCGGTGCACGCGGCAGCTTCCGGTCCCAGGGTTGGTATGAGCGCAGGACCTGTGATGACGTCGCAGTCACATGACCTTGACGTCATGGCAGGTCCTTCTCGCGCAGGACCTGTGATGACGTCGTGGTCACATGACCGTGACATCATGGCAGGTGCTTCTCGCATACCATCCTTGCCACCGGAACCTGCCGCTTGCATGGAGCGGTCACCGGAGCGTCGCGAGAAGCGGGAAAGGTGGCGGAAAGTGAGTATATAATGATTTTTTATTTTTGTATTATTTTTAACATTAGATCTTTTTACTATTGACGCTGCATAGGCAGCATCAATAGTAAAAACTTGGTCACACAGGGTTAATAGCGGCGGTAACTGAGAGAGTTATCCGCGGCATAACGCGATCCGTTACTGCTGGCATTAACCCTGTGTGAGCGGTGACTGCGGGGAGTATGGAGCGGGCGCCGAGCACTGACTGCATGGGAGTAGAGAGGGACTAATCAGACTGTGGCCATCGCTGATTGGTCGCGGCAGCCATGACAGGCAGCTGGCGAGACCAATCAGCGACTTGGATTCCATGACAGACAGAGGCTGTGAACAATGAATATCCGTGACAGACAGACAGAAGGACAGACAGATGGAAGTGACCCTTAGACAATCATATAGTAGATGTGTGTACGTCGCGCTGTGTGTGGGGGTTAAATTCCGTGCCAATATCGCTGACTGGTCGCGCCCGGCTGGCTGATCAGCAAAGCGTGGTTCAAATCTGGCGCCAATTCGCGGCCTGACTGCGCCTGTCGCTGATTGGTCGCAGCCGACCAGGCATGACCAATGACAGAAGCGGTGTTTAAATACCGCGCCAATATCACTGATTGGTTGCGGCCGGCCGTGAGCTACCAATTACTGAAGCAGTGTTTAAATCCCGTGCCAATATTCCTGATAGGTCGCGGCTGGCCGCGACCAATCAGCGACTTGGGATTTCTGTGACAGACAGACAAACAGACTGAAGTGCCCCTTAGATGATTATAGATAGATAGATAGATAGATAGATATAGATATATATCTATTTTTAAAGATAATGAATTTATGAATTAATTTAATATTCATACATTCATATGTTTTTAATAAATTAATGTTTTTTTTATTTTTGATGGTGAAAATCTCAACTACACATTTTATTCATATGTACTTTTTAGTCATTTTTTGAATCATTTTTTTGGTCTGGAAGCATGGCTCATCAACTTTATGGGTCGGAGTTACCTTAATTCATGATTTTTTTACCAAGTTTGTGTCCATAATTGTTCTTTTTTGGTCTTCGTTTTATCTTTTCAATTCTTCCTCTTGTGAATACACCTATAACTGAAAATATAGTGTTATAATTATATTAGTTTTTCTCTATTTTAACAAAATCCTATGTCACAACCTGAACTGTCATTTGCTGTATCATGTGCCGGCTTTATGAACTTTGACACTGTTGGGCATGTGATTCCCTTTGGCGCCAGATTTGAATGTGGAATCTATATAAGCAGTTTGTAGAGATATTGTACCCTTATAGCATCTCCTCTGGAAGAAGTCGTATTGACTTCGAAACACGTTGAGAATAAAACACCATTTCTTATCTTCTGCACGCCTGGATCATTATTTATACAGCAGCGCGGTTGACGACCACAAATTTTCCATTGCAAAAACTATGATTCGGTCATCAGCTTGACCTGTGGATCTGCAGCAGCTGTCAAACTCCGAGGAGTTTATATGCTTTAATATCAAGAAAGATCAGGTGAGTGCAAACTGATTATAAATGTGAAAAAATCATCGGATAAGACCCTATTGGCGCTTTTCTTTCCTGTAGTGTTTCTTTCATTCCTATCCTTTGCGATACTGTCTGCTGAGCTGTGGATCTAATCCTATCCTGTGTGATACTGGCTGCTGAGCCATGTCTCTAATCCTGTCCTATGTGATACTGTGTGCTGAGCTGTGTATCTAATCCTATCCTGTGTGTTACTGTCTGCTCAGCTGTGTATCTAATCCTATCCTGTGTTACAGTCTGCTGAGCTGTGTATCTAAGGCTGGTTTCACATTTGCGTCTGTGTACACAGCGTTTCAACCGCATACATCCGCATGCGTCCTACACACATATCTTTAACATGGTGTACGCAGGGACATGTGTTTGCATGTGTTCGCCTGTAGATGCGTACACATGCATTGTTTCGCGGTGTGCGTCGGGCGACGCTAACGCAAAATGTTGCATTTTTTGAGGCGTCAAATATGCGCGATCATATGCATGCGGACGCTTGCGGATGGAATGCGTCAAAACAACGCATTACAGTCTATGGGAACGCATGTGTGCGCAAGGACATGCGTACTCTTGTGTTTGCATACGCATACGTATTTCAGAGTAAACATGTCCAGGAACTTGTATAAGCCACCCTCCACACACACAAAGCTTTTAAAAGAGGGTGTGGGCACTGGAAGTCCAGTACTCTACACACTCTGGAAGTGATTAGAAGCCAGTGCATCTTCTTTGAAGACTCTGAATTATCAAAATGTGAGTATACAAGCTAATGCCTGTCTTTCTGTTTTATTCCCTGCAGTCTAAATCACTTCTGTCTCTTTTGCAGCATTTCTCATCATGTCCTCCAGTGCAGAGCAGACCTCACAGAGGACAGGAGACTGAAGTGAGTACATTTGCTACTGATTGGTAAATATTGACTGTCAATATGACACACATGGTAAAATCATGTGTTTTCTTTACAGATCCATTCCAGTGCAGATGAGCAGGAGCAGCAGACTCAGGCCCAAGTTCCGGTGGCAAGATGGCGTGTAAGTGTTCTTGACTGTTTTTGGTTATTCTTGACTGTTTTTGGTTTAAGTGTTTTATCTTGACAACGTTAATGTATATCTTTCATTTCTAGGTTCCACAACGGGAGAAAGAAGTTTCCATTGACAATGATGTCCTCATCACATTGGTGCAGGAGCGAGTTCTGTTGTGGGACACCCGGGATCAGCAGCATTCTGACGCTGTGGTGATTCAGCGGCTGTGGAATGAAGTGGCCCAATTGCTGATGGATGATTGGGCAACGCCACACCACAAGTCCGAAAGGATTGTTGTAAGTATTGCAATGTGGTCGTAAGTGAACCTGTAAGGCTGGGATCACACAACCGTGTGTGATGCTAGAAGTTTCTCGCATCACACACAGTTGTGTGATCCAGGCCTAAGGTGCATTGTTTAATAATTTCTTTTTTTCCCCCTTCACCATGAACAAAATCAGAACCCATATTGCGTTTGATGAAGGATCGCTTCAATAAGTACCAGAGACAGGAGATCCAAGTTCGAAGTGGTGCTGCTCAAAAGATCAGTAAATGCAAGTACCATAGGATGCTGTCTTTTCTGAGGCCTGTGCTTGCTTAGCGAACTTAAGTATTTTTGTGTTGTATTCCATTGTGTTGTATTCCATAATCTGAATTTTTCTATTCCACAGGATATGTTGGCGCCTTTACAATTCTTATTTTTTGTAGTTAAGTTTTTGATTTATTTTGCACACAGAACCTGGAGCAGCAACCCTGAACCTGCATTGTCCTCTGCGGCCCCTCATCGAACAGCCACCGAGCAGTCCCAGTCATTCACCAGTTATGCAGCAAGTGGGCAGGCTTCACAGGCTGGAGAACAGGCAGCTGGTCCTTCAGGTGTTCCCGTGACCAATTCCTTTGCCACTGTTTTTTGGGGTCTTCCAGCCAGCGGCTGAAGGCCTTGAACACTCATGCCCGAGTTTGTTCACTTGAGCTCACTTGAGCTTGGTCTTCCAGAATGGCCTGAAGGCGCTTGGAGATAGACTGAACAGTACCAGCTCTGGACAGAAATAAAAAAAGAAGCATGGCCCCAAAACTGTCCTACCACCTCCACCCTCACCTCCCAATGTGTCTCTGTTGTCCAATTTGTCTCTCCCGTCCAGTGTGTCTCTCCCATCCTATGCTTCCACTCCTAATGTGTCTACTCCCATCCCTGACATTCGAGACCCCATACATTTAGTAGTTTCTTCCCCTGGAACCCCTTCACCATCCACACATAGCCAATCATTCCAGCTCCACACACCCCAGTTCCATAACATAACGTACTTTCGCAAAAGTTAATTTTTGTTGTTAAATAAAATCGTGGGTTTTTTCCCTAATCACTGCTTGTTCTTTGTCTCTTTCTGCGCCGTCGCCGTCAACACACAATGTGCGACATCGCCACTATAGAAGTATTCTCTAAAGAAGCAATTCTGCAGTGTAATCCAAAGAAAGAAAAGGAGGAGCAGATTGTGTCTGTCATGGAGCTGTGAGGTGGCAAAATACACAAAGAGGACTGAAAATCCTCCAAAATTAGAATTAATACAGCACAAAGGGTCAGGGGTCAGCAATGCTCACCTGCTCAGGTGTCAGCACTAGTGCACTCAGGATGCAGCAAACCCATGAGCTAAAGATGGTGGAAAAACATTGATGAGACCACTGCTCAGAACTGCCACTGAGCAATCACACCTCCATGAATTGGCAGACTATGAGTGGTCGTGTCATCCGTAGTTTCCACCTGTGTTGCCATCATCTTTACTACAATGGGTTTGCTGCATCCTGAGTGCACTAGTTCTGACACACAGGCAGGTGAGTAAAGATATGAGGTGGACTATAAATTAATGCAGACTGAAAGACGATGGAGCTAATTTGACCTCACCTCCCATAGCATTGACATCAGAGAAGAGGTGTAGTGTAAAGCATGGGTGACATAACCCAATCTGCATGAGATAGGGAGTGGATTTATAAAGACTGAAGTTGTGAACCGGTGAGCACCTTATAAAACTAAGTATTGTAATGTTGGGGGCACTTGGAACAGGTGTTTAACTAGAGGTGTTTTATTGTTTCAGTAAGCAAACATAACTGTCATGTCGGACGCTGTTCATACTAGGGCGTTCGTCAGACAGCGGTAATTCCGCTTTTGTCCACTATGCGCTCAGCGGCGTCGGCTAGATTTTATCTAGCTGGTCCGGGGTTAATTTAGCTGGTGCTCGGATTGGAAGCTGGGTCACGCCCACTGCCTTTAAATAGTTCTTCTGAACATTGGGCGTCGCCGATTATAGCTTCTGTCTTGTGCTTGGTTATCTCGGTCTGGAGTGGTGGTCTAGGAGAAGGAGAATCGTATCTGGTGGTGTATTTCCCTTTGTCTTATTTTCTCCTTCCTTTATTTGTATTTGTTTTGCCCTGTGCACTTATAGTGTATTCCTGTGTGACTGCGGCATGGTGCATATTTTCCGTTATCCTTGTCTGTGCTAACTGTGGGTATTGGTGTGTGGTCTCTTCACTGGGTGGTGGGTGGTGGTTTCAGCCTAGGGTTGAAACAGGAGACAGGGTGAGGATGGAGGCCCAGACATGCACACCATCAGTGTAAACTCTGGGAGAGGGTCAGTCAGGGTTTCCCAGAGTTGAGAGAAATTGCAGGGGCCTGGGTTATTAGCTCTTGCCTACCTAGGCTTCACGTGACATTATAATCGGCCAACATTATTTGAATTCCATGGATCCCATGACTTCCATAACCCGCCAGTTGGAGGCGCTGTCCCTACAGGTCACTGAGTTGAGGGGGGCAGTGCAGCAACAGGGACTAGCAGTATCTAATGTGCAAGCTGGAGTGACAGGCAGAGTTGCTGAGCCTAAGTTTCCTTTACCTGAAATATTTGCTGGAGAACGCAGTAAATTTGTTACTTTTCTTGAAGCTTGCAAACTATATTTTCGTATGCGCCCGATCTCCTCAGGTAATGAGGCTCAGCGTGTGGGCCTGGTGTTGTCATTACTAAACGGGGATCCTCAAGCATGGGCATTTTCTTTGCCTTCTGATTCTGCTGCATTTAACTCAGTGGATAGTTTTTTTTCTGCTCTTGGACACACTTACGATGATCCTGACAGAATGGCTCTAGCAGAATCTAAGATACGCGCTATTCGCCAGGGGGAGTGTGTTGCAGAGGATTACTGTTCTGAATTTCGCCGCTGGGCGGTCGACACACAGTGGAATGATCCCGCGCTGCGGAGTCAGTTTATTCATGGGGTTTCTGGAAGGGTTAAAAAAGCCCTCCTGATGTACGAGACTCCTGCTTCTGTAGATTCCGCTATGATTCTTGTTGTCCACATTGATCGCCGTTTGCGTCAGGGGGAGCATGAGACGCCGCCTATGGGAGAGGGTTTAGCTTCACGTGAGGTTGCTACAGGTGAGCCCACGGAGCCTATTCAAATCGCAGGGGTGTCACATGTTAAGCATCGAGCCCCTGTGCTCAAGAAGCAGGGAGCCTGTTTTTACTGTGGTAAAACTGGTCATTTTGTTAACATTTGTCCTCTGCTGTCTAAGAAAAACACAACGGCGGAAAACTTCTAAGCTCAGAGGGTGTGGAGGAGGCCAATCTGAGCTTATGCATATCCTCCATGGTGGTTTCTCAATGCATGCTCCCTGCCAAAGTTATTGTCGCTGGCAGAGAGCTGCCAATCACTGTTTTTGTGGATAGTGGTTCTGCCACAAATCTCATTGATGAGGAGTTTGCGCGCACAGCCGGTTTTAGGATCGAAAAACTGCCTCATCCTATCCGCGTGGTCACCATCAATGCTTCTCCTCTCCCACAGGGGTAGTTTACTGAGTTTGTGGCTGAGGTAAAACTCCACATTGGGGTTCTACATTTCGAGCAGGTTACATGTATGGTGCTCAGGAATCTTCCTGCACAGGTGGTTTTGGGTTTTCCATGGTTGTCTATGCACAATCCGGTTATTGACTGGAAAACTCAGGACATAATTCAGTGGAGCGAATTCTGCCAGGAGAATTGCCTGGCCACACGTGTGTCTGCTGTGACTTCAAGCTTTCCTGAGTCACTTCAGGATTTTGCAGATGTGTTCTCTGAGAAGGGTTGTTCAGAGTTGCCACCACATCACCCCTATGACTGTACTATCAGGTTTAAACCAGGGGCCAAATTGCCTAAAGCAAGGATGTTTAACATCTCCGGTCCGGAGAGACAAGCGTTAAAGGATTACATTGCTGAAAGTTTGAGCAAAGGGCACATCAGGCCTTCATCCTCGCCTGTGGCAGCGGGGTTCTTCTTCGTAAAGAAGAAAGATGGCGGACTACGCCCGTGTCTGGATTTCAGGGAGTTAAACCAGATTACGGTTCGTGATCCATACCCTATGCCACTGATACCAGATTTGTTCAACCAGGTGGCAGGTGCTAAGTGGTTTACCAAGCTTGACCTCAGGGGGGCGTACAACCTCATAAGAGTCCGTCAAGGTGATGAGTGGAAGATGGCTTTTAATACCCCTGAGGGTCATTTTGAAAATTTGGTGATGCCATTTGGGTTGACAAACGCACCTGTGAAATGTTCCAACATTTCATTAATGATGTGTTCTCGCATGTTTTGGGGAAATTCGTTATTGTGTACCTAGATGACATTCTCATATATTCTTGCGACCGTGATACTCATTTAGATCATGTCAAGCAGGTGTTACAGCTTCTCAGAGAGAATAAGCTCTATGCAAAACTTGAGAAATGTGTATTTTCGGTTCAGGAGTTGCCTTTCTTGGGTTATATTGTGTCTGCTTCTGGGTTTAAAATGGACGCCGCTAAGGTGCAAGCGGTGTTGCGTTGGGAACGGCCTGATAACCTAAAAGCACTTCAGCGGTTCCTTGGGTTTTCTAACTACTATAGGAAGTTTATCAAAGATTTTTCTATCATTGCTAAACCGCTAACTGACATGACTTAAAAGAGTACCAATTTCTCCGTTTGGCCTGAGGCTGCTGTGCACGCATTTGGATTTCTTAAGAACAGTTTTGTTTCGGCCCCCATTCTTGTGCAGCCAGACGTATCTAAACCATTTGTTGTGGAAGTCGATGCGTCTGAGGTTGGTGTGGTGACGTTGCTGTCACAAGGTTCATCCTTGAGCGATTTGCGTCCTTGTGCCTATTTCTCCAAGAAACTGTCGCCCGCCGAACGTAACTACGATATAGGCAACAGGGAGTTGTTGGCAATCAAGTTGGCCTGTGAGGAATGGCGACACTTCTTGGAGGGGTCGGTTTATCAGGTTACTGTTATTACCGACCATAAGAATTTGCTTTATTTGGAGTCTGCCAAGCATCTATCTCCCAGGCAGGCTCGCTGGGCATTGGGGCATTGTTTTTCACGTGGTTCAACTTTGTTGTTACTTACGGACCTGGATCTAAAAACACTAAGGCAGATGCTCTGTCCAGGTGTTTTCCAGGTGGAGAACCTCAGGAAGATCCGGTACCCATCCTCCAAAAGGGTGTTGCGGTTTCGGCTCTCACAACTGAGGTTGAGGCTGAGATTGCTGAGGCCCAGGAGGAGGTACCATCCGAGCTTCCCATCAACAAATCATTTGTACCGCTTCATCTCCGCTTAAAGGTTTTGGTGGAGCATCATGATGCTGTTCTGGCTGGCCACCCAGGGGTCAGGGGTACTTTGGAGTTGGTGTCACGTCGGTTTTGGTGGCCCAAAATCCGACAGGACGTGGTCTCATACGTGTCAGCTTGCACCACGTGCGCTAGGGCTAAGACGCCCCGTTCCCATCCTGTTGGCACACTACTTCCTCTCGAGGTACCTAGTAAGTCATGGACGGAGATCTCCATGGATTTTATCACTGACTTGCCCTCCCCAGCTGGGAACACGGTCATTTTGGTGATTGTTGATCGGTTCTCAAAAATGTCGCACTTTGTGTCTTTGCCTTCATTGCCTAACGCTAAGACTCTGGCTCAGGTTTTTGTACAGGAGGTGGTCAGTCTTCATGGGGTTCCGTCTGACATCGTTTCTGATAGAGGTACTCAGTTTTTGGCAAAATTTTGTAAAGCGTTTTGCTCACGGCTGGGGATCAAGTTGTCGCATTCTTCTGCTTTTCATCCTCAGTCAAATGGTCAGACCGAGCGTATGAACCAAAATTTGGAGCAGTACTTACGCTACTTTGTTTATGATAACCAGGAGGAGTGGTCGACGTTCCTTCCTTTGGCTGAGTTTGCCATCAATAATCACCGCCAGGAGTCTTCTGGGGAGTCTCCGTTATTTTGTGTTTACGGGCTACATCCTCAATTTTGTACTTTGAGTCAGGGGGGCTCTTCCGGCGTTCCGGAGAAATACCAGTTAGGAGCACAACTGTCATCAGTCTGGAGGAGAGTTAAACAGCGCCTGTTGAGCGTGGGTGCTAGGTACAAACGTGTGGCTGACAGTAGGCGTGTGCCAGGTCCGGACCTGAGTGTGGATGACTGGGTGTGGTTGTCCACAAAAAAACATAAGACTCAAAATACCATCCCCTAAATTGGGTCCTAGGTTTATTGGTCCATTTAGGGTCACCGCCGTCCTTACCCAGTAGCGTACCGATTGGAGCTTCCTACGGTGTATAAGATACACAACGTGTTCCACAGATCGTTGCTAAAAAAGATGGAGGGTTCTGTGGACACGGTGCCGATGCCTCCTCCAGTCTTGGTGGATGGTAATTTGGAATTTGAAGTCTCCAAGGTGGTTGACTCTCATGTAGTGCGCCACACTTTGCAGTACTTGGTACACTGGTGTGGTTCTGGGCCTGAGGATAGGTCTTGTTTACCAGCCTCGGACATTCATGCGGATCGGCTGGTCAGTATGTTTCACCGCCGCCATCCGGACAAGCCGGGTCCTATAAGTCGTGAGGGCCCTGGGGTCCCTCGTAGAAGTTGGGGTACTGTCATGTCGGATGCTGATCATACTAGGGCGTTCAACAGACAGCGGTAATTCCGCTTTTGTCCACTATGCGCTCAGTGGCGTCGGCTAGATTTTATCTAGCTGGTCCGGGGTTAATTTAGCTGGTGCTCGGATTGGAAGCTGGGTCACGCCCACTGCCTTTAAATAGTTCTTCTGAACATTGGGCATCGCCGATTATAGCTTCTGTCTTGTGCTTGGTTATCTCGGTCTGGAGTGGTGGCCTAGGAGAAGGAGAATCGTATCTGGTGGTGTATTTCCCTTTGTCTTATTTTCTCCTTCCTTTTTGTATTTGTTTTGCCCTGTGCACTTATAGTGTATTCCTGTGTGCCTGTGGCGTGGTGCATATTTTCCGTTATCCTTGTCTGTGCTAACTGTGGGTATTGGTGGTCTCTTCACTGGGTGGTGGGTGGTGGTTTCAGCCTAGGGTTGAAAAAGGAGACAGGGTGAGGATGGAGGCCCAGACATGCACACCATCAGTGTAAACTCTGGGAGAGGGTCAGTCAGGGTTTCCCAGAGTTGAGGGAAATCGCAGGGGCCTGGGTTATTAGCTCTTGCCTACCTAGGCTTCCCGTGACAATAACAGGTACATTTTAACATTCCAGGTACATAACATTACAGGAACATTTTACTGGTTTAAACCATTTCATCTTGCCATTCCAGACGTCCACTATCCGAAACAAAGTAGGCAGCATATGTATGCCTCATTTGGGCAACTTCCACTGTTGTCCAGCAGTAGAAAATATGGCCCTCTGTTTTCGGCGTCTGCCAGTAACTACTGCGCAGGTGCACCTGCACTCATTACCATTGTGCGGCGCGGTAATTCCTTTAGCCCTATTTGATGTATAGAGTTAGATCTATTATTATCCTATTGTAGGCACCATCGCTTGCCCTATCGTTCCATACCATTTTCTAATGGGAGCTAATTTATTTGTATTTGAGCTGGTGGTAGAGATTGCCACAGTGTTAAATTCCATCACTTTGCACACATTGCGTTATAGATATCTCTCTACAATGAAGTAGGTAGGTATTCAGTACCTTAAAAACACACACGCACAGCACTATTGTGCGGTGTGGCTGGTTAGGATCATACCTTTAACAAAGCTCCTACATATGCTCTCTTACTGGGAGCCGGAGTTTTGTTTCCATGGAGATGGGTTACGTGTACTCCTACAGTGTGCAGGTGCCGGCTATTCTCGCCGCACAATGGTAATGAGTGCAAGTGCACCTGCGCAGTAGTTACTGGCAGACGCCGAAAACAGAGGGCCATGTTTTCTACTGCTCATAGTGCTGCCCACACCTGGTAGGTGTAAAAAGTAATTATTTAACTATTTAAGTTGGGGAAATGTACTGCACAAACTATACTGACCTTGAGGAAGACGCTGCGGGCGTCGATACGCGTGGGTCACAACTATGACATAGCCTGTCATAAATCTACATAACCAGCGCTGCTAGGAGCCCTTTTACCACCCAGGTGCTAGGCAGGGTGAGTTGATAGAACATACAGGGGACCGGAACTTTAGGGTTTGGTTATCCATGCTGTGCTCAGTATGCCTTTAGGTGCACTATGTGCCACCCTATTTTTGGATTTCTTGCTGTGGGGCACAGAACATTGAGGGTGTACCATTTGGTCTGTGGTATTATATAGCACCATATATCGCCCACATGCTGGTCACTATGGTTTTTATGATCTATATATTGGTTGTTTAAGGCTATGTGTTTTGTTATAACATTCATTTACTATTTGCACGGGCCCGTTACCCCAGGTCATATTTTTTAGGGGGTGTTTTTAAGTATGTTTTTATGTCTTTGTGTGATGTTTTCCTAAATAAAGATGTTATTTGTTTGAACTTGGATTCAGTGTGGTGATCCCAATTTTGTCTGCATACACTTTGTCTTTTTTGGTTGCTACTATATGTAGTATGCAGGTGGCGATCCCCCCCAGTGCTTATTTGATATGCAGATGGTGCCCGCTCACCAAGTGTTGTGTTGTATTGTATTGTATTGATAAGTGATACAGTTCACTTATCAGAGCTAGGGCCTGCTGTTTTAGACTTTTCTTTTCACAGGCATTTTTTTCTCCCCATTTGCTTTTTTTCCTTCAGCTTTTTCTTTTTCAGACAAGTTTGCACCAATCACTATCCCCCCCTACACATACAGTTACAAATAAAGTACACCCAAGCACCATATTCACACAAAAAATGTCCCGCCTGTCACGTTCCTCCCAACAGCGCTATTCATTGGAGGAGGCATATTCTTTCCTTGCCTCTGACACTGATAGCGAGGGAGAGAATCCCACATTTCTTTATTTTTTGGAATCTTCATCCTCATCTTCTTCCTCCTCCTCCTCCTTATCTTCCTCCTCGGGTCCTGCGGAACAGCCACACAGACGTCCCAGGACAGAAGATGAGGCAGTGCCCGCTCCTGAAGATGAACCAGCGCACCCCTCTACGGACCCCGTATGGACCTCGCCCCCTCCCGAAAATTATGAGCCACTGATTCCTGATTCCTGATTTTGTGGCAGAATCAGGAATCAAGTTTGACACCCCCGGCCTCACAGAAATAGGCTTTTTCAAAGTCTTTTTCTCTGAGGATTTTATTAACCTCATGGTGGAGCAAACTAATTTGTACGCTCGGCAATTTTTGGCGCAAAACTCTGGTTCATCATTTTCTAACTGGTCTCCTGTAGACGCAGTTAAAATTATGCAGTTTTGGGGCCTGGTCCTTCATATAGGGATCCTGAAGAAGCCAGAAATTCGGCAATATTGGAGTGTTTATATTTTATACAACACTCCAGTGTTCCGAATGGTCATGACCCGGACGTGTTTTGAGGCCATCCACAAATTCTGGCATTATTCCGATAGTGTCCCGCACGAGATGACCCCAACTTTGACCGTCTGTTCAAAGTTCAACCAGTCATCGAACACTTCAGCAAAAAGTTTGCTGAAGTGTAAGTGCCCCAAAGGGACATCTGCGTGGATGAGTCCTTGGTTCATTTTAAGGGAAGGCTCAGATTCCGTCAGTACCTGCCCAGCAAGAAGGCCAGGTACGGAATCAAACTCTATAAGCTGAGTGAGAGTACCCCTGGGTACACCTACAGCTGTAGAGTGTATGACGGAAGGACACCAGGATTGAACCCCCTGAGTGTCCCCTTGTCCTGGGAGTGAGTGGGAAAATAGTGTGGAATTTGGTGCACCCACTGCTGGATAAAGGTTATCACCTCTACACCGATAACTTTTATTTCAGCATCCCCCTCTTCAATTACCTCACTGCGTGAGGTACTGCAGCCTGCAGTATTGTCCGCAAAAATCAGTGAGGCCTCCCGAAAATGCTACTTGGGAAGATGCTCAGAAGAGGTGACAGCAGAGCCAATATAGCGACCATCTGCTGGTGGTCAAATACAAGGACAAGAGGGATATCCTTCTCTTGGCCACCATACTTGGTGATGGCAGCGCCCTCAGCACTGTATGAGGTATCTCTACACAGGTCAGCAAACCAGACTGTGTACTGGGGTACAACAAAAACATGGGGGGCGTTGATCTCTCCGATGAACTCCTCCAACCATACAGTGCTTTGAGAAAGGCCAAGGTGTGGTACAAAAAGCTGTCCATGCATATCGTACAAATGGAAATGCTCAACGCTTTCCTGCACAATGTGCACTCCACACCGATACGTCGTACCTTCAGTTCCAGGAGGTAGTGGTTAAGGCCCTGATATTTTGCACTCAGGAAGGAGCGAGCCCCTGTACTTCTTGAACTGAAGGTGCTCGTATCTTACCTGGTCAGCGTTTTCCGGGGGTGGTCCCGCCAACTGGAAGAAAAGGTAAGCTGCAAAATAGGTGCCGAGTGTGTTACAAAAGGGAATACGCAAGGACACCATTTATCAATGCGACACCTGCCACGACAAACCTGGCCTGTGTATGAACGATTGCTTCAAATTGTACCCACCACCATGCACTATTAATTTACTTTACAGGAAACGGTAGATAAGTTCCAAAGAGGGGGCACATCTAGATAAGTTCCTTGGGGGTCTAGGTTCCAAAATGATGTCACTTGTGGGTTTTTACTGTTTAGGTACATCAGAGGCTCTACAAATGGAAAATGACGCCCACAGACCATTCCATCAAAGTCTGCATTCCAAAACGTCACTACTTCCCTTCCGAGCTCTGCCGTGCGTCCAAACAGTTTTTTCCCACATATGGGGTTCCAGCGTACTCAGGATAAATTGGACAACAACTTTTGTGGTCCAATTTCTCCTGTTATCCTTGGGAAAATTAAAAATTGGGGACTAAAAGATCATTTTTGTGGGAAAAAATAGGATTTTTTATTTTCATTATAAACTTTAGTGAAGCACTTGGGGGTTCAAAAGTCTCACCACATACCTAGATAAGTTCCTTAGAGGGTCACGTTTCCAAAATTGGGTCACTTGTGGGGGGTTTCTACTGTTTAAGCACATCAGGGGCTCTGCAAACGGAACATGATGCCCGCAGACCATTCCATCAAAGTCTGCATTCCAAAACGTCACTACTTCCATTCTGAGCCCCGATGTGTGCCAAAACAGTAGTTTTCTCCCACATATGGGGTATCTGAAAAAAGAAAAAAGACAAGGCGCCCCCAATGTGTCACACTGTTTAAAAAACACACATACAATCCTTTGTAGGGAATGTGCTCACCTATTGAAGTTGTGAAACTGGGTCACAACTCCCAAGAAGGCATAATCGTAGCAGCAGTTCGCCTAAGACATATGGGGTATCAGCATACTCAGGACAAATTGGACAACAACTTTTGGGGTCCAATTTCTCCTGTTACCCTTGGGAAAATCAAAAATTGGGGACTAAAAATCATTTTTGTGGGAAAAAATAGGATTTTTTATTTTTACTTCTGGGCATTATAAACTTCAGTGAAGCATTTGGGGGTTCAAAATCCTCACCACATACCTAGATAAGTTCCTTAGGGGCTTAAGTTTCCAAAATTGGGTCATTTGTAGGGGGTTTCCACTGTTTGGGCACATCAGGGGCTCGCCAAACGCGACATGGCGTCCGATCTCAATTCCAGCTAATTTTAGCTTGGAAGAGTCAAATGGTGCTCCTTCCCTTCTGAGCCCTGCCGTGTGCTAAAACAGTGGTTCACCCCCACATGTGGGGGGTATCGGCGTACTCAGGACAAATTGGACAACAACTTTGGGAAAATAAAAAAATTGGGGACTAAACGATCATGTTTGTGGGAAAAAAAATCTTTTTTTATTTTCACGCCCGGGCATTATAAAGTTCTGTGAAGCAGTTGGGGGATAAGAGTGCTCACCACACATCTAGATAAGTTAACTTGTAGGGGGTTTCCACTGTTTAGGCACATCAGGGGCTTGCCAAACGCGACATGACATCCAATCTCAATTCCAGCTAATTTTAGCTTGAAAAAGTCAAATGGCACTCTTTCCCTTCTGAGCCCTGCTGTGCACCCAAACAGTGGTCCCCCCCCCACATATGGGGTATCGGCGTACTCAGGACAAATTGGACAACAACTTTTGAGGTCCCTTTGAATGAGTCAATGTACACTGGCGCTTGGCTAAATAGAGAGAAAGGGGAGGGGGGAAAAAGGGAAAACAGGTGCAGTAGCTCTAGTGGATGAGTGCCGGGAGTAGGCAGGAACCGCCAACTTCTAGCATGCCCCGGCCGGAAGGAATGCCGAAGCAAAGGCGGAATGTGGAAGGGGCGTGGCGAGTACTGTGACGTCACATGGCTAGTGGGTGGGCGCTTATGAGGATAAACCAATTCAAGGCGTTTCGAAGGATGCGATCCTTCTTCATCAGGGCTGGAGTTCCCCATGAGGCCCTCCCCTTATATAGCGGTTGTCCGCCCGCCTCCTTCAGAAAAAACCTGCCTACACACCTATTTAATGAGGCTAATGAGCAGTGAATTGGTTTGACTGCAGCGTGATTAGTGCACTAAATGGAACAAAAAGGTATAAATTGGAGCCTTCAGGAGAAACTAGCCCAAATACCTAATTAATAGAACTATTAGACGGTAAATTAATTTGAATGCCGCGTCCTTGGTGCAAGAGAGAAAAGCCTGGATTTGGAGCGCATAGAGCTGTGTGGAGATTAAGAATAAGGGGCATGCATAGATTAAGAGCTGCGTAATCTGATGGACTATGTGGTGTTTGTAATAAAGTGTACAAACGTTCAATGCCCCTGAACTGGATCAAGTGTGTATAAAGGGGAAAATGAGAAAATATGAAATGAATGGGTTAAAACTAAACAATTTTATTAATATAGTAAATTAAAATGTGTGTGTCTAAAAGGTCAGGTTACTTGAACCTGATCCAATAATACAACAAATGTAGTAATAAAAACCTACGGATTTTAATAAAAAACAAATTCTGCAATAAATATAACGTGATGGGGTTAAAACTATTAGGTCCTAGGCGGGATCACAACTGGATCCATAACCCAAATGCCGCTAGTACATAGATGGCTGGGTAACAATAACTTAGCTTAAAAAAAAAAAAAAAAAAAATTAAAATAATAAAGCGTATAACTCAATTTCATGATTGAGTCCTTTGGGGGCCAGGCTGTCCAGCATAAAAATCCATTTTGATTCAACCCTGGGGACATTGCTTTTAGAAAATCCCCACCCCTAGGGTTTTGCTGGACTGTTTGGATTCCACAAAAAAGGACACCTGCGCATCATTTATTATGCTTTTCTAAAAAGTGGCGGGATAAGGGGTGACCTTTGAAACCCTTCTGGATGTTGTCTAGGTGCTCTTTTATTCTGACCCTGAAGGGCCTTTTAGTTCGGCCCACATATATTTTATTACAAGGACACTGTAATATATAGATTACCCCTGTCGTTTCACAGGTTATGCTGTTTTTAATATGAAATTGCTTAGTGCCACTTGAATCTGTGAACGTAGTTTGGACCGACTTTCCAAAAGATGTACGTCTGCAGCACGAGAATCTGCCACATGGCCTAAATCCCAACTTATGGGGGTTTGCTGTTTTTACGGGTACCCCTGTCCTTGTGGCAGATGCTCGTGCTGCAGACGTACATCTTTTGGAAAGTCGGTCCAAACTACGTTCACAGATTCAAGTGGCACTAAGCAATTTCATATTAAAAACAGCATAACCTGTGAAACGACAGGGGTAATCTATTTATTACAGTGTCCTTGTAATAAAATATATGTAGGCCAAACTAAAAGGCCCTTAAAGGTCAGAATAAAAGAGCACCTAGACAACATCCAGAAGGGTTTCAAAGGTCACCCCTTACCCCACCACTTTTTAGAAAAGCATAATAAATCATGCGCAGGTGTCCTTTTATGTGGAATTTAAACAGTCCAGCAAAACCCTAGGGGTGGGGATTTTCTAAAAGCAATGTCCCCAGGTTTGAATCCAAATGGATTTTTATGCTGGACAGCCTGGCCCCCAAAGAACTCAATCATGAAATTGAGTTATACGCTTTTTAATTTAAAAAAAAAATAATAATAAGCTAAGTTATTGTTACCCAGCCATCTATGTACTAGCGGCATTTGGGTTATGGATCCAGTTGGGATCCCGTCTAGGACCTAATAGTTTTAACCCCATCACGTTATATTTATTGTAGAATTTGCTTTTTATTAAAATCTGTAGGTTTTTATTACTACATTTGTTGTATTATTGGATCAGGTTCAAGTAACCTGACCTTTTAGACACACACTCATTTTAATGTACTATATTAATAAAATTGTTTAGTTTTAACCCATTCATTTCATATTTTCATATTTTCTCATTTTCCCCTTTATACACACTTGATCCAGTTTAGGGGCATTGAACTTTTATATACTTTATTACAAACACCACATAGCCCATCAGATTATGCTGCTCTTAATCTGTTGGGGTCGTCACGACAATAACCCTCATTCACCAGTCATTCCAAATTAAAGTGTGTGCAGAGCATCTGGTACCGGGTAAGAATGAGTCAGACAAATAGCTGGTTCAATCTCAGTTGATGCCCGTGCGTCCACAAGTGTCAGCAGCGATTACAGCAACTGGCTTTATTTTCAGATACACAGTACTATATTGTGTTAGAGAAAGGAATGCATTAGGCGGGGTTTAAGCTAGCATCCAGTCTTTCTGATTTGTCCTGACGTCTCCTGGTGGATTCTCCTTTTCTTCTCATTCCTTAAGTTTCGATTTCAGAAGAAATGATACTTGACTCTTCAGAAACTAAAGTAAAGCAAAAAATAAACACTAGCAGCCATTTTAAATGCAATTACATTAACATCTGCAAGCAAGGGAAAAATCTTATTGTTTCACAGTATAAGATATATAAAAGTACAAAAAGTATATAAAGAAAATATATTTTCACCTTGACAATCCCCCCTAAACACTAAGTTTTTTTCCCTTAAGAAAGATCCTTCGAGACTGTCCATGTGATGGGAAAAGGGGAGGTGGATTTCTTCATCCAGACACCTCAGAAACTCTCCCCTAGCGAGAGGCCTCCAAGCAACTGAACCCTTCACTAACCTCACATGGAGTTCTCCCACTGTCCCTAAACTAAATCTCATTTGAGAATGGGGGGTTTTGTCTACTCTCTTGAGGGGGACATACTTAGGGATCTCCCCTGGATCAGTACCATTGTACTCTGGTGGGTCTACTTCTTCATTGAGGAAGGTGCCAGTCGGAATTGCTTTGGCAATAACCTTTTTATACAAGGGAATAACACAATAGAGAATTATTGATCCAATTATAAGGAGGGCAATCAGTACCAGACAAGCTTGTTGAAGGAATCCCTTGAGCCCACCCAACCAACCGGAAAAGAAAGATGTGTCCACTCCAGCATGACACGTCGTCTTATTGTCCTAATTTGTTCAACTTCTTTAGGAACTTTCAGGAGATCTTTTGGATCTACATTTCGCCATTCAGGTCTGGCTGTCTATATTTCGTCTCGTAAGTCTTTGGTCATACCGTCAATGAATGTATTTACCAATACTCTAACATCAAGTGGGTTTATGGGACTGTACCCCATGTCTTCCCATTTCAGCTGCAACCGTCCAAAGTATAGCTCTACACTCTCTCCTTTTGTCACATCTGTAAAAAGTCTTAATTTGCGTCCTAGTACGTCACCTGTTTTTGTGTTTACCAACTCTCTAGGTCTGCCTAGGTGCACTTATACACCCATCATATGGTCATTATTTGTCTGTAAAATGAGAAAGGTTGGTTCTCAGGGTCAGCCAATTGTTTTTGCATAGCTAGCTAGTCAGAGGGCCTCCAGGGATAATACTCCTGTATCTGTCTTACCCTACCTGATGTGGTTGGTTCTCTGGTGGTGGGGGTGACATGACATGCTGGTCTACAGCTCCTTCCCAAAAGGATTACTGTCAGCCTACTCCCAAAAGTTAATGTCCCCACTATCCACCAACCACAATCCTGTGTCAGCTTCTTATGTCACTACATGTGATCTTGTCTGGACAGGATTCAGTGTAATTCTCTTAGGTCGGGTTGCAGCACGGGTCATACAAGTGTTAGGGCCCAATTCCTCAACTATACTCTAAAAGGCATCTTGGCCAAAATTGACAAATCTCTGTTCACTGTAATATATGTAATTGATCCATTCAACATTTTTATTAATCTGCACCTGCGGGATTAGAGAAGCAAAGCCGGCATAAATCTGGTTCTGGGCTTTAAACTGGTCAGGCACCCCCCTTGGCACTCCAATGGCATCAATATATACTAGTGGATCTTCTTCATAACTCATGTGGAGCTGATCGAGACTTCTCCTCTTTCTGGTAGGTTCATCAGGTACCTCTGGATCCCAAGGTAAAATCTTGAACTGCATAGCTAGTTTAACAAGGTTGCATTGGCCTGTCCAGGCATTAGGCAACCTAGGACGGAGCTTACCATCTCCACATAACCAATAAATATCGTACATATATTGTGTATGTTTAATTAGCAAGTCAGTATCTAGAGAACTGTTCTCCCTGCAGAAACCTGTCTCGAAGATCCCTACTGGTGTACCTGTGGTGTCGTGGGAATTATAGCAGGTGTAATTGTCATCTAATAAGGTTACTTCTCCTGGGACCTTTAGTTTGGTTTTCTCATGAATTAGTGGGATGTAATCTGGGCAATCAGTGGGCTTCAGACCTTTCAACAGATTCATGACACAGGCAGTGGTGTTGTCATCAGGAAAAAGCAATGCATGTGTGTAGAGGTGTGTATTCGCAGCAGCACAAGCAATACATCCTACAGAGATATTTTGGACTCTTACATTGTATCTCACCCATTCTAACCATAGGTTTTTCCTTGGGGCTGTTTGTGTTTCTATGGAGAAAACTTCTTGCCAACTGAGACCTGGAATGGGGATTACTTCATTAACTACATTTTGCAAACGCTCACCTGGGCCTGTCTTAGCTGTACTGGTAACAGGGGCCTTGGTTGGTCTGAAGCTAATATCCTGGAGCTGTATATGGCCTAAATTCCCATGGTATCCACTATTAAATACATAATTAAAATGCCTTCCCAGTACAAATGTCTGCAGGTCAGCAGATTGGGGGCTCTCAAGATTTAGGAGGAGGGGGTGACAGTTTCTACCCCATTTACAGCCCCTAAGTGGTTGCAGAAGGGCTGTTAAATGCATTCTCTCATGAAGACTCCTACCCGTCCCATCCTTAGGGAACATGGCTTCGCTAGGTTTATATCCCCAATCATCCCCTGTATTCCAGGCAGCATCTGTCCAATAATAACAATTATTGTTGTCATTTCTGGTAACACATATATAAAACTGGATGATTCCCTCTACCACCCGTTGAGTCTCGAGGCACTTGACTACATTACAGAAATCAAATCGCCAGATATTTACCGGGGCTGTTAGGTTTACCCAGAGAATAGTGGGACCAGGATTCTCATTTACAATAGGGGCCGAAGAGGTAGGGGCAAGGATGGCTCCCAGCCCCAGGACCAAAAACAACAGCAACATTTCCCTTCAGTCACTACTGTGACTAAACACTGGTTCGGTCTCTTTTACAGTGTGAGGCGTGGATCCAGGTGCTCTTTCCTTCAAGTTTTACTGCAGTGGGAGTAACCAGGATCACCGTGTGGGGTCCTTCAAATCTTGGCTGGAGACAATCTCTGCGCACAAACTTTTTCACATACACCAGGTCTCCTGGCACAAAAGGATAGTGTCCAGGAACCTTGTCTGTGTCTGGAAGAGAACTGAAAACAGTTAAATGCACTTTAGCAAGGTGTCCATGTAAGGCCTGCACATAGCTAGTCAAGTCCTGGTACTTGAGTTGCAACTGTTGTGGAAAGAAACATTCAAGATTGGGGCTCCCGCCAAACAGAATCTCATACGGTGACAGTCCTGTCTTCCTGTTTGGGGTATATCTTACTGAAAACAAAGCTAGAGGAAGGCAGGCATTCTGTCCATGGTTTACCAGTCTCTGCCATTGCCTTCTGGATTTTAAGCTTAAGAGTTCCATTTAGTCTCTCCACTCTTCCACTGCTCTGCGGATGGTATGGAGTATGTAATGCTTGACTTACCCCCAGTGCTGCCATTACCTCTGACATGATCTCTCCAGTAAAATGGGAACCCTGATCTCTTTCAATGACTTCAGGTACTCCATACCTGCATATGATCTCAGCCATCAGTTTCTTCACTGTTGTCTTAGCCGTAGTTTTGGCAACTGGGTAGGCTTCTGGCCAACCTGAAAATAAATCAATGCAGACCAACACATACTCATACGTCCCTACCCTAGGCAACTGAATATAATCAATCTGCAGTCTCTGGAATGGGTAAAGGGGCCAGGGAGTGTGTTTGGATGGAGTTTTCACTGTCCTACCCTGATTATGTGTGGCACATATCATGCAGCTCTGTACCTGCCTTTCTGCGCAGGTAGAAAACCCGGGGGCAATCCATTGTTTCTGTAGGGTGTCACACCTGGCCGTCTTCGAGTGGTGTACATTCTCGTGCAGAACCTGTGCCATCATTGGGTACAGTACCTGTGGTAGGCAGACCTTTTCACCCTTCCCCCATAACCCAGTGACGGTATCAGAGCAAGCCCCTATCTTTTGCCACCTATTTTTCTCCTCCTTACTTGCCTGTTCTTGTAACCGGGCTAAGATGTCTTTCAACACAAGTGGAGATGGTGGGGTGTCTAGGTGATGTACTTTAGAGGCTACAGGAGTGCTTGCTGCTTTCTTGGCAGCCTGGTCTGCCAGTGCGTTACCCTTCGTCCGTCCATCAGTGCCTTTAGTATGTGCCTTTACCTTTATGATGCCTGCTTGGGTGGGAAGCTGTCGTGCATTCATAAGTTGCTGGACTGCCTCAGCATGTTTAATGGGGTGGCCATTTGCTGTCAGAAAAGCCCTGGCTCTCCAGATAGGCCCATAATCGTGTGCAATGCCAAAAGCATACCTGGAATCAGTGTAGATATTTACAGTCTTACCTTCTGCTAGTTTGCACACTCCTGTGAGTGCCTTGAGCTCTGCTTCTTGTGCAGACATATGAGCTGGCATTGACTCTGCCTTGATTACCTCATGCTCTGAAACCACAGCATATCTGGTACAGAAGCGTCCTTGGTCATCTTGGTGACGGGATCCATCTACAAAAAGCTCAAAATCAGCATTAGAATGGGCACACTAGAGACCATAGGGAGACCAGCCGTTTCCTGAGACATCAATTCTAGACAATCATGTGGTTTGGAAACTTGATCTTGTTCCTCTGGATCCATTCTAGAAAGAAAAAGAGTGTCCTTTTCATGTCACCTACTCCTCCCCCCTTTGGATCCATAGGAACTAGGAGAAGAGTAGTGGGGTTTAGGACAGTGCACCTTTTCAAAGTCACATTAGTAGGCATGAGAATGGCACACTGAAGTCGCAGCTGTCCAGCCATGGACATGTGGCTAGGTTGTACTTGGTTAAGGATCTATGGACATCATGTGGGGTGGCCATAGCTTCTCCTGGCTGCAAGGGGCCATAAACGGCAAGGTAGGCCTAACACTCGGGCTATGACTGGGCCCCCCTTTTTGGCTATCTGTTGGGCCAAACCACCTCTATGTGACAGGGTAGAGTTGACTGGGTTCACTATGGCTCCTACCTGGTGGGTAATTATGTCCCCATACCCCACTGAAAAGAACCTGGGAGCCCTGAGGTGTGATGTAGTAGCGTGAATGACAGGGGAACCAAACTTCAGGTTCTTGGAGAGTCTGGCTTTGTAGGTGTGAGGGTTTCACGGGAAGATGAGGTCTAGGGGCCTTTCCGAGCTGGGGGGTCTGCCATCTACACCGATTAAAGCAAGCTCTTGGTCTGAGAATTGACATGACGGGGCTTGAGAGGGAGTGAGATTCCCATACAGGGTTAAAGGCATATTGGAATATGAGACTGGACTTGTGTGTAAGGTGGGGGGAGGGCAGGGGCTGAACTCTGTTACATGGGCCACTGATAAAGAACGGAGCTGTGTCCTTGCAGCTGCGGTACGGTTGGGCTAGAGAGCGAGTAAGAATCGCTGCTGATGCAGAATGGGCTTTTTGTTACAATGAGAATCCCAGATCTTTAAATACTACCATAAAACGCCCATAGAACTTCTCGGCAGTCCAGGATATATTGGTGCCTTGGCTTCAAGGGGCATAGGGCTTACAGTCGGGAGTAGAGGCTTAGTTTCCTAGGGAGGGACCATATTATCCAACAGGGAGCCCTCCTGTTTCAGATTATTATTTTTAATTGTCTTTCTAACACATTACCCTCAATCACTTTCTCAATTCCTTCCTGCACCACAAAACATCCAGTTTTTTGTCATAGTAATAGACAACTTTCATTTTTTCAACGTGACAAAAACAATCAGAATTCACTTCCTCTGTTGATCCTCAATTTGCTATATATCAACCACTCAACTTGAAGCAGGTGAATCTTTTACCAATCTTTCAATTACACTGATAACCAAATAATCACTTACAAATTTCCTTCTAAAACTAGACACTAGATTTCACTTTCAATTTTCCAGATTATAAGATTTCTTTGTACTTCAAAACAATATTGTCGCCTTAAACAAAACACAGATCTACCAGCGCGTATTACACCAAGAAAATACAGAGAAACTCAAGAGCGCAGCCACATGCTGCCCCCCTTCCTCTGACACGCAGCACAGATAAGGAGAAGAGAGGAGAAATCTCAAACAAGTCGCGCAGCGGTCCGCTCCCTCCTCCCATCTGCTACACAGCACTGATAAGAGCTCAGTATCTTCTACACAGAAACGGAATACAGCAGTTCTCAGACTTAATTTTTTCGAAACCTTCCTCTGATCCTCCCTCTCCATTAACCTCTTTCTATCCTTCGTTCTTCAAACCTCGCGCAACTCGCAGATGAGCTTGCGCTTGTTCTCACAATCCTTTATCCTTCAACATGCCTCTTTTGTTCTCTGAGATTGTGCCATGTAGGCGGCTGCAATCTCCCTGACTAGGGCAATCCTACATACTTATACAATCTCTCAACATTCTTGACTGCCTTCTTGCCCTCCCGTGACTCTACTATTGTCTTGACTTCCACGGCATCCTCATCTAACTTGTGGGGCACAGACTTCTTATGCTTTAAGAGACACAACATGACTCACAGAATACTATGTCCTCCTGCAGTAGGCCACTAACAGCGATATCAACACTGTGTCCTATACCACGGAACTTCGCATTCAACGTACTAGGAAAAGAGCCTCGCGCTCAATATTTCCTGTCCTTAACCTGAACAACAGTTATTAACAGACTATCCTGTCACGATATTCCAAACCGTCGGGAGGCGGTCTCCTAGTGAGAGCCCTCCACAGAAATACAGGTGGTCCCCCTCTTGGGATGTCTTAAATTACCTAGTTGGTACAATATCACAGAGGCTGCGTCTCCTAATCCTTTCTCTAAGCCGCCCCACAATCTACAACTTGCTCAATCTTTCACTCCACTTCACTACTAGACAATAGTCACGGGTAGGGTGGATGAACGGAGTACAATGACCGGTGGAGGAGGTGTGGTGTACACGAGGACGCGCAGGATGCGACGTCTCTCAGTTGCTGGTTCAGAGCGTGGCACAGGATCGCGCTCGGTCTCACCACTCGACCGGTCACCCCTCAGACCCAAGGAGACCACAGACAAACCAATAATGGCTGATACACTAGCAAGTGTCACACATACAAAGTATATGATCGCCACTTACCGTGTTTGGAGGGTGATCAGTCCTCGAGGTCAGCCACTACGGGTGTCATCCACAGACATCCAGGGATGGGTCCAGGGGGTCTCGGATCGCTGTCTACGCCCCACGTTGGTCGCGCCAAATTGTTGGGGTCGTCACGACAATAACCCTCATTCACCAGTCATTCCAAATTAAAGTGTGTGCAGAGCATCTGGTACCGGGTAAGAATGAGTCAGACAAATAGCTGGTTCAATCTCAGTTGATGCCCCTGCGTCCACAAGTGTCAGCAGCGATTACAGCAACTGGCTTTATTTTCAGATACACAGTACTATATCGTGTTAGAGAAAGGAATGCATTAGGCGGGGTTTAAGCTAGCATCCAGTCTTTCTGATTTGTCCTGACGTCTCCTGGTGGATTCTCCTTTTCTTCTCATTCCTTAAGTTTCGATTTCAGAAGAAATGATACTTGACTCTTCAGAAACTAAAGTAAAGCAAAAAATAAACACTAGCAGCCATTTTAAATGCAATTACATTAACATCTGCAAGCAAGGGAAAAATCTTATTGTTTCACAGTATAAAATATATAAAAGTACAAAAAGTATATAAAGAAAATATATTTTCACCTTGACAAATCTATGCATGCCCCTTATTCTTAATCTCCACACAGCTCTATGCGCTCCAAATCCAGGCTTTTCTCTCTTGCACCAAGCACGCTGCATTCAAATTAATTTACCGTCTAATAGTCCCATTAATTAGGTATTTGGGCTAGTTTCTCCTGAAGGCTCCAATTTATAACTTTTTTTCCATTTAGTGCACTAATCACGCTTGCAGTCAAACCAATTCACCACTCATTAGCCTCATTAACTAAGTAAGTAGGCAGTTTTTTTTCTGAAGGAGGCGGGCGGACAACCGCTATATAAGGGGAGGGCTCCATGGGGAACTCCAGCCCTGACAAAGAAGGATCGCATCCTTCGAAACGCGTTGGATTGGTTTATCCTCATACGCGCCCGCCCACTAGCCGTGTGACGTCACAGTACTCGCCACGCCCCTTCCGCATTCCGCCTTCGCTTCGGCTTTGCTTCCGGCCGGGGCACGCTAGAAGTTGGCGGTTCCTGCCTACTCCCGGCACTCATCCACTAGAGCTACTTTGTGAGAACTGAAGCGCAACCTCCATCTCACGATCCTGCAATACGAAGCTGGTCACCCAGCATTGGGAGGATTCACGCACGCAAGTCAGCTTTATTCCAGGATCTAGTAAGTGCACGTGTACTTATTTAATGACTTTTTCTATACATTATGCATCGCCCTTATGCCTAAACTCCGAGTGCAATTGTAGGAACATATAATAGCGCAGGTGATATACTATTGTTTCGCTAACTTTTGAGGTCCATTTTCTCCTTTTACCTTTGGGAAAATAAAAAAAAGTTGCCGAAAGATAATTTTTGTGACTAAAAAGTAAAATGTTCAATTTTTTCCTTCCACGTTGCTTCTGCTCCTGTGAAACACCTGAAACGTTAATAAACTTCTTGAATGTGGTTTTGAGTACCTTGAGGGGTGCAGTTTTAGAATGGTGTCACTTCTGAGTATTGTCTGCCATATTGACGTGACTGCAAATGTGAGGTGGTCTCTAAAAAATATGGTTTTGTAAATTGGTTGTAAAAATGAGAATTCACTGGTTAACTTTTAACCCTTATAACTTCCTAACGAAAAAAAAACGTTGTTTCCAAAACTGTGGGATATAAAGTAGACATGTGGGAAATGTTATTTCATAACTATTTTGTGTGACATACTGTTTTAAAGGGCATAAAAATTCAAAGTTTGAAAATTGCAAAATTTTCAAAATTTTCCCCAAATTTCCATTTTTTACACAAATAAATGTAAGTTATATTGAAGAAATTTTACCACTAACATGAAGTACAATATGTCACGAGAAAATAATCTCAATCACTTGGATCCATTGAAGTGTTCCAGAGTTATAATCTCATAAAGGAACAGTGGTCAGAATTGTAGAAATTGGCCCTGTCATTAACGTGTAATACACCCTTTGGGGTAAAGAGGTTAAGAGGATGGTTTAGGGGCAGGACAACGTATAGTAAAATTCACTGATTGGGGGTGGGGAGCGTTTGAGTATGTGGCTGCTTTTTTGTCCCAGTCTGGCCCTAGGCAGCATTTTTCAGCTGACAGGTTCCCTCAACATATTCTTGCCATAACCAATTTTCCATCAACATATAAGGGCTTGTTTCGAATCATTTTAAAATATGATGTACACAACATACTAACAAAATCAAAGTTCTGTGAATTAATAAAAAAAACTCTACAATGTTATGTTTTTTTTAGTGGGGGTTTTGTTTTCATGACATTCAGTATATGGTAAGAAATAACCCAGTAACATGGTTTTTCAGGTCAGCATGATTATGGTGATGCCAAACTTGTACAGTTTTTTCAATTATATACATATTTTAGTAGTTAGAAATAACATTCTGAACATTGTAAAAAGAAAATGTGATATTTCACCATTTTTAGAAGTCAATTTTAATAAATGTTATTTACTTTTTTTTTTAGATTCGCTATCATTTTCTTTTTCTAATGGTGCTCTGTCAGTTGCAGCACAATGTGAAAATATTTATGGCCTGCCACATGACACAGTAGTTGCTATGTGGAGCAGAGGTCACTTTTTGAACTTTCTCAATTCAGGTCTACAAAACTCATTACACTAGAGATCATTGTTCTGGGTCTCAGACTTACATTGAGAGAGTAACTGCCTCTGTACATAGTGTAACTCCGTGTTACAGAAAGGCTATGTGCACACGTTGATTTTGATGCGTTTACGCAGCGTTTGTGGACATGTGGAATTGCATCAAATCCGCAGTGTAGTGCACCACCAGTGTTAGTCAATGGGGAATTGAGAGTTGGTGTGCACATGCTGCGGAAAAATCTGCGCGGATTTGCAATGTTTTATTTTCTGCAGCATGTCAATTCTTTTTGCAGATCTGCAGCGTTTCTGCACTCATTGACTACCATTGAGTCAGGCAAATCTACAGGTTTAAAAAGATCTGTGGTTTTGCTGTGGAGTTGCATGCAAGAAACACTGCAGATCGGGATGAGGAAGAGTGTGTGGGTGGAGACTGTGCGGTGAATATGTGCGGGTGTGTGTGTATGGGTGTGTGTATGGGTGTGTGTTTGGGTGTGTGTGAGTGCGGGTGTCTGCGGGGCTGTGTGTGTGTCTGTATGTAGGCAGGCATTGTCCGATGGGACTACTAGTGCCATCCGGCTATGCCTGCTACAGTGACAGCTAGGCGATGATGGGATAGTAGTCCATCATCCGGCTACTGTGTTCCATTGTAAAAAAAAACAAAAAGACAAAACATACACACATACAGTACATACTCGCCATACAGCTAATCCCCGACGCTCTCGATCACCTGTAAAAAAAAAAAAAAATGAAATAATAAACCAACAGTATACTCCCTGTTTCGATGTATTCCATTTAATAATGAGTGTTCCACAACGATCTCCCGTGTAGAGCTGTCACATCGTCAGATGTGACCGCTCTCAAGGGGCCTCCGGTGATACAATGACGGCAGGTATCCTCCCGCAGTGGATCACTCTACCATCAGAGGTCAATGGAGTGCATGAAAATTCTCACACAGCAGTGCCGTAAAGTGAGAGCATGAACTCCAGTGAACCCTCAGTGATAACACTGCAGGAGCCATTATCTCCTGTCAGTGTGTCACTGGAGACTGTTTCCTGATGTGACAGCTCTATAGGGGAGATCATCGTGGGACACTCGTTATTAAATGGATTACGTCGGAACGGAATATTTGTGTTGGTTTATTATTTTATTTTTTTGCAGGTGAGAAAGGGCGTCGCAGGAATTAAATGTATAATAATGATGGGAAACTGTGGTGTTTTATTACATTAAAATATTTTATTCTGGCTGTGTGTTTATTTAACCCTTTACCAACTATAGGATTAGTGACGGAGAGGTGTCTTATTAACACCTATCCATTACTAAGCTGGCTTGATGTCACCTTACAATACAAAGGTGATATCAACCCCCAACTCTTACCCCATATGCCACTGCTACAGGGCAGTGGGAAGAGTGAGGCTAAGTGCCGGAATTGGCGCATTTTAGAGATGTAGCCGGGGGGCAATATCCATGGCCCCGTCCTAGGTTATTATTATCAGCCTGCAGCTGTATATTTAGCCTTTTCTGGCTATTATAGGGGAACCACATGTAGTTTTTTTGGGGGTCCCCCTATTTTAACCCCTTACTGACGTCAGACGGAATAGTACGTCCGACATCAGTACCCCCGCTTTGAGCCCAGCTCAAAGCTTCGACATGTCTGCTGTTTTGCACAGCTGACATGTGCCTGCAATAGTCGCGGTTGAAATCGCAATCCACTCCCACCTATTAACCAGTTAAGTTGCGCTGTCAAACTCTGACAGCGGCATTTAACAAGCGCTTCCAGCCATTGGGCTGGAAATGCGAGCACCACTGACGCCCATCATGTGATAGGGGGTCAGCGGCGCATCGGCATGTCAGCCAGAGGTCTCCTGAAGACCTGTATGGTTGTTGACGCCAGATTCTTGTGAGCGCCACCCTGTGGTCGACATTAATAGCAATGCTGTAATTCAGCTACATAGGGGCTGAGCATCGCCCCTGTGTAGCAGAGCTGATCAGGCTATTGGAGGCTATGGCAAAAGTAAAAAAAAAAGTTTTTAAGAATGTAAAAAAAATATAAAAGTTCAAATTGCCCCCCTTTCGCCCCATTCAAAATAAAACAATAATAAAAAAAAAACTACACAAATTTGGTATCGCCCGATCTATCAATAAAAAAAAAGCATTAACCTGATCGCTCAACGGTGAGGCGAGAAAAAAATTCAAAATGCCAGAATTATGTTTTTTTTTGTCGCTGCAACATTGCATTAAAATGCAATAACGGGCGATCAAAAGAACGCATCTGCACCGAAATGGCATCATTAAAAATTTCAGCTCGGCTCACAAAAAATAAGCCCTCTCCCAACCCAAGATCACGAAAAATGGAGGTGCTAAAGTTATTGGAAAATTACACAATTTTTTTTTTAAGCAAAGTTTGGAAAAAAATTTTACCACCTAGAAAAAAATTACCTAGATATGTTTGGTGTCTATGGACTCGTAATGACCTGGAGAATCAGGTCAGGCAGGTCAGTTTTAGCATTTAGTGAAATGGTAAAACCAGTGGTGTTGTTCAAAAGTACAAGTCGTCCCACAAAAAATAAGCCCTCACGTGGCCATATTGACGGAAAAATAAAAAAGTTATGGCTCTGGGAAAGAGGGGAGTAAAAAACGAAAATGCAAAACTGAAAAAAGCTGCGGGGGGGGGTAAGGGGTTAATAGCCAGTAAAGGATAATTTTTCAGCTGCAGGCTGATATTCATAGCCTGGGAAGATCCATGGGTATTAACCCTTTCCTAGGCTATAAACATCGGTCCCCAGTCATTGGCTTTTTTTTCCAAATTTTTTTTTAATTAAACAGATATTGCGTTTACGGCCAGGGTCACACTTGCAAGAAACTCTTGCACCTCAATACCCGACCGCCGGCACTCGAGACCAGAGTGTGCAGCTGCATGTATTTCTATGCAGCTGAACGCTCCAGTCCGAGTGCCGGCAGCAGTGTCAGGCACTGAGGTGTGAGTTTCTCGCAAGTGTGATTCCGGCCTAACGCAGATTTTGTGTGTGTGTCTTTATGTAACTGTTTAAGTACCATTTTATTATGTTTATTACTAAACATCAGCTTGGTATTATCTGTCTATCTATAGATCTATCTACCTGTGTGTGTAAACATTATTCTTCAATGGAGCATGTACATGAAGAGGTTGGACAAGAAATGAAATCACAATTCTTTTTTTTTTTTGTAAAATAATATATCTTTATTTAGCTTACAAAAACGCATACAAATCTTCATGAAAATCCGCATTAAAAATGCATGGATTTTTAACTGCGTTTTTTGCCAAGAGATGCAGAATCTGCGCAGAAAATTCCACAGGCAAATCCGCAACGTGTGCACATACCCATACAGTCACGTAGTTCCGCATCAGACCAGTGCAGAGCTGAAAGTGGGAGAAGATTGTGTCCTGTGAGTTTGCTACCACCTTTATGACATTTAGGGCTCCTTCTCACTTGCGAGAAATATGTCCGAGTCTCGCAGGTTAAAACCCTGCTCTGGCGCCCACACTCCAGAACGGAGCGTGCGGCCGCACAGCAATACATGGAGCTGCACGCTCTGCTCTGGAGTGCCGGTGCCAGAACAGGGTTTTAACCTGCAAGATTCGGACGTATTTCTCGCAAGTGAGAAGGAGCCCTTACACATGTGATACTTAACAAAGGGGTAAAAAAAAAAAATACATCGGGGTGGTGCTTTAAGCATTCCGAGTGAGGAAAAAAACCTCCAACCCATATAATTTTTTGGCTCCTAAATGTGCTTGAATCTTTAATCTACATTCTGCTTTAATATAATGATGGCATTGTTTTTTTTTGTTATTGGTTACTTTTTTTTACTTTTCGTGCTTTTGACTTTTTTTTTTCTTTTCCTACAGCGAGGAGGTATGCAAGCGTGGTTTTACAGTAATTGTAGATATGCGTGGCTCTAAGTGGGACTCTATTAAGCCATTACTGAAGATTGTGCAAGAATCCTTTCCCTGTTGTATTTATATTGCACTGATCATAAAGCCAGATAACTTTTGGCAGAAGCAGAGAATTAATTTTGGAAGCTCCAAATTTGAATTTGAGGTAAGCATTTATTTCAGTCTTTCTCTACCATACTCCTTCTTTATAGGAGTTTTTGTGTAAACTAGGATAACTCGCCTCCCATACAGTTTGCATAAGTCTATTATTACCTTCTCTAAATAAATAATAAGCCATTCTAACACCAGTCTATGAGACCTTCTTGAGTTTACATCACTAATACATATTTAACAGTTTAAAGGGAATCTGTCACCCATAGGACACTTTTCAGCTATTACTACGGGCATAGAGGTAATATGACATGATGTGCAGTTGTGGCTCCAAAATCCCTGTGCGTGTGCACAAGAGTGCTGAATACATGGACCATAGAGAGAAAGAAGAGGTACAGATTGTTGAGCGATTGCAGGGCACATGCGTAGGATTCAGTCACCACAACTGCACGTCACAGGACAGTGCGACGTGCATGGGAGGAGGGTGATAGTATAATGAAGAGTGGAGGCACGGATTTCTTCTAGACACCGCACACCCTGGAGCCTGGAAGATATCATTAACTTAATGAAATAAAAGTATTTCTCCACATCTAGAGAGCAACTACGTACGCCAAGGGATGACAGATTTCCTTTAACCCCTTTCTGCCATCCGATGGCAGTACCCCCGCTTTGATGCGGGCTCCGGCGTTGAGCCCGCATCAAAGCCGGGACAGGTCAACTCTTTTGAAACAGCTGACATGTCCCCTCAATAGGCGCGATCCACCCGCACCTATTAACTAGTTAAATGCCGCTGTCAAGCTCTGACAGCGGAATTTAATGCACGCTTGCGGCCATCGGGACGGAAATACGCGTACAGCTGACCCCCAAAATGTGATCGGGGGACAGTGGTGCATCGGCATGACAACCAGAGGTCTCCTTGAGACCTCTATGGTTGTTGATGCTGGATTGCTATGAGGGCCACCTGGTGGTCGGCGCTCATAGCAATGCAGTAATACTGCTATATAGAGGTGATCTGAGCATTGCCTCTATGTAGCAGAGCCAATCAAGTTGTGGCAGCTTCTAGCTATAAAAAAGGCAAAACGCCAGAATTACGTTTTTTTTGGTCACCGCGACATTGCATTAAAATGCAATAACTAGCGATCAAAAGAACGTATTTTCACAAATGTGATATCAATAAAAATGTCAGCTTGGTAACCAAAAAATAAGCCCTCACCCAACCCCAGATCACGAACAGTGGAGACGCTACGGGTATCGGAAAATTGCACTTTTTTTTAGCAAAGTTTGGATTTTTTTTTCACCACTTAGATAAAAAAGAACCTAGACATGTTTGGTGTCTATGAACTCATAATGGCCTGAAGAATCGTAATGGCAGGTTAGTTTTAGCATTTAGCAAAAAAAGCCAAACAAAAAACAAGTGTGGGATTGCACTTTTTTGCAATTTCACCACACTATGAATTTTTTTCCCGTTTTCTAGTACTACTCATCACGCAAAAAATAAGCTTTCACATGGCCATATTGACAGAAAAAAAAAAAGCTATAGCTCTGGGAAGGAGGGGACTGAAAAACAAAAATGCAAAATCGAAAAAACTCCGGGGTTTAAGGGGTTAATAATGAGGAAATACAAATATTAAGAGGTCTATCAATAGTTTGGTATGGTTATTTATTTTCAGAGTATTCTTGATTCCATGGTGCGGTACATGTAAAAATGGGGTTACATACAAATCTATTATATAATTGTCTAAGGGTCTGTCTGTCTGTCTGTCACAGAAATCCCAAGTCGCTGATTGGTCGCAGTCAGCACCCGCCACCCACATAGCGTAGCAGTCCATTAAACCGACTGCGTTACACCGCGGCATAACGCGGTGTAACGCAGTCTGTTAACGCTGCTATTGACCCTATGTGACAAACTTTTTACTATTGATGCTGCCTATGCTGCATCCATAGTAAAAAGATCTAATGTTAAAAATAATTTAAAAAAAAATAAAAATCGTGATATTCTCACCTGCCGGCGCCTTTCCCTCGTGACGCTCCGGGCCATGCATTGCGGTCTCGCGAGATGATGACGTAGCACTCTCGCGAGACCGCTACGTCATCATCTCGCGAGACCGCAATGCATTCTTGGGACTGGAGCGTCGCGAGGAGCATCGCTAAACGCCTCGCCTGGATCCGGGGGCCGCCGGAGGGTGAGTATATAACTATTTTTTTTTTTTTAACGGGGATATGGTGCCCACACTGCTATATAGTACTTGGGCTGTGTTATTGTTAAATATGCTTATTTTGCACATTTATTTAATCAGGACTTAACCAGGTGCATTATTCTTAAAAGAAAAATGTCATGATATTCTCATAAAAAGTGTAGTGGTTTATTGATTGTCCACAGAAAAACCACATTGCAGCAAAACAAAATAAATGAAATAGTTACGAACAGATTGTCCATGTGTAGATATCAGCACTTGATACTCATCTTTCCCAAAGTTCTGAATGGTAAAAGCTGTCTGTCTGTGTGAAATCTGAAGGTCATCATGGCTACCAGCTGTTCCTTCCTTGTGACTTGTCAGATGTCCATGGGGAATGATGGTGAAGGCAGGAGGTGACAGCCCCCAAGTGACAAAAGACCCCCCACCCTGAATTACTGAAGTACTGAATTGAGAATATGAATAATTCAATTAATAATTAATATTTAACAGTTATATACTGTGTGGCTGCTATATACTACGTGGGCAGTGTTAAATACTATGTGGGCTGTGCTATATATTACGTGGGCAGTGTTATATACTACGTGGGCAGTGTTATATACTACGTGGTGGTGATGTGGTAGCGGGGGGTATTTGTAAGCTGTAAGTTTCTGGAATAGATGGGTTTTTAAAGTTCTGTTTGAAAGTTCTGAATGTGTTGTCTGAATTCTAGAGGACAGGAACATATGAGTGAGTGAAAAGAGAAAGATGTCTTAGGACGATCAGAGAATATGTCTGTAAATATATTGAGAGATTAGTTTGGAGATGCATGGAGGAGACAGATTATGGACAGTCTGGTTGGTCAATGTTAGTAGTTTGAACTGGACTAGTTGGGGAATTCTAAGCCAATAAAGGGATTTGTAGAGGGGAGAATAGGAGGAGATGCAGAGTCGGTTGTCAGTCACTGGTTACAGTCCCTGCTCACTAAGCACTGAGCAGTGAATGAATCTGCGCCGACCCATCTATATGAATGAAAACCTGATGCTGCTAGGAGGAATTTATTTAATTTCTCAGTGTGGGCGCCGGGCAGCTACACAATGCTATTCACTTGCTGATTAACACCATATCTTCAGGTTAATAGCTTCTTTTTAAATGACAGGATCACTTCAAGTTTTTATTAAAAAAAAACCAAAAAACGCATCTTCAATGACCCTTTCATGACAGACATGGCGCCGCATGAAATCGATCATGCCGGCCCACTAGCAGAGCAGGCGTGGGCATTAGCCATATTTCATAGCGGACACCTTGTAGTAACGCTCTCGATCATTGCTAGCATTAATTATGGGTGTTTAACTCTTCTGATGCCGCTGTCAATAGCGACATCAATCGGTTTACAGAGGGATGAAGCTCTGTGATCAGACCATAGAAAATCGAAGCCCATCCTGAGACGAAGTTTAAAAAAAAAAAAAGTTAAATAGAGTTTGTAAAAATGTGAAAAAAAATAAAAGTGAAAGTGTGGGGAAAAAAGATGACAAAATGTGAGTAAAAAGGCAGTAATTCAAAGGAGGGCCACATATGCAATCACAAGATACATCTTGTAGCTATAATACACTCCCTGATGTAGCAAGGGTGAAACACTTCCTGGATCACCAGGACCACACTTCCACCAGTGTTTTCTACCATTACATGATGTAAGTGATTTTTCTACCACTGAGATGTATACTGACAAAAATGAAGGAAGAAAAAGATCCACATGGCGGTATGGATGAAAATTATGTAACTTTATTTCACATGGTTAAATTAAGTTTTCTATTACTAAAGGCCTGTGCCAGAAATGTACGTCAAAATGGGCAATGCTTTTTAACCCCTTTACCCCCAAGGGTGGTTTGCACGTTAATGACCGGGCCAATTTTTACAATTGTGACCACTGTCCCTTTATGAGGTTATAACTCTGGAACGCTTCAACGGATCCTGATGATTCTGAAATTGTTTTCTCGTGACATATTGTACTTCATGATAGTGGTAAAATTTCTGTGATATTACCTGCATTTAATTGTGAAAAAAATGGAAATTTGGCGAAAATTTCGCAATTTTCCAACTTTTAATTTTTATGCCCTTAAATCACAGAGATACTGTATATCACACAAAATACCTAATAAGTAACATTTCCCACATGTCTACTTTGCATCAGCACAATTTTGGAACCGCATTTTTTTTGTTAGGGAGTTAAGGGTTAAAAGTTGACCAGCAATTTCTAATTTTTACAACACCATTTTTTTTTTAGGGACCACATCACATTTGAAGTCACTTTGAAGTAACTTTGAGGGGTCTATATGATAGAAAATACCCAAGTGTGACACCATTCTAAAAACTGCACATCTCAAGGTGCTCAAAACCACATTCAAGAAGTTTATTAACCTTTCAGGTGTTTCACAGGAATTTTTGGAAAGTTAAAAAAAAAAATGAACCTTTTAATTTTTTTTCACAAAAATTTAACTTCAGCTACAATTTGTTTTATTTTACCAAGGGTAACAGGAGAAATTGTACCCCAAAAGTTGTTGACTTTTCAATGCAAAATTGACTGGAATTGAGATAGGATGCCATGTCGCATTGGAGAGCCCCTGATGTGCCTAAACATTGAAACCCCCCACAAGTGACACTATTTTGGAAAGTAGAACCCCTAAGGAACTTATCTAGATGTGTGGTGAGCACTTTGATCCACCAAGTCCTTCACAGAAGTTTATAATGTAGAGCCGTAAAAATAAAAAAATCATATTTTTTTCACAAAGATGATATTTCGCCCCCAATTTTTTATTTTCCCAAGGATTACAGAAGAAATTGCACCCCAAAAGTTGTGCAATTTGTCCTGAGTACACCGATACCTCATATGTGGGAGTAAACCACTGTTTGGGCGCATGGCAGAGCTCGGAAGGGAAGGAGAGCCGTTTGACTTTTGTATGCAAAATTGACTGGAATTGAGATAGGACACCATGTCGCATTTGGAGAGCCCCTGATGTGCCTAAACATTGAAACCCGCCACAACTGACACCATTTTGGAAAGAAGACCCCCTAAGGAGTTTATCTAGATGTGTTGTGAGAACTTTAAACCTCCAAGTGTTTCACTACAGTTTATAACGCAGAGCCGTGAAAATAAAAATTATTTTTCCTCAAAAATTCTTTTTTAGCCCCCAGTTTTGTATTTTCCCAAGGGTAACAGGAGAAATTGGACCCCAAAATTTGTTGTCCAATTTGTCTTGAGTATGCTGATACCCCATAAGTGGGGGGAAACCACCTTTTGGGCGCATGGCAGAGCTCGGAAGGGAAAGAACACCGTTTGGAATGCAGACTTAGATGGAATGGTCTGCAGGTGTCACATTGCGTTTGCAGAGCCTCTGATGTACCTAAACAGTAGAAACCCCCAAAAAGTGACCCCATATTGGAAACTAGACCCCCCAAGGAACCAATCTAGATGTGTTGTGAGAACTCTGAACCCCCAAGTGTTTCACTACAGTTTATAATGCAGAGCCGTGAAAATAAAAAATCTTTTTTTTTTCCACACAAATTATTTTTTAGCCCCCGGTTTTGTATTTTCCCAAGGGTAACAGGAGAAATTGGACCCCAAAAGTTGTTGTCCAATTTGTCCTGAGTACGCTGATACCACATATGTTGGGGTAAACCCCTGTTTGGGGGTGCACGGGAGAGCTCAGAAGGGGAGGAGCACTGTTTTACTTTTTCAACGCATAATTGGCTGGAATTGAGATCGGACGCCTTGTCGTGTTTGGAGAGCCCCTGATGTGCCTAAACAGTGGAAACCCCCCAATTCTAACTGAAACCCTAATCCTAACCCTAACCATAACCCTAACCATAACCCTAACCCAAACATGCCCCTAACCCTAATCCCAACCACACCCCTAACCCCAACATACCCCTAACCCCAACACACACCTAATCTCAACCATAACCCTAACCACAACCCTAATACCAACCGTAAATGTAATCCAAACCCTAACTTTAGCCCCAACCCGAACCCTAACTTTAGCCACTACCCTAACCCTAACTCTAGCCCCAACCCTAACTGTAGCCCCAACCCTAACTGTAGCCCTAACGTTTGCCCCATCCCTAACCCTAACTTTAGGCCCAACCATAACCCTAACTCTATCTGTAGCCCTAACCCTAATGGAAATAAATAATGTTTTTTTAATTTTATTTTATTTTTTTTCCCTAACTAAGGGGGTGATGAAGGGGGGGGTTGATTTACTTTTATAGTGGGTTTTTTTGATTGGCAGCTGTCACACACTAAAATACACTTTTTATTGCAAAAAATATATTTTGCGTCTCGACATTTTGAGAGAGATAATTTTTCCATATTTTGATCCACAGAGTCATGTGAGGTCTTGTTTTTTGCGGAACGAGTTGACGTTTTTATTAGTACCATTTTCGGGCATGTGACATTTTTTGATCGCTTTTTATTCTGATTTTTGTGAGGCAGAATTACCATAAACCAGCTATTCATGAATTTCTTTGGGGGGGGGGGGGGGGGCGTTTATACCATTCCGCGTTTGGTAAAATTGATAAAGCAGTTTTATTCTTCGGGTCAGTACGATTACAGCGATACCTCTTTTACATCATTTTTTTTATGTTTTGGCGCTTTTGTACGATTTATACTATTTTATATAAAACATAATTATTTTTGCATCGCTTTATTCTGAGGACTATAACTTTATTTTTTCGCTGATGATGCTGTATGGCGGAAGATGACGTTTTCAGCGGTACCATGGTTATTTATATCTGTCTTTTTGATCGCGTCTTATTCCACTTTTTGTTTGGCGGTATAATAAAGCGTTGTTTTTTGCCTCAGTTTTTTTTTATGGTGTTCACTGAAGGCGTTAACTAGTGGGACAGGTCGGGTGGTTACGGACACGGCAATACTAAATATGTATACTTTTATTGTTTTTTTTATTATTATTTAGATAAATGCATTTATTGGAACAATATTTTTTTTCTTTATTAAGGAATTTATTTTTTTATTTTTTTATTTTTTAAACACATGTAATTTTTTTTTTCTTTTACTTGATAACATTGCCCCAGGCACTGCCGGGAGGATTGCTGGCGCCTGCTCTGAGCAGGCGCTTGCAAGCCACCTCCCTGCAGGGCCCAGAAGGACCCCCGCTGCCATTTTGGATCCGAGGCCTGCAGGGAGGAGACGTTCGATACAATGCGATCACATCACTTTGTACCGAGGGTCTCAGAGAAGCACGCAGGGAGCCCCCTACCTGCGCGATGCTTCCCTATGCCGCCAGAACGCTGCAATCATGTTTGTTTTGCAGTGTTCCAGGAGTTAATGTGCCAGGAGCGGTCCGTGACATAGTGACAGATGTCAGCTGCGATAGTCAGCTGACACCCGGCCGCGCTCCCCCCACCTCGACGGGATAGTACGTCTAATGTCAGGAAGGGGTTAATTGTCTGGACAAATTTTTTTAACATGTGAAATAAAATTACATATATTCTATCCATACGGCCATGGGGAGCCTTTTCTTCCTTTTTTCGTCAATTTTCTCCAGTGGTCATCGGAATTGGAACCATGCTGTTTAACAAGGAGCAACACTACATTTCCCACACTGAGTTTTTTTCCAAATTTTCTTTTTGTGCTTCTTCTATGAGATTTATACTATAGGCACTGAGAGATCTATTTTATTGCTACAACATGTATCCTGTGTTTCCATATGTGGCCCTCACTCTGCCTTTTTACTCACGTTTTGTAATTTAAATATTTTTCATATTAATATATTTGCAAGACATTTCCTTGCACCTCTTTGTTGTCTTTGACTGATATATTGAGCATTTGGGGTTCGTCTCTGATGTGTTCATTACAAATTGGCTCTGGTTAATTCTTGGTTTTAATATTATTTAACAAAAAACATCACACAAGTATAGCTTTTTCATCATACTGACACACAAAAACATGGAATAAAAAGGGATTTAAAAAAATCATACTAAAAATAGTATCAATAAAAATGTAATCTTGTCCTGTAAAAATCAAGCCCTTTTTATCTCTGTCATGAAAAAATATAAAGTCACAGCTATGAGTGCATGACAATGGAAAAACAAACAAGTCTTTCTTTCAAATGTACATAAAGGAGTCTAGTCTATCCACTTTGTCTGACACAGACACAGAATCCCTTGAGTTGCGTTTTTCTGAGGGAGAACTACGGACAGCCATAAGAGTCCAAATCTTGGAATCTCTCTCCCGCCCTCCCTTATCTGATTTCTAGCTTCAACGCATTATCCAACAGACTCCTTATGAGCTCATATCGTAGTTATTCATAGAGGTGAAAGACCCATCTCAATGTCGAAGTTATAGGCCTATCCTACTATTTAATGTGGATGTCAAGTTGTATGCGAAAATGTTTGTGTCCAGATAATCACCACTTTTAGTGGATATTATTCACCAGGACCAGGTGGAGTTTAAGGCAGAAAGGCCAGAGACAATACAACTAATGCATTGAACCATATACAAAGTCCAAAAGTGAAGTCCCAGCCCCTTATGATTCTATACAGTGACACAGAAAAGGCCTTTGCTTGGGTGAATTGGACTTTCATAAATGAGAAACTCTGTGCTATGGGCCTAAAATCCAACATGTTATTTTAGATATCCGACCTACACATAAAGCTGACTGCCAGTGTTAAAAGTAAATGGAGTCCTATCTCAAGAGTTTGCTATATGCAATGGCACATGTCAAGGGTGCTCACTATCTCATTAAATTTTCAGACTTACACTGGATACTTTCGTCAGAAAGATTTGAGCCAATACTAACATTTTGGGCACTTGTATTCACAGTTCTCCTTACAAGATTGATCCTTACAAGATTGATTCCTTCGCTGACAACTTGTACTTGTTCATTAATAACCTCCTTTCCAAACTTGATGGCTAAATTCCGGGCATGCAGTTGCATCTCTAATATTTAACATTAACTTCTCCAAATCAGAATCTCTGAACATTAACACTTCTTCCTCTATTTTAGCACCTCTCAAGGCTTCCTTCAGATTCAAATGGGCCAACTCAGTTATAAAATACTTAGGGATTCTGTTACCGAGAGACATAAGCTCAACATGTTATCTTTATTTCCCTAAACTTCTCCAATCTGTGCAGGAGAACTGCTCAAGATGGATGAGGAATGCTTTCACATGATTTGATATAAGAGTAGTCTTCAAAATGAACATCCTAACGCGGATTTTGTATGTTTTCCAAGCTCTTCAGATTGGGGTTCCCTTGTCCTTCTTCAAGAGTTTTGCCTCACTTCAAACCAAGTTGGTTTGGTCTGGTGAACCCACTTGTAACAATAAAATCATACTTTATCATGCCAAGTCCATATGTGGGTATAACATTGCCTGATTTCAGATCTTATCATATTGTTACTCACCTTTCTAGAAGTCTGGACTGATGCAGGAATGTTAATCGAAAATCCTTTCTTGGGATTTAGCAAAGCTTTATAAATATTAAGTTGACATACTCCTTGGATAGATTTGTCCTTTCTTAAATGGATTGAAACCCACTCCAAGATTGGTGCTACCCTTGCCTGTTGTGCTTGCCCCATGGTCCACTCTCATATCTTACCGCTATCTTACTCTATGTTCGCCATTTTGAGAAATCTGCTTTTTTCCCCTGGTATTAGAAGACAAAGTCTTCCACAACTGGCTAAATACCGTATTTTTCTGACCATAAGACACACTTTTTTTCCTCCAAATTTGGGAGGAAAGTGTGGGTGCGTCTTATGGTAGGGATGTAGCATGTGGGGAGGGGGACAGCAGCGAGTGGGATCGCACTGTTATCCCACTTCAGGAGGCAGAAAAATGTCTCCACTGCCGGGAATCAGCTGCTGGGGAAACCACGTGGTCCCGATGATTAAGTGCAGTGAATATTCATTAGCTACTCCCCGCCCACCTATCAGCTGAGTGGTGAGCCAGGAGCAGCAAATGAATACTGCACTTAAGCAGCGACACACATGGATTCCCCAGCGCTGATTCCTGCAGCAGCTGGGGAGATCCGTGTGTCCGGGGGAGGAGGAGGCAGCAGCAGCAGGGCCCGGGGGAGAGGAGATCGCTGCCTATGTTCCCGGGCTGGAGCTGACCTGAGTGCTGTGCAGTGTGCACAAGGAGGACCTGTGATGATGTCAGAAGTGGGCAGGCTGGAGCATCACATGGCAGCACAGAGCCCTCCCTCTTCTTGACATCATCACAGGTCCTTCAGACTCCAACACTAGAATCTGCTGGCTTCCATTACCTGTGCTGTGGAAAGGCCACAAGAGGGAGGGCTCTTTGTGTGCAGTCATGGGATGCTTTTACCTCACCACAGGCTGGCTGCCACAATTAAGAGGTTAGTCTTTCCAAAACACAATAAAGCACCCTGCCACTCCTTTAGTGAACTATAACTCCCAGCATGTCATAGTATCTGCCGGACATGCTGGGAGTTATAGTTCTCCCATGGGATTTTAAAGCAGCACTCCAGTGTTATTTTGCAGTGCTGGAGTGGTGCTTTCAATATAAGCCCTGTGCCCCCATTCTTATACTCACCCTCCAGCGTCTTCATATAGTACTTCACAGCCACCACACTGGTCCCGCAGCTTCCAACATAATAACATACTATTATATATAATAACACCACATATAATAGTATGTTATTAAATATTTTACCACATTTTTTTGCTTCAAATATTTTTTTCCCTATTTTCCACCTCTAAAACCTGGGTGTGCCTTATTGTCCGGTGTGTCTTATAGTCCGAAAAATATGGTACGTTATTTCTGAGTGTCTTTTTTTTGCGCTGGACATGTTGTGGTCCTCAAAGTAACTTCTTCTTGGCTTCTCTCCTCTCCCTCCCCTGGGAACCCGGAGAGCTGAGAAAAAGCATTAAGCTACTTACGGTAGCGGCATTTCTCGGAGGCCCATGACAGCACGACGAGAGAGGGGATCCGCCCATTAGGAACAGGAAACCTACAGATACAAAAGGGCGGCACCTCTCCCCTGCATCAGTTGTATTTCAGAGCCTTGAGAGGACTACCGCGGTTAGTGGCATACAAAAATATACATTATATACAGTTTATATACAATATTATAACCCATATATTGGAACTGGGTATCATACGTGAGATATATACATTATAGGAGGTGCAACCCCCACGTGAATAGGGAGGGAACTAAGGGTGCTGTCATGGGCCTCCGAGAAATGCCGCTACCGTAAGTAGCTTAATGCTTTACTCGGACTCCCATGACAGCACGACGAGAGAATTACAGAGATGTAACACTACCTTAGGGAGGGACTATAGCTTGCAGCACCCTTAACCCGAAGGTGAGATCAGAGGAGGCCCCTAAATCCAACCTATAGTGTTTAAAGAAGGTGGACGGGGATGACCATGTGGCCGCCTTACATATCTGGTCGATTGATACTCCAGATCTTTCCGCCCAGGATGTAGCCATGGCTCTGGTGGAATGCGCCCTCAGATTCTGCGGAGTCGGACCCCCACCTGCAGTATAAGCCAAAGAGCCTCCCTAATCCACTTTGCTAGTGTGTACTTTGATACTCTGAGTCCCTTTCTAGGGTTTTGGAAAGATAGAAACAACGCATTATCTTTCTTCCATGTATCGGTAACAGAGATGTACTCTAACAGGCATCTCCTAACGTCTAGTGTATGGAGTAGCTCTTCTTTAGGGTTGGAGGGATTGGGAAGAAAGGATGGTAAAACTATCTCCTGTGACCTGTGAAACCGTGATGACACTTTTGGTAAATAGGCTGGGTCCGGTCTGAGGACTACCCTATCTGGCAGAAACTCTGTGTAAGGGGAAATTCTGGAGAGAGCTTGTATGTCCCCTACCCTACGGGCAGATGTTATCGCTACCAGAAATGCTGTTTTAAGGGATAGGGCCCTGATTGAAGCTGATTGTAATGGTTCAAACGGCTCTCTAGTCAATGCTGACAGGACTAGATTAAGATCCCACGGCATAGATCTATCCTTATGTATGGGTCTAGCCCTGCTAGAAGCTTTAATGAACCTTGAGATCCAATAATTATTGGCGATGTTACAGGAAAACAAGGCCCCTAGGGCCGAGACTTGTACTTTTAGGGTACTAGTGGATAGATCTAGCTCTAAGCCCCTTTGCAGGAATTCTAAGATCTGTTTTATAGGAATTCCCTCTTCTAAATTAAAGTCAGAAGAGGCTAGGAATTTCCGCCAGGTTCTAGCATAGATTGTTGTTGTAATCTGCTTTCTACTTTTCATAAGGGTTTCAATCAAATTTGGGGAGAACCCTTTGTCCCTCAGTAACGCCCTCTCAAACTCCATGCCGTTAAATGGAGATTCTTTACTTGAGGATGGCTGATCGGACCCTGGTGGAGCAAATCTGGGATGTCCGGAAGCACCCAGGGGTCCTCCACTGACATGATCCTGAGCCAGGTGAACCAGGCCCTTCTGGGCCAAAATGGGGCAATCAAAATAACTCTTGCCCGATCCTCTCTTATCTTCCTGATTACCAGAGGTATCAAGGCCAGCGGGGGGAACGCATAAGCCAGCCGAAAGTTCCAACCGATCAGAAAGGCGTCTACCGCTAGAGGATTCTCCCTGGGATTTAGGGAACAGAATTTTACTGTCTTTCGATTGTCCCTGGTGGCAAATAAATCCACCTCTGGATGTCCCCATTTGTGGACAATCTGGTCGAACACAAGACTGTTTAGAGACCACTCCCCTTGTCTCAGAGTGTTGCGGCTTAGAAAGTCCGCTTTTACATTTTCTTTTCCTCTTATGTGCAGTGCGGTTAAAGATAGAAAATGGTCTTCCGCAGTCTGGAATAGACGATCTGCCACCCTCATCAGTGATTCGGAATGAGTTCCACCCTGGTGATTTATGTACGCGACCGCCACCTGGTTGTCCGAGAGGATCTTGACGTGGTGACCCTGCAGATATGAGAGTAATTTTTTAACCGACAGTTCAACCGCCATTAATTCTTTTTGGTTGGAGGAGGCTGATGTTAAGGGGTCCCATAGACCCTGAACTATCATGTCGTCCATATGTGCACCCCAACCTGAAGGGCTAGCGTCTGTCGTTACAATACGTGTCGCCTGTGTCACCCAGGGAACTCCTGCCGATAAATTGTCAGTGACTAGCCACCATCTAAGAGATGTCAGTGCTTCTGGACCCAAAGTAATCTGACTTTGCAAGGAGCCTTGCAAGATTCTGTCATTAACCAGTACCTCGGATTGTAAGGGTCTGGTGTGAAATTGGGCCCACCGGACAGCAGGAATGCACGAGGTTAGAGATCCTAACAGTGACATAGCCTGTCTAAGTGTCATGGATGGATTATCAGTTGCTCTAGACACCTGTTGTTGGATGTGTAATAACTTGTCGGGCGGAAGACAACACTGTTGGGTCTCTGAGTTTAACAACAGTCCTAAGAATCTCTGTATTTTCTGGGGCTGTAATCGGGATTTTTCATAATTCACAATCCACCCCAGATGCTCAAGTTTGGTTGTGGTTGTCTGTAGCTGAGAGAGGCAATGGTCTGCTGAATTCCCAACTATAAGGAAATCATCCAAATAGGGAACAATTAAGATGTCAGACTCTCGTAAGTGCGCCATGACTTCGGCCACTATCTTGGTAAACACCCTAGGAGCCGCTGATAAGCCAAAGGGAAGAGCTCTAAACTGGAAATGACGAATTTGTCCCCCCATTGACACAGCTACCCTCAGGAACCTCTGGAAGTCTTCATGTATTGGGACATGATAGTACGCGTCCTTTAGATCTACAACTACCATGAAGCAGTGTTTAAACAACATTTTTATTGCTGAGCTGATTGTTTCCATTTTGAACGATTCATTGGTCAGAAAATTATTAAGGCCTTTAAGATTTATGATCGTTCTAAATGATCCGTCTGGCTTCTTGATCAGAAAGAGAGGAGAGTAAAATCCTCTCCCTCTTTCTGATACTGGAATTTCAACCAAAACATTCTTGAAGCATAAGTTTGTGACCTCTGCTTCCAAGGCTGCTTGCTCAAGGGGGGAGGAACGTAAAGGGGTTAAATTAAATTTATCCCGAGGCCAGTGATCAAAGTCAAGTCTTAGACCTTTCGCTATGATGCCTCGGACCCATTTACTGTTTGTAATGTCAGACCAAGCTGATGAGAATGCTGACAGTCTACCCCCCACGGGGACCGCTAGTCATTGGTCCGGTTTTTTCTGTTCTTTCGAGGAACGGCGAAACATATAGCCCGTACCTCTTCCGCGTCTGTCCTCCCATCTAAAACTCTCTCTAGAGGGTGAGGATCCGCGTTTTTTCCCGCGACCAAATCTCCTTTTAATGAAGGGTCTGCGGTAGGATGCTGAAGATGGATTGGGAAATTTCTTCTTATCATCCCCCGCTTTCTCCAGCAACTCATCCAGAGTTGGTCCAAAGAGATATTCTCCTTTACACGGAATGGCGCAGAGTTTAGTTCTGGATTGAATGTCGCCAGATCAGCACTTCAACCATAAAGCTCTACGAGCCGCGTTGGAGAGTCCTGCCGCTCTAGCCGCCATCCTGACTGAGTCCACAGATGCGTCTGACAGAAAGGCTGCAGCATTCTGCATTGTTGGTAAAGCCTTCAGAATGGAATCTCTGGAAGCGCCGTCCTTGAGCTGGGACTCTAACTGATCCAGCCAGACCATTAAAGACCTGGCTGTACAAGTCGCGGCAACTGCTGGTCTTAGAGATCCTGCCGCCGTCTCCCAGGTTCCTTTAAGAAAAGCATCTGCCTTTCTGTCAAGGGGGTCCTTGAGGGTCCCCATATCCTCAAATGGCAATGAGGCCTTCTTCGACGCTTTTGCCACCGCCGCATCCAGCTTAGGGGCTTTATCCCATGTTTCCACAACCGGATCGTCGAAAGGGTACCTGCGTTTCAACGCTGGTGGTAAGGAACCCTTTTTCTCGGGTTTCTTCCATTCTCGGAGAATCAGGTCTTGGATTTTTTCGTTCACCGGGAAAGATCTATGTTTCTTACGATCCAATCCGCTGAACATCATATCCTGCTTTGAGGGCTGCGGTTTGGGCTCTTCTATCCCCATAGTGCCTCTAACAGACTTGACGACTTTGTCAATTCTATCCAGGGGTAGACAGAATCGTCCAGACTCCTCATCTGATGAAGAGGAGGAAGGACTTGAGTGATAGGCACCCTCTTCTCTTTCTTCCTCCGAAGAATTAGAGTCCAGGGGGGTCCTACGTTTTGAACCTCCCGCTTGGGACAGGGACCGTAGGGATTCCCTTACTTCCAAACGGATCATTTCTTTGAGGTTAGCCGCACTCACAGATTCTTCCGCTACCTAGGGGAGGACAATATAGGTGATAACTACTTCAGGATAGTGCAGGGAGGCAGGAAACCATGTGGGAGAAAACCGGCATCAGGATGCTATGGGCGCCGCCATCTTGGATCGACTGCGCATGCACAGACACCCGGCGACCCGGAAGCGGCTGCTAACTCCGCCCCCTCACGTCACTGCACCCGGAAACGCTCCAGCACACGCTGAGAGCGGTGCAGGACGCCGGGAACGGACCGCAGCGCTCCGGGAGTTCACCCAAACAGCCCCGACGCCGGCACCCCACATTCGCCGCACCGCTGCACCACCAATGGGTATACTTACCGGCGCCGACGCTGATGGAGGCAGGAAATCCTCCGGACTCCGCTCCCTGCTGTGAACGCCACCACGTGCAGTCCAGCCAGGACCACCGTGGCGTCTCCAGGGTTCTCCGCACCGGCCGAGGTAGGAGACCCCCCCGCTACCAGATTCGGTCCGGCCGGCCTGGGCTCCTTTAGTTAATCTGTAGGCACCCGTCCCTTTAGGAACAGGAAACCAACTGATGCAGGGGAGAGGTGCCGCCCTTTTGTATCTGTAGGTTTCCTGTTCCTAATGGGCGGATCCCCTCTCTCGTCGTGCTGTCATGGGAGTCCGAGTAAAAAATAATTCTAGCGATATGAATAGGGTTAACTTATTGTAGAAAACCATCTGAACAAAAAAACACTTAAAAAAAAAAATAATTTTTATTGTAATTCCCTAAAAGGCATGTGATTGTTAACCAAAACCCATTAAAAAGGGGACCTTGAATACCATGATAAATAAATATAAAATGATACGTTGTATGTCTGTTTCAAGGACGTACAATACCCTCTAAGGCTACTTTCACACTAGTGTTAACTGCAAACCGTCGCAAATCGTCTTTTTTGCCGAAAAAACGGATGCGTCAAAAAAGTGAAAAACGTATGCAACGCATACAGCATTTCGACGGATCCGTCGCAAATCCGCTAAACGTTTCCGTCGAAATACTGGATGCGTTGCATACGTTGCATCCGTTTTTACCATCCGTTGCATCCGTTTTTACGACGGATCCGTTTTTAAAATGGGAGGCTCCCAAATTTGATTGGCTACTGGAAAATATGGAAAACTATTTAGTTACTGTTTTTACAGCCCATCTTTGAGGGTTTTAGTTTTGTGGCAGCGATGGAAGGTGTTCTTGTGAGGATTGCTAGTTTGGTTACTGACGTTATATTTGAGACGAATCGCCTGGATATCATAGTGCGGGAGAAGGAGGCGGCAGCGGAAAAACGTAGGATGCTTCTGCAGCAACGGAGACGGAGACGACTCTGGATACATCCGATTAATGAACTACGGATGACCCGGAGTGTCCAGTCCACTCTGTACCTGGAGTTGCGGCACAATCCACACAAATTCTACAATTGATGAGGATGGAAAATTTTGACTTTTTGCTTGAAAAACTGGAGGATGTCATCCGAAGGCAGGACACAAGGATGAGGCTTGCCATCACACCGGCGGAGCGGCTGATGGTGACCCTGCGGTAAGCCTCTTTTTTTATGTCATTGCTCATATTTAATGTTATATTACATGCTGCAGACAATACTGCGCTGACATACTGCGCACTATTTTCTGCAGCATGTAATTTTTGTTTTGTTTGCGGCCATTCCACTGCTTTTTTACACCGGTTTCATGCAGGTTTTATTGTGTGTCCTGTCCTTAAAAAAAATTTCACAGTGCCATTTATTGAAACTTGTTGGTCTGTGCAATTTTTTCTAACATTTTATTTATTTTTTTTTTAAAGTTTCCTAGCTACGGGTGAATCTATGACTTCGCTCCATTACCAATTCCGGCTGGGCATTTCCACTATTTCAGGAATAGTGAAGGAGACATGTCGGGCTATTTGGACCACTTTACAGCCAGAGTATATCCCCCAACCATCCATGGAAATCTGGTTGAGAAGTGCAGAACAGTTTCAGCAAATTTGCAATTTCCCAAATTGTGTGGGTGCAGTTGACGGGAAACACATAAGGATTGCGAAACCGTCAGGAACAGGATCGGAGTACTATAATTACAAGAAGTATTTCTCCATCGTCCTTATGGCTATTGCAGACGCCAACTGCAAGTTCCTTGCCGTGGACATAGGAGCGTATGGACGGTCCAACGATTCGCAAGTTTTTAAAAACTCTCCAATGGGTTGTTGCCTTTATGGAGAGACCTACAATTTCCCACCAGCCAGACCACTGCCAGGAACAAGTGAACCAGCCATGGAATATGTTAGTGTAGGTGATGAAGCCTTTCAACTGTCGCCGCACCTACTGAAACCGTATAGTAGCCGGAACTTAACCCGTACCAAGCGGGTATTTAATTACCGGCTTACTAGAGCACGAAGAGTAGTAGAGTGTTCTTTTGGTATGTTGACGGCGAAGTGGCAAGTTCTGCTGACGGCAATCAAACTGAAAACCACAACTATAGACGAGGTAGTTAAAGCCTGTGTGGTGCTCCACAACTTTGTCCTTTCAAAGGAGCCCGTTTCCTTGGATGACAAAGAGTTGGAGACAACCTTGTGGGACTACCGCAGCAGCTCGGTTCACTCTACAGGTTCTGTTACAAGGATGAGGGACCAGTTTGCGGATTATTTTGTGTCACCTGTCGGGCGGATCCCATGGCAAGACATGATTGCGTAACCTGTTTTCCATGTGTTTTGTTTATGTAAAAAATGTGTTTCTCCCCAAAAAAAAAAAAAAGCCCAAAAGCGTGGTTTTCTTGCTAGTAAAACCAATATGTTATACCTTTCACACGTCTGGTGTTTATTTTTATTTTACCTTTGTTATTAGTTGCCATATTACCTTAATAAATCCACACACACACAAAGACTAGAATTTAAATCAGACAGAATTTTATTTTAACTCTTTTTAAAAAAAAAAAAAAAAAAAATATTTGCAAAAAAAGTAGAGATTTTTTATTTTCACATTTTTTTTTCTAAAACTTTGCAAATTTTTTTTAATAACATTTACATAACATTACAAATCTTCAAAGTGTGGGGTGGAGATACGAGGGGAGGAGGGGCTGGAAGGTTGGACCACGTCAATAGTTGGGGAAACCCTACTTGTTTGGGGTGCAGTGGAAGGGGGGGTAAAACCAGGAGGCTGACCAGAGGGGGTGGTGTTTGGGGTAGGGGGAATACTTACTGGGGAAGAAAAGCTGGGCAAGGAAGAAAACATTGGGGAAGAAATTTGGTTTGGGGGCCGGGATGGGTATGGGGACTGGGTTGGGTGTTGGGACTGGGTTGGGTGTTGGGACTGGGTTGGGTGTTGGGACTGGGTTGGGTATTGGGACTGGGTTGGGTATTGGGACTGGGTTGGGTATTGGGACTGGGTTTGGTAATGGGGCTGGTGTGGGGATTGGGGCTGGGTTTGGTATTGGGGCTGGTGTGGGTATTGGGGCTGGGTTTGGTAATGGGCGGTATGGTGTGGAAATGGGGCCTGGGGTGGGGCAAGGTGTGGTAATGGGGCCTGGGGTGGTGCATGGGGTGGAAATGGGGCCTGGGGTGGAATTGTAGTGGATGTGTGGGGAGGTGTGTGGGTAGATTGGGGTTCGTTAAGGGCCTTCAGTAGAGCATTATGGCAGGTATTCATTACCCGCATCTGTTGCTCAAAAGAAAGCTTCTCCATGCTCCTGAGCATGGATTGGAAAAAAAGATTGGCCGGAGATTGACTTACAGCTGAATGCAGCCTATCCAAGCGACTGCTGGTTTCATGGCTGCTTTCACTGATGCGTGATTGCACCATGTTGAAACCAGCAGTCACTTGCTCTCCCAAAATTTTGAAAGAGCCTTGGAAGGATGCATTCAGATGTAAGAATTGAGGAGCATAGCTCCTTTCCTGACCCCTCTGTCGCTGCCGCCACGAACCTAATGGTGGTCTCGAGGTGGCAGGATCAGAGAGGTGGGGTAAAGGGAACGCTATCTGTTCAGCATCAGATGCGAGCAATGAAGGCTGCAATAATGCTCCACTGCTTGGGGCGGATGAAGTGGAGGGGACAGGGGTCAGAGGAGGGGTCAGTGGTGTGGGGCCTACCGACGTGGCCCTCAGTGGCGGACTCAGGAGGGATCACTCCAGAGGGCGCAGAGGAAGATGCAGGCGCCCGGTGGCTGGAGAAGGTGCTGTGAAAGAAAAAACAAAAAAAATTAATATATTGATATGAAAAAGCCATGACTGAAACCAAACTAAGTAGACATGTTAACATGGTTATTAGTGGGCTGTAGAATACTTACACTCTGCTCAGCATTGTTCGCCTTAGGAAGGAGAGGGCCTGACCGTGTTTATATCTGCTCCTCTTCCTTCCTGCTGAGCCACTCGGGGCCTGCATCTCCGCGTTAAATTCCCTCTTAAAGCGATTCATCAGTGACCGCCACCGCTTCCTAACCTTTGCACCTGTGAAGACAAGAATAAAAAGAAAAAAATAAATTGGTAAATGCAATACATTACAGTCAGCTCAAAACATCACTGAAAAGTGAATACTTACATAGTTTGCTCTGCTGCTGTGGATGAAGGTCCTCCCACCTTGGAAAGATGTTATGACACACTTCGTCCCAGAGCCGGCGGGTGACACTGGTATCAGCATGCCTGCGGTCAGCCATGTTCCACAGCGGCTCACGCTGGCAAACCTCCTCGATGAGACTGTCGATGTCTATGTCATCATCGAACTCCTCTGCGGGAGCACGCTGTGAAGCCTGTGCAAAAAAAAAGAAGAAGAAAAGCAAACAAATTAGTACACTGAGACACTAAAGTACCAATAGAATCCCCCTCCCCAAAAAAAACTCACTGATGGCCGACCGCGGCGACGATTCCACCAACTCTGGGAGCGGCTGAGAGGACCTTCACGATTTGCTGACTGGTCAGCAGCAGCAGCAGGAGACTGAAATAAAGGAAACAAATTCTCTGTAATGTAGGCATGTTTTCGGTGTTTAGTTATGTATGAAAATCTGTTTAGTGTATGGTGCAGTGTGATGTGTGAAGCAACTGTTTTACCACTACTTACACTTAGTTCCTCCTCCACTTGCATCTCTCCACCCGTCTCGCCCCCTTCTGACAGCTCCTCATCTGATTCAGCTTCCTGTTGAAACATAATTTATGCATGTAGTGATCCACAAAAATGTAAATTTAAAAAAACTAAAAAAAAAAACATTTTTGTGTTAACTTACCGATACACGCTGTTGCTCTGGAGGAGGGCTGTCAGAAGAGGACATTGTTGCTGTATCAAGCCGGCGGCTGTGGTCCTGGTGTATCTGTAAGTTAAAAGACACTTGCAATCTGCTCTACACATTGAAGTAGCAGATTTGGGGTCTTCAAAACTTACTTTAAAAGATTGGTGGCTGTGGTCCTGGTGGGCTGGTCCTGGTTGGGACTAGAGGCGGCGGCTTGCTGCGGCTGTGGTCCTGGTGTATCTGTAAGTTAAAAGACACTTGCAATCTGCTCTACACATTGAAGTGGCAGATTTGGGGTCTTCAAAACTTACTTTAAAAGATTGGTGGCTGTGGTCCTGGTGGGCTGGTCCTGGTTGGGACTAGAGGCGGCAGCTTGCTGCGGCTGTGGTCCTGGTGTATCTGTAAGTTAAAAGACACTTGCAATCTGCTCTACACATTGAAGTAGCAGATTTGGGGTCTTCAAAACTTACTTTAAAAGATTGGTGGCTGTGGTCCTGGTGGGCTGGTCCTGGTTGGGACTAGAGGCGGCGGCTTGCTGCGGCTGTGGTCCTGGTGTATCTGTAAGTCAAAAGACACTTGCAATCTGCTCTACACATTGAAGTAGCAGATTTGGGGTCTTCAAAACTTACTTTAAAAGATTGGTGGCTGTGGTCCTGGTGCGCTGGTCCTGGTTGGGACTAGAGGCGGCGGATGTGGTCCTGGTCCCTGGTGTATCTGTAATAAGTATAATGGATTTATAGTTAGACCACCCCCTGAACTAGGTAATGTTTAAGATAAACACCCTGCTGAATTGATGTGAGAAATGTTTAATAAAGGTGAACACCAAAACCCAAAAACAGGTGCACGTTATACCATTCATTTCCATGTCCCAAAAAAAATATTTAAAAATGTGAACCCACCATGTAAAAATATATTTACCACATTTTATTTTCAAAAATCACCTCCCCCAAAAAACCTTTAAAGTATAACCTTTATTAAAAAATGAGATGTCAACCAACTCTTTATTGCATGTGTAACCATTGGTACATACACCAGTTTTAATTTTACCTTTCTGAAATGATACTACGGACATTTTTTTTAACAAACATTTTATTATCCTTTTTTTTTTTTTTTTTCCTTCACATCACAATTGGGAGCTGAAATGCTCTTTATTTTAAATACAAGTACGGTACATCAACTGCGAATGGTTTAAACAGAAAATCAACACTTTTAAATAGAAAAAAAAAAAAAAAAACACACTCACACATTCAAGCCACAAGCTGCAGACTAGACTTTGCAAAAATAGATCAGATTTAAAAAAAATAAATAAATAAATAAAATAAGATTAAAAAAAAAAAATACACACATTTAAACCACATGCTGCATGGACCACTATACTTAGTAAATCCATCAGAAAAGGCAATTAACCAATTAGGCATGGACAAATGCACATGCAATCAACATGATGCGCACAAACATGCCTGGTATGTGTCCACGTTCAGGATTGCATCAGGATTTGGTCAGGATTTTCCATCAGTATTTGTAAGCCAAAACCAGGAGTGTAACAATTAGGGTATGTGTCCACGTTCAGGATTGCATCAGGATTTGGTCAGGATTTTTCATCAGTATTTGTAAGCCAAAACCAGGAGTGGAACAATTAGAGGAAAAGTATAATAGAAGCATATGCTCCACTTTTGCATTTATCACCCACTCCTGGTTTTGGCTTACAAATACTGATGTCAAATCCTGACCAAATCCTGATGCAATCCTGAACATGGACACATACCCTTAGAGGAAAAGTATAATAGAAACATATGCACCACTTCTGCATTTATCACCCACACAAATACTGATGAAAAATCCTGACCAAATCCTGATGCAATCCTGAACGTGGACACATACCCTCCCACATGAACAGGCATAAGATTGGCGAAGGCATAAGGCTATGTCTCCACGTTCAGGATGGCCGGCGGGTACGCCGCAGCGGCGAAGCCGCTCGGCGCTAAGCCCCGCCCCTTTCTGGGACGCGATCATGCCGGATGTGTTAACTCTTCACATCCGGGATGATCGCTCGCTCCCATAGGGCCCTGTGATATGCCTTGCGGGGACGCTGCGTCCCCGCAAGGTGTACGGGCATGCTGCGATCTGAAAAGACGCGCAGCATGTCCGGAGTCGCAGGGCCGCCGCGTGCGGGTTTCCACGCATAGTGGAGACGGGATTTCATAAAATCCCCTCCACTATGCTGGAACATCTGGACGCTGCTTTTTTGACGCTGCAGCTCTGCGCAGAGTCAAAAAAGCAGCGTTTCCTGACCGTGGAAACATACCCTTATAAGGTGCAGGCACATAAAGACATACTTACAAAAGCACACAGCCGTACAAAAATACACACACACACACACACAAGCACATAAGCTTTATGAAAATACACATATGTACAACAAAGGCAGAAAGGTGGACCCAATCAGAAGACGCATACGCACACACATACACACGTAAAAAAGGCTGACAATCCTTTGGCTGGAGCTGCATGTCTTCACAGAGGCTGGCATCAGGGTGGATCTGGACTCTAGCATGGCACTGGCTGGTGCAGGACGATGGCAGGCCTTTGGTTCTCTTCAGGTTTTAAGCTCTTGCTGTAGTCAGTACCTCATACACACACAAATGCACAGGCACACAGATGCACACAAAAACTGCAATACTCACACTGGCTCTATGGTGGCTGGAGTCTTGTGGCAGGCTTGCTGGAGTCTTGTGGCTGGCTTGCTGGAGTCTTGTGGCTGGCTCCTGTGGCAGGCTCCTGTGGCAGGCTGGGGTCTTGTGGCTGGCTGGGGTCTTGTGGCTGGCTGGGGTCTTGTGGCTGGCAGTCTTCTCCTCTCTGGGTCTTGCTGGCATATGTGGGGTTGAAGGCCCAGGCCAGGTTTATATAGATTTTGGGGTGTCTGGCCAATTGGCAACAAAATCCTGCTTCTGAGTATGCTCAGTGTAAAAAAAACGTATTGCAGCGCTGCATTGCGTCGTACGACGTGTCCCGACGCATCCGTCGCTCATAGGCTTCCATTGTAGCCAACGACGCATGTCGCAGGATGCGTCACGACACGTTTTTTAGGCGGAGACAAAAAACGTTACAATCAACGTTTTTTGCCGACGTTGTGTCGCCAAATTTCGACGCATACGTCGTACGACGGACACGACGTATGCCAATCCTTCGCAATACGTCGCCAATACAAGTCTATGGGGAAAAAACGCATCCTGCAAACACTTTTGCAGGATGCGTTTTTTCTGAAAAAAGACGATTTGCGACGGTTTGCAGTTAACGCTAGTGTGAAAGTAGCCTAATTTAAACCATTTTGGGCTCAAGAGAAAGAGGTTTGGATACATTGTCAATATGCTTTAATCCAACAAATAAGGAGAAAATAATACCCTAAACAATTATAAATAATCTTATATCATATAAATGTCAAGTAGACACATAAACACTGGAAACAAAAAAAACACTTGAAAAATAAATTACCAAAAATCACTAATTAAATTCAATTTATTCTATTAAATGTTGACACCAAACAAGGACAAACTATTAAAAAAAAAGAAGTAACGAGACACAATACAAAACAAAAAAATATATATATTAAAACCAAAGGGGAGCAGGTCAGCACACACAGCACAGTACTATCACAGATCAGTAAGTGCAAGGAGTTTTAATTCCACAGTGCAGAGTGCCAGGAGCCCAAGGAAGCAAATTCAATATACCATCAATTAATATAAAGTGCAGTAAATTTTATTAACAATCATCATAATCATGCTTCCCTATTTTCCCAGGAATCCACACTGAAGGCACAAGAAACAGCAAAAAGGGACATAACAAAATGTCAATAATATGATCACAAAATAAATTGCCAGTGGCAGAAAATATACAATGTCATTTATATATAGCAGGTAAATGCATCAGTAACATGATCATAAAAGAAAACCATTCATAAGATCATCAACAAGGAAAAATATAGCCAATCCCCAAATTTCCATAGTTCCTTCCAGATATTACAAATATGTTCATGCTTAGATCATAAAAAGTCAATAATACTAACCAGTGCTCATGCTGGACGTGCTGACGCCGCCACCCTACACTCCAACTCGCATTTCACACGTTGCTTCGTCAGGGAGTGATGGGGTGGGAGGGCCCGGGATTGATGGGGTGGGATGGTTTATATACAATCTGAACTGGAGCCTCAACCAATCAAGAAAGTTACTACGGTGCATTTAAATCGGCACATCACGTGCTGTGGCGGTGATAGCATCCTTGCCACATGTCTTGCGGTAACATCACAAGAAGGTGCGATTGCGCCGTCCGTGACTTCACAAGAAGGCGCGATCGCGCCGTCCCTGACTTCACAAGCGAGGCATGTGACCGGGCACATGCACACAGCGGAAGCCGGAGATGTACACAGCACCAATGTGGCCATGTTTTGTTTGGGTAAGCATATGGGCAGACCCCATTGCCTGCATAAAAGCCACAACTTATATAGGCAAAATCCAGGGCCGGACTGGGACTAAAATTCAGCGCTGGGATTTGAAGTCACACAGGCCCACTTGTCGCATGGTGACTGTATAATATCTTTGTACACTTGTAGGCTACAAGAAGTGAGGGGAGTGTAACACGACTATATAACATATAATCACAGCTGTATCCAGCATTACAGCTCAGTCCCAATTGACTGTAATACAGCACAGCCCCCATAGACTATAATACAGCACAGCCCCATAGAATGTAATACAGCACAGCCCCCATAGACTATAATACAGCACTGCCCCATAGAATGTAATGCTTCACAGCCCCCATAGACTATAATACAGCACAGCCCCCACAGAATATAATACAGCACAGCCCCCATAGAATGTAATACAGCACAGCCCCATAGAATATAATGCAGCACAGACCTCATAGAATGTAATACAGCACAGCCCCCATAGACTATAATACAGCACAGCCCCCATAGAATGTAATGCAGCACAGCCCCCATAGAATGTAATGCAGCACAGCCCCCATAGAATGTAATGCAGCACAGCCCCCATAGAATGTAATGCAGCCAGCCACATAGAATTTAATGCAGCACAGCTCCCATAGAATGTAATGCAGCACAGCCCTATAGAATGCAATTCAGCACAGCCCCATATAATGTAATGCAGCACAGCCCCCATAGAATGTAATACAGCACAGCCCCATAGAATATAATGCAGCACAGACCTCATAGAATGTAATACAGCACAGCCCCCATAGACTATAATACAGCACAGCCCCCATAGAATGTAATGCAGCACAGCCCCCATAGAATGTAATGCAGCACAGCCCCCATAGAATGTAATGCAGCACAGCCCCCATAGAATGTAATGCAGCACGCCCCATAGAATTTAATGCAGCACAGCCCCATAGAATGCAATGCAGCGCAGCCCCATATAATGTAATGCAGCACAGCCCCCATAGAATGTAATACAGCCAGCCCCCATAGAATGTAATACAGCACAGCCCCATAGAATACTACAGCACAGCCCCCATAGAATGTAATACAGCACAGCCCCCATAGAATGTAATACAGCACAGCCCCCATAGAATGTAATACAGCACAGCCCCCATAGAATGTAATACAGCACAGCCCCCATAGAATGTAATGCAGCACAGCCCCCATAGACTGTAATGCAGCCAGCCCCCATAGAATGTAATGCAGCCAGTCCCTGTAGAATGTAATGCAGCCAGCCCCATAGAATATAATGCAGCACAGGCCCATGGAATGGAATGCAGCCAGCCCCATAGAATATAATGCAGCACAGCTCCTATAGAATGGAATGCAAGTAATTTTCTCACATATATAAAAGACCACGTGTGAGGAATCCTGAACCATAATTTTGATATGAACAATGTTTCTGCAGACCAAAATTATGCAATAAAAAAAAACAGTAAGGCAAAAAAACATATGACTTAATGATGAAAACCAAAAAGATAAAAAGAAGAAAAAATAATGAATGTTTGAAAAAATAAAAAAATGTGAAAAAGTTAAGTATTGTGAGATAGTGCTCACTTACAGGTAGAGGAATACTCACTTGGCATGGGATTCAAGCACACGGCACGATTTTTCACTTACAGTCTTTGGGTTTATTTTATACAGCATAAACTGTTGTGAATTGACTTTTTGGCTCCCTCTTGTGGTCACTAGTGGTATGACTCTGGGATTGTCTTTCTTCAGTTTGGAACTCACCTGGGTAGTTAGTCCAGGGGTGTCGCTATATTAACTTCCTGGATCCTTAGTCCAGTGCCTGGCATCGTTGTAATCAGATCCTTCTGTTGCTCCTGTCTGCTGGTCCTGGCTCTTGCAATATTAAGCTAAGTCTTGCTTCTTTGTTTTTTGAGTTATTTGCTTTGCTCCTATTTTTGTCCAGCTTGTACTAAATGTGATTTCTGACCTTGCTGGAAGCTCTAGGGGGCTGGTGTTCTCCCCCCAGCCGTTAGTCGGTTCGGGGGTTCTTGAATATCCAGCGTGGATATTTTAATAGGGTTTTTGCTGACCATATAAGTCATCTTACTATATTCTGCTATTAGCTAGTGGGCCTCTCTTTGCTAAATACCTAGCTCATGCTTATGTTTGTCTTTTCCTCTTACCTCACCGTTATTATTTGTTGGGGGCTTGTATCCAACTTTTGGGGTCTTTTCTCTGGAGGCAAGAAAGGTCTTTCTTTTCCCTTCTAGGGTTAGTTAGTTCTCCGGCTGGCGCGAGACGTCTAGAACCAACATAGGCACGTTCCCCGGCTGCTTCTATTTGTGGTGCTAGGATTAGATATATGGTCAGCCCAGTTACCACTGCCCTATGAGCTGTTTTTTTGTGTTTGCAGACTTGGTATTATTTCCTGAGACCCTCTGCCATTGGGGTCATAACAATAAACCACCAAAACCATCAACAGATGGACAGTCAGGCTTCACATCATTAGCTTGCGTCACTAAACACGCTGATCCTTATCTGACCAGTTGCCGTGGGTGACTGCACAGTTCATAGAGTATCATAAGCACCAACAGTCTATGGTACCTTACGGGAGTTCCTGCTCCTCCTGCTGACTTCTTGTCACCTCTCTCCTGGGAAAGCTGCCTTACGTGGTTCACCGACTTGCCTGGCAGGCACACATCAGTCAGTCCAGAGCCACCGAAGGACGGTAGCTTCCCCAACACAGGCCGTACGGGTCCACAGTCTCTCAGGTGCTCCAGGAAGACTCCACTCACAGGAGCTTCCAACACAGACCGTCCAGGACCACGGTCTCACTGTGCGCTATTCAGGACGTCCATCCCACCTGGGACCGTCCAACACACTGGCATGTTGCCTGTCCGGGTGCTATTCATCTCGTTCGTCCAACATCCCAGGTCACCAGGTCCAAAGCCCCACCATGTGCTGTTCAGGGATATAGCACTCCCAACACATAGGCTCTCCAGGACCTTCAGTACATGAACCATTCAGGTCCACAAACAGTGCCCCCTAGCTGTAACAAGGGTCACTGCCTCACAGTATATGTTTACATATATTATGTGTGTAAAAAAAGGTTAAATAACCCCTAAGTAGATAATAAAATATGTGATGTATAAAGAATTTCCATCCTTTAAAACAAAAACAAAACATTTATTTTAGCTAGACCACACCATGACCTTCATATGCTTCTTACAAAGTCACTCCTTTGTTGCCCTGGCGGTGTGCTTGGGATCAAGCACTGGCTCTGGGTAGTTCAATGCAAAGCTCACAACTTTTTTTTTTTTTTTACAATGTTTATATTGGCTGGGGGTGGGATATATATACAGATAATAACATAATTTTTAGAATTAATGATCACATGGACAAATACAAAGCGCCCCTCCTGGTCTCTATGGGAGGCTTTAACCTCCTATCTTACTGACTTATGTTTACAAAGAGATACTCCTCTTGAATAGCTCGTGTGGAAGGAGTGCAACTTTCATTGCACCCATGGCTTATTTTTACATTTGGCTTTATCTCTAGTGAGGTAAATCTCTACCAGGGCTATTAAATGAGGGTACAAATTGCCTCTTCAGAGAGGAAGAGGACTTGAACTCTATAGTGCCACCTGTTGGAAGTAGCGATCCTACAAGTCACAATCAACCTTTTAACGAGTCTTGCAATATGACTTAGGATAAAAGCCAAATCAGAATCTCAATTTGCAGGGTGGTATTTCTTTACCTTAGGCCGGGATCACACATACGCGAGATACGGCCGAGTCTCGCAGGTGAAATCCATCCTCTGGAGCAGAGCGTGCGGCCGCACAACAACACATGGAGCTGCACGCTACGCTCCCAAGTGCCGGCGCCAGAGGAAGGATGTCACCTGCGAGACTCGGCCGTATCTCGCTATGTGTGATCTCGGCCTTATCAGGAGAGTTTACAAATACCATTCTATATCTTTTTACCATTCTAGTCATTTGGGCTTCGGTATGTTCTTGTGAGATTCCATATTTATCCACATTGCGGAGTTTGCATAACCTGGAGGGGGTTCCTACTGAAGTTCAAAACATTAGTGCATAATAGTCGGCGAATACAGCAGTTGAATAAAAGCATACAGTCGGTACAAATAACCATACTTGGTATATAGCATTTTTGTACTTGGGGGATACCTTCACTGATCAGTGTCCGGCATAGTTGGATCTCGTGTCTTTCAAGTAGAGTTCCTAATGCTCGATTAATGGAGACAGAGTCTAACAGGCTCCAGTATTGTTCACTCTGGATAAGTGACTGCGGATTTAAGGAGTTCATTTCTTATTCAGTCCAGGGTGTCGTTACAGCAAATATGACCCTTCTTCAGGAGTTGAAAAGAATGTTGATGATCCCTCATGGACAATGCACAGGCATGTGCACAATGCACATGGACAATTATGGAGCAGATGATATTTCTGTCCTGAAGTTTCCATTTCACGTCCAGAAATTGGGCACGTTGTAGGTCCACCGAGAAGTCAGGAAATATTGAGATTGTGGCGTTATCATGCTTGATGGGGCCTTTTTGTCTGGCCAAGTGTAGAGCGGTATCTCTGTCCTTACAATTCAGAATACGTGCAAGGAATGGTCGTGGAGGGGAAAATCGGGTGGGAGAGGTCTGGTTGGGACTCTATGCACTTTTTCTACCGCAAACACTGTTGAAATCTCGTCACCAAGTCTGTTCTTAAGCCACTCTTCCAGAAAATGCTCAGGTTGCTGGCCTTCCGAGCGCTCTGGTAGTCTGATGATACACAAATTATTGCGGCACAGACGATTTTCCAAGTCATCCGCTGTTTGACGCCATGCGATTATTGATCCTGCCACTTTTGTTAGTTTAGGAGCCATAGTTCCCACCCTGTCCTCCAAGCTCGACACCCGATTTTCGACCTCTGCTATATATGGCCTCTCATGGGCCTGCATATCTTGCCGGAGAAGACCCACTTCAGAATGTACCTCCTCACTCTTCCCTGATAGGGACGTTTTACAGCTAGAAATTGCTTGTAGAAGACATTCAGTTACTTGCTTCAGAGTCCTATCCTCCCGATTGTCACTCCCCTCATTCTCGCTTATTTGAGATCTGCGCACTCTGTATTTTTAGGTGTTGAGGTATATTGTCCCCTTGAGGCATGGCGGAAGTCAGTTTGTTCAGTTTTGGCATATTCTTTAAGCTTTTCTGCCACATTTGAACTGTTCCCACAACTCATTTTGTAGGGGGTGTGAACAGTCTTTTAATAAAGGGAGTTCAGTTATTGGCTTAGGCAATATAGGTCTTTGCTCACTGTTTGAGATATTCTATATTTCTTGCTAACAGCCTGGTCAGTTGATAGGCAATGCCTGTGTATTGTCATGCACTGTGGGTCCTGTGTCTATCCTTTGTTACGGAGTTATATGGCTTGCTATCAGTTTCTTTACCCAGGGCTCTTAAGGCTATGTGCACACGTTGTGTATTCGTGTGCGGATTTTTCCACGCAGAATCTTAAAAATCCACAGGTCTGCGGTTTATGTGCAGATTTCACATGCGTTTTCACACCTACGGATTCCAATTATGGAACTGGTGTAAAACGCTGCAGAATCCGCACAAAGAATTGACATGCTGCAGAAAGTACATCACAGCGTTTCCGTACGGTATTTTCCGCAGCATGGGCACTGCGGATTTGGTTTTCCATAGATTTACATGGTACTGTACAATGCATGGAAAACTGCTGCGAATCCACAGCGTCAAATCCGGTGCAGATCCGCAGCCAAATCCGCAACGTGTGCACATAACCTTATGCAGCATCCCTCTGTGCCTGCTGAAAGTCACAATCAACGTTTTCCACCACCAGTGAACTAATCTCATTTCTGGGAGGAAGGGAGGAGGGGTGAGAGAATCTCCTCACTGAATCAAGGATCCCTCTCTTGCTCCTGTGTCCAGCAGAGAAATGCTGGCTGTGGGTCCCCTTATACAGAGCCCTGCACAACAGCTCCCATGCTGTATCTGATAAAGTTCAAACCCCCCCAAGGGCTGGGGGGAGGGAGCACTCTCACTGCTGTCTCTCTCTGTACCTCGGAGCTTGGATCCAATATGGCTGCTGACACCTCCAGGGCTGAACCACAACAGCTCCTATAGAGCCAGGCTAAATCCACTAAAAGTAAACACCTCATATACTATTTGTCACAGCTCCCAGGTATAAATGCTGCGGGAAGAGCTGCATACAGCAGCAACAGAGCTGAGCCAAATGCCAGGTACAAACTTGGTCACCAACAGGACCTTAGACATGTGACAGAGTGGGAGGAGGTCAGGGGGCAGAGCCAGACACCGGGGAACAGAGAAGGGGATAACACGAGAGTTTCCAAACAAGCTAAGATCATAGCCAGGAGGTCACTAGTTACCAAAGGGACGAAACAGGAAATTGTCAGAAGCAAAGCCAGAGGTCAGAAATCCAGAATAGCACAGAGAGAAATGAACGGAAAGCAAGGTAAATACAGTGCAGACTGAGCACACACTCCAGGAGTCAGGCACACAAGCCAAAACAAAACGTGTAGCTGGCAAAGAACCCCAGCTGGGAGCGAGTAAAAATACCCCTCCCATCTTGTAAGAGATGCCAACCATATTAACCCTGCAGAAACAGGACATTAACCATGTCCTTACCATTACAGTACACCCCCCCCCCCATCCTTAATGGGGGGCCAGGTTTCTCAGGGTATCTGGCATGAAAATCACGCACCAGTTGATCAGCATGCACAGAACTGGCCGGAACCCATGACTGATCCTCAAGAGAATATCCCTTCCAGTGTATTAAGTACTGAAGCCTACGACTCTTCCACCGTGAATCAATGATGCGTCCTACCTCATACTCCAGCTGACCCTCTACCAACACTGGTGGAATATTGGATGAGGAATGTTCCCTAACCATCCCCACCGGTTTTAATAGGGACCTGAGGAAGACATTAGATATTTTGAAGGAGGTGGGCAACTGTAATCTATAGGCCACCAGGTTTACCACCTCTATGATCTTGTATGGACCAATAACCCTGGGACCCAACTTCATGGAGGGTACCTTAAGTTTGATGTTACGGGTAGACAACCACACCTCCCCACAGTAAGTGTAGGAGGTGACCCCCTCCTCCTGTCTGCAAAATGTTTGTACCTCTTTTGGGCTTTGGAGATGTTCCCCAGAACCTCCCTCCAAAGGGTTCTTAACTGTTGCACCAAACCCTCGACACCTGGGCAACCAGAATCCATGCGGGAAAATTATCCAAACTGTGGAACAAACCAATAATTGACCTGAAAAGGAGATTTACAAGTGGATTGATTAATACGACAGTTGAATGAAAATTCTGCCAATTTGTTCAAATGACTGGTTGGTGCGTTCAGTCTGTCCGTTAGATTCTCGGTGATAAGCAGGAGAGAATGACAACATAACCCCCAACTTCTTACAAAAAGCCCTCCAAAATCTTGCAACAAATTGCACACCTCTGTCAGACACCACATTCACAGAGACTCCATTTAACCGAACTATATGTTGAATGAGCAAACGAGCTAAGATTTCAGCAGAAGGTAACGCAGGTAACGGCACAAAGTGGGCTTCCTTTGAAAACCTATCAACCACTACCCAAACTACTGAGTTGCCCTTAGAAGGAGGAAGATTAGTGATAAAATCCATGGACAGGTGTGTCCAAGGTTTATCCGGGATTGGCAAAGGTACCAATTCCCCGGCTGGCTGGACCAGAGAGGTCTTAGAACGTGCACACACCCCTCAAGTATTCACAAACATTTTGATATCCTTACCCATAGAGGGCCACCAAAAATTCCTAGCAACTGCTCCTCATGTAGCTGCAATCCCAGGGTGTGCACTCAACACAAAATCATGAAATTCTTGCAGAAGTGTGGGACGAAAATGATCGGGTACAAACAATTTGCCTGGGGGCTTGTGCTTGTGATTCCAAAATCTCTCTCTGTAACTCAGAAGAGACTTCTGCTTCAACCACTCCCGGTTGAAGAATGGAGGAAGGAGGTTCTGAAGGGGACACAGAATCAAAACTTCGGGATAAGGCATCCGCCTTTACATTTTTAGATCCAGTTCAGAAGGTATTGGTAAAATGAAACCGGGAAGAAAAAAGTACCCACTGAGCTTGTCTGGGGGGTCAATCTCTTAGCGGACTCGATATAGGCCAAATTTTTATGATGAGTGATGACCGTAACGGGATGATCAGCCCCCTCCAGAAAATGCCTTCATTCTTCGAAGGCTAATTTAATTGCCAACAGTTAACTGATGCCCACATCATAATTTCTTTCAGCAGAAGAGAATTGTTTAGAGAAAAAGGCACAGGGTTTAAGGTTTTTAACCCCTTTCTGACCTCGGACGGGATAGTACGTCCGAGGTCAGAAGCCCCGCTTTGATTCAGGGCTCCGGCGGTGAGCCAGCATCAAAGCCGGGACATGTCAGCTGTTTTGAACAGCTGACATGTGCCCGCAATAGCGGCGGGTGAAATCGCGATTCACCCGCCGCTATTAACTAGTTAAATGCCGCTGTCAAACGCAGACAGCGGCATTTAACCGGCGCTTCCGGCTGGGCGGGCGGAAATGAGCGCATTGCCGACCCCGTCACATGATCGGAGGTCAGCGATGCTTCTGCAGAGTAACCATAGAGGTCCTTGAGACCTCTATGGTTACTGATCGCCGGTAGCTGTGAGCGCAACCCTGTGGTTGGTGCTCATAGCACACCTGCATTTCTGCTGCATAGCAGCGATCTAATGATCGCTACTATGTAGCAGAGCCGATCGTGTTGTGCCAGCTTCTAGCCTCCCATGGAGGCTATTGAAGTATGGCAAAAGTAAAAAAAAAAAGTGAAAAAAAAATATTAAAGTTTAAATCACCCGAGATAATGTGCCCCAATAATAAGACCCTCTATGGGTATCACCATGAGTTACCTGTGGTCATGTTGCTAAAGGATGTGTGACTCTGTGCCGTACCTCAATGCGCGTTTGACCGCCTCTGCAGTTTCGTCAGGAGGTAGGTAAGGGCTGTATCTAGCTGCGTTATATAGTGAGGATAGATTGTAGAATCTCATACAACTGTGTGTGGTGTGTCCCCGCCATGTTGCATCGCGCAGAGGAGACCTGCTCTCAAGGTACACGTCACCAGGTTGCATAATCCGTTCAGTATAGAGCAACATTCACTGCAACAAGAGGCAGCACATGTGCGGTACGCGCTCCAGCCATCCAACCTAGGTGAGCGGAAACTAAACAGCATGTGTATATACCATTAAATAGAAGGGATGAGTGTACCTACATCCAACTTCACCTTGAACCCATCACCTATACCAATCATGGAAACAGATCAGAGTAAAGCACTTAGTCCTTAAGGATTAATACTGAGATATATGGCATTAATGGCTTATATAGGTACAAAGTTCAACATGTTTTAACATCCTATTGATACTCATGTGAATCATATATATATATATATATATATATATAAGAGGCATTGTGATTACTCGCTAATCCTGCCCCCTGCACAGTAGCTCCACCCCCACCACATCACCACACATAATCTCGCCCCCCCACCCCATTACCACACACAATCCGGCCCCCCTCCACATTACCACAGATAATCCTGCCCCCCACCACATTACCACAGATAATCCCGCCCCCCACCACATTACCACAGGTAATCCCGCCCCCCACCACATTACCACAGATAATCCCGCCCCCCACCACATTACCACACATTATCCCGCCCCCCACATTACCACACAAGGCTCTGTCCCCACACATTACCACCCGAGCCTCCATCCCTACACATTACCACACGAGGTTCCGTCCCCCCACATTACCACACGAGGCTCCGTCCCCACACATTACCACACGAGGCTCCGTCCTCACACATTACCACATGAGGCTCCGTCCTCACACATTACCACACGAGGCTCCGTCCTCACACATTACCACACGAGGCTCCGTCCTCACACATTACCACATGAGGCTCCGTCCCCACACATTACCACACGAGGCTCCGTCCTCACACATTACCACACGAGGCTCCATCCTCACACATTACCACACGAGGCTCCGTCCCCACACATTACCACACGAGGCTCCGTCCCCACACATTACCACACGAGGCTCCGTCCCCACACATTACCACACGAGACTCCCTCCCCACACATTACCACACGTTAATTTACCACCTGCGTAAGCGCTATTGAATGTTGTCATTATTTACTTTAGTTTAATCACTAGCAGCGTTAATTAGATAGCAATGAGTGTGCCGAGCGTTAGCTGGCTGGAAACACCTAGTATTTCTATATTCTTATATTTCTACTCTCATAACACCTAACTCATAACAACAAACCATTGGTATCCACACACACTAACATTATGAGAATAGTATATCATGGCAAAAAAGATATATATATAACACATTGTACAAAGCTGTACTGTCAATATTGACAACATGTCAGTCATATCCTCATATAAATAAACAGATTGAGTTATTAATGTACAAAAGTGTATATATAGAAATCTTCAAAATATAGTTGATCTGGATGGTGTTCATCCTAAGGATATACGGGCATCGCGTCGGTATGGTAACAGGTATGGTCACCTGACTGGATCATGTGAACTGCTGACACGTACCGTGAGCACCGCTCTCCTCTGCGCGATGCAACATGGCGGGGACGCGCTACACACAGCTGTATGAGATTCTAAAATCTATCCTCACTATAAACCGCAGCTAGATACAGTGCTTACCTACCTCCTGACGAAACTGCAGATGCGGTGAAACGCACGTTGAGGTGGGGCACAGAGTCACACATCCTATAGCAACATGTCCACAGTAAAGTCATGGTGATGCCCATAGATGGTCTTATTATTGGGGCACATTATCGTGGGATAGGGGCAATGATAATTTGATCTATATATAGATGCGGATTGCTATATTTGATATGCAGTTCAAATTAAGGGCACATGCACCTTATTCAGTTGATTATAATGGATGCAGCTATATGTTGGGGCTTATATTGCAATCCTTGATATAGTTACATGTGACTGCCAACTATCATTGACAATATTAATAATTCTATGCCCCATATGAAATATTATTGGAGTTGCCATAATATATAATGATGTGTGGCTCTTTATCTTTTCATTTCAATTCAGATTTTCTATGGGTGGGTAATACCATCCGGTTTGTACTCTTGTTTTCGCATACAGTATGTTGCATTAATATATTTGTAATGTGTTATTCTAATTTTTGGACATTATAATAAAATGGTATTTTAATTGGATTATAGTGCTCCTTCCTTGTCTCTGTAAGTATATGATGCAGTATAATGTACAGATGGCTGGAGCTCCTCTCAGATACAACCTCTGTGTTGCTTACATAGCCATGCCCACACATCCTAGCTGTACAGTTCTGAGATCCCCAGAACAGGGAAAGCACCTGTTTGGGTCTCAAGACATTCTAACATTCTTGTAAAGGGAGATGCATAGAACAGCCTCTAGTATGTAGGTAGCAAAATTATGTCTAGTCTCTGCGTAGCAGGGTTCCGGTCGGATCCAATGGCACCAGAACCGCTGTCCTAGGACTGTTCAGAAAGGAGTTGTGGTCGTTCATTGGTTTTGGGAGAATTCTCTCCAAACATCAAGGGGAAGAGATATAGGTTCAGCCCAGAGGCTTCTGGTAACTCTGACCATCATTGAAGAGCATTTCAGGAGAGTGGCTGTGGATTTGGTTGGCCCGATGGCCATTCCCAGCAGCTCCGGGAAACGCTTTGTACTGACGGTAGTAAACTATGCCACCTGGTACCCGGAAGCTATATACTTGGTGTCCATTCGGGCCGACAGGGTGGCCACTGCTTTACTCAATATTTTCTCCCTACTGGGTTTTCCCGAGGAAATGCTCACTGACCGGGGAACCAAGTTCATGTCTCAGTTGATGCAGTCCCTATGTAAGCAGATACAGGTGCAACATCTGGTGACCACCTCCTATCACCCATGGCCTGTGGGAACAGCTCAATGGCACCCTGAATCAGATGCTTAAGATGTTGGTCGACTCCCACTTGCACGACTGTGAGTGGAACCTCCCACACCTGCTGTTTGCCTACCAGGAGGTTCCACAGATCTCAGCGGGGTTCTCCCCCTTTGAGTTCCTGTACGGATGACATGTGCGGGGACTCCTAGCTCTTGTGAAAGAGGTCTGGGAAGGAGACTTAGCCACCCATGGAGTGTCGGTCGTCGAGTATGTCATGCGCTTCCATGACAAGATGCAGGCCTTGGTGCAGCTGGTGCATGACATGACATGAGCCCAGCCTGATGAGAGTGATGGTACGACAAGAATGCTTGTGAGAGGGCCTACCAGTTGGATTAAAAGGTGTGGGTGCTCATCCCCATACACCAGGACAAACTTCAGGTGGCCTGGGAAGGCCCACATCTCATGCACCAGCAGCTCAATGCCATAACGTACCTGATCACCCTGGACCAAACCCAGGGAAGGCAAAAGGCCTTCCACGTGAACATCATGAAGGCTCATCATGAGCGGGAGGACTGCTCCCTCCCTGTATGCAATCTGCCAGAAGAGGAAAAGGCTGAGACCCTCCAGGATATGCTTTCCCAGGCCAAGGCAGGTGGGAACATCAAGAATGTGGAGGTTTGCAACCAACTCTTGTCAGACCAACGATTCCGGCTGTGGGCAACCTTACCCCCCTTCAGGGAATTGTTCAGCAACAAGCCTAGAAGGACAAAGTCGGCTGTCCAACACTTAGATACCTGGGATCACCCTCCAATCTGGTGTTCAGCATATCGGGTCTCCCTGGAGGTACAGCAGAACATACGCCAGGAGATTGACGAGATGCTGAAGCTAGAATTAATCCAGCCATTCAGCAACGCTTGTGCTTCGCCTGTAGTCCTCGTCCCAAAGAAGGACCGGACAACTCAGCTTTTTGTGGACTACAGGGGGTTCAACGCTTTCACAGTCACTGATACGTACCCAATCCCGCACATCGAAGACCTGCTCGATCAGTTAGCCAGGGCCAAGTACCTGGCTATCATGGATTTGAGCCAGAAATATTGGCAGATTACCCTGACCCCTGATACATGAGAATGCTCTGCCTTTATTAACCCTTTTGGACTGTACGAGTCCACAGTGATAATATTCTGGATGAAGCATGTCCCTGCCATTTTCAGAAGATGGCCAAGTTGCTGCTCAAGGGACTTGAAGGGTACACGGCTGTGTACCTGGATAACATTGCCATCTTCAGTCCCGCCTGGCAAGATAACCTAGAGCATCTGGTGCCGGTGCTCTGGTGGATCTACTGAGCAGGCTTGACCATCAAGCCAGAAAAGTGCCAGCTGGGCATGAATGAGATCCACTACCTGGGACACCGGGTAGGTGGGGGGAGCTGTAAAGCCGAAGTCCGGGAAGGGGGATTCTATCGCAAACTAGCCCACCCCCAGGACCAAGAAACAGGTAATATCCTTCTTGTGCACCACTGGGTATTATATGATGTTCGTCCCTCACTATAGTAGCCTGGCAAAGCCCCTAACAGACCTCAGCGAAAAAGCTGCCCTCCACCATTGATTTGATAAACGCCTTCTGAGTGCTGAAGACTGCCCTTTCCAGCTTCCCGGTACTACAGGCAGGCGACTTTACACAGCCGTTTGTAGTACAGACCGACGACAGTGACTTTGGTCTTGGTGCTGTGCTCAGCCAGGTCGACACTATGGGCCATGAACACCCGGTTATGTTCCTGAGCTGGAAGGGAGGTGACCATCTCCACGAGTGTCTGGCAATTGTGAGGAATGTACTGATGCCAATTCACAGTGGAAATGGACCACCCACAACCTCTTCAGCTGGTTACACACTGTATCCGGGAACACATGAAAGGTTGCTACACTGGAGCCTTGTTCTACAGCAGTACCACTTTGCCATTCGGCAGGAGAAGTGCCGTGACCATGGTAATTCCAACAGTTTATCTCGCAAGAGGTGGTTGCGAATGTGGGGTGAGGCAACACCTGAAAGTGCTGCACCCTAGCACCCTCTATAGTATGGAGGTGTGATGAATATTAGAGACATAGTTCTATGTCAATTATCTGTATATAATTTGGCATGGGATTTTAAAAAATCCTTCAGCACATGCTGTGGTAACATGATACCTGGCCAGCTTCAAAGAAAGGTTCGCATCTCGGCTTCAGGAAAATGGCCGCCGCGATCCCCATCTGCGCACGCGCGGCATCCCACGGCCATTTTCCTGAAGCCCCGGGCAGCAGAGCGCTCCATCTGCACACACGCGGCCTCAGGAAGATGGCCGCCGCCAGCGAAAAAGCGGAGAATAGTGCAGATCTCGCTCTTTTTCTTCAGCTGCGCAGTGCATTCCCCTGTTGGGCATGCACAAACCATTATGCCACCAAAGGAAAGATGAGCAAGATCTGGGGGAGAAGAAGCAATTAAACCACGCCCATTTGACCAGACCACCTTGATTGACAGGCGAAAACGGCGACTTTGGTAAGGTATTTTGGCAGCATAGGTGGGGAATCGGGGTACACAAAATACACTATTGTCCAGCACAGCTCAGGCCCTATTTAATTGTATTTTTATCTCATACTGAAAAAACGGGGTGACAGGTTCCCTTTAACTTTGGGCTACACTATTATCTCGATCTATGAATCCACACACAGGTTTCTTGGCCTAACTGCACATGTTGCTGAGGGCTGGTTCCTTGCCCAATATAACCCTGTTAACGGACTAGACGTATAATGAACAAGGAACTGGTTGCAGTCCTACCGGGCTGATAAGGTTCTGTTTCACTGGTGCTAGTGAAAGGGGCCTCTAAGCCTGTCAGGGTTGTGGGTGAGTGTGGTGCCACATCAGGGACTGAGTGGGCCACTTTTTCTCACTCCCCTTGCCTTGCTGGGCCCATGAGGACCTGGGATGTCTGTGTAAAACTGTGCCAAGCTGACCTTGCATGTGGGTGCGGAACGTCACGTTCCTACAATTGGGGAGACCATACCACGTGATACCGGTGTCGTAATATTGACGTCAGGCGAGGTGCGGTTCTTTCACGTTCATCACAGGGCCGTATCAAAATCCTCAGAGGTCAGCTCTACACTTGGAGGATTCTGCAGTGCTTAGAGATTTGTTATATAGATGTCACGGGGAAACTAGGTGAGCGAGAGCTAATAACCCGGGCCCCTGCAATTTCCCTCAGACTAGGGAAATCCTGACTGACCCTCTACCTGGAGTTTACACTGATGGTGTGCATGTCCAGACCTCGACCCTTGCCCTGTCTCCTGTTTCAACCCTAGGCTGAAACCTCCGCCCACCACCCAGTGAAGATGTAATTCCCCAATACCCACACTTAGCACAGACAAGGATAAAGGAAAATATACACCACGCCACAGACACTCAGGAATACACTATAAATGTGCAGGCCAAAATAAATACAAATATAGGAAGGAGTAAATAAGACAAAGGAAAATACACCACCAGCAACGACTCTCCAGCAACCAGCTCTCCACTCCAGACCGAGATAACAACGCACAAGACAGAAGCTATAATCGGCGACGCCCAATGATCAGGAGAGCTATTTAAAGGCAATGGGCATAGCCCAGCTTCCAATCCGAGGATCAGGTAAATTAACCCCGGAACAGCTAGATAAAATCTAGCCGACGCCAATGAGCAAATAGTGGTCAAAAGCGGAATTACCGCTGTCTGTCGAACGACCTGGTCTTAACAGAGTCCGACATGACAGTACCCCACCTTCTACGAGGGACCCCAGGGCCCTCACGGCTTATAGGACCCGGCTTGTCTGGATGGTGACGATGAAAAAACCTGACCAGCCGATCCACATGAATATCCGAGGCTGGTACCCAGGACCTCTCCTCAGGCCCATAACCACGCCAGTGTACCAAGTACTGTAAAGTGCGGCGCACTACACGAGAGTCAACCACCTTGGAGACTTCAAACTCCAAATTACCATCCACCAAGACTGGAGGTGGCATAGGCGCCACGTCCACAGAACCCACCACCTTCTTTAGAAGAGACCTGTGGAACACGTTGTGTATCTTATACACCGTAGGGAGCTCCAACCGGTACGCTACTGGGCTAATGACAGTGGCGACCCTAAATGGACCAATAAACCGTGGACCCAATTTAAGGGATGGTATTTTGAGTCTTATGTTTTTTGTGGATAACCACACCCAGTCATCCACACTCAGGTCCGGACCTGGCACACGCCTACTGTCAGCCACACGTTTGTACCTAGCACCCACACTCAACAGGCGCTGTTTAACTCTCCTCCAGACTGATGACAATTGTGCCCCTAACTGGTCCTCCTCCGGAACGCGGGAAGAGCCTCTCTGACTCAAAGTACAAAATTGAGGATGTAGCCCGTAAACACAAAAAAACGGAGACTCCCCAGACGACTCCTGGCGGTGATTATTGATGGCAAACTCAGCCAAAGGAAGAAAGGTAGACCACTCCTTCTGGTTATCAGAAACAAAGCAGTGTAAGTACTGTTCCAAATTTTGGTTCATACACTCCGTCTGACCATTTGACTGAGGATGAAACGCCGAAGAATGAGACAACTTGATCCCCAGCCGTGAGCAAAATGCTTTCCAAAATGTTGCCACAAACTGAGACCCCCTATCAGACACGATGTCAGGCGGAACCCCATGAAGTCTGACCACCTTCTGCACAAATACCTGAGCCAGAGTCTTAGCGTTAGGCAACGAAGGCAAAGACACAAAGTGCGACATTTTAGAAAACCGATCAACAATCACCAAGATGACCGTGTTCCCAGCTGATGAGGGCAAATCAGTGATGAAATCCATGGAGATTTCCGCCCACGGCTTACTAGGTACCTCAAGAGGAAATAGTGTGCCAACAGGATGGGAGCGGGGCGTCTTAGCCCTAGCGCACGTGGTACAAGCTGACACGTATGAGACCACGTCCTGTCGGATCTTGGGCCACCAAAACCGACGTGACACCAACTCCAAGGTACCTCTAACCCCTGGGTGGCCAGCCAGGACAGCATCATGATGCTCCGCCAAAACCTTTAAGCGGAGATGAAGCGGTACAAAAGATTTGTTGATGGGAAGTTCAGATGGTACCTCCTCCTGAGCCTCGGCAATCTCAGCCTCAACCTCGGTAGTGAGAGCCGAAACCACAACACCCTTTTGGAGGATGGGTACTGGATCCTCCCGAGGTTCTCCCCCCAGAAAACACCTGCACAGAGCATCCGCCTTAGTGTTTTTAGACCCCGGTCTATAAGTGACAACAAAATTGAACCGCGTGAAAAACAATGCCCAGCGAGCCTGCCTGGGGGACAGACGCTTGGCTGACTCCAAATACAGCAGATTCTTATGATCGGTAATAACAGTTACCTGATGTACCGACCCCTCCAAGAAGTGTCGCCATTCCTCAAAGGCCAACTTAATAGCCAACAACTCGCTGTTGCAGATATCGTAGTTACGTTCGGCAGACGATAGTTTCTTGGAGAAATAGGCGCACGGACGCGAACCACTCAAAGATGAGCCTTGAGATAGTACCGACCCCACACCAACCTCAGACGCATCAACCTCCACAACAAATGGTTTTGATATGTCTGGCTGCACAAGAATGGGGGCTGAAACAAAACTGTTCTTAATGAATTCAAATGCGTCCATAGCAGCCTCAGGCCAAACGGAGAAATTGGTACCCTTTTTAGTCATGTCAGTTAGCGGTTTAGCAATGATGGAAAAATCCTTGATAAATTTCCTATAGTAGTTAGAAAACCCAAGGAACCGCTGAAGTGCTTTCAGGTTATCAGGACGTTCCCAATGCAGCACTGCTTGCACCTTAGCGGCGTCCATTTTAAAACCAGAAGCGGAGACAATATAACCCAAGAAAGGCAACGCTTGAACAGAAAATACACATTTCTCAAGTTTAGCATACAGCTTATTCTCTCTGAGAAGCTGTAACACCTGCCTGACATGATCTAAATGAGCATGACGGTCGCAAGAATATATGAGAATGTCATCTAGGTACACGATAACGAATTTCCCCAAAACATGCGAGAACACATCATTAATGAAATGTTGGAACACTGCAGGTGTGTTAGTCAACCCAAATGGCATCACCAAATTTTCAAAATGACCCTCAGGGGTATTAAAAGCCGTCTTCCACTCATCACCTTGACGGACTCTTATGAGGTTGTACGCCCCCCTGAGGTCAAGCTTGGTAAACCACTTAGCACCTGCCACCTGGTTGAGCAAATCTGGTATCAGTGGCATAGGGTATGGATCACGAACCGTAATCTGATTCAACTCCCTGTAATCCAAACACGGGCGTAATCCGCCATCTTTCTTCTTCACGAAGAAGAACCCTGCTGCCACCGGCGAGGATGATGGCCTGATGTGCCCTTTGCTCAAGCTTTCAGCAATGTAATCTTTTAACGCTTGTCTCTCCGGACCGGAGATGTTAAACATCCTTGCTTTAGGCAATTTGGCCCCTGGTTTAAACCTGATAGAACAGTCATAGGGACGATGTGGCGGCAACTCTGAACACCCCTTCTCAGAGAACACATCCACAATATCCAAAAGTGACTCCGAAACGCTTGAAGTCACCGCTGCCACACATGTGGTCAGGCAATTCTCCTGGCAGAACACGCTCCACTGAATTATGTCCTGAGTTTTCCAGTCAATTACCGGTTTGTGCATAGACAACCAAGGAAAACCCAAAACCACCTGAGCAGGAAGATTCCTGAGCACCTTACATGTAACCCACTCGGAATGTAGAACTCCAATGTGGAGTTTCACCTCAGCCACAAATTCAGTAATCTCCCCCTGAGAGAGAGGAGCAGCATTGATGGTGACCACGAGGATAGGATGAGACAGTTTTTCAATCCTAAAACCTGCTGTGCGCGCAAACCCCTCATCAATGAGATTTGTGGCTGAACCACTATCCACAAAAACAGTAATTGGCAGCTCACTGCCAGCGATAAAAACCTTAGCAGGGAGCATGCATTGAGAAACCACCATGGAGAATATACATAAGCTCAGATTGGTCTCCCCCACACCCTCTGAGCTTAAAAGTTTTCCGCCGTTGCATTTTTCTTAGACAGCAGTGGACAGATGTTAACATAATGACCAGTTTTACCACAGTAAAAACAGGCTCCCTGCTTCCTGAGCTCAGGGACTCGATGCTTAGCATATGACACCCCTGCGATTTGCATAGGCTCCGTGGGCTCACCTGCAGCAACCACACGTCAACCTAAACTCTCTCCCATAGGCGGTGTCTCATGGTCCCCCTGACGCAAACGGCGATCAATGCGGACAACCAGACTCATAGCGAAATCTAGAGAAGTAGGAGTCTCGTACATCAGAAGGGCTTTTTTAACCCTTCCAGAAATCCCATGTATAAACTGACTCCGCAATGCTGGATCATTCCATTGTGTATCGATCGCCCAGCGACGAAATTCAGAACAGTAATCCTCTGCAACTCGCTCCCCCTGGCGAATAGTGTGTATCTTAGGATTCTGCTAGATCTATTCTGTCAGGTTCATCGTAGATTTTCCCAAGAGAGGAAAAAAAAACTCCCCACAGAGTCAAATGCAGCAGAATCAGATGGCAAAGAAAACGCCCATGCTTGGGGATCCCCGCTTAACAATGACAACACCAGGCCCACACGCTGAGCCTCATTACCCGAGGAGATCGGGCGCATATGGAAATATAGTTTGCAAGCTTCACGAAAAGAAACAAATTTACTGCGTTCCCCAGCAAATTTTTCAGGCAAAGGAAATTTAGGCTCAGCAACTCTTCCTGTCGCTCCAGCTTGCACATTAGATACTGCTAGTCCCTGTTGCTGTACTGCCCCCCTCAACTCAGTGACCTGTAGGGACAGCACCTCCAACTGGCGGGTTATGGAAGTCATGGGATCCATGACAAACACACAAAAAAAAGAACCACCTTTTTTTTGTTGTTGTTGGGCCGATTATAATGTCACGGGGAAACTAGGTGAGCGAGAGCTAATAACCCGGGCCCCTGCAATTTCCCTCAGACTAGGGAAATCCTGACTGACCCTCTACCTGGAGTTTACACTGATGGTGTGCATGTCCAGGCCTCGATCCTCGCCCTGTCTCCTGTTTCAACTTTAGGCTGAAACCTACGCCCACCACCCAGTGAAGATGTAATTCCCCAATACCCACACTTAGCACAGACAAGGATAAAGGAAAATATACACCACGCTGCAGACACTCAGGAATACACTATAAATGTGCAGGGCAAAATAAATACAAATCTAGGAAGGAGTAAATAAGACAAAGGAAAATACACCACCAGCAACGACTCTCCAGCAACCAGCTCTCCACTCCAGACCGAGATAACAACGCACAAGACAGAAGCTATAATCGGCGACGCCCAATGATCAGGAGAGCTATTTAAAGGAAATGGGCATGGCCCAGCTTCCAATCTGAGAATCAGGTAAATTAACCCCGTAACAGCTAGATAAAATCTAGCCGACGCCAATGAGCAAATAGTGGTCAAAAGCGGAATTACCGCTGTCTGTCGAACGACCTTGTCTGAACAGAGTCCGACATGACAATAGATAAGCGGATGAATATCTGAAGCATACTGTACGTGGGAAGTGGTAGAGAGGGGGTCTGAAGTCGGCAATTACCAGAACTTGTACCCCTGTTCCCTTTTGATCTGGCTGCAACTAGTGGAGGAACAAGTCAAGAACAAAACCCCAATGGATAACATTTTTGGCAAACTTGCCTGTGTTACATGGAGCCGCAGCATTCTTAGCAGACACATCTGCGGACTCTGTGAGGCTGACGGCTAAGTCTTCTGGATTTTCTTATGTAGCAAGATTGGCTTGTGGCTCAATGACTGCCTGGGTGATCTGCAGTCAAAAAAAAAAAGCTGTGCTCTATACCATGTTGTTACAGTGCGGTATACCGTATATTATTAATGTCAGGCTTGACTATTTAACAATCAATATTTGGCTAATACCTCACCTGTTACTACAATTCCTTTACACTACACTCGAGAAACCGCGATCAACTGATACAAACCAGTGTATCAATAAAATGTATTTATTACACATGTCTGTAGTTAGAATACTACTTAAATATCACACTATAAATAACCCAAAAAATTGAACCAGGGTATAATCCAAAAAATATTACATTTTATTAAATTTAAAAAAATGTAGTCACAATAAATGAAGAGGATGCCAAGCTACATAACAAGGACCTCACTGGCTATATATGACATCATAGAGATAAAGTGCACAGTGCAAATACATGTAATCTATTTCATGTGCAAAACAACATGAATGTAAATGTTCCCTCAGAATAACTAGTGTGTAATTGTAAGGTACCCAAATCTCCAAGTAGGGTGTGATATATTAACCATTATCAACCTATCATGTTATTGTACCTTACTAAAAAGCTAGTGATACCCATATATAGCTATAAGTAAGTTTTTGGTCAAACACCGCAACATGACACCTGCAGCCCATTCCATCGATGTCTGTTTTGACTTACTGTCTATTCCTGACTGTGCCCTTACACTGTCCCCCATGCTACCTACAAACACACACACACACTACTCAGTCTTTATTCTGTGCCAGTCAAACTTTTCTCCCCTCATACTGTCTTGTCGCTCTATTCCCTTCAATAGTCTTCTCACACATTTACCCTCTCACTTTCCATACTGCCTCCTAAAGGTACTGCCTCCTAAAGGTACCTTCACACTAAGCGACTTTGCTGCGAGAACGACAATGATCCGTGACGTTGCAGCGTCCTGGATAGCGATATCATTGTGTTTGACACGCAGCAGCGATCTGGATCCCGCTGTGATATCGCTGGTCGGAGCTAGAAGTCCAGAACTTTATTTCGTCGCTAGATCACCCGCTGTCATCGCTGGATCGGTGTGTGTGTGACACCGATCCAGCGATGTGTTCACTTATAACCAGGGTAAATATCGGGTTACTAAGCGCAGGGCCGCGCTTAGTAACCCGATATTTACCCTGGTTACCATTGTAAAGTAAAAAAAAAAAAAAAAAAACACTACTTACTCACCTTCTGATGTCTGTCACGTCCCTGGCCGGCGGCTTCCCTGCACTGAATGTGTCAGCGCCGGCCGGCCGTAAAGCAAAGCACAGCGGTGACGTCTGATCGTTCCCCTGATCGTTGGTCGCTGGAGAGAGCTGTCTGTGTGACAGCTCCCCAGCGACCTAAACAGCAACGCTGCAGCGATCGGCTCGTTGTCTATATCGCTGCAGCGTCGCTGAGTGTGACGGTACCTTAACACGTCCCCCAAATTCCCATACTGTGTCCACTTACATTTTCCCCTCTCTCATACTCTGTCCACACACATCCCCCCACTCACCATACTGTGTCTGCACCTACTTTGTCTCCTTGCTTCCCAAACTTGTGTCCTCAAATCTTTCCCTGTTACACTAAATCTCCACTTTCTTACAAAATCAGTCTTTTTGGTTTATTTACACACCAGCATAAACCGCAACCTCAGGAACTTGGCAGTATGCAACAGCCTGAACACCGTTCATACACATTTGGCTCTATAGTGGAACCACAGTCCCTCACTGACCCTGGTCAGTATAACACGGATTACAGTCCATTACCTGTTGGCGTCCATCACACAGGTTCCCGGATGCCTCTTATCCTCAGAGGTATCCCATAGAGTAAACACAGTCTCTCTCTCTCTCTGACCCCACTCAGTATAACACTGATCCCTGTCCTTTACCTGTTGGTGTCAGCCACACAGGTTCCCAGATGCCTCTTATCCTCAGTGGTTTCCCACAGATGTCTCTCACTGACCCCAGTCAGTATCACTCACGGTTATCAGACCATCCACTCCGGAGGTATCCCACAGACCTTGCTCTGGCTCAGACTAGCCAGCACTCCCTCCCATATGCCAAACACACCTCCATTACATAGCCCTAACTACTTCCAGGTACCTATCACATGGCTAGTCATGTGATCGTGACATCACAGTAGGGCCTCAAACACAACCATCTTAGGTGTTCAGACACACCCCTTTGGTTGGGTATGTAGGCGATACATACTGCCCATCAATCACATGACCAGTTGCCATGCCACATATTCCCCCCCCGCCTAAAACCGTGGGGTTTGACACTTTCTATTACCTGACCAGAGATCCTTCTCGGTTGTCTCTGTCAGTCAAACCATCTGTCAAAGTCGGGTCCTGCTACTGAACCCTTTTGTAGATACCCATCATCTGTCACATCTTTAAAAAGAGATGACCTCTTGTCAGACCACCCATACCCCTGGCGGTCAATCCGGTGTTGCAATTCCCTTTGCATTCATAAAATCTGTCTGTTCTGACTCTTTTTCAACACATCTGTTACAGGGTCTCCCGCCTAGGTCACTCAGCCTTGAGCTAACTGAGGCAACACTACTTCTATTTCTTCTGTTAGGCCACCTTCTGTTATGTCTCTGCTGGCCACTTCTCCTATGGTCTTTATTGCCTGGAGAGCAGTCCATCCATTTATCTCTATGTCCACTCTTAGCTTCAGCTTAAGGACTTCCAGTCATTAGAGAACCTTTTCGTCTCTCTATACCGCAAGTTGAAGGTGGCAGCCATCTTCCCATTTCCTGCAACTCTCTATTGATCTTCCCCTCTCAAGTCTTAGCTGCTCTATCTGTTTCAGGTATGCCACATGATACTCCAGGAGCATGCGGATATTCCCAAGGTTCTCCATGGATCCGACAATGAGGAATGGAACCATCCCATCTTCACCCATGACCTGGGCCTCGTCATCAGCCGGGATGCTCACTCTCATCACACCGGCCCTATTCACCATCTCCTGCATCACCTTCCCAAATATTCCAATGACTTTCCTCACCAGACCTCTGGGCACTTGAACGATGTCTTCTACAATACCCAACCGACTTTGAGCTTTCCTCACACGCTCCAGATCTCGAGCGGCTTGGTTATTTCACAACAAGGTCATCTTCTTCGTGCAGAGGCATTGTAGGTACATGTTCCTCAGATTAGTCACCCGCTTCACTGTGACTTCCTTAGTCGACAGTATGACCAACTGCTGCGTCTCTGGGGCCCAGTACACACTACACACTTCTATTGCCTTTCTAAAGGCCTCATGCACCTCCTCACTGGCACACGCTTCTTGCATGCCTTCGGGTACCTCTATTATGCACTTGAAACCAGAAGTCTCACCTTCTTATACATACTATTGGACCTCCTCGTCCTTAGCGTCAGCGCAGTTTTCCAAGACCTCAACGTCCCTTGTATGGACATCTGCGTGGCACTTCCCCTGCTGGATTTCTACCTCCGTGAAGGCCCCTTCTTTCGTCAGCCTCTCCAGCTCACTCTCCTTCATTGTGATCAGATCAGGAGAGCGCAACAGTTCGATTTCCCGGTCATTCTTGGATTTCTGAACCTGGGGATTAGTCTTCTTCTCTATCTTGAGCTCTCAGAGAACTTTATCTCGCTCCTCTGCCAGACAACAACGCTCATCCTCTCTCCTGAGAAGCTCCTGCCGATGCTTCTCTTGGGCTTCTCTGAGCACTTCCATATCTTTCAATATGGCCTTGTTTATGGTTTGACACGCTGACAAGTGACCACTAAGCTCAGAGACTTCCTTCTCCTGCTCTGTGCTCAACTGCTTGTCTCAGGACCATTTCACGTTCAACTGTCTCTTTAAGCAGCTCTATGGACTCTGTGGGTGTGGAGAAACGGGGTCAGTGGGTGCTCTCGTCCGCTGGCCCGGCTGTCTTTAGCAAGACTGCATGGACCACGGCTCATACCACTGAACGCCCGCTCTATCTCCTAGTGGGCAATACACTACACAGACAACACAGGGTTAAGGTAAAAGTGTGGCAATACTTTATTGAACCACAGCACACAATAGCAAACAGAACACTCCCACCAATTACCCCAAGATTGTGCACATTACAGGGCATCACCCTTCCGCTGACTTGTCGAGATAATGGTAGACGTTATGTCAGAGCTCCCAGGGTTGCTACTCCATCTGTGGATGAATGCACAGAGAAGGGGTAAAGACAAGCATAGGGAGATGACCAAGAACTGTCCATAGAGTCCATACAAGGTCCAAAGCCAGTTGACACGATGTCAGAGCTCCCAGGGTCGCTACTCCATCTGTGGATGAACGCACAGAGAAGGGGTAAAGACAAGCATAGGGAGATGACCAAGAACTGTCTATAGAGTCCATACAAGGTCCAAAGCCAGTTGACACGATGTTAGAGCTCTCAGGGTCGCTACTCCATCTGAGGATGAATGCACAGAGAAGGGGTAACGACAAGCATAGAGAGATGACCAAGAACTGTCCATAGAGTCCATACAAGGTCCAAAGCCAGTTGACACAAGAGTCACCACCTGGCTTATCTGACCATCTCCATGGAACCAGGCGACCAGCGGGTCCCACCCCTGGCTCTCTCCAAACAGATCCATAGTTCAGAGATGGTCACTGGATCAGATCTGTGTCCTTCCAACCGGAGCCGAAAACCCCTGGGTTGTTTCCTATAGAATCATAGATCAGTGTCCCTCGTGATGGTGCCATGATGAATTGGCTGCAGTCCTTTCTCTTGTCTGTTGGGTGGTTTGCAGAATGTCTGGCTGATAGCTCTGTGTTACTTCAGTCTCTCGGATTGCAAAGAAGAAAAAGCTGTAGACCACAAACAGGGGACCACCAAAAATAAATACTGAATATTTTTATTGAATACAAAAGGCAAACACACAATAAAAACAATTAAGTCACACAAACATGACAGATGGAAAAAACAGGAAGCTTATAATAAAGCTTAGAGTACCCCCTCCCTTAGCCCCTGCACAAGGTGCAGAAGTTGACAGCCCACTGTTCACGTACAGGATAATAACCTAAAGATATGGAACACCTGACTGAACATGTAACAAGCTAGAAAAACAAATCACTAAAGGTACCGTCACACTAAACGATATCGCTAGCGATCCGTGACGTTGCAGCGTCCTGGCTAGCGATATCGTTTAGTTTGACACGCAGCAGCGATCAGGATCCTGCTGTGATGTCGCTGGTCGCTGAATAAAGTTCAGAACTTTATTTGGTCGTCCGATCGCCGTGTATCGTTGTGTTTGACAGCAAAAGCAACGATACCAGCGATATTTTACACTGGTAACCAGGGTAAACATCGGGTTACTAAGCGCACGGCCGCGCTTAGTAACCCGATGTTTACCCTGGTTACCAGCGTAAAATGTAAAAAAAAAAAAAAAAACAGTACATACTTACATGCGTCCCCCGGCGTCCGCTTCCCACACTGACTGAGCGCCGCAAAGTGAAAGTGAAAGCATAGCACAGCGGTGACGTCACCGCTGTGCCCTGCTACTGCCGGCGCTCAGTCATTGCAGGAAGCGGACGCCGGGGGACGCATGTAAGTATGTACTGTTTGTTTTTTTTACATTTTACGCTGGTAACCAGGGTAAACATCGGGTTACTAAGCGTGGCCCTGCGCTTAGCAACCCGATGTTTACCCTGGTTACCCGGGGACCTCGGCATCGTTGGTCGCTGGAGAGCGGTCTGTGTGACAGCTCTCCAGCGACCAAACAGCGACGCTGCAGCGATCGGCATCGTTGTCGCTATCGCTGCAGCGTCGCTTAGTGTGACGGTACCTTAAATGAAAACAGTCCCTGAGTGGCTCATTAGCACACAATATTGCACCTGTAAAATGTACAGCAATTACCAAATAGTCAATATCTGCCCAGAAATTGGTGCAGTAAGAAGGTAGCAACATGAAGAAATATACCAATGGGAACTTATTCCTAATAGGTAAAATATAACAGAGGGTTAGATACCTACTAACCGCTAAAAGGATGTAAAGGGCAGTTAGTACCAAAGAGCCTGGTGCAGCAACGATGCCACCTGGGACGATTTGATAGGCAATAAATACAGACCACAAAAGTCACCTAAAGTGCACAGAGCCAAGGCATGGGGGAACCCGTGGAGATGTCCGACGCATGTTGCCACCGCAAGGTGGCTGCGTCAGGGGCTGAGCGTGTATTATGCCGTGTATTTTTAACCCTTTCACGACATGCGCTGTAATAGTACGGCGCATGTCGTGTCTCCCCCTTTGATGTTGGCTCCAGCGGTGAGCCCACATCAAAGTCGCGACATGTCAGCTGTTTTGTACAGCTGACATGTGCGCGCAATAGCGGCGGGTGAAATCGCTGTTAGCCCGCCGCTATTAACCTGTTAAATGCCGCTGTCAAACGCAGACAGTGGCACTGAATTACCGCTTCCGGCCGGGTGGCCGGAAATGAGCTCATCGCCGACCCCGTCACATGATCGGGGGTCGGCGATGTGTCAGGAAAGTAACCATAGAGGTCCTTGAGACCTCTATGGTTACTGATGCCGGCCTGCTGTGAGCGCCCCCCTGTGGTCGGCGCTCACAGCACACCTGCATTTCAGCTACATAGCAGCGATCTGATGATCGCTGCTATTTAGCAGAGCGGATCGGGTTGTGCCAGCTTCTAGCCTCCCATGGAGGCTATTGAAACATGGCACAAGTAAAAAAAAAACGTTTTTAAAAATATGAAAAAAATATAAAAAATATAAAAGTTTAAATCACCCCCCTTTCGCCCCATCCAAAATAAAACAATAAAAATAAAATCAAACCTACACATATTTGGTATCGCCACATTCAGAATCGCCCGATCTATCAATAAAAAAAGCATTAACCTGATCGCTAAACAGCGTAGCGAGAAAAAAATCAGAAATGTCAGAATTACGTTTTTTGGTCACCACGACATTGCATTAAAATACAGTAACAGGCGATCAAAAGAACGTATCTGCACCGAAATGGTATCATTAAAAACATCAGCTCGGCATGCAAAAAATAAGCCCTCACCCGACCCCATATCACGAAAAATGGAGACGCTTCGGGTATCGGAAAATGGCACTTTTTTTTTTTTTTTTTAATGCATAGTTTTGAATTTTTTTCACCACTTGGATAAAAAATAACCTAGACATGTTAGGTGTCTATGAACTCGTAATGACCTAGAGAATCACAATGGCAGGTTAGTTTTAGCATTTAGTGAACCTAGTAAAAAAGCCAAACAAAAAACAAGTGTGGGATTGCACTTTTTTTGCAATTTCACCACACTTGGAATTTTTTCCCTGTTTTCTAGTGAAAGACATGGTAAAACCAATGGTGTCGTTCAAAAGTACACCTCGTCCCGCAAACAATAAGCTCTCACATGACCATATTGACGGAAAAATAAAAAAGTTATGGCTCTGGGAAGGAGGGAAGTGAAAAACGAAAAAGGGCCGCGGCTTGAAGGGGTTACATACCTGAGTACTGAGGAAATAATGAAAAAGAGCTGCGGCGATTACCTTGTAGTTCAAAGCACGCTTGTAGTACACTTCCGGGACGCTGGAGAATGATATACCAGAGGTGATGCCAACACATAGAATAAATTATTAGAAGGTAACAATAAAAGAGTAATCGTGCAAAGGATTACTGCGTATTGCAGCTGGTGTCACTGTTAAATATTGAGTACTAGGACAAACATATGCCGTATTTACCTAAAAATACAATTGTGCCCAGAAGTACAATCCGGATCTAATGGACATATCAAAGCGCGTTTTGAGTCCATAAAGGACTAGAACCGTCCAAAAAAGTACTTATAGCAGACACGACACCCAAATCTGAGCCTCGTATGTATGCAACAGTCTGGTCATGTCCCCATAAGACCCACTAATAAATAAATGACAAGACACTTCAACTTGGTGGAATAAATTGGCCGTGTGGTTTTATTTTGGTTATAAATAGCTTTAATAAATACCAATAAATAATTTCAATAAGTTAAAATACCATGTTAAATTCATCCAGTAGCCAAATCCACCCAATAGTAGGGGGATTTTTACCCCACAAATAAAAGCAACGACAAGAAAAACAATACAAGTAAAAGGGGAGGGAGGGTGGGTTCTTCTTTCTTCAAGCGGCAGCGCAGTAACAGGCGCTGACAGGAACCCGGGCTTAAATAAACAAACAAAGACCGCCAAATTGGCAGCTGGCCAATCATTTAACTTTAAAATCTGAGCGCGCAAAACCAGAAAAAAATGGTTTAAGCCGCTTTACACAGAAATAGCACCTTAGGTTAACCCTTTCTTCAGCAAAATAAACCACCACAGATAAACTGATGTGGTCTATGGGGACATGAGACCCCTGCTTTATTCAGTTGTCTGTGCGGGGGGGCGAACATGTCCCCATAAGACCCACTAATAAATAAATGACAAGACACTTCAACTTGGTGGAATAAATTGGCCGTGTGGTTTTATTTTGGTTATAAATAGCTTTAATAAATACCAATAAATAATTTCAATCAGTTAAAATACCATGTTAAATTTATCCAGTAGCCAAATCCACCCAATAGTAGGGTGATTTTTACCCACAAGGCCAAGGCTCAAAGAGACGAGGCCCCCCCCCCCAAACCACACAGCCAAGATTCAATTATATTACCCAAATTTAAGTTAAAAATGTCCAAACCGATATCGGAAAGATGCACCAAGTCTTGCCTAAACATACCAGGTAAAAAACCTTCCAGTTCAATGTGCCTAAAAGAAAAGCCCTTAATAAGGGGCAAAAACTTCTCCATAGAAAGATTTACTCTTTTCCGAATTTTGTCTAACAAACGAAGCCGATCTTGATGCCATAATAGCCTAGGAATGATCTCGGAAAATACAACACAAGAAGATGGAAAGTTACGCTGAATGAAATTGAGATCCGACCGCATAGCAGCCAACAAGTTCAAAGTGTTGGATTTCCCCAGATCATTACCACCAACATGCAAAATAATTAAGTCGGGAAAAGGAAACTTCAACATACAATTTTGCAATTCACGCATCAAAGATATCCAACGCATACCGCGTACACTATGCCAATAAACCTGGGTGCTGGATGGATGCAAGGATAAATTCTCCGAATAGGTACGTAACTTGGCCCTCTTCTGTGCCCAAAAAATAAATGAATGACCCACGATCCATACCACTGTTGGACCTACGAGAGAATGAAAATTAGTCATCATACAGTTCGTGGCGGACATAAAGCTTGAAACGCTTAGAATCCCATCTACCTATTTTCTTAATATTATCATCCGATAAACCAGCCCTCGCAGCTTCGGTGGCTGCGCCAATTCTGAATGAATGTGATGTAATTTTAAGATGACCTTTTCCAATAATATGTAAACACTTTTTGAGTATGAAATTAAACTGGAAGATAGTGACAGGGGATTCATCCTTATGCAAGAATAGAGGGCCCTGCACAGCAGGCCTTACACTAAGCCATTTCGAAAGGTTATGAATAGGGCATATTGACGGATCAGAAAACAAATTCAACCTAAGCTCAGAACCTCTACCCAGTTGGTCCGTTTTTGATTTTCGTACGAAAATCAAAACAAATGATTCAAAAATCCGAATGTCTGACAACATAAGCCCGGAAGGCTCAGATTTCTTGGCAGAAACTACCTCGCCGACCCTCAATGCCCCGAAAAAGGTAACTGAAAATACGGAAGAAAACAGTAAGGCCTCGTCCGAATTCAAACATACCTGTAATAAAGCTGAACGTATTTGCTTTAGCAAATTAATGGAAATCGGGCGCCTGGAATCAGGACAAAAAGTCTCCCTTTTCAGGCCTTTCAAAAACTGCTTAACCAGGAAAGTTTCAGTTAAAGCCGTGCAGCCGTTTAATTTTAAAAAGAAAGAAACTCCCGCGCAGCACTTGGCAACTGCGGAGTAAGAAAGACCTGTCGCAACCAGCGATTCTGCAAATTTTAATGCCACAAAATGAGTGGGACAGGTTGCCTCTAAACCGTAGCGCCCAGAAAACTCGATCCACGTCCTCCACGCGGCTGAGTAATCAGCCCATGTTCTTCTAGACAGGGAATTCCGGATAAAGTGAGGAATCATATTGCTATCCGCTCCCAGACCGAACAAGGGCAGGAGGTTGGCTCTCTGTCTGCAAGTGGCACCTGTTGGTAAAATTGAAGCCACTGACCAGGTAGAATAAAATCAGTCAAATAACTATTTTTACTAAGACCCGGACTAGCTTTCAACCAAATATTGGACTTCAAGCACTCAAAAACTAAACGCCTCAAATGATTGCCGAGTGCTGCTGCTTAGAGGACAGCGTATTAATGGAGAAAACCACAGGCTGGACAAAGACGATATCAGAATTCTAGAATCTTTCAAGTGGGAGCCCCACAAAAGGATACCTATATAAAGGGAAAAAAGTTCAATAAATAATAGGTTCTCATTGATTTTCTTTGATACCCGTGCATCCGGCCATGGTAACGACACCCAATGCGATCGAAACAGAATAGCTATACCTAAGGTGCTGTCCGTAGAAAAAACGAAAGACAAGGAATCCGCCGCTGCGAAAGGGGACTGTATCACTAATCGTCCGTTAAAATCCGATAAAAATGACAGCCATGTTTTGGCAACCTCTTTCAAACTAGAGCTAAGCCGGACGTGCGAATTAGGAGATGACAAGCTTTTATTTGCTTCGTACAGGCTCCTAGAAAAAACCCTGCCTATAGGTATCACCTTCAAGGCAAGTTTAAAAGGCCAAGAAGTGATTGCAGTTCCTTGAGCGTAACCTTGCTTTTGGACACAAGGTTAAGGAGGGACATCCGCAACCGATCAACTTTATCCTGGGGAAGAATGGTTTCCATTCTGCCAGAATCGATTGTAATGCCCAAAAATTCAATACGGCACGATGGGCCTACTGTTTTTCCATGGGCAATGGGGATACCAAAGTGGGAACAAATTTGTAAAAATGAATTTAGTGTCTTTGCATATGAAGGTGATTGAGGGGGACCAATAAATAAAAAGTCATCCAGGTAATGCAAAACACACGCTTCCACCTGACTATCCTCCAAAACCCAATGTAGAAAACGAGAAAAATTCACAAAATAAAAGCAAGATAAGGAAAAACCCATTGGCAGGCATTTATCAAAAAAGAAAAACCCTTCAAATTGAAAACCAAGAGAGTTAAAGCCTTCTGGGTGCACTGGCAGAAGTCTGAAGGCAGATTTTATATCAGATTTAGCCAATAGCGCATTAGGGCCGAATTTCCTCAACCAGTCCAGGGCACCGTCAAAAGAGGAATAAGTGATAGAGCATAGGCTTTTGTCAACTTCATCATTCAATGAACGGCCTTGAGGATATGATAAATGGTAAATCATTCTAAAGGAGCCAGGCTCCTTCTTAGGGACTATGCCCAGGGGAGATATACGGAAATTTGTGAATGGAGGTGACAAAAATGGGCCCGCAATCCTACCCAATTCAAGCTCTTGAAAAATTTTGTCCCTGGCAACCTCTGGGAAATCTAAAAGGGAAGGTAAATTATTAACAACAACGCAGCCATTCCCTTTAAATACCGGAACATGAAAACCTACGGAAAAGCCATCATATAGAAGCTTGCTGATCCGACTGTCTGGGTACCTGCTTAACCAGGTGGACATTCTTTCCAGCCTCACTGGTGATGGGGCCTTTAGAAACTGTATCCTTAACTGATGATTGGTGTACGGCCTGCTTCTTAAAGCACTTAGCCATTGGGTGGGGGTTACCACAGAATGAACACTCCTGTCTGAAACGACAGCTATTGTTCCACTTACAAAAGGACTCGTTGTAAGCAAAACAAACGCCTTTCTTAGGGTACTGTCACACAGTGCAATTTTGATCGCTACAACGGCACGATCCGTGACGTCGCAGCGTCGTATGATTATCGCTCCAGCGTCGTAGACTGCAGTCACACGTTGCAATCACGGCGCTGGAGCGATGCCAAAGTCCCCAGGTAACCAGGGTAAACATCGGGTTACTAAGCGCAGGGCCGCGCTTAGTAACCCGATGTTTACCCTGGTTACCAGCGTAAACGTAAAAAAAACAAACAGTACATACTTACATTCCGGTGTCTGTCCCCCGGCGTTCTGCTTCTCTCCACTGCGTAAGCACCATAGCCGGAAAGCACAGCGGTGACGTCACCGCGTCACCGCTGTGCTCGCTTTCCGGCCGGCAGGCGCTCACAGTGCAGAGAAGCTGAGACGCCGGAGGACAGACACCGGAATGTGAGTATTTACTGTTTGTTTTTTTTACGTTTACGCTGATAACCAGGGTAAACATCGGGTTACTAAGCGCGGCCCTGCGCTTAGTTACCCGATGTTTACCCTGGTTACAAGTGAACACATCGCTGGATCGGTGTCACACACAAAGATCCAGCGATGTCAGCGGGTGATCAAGCGACGAAAGAAAGTTCCAAACGATCTGCTACGACATACGATTCTCAGCAGGGTCCCTGATCGCTGCTGCGTGTCAGACACTGCGATATCATAACGATATCGCTAGAACGTCACGAATCGTACCGTCGTAGCGATCAAAATTGCACTGTGTGACAGTACCCTTAGAAACCATACCACTAGGCTGCTTATTCACCGCATTTCCGACCGGAAGCATAAGGTTGATCCAAATGCCAGTATCCTTGACACCCCATTTAACCTCAGGGTGGACGGACAATTTGTGTCTAAACGCCTCATCGTAATTTAACCATGCAGAGCCTCCAAAATTTTTATAAGCCTCCAAAATGATGTCTAAATGCTGAAACAAGTTGCTGCACAGGTTAGGAGATTTCTCTCCTAACACTGCAGCATAAATCGCAAACGCTTGGATCCAATTATGAAAGGATCTAGCATTACGTTTTGCTTCCTCAGAATCAGGCTTATCATTGCGGAGTAGTAATGAGAATATATCGATGTACTGGCTGTTCCAGATAAGCTCCTTAACTGAGGAGCTTAAATGGAAGCCAAGGGGGGAGAGCTCACAAATTAATGCTTCTTTAAACAGATTTAAGGGAGGGGTATTTTGAGCAGGAGCCTCAATGCAACCTAATGCATTGTAAGCTGCTGCTGGAGGTCGTAGTGAAACCTCACCTAGGGCCTCAGATACTACAGATTTAATCAAATTCTTAAGCTCAGTGTGAGGGACAGACAAAGGAAAATAATAAGTCTCACCCCTCGATGTTCCGCTGTCCTGTCTTCTTTCTTCAGCAGCGCTAGCGCTCCAGCCCTCAGTGCAGGGCGAGCGCAGCTGCTCAGGGACGCTTGATTGTAGTATCGCCTCTTCATCTGATGACTGCTCCCCGGGGTTTAGGGCATGGCTCGCACCCAGGGGAGCCGACTGTGAAGCCGCCCGGCAGCCAGATGTAGAGGGCACCACAGCGCTTTTATGGCCGGTGCCCCTGCTGGTCCTGCCGGCGGCTCCGGATGACGTTGAAGTCCTCTGGGAAAGATGGCCGCCGAAATCTCGCGATGGGCTGCGAGATCTTGATGCCGGGCGGCAACGCGACTTCGCTCTCACGCCAGAGGAGCCGCGCTGAGACGCGGGAGGCGAGGCTGGCGGCGAGAACACCTTCGTCCGTCTCCTGGATCTGGGCCCGGCGGTGTCGGCAGACTTCAGTGAGGGGGCTTGACTCGCCGAAGATGCCGGTAATTCTGGATCAGGGGGAAGAGAGACGGCACCGGAGGCTGCTGCTGGAGGTTCTATAGCCAAGCAGCTCCTCAGCCACTCCATTCCGCCTTCCCCACCGGCACTGGCCATGAGTTCCTGCAGGAGCTTCTCCATCCCCCAGGTCAGTCCTCTTCTTTCTTCAAGTGGCAGCGCAGTGACAGGCGCTGACAGGAACCCTGGCTTAAATAAACAAACAAAGACCGCCAAATTGGCAGCTGGCCAATCATTTAACTTTAAAATCTGAGCGCGCAAAACCAGAAAAAACTGGTTTAAGCCGCTTTACACAGAAATAGCACCTTAGGTTAACCCTTTCTTCAGCAAAATAAACCACCACAGATAAACTGATGTGGTCTATGGGGACATGAGACCCCCACTTTATTCAGTTGTCTGTGCGGGGGGGGGGCGAACATTACCACACTGCAATGAATAGTATACGTCACAAAAATGACCGTATGATATGTTTTTGCCGAAACAGAGTGAGCATCTACCAAAGAGTTTCACTAAATACGGCAGACTTAAACAGATAACACTTGTTAATCGCAAAATCGTGAATGTCCCCACCCACTATTAAGTCATCATTAATCCAACTGTCCACCAATGGGCAAAACATAGTCAAGGGGGTAGTTCGCTGCATATAATCAATCCCTCAAAGAGGGGCTGTAGCTACAAAAAAAGACACATCAAAAATAAGATGATCCCAGAAAGTCACAATAGTGCTGCGTCCGCGCACAATGGTCCAATCCTGACTAAGATACAGTGACACAACCCATATACCTTAATAGGAAGGATGAAAGGACAAATATCAAGGAAACATAAAATCCTGTGGCTGATTTAATACAGAAAACCAAAAAACGGTCGATTAGTATCATCTGTTTATCAAAGATTACCACTTTTGACGGTGTTTACCAATTGATATTGAGGTTGATGCACATAATACTGCCCAATAAAGGGCTAATTCAAGTTTTACAGCCAACATCTTAGATCCAGAGGATGCATATTTAATATGCCTCTGCAAAATCATTGGAGCACAGCTGTTTTCCATGTTAATTAACTTATCCATGGAACATGCCTATCATAGAAGAGACACTGAAAGGAGGTCTAACACTGTAGAAGGGTACCACGGGAACCATCTGGATCCCAGGACACCCAATCTCCACGGGTCCTTAAAGAAAATAAAATGATATAAAAAAAATGTATAAAAAAAATTGTATTCCTGAACGCCGGGAAATGACAGCCAGCATTAGAGATGAAATATACGATACAGTGACGTTACTCCCCAAGGGGAGTGTTCCGTTAAGTGCCGCCTATGGAAGCTGTCAATGCGGCCAACACTATAAATGAGAGTAGAATACAGATAAAGAGGCAACCAAAAATTTGATGCGAAAAGATAGGGACATTTATGACTAGAGTTACACACCCCAAACACAAAAAAACAGCCCTAAATAAAGGGGCTAGGGGCAAAGGGATTTTGCCACATATAGGTGAGTGCCTCAGAGTCAACCAGACTCATCAGGTATCTCCATCTCCACGGGTGCCCAAGATGCTTATGTGCAGGAAAAAAGGATGGTTACTTCATACCAACACTGATTAGGACCTCAACAAATAATGTCCCTGAAAAAAGGAATACATGTTTGACAATTCAAAAAGATGTCCATTTTTCAAAACAATGGTCCAAGGAAGCTGATGTCAGAAACCAATGACTGATGCTTGATGTACAGGGCCTCCATGTAGTATTATCCTGTATCCTATCAGAGAGCCGGAATATCTTCTCAGTCAGGTCCAAGAGGAAATAAAGAAATCCAATCAGGCTCTGAAGATCTAAGAAAAAAATGGCAAATTAATCCTCTAGTTAATGGTTTGAGTACATCAGATTTGTTTGTAAAAGCCCGTGAAAAGCAGGTCCTCATTAAGTCCCTGGGGTGAGAGACTGCGAAGAACAAAAATCCACTTGGCTTCTTGTCTTAATAATTTGAGGGTGATATCACCACCGCTGATGTTGGGCTGTATAGATTCCAAGCCCAAAACCCTCATGCCAACACTGGAACCATTATGGACCCGTAGAAAATGAGCTGCCACTGGCATTAAAATTTTGCAATTGGCCTGATCACTTTTGGCCATCTTAATATTAGACAAATTTTGTTGTACTCTGCGTCTTAGTTCCTGGCTTGTTTGACCTATGTAGATCTTAGGACATCCACATATTAAGCCATAAATCAGCTCTCCTATGAAGCGCACATAATACATCACCCAGCTTTGCGCATAGACTTTCCCCTGCTCCTAGCATTGTGATGGTATGTTCATCCAGCTCTCCTATGAAGCGCACATAATACATCACCCAGCTTTGCACATAGACTTTCCCCTGCTCCTAGCATTGTGATGGTATGTTCATCCAGCTCTCCTATGAAGCGCACATAATACATCACCCAGCTTTGCGCATAGACTTTCCCCTGCTCCTAGCATTGTGATGGTATGTTCATCCAGCTCTCCTATGAAGCGCACATAATACATCACCCAGCTTTGCGCATAGACTTTCCCCTGCTCCTAGCATTGTGATGGTATGCCTTTCAGCTAACCCCCAACTTACTCTGTGATATTTATGACCTTGTTTACTTAGTCTTGATTGTATGCATCTGGTCGACCCTTAATTCTCTGACCAAGATGAGCAGAGACCACTCCTCTCTGCTCCACACCTGACCGCACTTAGTTTTCCATATATTGCATAGCACAAGTCTGCAGGACTTTAGTCTGCAGTGTGATTTCTAGAAGTGTGTTCTAAAAGTGTGGATTACATTAGAATTAAAACCTGAAATGAACCTGAAGGGAACTGAAGGTAACTGGCCAGTCACTGCAAACAATGTTTCAGTTTGTTTTCACTTTTACCCCTATAATCTTTCACTTTCTGCTACCTCCCCCAGTCCCCACACCAAGTAAAGAACTGTTCATCTCCTCTTCAATCCTCCCCATCCATCTCACCTCCTCCTCAGAACTGTTCCTTAACATACAATCCTCTGTCTCAAAGCACAGGCAGCCCCCTCATGCCCTCTCCTGCTCCCACCTGCTAACACTATCTCTGCTCCTTCTCACTGCTGGTGATATCTCTCCAAATCCTGGTCCTCCTCACCATATTCCCACAGTCATTTCTACCTCCCATCCACGCTCCATCACAAACTTCCGTAACCTCTCTAACCTTATACCCATTCGCCCAGCCCCCGCTTCCCCAGTCCCACTAACAGGAGCTCTGTGGAACGCTCGCTCTGTCTGTAACAAGCTTTCCTACATCCATGATCTTTTTGTTACTACCAAACTTTCCTTCCTCGCCATCACCGAAACCTGGCTCACCCCTTCTGACACGGCCTCCCCTGCTGCACTCTCTTACGGTGGCTTCCACCTTTCTCACACACCCCGCCCCAGCAGCAAGCATGGTGGAGGAGTTGGTTTTCTCCTGTCAGATAACTGCTCCTTCACCCCAATCCCACTGCCACCCTCTGTTACCCTCCCTTCCTTTGAGGTGCACTCTGTGCGCATCTACTCCCCCTCCAACCTCCAACTGGCTGTCATTTACCGCCCCCCAGGGCCAGCCACCACCTTCTTTGACCACTTCACCACCTGGCTACTTCATTTCCTTTCTGCGGACATCCCCACTATCATCATGGGCGATTTCAACATACCCATTGACACTTCCCTCTCAGCTGCCACTAAACTTCTATCTCTCTCTTCCTCCTTCGGCCTCACTCAATGGTCTTCTGCAGCCACTCACAAAGATGGTCACACACTGGACCTCATCTTCACCCGCCTCTGCTCCCTATCTAACCTCTCTAACTCACCTCTTCCTCTCTCTGACCACAACCTTCTCACATTCTCTTCTCTCTCCACTCCATGTCTAGAGTCCCCACCCCACAAACTTTCACACCCTCGCAGAAATCTTAAACATCTTGACCTACATTCATTCTCTGAATCCCTCCTCCCTCTCACAGACATAAGTTCCATACACAATACGGATGACGCTGCCGCTCTATATAACTCCACAATAGCTGTAGCTTTGGAATCTGCTGCCCCACTTACACATACCAAAGCTCGCAAAATCAACAGACAGCCCTGGCACACCAGCCTGACCAAAGAACTGAGGCAAGCTTCCAGGGCTGCTGAGCGCAGATGGAAAAGATCCCACTCCAACGACCACTTAATCGCATTCAAACAGTCCCTCACTACTTTCAAGACCGCACTCGCCACAGCTAAACAAACCTACTTCTCATCTCTCATATCCTCCCTGTCTCACAACCCTAAACAGTTATTCAACACCTTCAATTCTCTCCTCCGTCCCCCTGCACCTCCTCCCTCCTCACTTATCTCTGCTGAAGACTTTGCCTCATTCTTCAAGCAGAAGATTGATAACATCAGAGACAGTTTTGGTCAACAAGCCCCAGAGCCCTTCCTCCCAACTTCCCTACCCTCCACCTCCAAAACCAACTACTCCACCATTACAGAAGATCAACTCGCCACTCTACTCTCAAGATCGCATCTCACCACCTGTGCACTGGACCCGCTCCCAACCCACCTCATCCCAAACCTCACCACAATCTTCATCCCAACCCTAACCCAACTCTTCAACCTATCACTAACAAATGGTGTTTTCCCCTCAAGCTTTAAACATGCCTCCATCACACCTATCCTCAAAAAGCCCTCTCTTGACCCATCCTCTGTATCTAGCTATCGCCCTATATCACTTCTCCCCTATGCCTCAAAACTACTGGAACAACACGTCTACCTTGAACTGTCCTCCCATCTCTCTTCTTGCTCCCTCTTTGACCGCTTACAATCTGGCTTCCGGTCACACCATTCCACTGAAACTGCCCTAACTAAGGTCACCACTGACCTTTTAACCGCCAAGAGCAAGCGACACTACTCTGTTCTCCTCCTCCTCGACCTGTCGGCTGCCTTTGACACAGTGGACCATTCCCTATTATTACAGACGCTCTCATCCCTTGGCATCACAGACTTGGCCCTATCCTGGATCTCCTCATACCTAACAGACCGGACATTCAGCGTCTCCCACTCACACACCACCTCCTCACCTCGCCCCCTCTCTGTCGGAGTCCCACAAGGTTCAGTCCTTGGGCCCCTGCTCTTCTCCATTTACACCTTTGGCCTGGGACAGCTCATAGAATCTCATGGCTTTCAGTATCACCTCTATGCTGATGACACACAGATCTACATCTCTGGACCAGATATCACCTCCCTACTAACCAGAATCCCTCAATGTCTGTCCACTATTTCATCCTTCTCCGCTAAATTTCTGAAACTTAACATGGACAAAACAGAATTCATCATCTTTCCCCCATCTCACGTGACCCCCCCCAACGAACCTATCCATTACAGTAAATGGCTGCCCACTCTCCCCAGTCCCACAAGCTCGCTGCCTCGGGGTTATCCTTGACGCTGATCTCTCCTTCAAACCACATATCCAAGCCCTTTCCACTTCCTGCCGACTTCAACTCAAAAATATTGCACAAATCCGTTCATTCCTCAACCAAGAATCTGCAAAAACCCTAGTCCATGCCCTCATCATCTCTCGTCTTGACTACTGTAACCTCCTGGCTCTGTGGCCTCCCCTCAAACACTCTCGCACCCCTCCAATCTATTCTAAACTCTGCTGCCCGACTAATCCACCTGTCCCCCCGCTATTCTCCGGCCTCTCCCCTCTGTCAATCCCTTCATTTGCTCCCCATTGCCCAGAGACTCCAGTACAAAACCCTAACCATGACGTACAAAGCCATCCACAACCTGTCTCCTCCTTACATCTGTGACCTCATCTCCCGGTACTTTCCTACACGCAACCTCCGATCCTCACAAGATCTCCTTCTCTACTCCCCTCTTATCTCCTCTTCCCACAATCGTATACAAGATTTCTCTCGCGTATCACCCCTACTCTGGAACCCTCTACCACAACACATCAGACTCTCGCCCACCATCGAAACCTTCAAAAAGAATCTGAAGACCCACCTCTTCCGACAAGCCTACAACCTGCAGTAACCACCTATCAACCAACCGCTGCACGATCAGCTCTATCCTCACCTACTGTATTCTCACCCATCCCTTGTAGATTGTGAGCCCTCGCGGGCAGGGTCCTCACTCCTCCTGTACCAGTTATGACTTGTATTGTTCAAGATTATTGTACTTGTTTTTATTATGTATACCCCTCCTCACTTGTAAAGCGCCATGGAATAAATGGCGCTATAACAATAAATAATAATAATAATAATAATAATAATAATAATAATAATAATAATAATTGGCCTGATCACTTTTGGCCATCTTAATATTAGACAAATTTTGTTGTACTCTGCGTCTTAGTTCCTGGCTTGTTTGACCTATGTAGATCTTAGGACATCCACATATTAAGCCATAAATCAAATTCATGGACTTACAATTAAAGAAGGTGCTCGAGGAGACTGGTGGTGTTAAAGCTGGTAACACAATTTCCTGGCTGCCGATGGTCAGATGGCAAATGCTACATCCTCCAGATGCAAAAGTCCCCTTCAAGTGCATGCCCCTATCAAGCCTTTGAGTAGGTCTTTTAAAATGGCTATGACAAAGCGAAACTTTCAGTGACTGAACTTTCCTGGCTATCAATATGGGTTTGGTGGCTGTATGAGGTGCCAGTTTAGATTCATTTGTCAAAATTCCCCAATACCTTGATAAACTACCCCAGAGAGCATGCCACTGGTTGTTGTAAGTGGTTATCACACCTACAGGTCTCGAGGTGTCCCGTTTCTGTGGATTCAATAAATGTGCCCGATCCGCATCCCTAGCCGCAATAAAGGCTGACGAGATTACCTTTTTGGGGTATCCTCTATTTTTGAAGCGGCCAGTCAAATCTCTAGCTTGCATCAATAAATCTTGCTGGGTTGAACAGTTCCGTTTTAGCCGGTAGAATTGCCCCTTCGGGATACCTTTCCTGAGATGTTCTGGGTGGAAGCTTGAATAATGAAGGATATTATTTGTGGATGTCGGTTTTCGAAACAATGTGGTCTTCACATGTGGTAATCTTTAATAAACAGATGATACTGATCGACCGTTTTTTGGTTTTCTGTATTAAATCAGCCACAGAATTTTATGTTTCCTTGATATTTGTCTTTTCATCCTTCCTACTAAGGTATATGGGTTGTGTCGCTGTATCTTAGTCAGGATTGGACCATTGTGCGTGGACGCAGCACTATTGTGACTTTCTGGGATCATCTTATTTTTGATGTGTCTTTTTTGTAGCTACAGCCCCTCTTTGAGGGATTGAATATACGCAGCAAACTACCCCTTGGACTGTGTTTTGCCCATTGGTTGGCAGTTGGATTAATGATGACTTAATAGTGGGTGGTGACATTCACGATTTCGCGATTAACAAGTGTTATCTGTTTAAGTCTGCCGTATTTAGTGAAACTCTTTGGTAGATGCTCACTCTGTTTCGGCGAAAACATATCATACGGTAATTTTTGTGACGTATACTATTCATTGCAGTGTGGTAATGACCAGACTGTTGCATACATATAAGGCTCAGATTTGGGTGTCGTGCCCGCTATAAGTACTTTTTTGGACGGTTCTAGTGCTTTATGGACTCAATACGCGCTTTGATATGTCCATTAGACCCGGATTGTACTTCTGGGCACAATTGTATTTTTAGGTAAATACGGCATATGTTTGTCCTAGTACTCAATATTTAACAGTGACACCAGCTGCAATACGCAGTAATCCTTTGCACGATTACTCTTTTATTGTTACCTTCTAATAATTTATTTGTTCCACTGATATGTGCACATGAATCAATGATTCTATTTTGACTTATGTTAGCAGGGACTGATTTTCGGTCCTGCTTTTGCAAGCTCCGATGTGAGCATCTCTATAACACTATGAGTATGGACGGCTTTTTATGCACAGCCGCAGTCTCTATGGGATAAATCTTGCATCGCGAAATGCCGTGTAAGCGTCACAGATCTCCATGGCTACAGACGGTCTCCTCTGCGCAGCCGCAGTCTCTGTGAGACTGATCATGCGCAGTGCATTGCACTCCGGACAGGAAGTGCGTTCCTTCTATGTGTCGGTGTCACCTCTGGTATATCATTCTCCAGCGTCCCGGAAGTGTACTACAAGCGTGCTTTGAACTACAAGGTAATTGCCGCAGCTGTTGTTCATTATTTCCTCAGTACTCAGGTATTTAAGAATACACAGCATAATACATGCTCAGCCCCTGACGAAGCCACCTTGCGGTGTCAGGTGTTCCATATCTTTAGGTTATTATCCTGTATGTGAACAGTGGGTTGTCACCTTCTACACCTTGTGCAGGGGCTAAGGGAGGGGGTACTCTAAGCTTTATTATAAGCTTCTTGGTTTTTCCATCTGTCATGTTTGTGTGACTTTTAATTGTTTTTATTGTGTGTTTGCCTTTTGCATTCAATAAAAATATTCAGTATTTATTTTTGGTGGTCCCCTGTTTGTGGTCTACAGCTTTTTCTTCTTTGCATGATTTCTATGTGTTTTTGTAGACCTAGGGTGTATCCCTACTTATTTATTGTGGTGCCCTCTCATACAATTTGTGTCTGTCAGTCTCTCGGATGTGAACTCTGAGTCTTTTTATACCCAAGGCATGTAAGTGGAGCGCCCCCGGACGCAGGGCCGCGGGGTATTCGGTACCGGGCCTCTCAGTCTCGGTCCTGGGGTTGTCACGGTGGTAGACCCGGTCCGTGACCCTGCTAAGGGGCGTCCAATGAAAGGTGTGTTGAGGGTGCGTCACGATGAATAACGAGGACACAGGGTTGCAGTCTCTTTACCTCTTTACTGAAGGCTTCAGGATCCACAATCCAGAGTACTGCTAACAGGGCTGGCTGAGACCGGCCGGTCCGAAGGCACACCCAGAGTTTCCTTTGCAGGTGGAAATCAGTGCCTACCTTCTAGCGCCTGTGTGTTGTAGTACCTCCCTGCTGAGCACCACGGGACAGTCCTCACAACTGTTTCTGATGTTCTTTCTCACAACTTGTATCTGTTCTGATGTTCTTCTCCGTCCCCCAGATGATAAGGCTAGGACGCACCCGTATGACGGGTAGGCCTGGAGTTCTTCCGGGACCCTAGAGTCGCCCCTCTCCCACAATTGCCTCCTATGTCTGCTTAGGTGATTTAGGTGAGACAGCCAACTTAAAGTCAACTGCCCTGCCGCTGTTTGAAGTAATGCTTGGAGCCCAATACTTCCTCGGCGTTCCGGCCACCGGCTACACGCCTCAGTAGGATGTTGCCACGATCTTAAGGCATGACTCCTACTGGTTCTATTCTCCTTTGTGCTGCGATCTCGTTTCTCACTTCTCCACAATAAACCTCTCTTCTTATCCTTCCTTAAGATACCGCCGCAATCAGGTGCAGGCGCGGTTCCGTAACGTTCTGTCCTTTTCGCTAGGCCTCTGTCAGGATCCCACCCCTGACAGGGACCCCCCTGAATCTTCCCCTGCAACACCCTCTGCCACAGGATGTTGCCTGGATCCAACCCAGTCAGCTTCTGGCTAACTTCCTATCCAGCCCCCAGTTTTACCAGATTGTGAGGAGTGGCCTAATACATAGAACCCTTTGCTGCCCCTGGAGGCCAGAGTGTGAATTGTAATGTGTGACTGTGATACCTGGTCAGGTGAACTCCTTTAGTGCCATCAGACGTACCATCACTCCCCTTAGTGGCGGAGCGTCAGTACTGCAACAACCAGGACTCTGGGGCGCTGCATAAGCTATTTTTAGAATTACCCAGGGCCCTTTAGTCCAACATCAAGATAAGGTAAACAATGGTGATGGGATTAAGTAGCACTATTAGCATATAAGCACACATCAATAAACAAAGCTTAACAAACTCAATGTCAACAGTCACTATTACAGACTTAAGGTACCGTCACATTTAGCGATGCTGCAGCGATCTAGACAACGATCCTGATCGCTGCAGCGTCGCTGTGTGGTCGCTGGAGAGCTGTCACACAGACAGCTCTCCAGCGACCAACTATGCAAAGTCCCCTGGTAACCAGGGTAAACATCGGGTTACTAAGCGCAGGGCCGCGTAAACGTTAAAAAAACAAACACTACATACTTACATTCCGGTGTCTGTCCCCCGGCGCTGTGCTTCTCTGCACTGTGTAAGCGCCAGCCGGAAAGCACAGCGGTGACGTCACCGCTGTGCTCTGCTTTCCGGCCGGCCGGTGCTTACACAGTGCAGGGAAGCGGACGCCGGGGGACAGACACCGGAATGTAAGTATGTAGTGTTTGGGTTTTTTTTACGTTTACGCTGGTAACCAGGGTAAACATCGGGTTACTAAGCGCGGCGCTGAGCTTAGTAACCCGATGTTTTCCCTGGTTACCAGTGAAGACATCGCTGAATCGGCGTCACACACGCCAATTCAGCGATGTCTACGGGAGATCCAGCAACGAAATAAAGTTCTGGCCTTTCTGCTCCGACCAGCGATATCACAGCAGGATCCTGATCGCTGCTGCCTGTCAAACTCAACGATATCACTAGCCAGGATGCTGCAATGTCACGGATCGCTAGCGATACCGTTCAGTGTGAAGGTACCTTTACACAGTATGTTAGATAGCATATCAGTTGGCAAGTCTGTCTTCTTGACCCACCAGACATAAACACTTCACAATTCACAAGCCAATATACAGATAAAAAGCCAGTTCTTTTGGTTTGCCAAAAAACATGGTTGTCTGGGAAATTAAGATTCAATCTGGTTTCTTCACAGCGGGGCTCTCTGCCCGTTCACTCTTAGGTATCTCTTGACTCTTGGTAACTTCAGAAAACTCCAGCTCTTCAGTATCAGGTACTCTGGAGCCTTCACCATGCTGAGCCATTTCACCCTTTCTGGGCATTGCAGATGTGGGTCTACTACAGGTCTGTTTTAATTCCAGCCCTACCTCTGTGCTGGGATTTCTCAGATATAAAGTGACCCCCTTACCAAGGACAGTGACCTGATCTGCACCTGACCCCACCTTACTGCACACTCTTTCCCTTGCGTTCGAGTCACAGACTGAATTGGAGTCACCCCCACTCACCCTGTCATCCTGGAGCATCAAGTCCACACTTAAACAGGTGTCGTACCCCTTTCCTGGAGCTACCTCGTTTCCCACGGTTACATGTTTGGTCACCCCAGCTAAGTCCCCGAGTTGGTCACACCCACATTTTCTTCCGGTCACCCCGAACTCTGGCCTTTACCTTTAGGTGGCGCTACCTCCTCCTCCTCATACTGTATATCCTATTAACAAGAATCCCCACAGCCTGCTGCTGTAGTGGGGCTTCCATGCGACTGCTATGTCTCTCCTCTGAGCAATCCCACACTTCATCAACTTCCCATAGATCTTCAAAGAACACAAAGTCGTGGCCCCTCTCAAAAGGGTACAATAAGTTCGGTGTTATACCACCATCTTGGCACGCGACACTTTTGGACATATCAATCATCACTCTGTCCACAGTATAGTCCACATTGACCCCATGTATTCAGTGAACCTTGACCTTTTTCTCAGTCAGACAGAGAACGAGAGGAGTTCCCGTCACCTGACTCTGAGTCCAGCCATCCAGAAACTTCCTTCACAGTGTAACATCACGGTACACACCTGCGGCCTGTCGTCAAACGGGAAGTTTATGCCGCACTCGAAATAAGTAAAACACAAACACTACTGTTCCCCAGACATGTCCACTGAGGTAACCGGTGCCACCCCTTTTGAAAGCTCCCCCCCTTTTTGGCCACCACCCCTTTCTGGACTCCACTCCTTTTGGGGCCACCACCCCTTTTTGGGCCACCACTCCTGTTTGGGTCACCCCCCTTTAGTGGCTCCACCCCTTTTTGGGCCACCATCCCTCCTTGATGTGCATGCCGTGGACCTCCCATGTCCCCCTACAGGCCCTTCACTGCCTGTGCACAGCAGTATATCTGCCTCAACAGTACCACAATACACTTAGGTCTTTCTGGGCCACTGCTCTTTAAGCGTTTGTGTGACCTGGTCACACTGTCCTCTTACGATACCTCACCAGCTCCTGCTGGCACTACCACAGCTCCTGTTGCAGCCACAAATCACCGGCACCTCCAGCTGCCGATCGCCAGCGGCTGCTGCTGCAACTGCATCTCCTGCTGCTGCAGAACCTCTTGCTGCAACTGCAGCTCCACACCGCAGACTTCGTGGACCTGCCAATCCACAGCAAATCTTCGTAACCCTGCCAAGTTACAGCCAGATGCTTGTAATCTTCGTGGACCCACCCATCCACAGCAAGCTGTCTTGAAAAAAAAATCATCATGACCCATCCGAGTCACAGCAATCACCTCCACACGTGCTTCCTGGACCGTTGCCCACAGTCTAGCACCAATTCTAAGATAGTGCTTACTGCATGTCTTTGGGGACACTCTTGACAACGGGATAAATGCACACAAGCACGATTATCTTACAAAAACAGTCTATTTGGTTTATTTACACACCAGCATAAACCGCAACCTCAGGCACTTGGTAGTATGCAACATCCTGAACACCGTCTGTACACATTTGGCTGTATAGTGGAACCACAGTCCCTCACTGACCCCGGTCAGCATAACACAGATTGCAGTTCGTTACCTGTTGGCGTCCAACACACAGGTTCCCGGATGACTCTTATCCTCAGAGGTTTCCCATAGAGTAAATACAGTCTCTCTATCTCTCTCTGACCCTGGTCAGTATAACAGATCCCTGTCCGTTACCTGTTGGTGTTGGCTATACGGGATCCCGGATGCCTCTTATCCTCAGAGGTATCCCACAGATGTCTCTCACTGTCCCTAGTCAGTATCCCTCACGGTTATCAGACCGTCCACTCCAGAGGTATCTCACAGACCTCCTTGCTCTAGCGCAGACTAGCCAGCACTCACTCCCATATGCCAAACACACCTCCATTACATAGCCCTAACCACTCCCAGGTACCTATCACATGGCTAGTCCGATGATCATGACATCACCGCAGGTCCTCAAACACACAACCATCTTAGGTGTTCAGACGCACCCCTTTGGGTGGGTATGTAGGTGATACATACTGCCCATCAATCACATGACCAGTTACCATGCACCCCCCCCCCACACAAAAACCCCTTCCACCTTTACATATAATTTTCAGTGTCTTCAGCTGCAGCATGAAGCACTTACTAGCCATGACCTTATCACGCTGCTGATGTCGCTCTGACTCGATGGACAGAGCATCAATTGTACTTGCGTCTTAGGCTACTTTCACACTAGCATCGGTACGGGCCCGTCGCAGTGCGTCAGGCCGACGTACCGACGCATACTGTGAAACAAAAGCACAACGGGGGCAGCGGATGCAGTTTTTCAACGCATCCGCTGCCCCATTGTAATGTCCGGGGAGGAGGGGGCGGAGTTCCGGCCACGCATGCACGGTCTGATATGGCGGACACGACGCACAAAATAAGTTACATGTAACTTTTTTTTGTGCCGACGGTCCGCCAAAACATGACGCATCTGTCACATGACGGATGCGACGTGTGGCCATTCGTCGTAATGCGTCGCTAATGCAAGCCTATGGAGAAAAAACGCATCCTGCTGGCAACTTTGCAGAATGCTTTTTTTCGCCAAAACGACGCATTGCGATGTACAGCGGGCGACGCTAGTGTGAAAGTAGCCTTAAAAACACGAGTACAGCTGAACACTGGACTCTTGAGAGGGTGCACTGCAGCTTCCCTGAGCCGGCTGTCTGCTTGATAGCCGGGTCAGAGAATGGCCGACTACCAGTCTGGGGAGCGTAAAAATGGAGCTGCCTGGAGAGACACTTCGAAATCCCGCATTACTGCATTAGTCGGCCCAACTGCGCCTGTTGCAGATCCCTGACTGTCTTCCCTTGGATACGCCTCTGGGACACTTCAGGTTTTAGAGATAGGTACTGGTTCAGACACTGAATGTTTTAGAGCGAGTTCCTGACTTGGATACAAACAGGTTCAGGAAGGGGTCCTAACTCAGACAAGAACAGACACAGGTACAGGTTTTGAGTACAGGCCTGGGTATTCAGATCCAGAGAGGCAGATGTTCAGTGAGAGAAACATGACAGGAGCTGGCAACTCAGTAGTTGCACACACACTGGAAGAGAATGTTTCTCCTGCACATCCCAACAGGTCGAGGTGCCTTAAGTACTAAGTCCCTCCCACTAATTGGCTGACAACACATTAGGAGCGCACAGAATGTCTCTTTAAGAACCAGGAAGTTCCTGCTTGTGCGCCTTAAGAATGCAGCCAGGACACATGCATAACAATCAGAGGACAAGTAGCTTGCAGCATGGCCAGGAGTGGTGAATGAGTGGTGAAGGATGGGAAGCCATGCAGGGATGCAGGTAGTAGTGTAGCAATATGCTTTCCAAAACGTCACTCCTTCCGGCTGTACTCCCAAACAGTAGTTTTACCCCACATATGGAGTATCTGCGTACTCAGAATAAACTGGAAAACAAGTTTTGTGGTCCATGTTTACCTTTAAGTTTGTGAAAATTTAAACTTTGGTTAAAAAAAAAACATTTTTGTGGGAAAAATGTATTTTTATTTTTTTTTTCACTGCTCAACTCTATAAACTTCTGCACCTAGGGTTTCAAGGTTACACACCTAGATAAATTACTTGAGGGTTGTTGTTTCCAAAGTGAGGTTAGTTGTGGGGGGTTTCCACTGCTAAGGCATATCGGGGGCTCTTCACACATGATATAGCATCCACTCTTGATTCCAGCCACTTTTGTGTTCAAAAACTCAAAGGGTATGTGTCCACGTTAAGGATTTGCTCAGGATTTGACGCAGGTAAAGTCTTCACCTGAGGTCACTGGCAGGTCACCTGCTTTTTCATGCGCTTTTGACGCGTTTTTCATGCATTTTTGATGCGTTTTTTTCATGCGGATTTGTGTGTGTTTTTATAAGCTCAATAAAGATATACAAAAAAAAGGATTGTGATTGTCATTTCTTGTCCAACCTCTTTATCTACATACTCCATTGAAGAATATACACACACAGATAGATAGATAGATAGATAGATAGATAGATACGTTAGATGGATACAATAGATAGATACAATACATATCTATGGTATCTGTCTATCTATCGTATCTATCTATCACATCTATCTATGGATCTATCTATTGTATTTTTCTATGGTATCTATCGATATATATCTATCTATTATCTACCAATATATCTCTATATAGCCACGCCGTTCAGGCATTAAAGCCCTTTTTTTTTCAATTTTTTTTTGTGCTGTCTTTCTTTTTTTCATCTATTACCAAAGACCATTTCAACAGTGGTTGGGAAGACTCTGCACTATAGTTTGGTAATATAAGATGCTGTTCCGATTTTGAACCATATATAGATATATTGATAGATAATAGATAAATAGATAATAGATACGATAGGTAGATAATAGATAAACAGATGATTGATAGATACGATAGATAGATAGATACGATAGATAGATAGATACGATAGATGGATCACAAAAGCGAGAAACTCGAACGAGTCTCGCATCTTAATACCCGGCACTGCTGCCGGCACTCGGGTGCGGAGCGTACAGCTGCATGTATTTCTATGCAGCTGCACGCTCCACTCCCGAGTGCCGGCGCCAGTGTCGGGTATTAAGATGCGAGACTCGTCCGAATTTCTCGCATGTGTGATCCCAGCCTTAAATAAAGACACACACACACGAAATCTGCATTAGGCCGGGGTCACACCTGCAAGAAACTCACACAAGTCTCTCACTTCAATACCCGGCACTGCCACTGGCACTCGGAAGAGGAGCGTGCGGCTGCATGTATTTCTATGCAGCTGAACGCTCCAGTCCCGAGTGCCAGCAGCAGTGCCGGGTATTGACGCCGGCCTTAAACGCAATGTTTAATTTAAAAAAAAAAATTGACAACAAATGGTGTTGGATCCCGCATAATTTTCTGCGCCACAGGGGGGAAGCCGACGGCTGGGGGCCAGTATTTGTAGCCTGGGAAGGGGGTAATACCCATGGCTCCTCTCTAGGCTATGAATATCAGCCCGCAGCTGTCTACGTAGCCTTTACTGGCTATTAAATTAAGGGGACCCAAAAAAAATGACGTGGGGTCCCCCTATATTTTATAGCCAGAAAGGCTACGCAGACAGCTGCGGGCTGATATTCATAGCCTAGAGAGGGGCCATGGTTATTGCCCCCCCAGCTACAAATACCAGCCCCCAGCCGCCCCAGAAATGGTGCATCTGTAAGATGCACCAATTCCGGCACCTAGCCCGTCTCTTCCCACTCCCCTGTAGTGGTGGGATATGGGGTAATAAGGGGTTAATGTCACCTTGTTATTGTAAGGTGACATTAAGCCTGGTTAATAATGAAGAGGTGTCAATAAGACTCCTATCCATTATTAATCCTAGAGTAGTGAAAGGGTTAAAAAAAATAAAGACATTAAATAAAGATATTCTTAATTTTACCATACTCGATTGCCTGCATAAAAAATAAAAATAATAAACCAACCGTATACTTAATTTCTGCCGTAGTCCAATTAATAACGAGTGTCCCACAATGATCTCCCTTATAGAACAGTGACATCGGGTGATGTCACCGCTCTATAGACCTCCAGTGACCCACTGACAGGAGACAATGGCTCCTTCAGTGCATCACTGAGGTTACCTTAGTTCAGAGTCTCACTTTATGGCATTGCTGCGTGGGAACTTTCTCACACAGCAGAGCCACAAGTGAGACTAGGGACTATTTTTTACAGTGGCCGAGGAATACAGTGCGGAAGGATACCTTCCATCATTGTATTCCTGGAGCCCCTGGAGAGCGGTCACATCAGCTGATGCTGCTACTCTCCACGGAAGATCATCGTGGGACACTCGTTTTAATTAGATTTCTGCAGATCAGGGAGTATATTGTTTGTTTATTATTTTATAACTTGTTACAGGTGACAATGGCTTCAGGGATCAAGGTGATGGTGAGTATGTACTCTATGTTTAATGTACTGTATGTCTATATGTATGTATTGTATGTATGTTATGAATGTTTCATGTTCTGTATGTATATACAGTATGTTGCATGTCACATGTCGTCGCATGTCACATGTTGCATGTTGTTGCATGTCGCATGTTGTCGCATGTCGCATGAAGCATGTTGTCGCATGTTACATGGCGCATGTTGTCGCATGTTACATGTCACATGTTGTCACATGTTGCATGTCACATGTTGCATGTCACATGTTGTCACATGTTGCATGTCGCATGTTGTCACAACAACAAGCAGAAATGGCTCCAGTGGGCCAAACGATACATGAAGACTGACTTCCAAACTGTTTTGTTCACCGATGAGTGTCGTGCGATGCTCGATGGTCCAGATGGATGGAGTGGAGGATGGACACCCCATGAAAACATGGCTAAGGCGCCAACAAGGAGGAGGTGGAGTAATGTTTTGGGCTGGAATCATGGGGAGAGAGATTGTCGGCCCCTTTATGATCCCAGAAGGGGTAAAGATGAACTCCATAATCTATGTGGAGTTCCTAAAACAACAATTCCTGCCATGGTTCAAGAGGAAGAACCGTGCTTTCCGCAGCAAGATCATTTTCATGCATGATAATGCACAGTCTCATGCTGCAAAAAACACATCTGCATCTCTGGCTGCTATGGGCATAAAAGAGGACAAACTTATGGTGTGGCCACCATCTTCCCCTGACCTCAACCCCATTGAGAACCTCTGGAGCATCATCAAAAGGAGTGTCTATGATGGCGGAAGGCAGTTCACATCTAAGCAACAGCTCTGGGAGGGTATTCTGTCCACATGCAAAACAATTGAAGCAGAAACCATCCAAAAACTGACAAATTCAATGGACGAGAGAGTTCAGAAGCTTCTTTTGAACAAGGGGTCCTACGTGCAAATGTAACATGACCTAGAATAAAGTTTTCACTTGAAAACTGTTTGATTTCATTTTGTAATAATAATAATAAGTTATAAGCTGATAATGCTTATAACTTCACAATTGACCATTTTTTTGTTCAAAATAAAAAAAAAAGGTTCAAAACTCTGCTATGCATAATAATTTGGAACATGCATTTTGAGTGTTTATTTTTTTTAAAAAGATACTGTTTTCATAGGCAGTTTGTTCCAAAACATTGCAATTATACTAGAATAGTAGATGACTGGAAACTAACAATGACTGCAATTCAGATAGGTAATTTAGAGAAAATATGAGGAAATATTATTTGCATAATAATTTGTAACACAGTGTAGTGTACAGGTAATAGTGATCACAAGTGACATTATACACAGGAGCTCTGTATACAGTATTATTATTATTATTATTATTATTTATTTATATAGCACCATTAATTCCATGGTGCTGTACATGAGAAAGGGGTTACATACAGAGTTATAGATATCATTTACAGTAAACTGGTTTACAGTGACACACTGGTACAGAGGGGAGAGGACCCTGTCCTTGCGGACTTACATTCTATGGGATAGTGGGGAAGAGACAGAAGGTAGGGGTGAGGCGGCGGCGGCTCTGGCGGTGGTGAGGTGGCGGCTTGGATATTGTAGGCTGTAGGCTTTCCTGAAGAGATGGGTTTTCAGGTTCCGTCTGAAGGATCCGAGGGTGGTGGATATTCGGACGTGTTGAGGCATGGAATTCCAGAGGATGGGGGATATTCGGGAGAAATCTTGGAGGCGATTGTGTGAGGAACAAATAAGTGTGGAGGAGAGTAGGAGGTCTTGTGATGAACGAAGATTACGTGAGGGAAGAGAGTAGGAGATTAGTTCAGAGATATACGGAGGGGACAGGTTGTGGATGGCTTTGTAGATCAGTGTTAGTAGTTTGAACTGGATTTGTTGGGGGATTGGGAGCCAGTGGAGGGATTTGCAAAGGGGAGAAGCAGGGGAGTAGCGAGGAGAGAGGTGGATTAGGCGGGAATCAGAGTTGAGGACAGACTGGAGTGGTGCAAAAGAGTTAGCGGGGAGGCCACAGAGGAGGGTGTTGCAGTAATCGAGGCGGTATATGATGAGAGCATGCACAAGAGTTTTGGTAGATTGTGGACTGAGGAAGAAACGGATTCTGGCAATATTTTTTAGTTGGAGGCGACAGGAGGTGGCAAGAGCTTGGACGTGAGGTTTGAAGGACAGGGCAGAGTCAAGAGTTACTCCGAGGCAGCGGATTTCAGCAGCGGGAGAGAGCGTGATGCCGTTCACCATAATAGATAGATTGGGAAGGGGGGGATACGTGAGGTGGGGGAAAGATGATGAATTCGGTTTTGTCTACATTGAGTTTTAGGAAGCGAGAGGTGAAGAAGGAGGATATGGCTGACAGACACTTCGGGATTCTGGACAGCAGGGAGGTGACATCTGGGCCAGAGAGGTAGATCTGAGTGTCGTCTGCATACAGGTGGTACTGGAAGCCATGAGACTTTATGAGTTGTCCTAGGCCAAGGGTATAGATGGAAAAAAGTAGGGGTCCTAGGACAGAGCCTTGAGGGACTCCAACAGAGAGAGGGCGGGATGAGGAGGTAGTGTGGGAGTGGGAAACGCTAAATGTGCGGTTGGATAGGTATGAGGCAATCCAGGACAGGGCGAGATCTTTGATCCCAAGGGAAGAAAGAATCTGTAACAGTAGGCAGAGATCGACTGTCGAAAGCAGAGGACAGGTCAAGAAGGAGGAGGATGGAGAACTGTCTGTTAGCTTTGGCTGTGACTAGGTCATTAGTAATTTTTGTCAGGGCAGTTTCGGTGGAGTGGTGGGGGCGGAAGCCAGATTGGAGGTTGTCAAGGAGAGAGTTAGATGAGAGGTGGGAGGGAAGTTGACCATGGACATGCTGCTCAAGGAGTTTTGAAGCAAACGGGAGCAGTGATATGGGGCGATAGCTGGGCATAGCAGTTGGGTCAAGGTTAGTTTTTTTGAGGATGGGTGTGATGGTGGCATGTTTGAAGGCAGAGGGGAAGGTACCAGAAGAGAGCGATATTTTGAAGAGATGGGTTAGGGCTGGAATAAGCGTGTTAGTGAGGTTGGGGAGCAGGTGAGAAGGCATGGGGTCAAGTGCACAGGTGGTGTGGTGTGATTTGGAAAAGAGGCGAGTAAGCTCTCCTTCAGTGATGTTGGAGAGGGAGGTTATTAGGGAAGGGTAGAGGTCTGGTATATGGAGTGGTTGGGGTGGTGGACAAGTAAAGGTTTGCCTTGTTTGGTCGATCTTGTTTTTGAAGTAGGTGGCAAAGTCCTCGGAAGAGATGAAGGGAGTTGGAAGTGGCAGTGGTGGGCGGAGGAGAGAGTTAAATGTGCTGAACAGTTGTTTTGGGTTGTAGGATAGTGAAGATACAAGTTTAGTGAAATAGGTCTGTTTAGCAGAGGTGAGGGCTGATTTGAAGTCAAATGTAGCTTGTTTGAAGGCAGTGAAGTCGTCTGGCAGGCATGTTTTCTTCCAACGCCGCTCCGCAACCCTGGATGCTTGTTGAAGTTTTTTTGTGACATTGTTATGCCAAGGTTGCCTATTGGTTTGTCGCACTGTGCCATGCATGAGAGGGGCGACTGAGTCTATGGCTGATGTGAGGGTCGAGTTATAGAAAGCGGTGGCGCTGTCCGTGTCGTGCAGTGAAGATATGGAGGACAGGGGTAGGAGAGAGTCTGAGAGTCTGTGAGTGTCTAGATGTGCGAGGTTTCTGCGAGGATGTGGTAATGGCTGGACATGGGGGGGCAGGTGAGGAGGACAAGTGTTATGACCCCAATGGCAGAGGGTCTCAAAAGTAAATACCAAGTCTGCAAACACAAAAAACCAGCTCATAGGGCAGTGGTAACTGGGCTGACCGTATATCTAAACCTAGCACCACAAATAGCAGCAGCCGGGGAACGTGCCTACGTTGGTTCTAGACGTCTCGCGCCAGCCGGAGAACTAACTAACCCTAGAAGGGAAAATATAGACCTTTCTTGCCTCCAGAGAAAAGACCCCAAAAGTTGGATACAAGCCCCCAACAAATAATAACGGTGAGGTAAGGAGAAAAGACAAACGTAAGAATGAACTAGATATTTAGCAAAGAGAGGCCCACTAACTAATAGCAGAATATAGTAAGATGACTTATACAATCAGCAAAAACCCTATCAAAATTCCCACGCTGGATATTCAAGAACCCCCGAACCGTCTAACGGCCCGGGGGGAGAATACCAGCCCCCTAGAGCTTCCAGCAAAATCAGGAATCACATTTAGTACAAGCTGGACGAAAAAATAAGAGCAATGCAAATAACCAAAAAACAAAGAAGCAGGACTTAGCTTAATTTTGCAAGATCCAGGACCAGCAGACAGGAGCAAACAGAAAGGAACTGATTACAACGATGCCAGGCACCAGACTGAGAATTCAGGAAGTTTATATAGCAACACCCCTGGACTAACGACCCAGGTGGGTGCCAAAACTGAAGAAAGACAATCCCAGAGTCATATCACTAGTGACCACAAGAGGGAGCCAAAAAAGTCTAATTCACAACAGTACCCCCCCTTTAAGGAGGGGTCACCGAACCCTCACCAAGACCACCAGGGCGATCAGGATGAGCAGCGTGAAAGGCACAAACTAAATCGGCCGCATGCACATCAGAGGCAACCACCCAGGAATTATCCTCCTGACCATAGCCCTTCCACTTGACCAGATACTGAAGCCTCCGCCTGGAGAGACGAGAATCCAAGATCTTCTCCACTACGTACTCCAACTCGCCCTCAACCAACACCGGAGCAGGAGGCTCAACAGAAGGAACCCACAGGTACAACGTACCGCCGCAACAAAGACCTATGGAACACGTTGTGAATGGCAAATGACACCGGAAGATCCAAGCGAAAGGACACAGGATTAAGGATTTCCAATATCTTGTAAGGACCGATGAAGCGAGGCTTAAATTTAGGAGAGGAGACCTTCATAGGAACAAATCGAGAAGACAGCCATACCAAATCCCCAACACGAAGTCGGGGACACACACCGCAGCGGCGGTTGGCAAAACGCTGAGCCTTCTCCTGTGACAACTTTAAGTTGTCCACCACATGATTCCAAATCTGCTGCAACCTATCCACCACAGAATCTACCCCAGGACAGTCAGAAGGCTCCACATGTCCCGAGGAAAAACGAGGATGGAAACCAGAGTTGCAAAAAAATGGTGAAACCAAAGTAGCGGAACTAGCCCGATTATTAAGGGCAAACTCAGCCAACGGCAAGAAGGTCACCCAATCATCCTGATCTGCAGAAACAAAACACCTCAAATAAGCCTCCAGAGTCTGATTAGTTCGCTCCGTTTGTCCATTAGTCTGAGGATGAAAGGCAGACGAAAACGACAAATCAATGCCCATCTTAGCACAAAAGCATCGCCAGAACCTGGAAACAAACTGGGATCCTCTGTCAGACACAATATTCTCAGGAATGCCATGTAAACGAACCACATTCTGAAAGAACAAAGGAACCAGATCGGAAGAGGAAGGCAGCTTAGGCAAAGATACCAAATGGACCCTCTTGGAAAAGCGATCACATACCACCCAGATGACAGACATGCCCTGAGACACCGGAAGATCTGAAATGAAATCCATGGAAATGTGTGTCCAAGGCCTCTTCGGGACAGGCAAGGGCAAGAGCAACCCGCTGGCACGAGAACAGCAAGGCTTAGCTCGAGCACAAGTCCCACAGGACTGAACAAATGACCGCACATCCCATGACAAGGAAGGCCACCAAAAGGACCTAGCCACCAAATCTCTGGTGCCAAAAATTCCCGGATGCCCTGCCAACACCGAGGAATGAACCTCGGAAATGACTCTGCTGGTCCACTTATCAGGAACAAACAGTCTGTCAGGTGGACAAGAGTCAGGTCTACCAGCCTGAAATCTCTGCAACACACGTCACAAATCCGGAGAAATGGCTGACAAGATAACTCCCTCTTTAAGAATACCAACTGGTTCTGTGACTCCAGGAGAGTCCGGCACAAAGCTCCTTGAAAGAGCATCAGCCTTCACATTCTTTGAACCTGGTAAATACGAGACCACAAAGTCAAAACGGGAGAAAAACAATGACCAACGGGCCTGTCTAGGATTCAGGCGTTTAGCAGACTCGAGATACATCAGATTTTTGTGATCAGTCAAGACCACCACACGATGCTTAGCACCCTCGAGCCAATGACGCCACTCCTCAAATGCCCACTTCATGGCCAACAACTCCCGATTGCCAACATCATAATTCCACTCAGCAGGCAAAAACTTCCTAGAGAAAAAAGCACATGGTCTCATTACAGAGCAACCAGGGCCTCTCTGCGACAAAACGGCCCCTGCCAAAATCTCAGAAGCATCCACTTCAACCTGAAAGGGAAGTGAGACATCAGGCTGGCACAAAACAGGCGCCGAAGTAAACCGGCGCTTCAACTCCTGGAAGGCATCCACGGCTGCAGGAGCCCAGTTAGCAACATCAGAACCTTTCTTGGTCATATCCGTCAAAGGTTTAACAACGCTAGAAAAATTAGCGATAAAACGACGGTAGAAGTTAGCAAAACCCAAGAACTTCTGAAGACTCTTAACTGACGTGGGTTGAGTCCAATCATGAATAGCTCGGACCTTGACTGGGTCCATCTCCACCGCAGAAGGGGAAAAAATAAAACCCAAAAAGGGAACCTTCTGTACTCCAAAGAGACACTTTGAGCCCTTAACAAACAAAGCATTCTCACGCAAAACCTGAAACACCATCCTGGCCTGCTCTACATGCGAGTCCCAATCATCAGAAAAAAACAGAATATCATTCAGATAAACAATCATAAATTTATCCAGATACTTCCGGAAAATATCATGCATAAAGGACTGAAACACTGAAGGAGCATTAGAGAGCCCAAAAGGCATCACCAAGTACTCAAAATGACCTTTTGGCGTATTAAATGCAGTTTTCCATTCATCTCCTTGCTTAATGCGCACAAGGTTGTACGCACCACGAAGATCTATCTTTGTGAACCACTTGGCACCTTTAATCCGGGCAAACAAGTCCGACAACAGAGGCAAAGGATACTGAAATTTAACAGTGATTTTATTCAGAAGCCGATAGTCAATACAAGGTCTCAAAGATCCGTCCTTCTTGGCCACAAAAAAGAATCCCGCACCAAGAGGGGAAGAGGATGGACGGATATGCCCCTTCTCCAGAGATTCCTTGATATACGAACGCATTGCGGTATGCTCAGGTACAGACAGATTAAATAATCTTCCCTTAGGAAATTTACTACCTGGAATCAAATCTATAGCACAGTCACAGTCCCTATGAGGAGGAAGAGCACTGGACCTGGACTCGCTGAATACATCCTGATAATCAGACAAATACTCAGGAACTTCCGAAGGAGTAGAGGAAGCAATAGACACCGGTGGGGAATCACCATGAATTCCCTGACAGCCCCAACTTGACACAGACATTGCCTTCCAATCCAAGACTGGATTATGGGTCTGTAACCATGGCAGACCCAAAACGACCAAATCATGCATTTTATGCAGAACAAGAAAACAAATCACCTCCCGATGTTCAGGAGTCATGCACATGGTTACCTGTGTCCAAAACTGCGGTTTATTTTCCGCCAATGGTGTAGCATCAATACCTCTAAGAGGGATAGGATTTACCAATGGCTCAAGAACAAAACCACAGCGCTTGGCAAATGACAGATCCATAAGACTCAGGGCAGCACCTGAATCCACAAACGCCATAACAGGGTAGGAGGACAATGAGCAAATTAAAGTCACAGACAAAATAAATTTAGGTTGCAAATTACCAATGGCGACAGGACTAACAACCCTTGTTGGGCGTTTAGAGCATGCTGATATAACATGTGTTGAATCACCACAGTAAAAACACAACCCATTCTGACGTCTATGATTTTTCCGTTCATTTCTAGTCTGAATTCTACAACATTGCATTAAATCAGGTGATTGTTCAGACAACACCACCAGAGAATTAGCGGCTTTGCGCTCCCGCAAACGCCGGTCAATTTGAATAGCCAGCGCCATTGAATCATTCAGACTTGTAGGAATGGAGAAACCCACCATCACATTCTTAATGGCTTCAGAAAGGCCATTTCTGAAATTTGCGGCCAGAGCACACTCATTCCACTGAGTAAGCACGGACCATTTCCGAAATTTTTGGCAATACACTTCAGCGTCATCCTGGCCCTGAGAAATAGCCAGCAAGGCTTTTTCTGCCTGAATTTCAAGATTGGGTTCCTCGTAAAGCAATCCGAGTGCCAGAAAAAACGCATCAATATTTGCCAATGCCGGATCTCCTGGCGCTAGCGAGAAGGCCCAATCCTGAGGGTCGCCCCATAAGAAAGAGATAACAATTTTAACTTGCTGAGCTGAGTCTCCAGATGAACGGGGTCTCAGAGATAGAAACAATTTACAATTATTCCTGAAATTCCTAAACTAATCGGTCTCCAGTGAACAGTTCAGGAATAGGTATTTTAGGTTCAGACATTGGACTACTGGTAACAAAATCTTGTATGCCCTGCACACGAGCAGCAAGCTGATCTACACTTGTAATCAAGGTCTGGACATTCATGTCTGCAGCAAGCTCAAGCCACTCAGAGGTAAAGGGGAGGAAGAAAGAGAGGAAAAAAAAAACTCAGAATTTCCTTTCTTATTATCCCACTTCTGCAATGCATTAAACATTCAACTTTGGCCTGGCATACTGTTATGACCCCAATGGCAGAGGGTCTCAAAAGTAAATACCAAGTCTGCAAACACAAAAAACCAGCTCATAGGGCAGTGGTAACTGGGCTGACCGTATATCTAAACCTAGCACCACAAATAGCAGCAGCCGGGGAACGTGCCTACGTTGGTTCTAGACGTCTCGCGCCAGCCGGAGAACTAACTAACCCTAGAAGGGAAAAGATAGACCTTTCTTGCCTCCAGAGAAAAGACCCCAAAAGTTGGATACAAGCCCCCAACAAATAATAACGGTGAGGTAAGGAGAAAAGACAAACGTAAGAATGAACTAGATATTTAGCAAAGAGAGGCCCACTAACTAATAGCAGAATATAGTAAGATGACTTATACGGTCAGCAAAAACCCTATCAAAATTCCCACGCTGGATATTCAAGAACCCCCGAACCGTCTAACGGCCCGGGGGGAGAATACCAGCCCCCTAGAGCTTCCAGCAAAATCAGGAATCACATTTAGTACAAGCTGGACGAAAAAATAAGAGCAATGCAAATAACCAAAAAACAAAGAAGCAGGACTTAGCTCAATTTTGCAAGATCCAGGACCAGCACACAGGAGCAAACATAAAGGAACTGATTACAACGATGCCAGGCACCAGACTGAGAATTCAGGAAGTTTATATAGCAACACCCCTGGACTAACGACCCAGGTGGGTGCCAAAACTGAAGAAAGACAATCCCAGAGTCATATCACTAGTGACCACAAGAGGGAGCCAAAAAAGTCTAATTCACAACAGACAAGGATGAGAAGGTGAGTAGATAATGGTCAGATGGGGGAAGGGAGAGCTTGTGAGATTAGATAAGGAACAAAGGCGGGTGAAGATGAGGTCTAGTGTATGTCCGTCTGTGTGGGTGGCTGTGGTGGACCAATGGGTGAGTCCAATGGGTGAGTCCAAAGGATAAAGTAAGGGCCAGTAGTTTGGAGGCTGCTGGCTGGTGTGTGTCAGTAGGGATATTAAAGTCACCCATGATTATGGTGGGGATGTCGGCAGAGAGAAAGTGAAGGAGCCAGGTGGAGAATTGGTCGATGAAGGCAGTGGCTGAGCCCGGTGGTCGGTATATGACAGCAATTTGGAGATTGGTGGGAGCGTAAATACGGACAGAGTGAACCTCGAGAGAAGGGAGGATAAGGAGGGTGGGGGTTGGATAGGGTTGAAGGAGCAGTTTTTAGAAAGAAGGATACCCACTCCTCCACCATGTCTGTTGCCGGAGCGAGGAGTGTGGGTAAATTGGACGCCACCGTAACTCAGTGCTGCAGGCGAGGCCGTGTCAGGGGGCGTCAGCCAGGTCTCAGTGAGGGCCAGGAAGAAAAGGTTGCGAGAAGTGAAGAGATCATGGACCATGTGGAGCTTGTTGCAGACAGAGCGGGCATTCCAAAGTGCCCCAGAGAGGGGAAACAGTGTGGTGGGGGTCAGTTGCACAGGTTTTAAGTGTGAGGGGTTGCGGTGGTTTCTCATAGTGGGAGAAGGATAGGGTAAGGGGTAGTAATGTATGAGGCGGGGGGCAGGATTGGGGGATGTGTCACCAGCAGTGAGAATAAGCGGAGAAAAGGGAAACAGGTGGGTGAAGGAAAATGAGGATTAGTGGAGCAAAAATGGTGGGGATAATGTGAGCATGGTTAAAGAGCAGGGGAGGAAAAGCAAGTCAAGTAAATTTAGAAGATAGTGATTGGTCTTACCGTCTGGCCGATTTCTGGACTATTTCTGCAATATTTCTGATGCCACTTAAAAGATGTCACTTCAAATGATGGCACATCTGACCCAGGCCATTTCTGACCAGTACCATGCAACTTATACCATTTGAAGAGTCCATGAAATGAAGACAGGTAAGAGAGTAAGAGGGAGGAGAAAGGAGGTGGGGGATAGGTCACAGCAGGGAGCAATTCACAGATTGCAGTTAATAGTACATTTGATTAGCATCAAGGTGTGGAGTATTGTATAGTATTGAGTGTATAGTGTGCGTGTACATGTAACACACTGACTCACCCGTGACGTCTCTAGTTGAAGTCCTTCTTCGCCATCACTTCTTCCAGCCAAGACTCCTCTCTGCAAAAAATAATACAGTCATCAATAGCTGATCACTTCCAGAGCATTTTCCCCACTTTTTCCCTGACTTCTACACTACGTCAGATGAAGAAAAAAAGGGACATACACTATGTTCCAAATTATTATGCAAATGACATATTTCTCGGATTTTCCTAAATGGTCAGTGCAAATGACAGTCAGTCTAATAAAAGTCATCACCCGTTAGAGTATACATCGAATTTTATTGAATAAACCTCCCAATGATAACAATATAATCTTCAAAATGAATAAAAACTCAAAATGCACTGTTCCAAATTATTAGGCACAGTAGTATTTCTAAACATTTGATATGTTTTAAAGAACTGAAAAAGCTCATTTGTGGAATTTGCAGCATTAGGAGGTCACATTCACTGAACAAAAAAGCTATTTAACTCCAAAACATCCTAACAGGCCAAGTTGCATGTTAACATAGGAGCCCTTCATTGATATCACCTTCACAATTCTTGCATCCATTGAACTTGTAAGTTTTTGGAGAGTTTCTGCTTGTATTTCTTTGCATGAAGTCAGAATAGCCTCCCAGAGCTGCTGTTTTGATGTGAACTGCCTCCCACCCTCATAGATCTTTTGTTTGATGATACTCCAAAGGTTCTCTATAGGGTTGAGGTCAGAGGAAGATGATGGCCACACCATGAGTTTATCTCCTTTTATGCCCATAGCAGCCAATTACTCAGAGATATTCATTGTCATGCATGAAGATGATTTTGTTCCTGAAGGCACATTTCTGCTTTTTAGACCATGGAAGAAAGTTGTCAGTCAGAAACTCTATTTACTTTGCTGAGGTCATTTTCACACCTTCAGGAACCTTAAAGGGCCCTACCAGCTGTTTCCCCATGATTCCAGCCCAAAACATGACTCCTCCACCTCCTTGCTGACGTCGTAGCCTTGTTGGGACATGGTGGCCATCCACCAACCATCCACTACTCCATCCATCTGGACCGTCCAGAGTTGCTCGACACTCATCAGTAAACAAGACTGTTTGAAAATTAGTCTTCATGTATCTCTGGGCCCACTGCAACCGTTTCTGCTTGTGAACACTGTTTAGGAATGGCCGAATAGTAGGTTTATGCACCACAGCAAGCCTTTGAAGGATCCTACACCTTGAGGTTCGAGGGACTCCAGACGCACCAGCAGCTTCAAATAACTGTTTGCTGCTTTGTAATGGTTTTTTGGCAGTTGCTCTCTTAATCCAATGAATTTGTCTGCCAGAAAACTTCCTCATTATGCCTTTATTTGCATGAACTCTGTCTGTGCTCTGTTTCAGTCACAAATCTCATCAGAGTATGATGATCACTCTTAAGTTTTCGTGAAATATCTAATTTTTTCATACCTTGTCCAAGGCATTGCACTATTTAACGCTTTTCAGCAGCAGAGAGATCCTTTTTATTTCCCATATTGCTTGAAACCTGTGACCTGCATAATAATGTGGAACATCATTTTTGAGTAGTTTTCCTTTAATTAGAATCACTTGGAAAACTAATTATCACATGTGTTTAAGATTGATTTCAGTGATTCATTGAGCCCTGAGACACAATACCATCCACAAGTTTATTTGAAAAACAAAACAATTAAATCTTTAAGACACTTAAATCCAATTTGCAAAATAATTTGGAACACAGTGTAGTGTCGCCCTGCACAGTAACAGGACCTCCCTTTTGTTCTCTCCATGGAAAACAGTTTCCTAAAAAGTAAATTATATTACTGTAGTAATAATGTCCCTAATTGGACCCTAAAGAAATTGTGCTCCCCACTTGTCACCATAAACTAATATAGCATGTTCCTCATTCTGGCCCCCAAACAATAATTAAGTCCCTCATCCTGGCCCCCTTTACTTAATAATCTCGCCCAGCCTGGCCCCATTTATTTTATAATATGCCCCAGCCTGCCCCATGTCCGTTGTGCAGCTTGGCCCCCAGATGAGGTGAGTAGGGCTGAGCGACTTTCATTTTTTAAAGATCGAGTCGGGTTTTGTGAAACCCGACTTTGTCCAGAGTCGAGTCGAGTGCAGTCGGCCGATTATCGCTAAAAGTCGGGGATCGACCGTAACACAAAACCCAATGCAAGTCAATGGGGAAGCATAGTCGGCAGTGAGTGGAGGCCAGGAAAACACCTACAGTGCCCATTTTAATGCCAAAAACATCCATTCTTGTTTCTGAAGCTTGTCAATCTTAATTAACTTTATAATAATAGTTGTTCAATGGAACTTGGGGGTCATTTGGCAAATTTGTGGGGGGTAGGGCTGGTTCAAGGTTTTAGTGGGCCCAGGAATCGTGGACTACGTCACGGCGGTGGAGCAGGGAGAGGAAAGTATTTCAACGTTGCAAGTGCTGTGATCCTGAGCAAGCAGGGGGGCACACTTGTTCGCATTGGCACTGGCACAGGGCCCCTCAAAGTACAGCGGTGTGTTTGCACGGCGGGGGCGCCTCCCACCAGCAGCGACACTTTTGCGTACTCTGAGGGGCCCTGTGCCAGTGACGTCGCCAACGAGTATGCCCCCCCCACCTGATAAAGGAACCTGCACTTTCATCTGCACCTTCCTCTTTGTCCCTGTGTAAGGTGGTATAACATGCGGGAAGGGGAACCTTACTTTCAGCAGGGTCAGATTCTGGCTGTGTAGAGTGCAAGGAGAATGTAGTGGTCTAGGTCAATGTACCAGCAGACTCATCTAGCAGTGGCTGGGCAATGGGCAGGATGAGGAGGAAACAGATATAGGGCCAAAGAATAAAGTAGGCTAAATGCAGTTCAAAATTGCTAACAGGACAGGACTAAACAGGCGGCATTGCTTTGTTCAGTGGAGTAGCAAACCCAGGAGCAGCAGACACTGTTTTAAGGGCCCAACCACACTAGTAGGCCAAATGCAGTTTAATATCTGATACTATAGGCCGAAAGCCAGAAGGTTGAAGCTCAGCTGTATTCAGTTGAGGGCAAACACCAGGGAGGGGCAGACACCGTTAGTAGGCCCTAACCACCAATTTTTGAAAACACAGCACTTAATGAGAGCCAGAAGGATGAAGCTCCGCTTTATTCAGTTGAGGACAAACACCAGGGAGGGGCAGACACCGTTAGTAGGCCCTAACCACCAATTTTTAAAAACACAGCACTTAATGAGAGCCAGAAGGATGAAGCTCAGCTTTATTCAGTTGAGGACAAACACCAGGCAGGGGCAGACACCGTTAGTAGGCCGTAACCAAAGTTGAAGGCCAAATGCAGTTTAATATCTGATACTATAGGCCCAAAGCCAGAAGGTTGAAGCTCAGCTTTATTCAGTTGAGGGCAAACACCAGGGAGGGGCAGACACCGTTAGTAGGCCCTAACCACCAATTTTTAAAATAACAGCACTTAATGAGAGCCAGAAGGTTGAAGCTCAGCTTTATTCAGTTGAGGAAAAACACCAGGCAGGGGCAGACACCGTTAGTAGGCCGTAACCAAAGTTGAAGGCCAAATGCAGTTTAATATCTGATACTATAGGCCGAAAGCCAGAAGGTGGAAGCTCCGATTTAGACAGTGGAGGACAATTTGAATTAGGGACTGCAGACAGACTTAGTAGGCTGTCCCCTGTGGACTATGCATCCAACACATTAACCCATTGCGCCGTAATGGACACGTAATCTTCCGTGGCCATGCCTACAGGTCCATGCATCTGTTGTCAGGTGCACCTTTGTACTCACAGATTGCCAGAGTGCATGGACAATGCGGTCTTTTACATGCTGGTGGAGGGTTGGGATGGCTTTTCTCGCAAAAGAAGTGTCGACTGGTTAGCTTGTAGCGTGGTACAGCGTAGTCCATCATGGCCTTATTAATAGTAAATAAAATATATAACTAGGCTCTATGAACTTTTAAATAGGTTCCAGGGGTACACGGGCAGCATTGGTGTGGTCAGTGGAGGAGTATTGCAAGTAGGGGCCGCAGACAGGCTCACAAAGGCCTAAAATAACAAACAGTAGGCAGTCATGGCAGTTTTACATCGGTTACATGGATACACAGGCAGGCAGCATTGTGGTCAGTGGAGGAGTATTGCAAGTAGGGGCCGCAGACAGGCTCACAAAGGCCTAAAATAACAAACAGTAGGCAGTCATGGCAGTTTTACATCGGTTACATGGATACACAGGCAGGCACTCCAGGCAGCATTGTGGTCAGTGGAGGAGTAATGCAAGTAGGGACGGCAGACAGGCTATCAAAGGCCTAAAATAACAAACAATAGGCTCATGGCAGTTTTACATCGGTTACATGGATACACAGGCAGGCAGCATTGTGGTCAGTGGAGGAGTAATGCAAGTAGGGACCGCAGACAGGCTATCAAAGGCCTAAAATAACAAACAATAGGCTCATGGCAGTTTTATATCGGTTACATGGATACACAGGCAGGCAGCATTGTGGTCAGTGGAGGAGTATTGCAATGAGTGTCTGACACAGTTAGTACTCCAAAAAAATAAATAGATGTTAATGTCTCGCAAAACAACTATAAGTAAAAAAAGGGTGGCATGCTTAGGTACAGGGGTGGGCTCATCTGCAGAGTTTATGACAAAGTAATTTGGCAGTAAATTAGTATTTACTGGTGTCAATATAGGACACTGACCCAGACTACTTTAACTAGCATCATAGATGCAAACAAATTGGTATTGTTTGTCATTGCCAGGCATTGAATGATGTCAGTGCATAGACTAAACATTGGTGGAGCTGTGCGAGATAATTTTGCACGTGGTAGAGCACAGTTTGAGCTGGGGGGGGAACTCTCTTGTGGCCGGCGCTACCGCCCCAGGGCCCCTCATGTTACAACGGTGTGTCTGACGTTGGGTGCGCACCACCACCGCCAGAGACACTACATTGTGCTATGAGGGACCCAGTGGCAATGCCGTCGACCAAAAGCGGGCACACCCGCCTCTTCAGACAATCAGCACTGTAACGGGTGCTTGCGCCAAGTGGCGAGACAACGGCCCCGTGGGGGGATTTTTCCCATTGGGGGAGGTGTAAACATGTCGTATGCTGGACAAACAGCTGCTGCAAATTAACAGATTGGAACACTCAGTAAGACCAGTCCACAAGCAAGAGCTTTTTATAGGAAAGCTACGTGTCAGCCGGGAAAGGTGGGGCAAAATAATTTGAAATCCAGGAGTGGTTCATTTTAATGAAGGTGAGATCATCCACATTTTGGGTAGCCAGACTAGTCCTTTTTTCGGTTAATATTGAACCAGCAGCACTGAATACTCTTTCTGATAGCACACTAGCTGCTGGGCAAGCAAGGTCCTGCAACGCATATTCTACCAATTCAGGCCAGGTGTCTAATTTTGATGCCCAGTAATCAAATGAGAATGACGGTTGAGGGAGAACATCGATAAGGGAAGAAAAATAGTTAGTAACCATACTGGACAAATGTTGTCTCCTGTCACTTTGAATAGATGCTGCAGTACCTGTCCTGTCTGCGGTCATTGCGAAATCACTCCACAACCTGGTCAGAAAACCCATCTGTCCAACGCCACTTCTGATCTGTGCACCTCTAACACCTCTGCCATGTAGCCCCCTGCAGCTTGTGTGAGAACCATCACCCGGCGCTGTGTGCTGGGAATGCCTGAATCAAACGGTCTACAAGAGTAGCTTGTTTGGTTGCTAAGATTTGTTCGAGGTTCTCATGTGGCATAATATTTTGCAATTTGCCTTTATAGCGAGGGTCAAGGATGCAGGCCAACCAGTAATCGTCATCGCTCATCATTTTAGTAATGCGTGGGTCCTTTTTGAGGATACGTAAGGCATAATCCGCCATGTGGGCCAAAGTTCCTGTTGGCAAATCTGCGGTTGTGCTGGTTTGAGGGGCAGTTACAGGCAAATCTACGTCACTTGTCTCCCTTAAAAAAACAGAACCCGGCCTTGCAACGCCACTAATTTCTGTTGGCCCAGGAGAAGCTTCCTCATTAAAAAAGTACTCATCCCCATCATCCTCCTCGTCCTCCTCCCCCTCTTCGCCCGCTACCGTGTCCTCTACACGGCCCTGACCAGACAATGGCTGACTGTCATCAAGGCTTTCCTCTTCCTCGGCTGCAGATGCCTGCTCCTTTATGTGCGTCAAACTTTGCATCAGCAGACGCATTAGGGGGATGTTCATGCTTAATGCTTATTATGGCGTTGTCTGCACTAACCAGCCGTGTGCATTCCTCAAAACACTGAAGGACTTGACACAGGTCTTGTAGCTTCGACCACTGCACACCTGACAACTCCATGTCTGCCATCCAACTGCCTGCCCGTGTATGTGTATCCTCCCACAAAAACATAACAGCACGCCTCTGTTCGCACAGTCTCTGAAGCATGTGCAGTGTGGAGTTCCACCTTGTTGAAATGTCGATGATTAGGCGATGCTGGGGAAGGTTCAAAGACCGCTGATAGTTCTGCATACGGCTGGAGTGTACGGGCGAACAGCGGATATGCGAGCAAAGTCTGCGCACTTTGAGGAGCAGGTCGGGTAACCCTGGATAACTTTTCAGGAAGCACTGCACCACCAGGTTTAAGGTGTGAGCCAGGCAAGGAATGTGTTTCAGTTGGGAAAGGGCTATGGCAGCCATGAAATTCCTTCCGTTATCACTCACTACCTTGCCTGCCGCAAGATGTACAGTGCCCAGCCATGACTGAGTTTCTTGGTGCAAGAACTCGGACAGAACTTCCGCGGTGTGTCTGTTGTCGCCCAAACACTTCATTGCCAATACAGCCTGCTGACACTTGCCACTAGCTGTCCCATAATGGCACACCTGGTGTGCAACAGTGGCAGCTGCGGATGGAGTGGATGTGCGACTGCGGTGTGTGGACGAGCTCTCGCTTCTGCATGAGGAGGAGGAAGAGGAGGAGGGGGGGCGAACACCTACAGCCAACTCTTTCCTTGACCGTGGACTAGGCAAAACTGTCCCAATATTGCTGTCCCCTGTGGACCCTGCATCCACCACATTCACCCAGTGTGCCGTGATGGACACGTAACGTCCTTGGCCATGCCTACTGGTCCAGGCATCTGTTGTCAGGTGCACCTTTGTAGTCACAGACTGCCTGAGTGCATGGACGATGCGGTCTTTAACATGCTGTTGGAGGGCTGGGATGGCTTTTCTAGAAAAGAAGTGCCGACTGGGTAGTTCGTAGCGTGGTACAGCGTAGTCCATCATCGCTTTGAAAGCTTCGCTTTCAACTAACCGGTAGGGCATCATCTCTAATGAGATTAGTCTAGCAATGTGTGCGTTCAAACCCTGTGTACGCGGATGTGAGGATGAGTACTTCCTTTTCCTAACAATAGCCTCATGTAGGGTGAGCTGGACTGGAGAGCTGGAGATCGTGGAACTAGCGGTGGTGCCGGTGGACATGGGTGACTGAGAGAGGGTTGGAGATGGTATTCTTGCCGGTGCCCTACATGCAGTGTTTCCTACTACTAACCTGGTGATTCCCTGACTGCTTTGGCCTGGCGACAAAAGCTGCACAGATAGTGCAGGTGGTGTGGGAAATGGTCGGCTTACAGGGAGGGAAGGGATGTAGCGTTGCTGACTAGCTTCATTTGCCGAGGGTGCTGCAACCTTTAGGGACTTTTGGTAGTTAGTCCAGGCTTGCAAATGCATGGTGGATAAATGTCTATGCATGCAACTTGTATTTAGACTTTTAAGATTCTGACCTCTGCTTAAGGTTGTTGAACATTTTTGACAGATGACTTTGCACTGATCATTTGGATGTTGTTTAAAAAAATGCCAGACTGCACTCTTTCTACTATCGGATACCTTTTCAGGCATTGCAGACTGAGCTTCTTTAACCGGATGGCCACGCTGTCCTCCAACTGGTTTTGGTTTTGCCACGCGTTTTTGGCCAGATATGGGCCCAGTAGATGGAACCTGTTGTGATGTTGATGCCTGCTGCGGCTCCTCCTCCTCCACTTCAGAACTACTGCCGCCTGCACCCTGTTCCCCCAATGGCTGCCAATCGGGGTCCACAACTGGGTCATCTATGACCTCCTCTTCTATGTCGTGTGCGATTTCGTCTGTGTCACCGTGTAAGCCGGTGGTATAGCGTCCGTGACGGGGCACCATAGTCTCCGCTGGGTTTGATTCTGCCTCAGTACACTGCGAGGGCAATGTTCTGGTCTGAGTCAAAGGAACAGCATAGTAATCTGGCTGTGGCTGTGCATCTGTGCACTCCATGTCCGATTCAACTTCTAATGGACATGGCCTGTTAACTGTTTCACTGTCTAACCCAGGAACGGTATGTGTAAAGAGCTCCATGGAGTAACCCATTGTGTCTCCTGACACATCCTTCTCTCTTGTTCTGGGTGAAGAAGACAAGGAAGCGACTTGTCCCTGACCGGGAGCATCCACTGACGATGCACTGCTCTGACATTTGGCACTTTCCGAGGAGGAGGCGAAAGAGCTAGAGGCAGAGTCAGCAATGAAAGTCAATACTTGTTCCTGCTGCTCCGGCTTCAAAAGTGGTTTTCCTACTCCCAGAAAAGAGAGCGTTCGAGGCCTTGTGTAGCCAGACAATGAACCTGGCTCAACAACTCGAGACTTAGGTGCTGTACTGCTTTTACCACGACCACCTGATGCTCCACCACCACTACCATCATTACCAGCTGACAATGACCGCCCACGGCCACGACCTCTTCCACTAGACTTCCTCATTGCTTGCAAAACGTAACCAAAGTAACACTATTTGTTACTGTAAAACAACTTATAAGGTGAACTCAAACTTCTGTAGGATTTATATATACCTTTATAGGTGCCTGACACTGAAAGGAAAATCAGGCCCAATGTTACACACTAGGTTTTCTGTGGCCCAATAATTTGAGACATATGGCACACACAGGCCCAGCACTCAAGCAGAAATGCCAATCTTAATCTCCCACTATTTTTTTTTTCTGGGAGAATTTACCCTAAAAAAAAAAAAAAAAGGCCCAGTATTACACAGTGTTTTCAGTGGCACACAATGAGAGAGAGATGCCACACACAGCAATGGCACGGAGGCAGACTTGACAATATTTATCTCCCACTAATTTTTTTTTTTGGGAAAAGGGAGAATTTAGAAAATTAAAAAAAAAGGACAAGTATTACACAGTGTTTTCCGTGCCACACAATGAGAGAGAGATGCCACACACAGCAATGGAACGGAGGCAGACTTGCCAATATTTATCTCCCAATAATTTTTTTTTTTTTGAAAAGGGAGAATGTACCCCCCAAAAAAATGGCCAAGTATTACACAGTGTTTTCAGTGCCACACAATGAGAGAGAGATGCCACACACAGCAATGGCACGGAGGCAGACTTGACAATATTTATCTCCCACTAATTTTTTTTTGGAAAAGGGAGAATTTAGAAAAAAAAAAAAAGGCCAAGTATTACACAGTGTTTTCGGTGCCACACAATGAGAGAGAGATGCCACACACAGCAATGGCACGGAGGCAGATTTGCCAATATTTATCTCCCTGCAGTTATCTCAGAAAAGTATGGCAGGCAGCTGTAAAAGGACTGCTGCACACAAAAGTGTGGACAAACACAAGATAGCTGTGCAGAAAGGAAGGAAAAACAGGATTTGTGCTTTGAAAAAAAGCAGTTGGTTTACACAGCGGCGTACACACAAAGCAACGCAGCTATCAGGGAGCCTTCTAGGGCAGCCCAATGAGCTACAGCGCTGAGGAAAAAAAAATGTAGCTTCCACTGTCCTGCAAACAAAAGGTGGTATTGGACAGTGGAAATCGCTACAGCACAAGCGGTTTGTGGCTTCATGTACCCTGCCTATCACTATCCCTGCTTCTGAAGAAGCGGCAGCAACCTCTCCCTACGCTCATATCAGCAGCAGGAAGATGGCGGTCGGCGGGAACGCCCCTTTATAGCCCCTGTGACGCCGCAGAAAGCAAGCCAATCACTGCAATGCCCTTCTCTAAGATGGTGGGGACTGAGATCTATGTCATCACGCTGCCCACACTCTGCGTCCACCTTCATTGGCTGAGAAATGGCGCTTTTAGCGTCATTGAAACGCGACTTTGGCGCAAAAGTCGCGTACCGCATGGCAGACCCCACACAGGGATCGGCTCGGTTTCATGAGACGCCGACTTTGCCAAAAGTCGGCGACTTATGAAAATGAACGATCCGTTTCGCTCAACCCTAGAGGTGAGTGATAAGTTTCATGTGTGATGCTCTGCAGGTCCGGCAGCTGCGATTCTCTGCACACGGCGGGGCAGGTTGGAGAAGGTGGCGGTGAGGCAGGGCTGGGGCGGTGTCTCCTCTGCCCGGAGCTGGGAGAAGGGAGCAGGTTTCTGGCTGGTACTGGAAGTTTCACTCTCTGGTGATGGAGGTGGCGGGTGGCTCCGCTCCGGCCTGTGTGAAGTGATAATCCCCGGGAGGAAGGTCAACAAGTCACAGGAAGCCATACCACTGCGGGTGTTGCTGTGGTGCTGCGTGTACACAGGTGTACGCCGAGGCTGGAGGTGAAGGTGCGCGCTTCGTCACCCCTGTGGGGGTCCTAGCAGCAGGCGGGCACTGCACATGCTCAGATTCACCTGGGACTGGTGTACGGGGGGCTACCGCCAGAGACACCTGTGGAGCTCAGGTGCCACCAGCAGGACGCTACTATTATACATATGGGGGAGCTGATGTCTTTGCCTTACAAATGGTGATTGAATACAAAGTATCAAGACATTGATAAGTTCCCCCAGGTAACCTTGAGAACCATGCTGGTTGTCATCGTTTTCAGTGGCAGTGCGATACCACGTGTAAAACCAATATTAACCTGTGGTGGAGTTATGTCAACTAAAGTGGGTCTTAAAAATAAAAATTGGGAAAATGCATCCCCTCCCCCAGTATTGTGACTCTGGTCGCTCCCGTCAAGGTCCAATATGGTGTATTTGGCGCCTCAGATTACAGGACACACGTATCCGTGGTACTGAAAACGCCATCTGTGCCTGGTGGAGCCTTTCCCTGCAGATGTCAGCACTTAAATCCCCAAAAAATCCACATTTAAATGTTTTGTCTGATGCCGCACACTCCGGATTGGGAGGAGAGTGACGCCGATGATGTCACGTCTACACTCGTTCTTCTGGGACGCCACGATTGTCCGGCGCTTATAGGTGCGGAGTCATCAGCACCAATACCCAGAGAGATCACGTAGATCCCACCGCTACCACCAGTTCTCAGGGGACACAACTCCGCTGCCTCCGATCGTCAGGACAATTACGCTATTGACTGACGAGTGATGGAGGAGGCCGCAGTTGCTTCCACTACTACTACTTTATTTAATTTGCAAATGAGAATCACAGCATTCTCGTACTTGTATACTAAAGCTTGTTTTTATTGTCAGCGCTCCGTTTACTAAAAGTGAGTGCCGTCTAAAATCAGTTTGCAAGTCTGCGCTTACTCACTGAGGCTGGTTTCACACTTGTGCTTTTTTTGTCCAAGTCAGGAAAAATCGTGTTTTTCAGCCAAATCCTGAGGTTATGTGCACACGGTGTGGATTTTGCATACAGTACCATGTAAACCTATGGAAAACAAAATCCGCTGTGCTCATGGTGTGGAAAATACTACACGAAAACGCTTTTCTTTGTGCGGATTCCGCAGCGTATTACACCTGCTCATCAATAGGAATCCGCAGATGTTAAAATGCAGGTGAAATCTGCACAAAAAAACACTGGAAATCCGTGGGTAATTCGCAGGTAACTATACAGCAAATAACCTATACCCTTAGTTTATAGAGTAGATAAAAACATACCTTTATTTGAACAAGCTAAAACCATGAGACAACTACAACAGATATACACATAAAACACACAACCGTGCTCTCTAGCAAGAACCCTAACTGGGGTACTGCATAACCACTGCCTGCCAGCGGAGGTTGGCACCCTAAACACAAATGCGAGATTGGCGCCCCCACTCGTCGGCGGCTGACCCTATAGCTCCTAACATGCGTCCTATGCCAGAAAGTGTACCATACACACTGTCATAGATACCTGACAGGAAAGTTGTTAATCAGACAGCATAGATAGATGGTAGATATATGTAAACATGGAATTTTTATTCTACCCTTAACAGGGCTGCATGTGGCAGGGTGAGAGACACGGACTGAAAACACAGGTGCAAAAAACAAAAATGTGCTTGTGCAAAAAAAACAACCACTCGCTACCTCTGTACCCTGTCCAGAGATGCCCTGCCTGACTGTGGAGGTTGGCACCCTACTGTGCAGCAGATATGGTGCCCCCACTCAACGATGGCTGACCCTGGAATGACCCTATGGATGTGCTAAGACTCAATCCAACCTGGATAAACAAAATATGGGGTATATCTGCATATCTGGGCCTCCTGATGAGCCTTGTGGCGAAACGCGATGAGGTGTTCAGCTCATCAATATGATAAGTATCGGCTCTTATCCTCTGTAATGAGATATGATGTGTATTATCGGTTATGTCTCAATTTTTTGTCCACTGACCTGTGGAGTTATGTTCCTGCCTGCCTGCCCTGCTTTATGGGATAAATGATATCTTTAATTATACCCCATATTTTGTGTGGTTGTTTTTTTTGCACGAGCACATTTTTGTTTTTTGCACCTGTGTTTTCAGTCCGTGTCTCTCACCCTGCCACATGCAGCCCTGTTAAGGGTAGAATAAAAATTCCATGTTTACATATATCTGCCATCTATCTATGCTGTCTGATTAACAACTTTCCTGTCAGGTATCTATGACAGTGTGTATGGTACACTTTCTGGCATAGGACGCATGTTAGGAGCTATAGGGTCAGCCGCCGACGAGTGGGGGCGACAATCTCGCATTTGTGTTTAGGGTGCCAACCTCCACTGGCAGGCAGTGGTTATGCAGTACCCCAGTTAGGGTTCTTGCTAGAGAGCACGGTTGTGTGTTTTATGTGTATATCTGTTGTAGTTGTCTCATGGTTTTAGCTTGTTCAAATAAAGGTATATGTTTTTATCTACTCTATAAACTAAGGGTATAGGTTATTTGCTGTATAGAGATTTGATTATTAACCTAAGCTGTAGCATCAGCACTTGTTTTCTTAATTCGCAGGTAAAACACAGTTCGATTTACCTGCAGATTTTTAAAAAATGTTGCGGGAAAATCCGCACACAAATACGCAACATTGGCACATAGCCTGATCCTTTCAGGATCCAGTTTTTTTTCCTTTTACTTTAATTGTGTCATTAAGAAACCTGAAGTAACTGGATTCTACCTGACACCATTAAAGTGAATGGGCAAAAACGGAATCCTGAAAGGATCAGGATTTGGCTGAAAAACCTGATTTAAAAAAAAAAAAAACGCAAGTGTGAAACCAACGACATTGGATGAGTGCAGCTGCGCGGTACAAGTGTCAGTGTGGGTGCGCACAATGTGGCTGCACGCTCGCTCTGACGCCTGTCTGCTCTTGGCTTCCCTTTGAACACCTTCAGTAAAGAGGAGGGTGAATGAGCAGACAGCATGTCTCTATATCACTAGGCCTCTCCTCACTGAAGCAATGGTTAGGGCACCTATTTTAATCTTTTGATGACTTTGGAAAGCTGAAGGTATTAGTAAAACACTCAAAAGACTGAACCTGTGCGCAGCAAGTGCAGACTTTCATTTTTTTAGCGTTTAATTAGTGCTTTTTAAAGCGTTTTACAGATTAGATCTGCCTTAAATAGATGTCATGTGCACAGACTCAGTGTGTGACGTCAGTAAGGGGCGCGACCACGAAAAGTGCCTAGGGCAGCATGAAGGCCAAATGCGGCCCTGTATGTATCCATCCTGGCCCCTCATATGTATCCATCCTAGTCCTTTGTCCCGTCCCCATATATCCATCCTGCCACCCCCTTTATATCCATCCGGGAACTTTGTCCTGCACCCATATATCCATCCTGGCCCCTCATATGTATCCATCCTAGTCCTTTGTCCTGCACCCATATATCCATTCTGCCGCCAACCTTATATCCATGCTAGTTCTTTATCCTGTCCCCATATATCCATCCTGCCACCCCCCTTATATCCATCCGGGTCCTTTGTCCTGCACCTATATATCCATCCTGCCACCCCCCTTAAATCCATCCTAGTCCTTTGTCCTGCACCCATATATCCATCCTGCCGCCCCCATTATATCCATCCTGGTACTTTTTTCATGCCCCCATATATCCATGCTGCCTCCCCCCTTATATCCATCCAGGTCCTTTTTTCTTGCCCCCCATATATCCATCCTGCCACCCCCCTTATATCCATTCGAGTCCTTCTTTCCTGGAGATAGAGAGACAGCCAGCCAGGGAGACAGAAAGACAGCCACAGAGATGGCCAGAGACACACAGCCAGCCAGAGACACACAGATGCAGCCAGAGACAGCCACAGAGAGACAGCCAGACACAGACAGCCACAGTGACAGAGACAACCACAGTGACAGAGAGAGCCACAGACAGAGACAGCTTCATCGACAGCCACACAGAGAGACAGCCACACAGAGTGACAGCCACAGAGACAGACAGAGATAACCACAGAGACAGCCACAGAGACAGGCACAGAGAGAGACAGCCACAGAGAGAGACAGCCAGACACAGGCAGCCACAGAGACAGACAGCCACAGAGACAGAAAGCCACAGAGACAGAAAGCCACAGAGACAGACAGCAAGACAGAGACAGCCACTGAGACAGACACAGCCACAGAGACAGACACAACCACAGAGACATATAATAGTAGACTCGGCACACACCAAAGCGTAAATGTTGTGAAGAGGGGGGTTTATTAGGTAAAGTACATACAGTGACGTTTCGGTCTAATCACTAGACCTTCATCAATGTACTGAAAAATACAACAAAATATAATATAAACATAACTGAAATATTTACAAGGTGGGTCATTATACAATCACTTACATAGAAATATTAGCAATGTACATATGCAGTGAAACATCAGACTTATAGCACTGATAGCAATAATCAGTACAAGGAGCAAGGCCATGAGGATCCATAGCGAACAATAAATCCCAGATGAAGATCATTAAACTGTTAAATATGTGGATTTATAAACAGAAACTATATTGGAAATGTATATCAGATATACAAGAAGCGCACCTACCCTCACAATAACAGTGAAGCGGGTACCCCCGAGTTGTAGTATAGACAGTCTGTCCTAAAGGGGGGGTGGGAAAAAGGCCATGTGTTACTAAGTGCAACCCAGTGAGGCTGCGAAAAAGGTGAGAGCTTCCATCCAACCAGGATGAAAGACTCCATACCCAAATCACAATATAAGAGAGTAGAAAGAATTGTTTCCAAACAAGACCTGCGCATACAACGGCTACAAGAGATGCGCTCTAAATTCGCAGAGAGGGGATATCCCCCCCATGTCTTAGACCCCATTGAAACCACCACTGCCATGCAGCCAAAGCCCAAGTCAGGAAACCGCATCCCTTTCGTCCATAACTACCACCCTATGGCGTACTTACTACACAAATCTATAAGGCGACATTGGCATATCCTAGGGACAGCACATCCACACATAAAAGAATGGCCTTGCTCCTTGTACTGAGTATTGCTATCAGTGCTATAAGTCTGATGTTTCACTGCATATGTACATTGCTAATATTTCTATGTAAGTGATTGTATAATGACCCACCTTGTAAATATTTCAGTTATGTTTATATTATTTTTTGTATTTTTCAGTACATTGATGAAGGTCTAGTGATTAGACCTAAACGTCACTGTATGTACTTTACCTAATAAACCCCCCTCTTCACAACATTTACGCTTTGGTGTGTGCCGAGTCTACTATTATATATATTACGGCTTGGGTCCCTACTTGAGCACCACCTCTTCCTAGTAGTGCCTACGTTTATACCTTACAACCACAGAGACAGACAGACAAACAGAAGATTCCTCTTACCTTCCTGTGCTCCCAGAGGCGGTGTCGTCCTCCTCTGCAGGTCGGCGCGCACATAGTAAAATGGTTGTCAACCTAGCAAAGGCTGGCGGCTAATGTGCGTCTGTCGCATGCGGCGCATGACACTGACGTCATACGCCGGTGACGACGGGCGCTCACCTGTCGTCAGAGAGGATAGGGGCACGCGCCGCAGCGGTTCAGGTAATGACCGATTCGTGCGCTAGCCCTGCACTTTGCGCTTTTAAAGTGCCCGCGTCCCTAAAAAACGCAGACTTTTTTTTAATTTTATTTTATTCCTCCTCTCCTGCCCCCAGAGACAAGGGCCCACCGGGGAAACCCCCTATACCCAGCCAGGCAAGTCCGACCCTGCGTACAATAGGTCACAAGAAAACAATCTCAGAATCACTGGTATCTGTTGAACTTTTCAGACTTATGACCACATAAATTGACACTGATCAGAATTGTGAAATTTGGCCTGGTCATGAAGCTCGGGGGTGAAGGGGTTAAAGCGTTGTAAGAGGAATCCCTCTCTTATAGGGGTGAACCTAGCCTCTCTGCTGTCTGAGGCGAACGGCAAAACGGCGCCCCCCCCATAGTAAATTTTTAAAATCGGTAGACATAAATCTTTCATACTGATGTTTATCTATCCTGTAAAGCTGAGTACAATAGTGGACAATTTAATTTAGATAAATAGTAAAAAAAGTTTCCAAACAAAAGGATGTTGTCGGTGCCATCACAAGCACATACAAGAACAGCACAGAAGTGTCCAGAATAAGGATCAGTAATGGCAATGGCAGGCTTGGCACAAGCATACAGACACACAGAAGGCTGGCAGAGCGTTGGCCCTGTAGGCAGGCACAGTCCTGCATCCCTCTAGCACAGGAGGCAGCACTGACTGCCAACTTATTATCTTTGGCTCACGCCTACAAAACTCTGCCTCCACTGCACTAAGCTGGTAAAATGGTGTGTCTTCCCCAACAGACCAAGCCTCCTTCTCCTGAAATGCTTAGCCAATCACAAGCGCCGCACAAGGGCCTGTCTGGACCTAATAGTGGGGGCTTCCTATTGGGTTAAGTAAGGGATGTGAGAGTGGGAAGGGGGACGAGCGCCACCGACAAACCACCGCTCGGGAGAAACAAGTGAGCAATTACCTGGGGAGGTATTATGGAGACAATATCCTTGAGCACAGCTATGATGGGGATAACTCTCATGGACACAGCTATGATGGGGCAACTCATGGGACACAGCTATGATGGGGGTAACTCTCATGGGAAACAGCTATGATGGGGATAACTCATGGGACACAGCTATGATGGGGTAACTCTCATGGGACACAGCTATGATGGGGTAACTCTCATGGGACACAGCTATGATGGGGATAACTCAGTTTCCTATGTTGCAGGATTGCAATGTATCAGTAAAATTGGATGTAGCATCTGATTATTTTTTTGTAACCATAGACTTGAATGGGCACAGTCAAGAGAAAAATATATCCATAACACAAACAGTCATCTGAGACAAAAAAGTTATATAAAGTACAGATTCTTGTTTGTAAGGAATTTGGATATATTTAAAAAACGAAGTACAAATCTAGAATTAGGGATTCTCTACATTACAATCGTAGCATCAGCCAAGTGAATACATTTACAAAAATACACAAAAGTATTTAAAGCTAGCTAGCTGCAGACTGAACACACCAATAATGCTTACATCCAAACTACCTTTTTTGCCAGGTATATGGGTTTTTAGCTGTATAGTATATATTATGTTTTACTATAAAAACAAACGTATACCTGGCATGTAAGCCTGACCATCACAGTCCATGGTCAGCTCTGCCTCTGAGTACCTCTTTTCTGAAATGCAGACGCTCGGCCACAACCGGATTACAAGGTCTTATCCTCTTATGTATTTTAGTAACAGACAGGTGGAACTGATGTGCAAATGTAGGACTTCTATTGTGTGAGTAAGCTTACAAATACTGATGTAAAATACCGACCAAATACTGAATGTGTGAATGTGGCCATAGATTTGTATAGGTGCTCGTGATCCAGTGATTGGATGCACCCGCAGCATGCTGCGATTGTTGGCTCATACCGAATCAAGATGAGAGATTGAGGGTTTTGGTGGAGTTAGGTGAGGTTGAAAGTATGGTTTAATTGAGATTATTGAAGGAGTCTGTGTCATTTTTTCAATTAAAGGAGTTTGCTCTGGCTTTGTCTTTATTTATAATACAACTATAGGATTAGTAATGGATAGGTGTCTTATAGACACCTCTGCATTAATAAGCCGTGGGCTTGATGACACCTGACAATACAAAGGTGATGTCAACCCCTCAAATATGTTTCAAAAAACTGACCGTCACATCCAAACATAGACTAAGTGTGAACAGGTGCTGAACCTAGAGTCACCAACTCATATACAGTCAAGTAAATAAGGCAGCACACTGCAGCGCTGAAGCATGCAAACATGAAACATGAAAACTGAACTGCATTACTGCACTAGAAATATGAAAAATGAGAGCGTTTAGCGCATAAAAATGCCAATTTTATGTGTACCTGGTAGCCACTTTAGAGCATCTCTCATATACCAGGTCCTACGCTTTCCTTTCCTCGCTGAGAATATTCTCAGCGAGGAAAGGAAAGCGTAGGACCTGGTATACGAGAGATGCCCTAAAATGGCTACCAGGTACACATAAAATTGGCCATTTTTCATATTTCTAGTGCAGTAATGCAGTTCAGTTTTCATGTTTGCATGTTTCAGCGCTGCAGGGTGCTGCCTTATTTACTTAACCCCTCAAATATGAACCCTGCTTGCCACCGCTACAGGGCAAGTAGGAAGAGGCGGGCAAAGCTCCTTTCCTGGGCAGCTGGGGGGGCAATATCCATGGCCCCTTACCAGTCTGAGAATACCAGCCCCCAGCTGTCCGCTTTAGCAAGTTTGGTTGTCAAAAATGGGTGGACTTCACATCGTGTTTTTTTTTTTTATTTAAATAATTAAAAATTATGGCATGGGGACCCCTCTATTCTTGATAACTAGCCTTGCAGAAGCTGACAGCTGAGGGTTGCTGCTCCCAGCTGTGAGTTTTGCCTGGCTGGTTAACAAAATTACAAGGGAACCCACACCGTTTTCTTTTTAAATTATTTATTTACAGTGCAGGAGTGGCATATGAAGTGGCATACTCCCATCCACTGCTCCTTCTCTCACTATTATTAGTGGCGGCAAGTGTCGGATGATGAGAGCAATTGTCCCATCAGCTGACACCAGTGACCAGAGGTAAACTTTATACCTCCGATCACAGCTGAGCGCTCACGCTGTCTTCGGAAAAACCTAAAAAAATCCTACTTATCGTCCCTGTACTCCCTCACAGCATCTTGTTCTGGCGCCACCAACTGCAGCTGCCGGGCAATAATGTGTGCCAGCTACTTTAGGGAATGAATATTCACTGCCCTCCACGTCTATGAGAGTGGAGAGAAGTGAATATTAGTTTCTTTTAAGTAGCGGGCACACGTGCAGGAAGCTGGCTGCTGACACTGTGCACTAGGGTGACCACAAAAAATCGATGTTGGAATTTTGTCCGTCTGGACCCCACAAAATGATTCCCCTTTCCGGATATTGAGATAGCCAAAATTTGAGCTCGATCAAACGACGTTAACCCGTGCCGCTCGTCGCTCAAAGTTTGAAAAAATCTGAATTTTTGCCCAAAAAAGCTGACATATGAAGCCATAACTCCAGAATGGTAAATAATAAAGACACGCTTAATATCTCAAAAGAAAGCTAATGTTGTTCTTCAAAATTTATATTTTATACATAATTATTATTTTAAGTCAAACTGAGTTAAAACATCTTATAGCCCCAAGAACGTGACCTGGTACCACTAGGAGCATACTTCGTATATTTTGTTATTAAGTGATACATTTTTTTTTTTTTGGTATATTTTTGAGTTTAAAGTAGAAATATAATAAAAAAACAAGTAATACTGATAAGTCTAATGACTTTTTTTATTTTAAAATATAAAAATGAGGTATTTAATACATATTGAAATAATATAATATATAATATATATATATATATATATATAATATATATATTATATATATATATAAATATAATATATATATATATATATATATATATATATATATATATATATATATATATATATATATATATATATATATATATATATATATATATATATATATATATATATATAATAATATAATATATACACATGCATTTCTGTCGGATAACTTAGCATGAGCAAGATGCAATTACTAAGCTGGAAAAAGTTCACGCCGCGTGGAGAAGTCTTCAAAAAGACTGGAAGAAAACATCGGAAACGGCCAAGAACAAATTTAAACAGTTTGTTGAAAGGTTGGATGATCTCTTTGATATTGCTCAACAAGATGCCTTGGCTCTGTTGAAATCGGAAGAAGATAAGGCGTTTCTCGTGAAACAGAGGCAGAAGGGCCGCCCAGGTTCCATGGCTGGAGTGGACATCAAGTTGTGTCAAGCTGAAGAAATCAAGGCGCAAAAGGAACTTGCAAAAATGAACCGACAAATCCAAGAAGAAACTTTTGATATTGGTGAGTTTATTTTATTATTATTATTCTAAAAAGTAGATAAACAAATAAGTAAATAGTTTCAATATAATTGAAAGAAAATTGTACAATGCACATGAAAGCATCATTTGGCATCTTTATGATTGAGTTTATATTCTTAAAATAATACCTATTGATAATTAGAAGTAGGTAATTTAGTACCTATGTATTATTACTATTCTGCTAAAACGACACGTTTTTATAGTCTTTTTTTTCTCTTTCTTTTGTTACTTCTTAGAGACGGATGATGAAGACAAGCTCGAAGAAGGAAAAGAAGAAGAAGATACTGAAGAGGACAACATCTACCAGGAACTTGAGAGCTTGGAGGAAATGGACAACATCCCTGAAGAAGCTGCAGAAGATCCAGGACCATCTGAGAGCAAGAGGATGAAACTTTCATTTGCAAGGGGCGTTAAAGAGATTTTAAACATGAAATTATCCATTGTGTTAGATCGATGTAAGTTATCCGACAGAAATGCATGTGTATATATTATATTATATATATATATATATATATTATATATATTATATATTATATATATTATAATATATATATATATATATATATATATTTATATATATATTATATATTATATATATATATATATATATATATATATATATATATTATATATATATATTATATTATATATTATATTATTTAAATATGTATTAAATACCTCATTTTTATATTTTATAATAAAAAAAGTCATTAGACTTATCAGTATTACTTGTTTTTTTATTATATTTCTACTTTAAACTCAAAAATATACAAAAAAAAAAAATGTATCACTTAATAACAAAATATACGAAGTATGCTCCTAGTGGTACCAGGTCACGTTCTTGGGGCTAAAAGATGTTTTAACTCAGTTTGACTTAAAATAACAATTATGTATAAAATATAAATTTTGAAGAACAACATTAGCTTTCTTTTGAGATATTAAGCGTGTTTTTATTATTTACCATTCTGGAGTTATGACTTCATATGTCAGCTTTTTGGGCAAAAAATCGGATTTTTTCAAACTTTGATCGACGAGCGGCACGGGTTAACGTCGTTTGATCGAGCTCAAATTTTGGCTATCTCAATATCCGGAAAGGGGAATCGTTTTGTGGGGTCCAGACGGACAAGATGCCCACATTTTTTCAAACCCATATAAGATCTGGTCACCCTACTGTGCACGCTATTACAGAGAAATGAATATTCACTGCCAGCACAGTGGACACAGGCTTTAGCCACAGCAGCCGGTTTCTGCCTCCTGTGAACCGTTTCTCCGCCGCTGCCGCTCCCCCTCCGTCTTCAGGGACACTCACTCGAGTATAAGCTGAGGGGGGTTTGTTCAGCATAAATAAAGTGCTGAAAAACTCAGCTTATACTCGAGTATATGGTATTTAACCCCTTAATCCCATATGACGTACTATCCCGTCGAGGTGGGGTGGGCCTTAATTCCCACCGACGGGGGGAGTGCGGCCGATCGCGGCCGGGTGTCAGCTGACTATCGCAGCTGACACCCGGCACTATGTGCCAGGAGCGGACACGGACCGCCCCCGGCACATTGCGATCAAACATGATCGCAGTGTTCCGGCGGTACAGGGAAGCATCACGCAGGGAGGGGGCTCCCTGCGGGCTTCCCTGAGACCCTCGGAGCAACGCGATGTGATCGCGTTGCTCCGAGCGTCTCTTACCTCCTCTCCCTGCAGTCCCCGGATCCAAAATGGCCACGGGGCTGCATCCGGGTCCTGCAGGGAGTGGCTTACCAAGTGCCTGCTCAGAGCAAGCACGTGGTAAGCCTGCAGCACTGTAAGTCAGATCACTGATCTGACAGAGTGCTGTGCAAACTGTCAGATCAGCGATCTGTGATGTCCTCCCCATGGGACAAAGTAAAAAAAAAAATTTCCACATGTGTAAAAAAAAAAAAAAATCCTAAATAAAGGAAAAAAAAATATATAATTCCCATAAATACATTTCTTTATCTAAATAAAAAAAACAAAACAATAAAAGTACACATATTTAGTATTGCCGCGTCCGTAACGACCCAACCTATAAAACTGCCCCACTAGTTAACCCCTTTCGTAAACACCGTGAGAAAAAAACGAGGCAAAAAACAACGCTTTATTATCATACCGCCGAACAAAAAGTGGAATAACACGCAATCAAAAAGACGGATATAAATAAACATGGTACCGCTGAAAACGTCATCTTGTCCCGCAAAAAACGAGCTGCCATAGAGCATCATCAAATAAAAAATAAAAAAGTTATAGCCCTCAGAATAAAGCGATGCCAAAATAATTATTTTTTCTATAAAATAGTTTTTATCGTATAAAAGTGCCAAAACACAAAAAAATGATATAAATGAGATATCGCTATAATCGCACTGACCCGAAGAATAAAAATGCTTTATCAAATTCACCAAACATGGAACGGTATAAATGCCCCCCCCAAAAAAGAAATTCATGAATAGCTGGTTTTTAGTAATTCTGCCTCACAAAAATCGGAATAAACAGCGATCAAAAACTGTCACGTGTCCGAAAATGTTACCAATAAAAACGTCAACTCGTCCCACAAAAAACAAGACCTGACATGACTCTGTGGACCAAAATATGTAAAACTTTTTTGCTATAAAAAGCGTCTTTTAGTGTGTGACAGCTGCCAATCATAAAAATCCACTATAAAAAACGCTATAAAAGTAAATCAAACCCCCATTCATCACCCCCTTAGTTAGGGAAAAATAATAAAATTAAAATAAATGATTTATTTCCATTTTCCCATTAGAGTTAGGGCTAGGGTTACGGTTAGGGCTAGGGTTAGGGCTAGGGTTACGGTTAGGGAAAGGGTTAGGGCTAGGTTTAGGATTGGGGCTAGAGTTGGAGCTAAAGTTAGGGTTAGGGTTGGGGCTAAAGTTAGGGTTAGGGTTGGGGCTAAAGTTAGGGTTAGGGTTTGAATTACATTTACGGTTGGGATTAGAGTTAGGGATGTGTTAGGGGTGTGGTTAGGGTTACCGTTGGGATTAGGGTTAGGGGTGTGTTTGGATTAAGGTTTCAGTTAGAATTGGGGAGTTTCCACTGTTTAGGCACATCAGGGGCTCTCCAAACGCGACATGGGGTCCGATCTCAATTCCAGCCAATTCTGCATTGAAAAAGTAAAACAGTGCTCCTTCCCTTCCGAGCTTTCCCGTGCGATCAAACACGGGGTTTACCCCAACATATGGGGCATCAGCGTACTGGGGACAAATTGGACAACAACTTTTGGGGTTCAAGTTCTCTTGTTACACTTGGGAAAATAAAAATTTGGGGGGCTAAAAATCTTTTTTGTGGGAAAAAAATATTTTTTATTTTCACGGCTCTGCGTTATAAACTGTAGTGAAACACTTGGGGCTTCAAAGTTCTCACAACACATCTAGATAAGTTCCTTGGGAGGTCTAGTTTCCAATATGGGGTCACTTGTGGGGGGTTTCTACTGTTTGGGTATATCAGGGGCTCTGCAAATGCAACGTGATGCCTGCAGACCAATCCATCTAAGTCTGCATTCCAAATGGCGCTCCTTCCCTTCCAAGCTCTGCCATGCGCCCAAACAGTGGTTCCCTCCCACATATGGGGTATCAGCATACTCAGGACAAATTGGACAACAACTTTTGGGGTCCAATTTCTCCTGTTACCCTTGGTAAAATACAAAACTGGGGGCTAAAAAATAATTTTTGTGGAAAAAAATATTTTTTATTTTCACGGCTCTGCATTATAAACTGTAGTGAAACACTTGGGGCTTCAAAGTTCTCACAACACATCTAGATAAGTTCCTTGGGAGGTCTAGTTTCCAATATGGGGTCACTTGTGGGGGGTTTCTACTGTTTGGGTATATCAGGGGCTCTGCAAATGCAACGTGATGCCTGCAGACCAATCCATCTAAGTCTGCATTCCAAATGGTGCTCCTTCCCTTCCAAGCTCTGCCATGCGCCCAAACAGTTGTTCCCCCCACATATGGGGTATCAGCACACTCAGGACAAATTGGACAACAACTTTTGGGGTCCAATTTCTCCTGTTACCCTTGTGAAAATACAAAATTGGGGGCTAAAAAATCATTTTTGTGGGAAAAAAATATTTTTTATTTTCACGGCTCTGTGTTATAAACTGTAGTGAAACACTTGAGGGTTCAAAGCTCTCAAAACACATCTAGATAAGTTCCTTAGGGGGTCTACTTTCCAAAATGGTGTCACTTGTGGGGGGGGTTTAATGTTTAGGCACATCAGGGGCTCTCCAAACGCGACATGGTGTCCCATCTCAATTCCAGTAATTTTTGCATTGAAAAGACAAACTGCGCTCCTTCCCTTCCAAGCTCTGCCATGCGCCCAAACAGTCGTTTACCCCCACATTTCGGGTATCAGCCTACTCAGGACAAATTGCACAACAACTTTTGGAGTCCAATTTCTTCTCTTACCTTTGGGAAAATAAAAAAATGGGGGCAAAAAGATCATTTTTGTGAAAAAATATGATTTTTTATTTTTACGGCTCTGCATTATAAACTTCTGTGAAGCACTTGTTATTATTATTATTATTATTTATTTATAAAGCACCATTGATTCCATGGTGCTGTACATGAGAAGGGGTTACATACAAGTTACAGATATCACTTACAGTAAACAAACAATGACGGACTGATACAGAGGGGCGAGGACCCTGCCCTTGCGGGCTTACATTCTACAGGATTATGGGGAAGGAGACAGTAGGTTGGGGGTTGCAGGAGCTCCGATGTTGGTGGGGCGGTAGCTTCAGTAGTGGTGAGGAGGCAGCGGGGTCAGTGCAGGCTGTAGGCTTTCCTGAAGAGATGAGTTTTCAGGTTCCGTCTGAAGGATCCGACTGTGGTTGATAGTCGGACGTGTTGGGGCAGAGAGTTCCAGAGGATGAGGGATATTCGGGAGAAATCTTGGAGGCGATTGGATGAGGAGCGAATAAGTGTGGAGGAGAGAAGGAGGTCTTGGGAGGACCGGAGATTACGTGAGGGAAGATATATGGAGATTAGTTCAGAGATATATGGAGGAGACAGGTTATGGATGGCTTTGTAGGTCAGTATTATTAATTTGAACTGGATACGCTGAGGGAATGGGAGCCAGTGAAGAGATTTGCAGAGGGGGAAGCGGGGGAGTAGCGAGGAGAGAGATGGATTAGTCGGGCAGCAGAGTTAAGGATGGACTGGAGAGGTGCAAGGTTGTTAGCAGGGAGGCCGCAGAAAAGGATGTTGCAGTAGTCAAGGCGGGAGATGATGAGGGCATGCACAAGCATTTTAGTAGATTGAAGGTTGAGGAAAGGACGGATTCTGGATATATTTTTGAGCTGGAGGCGACAGGAGGTGGAAAGAGCCTGGATGTGCGGTTTGAAGGACAGGGCAGAGTCGAAGGTTACTCCGAGGCAGCGGACTTCCGGTACGGGGGAAAGCATGATGTCATTGATTGCGATAGATAGGTCAGGTAAGGAGGATCTGTGGGGTGGGTCAAAGTGCTCACCACACATCTAGATAAGTTCCTTAAGGGGTCTACTTTCCAAAACGGTGTCACTTGTGGGGGGTTTCAATGTTTAGGCACATCAGGGGCTCTCCAAACGCAACATGGCATCCCATCTTAATTCCAGTCAATTTTGCATTGAAAAGTAAAAAGTTGTATCGAAGAAATTTTACCACTATCATGAAGTACAATATGTCTCGAGAAAATAATGTCAGAATCGCAAAGATCCGTTGAAGCGTTCCAGAGTCATAACCTCATAAAGGGACAGTGGTCAGAATTGTAAAAATTGGCCCAGTCATTAACGTGCAAACCAACCTCGGGGCTTAAGGGGTTAAAAAATCATACAATGTGATTTTCTGTTTGTTTTTTTAATTTTATTTTTAGATTCTGTCTCTCTCAGTTGAAGTCTACCTATCATAAAAACTACAGACCTCTCCATTCTTTGTAAGTGGTAAAATTAGTAAAATCGTCAATGTGTCAAATACTAATTTACCCACTGTATGTGTAGCTAAAATCAGGATCTATTAACGCTGGCCACGAGCCTGCTTTCACAGGGGTTTCGTTATGACTGGTACAGTGGTCTTTTGCTGAACCCCAAATGTCTTGACAACCCATTGGCGCCCTGTGACCACATGACAATGTTCCTGATGGGTAGGGTCTGTGACACACTTCCAGACGAGGCGTGTTAAATGCTGTTGTTAGTCATTGACAGCAGCATTTAACTGACTAACAGCCTGGGTTGGGTCTCAGAGCCACCTATGGGTGTTGGAGGCACTTGATCGCTGATTTAATCAGCCATCAAGTGAAGGGAAAGATGCAGGCTCAGTTTCAGCGCTTGCATCAAAGACAGTGACATGATTGAGGATGTAAGTATAACTTATTGTACAATCTGTTGTGAATTCCGCTCTTGGGCTCCCTCCGGTGGTTGTAAGTGGCATTTTTGCGAGTTCTGCTCTTGGGCTCCCTCCGGTGGTTTTAAGTGGTACTGCTGCTCCTTGGATTTAGTAGTCAGCAGCTGCTTCCACTGATTGTCTTTCTGGCTCGACTATTTAGCCTGGTTCTATCCTTCAGCCTGTGCCAGTTGTCAATGGTTCCTGCTTGGATTCACATCTTTGCTTGGATTTCCCTGATATTCTGACCAGTTCAGCAAAGATAAGTCCTTGCTTGTTCTTTTGCTGTCCACATATTGTGGACTTAATCGTTCTGCACATTCTATGTTTTTTCTTGTCCAGCTTGTCACTATGGATTTATTCAGCTAGCTGGAAGCTCTGGGAAGCAGATTTACCCTCCACACCTTTAGTCAGGTGTGGAGATTTTTGTAAACTCTGTGCTGGATTTTAATACTGACCCCACAGTATTCTGTCCTGTTCTATCTATCTAGCGAGATTGGCCTCCTTTGCTACATCCTTGTTTCATTCTGTGTATGTCATTTCCCTCTCCACTCACAGTCAATATTTGTGGGGGGCTGTCTAACCTTTGGGGATTTTCTCTGAGGCAAGATAGCTTTCCTGTTTCTATCTTTAGGGGTAGTTAATCCTCCGGCTGTGACGAGGTGTCTAGGGAGTGACAGGAACATCCCACGGCTACTTCTAGTGTGCGTGTTAAGCTCAGGAATTGCGGTCAGTACAGGTACCACCTCCTCCAAAGCACGTCCCATGTTGCTCCTAAACCACCAGGTCATAACAGTACAACTGGCCAAAAATGAATTAAATGCATCTCAAAAGAAGGGAAAAAAAATTCTGAGCCATTTTTTTTTCTGCAGTCTGTTTGGTCTTTTTTTTCCTCTTAATCTCTGGGTGGTTCAGGATTTTGGCGCTGGCATGGATATTCAGGGTTTGTTTTCTCGTGTGGATCAACTTGCTGCAAGAGTACAGAGTATCCAAGATTATGTTGTCCAGACTCCGGCTTTAGAGCCTAAAATTCCTGCTCCTGATGTGATTTTTGGGGATAGATCCAAGTTTTTGAACTTTAAAAATAACTGCAAATTGTTTTTTGCTTTGAAACCCCGTTCCTCTGGTGATCCCATTCAGCAGGTAAAAATTGTCATCTCTCTGCTGCGTGGTGACCCTCAGGACTGGGCATTCTCCCTTGAATCAGGGGATCCGGCATTGCTTAATGTAGACACATTTTTTCTAGCGCTCGGATTATTGTATGACGGACCTAATTATGTGGATCATGCAGAAAAAATCTTGTTGGCCCTATGTCAGGGTCAGGAAGCGGCAGAATTATACTGCCAGAAATTTAGAAAATGGTTTGTGCTCACTAAATGGAATGAGGATGCTCTGGCAGCAATTTTCAGAAAGGGTCTTTCTGAAGCCCTTAAAGATGTTATGGTGGGGTTCCCCACGCCTGCTGGTTTGAGCGAATCTATGTCTCTAGCCATTCAGATTGATCGGCGCCTGCGCGAGCGCAAAGTTGTGCACCATATGGCAGTGTCCTCTGAGCGGAGTCCTGAGGCTATGCAATGTGATAGGATTTTGACTAGAGCAGAACGGCAGGGATTCAGATGTCAGAATAGGCTGTGTTTTTACTGTGGTGATTCTGCTCATGTTATTTCTGATTGCCCTAAGCGTACTAAGAGGGTAGCTAGGTCTGTTACCATCAATACTGTACAGCCTAAATTTCTCTTATCTGTGACCCTGATTTGCTCATTATCGTCCTTTTCTGTCATGACATTTGTGGATTCAGGCGCTGCCCTGAACTTGATGGACGTGGAATTCGCCAGGTGCTGTGGTTTTTCCTTGCAGCCTTTGCAGAGTCCTATTTTTTTGAGGGGCATTGATGCTACACCGTTAGCCAAGAATAAACCTCAGTATTGGACTCAGCTGACCATGTGCATGGCTCCAGCACATCAGGAAGATTGCCGTTTTCTGGTGTTGCATAACTTGCATGATGTTGTTGTACTGGGTTTTCCATGGTTACGGGAACATAATCCGGTGCTGGATTGGAAATCTATGTCTGTGACTAGTTGGGGTTGTCAAGGGGTACATAGTGACGTTCCTTTGATGTCAATTTCCTCTTCCCCCTCTTCTGAAGTCCCTGAGTTTTTGTCGGATTTCCAGGATGTATTTGATGAGCCCAAGTCCAGTTTCCTTCCTCCACATAGGGACTGTGATTGTGCTATTAACTTGATTCCTGGCTGTAAGTTCCCTAAGGGCCGACTTTTCAATTTGTCTGTGCCAGAGCATGCCGCCATGCGGAGTTATGTCAAGGAGTCTTTGGAGAAGGGGCATATTCGGCCGTCTTCATCACCATTGGGAGCGGGATTCTTTTTTGTTGCCAAGAAGGATGGCTCCTTGAGACCCTGTATTGATTATCGCCTCTTGAATAAGATCACGGTCAAATTCCAATACCGTTTACCTTTGCTTTCTGATTTGTTTGCTCGGATTAAGGGGGCTAGTTGGTTTACTAAGATTGACCTTCGAGGGGTATATAATCTTGTTCGTATTAAACAGGGTGGCGAATGGAAAACTGCATTTAATATGCCCGGAGGCCATTTTGAATACATTGTGATGCCTTTCGGGCTTTCTAATGCTCCTTCTGTATTTCAGTCCTTCATGCATGATATTTTCCGCAATTATCTTGATAAATTCATGATTGTGTATTTGGATGATATTTTAATTTTTTCCGATGATTGGGAGTCTCATGTGAAGCAGGTCAGGATGGTATTCCAGATCCTTCGTGATAATGCTTTATTTGTGAAGGGGTCTAAGTGCCTATTTGGAGTTCAGAAGGTCTCTTTTTTGAGTTTTATTTTTTCTCCCTCGTCTATAGAAATGGATCCTGTTAAGGTCCAAGCCATTCATGACTGGATTCAACCCACATCGGTGAAGAGCCTTCAGAAATTTTTGGGCTTTGCTAATTTTTATCGCCGTTTCATTGCCAACTTTTCCAGTGTGGTTAAACCTCTGACCGATTTGACGAAGAAAGGCGCTGATGTGACGAATTGGTCCTCTGCGGCTGTAGAGGCCTTTCAGGAGCTTAAACGCCAATTTACTTCTGCCCCTGTGTTGCGTCAGCCGGATGTTTCTCTTCCTTTTCAGGTTGAGGTTGACGCTTCTGAGATTGGGGCAGGGGCCGTTTTGTCTCAGAGGAATTCTGATGGTTCTTTGATGAAACTGTGTGCTTTTTTTTCCAGAAAGTTTTTGCCTGCGGAGCGCAATTATGACGTTGGCAATCGGGAGTTGTTGGCTATGAAGTGGGCATTTGAGGAGTGGCGACATTGGCTTGAGGGAGCCAAGCACCGCATTGTGGTCTTGACCGATCATAAGAATCTGATTTACCTCGAGTCGGCCAAGCGGCTGAACCCTAGACAGGCTCGATGGTCCCTGTTTTTCTTCCGTTTTGATTTTGTGGTCTCGTATCTTCCGGGATCTAAGAATGTTAAGGCTGATGCCCTCTCTAGGAGTTTTTTGCCTGATTCTCCTGGAGTTCTTGAGCTGGTTGGCATTCTTAAAGAAGGGGCGATTCTTTCTGCCATCTCCCCTGATTTACGGCGGGTACTTCAGGAATTTCAGGCTGATAAGCCTGACCGCTGTCCAGTGGGGAAGCTGTTTGTTCCTGATAGATGGACTAGTAAGGTAATTTCTGAGGTTCATTGTTCAGTGTTGGCTGGTCATCCTGGGATTTTTGGTACCAGAGATTTGGTTGCTAGGTCCTTTTGGTGGCGTTCCTTGTCGCGGGATGTGCGATTTTTTGTGCAGTCCTGTTGGACTTGTGCCCGGGCCAAGCCTTGCTGTTCCCGCGCTAGTGGGTTGCTTTTGCCTTTGCCGGTCCCTGAGAGGCCCTGGACGCACATTTCCATGGATTTTATTTTGGATCTTCCTGTTTCCCAGAAGATGTCTGTTATCTGGGTGGTTTGTGACCGGTTCTCTAAAATGGTCCATTTGGTACCTTTGCCTAAATTGCCTTCCTCCTTTGATTTGGTTCCATTGTTTTTTCAGCATGTGGTTCGTTTGCATGGCATTCCAGAGAATATTGTGTCTGACAGAGGTTCCCAGTTTGTTTCTAGGTTTTGGCGGGCCTTTTGTGCTAGGATGGGCATTGATTTGTCTTTTTCTTCGGCGTTTCATCCTCAGACAAATGGCCAAACTGAGCAAACTAATCAGACCTTGAAAACCTATTTGAGATGCTTTGTGTCTGCTGATCAGGATGATTGGGTGGCTTTCTTGCCGTTGGCCGAGTTTGCCCTTAATAATCAGGCTAGTTCGGCTACTTTGGTTTCGCCTTTCTTTTGTAATTTTGGTTTTCATCCTCGTTTTTCTTCGGGGCAGGTTGAGCCTTCTGATTGCCCTGGTGTGGATTCTGTGGTGGACAGGTTGCAGCAGATTTGGACTCATGTGGTAGACAATTTGACGTTGTCTCAGGAAAAGGCTCAATGTTTTGCTAACTGCTGTCGGTGTGTTGGTCCCCGGCTTCGGGTGGGGGATTTAGTCTGGTTATCTTCTCGTCATGTTCCTATGAAGGTTTCTTCCCCTAAGTTCAAGCCTCAGTTTATTGGTCCTTATAAGATTTCTGAGATTATCAATCCGGTATCTTTTCGTTTGGCCCTTCCAGCCTCTTTTGCCATCCATAATGTTTTCCATAGATCTTTGTTGCGGAGATATGTGGTGCCCGTTGTTCCCTCTGTTGATCCTCCTGCCCCGGTGTTGGTTGATGGGGAGTTGGATTATGTGGTGGAAAAAATTTTGGATTCTCGTTTTTTGAGGCGGAGGCTTCAGTATCTTGTCAAGTGGAAGGGTTATGGCCAGGAGGATAATTCTTGGGTTGTTGCCTCCGATGTCCATGCCGCCGATTTGGTTTGTGCTTTTCACTTGGCTCATCCTGATCGGCCTGGGGGCTCTTGTGAGGGTTTGGTGACCCCTCCTCAAGGGGGTACTGTTGTGAATTCCACTCTTGGGCTCCCTCCGGTGGTTGTAAGTGGCATTTTTGCGAGTTCTGTTCTTGGTCTCCCTCCGGTGGTTTTAAGTGGTACTGCTGCTCCTTGGATTTACTAGTCAGCAGCTGCTTCCACTGATTGTCTTTCTGGCTCGACTATTTAGCCTGGTTCTATCCTTCAGCCTGTGCCAGTTGTCAATGGTTCCTGCTTGGATTCACATCTTTGCTTGGATTTCCCTGATATTCTGACCAGTTCAGCAAAGATAAGTCCTTGCTTGTACTTTTGCTGTCCATATATTGTGGACTTAATCGTTCTGCACATCCTATGTTTTTTCTTGTCCGGCTTGTCACTATGGATTTATTCAGCTAGCTGGAAGCTCTGGGAAGCAGATTTACCCTCCACACCTTTAGTCAGGTGTGGAGATTTTTGTAAACTCTGTGGTGGATTTTTCTAGTTTTTAATACTGACCGCACAGTATTCTGTCCTGTTCTATCTATCTAGCGAGATTGGCCTCCTTTGCTACATCCTGGTTTCATTCTGTGTATGTCATTTCCCTCTCCACTCACAGTCAATATTTGTGGGGGGCTGTCTAACCTTTGGGGATTTTATCTGAGGCAAGATAGCTTTCCTGTTTCTATCTCTAGGGGTAGTTAATCCTCCGGCTGTGACGAGGTGTCTAGGGAGTGACAGGAACATCCCACGGCTACTTCTAGTGTGTGTGTTAAGCTCAGGAATTGCGGTCAGTACAGGTACCACCTCCTCCAGAGCACATCCCATGTTGCTCCTAAACCACCAGGTCATAACAACAATCATGGAGAAAAAAAAAGAGAATTCAATGCTTTTTTGTCTGATGTATCTATGGTATACTGACATACATTTAACAGTATTTCATAATTAGTTGGGTTTTTTTAAGTTTTTTTGACAAATACACCGATTCTATTTTTCAAGACTGGCCATTTTCTTGCCAATCTTGATTAAAGGGATGTGGTGGACTTCTGATTCATGAAAAGGCACACACAATGTTCACACTGCTTGCACTTATTCTCTACTCTATGCTACACAGTAACACAATCCAGGCCACACACACTGTATGTTACTCTCCATGCTACATACATAATTGCAAGTACACTGCATGGTGCAGAAAGCATGAGAACATGTTTTTCTGCTTCAGGCTAGTGTCACACAAACGTTTTTCTCACATCTGAGAAAATCTGTCCAACTATGCTAGTCCGACTTTGATCAAAGTGTGGTGTGATTTTCTCGGAGGTGGAGTAAAAAAGTGCGGTCCGTTGTTTTTTGTTTTTTTTTCCACAGATCATTAGAGTTAAACAAGTGAACGCCATCCAATTCTCGAAGCCAAATCTTGCATGTTGCAGTTTTATTCGTGAACCGACTCAATCTGAGGAAATCGGACATGTGCACCGCCTGGTAGAATTACACTGTGTTCCAAATTATTATGAAAATTGGATTTAGGTGTGATAAAGGTTTAATTGTTTTTCAAATAAACTCATGGATGGTATTGTGTCTCAGGGCTCAATGGATCACTGAAATCAATCTTAAACACATGGGATAATTAGTTTTCCAGGTGATTCTAATTAAAGGAAAACTACTTAAAAATGATGTTCCACATTATTAAGCAGATCACGGTTTTCAAGTAACATGGGAAATAAAAAGGATCTCTCTGCTGCTGAAAAGCATCAAATAGTGCAATGCCTTGGTGAAGGGATGAAAACATTAGAAATTTCCCAAAAACTTAAGTGTGATCATCGTACTGTTAAGAGATTTGTGGCTGTATCTGAGCACAGATGTGTTTGTGCTGATAAAGGCATAATGAGGAAGATTTCTGCCAGGCAAGTTCATCGGATTAAGAGAGCAGCTGCTAAAAAGCCATTACAAAGCAGCAAATATATATTTGAAGCTTCTGGTGCCTCTGGAGTCCCTTGAACCTCAAGGTGTAGGCTCCTTCAAAGGCTTGCTGTGGTGCATAAACCTACTATTCGGCCACCCCTAAACAGTGTTCATAAGCAGAAATGGTTGCATTGGGCCCACACATACATGAAGACTAATTTCCAAACATTCTTGTTTACTGATAAGTGTTGAGCAACCCCGGATGGTCCAGATAGATGGAGTAGTGGATGGTTGCTGGATGGCCACCATGTCCCAACAAGGCTTCAACAACAGCAAGGAGGTGGAGGGGTCATGTTTTGGGCCGGAATCATGGAGAAACAGCTGGTATGGCCCTTTAAGGTTCCTGAAGGTGTGAACATGACCTCTGCAAAGTATATAGAGTTTCTGACTGACAACTTTCCTCCATGGTATAAAAAGCAGAAATGTGCCTTCAGGAGCCAAATCATCTTCATGCATGACAATGCACCATCTCATGCTGCAAAGAATACCTCTGAGTCATTGGCTGCTATGGGCATAAAAGGAGATAAACTCATGGTGTGGCCACCATCTTCCCCTGTCCTCAACCCTATAGATAACCTTTTGGAGTATCATCAAGCAAAAGATCTATGAGGGTGGGAGGCAGTTCACATCAAAACAGCAGCTCTGGGAGGCTATACTAACTTCATGCAAATAAATACAAGCAGAAACTCTCCAAAAGCTTACAAGTTCAATGGATGCAAGAATTGTGAAGGTGATATCAGAGAATTGTCCTATGTTAACATGTAACTTGGCCTGTTAGGATGTTTTGGAGTGAAATAGCTTTTTGTTCAGTGAATGTGACCTCCTAATGCTGCAAATTCCACAAATGAGCATTTTCAGTTCTTTAAAACATATCAAATGTTTAGAAATTCTACTGTGCTTAATAATTTGGAACAGTGCATTTTAAGTTTTTATTCATTTTGGAGATTATACTGTTATCATTTTGAGGTTTATTCAATAAAATTCGATGTATACTCTAATGGGTGATTACTTTTATTAGACTGACTGTCATTTGCACCAACCATTTAGGAAAATCAGAGAAAAATGTCATTTGCATAATAATTTGGAACATAGTGTCTATGGGACGAGTGCTATCACTCAAAACAGATATCACTTTTCTGATTTATGCAGTTGTCTGCATGATTCATTAGGAGTGACAGCACAGAAAGTACAGAGGTGGAAATTGTCACAAATGGCTATACAAATCTTTAGTTCGTTTTCAGATTGGCAACCTTTGCAGTCGTAACATGGTACAATAAATTACCTATTTCTTCGACTTTTCATTTTATAGTTATTGATCGCTTATTTTTTCTTGAATTTTAGCATTCTGTGCAGCTGTTAAAAGAAAAGCAAAGTGTTGATTTAGTTTTGCGTATATTTTAGCAAACTGTTATAAGTCTGTATGTCATAAATCTAGAACAAAGACATACAAGATTGTAAAAAAAAGTTAGACCCTGCACACCAACATCTTATGCTCTGTTTCTGCAAGAGCCTTGATCACGGTATAAAAGTGCTGCATGATCTTTTAACCAATAAAATGCAAAATTAAGTTGAACAGATCATTTTGTAAGACTAGAAAACAGTGCTCACTTCTATGTTGAACAAGTTACTGTTTATTAGACAGATTTTAATTGTTTTTTTCCTTCCTCAGACCAATATGGTATCTTTAGAAGGTCTTACCAAAGTTGTTGATCCTTCTCAGTTAACATACGAATTTGATGGTAGCTTGGAGTATAACCATGAAGAATGGATAGCAATTCGGTTGTCACTTGAAGACTTCATTGGCAAAGCATCTCATATGCTTTTGCGACTTGAAGAGCTACAAGAGATGCTTGGTAATAAAGAACTGCCTCAGGATTTAGAAAGTGCTCGAAACATGATTGATTTTCATTGTCAATTAAAAAAAAGGGTTACTAAAGCCCCAATTGAAGACCTTGATATTGAAGGCCAAAAACTCATGGAAAGGATACAAAACAGTGAAAGTTTTCCAAAAAAGACTTTTAGCTCTGGCAATGCTGACCTTCAGAATTTTTTACCTAAAGTATCAACAATGCTTGATAGACTACATTCCACAAGGCAACATCTACATCAAGTTTGGCACCATCGAAAGCTAAAATTAGACCAATGCTTTCAACTTAGACTATTTGAACAAGATGCTGATAAGGTATGTGATTTATGAATAATATCCTAGGAATGTTTTGATTATTTTATCTTGTTCCATGTTTCTTAATTTTAGACGTTTTTGGCACTAAAACTGGCTTTGCATATTTATTTTATATCAATCCAAAAATCTAGTAGTATATGTGTACAGCAGTACATCTGTAGCCAAAGAAAATGAGCAACAGGCATGTTGAATTTTAGGATGCTTTATCCTTTGTTCTGCTTTAAGAAGTAGATCATGTGTGGTGTATTATACTTATCAATCCTCTCTGCAGTTGAAAAAAATCAAAACAACAAGATTATAAAGGAAAACCAATTCTAATTTGTTACTTATCTCTTGATGACTAATTTTGAGTTCAAACCTGTTATTGGTTAATATTCATAATTTTTTCCAGGTTTGCAAAAACAGATTTTGTCTAGGATTCCTTAAAGGGGTTGTTCACTACAAGGACAAGTCCTTCTTAAACTACGGTAAATGTTTGGCCCCGATAAAATAATAAATCCTATACTCACCTCCCGTGCCTGTGCCGTTCCTGCAGTGTCGGTACACGCTCTCTCCTCCGAAGCTGTGATGCACTGTTGTGATGGCATCACTGTCTACCCCATCGGACAAACTGAACATGAAGAGGAAGTCGGAATGAGCTGCAGCCATGTCTTCCTCTTCATGTTCAATTTGTCCAAAGGTGGAGACAGTGATGCCAGCGCTGATTGGGTGCTGGTGTCACATGTCACAACACCGCATTACAGCCTCGGGGAGAGTGAGAATGGCTCCGGCACGAGAGGTGAGTATGGGCTTTATTATTTTATAGCGGCGCCAAACATTTAGTTAAAAGCAAACCTGTCAGCAGGATTTTGTTAAATAAACTACAGGCATTGTTATGTTGCCACTGTTAAACTGATTAAAATGATACCTGTGTTGAAGAAATTTGTCATGTGGTTCCTGTGTAATCAGTGTTAGAAGTTTGCAGCTAATGATATGCCCGTGCTCTGGCATATTACAGGCCTCCCCAAAGCACAAACAGTCTCTCACCAGTGGTATTTCTGTTTTTTGCTTTTCCATTTTTTGCTCCCCTTCTTCCCAGAGCCATAACTTTTTTTTTATTTTTCTGTCAATATGGCCATGTGAGAGCTTGTTTTTTGTGGGACGAGTTTTACTTTTGAACAACATCATAGATTTTACCATATCATGTACTGGAAAACAGGGAGAAAAAATTCTAAGTGGAATGAATTTGCAAAAGAAAACTGAATTCCACAATTATTGTTTTTTCTTTTTTTTTATACCATGTTCACTATATGCTAAAACTCTGCCATTATGATTCTCCAATTCATTACAAGTTCGTAGATACCTGTGTAGTAAGAGTTAGTTTTTAATGGTTTCAACACGCCAATTAATTAATACTAATTATTGAGATATTGATATGGTTTCAATCAGTTTAATATGTAATATACACAGTATATCTTTTCAAGGAGTTCGCAGAAGGTAATTAATACTGAAATGTTTTACACCCAATGAGAGCATATAACTGGTTTTTGTTACAATCTTGATATTTATCTAACAAAAGATTGTAAATGACCTGGTCATTTACACTTATCTTCTAAGGCTGTGTGCACACGTAGCATATTTTTCGCGTTTTTTTCGCGGTTTTTCGCTATAAAAACGCTATAAAACCGTGAAAATAAACGCTTACATTAAGCATCCTATGTAATAGAATGCATTCTGCATTTTTTGTGCACATGCTGCATTTTTTTCCTGAGCGGAATCGCATTCCAGAAAAAAACGCAGCATGTTCATTAAAATTGCGGAATCGCGGCGATTCTGCACCCATAGGAGTGCATTGATCTGCTTACTTCCTGCACGGGGCTGTGCACACCATGCGGGAAGCAAGCAGATCATGTGCGGTTGGTACCCAGGGTGGAGGAGAGGAGACTCTCCTCCACGGACTGGGCACCATATATTTGGTAAAAAATAAAGAATTAAAATAAAAAATAATCCTATACTCACCCTCTGATGGCCCCCAAAGTGTTCCCGCCTCTCCAGTGCATGATCTCTCTTCCGTTCCTATAGATGATGTGGTTCAGGACCTGTGATGACGTCACTGTTTTGTGATTGGTCGCGTGACCGCTCATGTGACTCACATGACCAATCACAAGACAGTGACGTCATCGCAGGCCCTTCACTGCACTCCAGCTATAGGAACGGACGCCGCTGAGGTCTGCAGGTGAGTATAACCATGTTTTTTATTTTTTTAATTATTTTTAAACATTCGATCTTTTACTATAGTTGCTGCATAGGCTGCATCTATAGTAAAAAGTTGGCCACACTTGTCAAACACTATGTTTGACAAGTGTGACCAACCTGTCAGTCAGTTTTCCAAGCGATGCTACAGATCGCTTGGAAAACTCTATCATTCTGCAAGCTAATTATGCTTGCAAAACGCTAGTTTTCTGCGGGTATATGCATGCTAATTCTGCATGTGATATACCCGCGGCAGGAGGCGCAGAATTGTCGCGGAAATTTTCGCGGCAATTCTGCAACGTGTGAACTTAAGGTACCTTCACACGAAACGACATTATAACGATATCGCTAGCAATCCGTGACGTTGCAGCGTCCTCGCTAGCGATATCGTTTCGTTTGACACGCAGCAGCGATCAGGATCCTGCTGTGATGTCGCTGGTCGCTGAATAAAGTCCAGAACTTTATTTGGTCGTCCGATCGCTGTGTATCGTTGTGTTTGAAAGCAAAAGCAACGATACCAGCGATATTTTACACTGGTAACCAGGGTAAACATCGGGTTACTAAGCGCAGGGCCGCGCTTAGTAACCCGATGTTTACCCTGGTTACTAGCGTAAAAGTAAAAAAAACAAACAGTACATACTCACATTGCGTCCCCTGCAGTCTGCTTCCTCCTCTGACTCAGCGCCGCAAAGTGAAAGTGAAAGCAGCACAGCGGTGACGTCACCGCTCTGCTCTCACTGTACGGCGCTCAGTCAGTCAGGAAGTGGACGCAGGGGGACGTGAATGTAAGTATGTGCTGTTTGTTTTTTTTAGATTTTACGCTGGTAACCAGGGTAAACATCGGGTTACTAAGCGCGGCCCTGCGCTTAGTTACCCGATGTTTACCCTGGTTACCAGGGGACCTCGGCATAGTTGATCGCTGGAGAGCGGTCTGTGTGACAGCTCTCCAGCGACCAAACAGCGACGCTGCAGCGATCGACATCGTTGTCGCTATCGCTGCAGCGTCGCTTCGTGTGAAGGTACCTTTAGCCTTAAGGAGTCTTTTGATCACAGATGAGAGTTACCTGATTAGAACTTTCACAGGAGATGTTTATCCTATATATGTTAATTGGAGGTTGTTAAGTCCCCAGGCATGTCATGTGGTGAAATCTTATCTGTTTGGCCTAAGGGGGTTTCTCACTGGAAGGAGAGTTTAACATATAAAAGATTACTGGAGCCTTAGAGGGGAGGACACATGCAAGAGAGATGGGGTAGACAGAGACAGCATGATGACTTCTACCATAATAATGTAATATATGAATAACGTTATTTTACTGCTTTTAGTGACTGTTTATTTCTTATTATTTATTAAGTAAATCAATTTAATTAAATTCAATTCTCGCGAGCATTTTCTTATTCATTACAATCCTTTGAATCCGTTACAAAACAAAGTGGTGTCAGAACTGGAATTATAGGAAAGAAAATAAAGTCAGCTTACCTGTATTCAAATGCTTTCCCCAAGCCAACCAGTAGAGATCGTGGTGAGCAGCCACAATGAATCAGGAGAAGAGGAAATTATCCAGCTGGAAACGATGGTGGCTAAAACAAATCTTTCACATGTCTTTATTGAACAACCTTCTTAAAAATGCAAAAAAACAGTGTAACAACTCTGTCGGCATCACTACATGGCCTCCCATCTGTCACACACCATCTTACCCACTGCTCCAGGTCATGTTGTGGTCTCTGTCTGCTGTCGGTTCCATGCTCTGTGTCTCTTGCTTTCTGCCTTGTCTCTGCATGCTTCCTGGCTGTGTGCATAGAGGGGCTGCGCCAGAACTCTCTGGTTCTTATAGAATCACGGCGCACCTGTCTAATCTGTTCCTGACCAATTACCAAGAGGCCTCCAGTATTTAGAGCAGCTTCACCCTGTGGACTGTGCCTGTGCAATGTGTTAACTCAGTTTGTGTTTTGCTTTTCAGCTGCCTGGTCTTGCTTTGTGTCTTGCCTTCTCTGAAGGCTGTTCTCCTTGCTTTGCCTTGTACCTGTCTGTCTGCCCTCCAGGAGGCAGAATATCCTGGTCCCTGTGTCTTTGTTCTTATACCTTGTCTTGTTCTATTACCTTGTCTGAACTTTGTCCTACCTTTGTCTCCTTGTCTGTGGCTTATTTCCCTGTTGTGTTTTTCCTTGTGTCCTCTCTGTTTGCTTATGCTCCGCACTCTTGCGGCTCTGCCTGCTCTGAACCCTTGTGACTTTGCCTGTGCTCTACTCTCTTGCAGCTTTACCTCTGCTCCACACTCCTGCGGTTCTGCTCCGCTCTACTCTGCTCCTCTCCTGCTGCAGCAGAAATCTATTGCTGCAGCTCCTCTCTGCATTCCTTGCGGTTCCGCTCTGCTTAGCTTCTGCAGAAATCTTACTGCAGCTCCTCTCCACATTCCTTGCGGTTCCACTCTGCTTAGGGTGGTTTCACACTTGCGTTTTTGTCTGCAGCGTTTTTTGCACAAAAAATGCATGCATTTTTTTTCCCTATATTTAACATTGAAAACGCATGCGTTTTTTTGTACGCGTTTGGTCGCGTTTTCAAACGCATGCGGTTTTTTTCTGCATGCGTTCATTTTCAGAAATGCTACCTGCAGTATTTTCTTGCGCGTTTTTTTGCCGCGAAAAAACACATGCGTTTTTTCGCGGCAAAAAATGCATTGCTGTCTATGTAAACGCATGCGTTTTTAAGCACATGCGTTTCTTTGCGTTAAAAACACATGCGTTTTTATTGGAAAAAAACAGAATACACACTGAAAAGTCACCCACCACCATCAAGGTGATAAAGGGATCCAAACCCTACCCCTAACCTCACCCCTAACCGTTTAATGAACATTTTCTGACAGTCATAGTGCCACGTATTTCAGTGCCACGTATTTCAGTGCCACGTATTTCAGTGCCACAATATTTCAGTGCCACAATATTTCAGTGCCACGATATTTCAGTGCCACATATTTCAGTGCCACGATATTTCAGTGCCACGATATTTCAGTGCCACGCATTTAAGTGCCATAATATTTCAGTGCCACGTATTTCAGTGCCACGTATTTAGGGTAGGGTTAAGTGTAGGGTTAAATGTGTGGCACTGAAATATTGTGGCATTTACGTGAAATATGTGGCACTTATACGTGGCACTTAAATACATGGCACTTATATACGTGGCACTTAAATATGTGGCACTTACGTGACACTTAAATACGTGGCACTTATATACGTATATACATATATAAACGTATTTCAGTGCCACGCATTTCAGGTTAGGGGTAGGGTTAGGGGTAGGGTTAGGGGTAGGGTTAGGGGTAGGGTTAGGGCTAGGGGTAGGGTTAGGGTTTTTTGGTTTTTTCTTGTTTTCTTGTGGTTTTCTATAAAAACGCATGCGTCTAAAAAACGCATGCGTTTTACCGCGTTTACATGCGTTTTTTCACACATGTGTTTTTTTAAAAACGCATGCAGATAAAAACGCAAGTGTGAAACCAGCCTTAGCTACTGCTTCTGCAGAAGTCTAACTGCAGCTCCTCTCCGCATTCCTTATGGTTCTGCTCTGCTTAGCTTCTGTTGCTGCAATATCTCTTGCTGCTTTAAAGCTCCTATCCGCAGCCTTGCGGTTCTCTTTCTGTGTGAACAGGTCCAACCTATTCCTTCACACTTCATTCCTTCCTGCTTGTATCCATACCTGCACCTCCTGTGTGAACAGGTCCCAACCTGTTACTTCACACTTCATTCCTTCCTGCTTGTATCTGTACCTGCATCTCCTGTGTGAACAGGTCTCTACCTGTTCCTTCATACACCACACCAGCCTGCCCTGTGTCTCAGCCGTACCAGCATGCCCTGTCTCAGCCATGCCTGCCTGCCCTGTGTCTCAGCTGTGCCTGCCTGCCCTGTGTCTCAGCCGTGCCTGCCTGCCCTGTGTCTCAGCTGTACCAGCTTGCCCTGCGTCTCAGCCGTGCCTGCCTGCCCTGTGTCTCAGCCGTGCCTGCCTGCCCTGTGTCTCAGCCGTGCCTTCCTGCCCTGTGTCTCAGCCGTGCCTGCCTGCCCTGTGTCTCCTCCAAGTTTCAGCCGTGCTCATCTGCCAGTCCTGCCTGATGCCTGCACCAATCCTGGTGTTCCTGTTTCCCAAGTTGGATCAGCAGCCACAGCCAGAAACCACCCTGGAGTAGCACCTGGCAGCTGCCTGCCGCACAAGCCTGACCTCACCATCAGAGGCTCCAGCGAAGACCAAGGCAGCTGTCATAGTCACGCCCCTTCCAGGGTAGTCTGGTTCGTGGCACAGTGGGGCCACAAACCCCCCGAGCTCACGCCCACCAGTCAGGGCTTTGAGCGTGACAAACAGTATGCATATAACGCATTGGGCACACCAGCGAAGGAGATCGATGCGTTTCAACCTAAAGTCTTACTCATGGTCTGCAGGTTAAAACCCTGCTCTGGGGCCGGCACTCCAGAGTGGAGCGTGCGGCCGCACAGCAATACATGGAGCTGCACGCTCCACTCTGGAGTGCTGGCGCCAGAGCAGGGTTTTAACCTGCGAGACTCGGACGTATTTCTCACAAGTGAGAAGGAGCCCTTATAGAAAAAAAAACACACTTGTATATTATGGTTACAATTGTGATTGGACAAACAATTAAAAACATATGTGTATATACTAATGACGTTAGAAAACAATATAAGGACAACGCCTCCAAAATAGGACACATTATAAACATTTTTCGATAATAAAAAAATCCAGTTTCTCATAGCATATAAGAAAAATTCTCAATAGCGTTCAATTAAATCCTGTCTCGCATTGAGACCATGTGGAACATGAGTCTCAAGCATGAATATCCAATAAGAGTGACGATTTAACAGTTTCTGTTGTAAATTTCCTCCACTATGCGGTTTTTGCACCTTCTCAATACCACATAATTTAAAGTGGGTCACTGGACTGAGTTATCATGGACCAAGCTAATTTATCTTGGACTGTTGCTTTGGACTGAGTTTACCTCTGCCAGGATTTTGGACTTTTTCAAGTTTGATTTTCAATTTCCCACAGAGCAGGCTGTATCTGTGCATATGCTGCAAATGTCCAATTGAGCAATGAGACCGAGCCCAGATGCTTCTAGACCATCACCAGGGTGAACCTCAGAACCGCCAGCTGATGACAAGAGAGGTGAAAACTAACTATACTAGCTATACAGGATGAAGGGACTCTTATGTTCAGCCATGGACACCTGTACTCCCCTCACCCATTGCTTTGGCGAATCGAGGGGTTAATGTCATAAAGGGCAGGGACAGATTACTTTTGTGAGTCTGTTCTTGGCATTAGGCTTTTAGTGATGAGGGCACAATAAATCTCCTTGCTTCCCTGCACCAGAGACCCAGTAGGTGTGTGGTCTAAGAAGAGCTGAAGAAAGAAGATTTCTACAAAGACATTTGATATTTCAGTACATGTTGGTCCAATGTTTTTGTTTTTTTATGTCCAATGTTTTGTACCAAAGTGGTTTTCTATTGGTAGCAAACAAATAAATATATAGGGAACAATGCAGTCAATGTTAAAATGGTTTATGGAGGTTCCTAGATGGCCGCCAGCAGAGCAGGACGCGCTTCACGGAGCTCCTGCTGATCTTTGCGGATCCCAATACATCCAGGCTCTCAAGCCCTGAGAGAGGCCTCAGGAGACCGATTTCACCAGTGAGCCCTGTGACTGACACAGACGGTGATCCTTATTGGCATTCTGCGGCATTAACAGTGCCTTGCGAAAGTATTCGGCCCCCTGGAACTTTTCATCCTTTCCCCACATATCATGCTACAAACATAAAGATACCAAATGTAAATTTTTGGTGAAGAATCAACAAGTGGGACATAATTGTGAAGTTGAACGAAATTTATTGGTTATTTTAAATTTTTGTGGAAATTCAAAAACTGAAAAGTGGGACTTGCAATATTATTCGGCTCCTTTACTTTCAGTGCAGCAAACTCACTCCAGAAGTTCATTGTGGATCTCTGAATGATCCACTGTTGTCCTAAATGCCTAATGTTGATAAATATAATCCACCTGTGTGTAATCAAGTCTCCGTATAAATGCACCTGCTCTGTGATAGTCTCAGGGTTCTGTTTGAAGTACAGAGAGCATCATGAAGACCAAGGAACACAACAGGCAGGTCCATGATACTGTAGTGGAGAAGTTTAAACCTGATTTGGATACAAAATGATTTCCAAAACTTTAAACATCCCAAGGAGTATTGTGCAAGCGATCGTATTGAAATGGAAGGAGTATCATACCACTGCAAATCTACCAAGACCTGCTCGTCCCTCTAAACTTTCATCTCAAGCAAGGAGAAGACTGATCAGAGATGCAGCCAAGAGACCCATGATCACTCCGGATCAGGGCCGGATTTAAGAGGTGGGTGGCCCGGGGCCCATTTTGGAGGGTGGCCTATTTTTCAAGGTGCTGCAATATGTAATGCAAAAACACAAAATGAAACGAACACAAGTTTATTTACAAAAATCATTTATGCAGAGTAATTCAAGTAAAATCATTCATTTTTTACAATCTGAGCACTTTCCTTGATTTTCATTCTGCAAAATCACTAATGATGTCACTAAAGTCCAATTCACGCAGTATAACTGACCTTGTCAGCCCTTGAAGTCCTGAAAGGGCGTTAAAGATTAAAATATGTACATATGTATCTATGTATATTGTAGAAGGCTGGGCTGTATATGTATGAGAGGCTTCTGCTAGATTGTATATGCATGAGGGGCTTCTGCTGGGCTCTATATGTATGAGAGGCTTCTGCTGGGCTCTATGTATGAGAGGCTTCTGCTGGATTGTATATGCATGAGGGGCTTCTGCTGGGCTCTATATGTATGAGAGGCTTCTGCTGGGCTCTATGTATGAGAGGCTTCTGCTGGGCTGTATATGTATGATCTATATATAGGGCTTCCGCTGAGCTGTGTGTATATATATATTGTGATATGTGATGCAGTAACCCCTGTAACAGGTAGGGGGCGCTGCATGGTCTCCCCGGGATGTGCACGGAGTTGTATTGAAGCCGTGAGAATTGACCTGCAGTGATGTCAGGATCACGTGACCAGTCCATGTGATCCATTACTGTGGGTGTGGTTACAGGTACATAACGTGACCAGAGTGTGGGTCACATGTTCCTGTGTGGTTCCAGTGTTTGGACCTGAAGGGTCCAAGTGCAAAATCCCTGAGGGAGTTCCTGAGGGCTCGGTGTGTTCCTGTGTTGGAAGCCTGGGAAGAGGCTGAGGACCTGGGGTGTATGAAGAACTCTGAAGTCCCAGGGAAAAGGGATGAACCTAATGACGTCACCGCTGAGACCCAAGAGAGGGCCGACCCTGACAGTGCAGAGTCGGAGGGTGCGGAAGTGGAGGAGGCCACCAAAGAGATGGTGCCGGTAGTGAATACCTCCTCAAGTGATGGATGTTTCACCAGTCCGGAGGATGGGAGACGCCAGATGGAATTGGTTATAGAGACGGTGAACGACCATGTCGAACGAGAAAGGGTCCTGAGACAAGCGGCTGAGCGCAGAGTGGATGAGCTAGAGAAGGAAGTCTCTGAGCTCAGAGGCCACCTGTTCAGATGGCAAAGTGTGTATCAGACCCTAAAAGAAGACATTGTAGTGCTTAGAGAAGCACTAAAAGGCCCTCTACAAGGAAAATAGGTGGTGGTCGCAGACTTCTCGTGCCAGTACCAGAGTGGTAATGAGAGTAAAGCTGAAGAGGAGTTGGCGCTAAAAGCAGAACAAGAAGGTCACCCGGTTGTGACAGGTGTCTTGATGGAAAGGTCCATGGCAAGGCAGGAGCCATCTGTTCTTGAAGGAAGTGAGACTCCGCTCTTCAAGTGCGTGATAGATGTACCCGTAGAGGCGCAAGATGCATGTACCCGCGTGGGGGTTGCATGAGGCCTTTAAAAAGGCAGTGGAAGCGTCTAGTGTGCACTGGGCACTGGAGACGAAACAGTTGGTGGTACTGTCTACTAAGGAAGTCACAGTGAAGAGGGTGGCTGTCCTGAGGGACATGCACCTACGGTGCCTCCGCACGAAGCAGAGGGTCCTGTGGGAGAATGGTGAGGCCACTCGTTGTTTGGAGCAAGCCAGGAAAGCTCACAGTCGTCTGGGCTTGGTAGAGGACACAGTCCAAGTGCCCATAGCTCTGGTAGCGAAGCTCATTGGCCGATTTGGAAAAGCGATGCAGGAGATGGTGGATGTGTCAGGTGTGAAGAGACTGAGGATTCCGGCTGAAGACAAGGCCCAGGTGGGTGAAGATGGAATGGTGTCATTCCTGGTTGTCGGGTCCAAGGAGAGTCTAGCGAATATCCGGATGCTCCTGAAGTATTGCGTGGCCTACCTGAGAGAAATAGAGCAGCTGAGACTGTACAGACGGCAGGTCAATAAACAGCTGCAGAACACAAGGTGGCAGCCGCCTTCTTCCCAACGAAAAGGAAACAAAAAGGACATGTACAGTAGTAGACGTAGTGATGGAGGGTCAGACTCTGATCAGTTGCTAGTCTCGACTGTAAGTGGGACTAATGTCCGTACCAACCGTGGGTGGCGACCCTGGAGAGAAAGGTCGAGTAAAGAGACAAACTTGACTAAAGGTTTGGTGTGACGGACAGACTGTAACTTAAGGGCCAAAGCTCAAGGCCTACATGTTGAATGCTGGGGGCGGGGTAAACTCAACAACTGGATGGGTCTGTGTGATGCTCAAAACCGACTGAGACGGTTCTCTCGACAGGTAGGGCAAGGCAACGTGCATGACATATCCCGTGATCCCACGTGTATGACAGGTGTTCAACCCTACAGGTGTGAACAGAGGGGGGGATATGTGATATGTGATGCAGTAACCCCTGTAACAGGTAGGGGGCGCTGCATGGTCTCCCCGGGATGTGCACGGAGTTGTATTGAAGCCGTGAGAATTGACCTGCAGTGATGTCAGGATCACGTGACCAGTCCATGTGATCCATTACTGTGGGTGTGGTTACAGGTACATAACGTGACCAGAGTGTGGGTCACATGTTCCTGTGTGGTTCCAGTGTTTGGACCTGAAGGGTCCAAGTGCAAAATCCCTGAGGGAGTTCCTGAGGGCTCGGTGTGTTCCTGTGTTGGAAGCCTGGGAAGAGGCTTCCTGGAAAGCACCTGCTAGCGCGGGAGGTCCTAGTAGGAGGACCGGATCCCGAGCAGTGCACAGTGGAACTGGGGAAGCTGGAGTCCTTCGGTGAGGTCTGGACTGACTAGTGTGCGCCGGCCACGCAAGTTGGTGATCCCTGTAAGGCAGCTTACCCGGAGGTGCGGACTGGCAAGGAGTCAGCAGGTGGAGCCGGAGCTCCCGTCAGGTATCGTACAGGCCGGTAGTGCTTGTGAAGTTCTGTGAACTGTGTGGTCTCCCTTGGGAACTGGTTAAGGGAAGACCAGCGTGTTAGTGGCCGTGAGGCAAAGCCGTACACTGAAGTGTTAGAAGCTGCAAGTAAATATCACCAGTTGGTGCCTGTTGTGTTTCATGTTATGAACTGTGCGTACCCCGGTTTATGAGGCTTAATAAACCGCATGGACTGCTTTGTTTATAAACCCGTGCCCGTGTGCTTGAATATCGCGGCCAAGTGAGTGTCCCCCAACACTCTCAGTAAGAGAAACCTTACAATATATATATATATATATATATATATATATATATACATATATATATATATATATATATATATATATATATATATATATATATATATATATAGGGCTTCTGCTGGGCTCTATATGTATGAGAGGCTTCTGCTGGGCTCTATGTATGAGAGGCTTCTGCTGGGCTGTATATGTATGAGAGGCTTCTGCTGGGCTGTATATGTATGAGAGGCTTCTGCTGGACTGTATATGTATGAGAGTCTTCTGCTGGGCTGTATATATATGAGGGGCTTCTGCTGAGCTCTATATGTCAGAAGCTTCTGCTGGGCTGTATATGTATGAGAGGCTTCTGTTGGGCTGTATATGTATGAGAGGCTTCTGCTGGGCTGTATTTGTCAGAGGCTTCTGCTAGGCTCTATATGTCAGAGGCTTCTACTGGGCTGTATATGTATGAGAGGCTTCTGCTGGGCTCTATATGTCATAGGTTTCTGCTGGGCTCTATATGTATGAGAGGCTTCTGCTTGGCTGTATATATATGAGAGGCTTCTGCTGGGCTGTATATGTCAGAGGCGTCTGCTGGGCTCTATATGTCAGATGCTTCTGCTGGGCTGTATATGTATGAGAGGTCTCTGCTGGGCTGTATATATATATGAGGAGCTTCTGCTGGGCTGTATGCATATGAGGGGCTTCTGCTGGGCTGTATATATACAGGGGTTGGACCAAATAATGGAAACACCTAACGTTTTGGCATCATAATCTTCGAACGTTATAAACACGCAAACCGTGACATATGGTAATGTTTTGTAGTTGATTATTTGTGTTATGTGATATGTGTATGTAAAGTAACTGCTTGTTTTGCAGAAATGTAAGAACATTGATGAGAACCTGATACCAATGGCACACCTCTCGGATTTTCAAAGAGGCCAAATTGTTGGTGCTCGTATGGCAGGCGCTAGTGTAACAGAAAGTGCCCAAATGCTTGGAGTGTCAAGAGGTACTGTCTCCAAGGTAATGACTGCGTTTGAAAGAGAATGTAAACGTCCGCAGCAAAGCACAGGTCCAGGCCGAAAGTCAAAGTTGACTGAGAGAGACCGTCGGACTCTAAAGCGAATTGTGAGAGAGGATCGCAAGACCACGGCTCCGAAAATCACTGCTGAGCTCAATGAACACTTACAGAACCCAGTTTCCACGAAAACTGTTAATCGGGAGCTGCACAAATCTGGATTCCATGGAAGAGCTGCAATTAGAAAACCGATGCTCTCAATGACAAATGTTTCCAAGCGTTTAGAGTGGTGTAGAAACCTCCAGAATTGGTCCCACGAGCAGTGGAAACATGTGATATTCTCAGACGAATCATCGTTTACCCTATTTCTGACCTCCGGCCGAGTGTACGTTTGGAGGCAGCCAAAAGAAGCATTCCATCCAGACTGCCTTCTCCCAATCGTAAAACATGGAGGAGGTTCTGTGATGATCTGGGGTGCTATTTCGTGGCGATATGCCGGGCCAATGATATCCCTTCATGGAAGAATTAACAGCCGAGATTATTTAGGCATTTTGGGCGACCAAGTACATCCAATGGTTCAAGCACTGTTCCCGGAGGGGAACACCATCTTTCAGGATGATAATGCTCCAATTCATACAGCTAGAATCGTTAAAGCATGGCACGAGGAACATTCTAATGAAGTTGAGCATCTCATCTGGCCCGACAATCCCCAGACCTCAACATTATTGAGCATTTATGGTTGATTTTAGAGATTCAAGTTAGACGTCGATTTCCGCAGCCATCGTTGCTCAAAGAACTGGAGGGTGTTTTAACTGCAGAATGGGCTAAAATTCCTTTGGAATCAATTCACACCTTGTATGAATCCATACCTCAGAGAATTGAAGCTGTAATCGCCGCAGAAGGTGGACCTACATCATAATAAACTAACTTTTGTTGATGTTTCCAGGTGTTTCCATCATTTGGTCCAACCCCTGTATATGAGGAGCTGCTGCTGGGCTGTATATATCAGAGGCTGTTTACCTGTATATATCAGAGGCTGTTGCTGTACTGGCTGTATATGTATAAGAGGCTTCTGCTGGGCTGTATATATATATGAGGGGCTTCTGCTGAGCTGGATATATATATATATATATATATATATATATATATATATATATATATATATATATATATATATATATATATATATATATATATATATATAATATATATATATATATATATGGGGCTGCTGCTGGGATGTATATATTAGAAGCTGCTGTTGGGCTGTATATATATATGAGGGGCTGCTGCCGGGCTGTATAAATCAGAGGCTGTTGCTGTGCTGCCGAAGAGAATCCTCTTCTCGTGCCGACATCGTGGTTCCACCTCCTTCCTCAAAGGTAGCTGAACAAACTCTCATCTGATCTAACCCGAGGGAGAGATCATATAGCTGAATAGGTAGCGCCTAGGAGCTTCTGTTGGGATCGGAGAAGGCTGCCGTATGCCATAAGCTAAGCATTAGGTACAGGGATGGTACTAAAGAAGTCTGGCTAGCCAGGTCAGTGGATGCTGACGCAGGTCAGGTGCCATGACTCTGCCACTCTGCGCCAGCCACTGAGATGTAGGACCATAGCCTGGTCCCTTCACTTTCAATAGTTTCTCTTTTCTTAAATGTTCCTTATCATTAGAATTGGTTCACAGCAAAGAGACGAGCATTTTACATGTTTTGAGATATTTATCCCTATATTGGTGGGAGGCCCCCGCTTGGTGGGTGGCCCAGGGCCCAGGCCCCTTGGGCCCACCCCTAAATCCGGGCCTGCTCTGGATGAACTGCAGATATCTACAACTGAGGTGGGACAGTCTGTCCATAGGACAACATTCAGTTGTACATTGCACAAATCTGGCCTTTATGGAAGAGTGTCAAGATGAAAGCCATTTTTTCAAAGATATCCATAAAAAGTGTTGTTTAAAGTTTGCAACAAGCCACCTTGGAGACACACTAAACACGTGAAAGAAGGTGCTCTGGTCAGATGAAACCAAAGTCTAACTTTTTGGCAACAATGCCAAACATATTGTTTGGCATAAAGGCAACACAGATCATCACCCTGAACACACCATCCCCACTGTCAAACATGGTGGTGCCAACATCGTGGTTTGGGCCTGCTTTTCTTCAGCAGGGACAGGGAAGATGGTTAAATTGATGGGAAGATGGATGGAGCCAAATACAGGATGATTCTTGAAGGAAACCTGTTGGAGTCTGCAAAAGACCTGAGACTGGGACGGAGATTTGTCTTCCAAATAGACAATGATCCCAAACATAAAGCTAAATCTACAATGGAATGGTTCACAAATAAACGTATCCAGATGTTAGAATGGCCGAGTCAAAGTCCTGATCTCAATCCAATCGAGAATCTGTGAAAAGAGCTGAAAACTGCTGTTCACAAACGATCTGTAATCAAACCTCACTGAGCTCGAGCTGTTTGCCAAGGAAGAATGGGCAAGAATTTCAGTCTCTTGATGTACAAAACTGATAGAGACATACCCCAAGCGACTTGCAGCTGTAATCGCAGCAAAAGGGGGTGCAACAAGGTATTAAGTTAAAGGAGCTGAATATTATTGCCCGCCCCACTTTTCAGTTTTCGAATTTCCACAAAAATGTAAAATGACCAATAACTTTTGTTCAACTTCACAATTGTGTTCCACTTGTTATTGATCTTTCACCAAAAATTAACACTGTATTAATTAGGCACTGTATTAATTAGGCACTGTATAGGAGGCCGGATGATCTCGTGGAGTGCTGCCTAGCAACAAGGATGGAGGCCTGGAGAAGCCCGCACCGTTGATCAGCTGCCGGACCCCGCATCCATAGAGGCCTTACCTGTGGCCGAAGATCAGGTCGAGAACTGTCGGTGGAGACGAGGCGGCGGCGGTGATGTCCCTCGGCGGTGAGCAGCAGAGCGTCTTCCCTCCCCTTTCCAGGCCGTGGCCGCGTCGAGGTCTCATGCAGTGGTGGTAGTGGCAACAGGCCTTCACTGCCTTCACTTCATATGCAGATAGAGGTCGTGCAGGAGATGGTGAGCTGTTGTCACGGGGAGAGTAGGTGGGCAAGAGCTAATAACCCGGGCCCCTGCAATTTCCCTCAGACTAGGGAAATCCTGTCTGACCCTCTACCTGGAGTTTACACTGATGGTGTGCATGTCCAGGCCTCGAACCTCACCCTGTCTCCTGTTTCAACCCTAGGCTGAAACCTCCGCCCACCACCCAGTGAAGAGGTAATACACCAATACCCACAATTAGCACAGACAAGGATAACAGAAAACATACACCACACCGCAGTCACTCAGGATTACACTATAAATGTGCCGGGCAAAATAAACACAAATATAGGAAGGAGTAAATAAGACAAAGGAAAATACACCACCAGCAACGAATCTCCAACTACCAGCTCACCACTCCAGAACGAGATAATAACGCACAAGACAGAAGCTATAATCGGCGACGCCCAATGTCCAGGAGAACTATTTAAAGGCAATGGGCATGGCCAAGCTTCCAATCCGAGCATCAGGTAAATTAACCCCGGAACAGCTAGATAAAATCTAGCCGACGCCAATGAGCACATAGTGGTCAAAAGCGGAATTACCGCTGTCTGTCGAACGACCTGGTCTGAACAGCGTCCGACATGACAGTACCCCCGCCTTCTACGAGGGACCCCAGGGCCCTCACCGCTTATAGGACCCGGCTTGTCTGGATGGCGACGATGAAAAAACCTGACCAGCCGATCCGCATGAATGTCCGAGGGTGGTACCCAAGACCTCTCCTCAGGCCCATAACCACGCCAGTGTACCAAGTACTGTAAAGTGTGGCGCACTACACGAGAGTCAACCACCTTGGAGACTTCAAATTCCACATTACCATCCACCAAGACTGAAGGTGGCATAGGCGCCGCGTCCACAGGACCCACCACCTTCTTTAGAAGAGACCTGTGGAACACGTTGTGTATCTTATACACCGTAGGGAGCTCCAATCGGTACGCTACTGGGTTAATGACGGCGGTGACCCTAAATGGACCAATAAACCGTGGACCCAATTTAAGGGACGGCATTTTGAGTCTTTTGTTTTTTGTGGATAACTAGGGGGACTTGTCAGGGAGTCACAAAAAAACTGAACTTTAGGAAGGCAAAGTTTGACCAGCTTAGAGATGCCCTTAATCTGGTAGACTGGGACAATATCCTCAGAAATAAGAATACAGATAAAAAATGGAAAATGTTTAAGAACATCCTAAATAGGCACTGTAAGCGGTTTATACCTTGTGGGAATAAAAGGACTAGAAATAGGAAAAACCCAATGTGGCTAAACAAAGAACTAAGACAGGCAATTAACAGTAAAAAGAAAGCATTTGCACTACTAAAGCAGGATGGCACCATTGAAGCTCTAAAAAACTATAGGGAGAAAAATAATTTATCTAAAAAACTAACTAAAGCTGCCAAAAAGGAAACAGAGAAGCACATTGCTAAGGAGAGTAAAACTAATCCCAAACTGTTCTTCAACTATATCAATAGTAAAAGAATAAAAACTGAAAATGTAGGCCCCTTAAAAAATAGTGAGGAAAGAATGGTTGTAGATGACGAGGAAAAAGCTAACATATTAAACACCTTCTTCTCCATGGTATTCACGGTGGAAAATGAAATGCTAGGTGAAATCCCAAGAAACAATGAAAACCCTATATTAAGGGTCACCAATCTAACCCAAGAAGAGGTGCGAAACCGGCTAAATAAGATTAAAATAGATAAATCTCCGGGTCCGGATGGCATACACCCACGAGTACTAAGAGAACTAAGTAATGTAATAGATAAACCATTATTTCTTATTTTTAGGGACTCTATAGCGACGGGGTCTGTTCCGCAGGGCTGGCGCATAGCAAATGTGGTGCCAATATACAAAAAGGGCTCTAAAAGTGAACCTGGAAATTATAGGCCAGTAAGTCTAACCTCTACTGTTGGTAAAATATTTGAAGGGTTTCTGAAGGATGTTATTCTGGATTATCTCAATGAGAATAACTGTTTAACTCCATATCAGCATGGGTTTATGAGAAATCGCTCCTGTCAAACCAATCTAATCAGTTTTTATGAAGAGGTAAGCTATAGGCTGGACCACGGTGAGTCATTGGACGTGGTATATCTCGATTTTTCCAAAGCATTTGATACCGTGCCACACAAGAGGTTGGTACACAAAATGAGAATGCTTGGTCTGGGGGAAAATGTGTGTAAATGGGTTAGTAACTGGCTTAGTGATAGAAAGCAGAGGGTGGTTATAAATGGTATAGTCTCTAACTGGGTCGCTGTGACCAGTGGGGTACCGCAGGGGTCGGTATTGGGACCTGTTCTCTTCAACATATTCATTAATGATCTGGTAGAAGGTTTACACAGTAAAATATTGATATTTGCAGATGATACAAAACTATGTAAAGCAGTTAATACAAGAGAAGATAGTATTCTGCTACAGATGGATCTGGATAAGTTGGAAACTTGGGCGGAAAGGTGGCAGATGCGATTTAACAATGATAAATGTAAGGTTATACACATGGGAAGAAGGAATCAATGTCACCATTACACACTGAATGGGAAACCACTGGGTAAATCTGACATGGAGAAGGACTTGGGGATCCTAGTTAATGATAAACTTACCTGTAGCAGCCAGTGCCAGGCAGCAGCTGCCAAGGCAAACAGGATCATGGGGTGCATTAAAAGAGGCCTGGATACACATGATGAGAGCATTATACTGCCTCTGTACAAATCCCTAGTTAGACCGCACATGGAGTACTGTGTACAGTTTTGGGCACCGGTGCTCAAGAAGGATATAATGGAACTAGAGAGAGTACAAAGGAGGGCAACAAAATTAATAAAGGGGATGGGAGAACTACAATACCCAGATAGATTAGCGAAATTAGGATTATTTAGTCTAGAAAAAAGACGACTGAGGGGCGATCTAATAACCATGTATAAGTATATAAGGGGACAATACAAATATCTCGCTGAGGATCTGTTTATACCAAGGAAGGTGACGGGCACAAGGGGGCATTCTTTGCGTCTGGAGGAGAGAAGGTTTTTCCACCAAAATAGAAGAGGATTCTTTACTGTTAGGGCAGTGAGAATCTGGAATTGCTTGCCTGAGGAGGTGGTGATGGCAAACTCAGTCGAGGGGTTCAAGAGAGGCCTGGATGTCTTCCTGGAGCAGAACAATATTGTATCATACAATTGTTAGGTTCTGTAGAAGGACGTAGATCTGGGGATTTATTATGATGGAATATAGGCTGAACTGGATGGACAAATGTCTTTTTTCAGCCTTACTAACTATGTAACTATGTAACCACACCCAATCATCCACACTCAGGTCCGGACCTGGCACACACCTACTGTCAGCCACACGTTTGTACCTAGCACCCACACTCAACAGGCGCTGTTTAACTCTCCTCCAGACTGATGACAATTGTGCTCCTAACTGATCCTCCTCCGGAACGCCGGAAAGGCCCCTCTGACTCAAAGTACAAAATTGAGGATGTAGCCCGTAAACACAAAAAAACGGAGACTCTCCAGACGACTCCTGGCGGTGATTATTGATGGCAATCTCAGCCAAAGGAAGAAAGGTAGACCACTCCTCCTGGTTATCAGAGACAAAGCAGCGTAGGTACGGTTCCAAATTTTGGTTCATACGCTCAGTCTGACCATTTGACTGAGGATGAAATGCCGAAGAAAGAGACAACTTGATCTCCAGCCGTGAGCAAAATGCTTTCCAAAACTTTGCCACAAACTGAGACCCCCTATCAGACACGATGTCAGACGGAACCCCATGAAGTCTGACCACCTCCTGCACAAATACCTGAGCCAGGGTCTTAGCGTTAGGCAACAAAGGCAAAAACACAAAATGCGACATTTTTGAAAACTGATCAACAATCACCAAGATTGTTCCCAGCTGATGAGGGCAAATCAGTGATGAAATCCATGGAGATTTCCGTCCATGGCTTACTAGGTACCTCAAGAGGAAGTAGTGTGCCAACAGGACGAGAGCGGGGCGTCTTAGCCCTAGCGCACGTGGTACAAGCTGACACGTATGAGACCATGTCCTGTCGGATCTTGGGCCACTAAAACCAACGTGACACCAACTCCAAGGTACCTCTAACCCCTGGGTGACCAGCCAGGATGACATCATGATGCTCCGCCAAAACCTTTAAGCGGTGATGAAGCGGTACAAAAGATTTGTTGATGGGAAGTTCAGATGGTACCTCCTCCTGAGCCTCGGCAATCTCAGCCTCAACCTCGGTAGTGAGAGCCGAAACCACAACACCCTTTTGGAGGATGGGTACTGGATCCTCCCGAGGTTCTCCCCCCGGAAAACACCTGGACAGAGCATCCGCCTTAGTGTTTTTAGACCCCGGTCTGTAAGTGACAACAAAATTGAACCGCGTGAAAAACAATGCCCAGCGAGCCTGCCTGGGGGACAGACGCTTGGCTGACTCCAAATACAGCAGATTCTTATGATCGGTAATAACAGTAACCTGATGTACCGACCCCTCCAAGAAGTGTCGCCATTCCTAAAAGGCCAACTTAATTGCCAACAACTCCCTGTTGCCGATATCGTAGTTACGTTCGGCGGACGACAGTTTCTTGGAGAAATAGGCGCACGGACGCAAACCACTCAAAGATGAGCCTTGAGATAGTACCGCCCCCATACCAACCTCAGATGCATCGACTTCCACAACAAAAGGTTTTGATACCTCTGGCTGCACAAGATTGGGGGCTGAAACAAAACTGTTCTTAAGAAATTCAAATGCGCGCACAGCAACCTCAGGCCAAATGGAGAAATTGGTACCCTTTTTAGTCATGTCAGTTAGCGGTTTAGCAATGATGGAAAAATCCTTGATAAATTTCCTATAGTAGTTAGAAAACCCAAGGAACCGCTGAAGTGCTTTCAGGTTATCAGGACATTCCCAATGCAGCACCGCTTGCACCTTAGCGGCGTCCATTTTAAAACCAGAAGCAGACAAAATATAACCCAAGAAAGGCAACTCTTGAACAGAAAATACACATTTCTCAAGTTTAGCATACAGCTTATTCTCTCTTAGAAGCTGTAACACCTGCCTGAAATGATCTAAATGAGCATCACGGTCGCAAGAATATATGAGAATGTCATCTAGGTACACGATAACGAATTTCCCCAAAACATGCGAGAACACATCATTAATGAAATGTTGGAACACTGCAGGTGTGTTAGTCAACCCAAATGGCATCACCAAATTTTCAAAATGACCCTCAGGGGTATTAAAAGCCGTCTTCCACTCATCACCTTGATGGACTCTTATGAGGTTGTACGCCCCCCTGAGGTCAAGCTTGGTAAACCACTTAGCACCTGCCACCTGGTTGAACAAATCTGGTATCAGTGGCATAGGGTATGGATCACAAACCGTAATCTGGTTCAACTCCCTGAAATCCAAACACGGGCGTAATCCGCCATCTTTCTTCTTCACAAAGAAGAACCCTGCTGCCACAGGTGAGGATGACGGCCGATTATAATGTCACGGGGAGACTAGGTGGGCAAGAGCTAATAACCCGGGCCCCTGCAATTTCCCTCAGACTAGGGAAATCCTGTCTGACCCTCTACCTGGAGTTTACACTGATGGTGTGCATGTCCAGGCCTCGAACCTCACCCTGTCTCCTGTTTCAACACTAGGCTGAAACCTCCGCTCACCACCCAGTGAAGAGGTAATACACCAATACCCACAATTAGCACAGACAAGGATAACGGAAAATATAAACCACGCCACTGTCACTCAGGATTACACCATAAATGTGCAGGGCAAAATAAACACAAATATAGGCAGGAGTAAATAAGACAAAGGAAAATACACCACCAGTAACGAATCTCCAACTACCAGCTCACCACTCCAGACCGAGATAACAACGCACAAGACAGAAGCTATAATTAGCGACGCCCAATGTCCAGGAGAACTATTTAAAGGCAATGGGCATGGCCCAGCTTCCAATCCGAGCATCAGGTAAATTAACCCCGGAACAGCTAGATAAAATCTAGCCGACGCCAATGAGCACATAGTGGTCAAAAGCGGAATCACCGCTGTCTGTCGAACGACCTGGTCTGAACAGCGTCCGACATGACAGTTGTGTCCGGGACGCGGATGGGGGGGAAGTGAAGTCTGATGGAACTGGTGGTCCCGCCGGAGCGCCGTGCAAATCGGGACCAGTACCATACGGGCCGCGGCCAGACTCAAGAGAGCACCCTGGAGTTGGAGGTACGGATAAGAGTGGCTGCGTCCTGAAAGGACCGGGGCAGCACTGATTCAGCGGAGTACGAGCGCAGGTGGCCCTAGGGATGAGCCAAAGCTGGACAGAGAGCTATTTATATTAACAGGTCTCTCCAGTCAATTTATAAAGGAGGCCTATGTAATGTCTAATTTTACCCATTGAGGGGAAACCTTATTTCGGATAAACACCCCCCTCTAGTGGCCAACAGTTTTTAATTCAACTATAACTCCACAAATTTAATTTCTGCTATAGTCTGTTTTTGCCGGACAGACTCAGACACAAACTTTTCTGACTATGTGACTTCCGGGTCGTGTGCCGATCATGTGAGCATTTCCTAGATGGCTTCCTTGAGCCCCCGATAACTTCATATATCCACATGCTTCTTGCTCAAACTTGCTAAATGAGATCTTGTAGCCTGCTCAGAACGCAAATAGTATAATAACGGGCATTTATAAAGCATTTTATATGGACCGATATCTTTTACGCAGTGGGCAAAAACAAAGCCAGCCCTCAGAAAAATCCTTCAGCAGGTTCTCTTCGGAAATGACCCCTCGGTTGCGGATGTAACGATGCCTGCTCCCATCCCACTGCCATTACCTAACAACTCAGACATACAATCAAAAATACCCTCTATAGTTGACAACATTATGGCAAAAATCTTGCCAGAAATAAAATCTACTATTGAACACTCCCTACATTTAGCCTTAGAGGGATTGCAAGACAGGCAGGACGAGCAGGCCGAAAGCATAACTGAAGTGGAGAATAGACTTTCGAGTCTCGAAGATGATTCCAATAGTGATCATAATAGGCTTCTGGCACTCACTATAGAAAATGCCCTGCTTTGGGATAGGGTTGATGACATTGAAAATCGTTCCAGATGTAACAATCTGCTCCTTGTAGGCCTACCTGAATCTTTTTTGCCTAAAAATTTAAAGTCAATTTGTGAACTTGATCTTCCCAAGGCCCTCTGTTGTGAAATTGGATTCTGGGCTCCCCCGGTGGCCACTTGTGGAATTGAACTTGTGTGCATCATCCCCTCTGTTCACCTGCTCCTATCAGGATGTGGGAGTCGCTATATAACCTTGCTCCTCTGTCAGTTTCATGCCGGTCATCAATGTAATCAGAAGCCTTCTGTGCTTGTTCCTGCTACTAGACAACCCCCAGCTAAGTTGGACTTTTGTCCTTGTGTGTTTTTGCATTTTGTTCCTGTTCACAGCTGCTGTTTCGTTACTGTGTCTGGAAAGCTCTAGTGATCGGAAATTGCCACTCTGGTGTTATGAGTTAATGCTAGAGTCTTAAAGTAATTTCTGGATGGTGTTTTGATAGGGTTTTCTGCTGACCATGAAAGTGCCCTTTCTGTCTTCCTGCTATCTAGTAAGCGGACCTCGATTTTGCTAAACCTATTTTCATACTACGTTTGTCATTTCATCTAAAATCACCGCCAATATATGTGGGGGCCTCTGTCTGCCTTTTGGGAAAATTTCTCTAGAGGTGAGCCAGGACTGTCTTTTCCTCTGCTAGGATTAGGTAGTTCTCCGGCTGGCGCTGGGCATCTAGGGATAAAAAAACGTAGGCATGCTACCCGGCCACTTCTAGTTGTGCGGCAGGTTTAGTTCATGGTCAGTATAGTTTCCATCTTCCAAGAGCTAGTTCTCATATATGCTGGGCTATGTTCTCTCGCCATTGAGAATCATGACAGTTTGACCGGCCCAAAAAAGGGTTAAATTACTGGCTGAGATAGGAGAGAAAAAAGAAGTCTGCTACAATTTTTTTTTTTTTTTTCTCCTCTAGTTCTGAGTGTGCTCTTAATTGAATCACTTGCTAGTCTGCCTATACTGCAGCCTTCCTCTCTTTCTCTCCTTCTAATCCTTGAATGGCTCTGTGTTCACCTGTTTCAAATGGATCTTCAGAGTGTAGCTACAGGTTTGAATAATCTCGCCACAAAGGTACAAAATTTGCAAGATTTTGTTGTTCATGCACCTATGTCTGAGCCTAGAATTCCTTTGCCTGAGTTCTTCTCGGGGAATAGATCTCACTTTCAAAATTTTAAAAATAATTGCAAATTGTTTTTGTCCCTGAAGTCTCGCTCTGCCGGAGACCCTGCACAGCAGGTCAGGATTGTAATTTCCTTGCTCCGGGGCGACCCTCAAGACTGGGCTTTTGCATTGGCACCAGGGGATCCTGCGTTGCTCAATGTGGATGCGTTTTTTCTGGCCTTGGGGTTGCTTTATGAGGAACCTCATTTAGAGCTTCAGGCGGAAAAGGCCTTGATGTCCTTGTCTCAGGGGCAAGATGAAGCTGAAATATACTGCCAAAAATTCCGCAAATGGTCTGTGCTTACTCAGTGGAATGAGTGCGCCCTGGCGGCGATTTTCAGAGAAGGTCTCTCTGATGCCATTAAGGATGTTATGGTGGGGTTCCCTGTGCCTGCAAGTCTGAATGAGTCCATGACGATGGCTATTCAGATCGATAGGCGTCTGCGGGAGCGCAAACCTGTGCACCATTTGGCGGTGTCTACTGAGAAAACGCCAGAAAATATGCAATGTGATAGAATTCTGTCCAGAAGCGAGCGGCAGAATTTTAGACGAAAAAATGAGTTGTGCTTCTATTGTGGTGATTCAACTCATGTTATATCAGCATGCTTTAAGCGTACTAAGAAGCCTGACAAGTCTGTTTCAATTAGCACTTTACAGTCTAAGTTTATTCTATCTGTGACCCTGATTTGTTCTTTGTCATCTATTACCGCGGACGCCTATGTCGACTCTGGCGCTGCTTTGAGTCTTATGGATTGGTCCTTTGCCAAACGCTGTGGGTATGATTTGGAGCCATTGGAGGCTCCGATACCTCTGAAAGGGATTGACTCCACCCCATTGGCTAGTAATAAACCACAATACTGGACACAAGTGACTATGCATGTTAATCCGGATCACCAGGAGGTTATTCGCTTTCTGGTGCTGTATAATCTACATGATGTTTTGGTGCTGGGATTGCCATGGCTGCAATCTCATAACCCAGTCCTCGACTGGAGAGCTATGTCTGCAGGGGGATGAGTGGAAAACCGCATTTAATACGCCCGAGGGCCATTTTGAGTATTTGGTGATGCCTTTTGGTCTTTCAAATGCCCCTTCAGTCTTCCAGTCCTTTATGCATGACATTTTCCACGATTATTTGGATAAATTTATGATTGTGTATCTGGATGATATTCTGATTTTTTCGGATGACTGGGACTCTCATGTCCAGCAGGTCAGGAGGGTTTTTCAGGTTTTGCGGTCTAATTCCTTGTGTGTGAAGGGTTCTAAGTGTGTTTTTGGGGTTCAAAAGATTTCCTTCTTGGGATACATTTTTTCCCCCTCTTCCATCGAGATGGATCCTGTCAAGGTTCAGGCTATTGGTGATTGGACGCAACCCTCTTCTCTTAAGAGTCTTCAGAAATTTTTGGGCTTTGCTAACTTTTATCGTCGATTTATTGCTGGTTTTTCTGATGTTGTAAAACCATTGACTGATTTGACTAAGAAGGGTGCTGATGTTGCTGATCGGTCCCCTGATGCTGTGGAGGCCTTTCGGGAGCTCAAGCGCCACTTTTCTTCCGCCCCAGTGTTGCGTCAGCCTGATGTTGCTCTTCCTTTTCAGGTTGAGGTCGACGCTTCTGAAATCGGAGCTGGGGCGGTGTTGTCGCAGAGAAGTTCCGACTGCTCCGTGATGAGACCTTGTGCTTTTTTTTCCCGTAAATTTTCGCCCGCCGAGCGGAATTATGATATTGGGAATCGGGAGCTTTTAGCCATGAAGTGGGCTTTTGAGGAGTGGCGTCACTGGCTTGAGGGGGCCAGACATCAGGTGGTGGTATTGACTGACCACAAAAATTTAATTTACCTTGAGTCTGCCAGGCGCCTGAATCCTAGACAGGCGCGCTGGTCGTTGTTTTTCTCTCGGTTTAATTTTGTGGTGTCTTACCTACCGGGTTCTAAGAATGTTAAGGCGGATGCCCTTTCTAGGAGTTTTGAGCCTGACTCCCCTGGTAATTCTGAGCCCACAGGTATCCTTAAAGATGGAGTGATATTGTCTGCCGTTTCTCCAGACCTGCGGCGGGCCTTGCAGGAGTTTCAGGCGGATAGACCTGATCGTTGCCCACCTGGTAGACTGTTTGTTCCTGATGATTGGACCAGTAGAGTCATCTCTGAGGTTCATTCTTCTGCGTTGGCAGGTCATCCTGGAATCTTTGGTACCAGGGATTTGGTGGCAAGGTCCTTCTGGTGGCCTTCCCTGTCACGAGATGTGCGAGGCTTTGTGCAGTCTTGTGACGTTTGTGCTCGGGCCAAGCCTTGTTGCTCTCGGGCTAGTGGATTGTTGTTACCCTTGCCTATCCCGAAGAGGCCTTGGACGCACATCTCGATGGATTTTATTTCGGATCTGCCTGTTTCTCAGAAGATGTCTGTCATCTGGGTGGTGTGTGACCGTTTCTCTAAGATGGTCCATCTGGTTCCCTTGCCTAAGTTGCCTTCTTCTTCCGAGTTGGTTCCTCTGTTTTTTCAAAATGTTGTTCGTTTGCATGGTATTCCGGAGAATATCGTTTCTGACAGAGGGACCCAATTCATGTCTAGATTTTGGCGGGCATTCTGTGCTAGGATGGGCATAGATTTGTCTTTTTCGTCTGCTTTCCATCCTCAGACTAATGGCCAGACCGAGTGGACTAATCAGACCTTGGAGACATATTTGAGGTGTTTTGTGTCTGCGGATCAGGATGATTGGGTTGCTTTTTTGCCTTTGGCGGAGTTCGCCCTCAATAATCGGGCCAGCTCTGCCACCTTGGTGTCCCCGTTTTTCTGTAATTCGGGGTTTCATCCTCGATTTTCCTCCGGTCAAGTGGAATCTTCGGATTGTCCTGGAGTGGATGCTGTGGTGGAGAGGTTGCATCAGATTTGGGGGCAGGTGGTGGACAATTTGAAGTTGTCCCAGGAGAAGACTCAGCTTTTTGCCAACCGCCGTCGTCGTGTTGGTCCTCGGCTTTGTGTTGGGGACTTGGTGTGGTTGTCTTCTCGTTTTGTCCCTATGAGGGTTTCTTCTCCTAAATTTAAGCCTCGGTTCATCGGCCCGTACAAGATATTGGAGATTCTTAACCCTGTGTCCTTCCGTTTGGACCTCCCTGCATCCTTTTCGATTCATAATGTTTTTCATCGGTCATTGTTGCGCAGGTATGAGGTACCGGCTGTGCCTTCCGTTGAGCCTCCTGCTCCGGTGTTGGTTGAGGGTGAGTTGGAGTACGTTGTGGAAAAGATCTTAGACTCTCGTGTTTCCAGACGGAAACTCCAGTATCTGGTCAAATGGAAGGGATACGGTCAGGAGGATAATTCTTGGGTCACTGCCTCTGATGTTCATGCCTCCGATCTTGTCCGTGCCTTTCATAGGGCTCATCCTGATCGCCCTGGTGGTTCTGGTGAGGGTTCGGTGCCCCCTCCTTGAGGGGGGGGGTACTGTTGTGAAATTGGATTCTGGGCTCCCCCGGTGGCCACTTGTGGAATTGAACTTGTGTGCATCATCCCCTCTGTTCACCTGCTCCTATCAGGATGTGGGAGTCGCTATATAACCTTGCTCCTCTGTCAGTTTCATGCCGGTCATCAATGTAATCAGAAGCCTTCTGTGCTTGTTCCTGCTACTAGACAACCCCCAGCTAAGTTGGACTTTTGTCCTTGTGTGTTTTTGCATTTTGTTCCTGTTCACAGCTGCTGTTTCGTTACTGTGTCTGGAAAGCTCTAGTGATCGGAAATTGCCACTCTGGTGTTATGAGTTAATGCTAGAGTCTTAAAGTAATTTCTGGATGGTGTTTTGATAGGGTTTTCTGCTGACCATGAAAGTGCCCTTTCTGTCTTCCTGCTATCTAGTAAGCGGACCTCGATTTTGCTAAACCTATTTTCATACTACGTTTGTCATTTCATCTAAAATCACCGCCAATATATGTGGGGGCCTCTGTCTGCCTTTTGGGAAAATTTCTCTAGAGGTGAGCCAGGACTGTCTGTTCCTCTGCTAGGATTAGGTAGTTCTCCGGCTGGCGCTGGGCATCTAGGGATAAAAAAACGTAGGCATGCTACCCGGCCACTTCTAGTTGTGCGGCAGGTTTAGTTCATGGTCAGTATAGTTTCCATCTTCCAAGAGCTAGTTCTCATATATGCTGGGCTATGTTCTCTCGCCATTGAGAATCATGACAGCCCTCCATCTCTCCACGGGACGTAAGGTGGAGAGAGCTCACAGAGTGGGTCCTGCGACTCTCTCAACTACACCTGGGGGTGGGGCTCAGAAATATCCCCGTCAACCGATTATGCACTTCCTGGATTATAATGACAAGATGGATATTCTACATGAAATGATCCGTGGTCATAAGACTCTCATTTTTGACGATTTTTCAGCTGAAGTCACAAGGAAACGCAAGGCTTTTAGCCCTATCTGTACAAAAATGTTCCAAGAGGGCATTGGATTTCAGCTTAAATACCCCACAATCTTGCTGATCAGAGAGGGCTCAGGAGCATCTTGTACTTTTTCTTCCCCTACCGAAGCAGAAGCTTTTATTAAGAAACTTCTCAAATCATAAAATGTTCCAGAGAACAGCCATTTCTCTAGTGACCCTGAGGCTCGACGGTCACCACTATCTTCTGAGGACAGCGAAGCAAATGAGGCACCATGAATATGCAATTCTCATTCTTGATTGATGTAGTTCTTTTGACACTGAGTTTATTTTGACATAGCAGAGGGTTCGAGGGACCCTAGTCTCTCAGGGTCAGATTGAAGTGTAGTCCATTTGTAAAATGATTTTCATTTTTCCAGGTGGTGAGGGCCACTTTTTTCCCCACCGCTTGTATGAAATGTATGTGGTGAGACGATGTTCAATTCTCATGAAACAGTTTGTTATAAGCTTTATTCAATGTCTCTACCACTGCAACTTTTGTTATTTACTGGAGCTTACTCTGTTGTTCATTTATTTCCCATTTCTCCCCTTCCTTCCCTTGCCTCTACTTTTGCCGACCTCAATCTATCTAAGCAACAAACTTAATTTACAGTCCTATCCTTTCTATATCTAACTTGAGAGTTATTTGTTTGAATGTTAATGGCCTGCGCTCCCCACAAAAACAGATGTTGGTACTGAAATGGTTCTGGTTATGGATCTGAAGCGACTTAAACCCGATATTGCTCTCTTGCAGGAGACACACATGCCTGAATCTGATTTTATTAGAATGCCTAGGGCTATGGGTGGGGAATGTATATGGGTCTCCTTCAGTGAGTAAAAATGCGGGATTGTTGACTCTTATCAATAAACACTTTATTCACCATCTGATTTCCCACCAGGCCAATCTTGACCTTGTCGACGCAAATGGGGGACATCTCAATATATAATGTATATGGCCCAAATGATAGTAACAAGTCCTTTTTTTCCCCACTTAGCAAGTCCTTTTTTTCCCACTTAGAGACTACAATTAATACAGACCAGAATCTTAACAAAATAATTGGGGGCGACTTTAATTCGGTGTTATCTATCCTAGAAGACAGGAAACATGACTCCAACTAGTAGCTCAGAGCCATCTAGAGACAAAGTTGTGGCCCCTCTTTTGACACAGTGTTCCCTAAAAGATACATGGAGGTTCCTACATCCGGATGACAGAGAGTACACATTCTTTTCTCACGCTAAAAACTCATGGTCTCGGATCGATTACATTTTAATTTCTCTCCCTGATTCCCAAACTGATGGGTGCAACAATTGGGGATTTGGTTATTTCAGACCACTCTCCTGTTCTGCTAGATCTGAGAGAAAATTATCAGAAGGGCACTGACTTCCTCTGGAGATGCCCCAGTTTCTTATTTACAGACGAATCCTTCGCCTTTTCCCTTAAGTTATGGTGGCAGGAATTCCTAACTGATAATGCAATACACCAAAGTGATCCCTCACTCTTGTGGGAGACAGCGAAAGCTGTATTTAGAGGGAATTTTATGACCTATGTGTTCTCTCTGAAAAATCGTACGTTACAGAGATATGGGGAGTTAACGGAGGAACTTAGAAGAGCCTATACTGCCTTCCTTGCAAATTCCTCCCCTGCGAACAAAGCATGCTGGTTACAAAAACAGGAAAGATATATATCTTGGTACCGTGTTAGCCAGTAGATGGAAACATATTTAGAATTGAGTCCTCAGTGGTTGATACCTTTTAATGGCTAACTGAAAAGATGGTAACAAATTGCAAGCTTTAGTCTCGAAAGCTTGCAATTGGTTACAAAAACAAGCAGACTTTAACCTCCAGGCGGACAAGAGGGAAAAGCTGTTTTTGATGCAGAGGGATATCTATTTTTATAGGTATGGAAATAAAGCAGGCAGAATCCTGGCTAATTTGACAAATGGTATGAGACCTCTACAGGGAATCTATCAACTTAGGGACCCCTCGGGATTAATTTAATCAGATCCCCTGACACTAAACAAAATCTTGGGAACATATTATGGGGAACTCTACACTGAATATTACTAACCCAAATGTGACTTTTCAGACCTTACTAGAGGACACCACTATGCCAACATTCGCAGACGAGCATAATTCTTTCTTAAACAGACCAATTTCTAAAGAAGAGATGGCGTACTTTCAGCCGTAAACATTTCCAAAAATGTTAAAGCCCCCAGTCCAGACGGATATTCCGCTGAATTTTTCAAACTTTTATTCCTTGAAGTCACCCCAATATTGACACATTTAGCTAATAGAATCTTTGAGGGGGATCCCGTATTCCCTTCAGCTAATAGGGCCTATATTAAACTGATCTTAAAGCCTGGAAAAGACCCCACTTCACCATCCTCCTATAGACACATATAATTAATCAATACAGATATCAAATTAATTTAGAAAATAATGACAGACAGACTGGCCGTAATTCTTCCAGATATTATTTCACAATCTCAGGCAGGTTTTATAAAACGTAGATCGGCAAACCTTAAATGTACGCAAGGTCCTATTGGCACTAGATAAGATCCACTCTAGCGGGGGTGGTCCAGACGGGGGCGAGGCTCCGGCATTGGTTACCATAGGCGCGGAGAAAGCGTTTGATTTTGTAAAGTGGAATTGGATGTTGAACAGGATGTCATTGTAGGGCCCCTTGCCTATATTTGTGCTTTGTATCACTCCCTTAGCACACAGGTTTATACCCCAGGCTTCCTCTCAGGCGCCTTTTCTCTTAAAAAGGGCACCAGACAAGGTTGTCTGCTTTCTCCACACTTGTTCAAAATAGCAATTGAGCCCCTGGTCTGTACCTTATCTAAGCCGTCTGTATTCGATGGGATATGAATTAATAAAAGGGTGCTGCAATCAGCCTTTTTTGCGGATGATGTCACCCTGTTCATGGCTAACCCTAAGGATCAGTTACCAAAAGTTTTGACCTTGCTGGAAGAATTTGGGGCATATTTGGGTTTTAAAGTCAATATAGACAAATGCGAACTCTTGCCGCTAACTAAGAAGGTTGATGCCCTACAACGGAAGATTTCTTGGGGAGGCATTTCCGTTACCTCTTCTTGTATTACCTATTTAGATATTAAAATTGGCAGTACTCCTTCGTCTCTATACGACCTAAATTACCCCCCCCAACAGCTAAAGTATCTAACCAATTGAAAGCGTGGCAAAATCTTCTATTATCGTTTATGGGAAGGGCTCATCTTAAGATGATCAGTATGGCCAAGCTGATGTATCCTCTCCAAACCTTGCCCATCTTGCTCAACCATTCCGACGTTAATTTTCTAAATAGCCAATTCATATGGAATCATAAACGCCCGAGAAATTGGTATTTCAAAATTGATGGCTTCTAAGGAGGAAGGAGTAATAAACTTTCCAAGTGTCAGGAACTATAATTTAGCATGTAATATGTGATATATTATTGATTGGCTGCACAATAGACATTCATATACGGATACCTCACTAGATGCGGACTTTGCGCACGCCCTAAATTTATCGGCCATTTTACATGCACACCTTTCCTCCCTCCCCCAGCATTTGAAACAATCAACCCTATTTAGAGGTACTATCTCAACCTGGAAAGTGATAAGTAAAAAATATAGTCTCTCTTTCAGGATATCTAAATATTTACCCCTGTGGGCAAACCCTGAATTCCCTCAGGGTATGGAAAATAAACTATATATTGCCTGGCGACAAAAGGAGATTTATTAAGGTTTCTCTCTTCTCCATCCGCTGGAGCCTAGATGGTTAACATGCCCTGAAGTACTTAAGAAATATCATCTCCCGCCCTCCCATGCCCTTCAGTATGAGCAAATCAAATGCTCAGTTATGTCTAATCTGCATGATGTTACATTCTAATCGAGCCATAATATGCTGGACGATCTGTTGTAATACTCTGCTGGGACCCCCTCTTATATCCGCAATTTATTCCATTATGAAACCTCACCTATTGGACCCTCACCCAGATACTTTTTATAAGTATTGGAGACAACAGCTGGAGAATACCGAAACTCCCTCCTTAATTAGAAAGGGTTGGTCTCTTTTCCGGAAACACATAATAAATGAGAATTGGAGGGAAAGTCAATTTAAAATCATGCATGGCGCAATCTATGCTTTTAACATTCATAAACCAGATACTAGACCTGACAGACTTAAGGCCTGTCCATGATGTCAGCCAGGGGCGAACACTGACAGCTTGGGGCCCCTGTGCAAGAAATGTGCCTGGGCCAATCTCCCTCTATGGTGACAAAGCTACATTATATATATATATATATATATATATATATATATATATATATATATATATATAGTCACACACACAAACATGTGTATATATATTACATAGTCTCCTTTATTATGTATATTGCCGTCCCTTATTATGCAGTGCCCTCTCTTGTTATGTACAGCACTGTCCCTTACATATTGGATTTTATAGAGCCCTGTTTTCTACATACCATCCTGTCTTGTTATCTGTATAATGCAACGATGGCAGGTAGAGCATGGGAATGCTTCTTTTCTAATAGAGGAGCTGATGGACTGGTTGTCTGGTCACTGGCTCCTCCATCAGCAGTAATTTTATATCTAGCAAGAGAGGGAACTATGTAATAAAAGAGGGTGCTGTGAATAATAAAAATAACAAGAATACACCATGTAAGAGACAGCACTGTACATAACAGCACAGGAAGCTATAAAATAAGGGACAGCATCATAAAATGTGACTACACTATATACTGAGGGATGGCACTATACATAATAAGCAAGTACACTATACACTAAGGGACTGTGTTATATATAAGTGAGTACACTATATAGTAAGGGGCCGAGTTAGACATAAGCAAAAATAACGACTTCCACCCCCTGTTCCTAAATTTATTATAAATTCCCCTTCCTCCCATCCCAATGCCCCACACCCCTCATTGCCCTCCTCCCACGGCATCCCATTATTGTTTTCTCCTCCACCCCAATCATTGCCATCTTCACCACCTCCATCATTGATTTCTCCCTCACCAACCCATCATTGCCCATTCCACCACCCCATCATTGCCTGCTTCACCATCTCCATCATTGCTTTCTCCCCACCACCTCATCATTGCCCATTTCACCACCTCCATCACTTCCTCCTCCCCCTCTACTCCCATTATTGCTCTTTCCACCACAACCATCATTGTCCTTTCCACCACCACCATCATTGCCTTTTGCCCACCACCGGTGAAGTAGATGCAGAAAGGACATTCTGTTAAAGAGATCCTGATGTCAAATGCATGTGGCCAAGGGGCAGCTTGAATCAGACACTGCACGATTGCAACCTGAAAGCTATACCATGAAATGCTGTGATATTTCAGAGTAAAAATGCTTTAAAAGCCAGCCAGAAACTACTTTTCTTGGCTGATTGGTCTGATGTGCTCCCTGGTTGGCTATTCCCAGCACCGATCACTTAAACAGACAGTTTTCTCCCTATGATTTCTCCATAGGAAGAGATTTGGTTTTTAACTGGCACGGGGGGAGGGGCTAGGAAAGTAGGCACTTCCAATAGGAGTGGGGAGTAAGTCATTACCAGACACTGATGGTGGATTATCTGACAGGAGGAAGAGGATCAGTGCTTGATGTTCAAAGGGCCTGATCATTTTCTCCACCTCTGGGGAGATTCAGGAGGTCCGATCATTCATTAATTGCTCTCTTGGACCTGCAAAAATGATCAAATTGTGTTGACTTCTCTCTAATGTGCAGAGAAGCCTTTACTGTGATTCACATAGCTGCTCCAGTGAGTCTCTATTGCCTAAGATTCCAAATACACCAGGAGCTGCTATTGTTGGGGGTAGATAGACAGATAGACATGAGATAGATAGTGTAGGGGTTGTGCTCCCTCAGGTGCAGTGGGTGGCAATTAGGAGGCACATTCCTTTTAAAGTTCACAGGGTTTGTTGCCTCATAAACCCAGAGAAAACAAATAGCCTTTAGCTCAGGCAAAGGAAAGTTCAAATGTCCAGTACTTCAGACTCGGTCCTGGAGCCGCAACACACATTGGAGGCTTTCAGCTCCCCACATACAGGTCCTGTGTTAAGCATTAGGCTACATTATATAGCTCTAACCACACCCAGGAACCCATCACATGATAAGTCACGTGGTAGTGACATCGCAGGTCCTCAAACACATATAGAGGTATGATGTTGCCCCTACCCAGGGGTAAGGTATATGGGTAGCCAGACCCTCCCATCTCTCACAGCTACCCTTAACCCGGACCCAAGAGTACTAAATGATCCCTTATTGCTTATGTGCATTAACGAAAACACTTCGGGTTACATCACAGAGACAAGCCATCTCTGCGACACATACCGTAACCCGGACCCAAGAGTACTAAATGATCCCTTATTGCTTATGTGCATTAAAGAAAACACTTCGGGTTACATCACAGAGACAAGTCATCTATGCGACACATACCTTCCGTCGACTATACAACCTTTAGCCACGCTACATACCTCCCCCCTCTGCCTAAAGCCATGGGGCTTGGCACTTTCCCCCACTAGACTAGGGATTCTTGAGAGGGCATCAGCATTACCGTGTAGCTTCCCTGCCCTTTGTTCTACATGGAAGCTGAAGTCCTGCAGGGCTAAGAACCAACAGGTCACCTTAGCATTTCTACCCTTTGTTTCCCTCATCCATCTGAGTGGGGCATGGTCAGATATCAATCTAAACTTATGTCCCAGCAGATAGTATCATAACGTGTCCACCGCTCACTTTATGGCCAAGCACTCCTCTACGACTGAGTAATTTCTTTCACATGATGACAGCTTCCTTCTCAGGTAGAGAACAGGATGTTCCTCCCCATGTATCTCCTGGGAAAGGACTGCTCCTACCCCAACATCAGAGGCATCTGTCTGAAGAATAAATTCATTCTTAAAGTCCGGGGCCATCAGAACGGGTTGCTTACACAGAGCCCCTTTCATTTTTTGGAAGGCTGTCTCTGTCTCTTCAGACCATTTAACCTTTACTGATTTTGTTCTCTTTAGAAGATCAGTCAGAGGCACAGCCACCATGGCGAAGTTTGGGATAAACCTCCTGTAATATCCCACGATCCCCAGGAAGGCTCTAACCTGCTTTTTAGAGAGTGGTATTGGCCATGTTTGAATTGCCTCCACTTTACTGATTTGGGGTTTTATTTCGCCACGACCCACTACATATCCCAGGTACTTGGCTTCTTCTTTACCCAAGGCACACTTCTTCGGGTTTATTGTGAACCCTGCTTCCCTTAGAGCATCAAACACTGCTTGGACCTTTTCCAGATGATTCTCCCAGTCCGAGCTAGAGATGACAATATCATCCAGGTATGCAGCAGCGTATGGCTTATGAGGTACAAGGATTCTATCCATAGCCCTCTGGAAGGTTCGCCAGAGCTCCCTGCAGGCCAAACGGCATTGGGACATACTTGAAGCATCCGTCTGGTGTAGAAAATACAGTCTTCTCCTTGGCTTCCTGTGCCATAGGGATCTGCCAATACCCCTTCAACAAATCCAAGGTGGTTATGTACCTGGCGGGCCCAAGTCTTTCAATGAGCTCATCAACGCGTGGCATGGGATATGCGTCAAACTTGGAGACCTCATTCAACTTCCGATAGTCGTTGCAGAACCTCCATTCACCATCAGGTTTTGGGACCAGGACAGTTGGGCTCGACCAACCGCTCTTGGATTCCTCAATGACTCCAAGCTTCAACATACGCTCCACCTCCTTGGAGATTACTTCTCGACAGGCCTCAGGAATTCGATAGGGCTTCACGTTCACCCGCACATGTGTCTCAGGATCTCGTGCTCTACGACCTTCGTGCACCCTGTCAACTCTGAAAACAGGTCCCTGTTCTCCTGGAGTAACTCCTGGCACTGCTGTTTCTGGGCCTTTGATAGCGTCTCCGCTATAGTAACCACTCCAACCTCACCTTCTGGGTTGCCCAGCAAACATGGAGTTACCGCCGGCTCTCTATCTTGCCATGGCTTGATGAGGTTCACATGGTAAACTTGGATTGGTTTCCATCTTCCTGGTTGGTGAATCCTATAGTTTACCTCACCAAGCCTCCCGACCACCTCATATGGCCCTTGCCATTTGGCCAAGAACTTGCTCTTCACTGTCAGAACTAGCACAAGATCTTGGTCTCCCGGATTGAACTGCCTCACTTGCTGACCGGTTGTAGACCCTGGCCTGAGCTTCTTGTGCCTGGTGGAGGTGTTCTTTCATGATGGGCATCACCTTCGAAATCCTCTGCTGCATCAGTGCCACATGCTCAATGACGTTTCTATGGGGAGTGACTTCGGCTTCCCACGTTACCTTGGCTATATCCAGGAGACCTCGCAGATGTCGGCCATACAGAAGCTTGAAAGTCGAGAACCCTGTGGAACTTCACGGATGGAAAACAGCAGATAAGGTAAGAGACAGTTCCAGTCTCTACCATCTTTCTCTATGGCTTTTCTTAGCATGCTCTTCAGTGTCTTTTTAAACCTCTCAATAAGGCCATCTGACTGAGGATGGTACTCTGAAGTCCTCAACTGGGAGATTTTGAGGACTTTGTACAACTCCCTCATCACCTTGCTCATAAAAGGTGCTCCCTGGTCTGTCAGAATCTCCTTCGGCAAACCTATCCGGGTAAACACATGGACCAACTCGCGGGCTATACTCCTCACGGAAGAATTTCTCAGGGGAATTGCCTCAGGATAGCGTGTGGCATAGTCCAGGATGACTAATATATACTGATGGCCCCGGGCTGATTTAACTAAGGGACCGACCAAGTCCATGGCAATTCTCTCGAATGACACCTCAATAATGGGCAATGATACAAGGGGCTCCGGAAATGAGGAGTGGGGGCAGCTAACTGACATGTAGGGCAGGACCTGCAATAGTTCACTGTTTCCCGGTAACACCCAGACCAATAGAACCTCTGCACAACCGGTTCCTGCATTTTTTCCATCCCTAGGTGTCCACCAAAGATGTTTGAATGGGCCATGTCCAACACCTTCCGTCTATAGGGACCTGGCACTATCAACTGCTCTACCAACTCCTCCCTTATTTTCATGACTCGGTACACCAGCTCCCCACTGACCACAAAATAGGGAAATCTTGTGTCCACTCCAGCTCCTGTGAAACCCCATTAATGACGGTGACTGTTATGATCCTAGTGGCAAGGATCGCAGGTCGGACTAGCTAAGTAACTGAACAGACTACTAGCTCTTGGGAAGTGGTAACTAGATTGACCGCAACCTGATCCTATCCGCAAACAAATATAGGCAGCCGTGGAACATTACCTAAAAATCCTAGATGTCTCGTCACGGCCTGAGAAACTGACTATTCCTGGAGGGAAAGTAAGTCCTCACTTGCCTCAGTGGAAGACCCCAAAGATATAGAATAGCCCCCCCACAAATATTAACGGTGAGTTAAGGGGAAACCACAAATGCAGAGATGAAATCAGATTTAGCAAATGAGGCCCGCTAATAATAGCAGAAAATAGGAAGGAAACTGTGCGGTCAATAAAAAACCCTATTCAAAATATCCACGCAGAGATTGCTCGAGCCCCCGCACCAACTAACGGTGCGGGGGAAGCAACTCCGTAACCCAGAGCTTACCAGCAAAAAGAAATCACATGTTAGCAAGCTGGACTAGACTCATCATACACAGAAATCATATTGCAGGCAGATGAGCAAAAAATATTCAAACAGAACTTAGCTTATCCTGAAGAGGCAGAAAACGAGATAATCAGGAGTAATCAGAATAGCACTGAATACATTGACAGCCGGCAACAAGTGGAAATGAAGCAGGGCTAAAAAGGAGCCTCCCTGGTGAATAATGAGGCAGCTGATCCAGCAGACCCGCAGGATAATAAACCAAACCACCAGGGGGAGCCAAAAAACCAAAGTCACACAATACCATCTGTGACCACAAGAGGGAGCCTGAAAACGGAGTTCACAACAGTACCCCCCCTTGAGGAGGGGTCACCAAACCCTCATCAAAACCCCCAGGGCGATCAAGGTGAGCCACATGGAAGGCACGAACCAAATCGGCCACATGAACATCAGAGGCGACAACCCAGGAATTATCCTCCTGACCATAGCCTTTCCACTTAACCAAATACTGAAGCCTCCGTCTAGAAATACGAGAATCCAAGATCTTCTCCACCACGTATTCCAATTCTCCCTCAACCAGCACAGGGGCAGGAGGCTCAACCGAAGGAACCACAGGCACCACATACCTCCGCAACAACGACCGATGGAACAGATTATGAATAGCAAACGATGCCGGGAGGTCCAAACGAAATGACACAGGGTTAAGGACTTCCAAAATCTTATAAGGACTTATAAACCGAGGCTTAAACTTAGGAGAGGAGACCTTCATAGGAACAAAGCGAGAAGACAACCACACCAAATCCCCAACGCGAAGTCGGGGACCCACACAGCGACGGCCGTTGGCAAAGCGCTGAGCCTTCTCTTGTGACAGCTTCAAATTGTCCACCACATGATTCCAAATCTGATGCAACCTATCCACCACAACATCCACTCCAGGACAGTCAGAAGACTCCACCTGACCCGAGGAAAAATGAGGATGAAACCCTGAATTACAAAAAAAAGGCGAAACCAAAGTAGCAGAACTAGCCCGATTATTAAGGGCAAACTCGGACAATGGCAAAAAAGTCACCCAGTCATCCTGATCAGCAGAAACAAAACATCTTAAATAGGTTTCCAAAGTCTGATTAGTGCGCTTGGTTTGGCCATTCGTCTGAGGATGGAAGGCCGACGAAAAAGACAAATTAATGCCCATCTTAGCACAAAAGGTCCGCCAAAATCTAGACACAAACTGGGATCCTCTGTCGGAAACAATATTTTCAGGGATCCCGTGCAAACGAACCACATTTTGAAAAAACAGAGGAACCAACTCGGAGGAGGAAGGCAACTTAGGCAAGGGCACCAAATGGACCATTTTAGAAAAACGATCACACACCACCCAAATGACCGACATTCTCTGAGAGACAGGGAGATCTGAAATAAAATCGATGGAAATGTGCGTCCAAGGCCTCTTCGGGACAGGCAAAGGCAACAACAAGCCACTGGCACGAGAACAGCAAGGCTTAGCCCGAGCACAAATTCCACAAGACTGCACAAAGTAACGCACATCCCGCGACAAGGAAGGCCACCAGAAGGACCTAGCCACCAAATCTCTGGTACCAAAAATCCCAGGATGGCCTGCCAACACCGAAGAATGAACCTCGGAAATAACTCTGCTGGTCCATCTATCCAGGACAAACAGTCTCCGGTGGACAACGGTCAGGTCTATCCACCTGAAACTCCTGCAGCACTCGTCGCAAATCTGGGGAGATGGCAGACAAAATCACCCCTTCTCTGAGGATACCAGCTGGCTCTGAATCACCAGGAGAGTCAGGCACAAAACTCCTAGAAAGAGCATCAGCCTTCACATTCTTCGAACCAGGCAGGTATGAGACCACAAAATCAAAACGAGAGAAAAACAACGACCAACGAGCCTGTCTAGGATTCAGCCGCTTGGCCGACTCGAGATAAATCAAATTCTTGTGATCAGTCAAGACCACCACACGATGCTTAGCTCCCTCGAGCCAATGTCGCCACTCCTCAAATGCCCACTTCATAGCCAACAACTCCCGATTACCAACATCATAATTCCGCTCGGCAGGCGAAAACTTTCTTGAAAAGAAAGCACATGGCTTCATCACAGAGCCATCAGAGCTTCTCTGCGACAAAACAGCCCCCGCTTCAATCTCAGAAGCATCAACCTCGACCTGGAAAGGAAGGGAGATGTCTGGCTGACATAAGACCGGAGCCGAAGAAAACCGGTGCTTCAGCTCCCGAAAGGCCTCCACAGCCGCAGGAGACCAATTAGTAACATCAGAACCCTTCTTGGTCAAATCCGTCAATGGCTTAACAACACCAGAAAAATTAGCGATGAAGCGACGGTAAAAATTAGCAAAACCCAAGAACTTCTGAAGACTCTTAACAGATGTAGGCTGAGTCCAGTCATGAATAGCCTGAACCTTGACTGGGTCCATCTCAATAGCAGAAGGAGAAAAAATGAAACCCAAAAAAGAGACCTTCTGGACTCCAAAAAGACATTTTGAGCCCTTCACAAATAAAGCATTGGCACGCAGGACCTGAAACACCATCCTGACCTGCTTAACATAGGACTCCCAATCATCCGAAAAAAACAGAATATCATCCAGATACACAATCATAAATTTATCCAGATATTCGCGGAAGATGTCGTGCATAAAGGACTGAAAGACAGAAGGAGCGTTAGAAAGTCCAAAAGGCATCACCAAGTACTCAAAATGGCCTTCGGGCGTATTAAATGCAGTTTTCCATTCATCACCCTGCTTAATACGCACAAGGTTATACGCACCACGAAGATCTATCTTGGTGAACCAACTAGACCCCCTAATGCGAGCAAACAGATCAGATAACAATGGCAAAGGATACTGAAATTTGACCGTGATTTTGTTTAGAAGGCGATAATCAATACAAGGTCTCAAGGAACCATCCTTCTTAGCCACAAAAAAGAACCCTGCACCAAGAGGGGAGGAGGAGGGGCGAATAAGTCCTTTCTCCAAAGACTTCTTTATATAACTCTGCATAGCAGCATGCTCCGGCACTGACAAATTGAAAAGTCGTCCCTTAGGAAACTTACTACCAGGAATCAAATTTATAGCACAATCACAATCCCTATGAGGAGGTAGAGAACTGAGTTTGGGCTCATCAAATACATCCTGGTAATCTGACAAAAACGCAGGGACCTCAGAAGGAGTGGATGAAGCAATTGACACCACAGGAGCGTCGCCATGAATTCCCTGACAACCCCAACTTGACACAGACATTGCTTTCCAATCCAGGACTGGATTATGAGTCTGCAACCATGGCAGGCCCAACACGACAACATCATGCAAATTATGCAATACAAGAAAGAGCATCATCTCCTGATGGACAGGAGTCATGCACATGGTCACTCGTGTCCAGTACTGAGGTTTATTCGTAGCCAATGGTGTAGCATCAATTCCCCTTAGTGGAATAGGGAATTTTAAAGGCTCCAAAACAAAACCACAGCGCCTGGCAAATGACAAATCCATCAGACTCAGGGCAGCACCTGAATCCACAAAAGCCATAACCGGGTAAGATGACAGGGAACAAATCAGGGTAACAGACAAAATAAACTTAGGCTGTAAAGTACCGATGGTGACAGATTTATCAATCTTTTTTGTGCGCTTAGAGCATGCTGAGATAACATGAGCTGAGTCACCACAGTAAAAGCACAACCCATTTTGCCGTCTATAATTTTGCCGTTCACTTCTGGTCAGAATTCTATCACATTGCATAGACTCAGGTGTCTGTTCAGAAGACACCGCCAAATGGTGCGCAGGTTTGCGCTCCCGCAAACGCCGATCAATCTGAATGGCCAGAGTCATTGACTCATTCAGACCTGCAGGCGTAGGGAACCCCACCATGACATTCTTAATGGCTTCAGAAAGACCTTTTCTGAAATTTGCAGCCAGGGCACACTCATTCCATTGAGTAAGCACCGACCATTTCCGAAAATTCTGGCAGTACACCTCTGCATCATCTTGCCCCTGAGAGAGGGCCAATAACGCTTTTTTCAGCCTGGTTCTCAAGATTAGGTTCCTCATAGAGCAATGCAAGGGCCAGAAAAAACACATCCACACTGAGCAATGCAGGATCCCCTGGCGCCAATGCGAAGGCCCAATCTTGAGGGTCGCCACGCAAGAAAGAAATAATCTTAACTTGCTGAACAGAATCCCCAGAGGAACGAGGTTTCAAAGAAAGAAACAATTTACAATTGTTCTTAAAATTCAGGAACCTAGATCTATCTCCAGAAAACAACTCCGGAATAGGTATTCTAGGCTCTGACATAGGACTGTGCACAACAAAATCCTGAATACTTTGTACCCTTGCAGCAAGATGATCTACACTGGAGGCTAAACTCTGGATATCCATATCAGCAGCTGAACTCAGAGCCACACCAAGATTAAGAGGAGGAGAGAAGCCAGAAACACAGCAGCTAGACACACGGCAGCAAAAAAATATATATATATATATATATATCTCCAAGCTTCTTTTCTCCTGCTTCTGCAATGCAATTAACACTTTACTGGCCGGCTGTACTGTTATGATCCTAGTGGCAAGGATCGCAGGTCGGACTAGCTAAGTAAATGAACAGACTACTAGCTCTGGGGAAGTGGTAACTAGATTGACCGCAACCTGATCCTATCCGCAAACAACTATAGGCAGCCGTGGAACGTTTACCTAAAAATCCTAGACGTCTCGTCACGGCCTGAGAAACTGACTATTCCTAAAGAGAAAGTAAGTCCTCACTTGCCTCAGTGGAAGACTCCAAAGATATAGAATAGCCCCCCACAAATATTAACGGTGAGTTAAGGGGAAAGCACAAATGCAGAGATGAAATCAGATTTAGCAAATGAGGCCCGCTAAAACTAGATAGCAGAAAATAGGAAGAGAACTGTGCGGTCAATGAAAAACCCTATTCAAAATATCCACGCAGAGATTGCTCGAGCCCCTGCACCAACTAACGGTGTGGGGAAGCAACTCCGTACCCCAGAGCTTACCAGCAAAAAGAAATCACATGTTAGCAAGCTGGACTAGGCTCATCATACACAGAAATCATATTGCAGGCAGATGAACAAAAAATATTCAAAGAGAACTTAGCTTATCCTGAAGAGGCAGAAAACAAGATAATCAGGAGTAATCAGAATAGCACTGAATACATTGACAGCCGGCAACAAGTGGAAATGAAGCAGGGCTAAATAGGAGCCTCCCTGGTGAATAACGAGGCAGCTGATCCAGCAGACCCGCAGGATAATAAACCAAACCACCAAGGGGAGCCAAAAAACCAAAGTCACACAATACCATCTGTGACCACAAGAGGGAGCCTGAAAACAGAGTTCACAACATGTGACAAGCAAGTGCACACCGACAGGAACAGCTATGATTGTGTTGAGGTAGGATCTAAATTGATCCTTCACGGTTAACTCAGTGATTTCCAAATTAATCTACAGGGCGTTGCCGGCAACTGAAAATGACCAGACGGAGACGTGTGCCTTTGTATGGGGGATCGAGCCGATCTCTGGCCCCGTTTTATTGTGTATTGCTTTTCATAATCATAGAAATTATACTTCAACCAATCAGCAGAAGAACACGCTCACAGTTCTTAACCTATAAGAATGCAGGAAAAACTTAACCCATGAGAATACAGAAAAACCGGAAACTACATACAGTATATGGTCATATCTTCTTGGCATAGTATGTGTCTTTCTAACAGGTGCCTCAGTCTTGTATAGCGATACACCCCCAAATCTATTATCTGGCTCGAGTCAGAAGACTCAAGGTCTTTATACCAATTATGAACCATAGCCTAGTTGAATAACAGGCTTGTGAACAACAAGATAAAGTTACTTCATGGCAGCTGTAACCTTTTACCTAATTAAATAACATAATTTATCTTTAAGCAACAAGAAAATGGAGTAAAAAAGCACAAAATGGAGAATCGTTCTTAATTTGTCCCTTCACAATTGCACAGTTAATAAAAGCGGCAGAACACTATTGAACCTATGCCGAAGCCTTGGACTTCGTATCCTCAATGGCCGCACCAAGGGAGACTCACTGGGAAGACATACCCTAAACTCCCGTGTGGGCAAAAGTGTGATAGACTATGCCATCACAGATATGGACCCTACAAATATTGTCGCCCTTATAGTCACCCCACAAACACATCTGTCAGACCATAACCAACTGGTCCTATACATCAAATCGACAAAGAAATCACCCTCACAAACCCTGCAAAAGACCGGCCTCTTTAGCCTGCCACCATCCTTCAAATGGTCCAATATGTCGGCCCCAAAATACAAAGATGCCATCAACAGACCAGAGATCAAGGAGAAGCCCCAATGCTTCCATAATAACGTGTATGAACTTAACCCAGAAGGAGTACACCTAGCGGTAAGAGACCTTAACGACATTCTATATGCCATGGCAGAAATGATTGACCTGAAAAGAAGCATCAAAAAAAGAGACCGAGTAAACAAAAACCCAACAACTGGTTTGACAAAGAATGCAAGACCATACGGAAGGCCCTAAGAATGGCCTCATAAAAAACACAGAGACCCCAACAACCCCACTCTGAGAGAAGCCTACCACACCGTACAACGAAATTACAAAGCCATCCTTGGAAAGAAAAAGCAAAACGACATCTCTACCAAACTCCTCCAACTCCAAGATGCCCATGAAGACAACAAATTTTGGGAACTGTGGAATCACCTTGGATCCAACCAGAAAAGCAACAGCCTCCACATCCAGAGCGGCAACATCTGGCTCCAGTACTTCAAGGACCTTTACAATGACATCCCAGGTGAAGACCTGAACCTGGCACAAAAAGAGCTTGTGAAAAAATTGAAAGGTATGGAGGAAAAGTTCAAAGTTTTCAAAAATCCTTTGGATACACCAATCACACTGACAGAAATAACAGAAAGGATCACACAGATAAAAGGTAAAAAAGCCAGCGATCCAGATGGGATCCTCGCAGAAATGCTGAAATACAGCCCTCCATACATCCAGGCTGCGATAACAAAACTATTTAATATTGTACTGCAGGCCGGCTGCTTCCCCAATAATTGGAACCAAGGCCTCAAAACCCCTATACACAAAAATGGAGACAAGTACGACCCAGCAAACTACCGAGGGATATGTGTCAGCAGCAACCTGGGTAAACTCTTCAACTGCATCCTGAACAACAGGATCCTCACCTTCCTCACCGAGCACAACGTCCTCAGCAAGAGCCAAGCAGGGTTCATGCCAAACCACCGCATCACTGACCACATCTACACTCTGCACAGCCTCATCAAGAGCCACGTCCACACTACAAAGAACGGGAAAATATATGCTTGTTTTGTGGACTTCAAGAAGGCCTTCGACTCAGTGTGGCACCCAGGACTATTCCTAAAACTGCTGGGGAGCGGAATAGGAGGGAAAACATATGACGTCAGCTGAAACTCCTACACTGAGAACAGTTGCAGTGTGAAGGTCAACGGAAGGAGGACGGCCTATTTCCAACAGAGTCAAGGAGTGAGACAGGGCTGCAGCCTCAGTTCAATGCTCTTTAACATCTACATCAATGATCTGGCAGTGGCCCTAGAGTCCTCCTCAGCACCAGGACTCACCCTCCATGACACCCAGGTGAAATTTCTGCTGTATGCAGATGACCTCGTGCTGTTATCACCAACTGAGAAAGACCGCCAAGATCATCTGAAAATCCTAGAGACCTTCAGCAGTACATGGGCACTGCCAATCAAGGAGAAAAAAACTAATATCATGGTGTTCCAGAAAAGAAAGCAGAAACCCACTGGCCATCCTACCTTTATGATAGACAACCGTCCACTTACAGAAACCAACAGGTACACCTACTTGGGCCTAGAACTCAGCCAGTCAGGGAACTTCAAGCAAGCCATAGAGTTACTAAAAGACAAGGCATCCAAAGCCTTCTATGCCATCAGAAGGCGTCTGTACCATCTCAAGGCACCAGTAACTGTCTGGCTAAAAATCTTTGACTCCATCATTGCCCCAATCCTTCTGTACGGTAGTGAGGTCTGGGGCCCAGTTTCATACCCAAACTGGTCAAAGTGGGACGCTGGGCCGACAGAAATATTCCACCTAGAGTTCTGCAAGCATCTTCTCCAAGTCCATCGGAACACATCAAACAGCGCCTGCCAAGCAGAGCTGGGCAGATTCCCACTACACATCGCAATAAAGAAGAAGGCACTGTCATTCAAGGCTCATCTACAAAGTAGCAGTCCCAGCTCCTACCATTACAAAGCCTTCCTACACCAGGAAGCCTCCCAAGAAAAAGTACCCAAAGCCAGTCTGACCAAGCCATCAACCTACATGGCCTGACAAAAGGTGAAATCCAGAAGATGGGACACAAAGTCAAAGAGGAATATCTTAGCATCTGGAGGAATGACATAAACAAATCCAATAAACTGACAGTATACCAGAATCTACAGAGGGAGTACAAACTGGCCCCATATCTAGATAAACTAGAAAACCCCAAAGATCGACAGATCCTGAGCCGGTACAGACTGAGCGCCCACAGCCTACTCATCGAATCCGGGCGGCACCGACAGAACTACAAGCCCCGAGAGAGCAGACTCTGCCAGCAGTGCCCCCAGGAGGCCGTGGAGGATGAGGCCCACTTCCTGCTGAGGTGCCCCAAATACTCCGCAGTGAGGGACACTCACTTCAAGAGACTGTCTGATCTCCTCCCAGACTTCACCTCCATGGAGGAGGAAGAGAAACTGCCGATAATACTGGGGGAAGAGTAAAGTGCAGTGGCCGTAGCAGCGGAATATGTCAGTGCCTGCCACAGACTAAGAGGAGCCTGATATGTCATGGACTCCTGTACCCCAACACTGGACATATCCCTATCCCCTGACTAAAGAGCCTGATATGTCATGGACTCCTATACCCCACCCTGGAAACATCCCCTATCCTCTAAAAGGAGTCTGATATATCCTGGACCTCTATATACCTCCCTCCCCCACCCCCGTTTTTTTTACCATATGCTTTGGCAATGCTAACGTGTACTTAGTCCTGCCAATAAAGCTCATTTGAACTGAATTGAATTGTCTCTAGATTCACTATTTACACAGCCATTTTGACTTTTTTCCAGAGAACCTTGGGGATGTGAGCGAGGAACAAGGGGAGCGTTTTCATCAGGACATTAAAACAATAGAAGAACGGTATCAACGCCGGTGGGACTCACATATGATGGCAGACTATTGCTGGAGCTTGATGAGAGACAACCCAGAAGCTGTACATCACAGATCAGCCAAGAAAAGAAAGTTCAAATAACTGCCATTTGCCTTTCACCTGTGTGCCATATATATGTGTTTTTATATTTTGTAGTTTAATTCTGTAAGTATATTTGATTTGCTGTACATAGACTTTGTAATTTTTGTTATTCCTTGATTATAAATATTCAAAATGTAGTACCGAAAATCATGTGTTTTTATCATAAAACATTAGGAGTAATTTTCATCAAAAATTTAAAATATCTCGAAATCTTGATGTGATAGCCACAGTTCATATTCGTAATCAGCAGCCAAAATTGACTTAAAATAGGTTTTAAAACCTTTTGCCAGAAAAATTGCGTTGACCAGTGTAATATATAGATATGGGATAGCTAGATAGATAGACAGAGAAACAGATATTAAAATCCCATATATTTTGCATTGAATTCTCTGGTTCCTTTGCTGCCATGAGTACAGCAGGTCGCAGAGGGGATGCTCTGCAGTGGACGACCCCCTGCACCTATAGCACTGGATTCTCTGCACACAGCTCTCCTTGAGGACCTGATTCCAGCCTCCTACACAGCTGCTGCATCTCCTAGAAGGAGCCTGCCCGTGCTGCATATGACTGCTACAAAGCTTTGGATGTTAAGTTTCTCTCTGGCAGCAATTTGTCCGTTCTTTGTTATGGTATGCTCAGTAAAGTGAATGCAGAGGGAAGAGACCCCTTTTCTCCTTACCTCCCCTCAGCACTTTCTCCTGCTACTAATGTGACTTCACTGTCCTTTGATTGACATCGCTTCAACTCATGCAGAGCTGGAGCTTTGACGGAGTACATGAAAGCAATCTGGCCAGGGGCCCCTCGGGGCCAGATTGCCCTTATTATTAGCTGTCCTGCAGGGGCCCCCTCCACCTCCGGGCCCCTGTGCAGCTGCACATGCGGTATGTCCGCCCCTGATGTCAGCTACCTAGCTCTGATTTATTGCATGGCCTTTATGTCCTGTGATAACATAGTCCCATTTTGGGACCTAGTTTCCGGATTAATTACCAGCCTCTGGAGTAATGTGACGTTGCTTTCTCTGTCAATGGCGATCTTACATTATTGGGAGTATTTGAGTGGCGAGAGTTGCGGAGGGAGGGGTCCCTCAAAACTAATACATACTATACTTATCTTGGCTAAAAAGCTGATTGTCAAACATTGACTCGTTTCGTCTACCCCACAGCTGTCAGATTTGATTGCCCAATTACATTATTATATGGCAGTGGAGGAAGGGGACCCACTTACAAATAAGGAGGCACAAGTGGGCAAATTTCTTAAAAATGGAGACAGTTTATTGGAAAACTTTGTGAGGCCGATGAAAGGCGGAAGACGGTAACTCCCTTCTCCTCCACTAGATGGTACCTTATGGAAAAACTGAAGAATAATCTAGGTCCACTTCAATTATCAGAGGATTGTTAACATGATTAGGGTCTGATGTGTTTACTATGTAAAGTGGCAAGGCAGGCTGGACTGCCTGTTGGAATGTATTAGGCGACTTGGTAGAGCCCCCCCCCCCCCCCTTTTTTACTTTCTCCTCTTCCTACCTTACGCCCTTCCCTTCTCTTTTGGTTTTCTTGTTCGTTTTTGTATTTTTTTATAATCTACTTTGCTATTTCACATAATTTCTATAACATGGCTGTTTACCTTTTATACTTCCGAAAGAAGACATTCTCAATTTACAACCTTGACTTCTGTTTAGCCGAGACTGTAACAACTATTATGTCTATTTGCCATGTTCATTACCAATAGATTGTTGTTTTATATGGTTGCTAATGAAAATTTTCAATAAAAATGTATATAAAAAGAAATGGTTTATGAAAAGTTTGCATAGTTTAGTGGTAGGATAATTAATTAAAGTGGTTGAAACCAGGGGTGGAATGTGTAGTAAGAGTTATTTTTTAATGGTTTCAACACTCTAATACTAATTATTGAGATATTGATATGGTTTCAATTAGTTTAATATATAATATATACAGTATATTTTTTCTATTAGTTTGCAGAAGGTAATTGAAACTGAAATGTTTTACACCATATGGTCAATTGTCCAATGAGAGCATATAACCGTTTTTTGTTACAATCTTGACATTTATCTAACAAAGGAATGTAAATGACACTGTCATTTATACTTATCTTCTAAATGAGTCTTTTGATCAAAGATGAGTTACCTGATTAGACCTTTCCAAGGAGATGTTTATCCTATATATGTTAATTGGAGGTTGTCAAGTCCCCTGAGATGTCATGTTGTGTGAAATCTTATCTATTTGGCCTAAGGGGTTTTTCCCTAGCATGAAAGTCTAATAAAAGGTGACTGGACCCTTGGGGGGGGGGGGGGGCATGCAAGAGAGATGGGAGATACAGAGACAGCCTGATGACTTCTACCATAATAATGTAATGAATGAATAATGTTATTTTACTGCTTTTAATGACTGCTTATTTCTTATTATTTATTAAGTAAATCAATTTACGTAAATTCTCATGTGAGCATTTTCTTATTCGTTAAAATCCTTTGAATCGATTACAAAACAATACCAAACATGTATACGTTCTTTTATATTTATGTGGTGTAAAAATCCAATGTTTGTTAAAAATAAATACATAAAATAAAATTTTAATAAGTCATCAATTTGCTGAGACCCGTAGCATCTCCATTTTTCGGGATCTGGGTCTGAGTGAGGGCTTATTTCCATTACGTCCCTCAGGATAGCACCATGGAGGACGTCCTTCCTTGACCTATAGCGGGACAGGATCATAGAGAGGTTAAAAGGACCCTCCCACTTCCACCCTCCAGTGTTTATCCTGTCCCTACAGGGACGGTTGTATGAGAGGTTGCTCCTAGAGCGAGATAGCCTGTGGATTCTCTTCCCCCGTCAAGTGGTCCGTGGCCGACACCTCACTGGGTAGAGGTCCCTCATCTATCAGTGCTGTACCAGATGGACTCAGAGTTCGGGGGTCTCAGCCTTCCCATTTCCCGGTCAGACGGACCATGGCCGACTCCTCTTTGAGAGGTTCATCAGCCAACAGTCAGCCTGTGCAATGGGCTTAGGGCAATTGTGCGGCAGGTCCAATCCTTTCCCCTGTCAAGTAGCCCAGGGTGGGAACTCCCCGGCGGGGAGTCCATCAGCCCCAGAGACCAGTGGAGCCGCTTCCTCCCGGTGGGGGGCTTTTGGCTCAGACGTCGACCGGCAAAACACCGCTACTTCCGAAAGACGTGTGGTGGAGAAGGCCATTGCGCTTCCAGTGACGTCAGAGCGGGGCGCCGGCACATAGGATCGGCGTGCGTTCCACGATGGAACACGGAAGGGGGCACAGGAGAGGAAATCATTGACAGTATTGCAGCATTTCTGATGGGACAACGCTTCCTTCCACAGTAGGCTCTCGGCGTTACCAGCTCCCCCTGTCGTCTAGCAGGTATGGAGCCAGCACAGGTGAGGGCATGGTTTAATGAAGCATTGATGGCCTAGGCCTCTGGGCTGACTCTATTCTCAGGCCTTTGTGCCAAAGCTGTACCTGGAACCCATTTGCAGCTAGGCCTTTGGACCTCTAGGCTATGGTAGGGCCATATGTCCTGGCTACATCTCATGACTGGACTTCAGTTAGTTGCAGGTCTTGTCTGCACAGAGCCTTATGGTTGGGATCAGAGTGACTTTTTTGAAGCATGCTTTCCATTTTCTGGTTCAATAAACAAGTGTTTAACTTTTCTTTGCAACTTAACTACTCCATCCATAGGAGGACATAAGGTGTTAATTCAGCACATTGTCTCCGTGAAGGCTGCCCTCCAGCTGCAGCTCATTAATTAGCTCCTTCGGGTGGAGTCAGTCTGACAAATGAGATGTACTGTTCAGAGTGGAGATTTATCTGGAACTCTGATAGATTCCTCTTTTGCTTAAAAGTGTAAGTCTGGTCTCTTGTTTGGCACCTTCAAGCATGGCCTAGTCATACTGTTCATCTCTGCATCATACTGCTTCTATGCATCATATTGAGTGCCTCCGTGCATAATACAGCATCCTAGTGCCTCTATGCATCATTTTGAGTGCCTCCATGCATAATACTGCATCATAGTGCCTCTATGCATCATTGATTACCTCCGTGCATAATACTGCATCATACTGCTTCTATGCATCATATTGAGTGCCTCCGTGCATCATACTGCACCATAGTGCCTCTATGCATCATATTGAGTGCCTCCGTGCATAATACTGCATCATACTGCTTCTATGCATCATATTGAGTGCCTCTGTGCATCATCCTGCATCATAGTGCCTCTATGCATCATATTGAGTGCCTCCGTGCATAATACTGCATCATACTGCTTCTATGCATCATATTGAGTGCCTCTGTGCATCATACTACATCATAGTGCCGCTATGCATCATATTGAGTGCCTCTGTGCATGATACTGCATCATAGTACATCTATGCATCATATTGATTGCCTCTGTGCATCATACTGCAACATAGTGCCTCTATGCATCATATTGAGTGCCTCTGTGGCATCATACTGTTTCATAGGGACTTTGTGCCTCATATTGCATCATATTGCTTCATAGTTCCTATATGCATCATAGCGCTTCATAGTTGCTTCGTACATCATATTGTGTCATATTGCTTCATGGTTCCTTTATGCATCAGAGTGCTTCATATTGCCTTTTTGCATCATATATTGCATCATATTGCTTCATGGTTCCTATATGCATTATAGCGCTTCATAGTGGCTTTGTGCATCATATTGCATCACTGTTCTTATATGCATCATAGTGCTCATATTGCCTTTGTGCATCATATTGCTTCATGGTTCCTATATGCATCATAGCGCTTCATATTGCCTTTGTGCATTATATTACAGCATATTGCTTCATAGTTCCTATATGCATCATAGTGCTTCATTGTTCCTATATACACCATAGCGCTTCATAGTTAATTAACCCCTTCACCCCCAAGGGTGGTTTGCACGTTAATGACCGGGCCAATTTTTACAATTCTGACCACTGTCCCTTTATGAGGCTATAACTCTGGAACGCTTTGACGGATCTTGGCGATTCTGACATTGTTTTCTCGTGACATATTGTACTTCATGTTAGTGGTAAAATTTATTCGATATAACTTGCGTTTATTTGTGAAAAAAATGGAAATTTGGCGAAAATTATGAAAATTTTGCAATTTTCCAACTTTGAATTTTTATGCCCTTAAATCACAGACATATGTCACGCAAAATACTTAATAAGTAACATTTCCCACATGTCTACTTTACATCAGTACAATTTTGGAACCAAAATTTTTTTTGTGACGGAGTTATAAGGGTTAAAAGTTGACCAGCAATTTCTCATTTTTACAACACCATTTTTTTTTAGGGACCACATCTCATTTGAAGTCATTTTGAGGGGTCTATATGATAGAAAATACTCAAGTGTGACACCATTCTAAAAACTGCACCCCTCAAGGTGCTCAAAACCACATTCAAGAAGTTTATTAACCCTTCAGGTGTTTCACAGGAATTTTTGGAATGTTTAAATAAAAATGAACATTTAACTTTTTCTCACACAAAATTTATTTCAGCTCCAATTTGTTTTATTTTACCAAGGGTAACAGGAGAAAATGGACCCCCAAAGTTGTTGTATAATTTGTCCTGAGTACGCTGATACCCCATATGTGGGGGTAAACCATTGTTTGGGCGCATGGCAGAGCTTGGAAGGGAAGGAGCGCCATTTGACTTTTCAATGCAAAATTGACTGGAATTGAGATGGGACGCCATGTTGCGTTTGGAGAGCCCCTGATGTGCCTAAACATTGAAACTCCCTACAAGTGACACCATTTTGGAAAGTAGACCCCCTAAGGAACTTATCTAGATGTGTGGTGAGCACTTTGACCCACCAAGTGCTTCACAGAAGTTTATAATGCAGAGCCGTAAAAATAAAAAATCATATTTTTTCACAAAAATGATCTTTTCGCCCCCAATTTTTTATTTTCCCAAGGGTAAGAGAAGAAATTGGACCCCAAAAAATGTTGTGCAATTTGTCCTGAGTACGCTGATACCCCATATGTGGGTGTAAACCATTGTTTGGGCGCATGGCAGAGCTTGGAAGGGAAGGAGCGCCATTTGACTTTTCAATGCAAAATTGACTGGAATTGAGATGGGACGCCATGTTGCGTTTGGAGAGCCCCTGATGTGCCTAAACATTGAAACTCCCTACAAATGACACCATTTTGGAAAGTAGACCCCCTAAGGAACTTATCTAGATGTGTGGTGAGCACTTTGACCCACCAAGTGCTTCACAGAAGTTTATAATGCAGAGCCGTAAAAATAAAAAATCATATTTTTTCACAAAAATGATCTTTTCGCCCCCAATTTTTTATTTTCCCAAGGGTAAGAGAAGAAATTGGACCGCAAAAAATGTTGTGCAATTTGTCCTGAGTACGCTGATACCCCATATGTGGGTGTAAACCATTGTTTGGGCGCATGGCAGAGCTTGGAAGGGAAGGAGCGCCATTTGGAATGCAGACTTAAATGGATTGGTCAGCAGCCGTCACGTTGCATTTGCAGAGCCCCTGATGTACCCAAACAGTACAAACCCCCCACAAGTGACCCCATATTGGAAACTAGACCTCCCAAGGAACTTATCTAGATGTGTTGTGAGAACTTTGAACCCCCAAGTGTTTCACTACAGTTTATAACGCAGAGCCGTGAAAATAAAACATCTTTTTTTTCCCACAAAAATGATTTTTAGCCCCCCAAATTTTTATTTTCCTAAGGATAACAAGAGAGCTTGGACCCCAGAAGTTGTTGTTCAATTTGTCCCGAGTACGCTGATAACACATATGTTGGGGTAAACCCCTTTTTGGGCGCACGGGAGAGCTCGGAAGGGAAGGAGCACTGTTTTACTTTTTCAACGCAGAATTGGCTGGAATTGAGATTGGACGCCATGTCGCGCTTGGAGAGCCCCTGATGTGCCTGGACAGTGGAAACTCCCCAATTCTACCTGAAACCCTAACCCAAACACACCCCTAACCCTAATCCCAACGGTAACCCTAACCACACCCCTAGCCCTGACACACCCATAATTGTAATCCCAACCCTAATCCAAACGTAAATGTAATCCAAACCCTAACCCTAACTTTAGCCCCAACCTTAACTTTAGCCCCAACCCTAACTTTAGCCCCAACCCTAACTTTACCTCCAACCCTAGCCCTAACCCTACCCCTACCCCTAACCCTAAACGTGACTGAAATACGTGGCACTGAAATACGTGGCACTGAAATACGTGGCACTGAAATACGTGGCACTGAAATACGTGGCACTGAAATACGTGGCACTGAAATACGTGGCACTGAAATACGTGGCACTGAAATACGTGGCACTTAAATACGTGGCACTGAAATATGTGATACGTGGCACTTAAATACGTGGCACTGAAACACGTGGCACTGAAACACGTGGCACTGAAACACGTGATACGTGGCACTGAAATACGTGGCACTGAAATACGTGGCACTGAAATACGTGGCACTGAAATATGTGATATGTGGCACTGAAATACGTGGCACTGAAATACGTGGCACTAAAATACGTGGCACTAAAATACGTGGCACTGAAATACGTGGCACTGAAATATGTGATACGTGGCACTTAAATACGTGGCACTGAAACACGTGGCACTGAAACACGTGGCACTGAAATACGTGATACGTGGCACTGAAATACGTGGCACTGAAATACGTGGCACTGAAATACGTGGCACTGAAATATGTGATACGTGGCACTTAAATACGTGGCACTGAAATACGTGGCACTGAAATACGTGGCACTGAAATACGTGGCACTGAAATACGTGGCACTGAAATACGTGGCACTGAAATATGTGATACGTGGCACTTAAATACGTGGCACTGAAACACGTGGCACTGAAATACGTGATACATGGCACTGAAATACGTGGCACTGAAATACGTGGCACTGAAACACGTGCAACTGAAATACGTGGTACTAAAATATGTGGCACTGAAATACGTGATACGTGGCACTGAAATACGTGGCACTGAAACACGTGGCACTGAAATATGTGATACGTTGCCCTGAAATACATGGCACTGAAATACATGGCACTGAAATACGTGGTACTGAAATACGTGGCACTGAAATACGTGGCACTGAAATACGTGGCACTGAAATACGTGGCACTATGACTGTCAGAAAATGTTCATTAAACGGTTAGGGGTGAGGTTAGGGGTAGAGTTAGGGTTAGGATTTGGATCCCTTTATCACCTTGATGGTGGTGGGTGGCTTTTCAGTGTGTTTTCTGTTTTTTTTTCGATAAAAATGCATGCGTTTTTAACGCAAACAAACGCATGTGCTTAAAAACGCAAGAAAATACTGCAGGTTGTATTTCTGAAAATTAACGCATGCAGAAAAAAACCGCATGCGTTTGAAAACGCGACCAAACGTGTACAAAAAAAACGCATGCGTTTTCAATGTTAAATATAGGGAAAAAACGCATGCGTTTTTTTGTGCAAAAAACGCTGCAGACAAAAACGGAAGTGTCAAACCAGCGACGCTTTTTATAGCAAAAAAGTTTTTGCGTCTCCACATTTTGAGAGCTATAATTTTTCCACATTTTGCTCCACAGAGTCATGTGAGGTCTTGTTTTTTGCGGGACGAGTTGACGTTTTTATTGGTAACATTTTCGGACACGTGACCGTTTTTGATCGCTTTTTATTCCGATTTTTGTGAGGCAGAATGACCAAAAACCAGCAATTCCTGAATTTCTTTTGGGAGAGGCGTTTATACCGTTCCGCGTTTGGTAAAATTGATAAAGCAGTTTTATTCTTCGGGTCAGTACGATTACAGCGATATCTCATTTATATAATTTTTTTATGTTTTGGCGCTTTTATACGATAAAAACTATTTTATAGAAAAAATAATTATTTTGGTATCGCTTTATTCTCAGGACTATAACTTTTTTATTTTTTTGCTGATGATGCTGTGTGGCGGCTTGTTTTTTGCAGGACAAGATGACGTTTTCAGTGGTACCATGGTTATTTATATATGTCTTTTTGATCGCGTGTTATTCCACTTTTTGTTCGGCGGTATGGTAATAAAGCGTTGTTTTTTGCCTCGTTTTTTTTTTTTTTTTTTTCTTACGGTGTTTACTGAAGGGGTTAACTAGTGGGGCAGTTTTATAGGTGGGGTCGTTACGGACGCGGCAATACTAAACATGTGTACTTTTATTGTTTTTTTTTTTTATTTAGATAAAGAAATGTATTTATGGGAATAATATATATATATTTTTTTTCATTATTTTGGAATATTTTTTTTAATTTTTTTTTACACATTTGGAAATTTTTTTTTTTACTTTTTTACTTTGCCCCAGGGGGGGACAATACAGATCGGTGATCTGTCAGTTTGCATAGCACTCTGACAGATCTGACAGCCCCCTCCCTGCGCGATGCTTCCCTGCACCGCCGGCACATCGCGATCATGTTTGATCGCGGTGTGCCGGGGGTTAATGTGCCGGGAGCGGTCCGTGACCGCTCCTGGCACATAGTGCCGGATGTCAGCTGCGATATGCAGCCGACACCCGGCCGCGATCGGCCGCGCTCCCCCCGTGAGCGCGGCCGATCGGCTATGACGTACTATCCCGTCGGCGGTCATGGGGGCCCACCCCACCTCGACGGGATAGTACGTCGGATGTCAGGAAGGGGTTAATACATCATATTGCTTCATAGTTCCTATATGCATCATATTGCTTCATTGTTCTTATATGCATCATAGCGCTTCATAGTTACTTCATGCATCATACTGCTTCATTATTCCTATATGCATCATATTTCTTCATTGTTCCTATATGCATCATAGTGCTTCAGATTGCCTTTGTGCATCATATTTCTTCATAGTTGCTATATGCATCATAGCGCTTCATAGTGACTTTGTTCATCATATTGCATCGTATTGAATCAGATTACTTAAATAGTGCCTTTGGACATCATATTGCATTATATTGCTTCATAGTTCCTATATGCATCATATTGCATCATAGGGTTTTGGTGCCCTGTGTCTCAGGGGGTATCATTAGTGTGTCGGGCTTGGAGTCTTTTTTCGCCTCTGGCTATGAGCCACAGGGTTAGACATTCTGTCTGGTGCCTTGTGTGGCCGCACATTGTGTCATCGGCCTGCCGCTTCACATTTTTGTCTTTGGCCTCAACTCTGGATTTAGAGTCCTTGTGTTTTTGGACCCAGATCCAGCTTCTGTTACTTCATTCTTTACAACAGGGCTTAGTCAAACAAACAGATATGCTTGAATTTGCTTAGTAAAATTTGCGTTTCTTCTGTTTGGAACAGCTCTCAGGTAGGTTCTACCTTGAGTGCTAAAGGCAAGTCTATTACATAATTAGCTTTAAAAGATGACATACGTCATTTTGGTACATCCTATAAAAGGACATACTACTGTCCTGGGAGCGGAAAATCCCATGAGTTGAAAGGAAGGATTCCTTCCGCCTCGGAATGCTTTGCCCTAAGATATCAGGGCCATCTACAATTTGCATAGTTTTAGGTGCACCCTCAAAACACATTTGTTCAGAGCGGCCTATCACTTTCCCTAATCAGTCATTTTATGTTTGTGTGTGTGTAGCCCATTAACTATCTCCATCTATCCCCCACCCCCTGAAGATGGCTGTGCCATCATTGTAAATACAACATTGATGATACACACCTGCACATTGTATCTTCCCCGCCTCATTGTAGATTGTCAGCTTTCATGAGCAGAGTCGTTTTATTTTGCTTTAATTATTATATGTTTGTTACTTATGACTGTTGTGTTTGAATCTGTCAAACTGTAAAGCTCTGCGGAATATATTGACACTATATAAAGTTTATTATTTATTATTATTGTTGTTATTATTAATCCTTCCCAAACTCCACATTTGGCAATCAGACAGATTCTTCTCCCATAAGTCTGTTGTGTTGTGTTTACCAGGGGCACCAACACTGCCTTTTGTACCTTGTGGCGAAGCAGCAGCACTGTGTCGTGTGGCAGAGGATCCCATTCTCGCAGCTCTTACAGCAGTCACGGCTCCTAAGATAAATGAAACTGTATCCAGGGCTCTTACTGTTAAGACCCCATAGTCTCACTGCCTCACAGTAGATAATCTCCCTCTGTGATGAAGAAGAAACCTACTTTTTCTCTAGCCATGGAATATGGTTACTCCCACAATGGCAGTCTGAGTGTATAAAGATCCCTGTATGCAAATTGCCTCTTCTGAGAAAAAGAGGACTTAATTCTATAGCGCCACCTGTTGGAAGTAGCGATCCTACAAGTCACAATCAACCCTCTAACGAGTCGTGCAATATGACTTAGGATAAAAGCCAAATCAGTATCTCAATTCGCAGACACGGTAAAGATCGCTGAGAAGATTGCCTCTTGGGATATGTATGTGCGTATATATGCATATATGGACAAATAAGTTGACATACTTATAATGTCTGGACTAATGACTCGTATAAATGCAGTTTCAAATAATTTCAGGTGTCGGAAGATTTTTACTAGCACCACCACCACCACCACCTTCATCGATTCAGAGTCCAGACTCCCTGTGTCTAACATCAGTAAAACAGGAGTGATGATCCACGTTTATCTTTCAGAGCTTCTAATGAGAAGCCCAACGTTGGTAATGGCAGGAGATATTACCTGCCGGATGGTGTATTCCTTAGTTTCAATAATATATAACCCTTATTCGGGGTTAGACATCTAAGGATTTGGAATAGGCATGATCTCCTGGATGAGTAATGTGCGTACATCCCAATGCTCTGCCATTATCCATGTACTAACTGTTATTGGTTTGATCTTCCCGCAGTCCAGGGCCTCTGTCCTGCGGGTCTCCTTGTAGTACGGTAAGCTGGTCTGGAACCAAGGCTTAACCCGAGCCCAGAAGGACGGATGAAGGAACAGTCCTGTGTGGTTAAGCTCATGCAGCTTATTATTGGTCAGTACAGTCCACATTGTGTGGTGGCTGTGACTTTCACCATATTTTGCTGGGCAATAAGGTTTTCTAAACCTATTCTGGGGCTGCGATGTCTATAAGTATCTATCACAATAAAGAACTTGCTGTGGTTCATTATTGGTATTGGAGTACAATGGGTGAATTTCACTCTCTGTTTCTGATGATTATTTCGTTTACCACATTCATACTGAAATTGGCCATTATAGATGTATATCAGACACTCACTACGGTGATTTTCTTTGCGGATCTCTTTAGATATCTATGGTTTTTCAGATCTTTCAGATCATTTATATATCTAGTCTGGTTTTTGCCTGGGACTTTGATTCCTGGGCTTCTGTACCCACCCTGGGAGAGTTGCTTTGGTATTCTCCATGGTGCTGTCCTGAGGGACGTAATGGAAAAAGGGAATTAGGTCTACCGGTAATTCGGTTTCCAGGTAGTCCCTCAGGACAGCACCCTTAGTTCCCTCCCTTATGTTTCTCTTTTTAGGCTTGCACGGGATTAAACTACCGGCAGATCGTTCATCCTTTGGGTCACCATGGCTTGAAATTAAGATGAAGCTGTTGAATGGTTTATTACACACGTGTTTGTAAGGGCACGTTTAGACCATTTATTTCCATCCTTCTGTGGTACTTTGAAATAACACTGGAGGGTGGAAGTGGGAGAGTCCTTTTAACCTTTCTATGATCCTGTCCCACTATAGGTCAAGGAAGGACATCCTCCATGGTGCTGTCCTGAGGGACTACCTGGAAACCGAATTACCGGTAGGTCTAATTCCCTTTTTTTTCGTGCCGAGCTGATGTTTTTATTGATCTCATTTTGGGATAGATGCGATGTTTTAAACCCCCATTATTGCTTTTTATTGCAATGGTGCAGCAGCCAAAAAAAGTAATTCTGGTGTTTTTTTTTTTTTTTTTTTTCGTTATGCCGTTTTCCAATTAGATTAATTCTTTGTACATCTTCATAGATCGTGCATTTCTGAATGCAACAATACAAAATATGTCTTTTTTATTTTAAATGGGGCAAAAGGGGGGTGATTTAAACTTTTATTTTTTTAAAATTTTAAAAAATGTGGGGGGGTTTTGTACTTGCTTCAATAGTCTCCATGGTAGACTTGAAGCTGCGATCTTTTGATTGCTTTTGTTACACATTGCTAAAATTCATAGCTAAAATGCTAATAGCAGTTCGGCAATGAGAACCACAGGTGTCTCCTTTAGACCCCGTCTTGTCATGCCAACCCATCCGCACCCCATGCACTTCCCATGTGGGTGAAGCTAAGACACACATACGGATTGTGCAAGTTAAATGCCGCTGTCACAGTTTGTAAAATCTGTAGATTATGACTATTGCATCATGATATTTATCTTTTTGTATTCTTTTGACTCACATCCCTGTTTTCATTATATTGAAATTTATAGGTTCAGTTACCTCACCTAAGCAAGTGAATCTTTGGGCATAAAATGTATCTACCGTATATACTCGAGTGTAAGTCAAGATTTTCAGCCTTTTTTTTATGCTGAAAGTGCCCCTCTCGGCTTATACTTGAGTCATTGTCCCAGGGGGTCAGCGGGGGAGGGGGAGCGGCAGGAGTGGTGGCTGTCACATCATATTCACCCTCCCGACACAGTCTCTGCACGTCCCTGCTTCTCAGATGGTCTCGGCGCTGGCAGCTCTTCCTGTGTTCAGGGGGCACATAGTACCGCTCATTAAAGTAATGAATATGGACGTGACTCCACTCCCATAGGCGTGGAGCGCATATTCATTAATTTAGTGAGCGGTACCATGTGACCGCTGAATACAGGAACAAGATGCAGGCACGCCAGAGACCATCGGAAAAGCAGGGACTTGCAGAGACCACGCCAAGAGGGGGTGAGTATGACTGGGGAGAGTGAGCCATGCAATATTTACCTGTCCCCATTCCACCGCCAGGCTCTGTCTTCCGCGTTCTCTGGCTGGGATGTTCAGGTCAAAGGGCGCAATGACGTGTCTAGTGTGCGCCCTCTGCCTGAACAGTCACTGCAGAGACCCGGAAGACGCGGCAGTGGAACGAGGGCAGGTGAATGTCGCAAGTGCCGGGGGCCTAAGCCAGCAACGACACTGGCACCTGGCCCCCAAAGCGCGCCAGTGTCCCCGCCTGCTCAGGACACCAGCACCTGGCTTCCAGCGACGAGAGGTGAGTATGTAATTTTTTTTAAAGCAGCAGCATATGGGGCATACTATTCTATGGAGCATCATATGGGGCCATCAACCTTTATTATTATTTATTTATATAGCACCATTAATTCCAAAGTGATGTACATGAGAAAGGGGCTATGTACAGAGTTATAGATATCGTTTACAGTAAACAAATTTACATTGACAGACTGGTACAGAGGGGAGAGGAGCAGCTTATGGGGCATATGTCACGGGGAGACTAGGTGAGCGAGAGCTAATAACTCGGGCCCCTGCAATTTCCCTCAGACTAGGGAAATCCTGACTGACCCTCTACCTGGAGTTTACACTGATGGTGTGCATGTCCAGGCCTCGAACCTCACCCTGTCTCCTGTTTTAACCCTAGGCTGAAACCTCCGCACACCACCCAGTGAAGATGCAATTCACCAATACCCACAGTTAGAACAGACAAGGATAAAGGAAAATATACACCAAGCCACAGTCACTCAGGAATACACTATAAATGTGCAGGGCAAAATAAATACAAATATAGGAAAGAGTAAATAAGACAAAGGAAAATACACCACCAGCAACAAATCTCCAGCAACCAGCTCTCCACTCCAGACCGAGATAACAACGCACAAGACAGAAGCTATAATCGGCGACACCCAATGATCAGGAGAGCTATTTAAGGGCAATGGGCATGGCCCAGCTTCCAATCCGAGGATCAGGTAAATTAACCCCAGAACAGCTAGATAAAATCTAGCCGACGCCAATGAGCAAACAGTGGTCAAAAGCGGAATTACCGCTGTCTGTCGAACTACCTGGTTTGAACAGCGTCCGACATGACAGTACCCCGCCTTCTATGAGGGACCCCAGGGCCCTCACGGCTTATTGGACCCGGCTTGTCTGGATGGCGACGATGAAAAAACCTGACCTGCCGATCCGCATGAATGTCCGAGGCTGGTACCCAGGACCTCTCCTCAGGCCCATAACCACACCAGTGTACCAAGTACTGTAAAGTGTGGCACACTACACGAGAGTCAACCACCTTGGAGACTTCAAAACTCCAAATTACCATCCACCAAGACTGGAGGTGACATAGGCGCCGCGTCCACAGAACCCACCACCTTCTTTAGAAGAGACCTGTGGAACACGTTGTGTATCTTATGCACCGTAGGGAGCTCCAACCGGTACGCTACTGGGTTAATGACGGCGGTGACCCTAAATGGACCAATAAACCGTGGACCCAATTTAAGGGACGGTATTTTGAGTCTTATGTTTTTTGTGGATAACCACACCCAGTCATCCACACTCAGTTCCGGACCTGGCACACGCCTACTGTCAGCCACACGTTTGTACCTAGCACCCACACTCAACAGGTGCTGTTTAACTCTCCTCCAGACTGATGACAATTGTGCTCCTAATTGGTCCTCCTCCGGAATGCCGGAAGAGCCCCTCTGACTCAAACTACAAAATTGAGGATGTAGTCCGTAAACACAAAAAAACGGAGACTCCCCAGACAACTCCTGGCGGTGATTATTGATGGCAAACTCAGCCAAAGGAAGAAAGGTAGACCACTCCTCCTGGTTATCAGAGACAAAGCAGCGTAGGTACTGTTCCAAATTTTGGTTCATACGCTCCGCCTGACCATTTGACTGAGGATGAAACGCCGAAGAATGAGACAACTTGATCCCCAGCCGTGAGCAAAATGCTTTCCAAAATTTTGCCACAAACTGAGACCCCCTATCAGACACAATGTCAGATGGAACCCCATGAAGTCTTACCACCTCCTGCACAAATACCTGAGCCAGAGTCTTAGCGTTAGGCAACGAAGGCAAAGACACAAAGTGCGACATTTTAGAAAAACGATAAACAATCACCAAGGTGACCGTGTTCCCAGCTGATGAGGGCAAATCAGTGATGAAATCCATGGAGATTTCCGTCCACGGTTTACTAGGTACCTCAAGAGGAAGTAGTGTGCAAAAAGGACGAGAGCGGGGCATCTTAGCCCTAGCGCACGTGGTACAAGCTGACCCGTATGAGACCACGTCCTGTCGGACCTTGGGCCACCAAAACCGATGTGACACCAACTCCAAGGTACCTCTAACCCCTGGGTGGCCAGCCAGGACAGCATCATGATTCTCCGCCAAAACCTTTAAGCGGAGATGAAGCGGTACAAAAGATTTGTTGATGGGAAGTTCAGATGGTACCTCCTCCTGAGCCTCGGCAATCTCAGCCTCAACCTCGGTAGTGAGAGATGAAACCACAGCACCCTTTTGGAGGATGGGTACTGGATTCTCCCGAGGTTCTCCCCCTGGAAAACACCTGGACAGAGCATCCGCCTTAGTGTTTTTAGACCCCGGTCTATAAGTGACAACAAAATTGAACCGCATGAAAAACAATGCCCAGCGAGCCTGCCTGGGGGACAGATGCTTGGCTGACTCCAAATACAGCAGATTCTTATGATGGGTAATAACAGTTACCTGATGTACCGACCCCTCTAAGAAGTGTCACCATTCCTCAAAGGCCAACTTAATAGCCAACAACTCCCTGTTGCCGATATCGTAGTTACGTTCGGCGGACGACAGTTTCTTGGAGAAATAGGCGCACGGACGCAAACCACTCAAAGATGAGCCTTGAGATAGTACCGCCCCCACACCAACCTCAGATGCATCGACCTCCACAACAAAGGGTTTTGATACATCTGGCTGCACAAGAATGGGGGCTGAAACAAAACTGTTCTTAAGAAATTCAAATGCGCGCACAGCAGCCTCAGGCCAAACAGAGAAATTGGTACCCTTTTTAGTCATGTCAGTTAGCGGTTTAGCAATGATGGAAAAATCCTTGATAAATTTCCTATAGTAGTTAGAAAACGCAAGGAACCGCTGAAGTGCTTTTCAGGTTATCAGGACGTTCCCAATGCAGCACCGCTTGCACCTTAGCGGCGTCCATTTTAAAACCAGAAGCAGACACAATATAACCCAAGAAAGGCAACTCTTGAACAGAAAATACACATTTCTCAAATTTAGCATACAGCTTATTCTTTATGAGAAGCTGTAACACCAGCCTGACATGATCTAAATGAGTATCACGGTTGCAAGAATATATGAGAATGTCATCTAGGTACACGATAACGAATTTCCCCAAAACATGCGAGAACACATCATTGATGAAATGTTGGAACACTTCAGGTGCATTAGTCAACCCAAATGGCATCACCAAATTTTCAAAATGACCCTCAGGGGTATTAAAAGCCGTCTTCCACTCATCACCTTGACGGACTCTTATGAGGTTGTATGTCCCCCTGAGGTCAAGCATGGTAAACCACTTAGCACCTGCCACCTGGTTGAACAATTCTGGTATCAGTGGCATAGGGTATGGATCACGAACCGTAATCTGGTTCAACTCCCTGAAATCCAAACATGGGCGTAATCTGCCATCTTTCTTCTTCACGAAGAAGAACCCTGCTGCCACAGGTGAGGATGATGGCCTGATGTGCCCTTTGCTCAAGCTTTCAGCAATGTAATCTTTTAACGCTTGTCTCTCCGGACCGGAGATGTTAAACATCCTTGCTTTAGGCAATTTGGCCCCTGGTTTAAACCTGATAGAACAGTCATAGGGACGATGTGGCGGCAACTCTGAACAACCCTTCTCAGAGAACACATCCACAAAATCTAGAAGTGACTCAGGAACGCTTGAAGTTACCACAGCCACACATGTGGCCAGGCAATTCTCCTGGCAGAACATGCTCCACTGAATTATGTCCTGAGTTTTCCAGTCAATTACCGGTTTGTGCATAGACAACCAAGGAAAACCCAAAACCACCTGAGCAGGAAGATTCCTGAGCACCTAACATGTAACCCGCTCGGAATGTAGAACTCCAATGTGGAGTTTCACCTCAGCCACAAATTCAGTAATCTCCCCCTGAGAGAGAGGAGCAGCATTGATGGTTACCACGCGGATAGGATGAGACAGTCTTTCAATCCTAAAACCTGCTGTGCGCGCAAACTCCTCATCAATGAGATTTGTGGCTGAACCACTATCCACAAAAAACAGTAATTGGCAGCTCACTGCCAGCGATAAAAACATTAGCAGGGAGCATGCATTGAGAAACCACCATGGAGGATATACATAAGCTCAGATTGGTCTCCTCCACACCCTCTGAGCCTAGAAGTTTTCCGCCGTTGCGTTTTTCTTAGACAGCAGAGGACAGATGTTAATAAAATGACCAGTTTTACCACAGTAAAAACAGGCTCCCTGCTTCCTGAGCTCAGGGACTCGACGCTTCACATGTGACACCCCTGCGATTTGCATAGGCTCCGTGGGCTCAGCTGCAGCAACCTCACGTGAACCTAAACCCTCTCCCATAGGCGGTGTCTCATGCTCCCCCTGCGATCAATACGGACAATCAGACTCATAGCGGAATCTAGAGAAGTAGGAGTCTCGTACATCAGAAGGGCTTTTTTAACCCTTCCAGAAATCCCATGTATAAACTGACTCCGCAATGCTGGATCATTCCATTGTGTATTGATCGCCCAGCGACGAAATTCAGAACAGTAATCCTCTGCAACTCGCTCCCCCTGGTGAATAGTGCGTATCTTAGATTCTGCTAGAGCCATTCTGTCAGGTTCATCGTAGATTTTTCCAAGAGAGGAAAAAAAACTCTCCACAGAGTCAAATGCAGCAGAATCAGATGGCAAAGAAAACGCCCATGCTTGGGGATCCCCACCTAACAATGACAACACCAGGCCCACACGCTGAGCCTCATTACCCGAGGAGATCGGGCGCATACGGAAATATAGTTTGCAAGCTTCACGAAAATAAACAAATTTACTGCGTTCCCCAGCAAATTTTTCAGGCAAAGGAAATTTAGGCTCAGCAACTCTTCCTGTCGCTCCAGCTTGCACATTAGATACTGCTAGTCTCTGTTGCTGTACTGCCCCCCTCAACTCAGTGATCTGTAGGGACAGTGCCTCCAACTGGCGGGTTATGGAAGTCATGGGATCCATGACATACACAAAAAAAAACACCTTTTTTTTTTTTGTTGGGCCGATTATAATGACACGGGGAGACTAGGTGAGCGAGAGCTAATAACCCGGGCCCCTACAATTTCCCTCAGACTAGGGAAATCCTGACTGACCCTCTACCTGGAGTTTACACTGATGGTGTGCATGTCCAGGCCTCGAACCTCACCCTGTCTCCTGTTTCAACCCTAGGCTGAAACCTTCGCCCACCACCCAGTGAAGATGTAATTCACCAATACCCACAGTTAGAACAGACAAGGATAAAGGAAAATATACACCAGTCACTCAGGAATACACTATAAATGTGCAGGGCAAAATAAATACAAATATAGGAAGGAGTAAATAAGACAAAGGAAAATACACCACCAGCAACGAATCTACAGCAACCAGCTCTCCACTCCAGACCGAGATAACAACGCACAAGACTGAAGCTATAATCGGCGATGCCCAATGATCAGGAGAGCTATTAATAGGCAATGGGCATGGCCCAGCTTCCAATCCGAGGATCAGGTAAATTAAGCCCGGAACAGCTAGATAAAATCTAGCCGACGCCAATGAGCAAATAGTGGTCAAAAGCGGAATTACCGCTGTCTGTCGAACGACCTGGTCTGAACAGCGTCTGACATGACAGCATATTATTCTATGGAGCATCTTATGGGGCCATCAACCTTCATGAAGCATTATATTGTGGCATATTATTCTATGGAGCATCTTATAGGACCATCATTAACCTTTTATGCAGCATTATATAGGGCGTATTATTCTATGGAGCATCTTATGGGGCTATCACTAACCTTGTATGCAGCATTATAGGGGCATATTTTAATATGGAGCATCTTATGGGGCCCATCATGAACTTTATGGAGTATTATATGGGACATATTTTGTATGGAGCATCTTATGGGGCCCATCGTGAACTGTATGGAGCATTATATGGGGCTCCTGATTAAATATGGATTTTCAAAAACACTTAAACTACTGATGTCTCAATTAATTTTACTTTTATTGGTATCTATTTTTATTTTTGAAATTTACCAGTAGCTGCTACATTTCCCACCCTAGGCTTATACTCGAGTCAATAAGTTTTCCCAGTTTTGTGTGGCAAATTTAGTGGGCTCGGATTATACTCGGGTTGGCTTATATATAAGTATATACGGTAATTACATTGAAATATATAAATTTATGTATCCCCTGTGTTTATGGGTAAAACCGCCTCCTGATGCTATAAAATAACAATACTCACCCTAGGTGTAAACAAACACGACACATGCACATGGTGAATCACATCTGCGTCACTGTAGCATGGACAGAAACTTCCCAGCGATTGAGTAAAATTACACTCAGCCAGGGCCTGACTGGCCTTCTAGCAAATGCCACAAGGGCCTGTCTGGTCGTGGGCTGCCTTGTCTGCTACATTGTTAACAGGATCAGTGTTCTCAAGACACCCATACTGTTAAGAGTTGAGACAAAGCACCAAGTCGCTGACTTAGTCACTTACCCCAGCAGGCCATGGATATCATTAGAAATATTGGTCTTCTAGTAAATCTTGCTTTCCTCCATCCAGGTTAATGTTAGTAATTTAGACCATCTGATGCTTGGGGACAGTGACAGCATGAATTTCAGCCCCAGTTCATACCTGCACTCAGCGCATGCTCATGGTGAACCGCACTTGCGTTCCACCAAGACAGGAAGTGAATCCTGAGATTGCCTGAAAGAACCTTAGATTGATGCCTCAAAGGAAGGGGGTGAGGTGTGAGTATGGCGAACACTGATTCCCTGACTCACGTGGATGGGCACTATTCCCATGCTGTCTTTCTGATCTTTTACTTTGTTAATTAAAAAATTTAAAAAAAATATAAACACATGAGGTGTAATAAGGGTAACCAAGAATGAAGGTATAAAGGGGTGAAAATGATCAAAATCACCACCACATGTGTTACATGTAGATTATACTCATCCAGGGGCGGTCCCGATTCTGTTCAGGTCCGATGGGCATTGCGGTCCGGTCCGGGGCCTCCCATCTCCTTACAATGACATCCTCTTCTTGTCTTCAGGCTGCGGCTGCGTCACAGGCGTACTTTGTCTGCCCTGTTGAGGGCAGAGCAAAGTACTGCAGTGCGCAGGCGCCGGGCCTCTCTGACCTTTCCCGGCGCCTGCGCACTGCAGTACTTTGGTCTGCCCTCAATAGGGCAGACAAAGTACGCCTGCGCCGGAGCCGCAGCGTGAAAACAAGAAGAGGACGTCATCGTAAGAAGATGGGAGGCCCCGGACCGGACCGTGACGCCCATCGGACCAGAACAGAACCGGGACCGCCCCTGGGTGAGTATAATCTAACCTCTTTTTCTCATCTTTCAGGATACATTGGGGGCTTATCTCCAGCTTCACAGAATGCTGTAGATAAGCCCCTGATGCCGGTGGGCTTAGATCACCTTCGATTTTGGGGGTGACAGGTTCCCTTTAAATAAATATGTCAGGAATTTGACACTGAAATGTCATTTTCTGAATGAGACCAGTGAAAATGATATAGAAATTTCCATCAATAGTGATCAAACTCCACCATTGTCTTCAATTCCCACGTTTGAGGAAGAGTTAGGGTATGTGCACATGTCAGGATTTCTTGCAGAAATTTCCTGAAGAAAACCGGAAATTTTCTGCAAGAAATCCGCATTTTTTTTTTTTGCGTTTTTTCGCGCTTTTTTTAGCATTTTGCAAGCGAAATTAGCATGCAGAATGCTAAAGTTTTCCAAGCGATCTGTAGCATCGCTTGGAAAACTGACTGACAGGTTGGTCACACTTGTCAAACATAGTGTTTGACAAGTGTGACCAACTTTTTACTATAGATGCTGCGTATGCAGCATTAATAGTAAAAGATAGAATGTTTAAAAATAATCAAAAAAATGCTTATACTCACCTGCAGACAGCCGATCTCCTCAGCGGCGTCCGTTCCTATAGATGGTGTGTGTGTGTGCAGGACCTTCGATGACGTCGCGGTCACATGAGCGGTCACGCGACCAATCACAAGACCGCGAAGTCACGGAAGGTCCTTCACACACACCAGCTATAGGAACGGAAGCGGCGGCATGCACCTGAGAGGCGGGAAGACTGCGTGGGCCATCGAAGGTGAGTATATGACTATTTTTTATTTTAATTCTTTTTTTTTTACCAATTATATGGTGCCCATTACGTGGAGGAGAGTCTCCTCTCCTCCACCCTGCGTACCAACCGCACATAATCTGCTTACTTCCCGCATGGTGTGCACAGCCTCGTGCGGGAAGTAAGCAGATCAATGCACTCCTAGGTGTGCGGAATCCCCGCAATTCCGCAAATTTAATGAACATGTTGCTTTTTTTTCCCCGATGCGATTTTTTCGCGGAAAAAAATGCAACATTTGCACAAAAAATGTGGAATACCCTGAAAATAATGGGAGGCATATGTTAGCGGTTTTTTTCGCATTTTTATCACGTTTTTATAGCGAAAAAACGAAAAAAATACTGGTCGTGTGCACTTGGCCTTAAAGTCAAACACAAATTTAACCATCAGAAGGGCAGACAAAGGAGGAGATGTGGTCCTCTTGGATTTATGTCTTTATGAAAAGTTGAATCATAACATGCTTCAGAATGAGGACATATATAAACCTCTGAACAACAATCCTACAGAAGTCTTCCAAAATAAATTAAAAACTCTCCTGTTGGAAGGTGTAGCATTGGGGGCAATCAGCCCGAAACTATCAGAAGATCTATATGTTGAATGCCCTATTATTCCAATCCTACACTCCCTTCCCAAAATTCACAAGGAGGTTTTTCATCCTCCATTGAGGCCAATTTTGGCTGGGATAGGGAGTGTAGGAGAAAAATAAAGTGCTTAGATAGATATGTACCTGCAGCCTCTAGTACAACAAATCCCAAGATATATAAGAGACTCTAAACATCTTATTTATAATAATAATAATAATTTTTATTTATATAGCGCCAACATATTCCGCAGCACTTTACAATTAAGCAGGGACATGTATAGACAAATTCAATACAAGTTAAGACAATTTAAACAGTGACATTAGGAGTGAGGTCCCTGCTCGTAAGCTTACAATCTATATTTCATTGCTTGATGGTTTTAAATTGTCTGAAAATTGCATGATTATTGCTTGTGACATTGAGGCCCTGTATCCTTCGCTGCTCCACGACCTGTCTTTAAGGATTCTATCAGATCTTGTGAATACATTTAGTAATTATAAAAAATCAATTCAAGAGTTCATAGTGATGGGGATAGAGTTTTTACTGAAGTATAATTTTTTTTTCATTCAATAAAGATTTTTATTTGTAGGTCCGGGAAGCACTGATGGGTGCAGGGTTCTCGCCGTCACCTGCAAATTTTTATATGGCAGCCTGGGAGCAAGATTTTGTCTTTTTTGGCGTGGAACCCTTTCCACCCACATTAGATGGATGGGTCGTTATATGGATGCCATTCTCCTGGTGTGGCACGGGATGGTGGAATCTGTGTCAAAATTTATTCAACATTATAATGACAATGAAATGAATCTGAGATTTACTTATTCAATTGCAATCAGCTCTATTAATTTTCTAGATGTGACGCTCAGTTTGGATTCCACAAGCAAAGTCATAGTGTCCCCCTACTGTAAAAGTACAGCCGCAAACTCCATTTTATTGGCACAATCCTGTCATCAGAAGAATGTTGTTAAGAATGTTCTTCATGGAGAATTGTATAGATTTAAAAGGATTTCATCTTAACATGAAACTTTTGAAAAAGTAAAAGATGAAGTATGTGTTAGACTGACAGGAAGGGGTTACTCAAAGTGGATGTTAGATAGGGCTGAGGACATAATCAGTAATAAAGATATAGCAGAGATGCTAAAAGGGGGGGGCGTCCTGGATGGCCATGTGAGCGGACGCTGATGAAAGAGCTCCTGCGGTCACAAGCATAATTATCCTGAACAGACATCGCTGGCTGCCATAAATCTAGCTGTACCTGGAAGCTGAATCACCCAAGCGTGAAGGAGAGCTGTGGGGACACCCGGAGAGGCTCAAAATTACGCGGAGGAGGCAGAGAGATGCGGGTGGGACCCAAGATGGCGCCGAGGCCAGAGCGGACGCTGAGAAGGAGAACACTGCCTGTCAGAAGCGCATGGAAGCTGCAGCAAAACGTCAAAGGTTTGCCCGGGTGGTCGGTGGGGAAGAGGCACAAGAGACTATGGAGGAGAGAGCTGAAGGAGAGAAAGAGGAGGAAGAGAAAGCTGTTGAAGGAGCGAGGGGGGCACAGAAGGGGTAGGAAGAAAGAAGCATGGCTGAAGCAGGAGAGGCTGAGAAGGAAGTGGAATTGAGAGGGGAGCCAACCCTAAAGGAAGTCTTCATCCTCTTATCCTCTTGTAACCAGTCCCTGAATGATTTAACCCTTCAGATGAAGGAGGTGAAAGGGGAGATTATACAAATAAAGGCTGTCATACAGAAAATGGGTAAACGCAGGGGGGAGGTGGAGGAGAGGATGAGTACTGTGGAGGATCATGTAGTTCAACTACAAAAGGCAGAGAGAAAGTCTGCCCAACAGATATCGGAATTGGCGGCAAAAAATGAGGACCTAGAAAACAGATCCAGAAGAAATAACATCAGGATAGTGGGTCTGCCGGAAAAAAACAGAGGGTAGAAATCCTACTGAGTTTATTGAAAACTGGTTGGAGGAGAAGGTTGGAGCCGAGGTTCTGACAAGGGTCTTTGCTGTGGAAAGAGCACACAGAGTTCTGCTGCAGCCCCCTCCCCCTGGAGCCAATCCTCGTATCATGCTGGCTAAGATATTAAACTACAGAGACAGAGACATTGTTCTTAGGAAGGCCAGAGAAATGGAGGATCTCACTGTTGACGGACAGAGGATTGCCATCTACCCGGATTACTCTGCTGCGGTCCAGAAACAGAATGCAATTTACTGGCGTCAAGAGGTGACTGAGAGAACTGGGGGTGCAATACTGCATGTTTTTTCCTGCAAGGTTGAGAGTGGTTGCCTTCAATAAAGCTTATTTCTTCAAGACACCAGAGGACACTACCCAATGGATCAACATCAATGCCAATAAATTACAAGCTGCGGGAGACTGACTTTCAGCGGAGGCGTGAGCTGTTATTCTTACCAAGATGTGAGGGATAAGAGAACTGGGTTGCTATTTGTACCCATTTAATACTTGTGTCTCTTTCACTTTTGGAGGAGTGGGATATGGCTGGGTTTAACTATTACGCCAGTTAGAGTTGTGCTGGAAAATGAGGGGTGGGTTGGGGATTGTTAATAGGGTGCACTGCAAACAATGTTTTTTTTGTTTGTTTTTTTTTACTCTCTTTACTTCACTGTTTGTTCTGTACTGTTAATAATTAATGTAAAGAGATGTGGTTCTGAGGGTTGCGGAAGCCAATTAGAGGAGGTTACCTAGGTGAGAGTGCTTCAAACGGGCCAAGGAGCCCCACTCTCGATGAGAGGAAAATGCTTTATCCTAGGGGGAGGTTGGGGGGTGGTGGGAGTTTAAAGGGTGGGAGAGGGGTTAGACAGCTCAGGTTAAGGAGTAGGATTTTCTTGACGACTGTTCTGCATCATGGTGGGGACCGTATTAAAATACTGAGTTGGAACGTTAGAGGCCTGTCGGACAAAACTAGATGAGCGGCGGTGCTACAATACACACGAGACCAGAGGGCCTCACTGATGTCTGCTGGAGACACACTTGGTTTGTGAGAAGGTGGACGTCTTACGTAGGCGGTGGTTGCAAAAAACATATCATTCCACCTTCTCTACATACTCAAGGGGGGTATCGGTATTGGTCCCAGCAGGGGTGCACTATGAAGAGCTCAAGGTGTTTGCTGATGTGGATGGACAGTATGTGATAGTGAAATGCAGAATGCTTGGTATTTTGATGTGTGTGGTGGCTTATGTACATTCCTCCCCCTTATTAGAGTAAAAATCTTAGAGAAGTGTTTGAATTGATTGGACAGGGAGATCCGATGCCGCTTTTAATTATTGGAGACCTCAACAATATATGTGATGATTTCTGGGATAAAAACAAAAATACACAAAACAGGTCGGAAAACCATACTACGCCGTTTGGAACATATACTCAAGAGATCGGTATGACTGATTTGTGGAGAGTGCGATACGTAGGGGAGAGGGGATACTCTTGCTATTCACCGGCTCATGATACTTTATCCAGAATAGATACGGCGCTCGGAAAAAAAAAAAAATATTATTCTATGGTGGGAGAAATGAGATACTTGCCACGGGCGATCTCCAATCATAATCCGATAGAGGTGGAGTTATGGCCAATGGGGACACAAGCTCGGCATAGGGGAGAGTGGAAGTTTCACCCTAACTGGCTGAATAGTGTGAGTTTGGAGGGCATACAGCGGGAGGTGGAGGAGTTTTTTGAGATTAACGAGGGCAGCTTGGACATACCCACTATATGGGAGACGATGAAGGCATATTTGAGATTTGTGCTGTTCAGGGACATCAGTAGATGTAAACGGCGATCAAAACAGGCAGAGAATGCCACAAGGGAAAGGCTGAGAATTGCTGAAGATGAGATGGCCATACTGGGGTACCCCTGAGGCTGGGAAACGGTTAAGAGAAGCCCAGAATAATATGGATAAAATTCTTTGGAAAGGGCAGGGAGGAAGAGAGAGTTCCAACGACTAGCCTTTTACCAGGAGGGGGAGGTAGTGGGGCATATGCTCTCGCTGGTGGCGTCGGCCCAGAGGGGTACACCATTCGTACATTCACTAGAGCCTGGTAATGCTATAAAATTGTCAGAGACCTCTGGGATCTTAAGTGTCTTTACGGACTTCTACGCAGATCTGTACTCCTCTGGTGTGGACCCATTGGGGACTGACAATGTGGCATTTCTAGAGTGAGGAGGATAGGGAAAGTTTGGAGGGACTTATCACGGACGAAGAACTAAGTCGTACTTTAAGAGCCATGGCAAGAGGTAAGGCCCCAGGAGCAGATGGATTGCCAGCTGAAATTTATAAGGAGATGGAGGAGGTGTTGCTACCCAGATTACGAGTAGTTTTGGAGGAGGCTAGGAATGGGGGGATTGTTCCGGCCACCATGAGGGAGGCCATAATAGTTGTAATCCCGAAGGAAGATAAAGATCTACGACTGCCTGAATCATATTGCCCGATTTCTTTGCTCACAATGGATGTTCAACTTCTGGCTGGGGTGTTGGCGACCCGATTGTCGGGTGTTATTTCTTCATTGATTCATCCAGATCAGTCTGGCTTTATGCCCGACAGGTCCATGGCAGTCAATCTTAGAAGACTTTTTTTGAATTTACAATTGAGGGCTGATAACGGTTGGCATAGACTTATTGCTTATTTAGATGCCCATAAGGCATTCGACAGTGTGGAATGGGGATACTTGTGGCAGGTGTTGCAATGCTTTGGCTTCGGCCCACAATTTGTGTCCTGGGTTCAGCTACTGTACGCACAACCATCAGCTAAGGTGAGAGTGAATGGGGAGCTTTCTCATTTGATAAGGCTACATAGAGGGACAAGACAGGGGTGTCCGCTCTCCCCTCTTTTGTTTGCTTTAGCCGTGGAGCCGCTGGCCGCCAAGATCCGACAGTCCACTGAGGTCTCTGGGTGTAAATATGGATCGATAGAGAAAAAGATAGCCCTTTATGCGGACAATATACTGCTGTTCTTGAGTGATCCACATGATTCATTGAGTAATGCAATTCGGCTCATCGAGGGATTTGGTGCTTTGTCGGGGCTCAAAATAAATTGGAATAAGTCAACTCTGTTTATGGTGGATGATGCAGGGGGTGAACAGGGAGATTCTATGGAAGGGGGTAGACTTAAAGTAGCAGATCAATTCAAATATTTGGGGATACTAATCTCTTTGCCGATCACAAATTACTTGCATACGAATCTTACTCCGGTGCTGGGAACTCTTAAGGCAAAGGTGGGGGCTTGGTCTAAGTTGCATTTATTTGTTGTAGGCCAAATTAATTAATTAATTCTCCATAACTCACCTATCTGGATACCACGTGTAAAATTCAAACTGATTAACTCTTTATTTAGAGGCCTGGTGTGGGGGAGGCAACACCCGCAAATTAGATTGGAGACGCTTCAACGCCCTAAGGACGCGGGAGGCTTGGCTTTACCTAACCCTGAAATATATTTCTTGGCAGCCCAATGTCCGCATTTAAAGGGCTGGGAACATGAGTCGTTTTCCTATGTAGCACAACTTTTGATAGAAAGGGTGGTGAAGAGAAGTCCGGTGGTACAGTGTCTGGAAGATGGATCCCTAGGGATTTTGGGGAAGAAATACCCAACATTATTTCTGATATACAACGTATGGGGGAGAGTTAAACAAATTTGTGGGGTTACTTGTCTGACCAGGTTTTCTCTGCTGTGGTTTAATAATAATCTACTGGAGTTTTTGGCAATGGGACATATACCAGAATGGCAATCCAGGGGGATCTGGTATGCCTGTCTGATTTTAGAGCGACAGGGGTTGAAATCATTTTCCCAGGTACAGTCGGAATATGGTCTTAGGACATCTGGGGGGTTCCAATATGCACAAGTACGGCATGCGTTTGTGGCCCAGAATGAGGGGGATTGTTTCCAAATTCAAAACGACTTAGTATTAGACTACATCTGTTGAGTGGGGACAACGAGGGGTGCTATTTCATCTTTATATAAGGATCTACTTCACACTCACCTATTGGGATAATATGATTGGCGCGAGGGCTAAATGGGAAAGAGAGCTGGGTCATTTAGAGGATGAAACGTGGGAATCTGTATTAGAATGGATACCGAAACTGTCACTGAATGAGCCATATGGACTATCCCAGCTTTATATTGTACGCAGAGTGTATAGATCCCCTGATGTCCTGTATAGAGCTGGGTTGAGATCTGACTCGGAATGCCCTAGATGTAGGAATGATAGTGCTGGAATGTTTCATATGTTATGGTCGTGTCCGAGATTGACTGCTTTTTGGTTGGTGGTTGTAAGCCGGATAGAAAGGGGATACAGATGTGTAATTCGAAGAGAACCTTTGGTGTGCGTGCTGGGGTACGTGGAAGAGATAGCTGTGGATATCAAGCTGAAAATAGCAATCGCCAGTCTACTATACATGACTTGGAAGGTCATAGCCAAAAACTGGATCAAAGAGGAACCTCCCTCGAGGGGAGAATATCTTAACCCCTTTCTGACCTCGGACGGGATAGTACGTCCGAGGTCAGAAGCCCCGCTTTGATGCGGGCTCCGGCGGTGAGCCCGCATCAAAGCCGGGACATGTCAGCTTTTTCTAACAGCTGACATGTGCCCATAATAGGCGCGGGCAGAATCGCGATCTGTCTGCGCCTATTAACTAGATATATGCCGCTGTCAAACGCAGACAGCGGCATTAAACTACCGCTTCCGGCCGGGCGGCCGGAAATGAGCGCATCGCCGACCCCCGTCACATGATCGGAGGTCGGCGATGCTTCTCCATTGTAACCATAGAGGTCCTTGAGACCTCTATGGTTACTGATCGCCGGTAGCTGTTAGCGCCACCCTGTGGTCGGCGCTCACAGCACACCTGCAATTCTGCTGCATAGCAGCGAACATCAGATCGCTGCAATGTAGCAGAGGCGATCGGGTTGTGCCTGCTTCTAGCCTCCTATGGAGGCTATTGAAGCATGGCAAAAGTAAAAAAAAGGTGAAAAATATAAATAATAATATAAAAGTTGAAATCACCCCCCTTTCGCCCCATTCAAAATAAATCAATAAAAAAAAAATCAAATCTACACATATTTGGTATCGCCGCGTTCAGAATCGCCCGATCTATAAAAAAAAAAAGCATTAACCTGATCGCTAAACAGCGTAGCGAGAAAAAATTTCGAAACGCCAGAATTACATTTTTTTGGTCGCCGCGACATTGCATTAAAATGCAATAACGGGTGATCAAAAGAACGTATCTGTACCGAAATGGTATCATTAAAACATTAGCTCGTCATGCAAAAAATATGCCCTCACCCGACCCCAGAACGCTACGGATATCGGAAAATGGCGCAATTTTTTTTTCTTTTTTAGCAAAGTTTGGAATTTTTTTTCACCACTTAGATAAAAAAAAGCCTAGTCATGTTAGGTGTCTATGAACTCGTACTGACCTGGAGAATCATAATGGCAGGTCAGTTTTAGCATTTAGTGAACCTAGCAAAAAAGCCAAACAAAAAACAAGTGAGAGATTGCACTTTTTTTTGCAATTTTACTGCACTTGGAATTTTTTTCCCGTTTTCTGGTACATAACATGGTAAAACCAATGATGTCGTTCAAAAGTACATCTCATCCCGCAAAAAAATAAGCCCTCACGTTGCCAAATTGACAGAAAAATAAAAAAAGTTATGGCTCTGGGAAGGAGGGGAGCGAAAAACGAACATGGAAAAGCGGAAAATCCCAAGGTCATGAAGGGGTTAAATATGTGAAGGTGGGCCTGTTCGAAATATTGTGGACGCCTTAGTTGGAACTAGGAGAGGGGAGGCTAAGAGAAGTTAGGCCTGGGGAGAGTTCACCTATATATTTAGGGTGTATTTGTTTACAAATAAAAGTTATTGTATATGGTTAACGTATATAATACTACAGGATATGTTAAGAGGAAAGCGTGAGCTGTCTAAAAGGGAAGGGGGGGGCGGGTTGGGTAAGGGGGGGTTAAGAGTGAGGAAAATGGAAATTTACGTCTTAATGTGAAATGTTTTATTGGACTCTTATATTTAATAAAAAACATTTGTTAAAAAAAAAGATGCTAAAAAAAACAGGAAAAATAAAAAATGGCATATAGATCTAATTATGTAGGTAATGAAAATGATGGAGTAGTTTTTACAACTGTGCACAGTCCATACTTTAAAAATATTACAAACATCATCAAAAAATTATTGCCTACATTATATCAGGACAAAAAAACTGGAGAAAATTCTGACAAATCCTGTGAAATATATTGCTGAAAAAGCCTCTACTCAGGGTGATATTCTGTCCCCAGCCTCTATCTCAGTGCTAATAATAAAAAGGATAATTGTCTCAGTACCAGAGGGTCATACAAATGCGGGCACAATGTATGCACCTGTTGCAAAACTTTTGCCTCTTGTGCAAATAAAAAGAATATATGATTAATTCATAAATAAACTGCAACACAAGTAATGTGGTATACACTGTGCAATGTGCATTGTGTGACCTTCAGTATGTCGGCTGCACAGGAGGACCAGTGAAAATTTTGGATAAGACGTCACCTCTCAGATGCCACTAGTAAAATCATTAATAAAAGTTTAGCAATTTAAATCTTTTTTTATCAATAGTCATGGGGGGATGTGTCCGTTTTTGAGGTGTCAGGTATAGAAAAGGTCAAAATTCAAGCCAGAGGTGGCAATATTAACCCCTTTACCCCCAAGGGTGGGTTGCACGTTAATGATCAGGCCAATTTTTACAATTCTGACCACTGTCCCTTTATGAGGTTATAACTCTGGAACGCTTCAACAGATCTTGGCTATTCTGTTTTCTCGTGAGATATTGTACTTCATGTTAGTGGTAAAATTTATTCGATATAACTTGCGTTTATTTGTGAAAAAAAAATGGAAATTTGGCAAAAATTTTGAAAATTTCGCACTTTTCCAACTTTGAATTTTTATGCCCTTAAATCACAGAGATATGTCACGCAAAATACTTAATAAGTAACGTTTCCCACATGTCTACTTTACATCAGCACAATTTTGGAACCAAATTTTTTTTTGTTAGGGAGTTATAAGGGTTAAAAGTTGACCAGAAATTTCTCATTTTTACAACACCATTTTTTTTTAGGGACCACATCTCATTTGAAGTCATTTTGAGGGGTCTATATGATAGAAAATACCCAAGTGTGACACCATTCTAAAAACTGCACCCCTCAAGGTGCTCAAAACCACATTCAAAAAGTTTATTAACCCTTCAGGTGTTTCACAGGAATTTTTGGAATGTTGAAATAAAAATGGGTAACGTTTCTCCTTATGGAGAGTGACATACCATCTCTGGCTTGTCAAGGTAAGGAGGTTTATTCACCGTGCAATGCACCTCTGGGAAATATAATATGAAAATTGCCTCTTCTGAGAAAAAGAGGACTTAAACTCTATAGCGCCACCTGTTGGAAGTAACGATCCTACAAGTCACAATCAACCCTTTAACGAGTCGTACAATATGACAGGATAAAAGCCAAATCAGTATCTCAATTCACAGACACGGTGTTTCGGGCTGTTGGCCCTCGTCAGTGCGAAGCATGAGAACTGATTTGGCTAGGTGAGAGGCTCTGGACTGGGGTCGAAGGGGTAACGTTTCTCCTTATGGAGAGTGACATACCATCTCTGGCTTGTCAAGGTAAGGAGGCTTATTTGCCGTGCAATGCTCCTCTGGGAAATATAATATGCAAATTGCCTCTTCTGAGAAAAAGAGGACTTAAACTCTATAGCGCCACCTGTTGGAAGTAGCGATCCTACAAGTCACAATCAACCCTTTAATCAACCCTTTAATCAACCAACAGGTGGCGCTATAGAGTTTAAGTCCTCTTTTTCTCAGAAGAGGCAATTTGCTTATAAATAAAAATGAACATTTAACTTTTTTTCACACAAATTTTTTTCAGCTCCAATTTGTTTTATTTTACCAAGGGTAACAGGAGAAAATGGACCCCAAAACTTGTTGTACAATTTGTCCTGAGTACGCTGATACCCCATATGTGGGGGTAAACCACTGTTTGGGTGCATGGCAGAGCTCAGAAGGAAAGGAACGCCATTTTACTTTTCAATGCAAAATTGACTGGAATTGAGATGGGACGCCATGTTGCATTTGGAGAGCCCCTGATGTGCCTAAACATTGAAAACCCCAACAGGTTACACTATTTTGGAAAGTAGACCCCCTAAGGAACTTATCTAGATGTGTGGTGAGCACTTTGACCCACCAAGTGCTTCACAGAAGTTTATAATGCAGAGCCGTAAAAATAAAAAATCATATTTTTTCACAAAAATGATTATTTAGCCCCCAGTTTTGTATTTTCACAAGGGTAACGGAAGAAATTGGACCCCAAAAATTGTTATCCAATTTGTCCTGAGTATGCTTATACCCAATATGTGGGGGGAACCACTTTTTGGGCGCATGGCAGAGCTCGGTAGGGAAGGAGCGCCATTTGGAATGCAGACTTAGATGGATTGTTCTGCAGGCGTCACGTTGCATTTGCAGAGCCCCTGATGTACCCAAACAGTAGAAACCCCCCAAATGTGCCCCCATATTGGAAACTAGACCTCCCAAGGAACTTATCTAGATGTGTTGTGAGAACTTTGAACCCCCAAGTGTTTCACTACAGTTTACAACGCAGATCCGTGAAAATAAAAAAATCTTTTTTTTACGCAAAAAAATGATTTTTAGCCCCCCAAATTTTTATTTTTCCAAGGATAACAAGAGAACTTCGACCCCAAAAGTTGTTGTCCAATTTGTCCCGAGTACGCTGATACCCCATATGTTGGGGTAAACCCCTGTTTGGGCGCACGGGAGAGCTCGGAAGGGAAGGAGCACTGTTTTACTTTTTCAACGCAGAATTGGCTGGAATTGAGATCGGATGCCATGTCGCGTTTGGAGAGCCCCTGATGTGCCTGAACAGTGGAAACTCCCCAATTCTACCTGAAACCCTAATCCAAACACACCCCTAATCCGAATGGTAACCCTAACCAAACCCCTAACCCTGACACACCCCTAACTCTAATCCCAACCCTAATCCCAACCGTAAATGTAATCCAAACCCTAACCCTAACTTTAGCCCCAACCTTAACCCTAACTTTAGCCCCAACACTAATCCCTAACTTTAGCCCTAACCCTAACTTTAGCTCCAACCCTAGCCCCAACCCTAACCCTAGCCCTAACCCTAGGCCTAACCCTAGCCCTAACCCTAGCCCTAACCCTAATGGGAAAATGGAAATAAATACATTTTTTTAATTTTATTATTTTTCCCTAACTAAGGGGGTGATGAAGGGGAGTTTGATTTACTTTTATAGTGTTTTTATATCGGATTTTTATGATTGGCAGCTGTCACACACTGAAAGACGCTTTTTATAGCAAAAAAGTTTTTGCATCTCCACATTTTGAGACTTATAATTTTTCCATATTTTGGTCCACAGAGTCAAGTGTCAAGAGACAAGAGTCTTGTTTTTTGCGGGACGAGTTGACATTTTTATTGGTAACATTTTTGGACATGTATTTTTGATCGCTTTTTATTCCGATTTTTGTTAGGCAGAATGACCAAAAACCCAGCTATTCATGAATTTCTTTTGGGGGAGGCGTTTATACCGTTCCACGTTTGGTAAAATTGATAAAGCAGTTTTATTCTTCGGGTCAGTACGATTACAGTGATATCTCATTTATCTCATTTATATCATTTTTTTATGTTTTGGCGCTTTTATACGATAAAAGCTATTTTATAGAAAAAATAATTATTTTGGCATCGCTTTATTCTGAGGACTATAACTTTTTTATTTTTTTGCTTATGATGCTGTATGGTGGCTCGTTTTTGCGGGACAAGATGACGTTTTCAGCAGTACCATGGTTATTTATATCCGTGTTTTTGATCGCGTGTTATTCCACTTTTTGTTCGGCGGTATGATAATAAAGCGTTGTTTTTTTGGCTTGTTTTTTTTTTTTTTTTTCTTCTTACGGTGTTCACTGAAGGGGTTAACTAGTGGGACAGTTTTATAGGTTGGGTCATTACAGACGTGATGATACTAAATATGTGTACTTTATTGTATTTTTTGTTTTTTTTGGATAAAGAAATATATTTATGGAAATAATATATTTTTTTTCTTCATTTAGGAATTTTTTTTTTTCACTTTGTCCCAGGGGGGACATCACAGATCGCTGATCTGACAGTTTGCACAGCACTCTGTCAGATCAGCGATCTGACATACAGCCGTGCAGGCTTACCAGCACCTGCTGTGGACCCGGAAGTACTCCCTGCAGGACCCGGATGCAGCCCCACGGCCATTTTGGATCCAGGGACTGCAGGGAGGAGACGCTCGGTACAAGGTGAGTACATCGCCTTGTACTGATAGTCTCAGGGAAGCATGCAGGGAGCCCCCTCCCTGCGCGATGCTTCCCTGTACCACCGGTACACTGCGATCATGTTTGATTGCAGTGTGCCGGGGGTCAATGTGCCGGGGGCGGTCCGTGACCGCTCCTTGCACATTGTGCCGGATGTCAGCTGCGATAGTCAGCTGACACCCGGCCGCGATCGGCCACGCTCCCCCCGTGAGCATGGCCGATTGCATATGACGTACTATCCCGTCGGTGGTCATACGGGCCCTCCTCGACGGGATAGTACGTCAGATGTCAGAAAGGGGTTAATAGAAAACTGATAAGTCGGGAAACATGGTGGATTTATCAACTAAACATCAGTGTCCCGCATGGCATCAATATCAGACAGGATCTGATTTACCATTATGAATAGAAAAGTACCTATTTGATGTATTATATGATCCTAGCCTGTATGGGGTTAATCTCCCCTATCAGGTTTCTTTGCACAGCTGTCCCTATTAGGTAGCTGGATCTGGTGGATTGGGATTCAACTGTGAACTAGTTTAAAATGTTCAGTCTACCATTTGATCCTTGCCAATGATTAAGACACACATTTTTGCGTTGAAAAACATATGTTTTTAATGTCTGAACTATGACTTAATTGTTTTTATAGTTTTTGAAGCTATGGAATAAAAGAAAATGGATTTTATGGGCTGTACTTATTCCTTTCCCTTCTGAGCTCTGCCGTGTGCCCAAACAGTGATTTTACCCCCATATATGGGGCATCAGCTTACTCAGAATAAATTGGACAACTTTTGGGGTACCCAGGACAAATTGCACAACAATTTTTGGGGTCTAATTTCTCCTGTTACCCTTGTGAAAGTAAAAAATTGTGGTTAAAATATAATTTTTGTGGAAAAAAATGATTTTTTTATTTTCACGGCTCTGTTATAAACTTCTCTGAAGCACTTGGGGATTCAAAGTGCTCACCAAACATCTAGATAAGCTCCTTGGGGTGAGTCTAGTTTCCAAAATTGGGTCACTTGTGGGGGTTTCTACTGTTACGCTACATGATGCCTGCAGACCATTCCATCAAAGTCTGCATTTTAAAACGTCACTACTTCCCTTCCGAGACCCAACGTTTGCCCAAACAGTGTTTACCCCCACAGATGTGGTATCAGTGTACTCAGAAAAAACTGGACAACGACTATTGGGGTCCAATTCCTCCTGTTACCCTTGTGAAAATGAAAAAAAATGTGGCCTAAAAAAATCATTTTTGAGGAAAAAAAATGATTTTTTATTTTTACAGCTCTGCGTTAAAAACGTCTGTGAATCACACATCTAGATAAGTTACTTAAGGGATCTAGTTTCCAAAATGGTGTCACTTGTGGGGGTTCCACTGTTTAGGCACATCAGGTGCTTCCCAAACACGACATGGCGTCCAATCTCAATTCCAGCCAATTTCGCATTGAAAAAGTCAAACGGCTCTCCTTCCCTTCCAAGCTCTGCCGTGTGCCCAAACAGTGGTTTACCCCAACATATGGGGTATCAGCGCACTCAGGACAAATTGCACAACAACTTTGGGGGCCAATTTCTCCTGTTGCCTTTGTGAAAATAAAAATTTGGGGCAAAAATATCATTTTTGTGGAACAAATAGGGTTTTTTATTTTCCCGGCTCTACGTCATAAACTTCTGTAAAGCACTTGGGGGTTCAAAGTGCTCACCACACATCTAGATAAGTTCCTTAAGGGGTTTAGTTTCCAAAATCATGTCATTTGTGGGGGGTTTCTACTATTTAGGCACATCAGGGATCTCCAAACACGACATGGAGTCCGATCTCAATTGCGGCCAATACTGCATTGAAAAAGTCAAACAGCGCTCCTTCCCTTCGAAGCTCTGCCGTGCGACCAAACAGTGGTTTACCCCCACATATGGGGTATTGGCACAGAAGGAGAAATTGCGCAACACATTTTGTGGATCATTTTCTCTTTTTACACTTGTGAAAATAAATAAATAATTGGTTCTGAAGGAAAATGCTTGTGAAAAAAACGTTAAATGTTAATTTTTTTCCTTCAGTTCCACAGTTCCTGTGAAGCACTTAAAGGGTTAATAAACTTCTTGAATGTGGTTTTGAGCACCTTGAGGGGTGAAGTTTTTAGAATGGTGTCACTTTTGTGCATTTTCTGTCATGTACACCCCTCAATGTGACTTTAAAAGTAATGTTGTCCCTAAAAAAATGGTTTTGTAAATTTCGTTGTCAAAAATGAGAAATCGCTGGTGAACTTTTAACCCTTATAACTTTCAACCAAAATAAAATTTGTTTCCTAAATTGTGCTGATGCAAAGTAGACATGTGGGAAATGTTATTTATTTAGGCTGCTTTCACATTTGCTTTCAGGAGGGCTTCGGATGGCTGGGTACTTCCTCCCTGAATTTTGCATTTATGTGCGGTCGCTGCACATGTCAAATTGCCGCATGCGGACAAATCCGCATACAACGCATGTCCCTGCGTACCCAATGTTAAAGATAGGTACACAGGACGCATGCAGAGTAGGCAGAGCTTCAGGAAAGAAGAAGGGAGGAAGTACCCAGCCATCCTCAGGGCTCCTGAACGCCAATGTGAAACCAGCCTAAGTATATTTCTCTGATTTAAGGGCATAAAAATTAAAAGCTTGAAAATTGCAAAATGTTTGCCATATTTCTGTTTTTTTTATAAATAAACGCAAGTTTTATCGAATAAATTTTACCACTGACATGAAGTACAATTTGTCACGAAAAAAATCAGTCTCAGAATCAGTGGTATCCGTTAAAGCGTTCCAGAGTTATAACCACATAAAGTGACAGTGGTCAGAATTGTAAAAATTGGCCTGGTCATTAAGCTGCAAATTGGCTCTGTCACTAAGGGATTGGGTGTTGACTCGTGACAAACATTTAGGACCAGTCTGCAATTGGTGTGGTTTATAGAGCTGGTGCCACTATCTGACTCAAGAGCAGGGATCCTTCGTTCTGACTGTTTTTATGTTTTGATATTCAATAACAGTAGATGTGGCCATGCACATGCCAGCTTTGTCCATGAACTGCTGTGAGATTTTTAAATACAGCCATAAAAATGAACTGTATTCAGAGCTCCCATAGCAAACAATGAAGTTATGCAATCTCAATCATCAGTCACCTGACTAGGCAGCCAGTTCAGCGTTTAAGTGACAGATAGACAGGACGTCATCACTTCTGGTCACAAAGGAGACCACTGAAGCAAAGGTACCAGAGATGTTAGAGATTCGAGTGGTAGGTAACACTTATTTCTCTTTTATAGCAATCCCTTGATTGCTCAAATTTTATGAAAAATCATACTAAGATCTATAAGGTTGCCATATCCATTGGATGAATGCCAGACAAACCAACAGATTTTAACTTGAGTGACTATTTAATGTGGATGAGGTCCCCGCACTCTCTCATGATGATAAATGTTGGAGGAGAGAAGAAAAAAGCTGTGAATTTCAACATGTTGGAATCCTTTACTTTAAACCGATATAAGCCTCTATCAGATTGACCTGGTTGCAGTTTAGTCCCTTCATCCCATTCAAAACATATTTATGCTGTAGCAACTGTGCAAGTTTGTGGTCAATGGTATATAATGTGTTTTGTTAGCCCTAGTAACATTACTGTATGTTTTCTTTTAGATGTTTGACTGGATTGCGCATAATAAAGGACTATTTTTGACAAGTTACTCCGACATAGGCATCAGCCACAGTAAAGCTCTTGAGCTTCAAACACAACACAATCATTTTGCTATGAATTGTATGGTAAGTTGCCAAATTTGAATTGGTACCTGCTAAGGGCAAATGTAATATACAAAATTAGTTTATTTATGTATGGATAAAATTCTCCAGATGAGAGCAGGTTGTCACTGAGCACAAGTGACAGATGTGACCAGCGTCGGACAGAATCACCTTGGGCCCACCAGAGAAAATCATTTTGGGGGCCCACTATGTAGCTACATAGAAATAAATACAAGACTATCAATTGTGTGGTAAAACACACTAATATCAGGGTATAATATAAGGTAGTACACATCTTAATGATGTAGCAGGGGTTGGGGAAGAATCATAGAGGGGTAGCACCCTCATAGAATATGTCGCCCCCTCATAGAATATAATGTAGCCCCCCTCATAAAGTATAATGCAGCACCCACTCACAGAATATAATGCAGATCTCCACAAAATATAACGCAACCCCCTCGGGTATAATGCAGTCACCACCATAGAAAATAATGCAGCCCCCTCATATAGTATAATGCAGCCCACCACAGAATATAAAGCAGCCCCCCATAGAGGGCATAGCCCCCTCATAGGGCATAATGCTGCCCCACTAATATAGTATGATGTAGCACCCAAAATATAATGTAGTCCCCTGAGACAATAATGCTGCCCCACCACAGAATATAATACAGCCCCCATAGAGTATACTGTAGCCCCTTCATATAGTATGATGTAGCCCCCCTGAATATAATGCAGTCCCCTCCACAGAATATAATGTAGCCCCCTCATAAAGTATAATGCAACCCCTCTCCACCCCATCATTGTCCTCATCACCACCTCCATCATATCATTCTCCTCCACCACCCCATCACTGACCATTCCATCACCTCCATCATTGCCTCCTCCCCCACCACCATCATTGTCAATTTCATCACCTCCATCATTGCCCACCCACCACCATCATTGCCTCCCCCCACCACCATCATCGCCTATCACCACCATCATTGCCTCCCCACCACCATAATTGCCCATCACTTCCATCATTGCTTCCCCTCACCATCATTGCCCATCACCTCCATCATTGCCTCCCCACCATCATTGCCCCTTAATTCCATCATTGCCACCCCTCACCATCATTGCCCATCACCTCCATCATTGCCTTCCTCCACCATCATTGCCCATCACTTCCATCATTGTCTCCCCTAACCATCATTACCCATCACCTCCATCATTGCCTCTCCTCACCATCATTGCCCATCACCTCCATCATTGACACCCCCACCATCATTGCCTATCACCTCCATCATTACCTCCCCCCACCATCATTGCCCATCACCTCCATCATTGCATCCCCACCATCATTTCCATTATTGCCTCTCCTCACCATCATTGCCCATCACCTCAATCATTGTCTCCCCTCAACATCTTTGCCCATTACCTCCATCATTGCCTCCCCCACCATCATTGCCCATCACTTCCATCATTGCCTCCCCCACCATCATTGCCCATCACCTCCATCATTGCCTCCCCCACCATCATTGCCCATCACTTCCATCATTGCCTCCCCTCACCAATATCATTGTCCTTCCCCCCACCCCTCACACACACATCAATCTTTCAAACTCACACACAAAGCACCGCACCACATACACACACACAGGCACATCACACAGCTCACCTCCCCGCAGCAGCAGCTCATCCCGGCAGCCTCTTCCTCACCGGCAGCTTTCTGTATGAGACAGCGTGCTGGATGATGATGTCATCCAGCTGGACTGTCTCACAGGAAGCAGGGCGCTGGGATGTGCTGTGCTGTGTGCCTGCGTGTGTGTATGTGGTGCGGTGATTTGTTTGTGTGTGTGGTGCGGTGGTGGGGCTTTACATGCGGGCAGTGTTAGCTGCAGCCTGCAGCTAACACTGCCCGCTATTAAAGAGAAATGGTATTCCCGCCTCTCCACGCCCATAGTGGCATGGGGAAGCGTGAATATTAATTTTGCTTTAGCAGCGGGGACAGAATACTGTCTACAGCTGCTGCTACGTTGGCACAGGGCGGGCCCCCTTGACTCAGGGGCTCCATAGCCACTGACAGGGGGCCCCTGGAGCAGTGGGGGCCCTTGAAGCAGTGGAGGCCCTAGGCAGCTGCTGGGCAGTATGTCAGCTGGTGTCAGTTCCTGGGCCTATCGGAGAATCCTCCGGTTCTCCAGTGGGCCAGTCCGAGCCTGGACGTGATAGAGTCTAGAGTCGCCGTGGAGAATGTTCTGCTGTTTGCAACATCCTCCAGCATGACCAGTTTGGCAGTGGGTCAGTAATGGTGTGAGGAGGCATTTCTTTGGAGGGCCGCACAGCCATATGCAGGTGCAGTGGTCCCTGAGTTCCTTCTGATGCATGACAATGCTAGGCCTCATGTGGCTAAAGTTTGTCAGCAGTTCCTGCATGATTAAGGCATTGATGCTATTGACTGACCTGCCCTTTCCCAAGACCTGAATCCAATCTATCACATCTGGGACATCATGTCTCGTTTCATCCACCAATGCCACGTTGCAATGATATCTGAAGTTCTGGTTGGTTTTATATGTCTTATATTTAATACTAGCTGTACTACCCGGCTTCGCCCGGGTTAATGACTGCTGTTAGCAAAATAGAATGTGTTAACAAAAATTTATTCTGCACACAAAAACCACAAAACAAATAGATAGAAATGTAATTATTAAAAGGCAAAAACTAAGCTAATAGAAGAATTTCACAACATATATTAGCTTTGTTATACTGAGAATGTCTTTGTTGCCTATATTAACCAATCAGAGCTCAGGTTAATTAACTGTAGCAAAATAGAAGCTGAGCTGTGATTGGTTGCTATTGGCAGCCTGATAAATCCCCAGCCAACAGGAAGCCCTCCCCCCTGGCAGTATATATTAGCTCACACATACACATAATAGACAGGTCATGTACCTGACAGCTGCCATATTTCCTATATGGTACATTTGTTGCTCTTGTAGTTTGTCTGCTTATTAATCAGATTTTTATTTTTGAAGGACAATACCAGACTTGTGTGTGTTTTAGGGCGAGTTTCATGTGTCAAGTTGTGTGTGTTGAGTTGCGTGTGGCGACATGCATGTAGCGACTTTTGTGAGATGAGTTTTGTGTGGTGACATGCGTGTAGCAACATTTTGTGTGTCGAGTTGCATGTGACAGGTTAGTGTAGCAAGTTGTGTGCAGCAAGATTTGTGCATGGCGAGTTTTGCGCGTGGCGAGTTTTATGTGTGGTGCATATTGAGTATGGGCAAGTTTTGTGTGAGGCAACTTTTGCATGTGGTGCAACTTTTGTACATGTGGCAATTTTTCTGTGTGTGCAAGTTTTGCATGAGGTGAGTTTTCCATGAGGTGAGTTTTGCACATGTGGCGAGTTTTGCGTGAGCCTAGTTTTGCATATGGCGAGTTTTGCATGTAGCGAGTTTTGCGCGTTGCGAGTTTTGAGTGGTGACTTTTGTGTTTTGACTTTTATGTGGCGAGGTTGGTGTGTGTGTGGTGAAATGTGTGCTGAGGGTCGTATATGTGTTCAAGCACGTGGTAGTGTGTGGCGCATTTTGTGTTTGTGTTCATATCCCCATGTGTGGTGAGTATCCCATGTTGGGGCCCCACCTTAGCAACTGTATGGTATATACTCTTTGGCGCCATCGCTCTCATTCTTTACGTCCTCATTGTTCACATCTGGCAGCTGTCAATTTTCCTCCAACACTTTTCCCTTCACTTTTTCCCCATTATGTAGATAGGGGCAAAACTGTTTGGTGAATTGGAACGCGCGGGGTTAAAATTTCACCTCACAACATAGCCTATGACACTCTCGGGGTCCAGACGTGTGACTGTGCAAAATTTTGTGGCTGTAGCTGCGACGGTGCAGATGCCAATCCCGGACATACACACATACATACATACACACATTCAGCTTTATATATAAGATATACCTGTATGTAATCCCCTGTATATAGTATATACCTTTGTGTCATCTCACCTATATAAAGTATATATCTGTGTGTCATCTCCTCCTGTATATAGTATATACCTGTATGTCATCTTCTTCTATACATAGCATATACCTGTATGTCATCTCCTCCTGTATATACTATATACCTGTAGGTAATCTGCTCCTGTATATAGTATATACCTGTGTGTCATCTCCTCCTGTATGTAGTATGTACCTGTATGTCATCTCCTCCTCTATATAGTATATACCTGTGTGTCATCTCTCCTGTATATAGTATATATCTGTGTGTCATCTCCCCTGTAAATAGTATATACCTGTGTGTCATCTCCTGTATATAGTATATATCTGTATGTCATCTCCTCCTGTATTAGACCTTGTTCACACGTTATTTGGTCAGTATTTTTACCTCAGTATTTGTAAGCTGAAATGGCAGCCTGATAAATCCCCAGCCAACAGTAAGCCCACCCCCTGGCAGTATATATTAGCTCACACATACACATAATAGACTGGTCATGTGACTGACAGCTGCCGGATTCCTATATGGTACATTTGTTGCTCTTGTAGTTTGTCTGCTTATTAATCAGATTTTTATTTTTGAAGGATAATACCAGACTTGTGTGTGTTTTAGGGCGAGTTTCGTGTGTCAAGTTGTGTGTGTTGAGTTGCGTGTGGCGACATGCATGTAGGGACTTTTGTGAGATGAGTTTTGTGTGGCGACATGCGTGTAGCAACTTTTTGTGTGTCAAGTTGCATGTGACAGGTTAGTGTAGCAAGTTGTGTGCAGCAAGTTTTGTGCATGGCGAGTTTTGCGCGTGGCGAGTTTTATGTGTGGTGCCTTTTGAGTATGTGCAAGTTTTGTGTGAGGCAACTTTTGCATGTGTTGCAACTTTTGTGCATGTGGCAATTTTTCTGCGTGTGGCAATTTTTCTGCGTGTGCAAGTTTTGCGTGTGGCGAGTTTTCCATGAGGTGAGTTTTGCACGTGTGGCGAGTTTTGCATGTGGAGAGTTTTGCGCGTGGCGAGTTTTGAGCGGCGACTTTTGTGTTTCTACTTTTATGTGGCGAGGTTGGTGTATGTGTGGTGAAATGTGCGCTGAGGGTGGTATATGTGTTCGAACACGTGGTAGTGTGTGGCGCATTTTGTGTGTGTGTTCATATCCCCGTGGTGGTGTGGTGATTATCCCATGTTGGGGCCCCACCGTAGCAACTGTGCAGTATATACTCTTTGGCGCCATCACTGTCATTCTTTAAGTCCCCCTTGTTCACATCTGGCAGCTGTTAATTTGCCTCCAACACTTTTCCTTTCATTTTTTCCCCATTATGTAGATAGGGGCAAAATTGTTTGGTGAATTGGAAAGCGCGGGGTTAAAATTTCACCTCACAACATAGCTTTGACGCTCTCGGGGTCCAGACGTGTGACTGTGCAAAATTTTGTGCCTGTAGCTGCGACTCCTCCAACACTTTTCCTTTCACTTTTTCCCCATTATGTAGATAGGGGCAAAATTGTTTGGTGAATTGGAAAGCGCGGGGTTAAAATTTCACCTCACAACATAGCCTATGACGCTCTCGGGGTCCAGACGTGTGACTGTGCATAATTTTGTGCCTGTAGCTGCGACACCTCCAACACTTTTCCTTTCACTTTTTCCCCATTATGTAGATAGGGGCAAAATTGTTTGGTGAATTGGAAAGCGCGGGGTTAAAATTTCACCTCACAACATAGCCTATGACGCTCTCGGGGTCCAGACGTGGGACTGTGCAAAATGTTGTGCCTGTAGCTGCGACGGTTCAGATGCCAATCCCGGACATACATACATACATACACACATACACACATTCAGCTTTATATATTAGATTGGACCATTATTTGCACTTACTGAGGTGAGTGTCTTAGATATATTTTCCCCTTAATCAAGATGGCATTTAAAATCCCAGATGATTCACAAAAAGAACCTTTCCCTATATTAAGATGGCGCTAGGTATTTCAAAGCACAATCTCGCATATGCGATGTGATGTTCTTTCCTTTTTACTTCCTGACATGTGTATTTAATATAAGGGGACATGGATATTGGCACTAACATGAATGGGGTGAATCATGTTACATAATAATTTTCTACAGCTATTTCTTGAGTATCACTTGAAATATTATTCATTTTTGCATGATTTCCTTGCTCTATGCACTTTTTATTATTGTCACTACTATATATTTACACTATTTGTATGTAGAATCATAGAATGTTAGAGTTGGAAGGGACCACAAGGGTAATTATGTCCAGCCCCCTTCTCAGTGCAGGGCAGTATTCACTAAACGATCACAGACAGATGTCTGTCTAGCCGCTGTTTGAAGACTTCCATTTAAGGATAACTCGACACCTCTCCTGGCAGCCTGTTTCACTCATTGAACACCCAAGTTTTTTTCTAATATCTAATCTGTATCTTCTCCCTCTCAGTTTCATCCGATTGCTTCTCATACGTCCATGTTCAAATGAAAAAAGATGATCCCTGTACACTGTTACATTCCTTCAAATATTTGTAGACAGCTGTTAAGTCTCCTTTTAGCCTTCCTTTTTGCAAGATAAAAATTCCCAGATCCTTTAACCATTCCTAATGGGACGTGCTTTGCAGTCTGCTCACCATCCTGAACTTGCTCCAGTTTTTCAATGTCTTTCTTAAAATGTGATGCCCAGAACTTGACACATTATTTAGGGTGAGACCTGACCAATGAGGAGTAGAGAGGGATAATTGCTTCATATGATCTAGACTCTGTTTCTCTTAATACATCCTAGAACTGTTTGCCTTTTTTTGCTGCATCACACTGTAGACTTATGCAGTCTGTGATCTATTAGTATGCCCAAGTCTCTTTCACATGTACTGTTGCTAAGTTTTATTCCTCCCATTCTGTAGGTGCAATTTTGGTTTTTCTTACCCAAATGTAGAATCTTGCATTTCTCCCTGTTTTTTTTTCCCTGTTTATTAGTCATTGCCCATTGTTCAAGCTCATCTAGATTCTTCTGAATCCTTTCTCTCTTCTCTAGTGATAGCTATCCTTCCTAAGCTTTGCATCGTCTGCAAATTTGATTCATTTAGGCCGGTTTCACATTTGCGGTTGTGTCCGCAGCGTTTCTTCCACAAATATCCGCATGCGTTGTGTTTTCCTATATTTAACATTAGGGACGCATGTGTCTGCGATCGGTTGCGTTTTGCCGCGTTTGACGATGCATGCATCATTTCGTCGTCTACGGTTTGGCGCGGTAAACGCAACATGTAGTAATTTTAGAGGCGTCAATTTGCCGCCTAGAAACACATGCGGTTGTTAGTGCAAGGAATGCGGCAAAAAAACGCATTACTATCTATGGGAACGCATGCATACACATGTCTTTGCGTACACATGCGTTTGATGCGCTTGTGTACTTCGGACTGCACATGCCCATTAAAGACACACCCTCCTGGAAATATCAAACGCATGCACATAAAAAGCGCAAACACATGTAAAAACGCATGCAAACGCTGTGTTTTTTTTACCATCATGTGTAAGCTGATGCGGATAAAAAACGCTGCGTTAACAGACGTTTGCATGCGTCTTTGCATGTGTTTGCGGTTGCGGATGATACGCTGCAGACTTAAATGTGAAAGGTTACCTTCAGTTCCCTTATCTAGATCATTTATAAAAATGTTGAAAAACACTGGGGCCAGGTGGAGTCTTGTGGTACCCCACTTGAAGCACTCTTCCAGTTGGATGTGTGACTAATTATTAACGCTCTTTGAGTACCATTACTGAGTCAGTTATGAATCCAACTACCCGTGAATCCCATACTTGGTCATTTTTTCAATAAGGATAGTATGGGATACTTTATAAAATGTTTTGCTGAAGTTGAGATATATTATACCTACCACATATCACTGATCCACCCAGTCAATGATTCCACCATAGAATGAATATTAGATTAGTCTGGCATGACTTGTTTGCTGCAAACCCATGCAGTCTCTGGTTATTTACTCTATTCTTATCCAAGTACTTACATACATGCAGCTTAATAATGTGTTCACAAGTCTTTCCTGGTATACATGTAAGGCTCACTGGCCTGTATTTTCCTGGCTCCATCTTCTTTCCTTTTTTGAAGCTAGGCACCACATTTACCCTTCTCCAATATTCTGGGACTTCTCCTGTTTTCCAGGATTTTTCATAGTTTCTGGATAGTGGTTCTGCAGTTTACTCTGCTATCTATTTCAGTACCCTAGGATGTAATTCATATGGACCAGGAGATTTAAATTAATTAAGTGTTCCCTCACGATCTCTGTTTCTACCGACTGTCTCTCTCTGTCTCTTATTCATCAACCACTAATACGTGCACAACCCCCTCCAGTGACCCTGCCACAGCAGCAGAGAGTATGTCAGTGACCCTGCTCATCATCTCTCTGTGTGCCTGTCTCTCTGTTTGCCTGTGTCATGGGTGTGTCAGAGGCTGCAGATGCTCGCACTGCATCTAGCTGCAGAAGGTATCAGCGGTTTGCTTTGCAGACTCTTTCCTAGTCCTTCTGTCTTTAGGAACCAGTGGCAACCTTCCTCCCCCCCCCCCCATCCCGGCTCTAGTTAACACACCTGGACTGGGATGTTTATAACTCACAGCTTGCTGCTGGGAGTTGCCGGTGATGTTTCCATTTCCATTCCCCGTTGAGGCTTTATGATATAGCAGTCGGCTATCTTTCTCTTTGGTGTTTGGAGGATATCTGTGTTTCTCTCTGAGTCTACTCAAGCTAAGTGTTCTCCTTGTTTGTGTATCCCATCTGTCTTTAGTGGTAGTGCGGACTGACTAGTGCTCATCCTGTCTTTCCCTATGCAGGACTTATTGCCAGGGTCAGGCAGGGGTTATGTGTCCTACTCGGCGATAGCTGCAGAACCTATATAGGGATGCTTAGGGCAGACAGGGTGACGTTAGATCTGCCTAGGGGTCTCCACTCCGCCCTTCCCTAGTGTTGGGTTCCATTCCCCTTATCTCTTCATGTTGCCCTCAGTTTTTCCTACACTGTGTGTGACAGCCTCCCTCTGTGTACCTGTCTCTCTCTCTGTGTGCCTGTCTCTCTTTCTCTGTGTCTTTCTCTCTTTGTGTGTCTGTCTCTTTGTGTATCTGTCTGTGTGTGTCTGTCTCTCTCTGTGTCTGTCTCTTTATTTGTGTGTCTGTCTCTCTGTGTCTGACTCTCTGTGTCTGTCTCTGTCTCTCCCTGTGCCTCTTTCTCTTAGTGCCTGTCTCTCTTTCTTTCTCTGTGTTTCACTCTGTGTATCTTTCTCTGTGTGTGTCTCTCTCTGTGTCTGTCTCTCTCTTTGTGTCTGTCACTTTGTGTGTCTGTCTCTGTCTCTCTCCCTGTGCCCCTCTTTCTCTTGGTGCCTGTCTCTCTCTCTCATTGTCTGTCTCTCTCTTGTTCTCTTTGTGTTTCACTCTGTGTATCTTTCTCTCTGTGTCTGTTTCTGTGTCTCACTCTGTGTGTGTCTCTCTCTGTGTGTCTCTTTCTGTCACTCTCTGTGTGTCTGTCTCTCTCTTTGTCTGTCTCTCTGTGTGTCTTTGTCTCTTTCTCTTTGTCTGTCTTTCTGTCTGTCTCTCTATATTTCTCTTGGTGTGTCTGTCTCTCTCTGTCTCTTTATCTTTGTGTTTCTCTCTGTGTATCTTTCTCTCTGTGTGTCTCTCTGTCTGTCTCTCTGTGTGTAAGTCTCTGTGTGTATGTCTGTGTGTCTCTTTGTGTGTCTGTCTTTCTCTTTCTGTCTCTCTCTCTCTGTCTGTCTCTGTGTGTGTCTCTCTCTCTCTCAAGGTCTTTCTCTCTGTGTGTCTTGTCTTTCTCTGTGTACAATGGTCAGATATGCATATAAAAATAGTGGTAGTGCAAAAGTATGCAGAATATAAGAGTCAGTTACCAGTCAGATGAAAGGCCTGTTTTGTGGGGAAGAAGGTGCCACATGGGAGGCTTGTGGTCCCCTCTTGCTTTATTTATCCCCACATGTTATGTCACGACTTCCCTAGAGAAAAACAATAGGCCATGCTTTACACTAGCATTTGCCCCCTCTCGGTCACTCACCTCCTGTCCCCGTGGGCTGAACCTCTTTTTACATCTAGCAGCTAAAAAACTTCAAAACTTAAGATGGGTCAAAACTCCGTAATGGAACATCCTAGGGAGGCTGTATTGGCATCATCAGATCTGGCCGAGACCCTGCTACGCTTTGAGACCAAACACAGCTTTGATAACTGGCTCCTACTAGCCATTCTACCTATCTCCTCTTTCTGGGGTGCTAGTGCAGATCAAGACCCTGGAAGGCGTTCGGCCCAGTCCACATATTTTGAAAAATTTAACAGGTGTGTGGCTAGGATGTATGATAACTTCATATTCTGCTCATGAAATCCTAGCTGTCTGAACAAAGCAGTTAGACTGCATAGTTTGGATCCACAGGGGTCTTCCTGTAGGAGCTTGGATACTAGTTAGCTTTTGACTGACATTCTTCATCTTTACGTTTCTTCTTCATCCAGTGCGGAACACCATCACTTTTTCCAGCCACGACTCATCTCTGCAGAAAATAACTCACATCTATCTAGAACACCGCCACTTCTAGATCACTTTCTCCACTTTTTCCCCAACTTCTGCACCAGTATTTCCCAAACTCAGATCCTCATGGACCCCAACATGTCATGTTTTCAGGATTTCCATAGTGTTGCACAGGTGATGGAAGTTTCATCAAAAGCATCAGGAATTCTCTCAACTGTGCAACACTATGGAAATCCTGAAAACATGACCTGTTGGGGTCCATGAGGATCAGAGTTTGGGAAACACTGTTCTACACAATACCAGATGAAGAAAGAAAAGTGACAGTGTCGCCCTGCACATTAACAGGACTCTTCTCCCCCCCTGAAAACAGTATCCACAAAAATAAAATGCATCAAAGCAGTAGTAATATCCTTTTATAACCCCTACAGTAATAATGTCCCACATCCTGTCCCCTTCCTGTAATAACATTCCCCATCCTGGCCCCCTTGCGTCACATTCCTGGCCCCCTTGTGTCACATTCCTGGCCCTTTTGTGTCTCATTCCCGGTCCCATATTCCATCCCATCCCATCCTCCCATCCTGCCCCGTATGTCCTCCCATCCTGCCCCAATATGTCTTCCCATCCTGCCCCATATGTCCTCCCATCCTGCCCTAATATGTCCTCCCATCCTGCCCTTATATGTTCTTCCATCCTGGTCCCATATGAACTTCTGTCCTGGCCTCATATGATCTCCCGTCCTGGCCCATATGATCTCATCTTTGGCCCCATATGATCTCATCCTTGGCCCATATAAACCCCCATCCTGGCCCCATATGTCTGCTTCAAGTACAAAGATGTTTCTCCTTACCTGGCCGTGGTCCAGCAGCATCCTTTTCCTCATCCATTTGAGGCACCGATACATGGCAGTGATGTCATGCTCCGACAACGTGTGTGCTGTCAGTTGTTGGCCTCCAATTGGCTGGCAGCTTTTAACTATTGCCATGCAAAAGGTTTTAACTGAGCATGCATCTGAGAAATGAACCAGCTGAATCCTTCCCCTGGGCTCCCGGTCCCCATACACCAGTAAGGGCAGTAATGCCCTGATGGTGGCCCTGCTTAGTCTTATATACCTAACTTGTACACTAATAATCGTAGCTTAGCAAAATCTCAAGCCTGTAAACCAAAACTTTCCGTCCATTCAGTTAACTGAATGACTAACCCCTAAACTTTGAAAAGCATAAAATAAAGGGGGGGTTGGGAGCAGTTCTTCGGTATGAGACGCTGGAGGTCTGACAAAGACCTCCAGCGTTGCCATCTTTTATCCCTGAGCAACACTGTTTGTAAGTACTGCTGGTGCCGGGAAAGTTATTTTTCAAACTTTCCCTGCTACGACCACTGATTGGTCACCACTACTACCCAACCACAGCCCAGGATGCACCTCGGACGTGCAGAAGAAATGGTAAGATACATTTGACGACAATTATCCTTTCAGGAGAGGAACACCTTTTACATTGTAATGTCATGTGTCCCCCTCCGCCATGGAATTGCACAATAAAGTACTTACACATGGCCTATACAGCGAATAAAGAATGCCATGAAACGCTGACTTGGTGGATAAAATTTTGCCACAACCTTTATTTAGGTTATTAACATACAGAAAACATATTAAAAAACCTTCATAATCTTCTATATTTAACTTGTACGCCATTAACCCCAGCTCGGCAAAAGGACAAGCTCGTTAGCATGGCTTCGCCCCACCAAGGGCTATTTATACCATCACTTGCAAGTTTAGTTTAAAAAATAGAATTTCTGATTTTTGGTAAATTATCCAAATTTGCAAGCTTTCAAATCACAGAGTCCTCTTCTTCAGGCAGGTTTACAATTCATTTGTAAATTTGCCTAATCGCTTCTGTTCTCTGAAAGCTTGCAAGTTATAATTTTTCTGGTTAGCCAATAAAGATTTTCACCCTTAAAATACTTTTGACTTTTATATACTTATAAAAGATGCCTAACTCCTTATAGGTTAGAAGGATAATCTCTATAGGATACTGAAAACCTCAATAACCAGTGATCCCACTGGCCACATATCCTTCCATAATTAGTACACAGATCACCGATCAACATGTCCCAATGTTTTTCCTTTTTTTGTGAGCAAGGTTCATTGGGGGAATTAATAATCATCCTGAGATGTAAGAACACTGTCCACTCAAAGCAAAGGCATGACGTCCATGTTATGGCGTGCATACCAGCCCATCATGCTTGTCTTATATCCGAGGAGATCACAAGGAAATGGACAGCATGTGACTTAGATATGAAAATATGAGTGTCTGAACAAACGGTCTGAATACTTATGACTAGTGATGAGCGAGTGTACTCGTTGCTCGGGTTTTCCCGAACACACTCGGGTGGTCTCAGAGTATTTGTAACTGCTCGGAGATTTAGTTTTCGTGGCCCTAGCTGAATGATTTACAGCTACTAGCCAGGGTGAGTACATGTGAGGGTTGCCTGGTTGCTAGGGAATCCCCACATGTAATCAAGCTGTCTAGTAGCTGTAAATCATTCAGCTGCGGAGATGAAAACGTAATCTCCGAGCAGTCATAAATGCTCGGAGACCTCCCAAGCAACGAGTACACTCACTTATCACTACTTATGGCCATGTGATATTTCAGGTTTTTTTTTTTTTTTTTTTTATAAATTTGCAAAAATGTTTATATTTCTGTATTTTTTTTCAGTCAAGATTGAGTGCAGAGTGTACATTAATGTGAAAAAATGAACTTTTTTTGAATTTACCAAAAGGCTGCAATGAAACAGAGTGAAAAATGTAGAGGGGTCTGAATACTTTCCTACCCACTGTAGAAAATATTTTACAAAAGGGACAAACAATACAGCATACACAGTTAAAGAAAGTAAAAGGGATTAACAAAAGAACTTAATACACTGATCACAAAGATGCCTCAGTTTAGCTGAATGAGATCACTTCAATTGGGGCCGTTCAGTAAACGGGATTCATGCATACATGATGTTTATCTCTCTACAGGAACCATTTATGCATACATGATGTGCATCTCTCTACAGGAACCAAGATCATAATTCAGCTGGATCTTTTATGAGATCCCCCTGTGATGACCTTACGTAGGCTGGGATCCCCGGAGTTCAAACATGAAATGACTGGTGTCAGTTATTTGTCCATTATGGATGGGTTACGGATATGAGAAAATACAGCTCTGGCCAAAAATTGAGAGACAACCACATCAAAACCCTGTCATGGGCAGCCCAATCTCCATACCTGAACCCCATTGAAAACCTCTGGAATGTAATCAAGAGGATGATGGATAGTCACAAGCAATCAAACAAAGAAGAACTGCTTACATTTTTGCACCAGAAGCAGTGTAAAAGACTGGTGGAAAGCATGCCAAGATGCATAAAAGTTGTGATTAAAAATCATGGTTGTTCCACAAAAAATTGATTTCTGAATGCTTCCTGAGTTAAAACATTAGTATTGTTGTTTCTAAATGATTATGAACTTGTTTTCTTTGTGTTATTTGAGGTCTGAAAGCCTTTTTTTTTGTTTTTTTTCTTTATTTTGACCATTTTTCTTTGTCAGGAAAAAAAGTTAAAAAAAATATTGCTTGTAAATTTGGTTGTCAGAAGTTTATAGAATAAAAAAAACAGTTAACATTTTACTCAAAAACATACCTATAAAGAGAAAAATCAGACAAACTGAACATTTTGCAGTGGTCTCTTAATTTTTGGCAGAGCTGTATGTATCTCTTCCCTACTTCGAAATGGCGCTGAAAATGTATGTCTCATCACAACTGGACTTATACAAACTTCGATATTCAATATTTTCTTTCAGAGACGTATGTCTGCCAAAGAAGCAATATTTCCCTTACAGTGACAAAAAGCATCTAGTGTAAACATAGATCACTTCCTTTGAAGGGACAATATATTTCTTGGGGACAAAAGGGTTCTTCCACTTCTGTGTCTATGCATAAACGCATGTTGTCTAATAAGACCTTTTGTTTTGTCTAATTACCTGTCCATTCTAAATCTCAGTCTTTCTCACAAAAGGCACCTTCTTTCAGCTAACTGAGCTACAAAAGGACCATCTGCATTTTAATTAAGATTGTCATTTTTATTTATCTCCCATCTATGCATCCCAGTTTTACTAATTTCCCTTATGCTAAACTGTGTAATTCACATAGAGGTAACCACATTGCTAGCTCTTGTTTCCTACTGCAACAGAGAGAAGAGGAAGATGGAGAAATACCCCTTCATACAGGGTCATAGAGATTTTATTATTTTCTATGACAGTGACTGTGACGGGGTATGCGAAAGAGCAGGAAGAGACACCAGGCCGATAAACAATCCCATGAGATTTATTGTAACAGGAAACTGGGGCAACACAAATGAAGCGGCGTCCATAATGAGTCCACAATGAGTTCACAATGCGTCCAGAATGAGTCCACACAAAGAGAGCAGATCCAGGGGCTCCCCCTGGTAATCCGACTCCAGGGAAATATATAAATTGTGCTTGGATGAGTTCAATGGATCCAGCAAATGAGGGATAAAACACAGTCCCAAGTTACAGCCTCTAAGAATATGCCCGGTCACCGGGATGTTGCCTCAGCTTAAGATCCCAGCCCTTTGCAGGTCACCAACAACAACAGTCTTTAGATTCTGCCCTCAAATCCAGCATGGTGATAAGACATTACAAATCTATGTGGCAAATTATCTCCAATCTCCATACATAGCACAGGAACTGGCCGCAACTGCAGATCCTTGCCCTTTAAAGCACACTGCATCAACTAACTGAACATATGACTTATTGTCCTACTACTCTTGGGATCTTCCCCCTTGTTGAGCAGAGATACTAAGGCTACTTTCACAAATCCGTCTTTTTGTTTCAGGCTAAATCTGGCTCTTGAGAGGAAAACCGGAACCAGAAAAAATAAAAGCCGCAACCGGTTTTCCCCCATTGACTTGTATTAGCGCCGGATCGCGCTGCATGGCCCAGCATTCCTTCCGTTTTTTTCCGGATCCGGCTAAAATTCTGATTCAGGCGTCTGGAAAAAAGTCTACTATAACGTTTTTTGTCTGCGGCGAAATAGCGGCTTTTCGCTGCAATGCATGTCTATGGACGCCTGATTGAGCCAGATGCGGTGGCCTGATCCGGCTTTTTACACTGAGCATGCTCAGAACCTATTGTCCTGCCCCCAGGAGTATATATAAACCAATGCCATTGAGGCCCTCACTCATTTCTAGCCATACTGTCAGCCAGAGAGCCCACACCCTGCCAAGACTGAAGAGCCTGAGAGCGGAGCTTGCCACAGCTATCAAGCCTGAGAGCAGAGCCTGCCACAGCTATTAAGCCTGAGAGCGGAGCCTGTCACAGCCACCAAGCCTGAGAGCGGAGCCTGCCACAGCCACCAACCCTGAGAGTGGAGCCTGCCACAGCCACCAAGCCTGAGAGCGGAGCCTGCCACAGCCACCAAGCCTGAGAGCGGAGCCTGCCACAGGTATCAAGCCTGAGAGCGGAGCCTGCCGCAGCCACCAAGCCTGAGAGCGGAGCCTGCCACAGCCACCAAGCCTGAGAGTGGAGCCTGCCACAGCTATCAAGCCTGAGAGCGGAGCCTGCCACAGCTACCAAGCCTGAGAGCGGAGCCTGCCTGCCTTGGTTGCCATAACCAGCCAAGGTGGCTTGTTCAGAATGGTCCTCAATGGAAAGCTGTTCCTTGGATATAACATAATTGTGCTAGACAACACGCACTTTCACTACCTCACCACAGTGCCTGTCTTCAAGTTAATAGCTGTCAGTAGAACTCTCCATTTGGCGGTTAAGATCCCAAACGCACACTCCACCATTCTCCGTGCACGTGTGAGTCGGTAGTTGAAAATTCTTTTAGTATTGTTTAAACCACGGCTGGATTAGGGTTTTAAAAGATGTTGTGAAAGCTGAAAGGCTTCTTCCCCAACACAAACAAAAGGCATTGGTGGCTCAGAGGTTTGAGGCAGTGGTCTTGGGGGGGGGGGGGGGGGAATTGAAAGGTTTTTCCATACAAATGCCGCCCCATAGAAGACAGTTTGAAAACTTGCGAATCATTACAGCAACCATACGCCCCAATATCCACCGCTACAAATTTGTAATCCGCATCGGCGATGGCCATCAGCACGATGGAAAAGTACTTTTTATAATTAAAATATTCTGATCCAGAACCAGCCGGTTTCACGATACGGATGTGTTTCCCGTCCACCGTGCCCAAGCAATTGGGAAACTGACACACTTACTGGAATCTGTCTGCTACTTCCAACCAAGTCTGCATTGTGGGATGTGGAATAAAATCATTGTGCAGAGAGTCCCACAGTGCACGGCAAGTGTGCCTCACTATTCCAGATATGGTTGAAATTCCCAGTCTGAACTGGAAATGTAGTGAAGACAGGAATTCTCCAGTTGCTAGGAATCTGTGAACAAAAGCAAGGTAGAAATTACTACAAATTCAAAATATCAATCTATGAAAGTGCGCTACAAGAGTACATCCAAAAAGAATGCTTACCGAAGAGTGACCATCAGACGCTCAGCAGGTGTAATAGAGAATCTGCAATAGGTATCACTCCTTCTTATTAGATGTTCAACCCGCTCCACCAATACATCACAGTTCTCCGCTTTCATCCACATATAGCTGAAAAACTTATCTGGGTCTCCTCGTAGCTCCATGTATAAAGTGGAAAAGACTCCCCGCATCATTCCCTGTGCCGTGATGGGGTGGATCCACAAACGGCATCGGCACAGATGCATGATGCGCTGTCTCTCTCGCTCCTTCTCAAGAACAATTGTTTTCAATCGATTCGCCTCCACGATGAAATTCATGTTGCAGAATCTTCGCAATAATGCCGTCCATCTTGCTCTGTATCTTGCTCCTCTCAAACCTGTCACTGATGGGCTGTAGGAACACTGTATATATAGTTTTCAGGGGGCCAATCACATGTCAGGGGGCGTTTTTAAAAACCGGATCCGTCGTAAAACGGATGAAAAAACGGATGAAACTGATGCCAACTGGATGGGACGGATCCGGTTTTCTGCCTCATCCGATGTCCGGATCCGGCAGAAAACCGGATCCGTCCCATCCGGTTTTCACAAAATAAGCCAGATCCGATGCTGCGGCGCAACGCCGGAACCGGCATGCGGCGAAAAACCAGATGTGTGAAAGTAGCCTAACACCCACCCCCTTAAACATAGCTTCAAGGATTAAGACCAGGGCCGTATTTTGAGTTTCTGCTGCCCTAGGCACTTTTAGTGCTGCCTCCCCCTTTGGTGAGTATGACACTATCGACAGTGACTTTGGCAAGAATCGCTGACGTGAAAGTCACCTTTTGCAGCAGATCCGGCAGTTTTTCTGCATCTGCCGTGTAACGGATCACTTACGGCAACACTGCGTTCGGCCTCATTCATTCCCTATGGGATTTGCGGCACTTGCCATGATCTGGCAAATGCGGCACCATACCTCCCAACTTTTGAAGAAGGGAAGGAGGTATAAAGTTTATGGTGCACTTAGTGTGCTGCAGCAAATTTTAGGCCACGCCTCTGACCACACCCATTTCACAACTAGTCACACCCATATCCACGTCCCAACCACAGCCATTTAGCACTGCTGATCACACTGTTTTATATACAATAATTATAAACAAAAAACATGGCCACACAGTGCTCCATACTGTATAATGGCCACACATGATGCTCCATACTGTATAATGGCCACACACAGTTCTCCATACTGTATAATAGCCACACAGTGCTCCCTACTGTATAATGGCCACACATGATGCTCCATACTGTATAATGGCCACACATGATGCTCCATAGTGTATAATGGCCACACATGATGATCCATACTGTATAATGGCCACACAGTGCTCCATACTGTATAATGGCCACACAGTGCTCCATACTGTATAATGGCCACACAGTGCTCCATACTGTATAATGGCGACACACAGTGCTCCATACTGTATAATGGCCACACATAGTGCTCCATACTGTATAATGGCCACACATAGTGTTCCATACTGTATAATGGCCACACACAGTTCTCCATACTGTATAATGATCCCACATGATTCTCAAAACTGTATAATGGCCACACATGATGCTCCATACTGTATAATGATCACACATGATGCTCCATACTGTATAATGGCCATTGGCCACACATGATGCTCCATACTGTATAACGGCCACACGTGATGCTCCATACTGTATAACGGCCACACATGATGCTCAATACTGTATAACGGCCACACACAGTTCTCCATACTGTATAATGATCCCACATGATGCTCAATACTGTATAATGACCCCCCCTCCTGTATGCATGGCTCATCTCCCTCCCATCCCATATGCATGGCTCATATCCCCCCTCCTGTATGCATGGCTCATATTCCCCCCTGTATGCATGGCTCATATTCCCCCCTGTATGCATGGCTCATATTCCCCCCTGAATGCATGGCTCATATCCCTGTTGTGAATTCTGTTTGTGGGCTCCCTCTGGTGGCTACTGGTGGTACTGGTTGACTTCTGTCTTCTATCTCCAGTGCACCTGTTCCCATCAGGAAATGGGAGTTTCCTATATAGTCTGGCTTCTCACTCATTTACTTGCCGGCTATCAATGTTACCAGAGCTCCTCTGTTACTTGCTACCTGCTCCAAGTCTGCTGAGTCAGATAAGTTTGATCATTTGTATCTTTTGTCCAGCGTGCATTTATATGAATCTTGCTGCTGGAAGCTCTAGTGAACTGAAGTGACCACTCCGGTGTCATGAGTTGATACCGGAGTTTAAAGTCACTTCAGGATGGCATTTTGTAGGGTTTTGAGTTGACCGCGAAGTCCACTTTTGTATTTTCTGTTATCTAGTTAGTGGGCCTCTCTTTGCTGAACCTGTATTCATACTACATATGTGTTTTCTTCTTAACTAACCGTCATTACATGTTGGGGGCTACTATTACTTTGGGGTTTTCTCTGGAGGCAAGCCAGGTCTGTGTTTCCTCTATTAGGGGTAGCTAGATCTCTGGCTGGTGCGAGACGTCTAGGGATAAAACGCAGGTACGTTCCCCGGCCACTGGTAGTTGTGTGTGAGGTTCAGCATCGCGGTCAGCTTAGATTCCATCATCCTAGAGCTAGTCCTGTTTTTGCCTATGTCCCTGCCATTGGGAATCATGACATATCCCCCCCCCCCCCCCCCCGTATGCATGGCTCATATTCCCTCCTGAATGCATGGCTCATATTCCCCCCCTGAATGCATGGCTCATATTCCTCCCCTGAATGCATGGCTCATATTCCCCCCTGAATGCATGGCTCATATTCCCCCCCTGTATGCATGGCTCATATTCCCCCCTGAATGCATGGCTCATATTCCCCCAGAATGCATGGCTCATATTCCCCCCTCCTGTTTGCTTGGCTCATATTCCCCCTTGTATGCATGGCTCATATCCCCCCCCCCCCCCTGAATGCATGGCTTATTTCTCCACCCCCCCCCCCCGCCGCTCCCGCTCCCATCTTGCATCTCCCATCCCATCTTGCATGGCGCGCCTGCTTATGTCCTCCATCCCGCCGTCCCCCATCCCTCATACTTACCTGTTCCTTGCTGACATCCCTCTCGCTCTGTCCCGACTCCCAGCGCAGCACCTTCTTCCTGCGTGAGCGGTCAGGTGATACCGCTCATTACCACGTGACCGCTCATTCAGGACGAGTTGTGTACGCCGAGACCAGGCATCACTGGAGCAAGGTGAGTTTCGTCTTCAAGGAGGGTGGGTGGGAGGCGGGGGGGTTTCAGTCGGGAGGTGACCCAGGAAAAAAAAAAAAAAACCTTGCTCAGGTGCCGCCCCCTGCATTGTCCCCGCCCTAGGCACGTGCCCTCAAGTGCCTAGTGGCAAATACGGCCCTGATTAAGACTGTTCCAGAAACCCTGTCTGCAGTCTGTCTACAGGTTTGTGTATTGGAGATGCCCCTGCAGTGAAGAACAAAGACAAGCATGCCCCCACCAGATGCAGGACAAGGAATGTTAATGTAGGCCTGCTTACAGTATGGTCCATGTGTACAGGCTGGGGAACACTCTGTTACAGTGACCTTTTAACAAGTGAGGGTTGTGGAGAACCACTTTGAATGTTTGAGGAAGTGTTATTGCAGTTAAAGTGGTATGAATTGTAAAAACTGTCTTATTAGTGCTTATTAACTCAAATGTCTCATTGCTTTCTCTTACAGAATGTCTATGTGAATATAAATCGAATTATGTCAGTAGCCAATAGACTTGTGGAATCTGGACACTATGCTTCACTGCAAATTAGGCAGATTGCCAACCAGCTTGACCAAGAGTGGAAAATGTTTGCAGCTGCTTTGGATGAGCGGAGTACATTATTGGAAATGTCTGCTGTATTTCACCAAAAAGCAGAGCAGGTTGGTTTTAGACGGTATTTAATTAGTAAAATAGTGCATACACAATGTCTTTTTCAAATGGGTATGCTCTTTTACCTACCTGCAAAAGCGCTAAAGCTATAACAAATAAACATTAGTGATGAGCGAGTGTACTCGTTGCTCGGGTTTTCCCGAGCACGTTCGGGTGACCTCCGAGTACTTATTAGTGTTCGGAGATTTAGTTTTCATCACGGCAGCTGAATGATTTAGAGCTATAAGTCAGGCTGAGTACATACAGGTCCTTCTCAAAAAATTAGCATATAGTGTTAAATTTCATTATTTACCATAATGTAATGATTACAATTAAACTTTCATATATTATAGATTCATTATCCACCCTCTGAAATTTGTCAGGTCTTTTATTGTTTTAATACTGATGATTTTGGCATACAACTCCTGATAACCCAAAAAACCTGTCTCAATAAATTAGCATATCAAGAAAAGGTTCTCTAAACGACCTATTACCCTAATCTTCTGAATCAACTAATTAACTCTAAACACATGCAAAAGATACCTGAGGCTTTTAAAAACTCCCTGCCTGGTTCATTACTCAAAACCCCCATCATGGGTAAGACTAGCGACCTGACAGATGTCAAGAAGGCCATCATTGACACCCTCAAGCAAGAGGGTAAGACCCAGAAAGAAATTTCTCAACAAATAGGCTGTTCCCAGAGTGCTGTATCAAGGCACCTCAATGGTAAGTCTGTTGGAAGGAAAAAATGTGGCAGAAAACGCTGTACAACGAGAAGAGGTGACCGGACCCTGAGGAAGATTGCTGAGGAAGCAGTGGACTGAGTCTGGTGTGGAAACATCCAGAGCCACCGTGCACAGGCGTGTGCAGGAAATGGGCTACAGGTGCCGCATTCCCCAGGTAAAGCCACTTTTGAACCATAAACAGCGGCAGAAGCGCCTGACCTGGGCTACAGAGAAGCAGCACTGAACTGTTGCTAAGTGGTCCCAAGTACTTTTTTCTGATGAAAGCAAATTTTGCATGTCATTCGGAAATCAAGGTGCCAGAGTCTGGAGGAAGACTGGGGAGAAGGAAATGCCAAAATGCCTGAAGTCCAGTGTCAAGTACCCACAGTCAGTGATGGTGTGGGGTGCCATGTCAGCTGCTGGTGTTGGTCCACTGTGTTTCATCAAGGGCAGGGTCAATGCAGCTAGCTATCAGGAGATTTTGGAGCACTTCATGCTTCCATCGGCTGAAATGCTTTATGGAGATGAAGATTTCATTTTTCAGCACGACCTGGCACCTGCTCACAGTGCCAAAACCACTGGTAAATGGTTTACTGTCCATGGTATTACTGTGCTCAATTGGCCTGCCAACTCTCCTGACCTGAACCCCATAGAGAATCTGTGGGATATTGTGAAGAGAAAGTTGAGAGACGCAAGACCCAACACTCTGGATGAGCCTAAGGCCGCTATTGAAGCATCCTGGGCCTCCATAACATCTCAGCAGTGTCACAGGCTGATTGCCTCCATGCCACGCCGCATTGAAGCAGTCATTTCTGCCAAAGGATTCCCGACCAAGTATTGAGTGCATAACTGAACATTATTATTTGTTGTTTTTTTGGTTTGTTATTAAAAAACACTTTTATTTGATTGGACGGGTGAAATATGCTAATTTATTGAGACAGGTTTTTTGGGTTATCAGGAGTTGTATGCCAAAATCATCAGTATTAAAACAATAAAAGACCTGACAAATTTCAGTTGGTGGATAATGAATCTATAATATATGAAAGTTTAATTGTAATCATTACATTATGGTAAATAATGAAATTTAACACTATATGCTAATTTTTTGAGAAGGACCTGTATGTAGGGGTTGCCTGGTTTCTAGGGAATTCCCACATGTAATCAAGCTGGCTAATAGCTGTCCTTACAGCATGTGCACACGTGGGTATGTGCACACGTGGGTATGTGCACATGTTGCGGATTATCCTTAGGAATTTCTGCTGCAGATTCTTCCGTCTCTTGCCTGAAAACGCAGGTATGTTTTTGTTGTGTTTTTGCTGCGTTTTTTGATACATTTTTTCCATGCGGATTTGTATGCGTTTTTGAAAGCTAAATAAAGATCTATTATTGACAACAACAAAAAAAGATTTGTGATGTAATTTCTTGTCCAAACTCCTCTTTATATTTGTCCAACCCACACTCCATTACACACGGATAGACAGACAGACAGATAGAAGGAATGAGATAGATAGATAGATAGATAGATAGATAGATAGATAGATAGATAGATAGAAGGAATGAGGCCGGCGTCACACTAGAGAGTTTTATGGACGTATGAGAGGCGAATAAACAACGCATTGCACACTGACCAATGATTCTCTCTGGGGCAGCTCCTCTGCTGTATATTTTGCAGCCACATTTTATAGGCATAGAAAATCGCAGCATGCTGCGTTTGTCAGCGCAATAAAAACTTCCGCCAATGAAAGTCTTGCCTAACCTTGCCAACGGATTACATACAGAACACTATTTTGGGAACATTTCTGCGTATTGCGCCTGTAAAAAACGGACCATATTTTCCTACGCCAAGTGTGACGCCAGCCTGAGATAGATAGAAGGAATGAGATGGATAGATGTAGACAGATATATGGATAGTTAGACTACTTTCACACATCAGTTTGTTTCCGTCAAACAGGATCTGGTGAATTTTTGAAAAAACGGATCTGTTGCAAATAGTGAAAAACTGATGCAACTGATCCGGGTTTTTTTTTTAAAAAGAGAGCAAATTGAAAATGTGCATGATTTGAATGGAAATATGCATGAAAAAACGGATTTGGAGGCCGGATTCATCATTTAACATCTCAGTTTCATACGATTTTCGCCGGATCCGTCGCTGTGCGTTTTTTCGCCGGACAGAAAAACCGTTCCTCTGTATGTGTTTTCTGTCCGGTGGAAACAGCTTTTTTGACAGATCCGGCAAAAAACAGAGGAAACATGTGCCCGTCAGGCGCAATACGGTGCTAATACAACTCTATGAGAAAAAACGAATCCAGCAGAAAAAAAAACGGATCTTTTTTTTCAAAACTCGCCAGATTGTGCCTGACGGCAAAAACCTGATGTGTGAAATTAGCCAGATAGATATATGGATAGAAACATCTATGTATCTATAGATATATCTATAGATAGATATATCCATAGATAGGCCGATGTTGATTAATGAACATAAGGAAAAAAAGGGAAAGAAAAGGCGTTGGCTCCCGTGCAATTTTCTGCGCCACAGGGGAAAAGCCGACGGCCCGCAACTGTCTGCGTAGCCTTTACTGGCTATTAAAATAGGGGGACCCCCCTAAAAAATGACGTGGGGTCCCCCTATATTTTATAGCCAGAAAGGCTACGCAGACAGCTGCTGGCTGTTATTCATAGCCTAGAGAGGGACCATGGATATTGGCCCCCCATCAGCTACAAACACCAGCCTGCAGCTGCCCCAGAAATGGCACATCTGTAAGATGCGCCAATTGCGGCACTTAGCCCCTCTCTTCCCACTCCTGAGTAGCTGTGGGATATGGGGTAATAAGGGGTTAATGTCACCTTGCTATTGTAAGGTGACATTAAGCCGGGTTAATAATGGGGAGGCGTCAATAAGATGCCTATCCATTATTAATCCTAGAGTAGTAAAAGAGTTAAAAAAAAATAGAGACATCCAGAAAAAAGTATTTTATTATTATTAATTTAACCATACTTACCATACTTGAGCGCCTGCAAAAAACGTAAAATAATAAACCGTATACTCCCTGCCCGACGCAGTCCAATTAATAATGAGTGTCCCACGACAATCTCTGTTATGACCCCAATGACAGAGGGTCTCAAAAGTACATACCAAGTCTGCAAACACAAAAAACCAGCTCATAGGGCAGTGGTAACTGGGCTGACCATATATCTAATCCTAGCACCACAAATAGCAGCAGCCGGGGAACGTGCCTACGTTGGTTCTAGACGTCTCGCGCCAGCCGGAGAACTAACTGACCCTAGAAGGGAAAAGATAGACCTTTCTTGCCTCCAGAGAAAAGACCCCCAAAGTTGGATACAAGCCCCCAACAAATAATAACGGTGAGGTAAGGAGAAAAGACAAACGTAAGAATGAACTAGATTTTTAGCAAAGAGAGGCCCACTGACTAATAGCAGAATATAGTAAGATGACTTATACGGTCAGCAAAAACCCTATCAAAATTTCCACGCTGGATATTCAAGAACCCCCCGAACCGTCTAACGGCCCGGGGGGAGAACACCAGCCCCCTAGAGCTTCCAGCAAAATCAGGAATCACATTTAGTACAAGCTGGACAAAAAATAAGAGCAATGCAAATAACCAAAAAACAAGGAAGCAGGACTTAGCTTAATTTTGCAAGATCCAGGACCAGCAGACAGGAGCAAACAGAAAGGAACTGATTACAACGATGCCAGGCACTGGACTGAGAATCCAGGAAGTTTATATAGCAACACCCCTGGACTAACGACCCAGGTGGATGCCAAACTGAGAAAAGACAATCCCAGAGTCATATCACTAGTGACCACAAGAGGGAGCCAAAAAAGTCTAATTCACAACAGATCTCCCCTATAGAACAGTGACATCGGGTGATGTCACTGCTCTATAGGACCTCCAGTGACACACTGACAGGAGACAATGGCTCCTGCAGTGTATCACTGAGGTTACCTTAGTTCAGGGTCTCACTTTAAGCCATTACTGCGTGGGAACTTTCTCACACAGCAGTGCCAAAAGTGAGATTAGGGACTATTTTTTACAGTGGCGGAGGAATACAATGCGAAAGGATACCTCCCTGCCGTCATTGTATTCCTGAAGCCCCTAGAGAGCGGTCGCATCAGCTGATGCTGATGCTCTCCACGGGAGATCGTCGTGGGACACTCGTGGATATCTGCGGATCAGGGAGTATATTGTTTCTTTGTTATTTTAATATTTTTTACAGGTGACACTGGCTTCGGGGAACAAAGTAACAAGTGGTGGTGAGTATGTACTCTAGGTTATATGTACTGTATGTATGTTTTGTATGTAATGTATGAATGTACTGTATGTATGTATTGTATGTCTATATGTTATATGTTGTATGTTCTGTCATATGTTGTATGTACTGTTATATGTTGTATGTACTGTCATATGTTGTATGTACTGTCATATGTTGTATGTTCTGTCATATGTTGTATGTTCTGTCATATGTTGTATGTACTGGCATATGTTGTATGTACTGTCATATGTTGTATGTTCTGTCATATGTTGTATGTACTGTCATATGTTGTATGTACTGTCATATGTTGCATGTTGTATGTTCTTGTCATATGTTGTATGTTATATGTACTGTCATATGTTGCATGTTGTGCGTACTGTCATATGTTGTATGTTCTGTCATATGCTGTATGCACGGTCATGTTATATGTTGTATGTTCTGTCATATGTTATATGTTCTATGTACTGTCATATGTTGTATGTTCGTGTTTTGGTTTTTTTTTTTCAACACATTAGCCAGATGATGGGACTACTACTGTCCCATCATTGGCTAATGTGTCAATCACTGTCACTGAAGCAGGCATAGCCTGATGGGACTTGTAGTCCCATCGGACGATGTCTGCACGCGCACACACCCCCAAGGACCCCCACAGCCCGCCGCAGACCCCCCGCAGCCCGGCACAGACCCCCCGCAGCCCGGCACAGACCCCCGACAGCCCAGCACAGACCCCCAGCAGCCCCTCACAGACCCCCGACAGCCTGCCGCAGACCACCGACAGCCCACCGCAGACCCCCGACAGCCCACCGCAGACCCCTGACAGCCGCGCACAGACGCCCGACAGCCCCACGATCCCCGCAGACCCTCGCGATCGCCGCAGATACACACAAACACGCGCACACAGACACACACATTTTACCCGCACACACACGGTCTCCGCCCACACAGTGTCCGCCCACACTCCACCCACACACTCTTCCTCCCTCCCAATCTGCAGCGTTTCTCACAGCAAAACCGCAGATCTTTTTTAGATCTGCGGTTTTGCTGCGGATGTGCCCGACTCAATGCAAGTCAATGGGTGCAGAAACGCTGCAGATTCGCACACATAAATGACATGCTCCTTCTTTTAACCCGCAGCATTTTCAGTGCGGAGTTTTCCGCACCATTAGCACAGCATTTTTTTTTCTATTGATTTACATTGTACTGTAAATCACTTGCGGATCTGCAGTGTTTCTGCATGGTAAAAAACGCTGCGGATCCGCAGGAAATCCGCAATGTGTGCACATAGCCTAAATCATGCTGCTGAGGCGATAAAAACTTAATTTCCGAGCAGTCATAAATACTCGGAAACCCGAGCAACGAGTACACTCGCTCATCACTAATAAACATATGTACTGCAATGTAAAAACAATTTCCTGTGGAGATATTCTTTCTTTTGAGTTTCTTTTAATTGCCTCTGTTTCCAAAGCTGCAAAAAACGTTAAAGGAAGTGACATGTCCATACTTTAGGCAGCTTCTGAGATCTTGAAGAGGTTTGGAACAATTACATATAATAAGCTACTAATGGGGCAAAAAGCCCCATTAAAAAACAACCCCTTACTAACAGGCCATTAAAACCTAGTCTTAATATTCCTGAAATAATATGGAAACTATTCCTTTAATAATCGATATAAATTAACCGTGGGGTAAAAATTAAAGTGAAACCCATGTTATCTGTCATTTTACATTTTAGAATTCACAACCACACCACTCTGTTGCAACTTACAGTGTCAATATTGGAACAGCAGCCCAGAATGCCATTCTATAACTATTGGTGGAGAAAGGAGAAAAAAACTAAAATTACTGTTCCATCATGGAACGACTTACACTCTACATCAACACGGTCTATTGTGAAACACCATAGTAATTTTGTGGGTTTTATGTTTACGTGTTTCATGCTTGCACAAAGCCCTTTTAGAAAAAAAAAAAAAAACTACATAGAACTTACCGTATATACTCGAGTATAAGCCGACCCGAGTATAAGCCAAGACCCCTAATTTTGCCACAAAAAATTGGGAAAACTTATTGACTTGAGTATAAGCCTAGGGTGGGACATGCAGCAGCTACTGGTAAATTTCAAAAATAAAAATAGATACCAATAACAGTAAAATTAATTCAGACATCAGTAGCTTAAATGTTTTTGAATATCCATATTGAATCAGAAGCCCCTTATAATGCTCCATAAAGTTCATGATGGGCCCCATAAGATGCTCCATATTAAAATATGCCCCATATAATGCTGCATAAAAGGTTAATGATTAGTGATGAGCGAATATACTCGTTGCTCGGGTTTTCCTGAGCACGCTCGGGTGATCTCCGAGTATTTGTGACTGCTCGGAGATTTCGTTTTTAATGACGCAGCTGCATGATTTATGCCTGCTTGCCAGCCTGAGTACATGTGGGGGTTGCCTGGTTGCTAGGGAATCCTCACACGTAATCAAGCTGTCTAACAGTCACAAATCATGCAGCTGCGGCAAGGAAAACTAAATCTCAGAGCAGTCACAAATACTCGGAGGTCACCCGAGCAACGAGTATACTCGCTCATCACTATTAATGATGGCCCCATAAGATGCTCTATAGAATATTATGCCTCATATCATGCTGCACAAAGGTTGATTGCCCCATAAGAAGCTCCATATAATATTATGCCCCATGTAATGCTGCACAAAGGTTGATGGCCCCATAAGATGCTCCATAAAATATTATGCCCCATATAATGCTGCACAAAGATTGATGGCCCCATAAGATGCTCCATAGAATATTGTGCCCCATATAATGCTGCACAAAGTTTGATGGCCCCATAAGATGCTCCATAGAATATTATGCCCTATATAATGCTGCACAAAGGTTAATGATGGCCCCTTAAGATGCTCTATAGAATATTATGCCCCATATAATTCTGCACAAAGGTTGATAGCCCCATAAGATGCTCCATAGAATATTATGCCCCATATAATGCTGCACAAAGGTTGATGGCCCCATAAGATGCTCCATAAAATATTATGCCCCATATGCTGCTCCATAAAGGTTGATGGCCCCATAAGATGCTCCATAGAATAATATGCTGCTGCTGCTGCGATTAAAACAAAAAATGACATACTCACCTCTCGTCGCTGGGAGCTGGGTACCGGTGTCGCCGCTGGCTCAGGCCCCCGGCACTTGCGATATTCACCTGTACCCGTTCCACCACCGCACGCCGCTCTGTCTTCCGGGTCTCTGCAGTGACTTTTCAGCCAGAGGGCGCGCACTAACCACGTCATCGCGCCCTCTGACCTGAATGTCACAGCCAGAGGACCCGGAATACAGAGCCCGGCAGTGGAACGGGGACAGGTGAATATCGCATGGGTCACCCTCCCCCCCCATCATACTCACCCCTCCTGGCACGGTCTCCCTGCTTCTCCGATGGTCTCCGGCGCTCGCCGGCAGCTTGTTCCTGTGTTCAGCGATCACATGGTACCGCTCATTAAAGTAATGAATATGCGCACCACGCCTATGGGAGTGGAGTCACGTCCATATTCATTACTTTAATGAGCGGTGCCATGTGACCTCTGAACACAGGAAGAGCTTTGGACACCGGAGACCATCGGAGAAGCAGTGAAGTGCAGAGACCGTGCCGGGAGAAGGTGAGTATGATATGACAGCTGCCGCTCCCCCGCCGACCCCCTGGGACAATGACTCACGTATAAGCCGAGAGGGGCACTTTTAGCCTAAAAAAATGGGCTGAAAATCTCGGCTTATACTCTAGTATATACGGTAGTTTGTTTTTGAAAAAGAGATTGGTGCAAGCATGAAAGATGTAAAAGGAAAAAACAACCCTCAATTTTTATTTCATCCTGGAACTGCTTCTACTTTACTGCAGCACGTTGTATTTTGATACGTCAGTCTCATTTCTCTACTATTCAATATGCAAAAGAGGGTTGCCCTTATTTGCTGACAGGACAGTAGTAGGCTGTAATTTTCTTGATCAATTACTGGAATTGTGACAATCACAACCTTTTTGGTTGAGCAGCTTTGTAACTCCCTTCTCAACTGTACCTTTTAAGATCATCTTGTGTGCTAGCTCCCCCACTTTTTTATTTTATAATTAGTAGAACAATATAGGTGTGTAAAATAGTTACACATATAGCTCCCCCCTTCTTCTTTTTAACATGTTTCATGAACTTATTGGTGTCAAAAATGGGCAATCCTTGCATGTCTCGTGGCTGTCGGACAGGCACGAGACATGCAGCCAGGTGACTCAAGCATATTTTTCTAGCACGCCAAAATACTCAATTAGCACATGAGCATGCTTGGATAACACCTTATCCGAGCGCATTCGCTCATCACTAGTTGAGAACAATAAAACCTAAAAATTATCAATGTAAATCGCAATATTCCATAAAGGTCTGGATTTGGAATGATACTCTAATGCAAAGTGGAAAATCTAATTACAGGCTGATCCAACTTCAGTGGAAATTCCTCAATAAATGGAAATTATGCTCAGTAGTGTGTGCGGTCTCCACTTGCCTGTATGACCTCCCTACAATGCCTGCACATTCTCCTGATGAGGTGGCAGATGTTCACCTGAGGGATCTCCTCCCAGACCTGGATAAAAGTATCAGTCAACCCATGGACAGTCTGTGGTGCAACTTGGCGTTAGTGGGTGGAACGAGACTTGATGTCCAAGATATGCTCAAATGAATTCATTGCTGGGTAACCAGCAGGCCAATCTGTAGCATCAATGCCTTCATCATGCAGGAACTGCTAAGACACTTCAGCCTCATGAGGCCTAGCATTCTCATGCATCAGACGGAGCCCAGAGCCCACTACTCCTGCATATGGTCTCACAATGGGTCTGAGGATCTCATCCCAGTACCTAATGGTAGTCAGAGTACCTATGGCTAGCACCTAGAGGGCTTTACATCCCTTCAAAGAAATGCCTCCGTACACTTACTGACTCACTGCCAAACCGGTCATGCTGGAGGATGTTGCAGGCAACAGAACGTTCTCCACAGTGGATCTAGACTCTGTCATGTCTGTCACTTGTGCTCAGTGAGAACCTGCTCTCATTCGTGAAGAGCACAGAGCGTCAATGTCAAATCTGGCAATCTTGGTGTTCTCTGGCAAATGCCAATCACCCTGTATGGTGTTGGTCTGTAAGCACCAAACCCACTTGTGGATGTCCGGCTCTCATACCACCTTCACAGTGTCTGATTTTGACAGTTTGAGCAAACACATTGATGTTGGTGGCCTGCTGGAGGTCATTTTTGCAGGGCTCTGGCAATGTTCCTCCTAGGACAAAGGAGGAGGTTGCCCTTCTACGGCCCCCTCCACGTCTCCTGGTGTACTGGCATGTCTTCTGGTATCTGCTCCATGCTCTGGACACTGTGCTTACAGACAAAGGTACTCTTCTTGCCACAGCTCGCATTGATGTGCTATTCTGGATGAGCTGCACTACCTGAGCAACTTCTGTGGGTTGTAGACACTGCCTCATGCTATTGTACAGTACCTCTAGTAGTGAGAGCAATGGCAAAATGCAAAAGTGACCATAACAGCCAAAAAGGGTAAGAACAGAGAAATTGTCTTTGGTCACACCCTGTAAAACCACTTCTTTATAGTGGTTCTCTTGCCAATTGCCTATCATTTCTATCATCATGCCTGCTCCATTTGCACAACAGCAGGAGAAATTGATTCACAATCGGTGTTGCTGCTTAACTGGACAGGTTGATTTCACAGAAGTGTGATTGGCTTGTTGTTAGTTACATGTCCACAAAAAGATTTTTTTTCTGTTATTTTTTTTTTGAGGCATTGAGGTTTTTTTTCTCTTTTAAGTGGAAACCACTTCAGTGTTTCTTTTTTCTAAGCCTTCTGATTGGATGGTTCTTTAAAACTGAACATATAAACAGCAAACTGGTTTTACTATAGAAAGCATTTCAAGCATTTTTCTTAATCAAAACTTCTACCTTTTTTTGTTTTTAGAGCTGATCTGCTCCAGAAAACCTTGTTTTCAGGTGGGTCGACTCTAACAACTGCCTGAAAAGCACCTGGAAAATGATGAAAGAATAAACATATGAAATGGCAATCGATAGATGGGCAAAAATGCAAGAAATTACGCTTCAAGAAAAAACGCTAGTGTTTACTCATGCTTTTTCCTCTCAAAAAACTTGGCATGTTTGTTCCCCTAGTAAAATGTTGTGTGCTTATACCCTAAGCGTTTTCAATTTATGGTATATTTTGTACAAAATTATAGGGCAGTTAGTAGGGCAATAGTTAATTATTAAATCCTTAAAGGAGTGGTCCAATGAACAAAGTACATTTTAATCAATAGATCTTGGATTAAGAATGAGTTCCACAATTGAATGTGTTAAAATAAGTTCATGTGCTGAAATCTTATAAATATGCCGTATGTCCGGATTTCTTGCAGAAATTTCCTGAAGAAAACCGGAAATTTTCTGCAAGAAATCCGCATTTTTTTTTGCGTTTTTTTTTCTGTTTTTTTCGTGTTTTTTTTTAGCATTCTGCAAGTGTAATTAGCTTGCAGAATGCTAAAGTTTTCCAAGCGATCTGTAGCATCGCTTGGAAAACTGACTGACAGGTTGGTCACACTTGTCAAACATACTGTATGACAAGTGTGACCAACTTTTCACTATAGATGCTGCCTATGCAGCATCTATAGTAAAAGATAGAATGTTTAAAACTAATAATAAAAAAAAAAATGCTTATACTCACCCAGACGATCTCCTCAGCGGCGTACGTTCCTCTTCCTATAGCTGGTGTGTGCGCGCAGGACCTTCCATGATGTCGCGGTCACGTGAGCGGTCACATGACCGCTCACGACCAATCACAAGACAGTGACGTCATCACAGGTCCTTCACCGCACACCAGCTATAGGAACCGAAGCGGCACCATGCAGCGGTGAGGCGGGAACACTGCGGGGGACATCGAAGGTGAGTATAGGGCTATATTTTATTTTAATTCTTTTATTTTTGACCAATTATATGGTGCCCAGTGCGTGGAGGAGAGTCTCCTCTCCTCCACCCTGGGTACCAACCGCACATAATCTGCTTACTTCCCGCATGGTGTGCACAGCCCCGTGCGGGAAGTATACAGATCAATGCACTCCTAGGTGTGCGGAATCCCCGCAATTCCGCATTTTTAATGAACATGTTGCTTTTTTTTCCGCGATGCGATTTTTTCGCGGAAAAAATCGCAACATTTGCACAAAAAATGCGGAATACACTGTAAATAATAGGAGGCATATGTTAGCGTTTTTTTCGCGTTTTTATCACGTTTTTATAGCGAAAAAACGCGAAAAAAAAACGCTAAAAATCCTGAACGTGTGCACATGGCCTTAGGGCTGTGTCTCACCATGCAGAGATGCTAAAGTTAATCGATGGCACATATCACAGCTCTTGGCCAGGGGAGATGGCATAAGTCATATATTAGGAGAGTATACAGACAACACAGCTTCCAGCTGCTGTTTTCTGAGATAACACATTTTCCTGCTGGTTTAATCACTGGAGTGAGTGTTTCTGCCTCATCTCCAGCCCTCTGAACTCATCCTAAATCAAATCTGTGATGTAGAAACTCCAGTGGCAGCGGAGCTTATAGGTCACTGACTTAATTTAAAGGGTGATTAATATTACCAGAAGAGCTGGGTTACAGTGGCTGTATGAGAGTGAGTCCAGATGTACCCAAGTTTTTCCACTACTTAAAGCAGAAACTTTAATTTAAGAATGAAATATGAAAGAAATATACTGCTGATCCACTATAATAAACTAGGAGGCAATTTGAATAAAGTGAGGAGATAAACAAAAGACATTGGACTCACGTCTGGTGGGAGTAGAGAAGGTTAGAATTGTACAGCTAAATATGCTTTGAAAAGCGAGCAGCCAATTTCACATAACCAATGCATAGATACAAAGCATTAGATTCAGACCGATAAGGCTATATTCTTACGTTGCAGAATGTTAGCAGAATTTTCCCGAACAAAACCTGACTCTTTTCGCAGTAAATTTGCTCGCTTTTTTTCGCGTTTTTTGTGTATTTTTCCGGAGTGTCCTACTACTATATTATATAGTGGCAAATCCGGAGATTTTCGGCAAAATTAATGAACATGCTGAATTTTTTTCCGCAATGCATTTTTTTTGCGGAAAAAGCGCAGCATGGGCTCAAAAATTGCGGAATGTTTTCTAATAAGGGGATGCTTAATGTAAGCTTTTTTTAGCGTTTTTGCGGTGGAAAACCGACGAAAAAACGCTAAAAATCCTGAACGTGGGCACACAGCCTAACAGTTCAGCAGCTTTACCATTGTGCTGGGGCTGTTTCTAGTATGGAGGTCCTATATAACTCTAAGGTACACGTTCAGTATTTGGTCAGTATTTTCCATCGATATCTATCTGTAAGCCAAAACCAGCAATGGAGCAATCAGAGGAAAAGTATAATAGAAACACATCACCACTTCTGCATTTTTCACCCACTCTTGCTTTTGTCTTACAAATACTGATGGAAAATGCCGACCAAGCATTGAACGTGTGAACGTGGCCTAAGAGCCAGAAGTAGCAGCAAGTTTAAAAGGACAAACCTCCACTTCCTGTAATCCATCCTGCTTGTCTGGAACTATAGATAGATCAGGGAGTAGACGGCAAGTTTCTAAGAATGGAGACCCCTAATGCCAATAACAGTAGAAAAATTATATAGTGTAAGGAAAAGTTTATCAACAACAGTGACCCTTTAAGACAGCAATAAAATCACACTGGCTTTAGTCTAATAACTGATATTTGTGGAAATATGACTTTGTAATTACTTTTTTTTTTCAATAGTACATGAGCAATGTTGATTTATGGTGTAAAGCTTGCGGAAAAGTTGATCTTCCTTCAGAGCTGCAAGATTTGGAAGATGCTATACATCATCATCAAGGAATTTATGAACACATCACTGTTGCGTACTCTGAGGTAACATTTTTCAAATCACTTGGTTACCACACGATTTTGCTTTTTCATTATAAGTTACCATGTTTTTTGGACTATAAGACACACTTTTTTCCCCAAATTTTTTTGGGAAAATGGGGGTGCGTCTTATAGTCAGAATATACTTATAAATAGCATATACAAAGAAAGAAGAAAATGTGGCACCTGGACCCGTTGAAGCGCAGTCTGCGCGAAATGGCGGTCGTCCTCGGTCACCTTGCACCCTCGCATATACCTGCAGCTGTTGTTATGATGTCGTCAGTCCACGCTATGGCGCAATAAAGGACTTTTTTATCGCAGCACAAGCTGGTGAGTGCCACATTTTCTTCTTTCTTTGTATATGTTGCTCTTGGACTGCTAATGAATGTTGAGCACCACAAAGCCAGTGCAAGATACCACCTGATATTGTACAGGGAACTTTTGTTGCTACAGCCACAGAAAACTGCAGGTGTAACCTAGTGCCGTTCTACTTTTCTCTATGAAATTCATCATTGGATACTTATAAGTAGTGTGGCCTCAGCAGGAGTTGGGTGATTCTGCTGCGGTCTGACTCTGCAGGGCGATGATCACAATCCCTTCCCAGGCTGGTGCAGCAGGTTTGGTGGTGCTCTGTGGTGCGGGGGGCTCTGCCGGCAGTTTGTGAAAGCCCAGAGCCCCCCACACATCTATTACTTTGATGCGACGGCCTTCGGGAAAATGGCACTTTCCCTGACATATGGACAAAACTATATATATTTTACTTTAGCATTATGCATATACTGTATATGTCCTCTTCTTTGCATTGAGTTTTATACTTCCTAAACACCACTAGGTGGCTATATTGTATCATTTTTTTTATAGAAAACAAATTGAGGATGTACCGTATATACTCGAGTATAAGCCGATCTGAGTATAAGCCAAGACCCCTAATTTTGCCACAAAAAAACTGGGAAAACTTATTGGCTCGAGTATAAGCCTAGGGTGGGAAATGCAGCAGCTACTGGTAAATTTAAAAAATAAAAATAGATACCAATAAAAGTAAAATTGATTGAGACATCAGTAGGTTAAGTGTTTTGAATATCCATATTGAATCAGGAGCCCCATATAATGCCCCATACAGTTCATGATGGACCCCATAAGATGCTCCATACAAAATACTCCCCCATAAAATTCATGATGGGCCCCATAAGATGCTCCATATTAAAATATGTCCTATATAATGTATACCATTCCCTGGTCCATATTGATTTCGCTATAGCCACTGCAAGAGAATTCTTTTTATCCTAAAGGGGTTTTTGTTTCTGTATTGTCTTGGTCCTACATGATTGAAACTTTACCCCCTGTGTTTTACTTCACTTAGGGTGACACTTTGTTTGTTTGTGATATCTTTTAATCTCACAATTAAAGTTATGTTTTAATTTCCACCTATGCTGTATCATATTCATAGTTTGGTGGGATCATTCTAACCATTGGTAGTTGTACTATACATGCATACCAGGATGCATACCAGGATAGGGATAAGGGGACCATTTTTACCAGGATAGGTGATCTTAAGTACAGAATTGACCACATTTTTTGCTTCAGTTTTTTTTTTCCCCCTAATTTCCTCCTCTAAAACCTAGGTGCGTCTTATAGTCCGAAAAATACGGTATTCTTCAGTCCTCATATTCTGCAGTATGTCTCTTTTTAACCCCTTTCCCACCTGAGACGTATCTATATGTCCCTGTGACCTGGGTGTTATTGACCTGGGACGTATGAATACGTCCCGATGATTTTGCACGCACATGGGCTGTATTAGTTGTTTCTGACAGTTGACACCTGGCTCCTGGCACTTTAATCCCCTAAATGCTGACATTGCGCAGGGTCCCGATCGTTGTCATGGTGACTTGATCAGCAACTTTCTCTGTCAGTGCAGCACTGACAGTTTGCATAGCAGTAGGGATTCTGCTGCTTCCCCATTCTATACAAGTGGTCAGCCTGGAAAAAAAATGATAGTCGCATAATGGGACAAAGTAAAATAGGTAAAAAGATGTTTTAAAAAAATTGTAAAAATATTTTTAAAAATCCAAACATTTATGTAAAAAAAACAATACAAGTACACATATTTGGTATTGCCACGTCTGGAATGACCCGACCTATGAAACTGTTCCACTAGTTAACCCCTTTAGTGTACATATTAAAAAAAACAGAAACAAGGCTAAAAACGATGCTTCATCATCATACCGCCAAACAAAAGTGGAATAAAAAGTGATAAAAAAGACTACTATAAATAAAAATGGTACCGCTGAAAATGTCATCTTAGTCCCGCAAAAATCAAGCCATCATATAGCTCCCTCAGTGGAAAAATAAAAAACTTATAGCTGTCAGAATAAAGCGATGCAAAAAAAAAAAATTTCTATAAAATAGTTTTTGTGTAAAAGTAACAAAACATAAAAAAAAAAATGTAAATGGGTTTTTGCTGTAATCTTACTGACCCAAAGAATAAAACTGCCTTATCAATTTTACCACAAGCGGAACAAGGTAAAACCCCTCCCCCTGATGCAAAAACTATTTTTTGCAATAAAAGTGTCTTTTAGTGTGTGACAGCAGCCAAACCTACAAACCTGATATAAATCTGGTATCACTGTAATCACACCGACCCAAAGAATGAAGTTGCCTAATCACTTATACTCAGTGCCGTATTTAGAGTTTATGCTGCCCTAGGCACTTTTCATGCTGCCTCCCCCATTGGCGAGTATGACTAATGCAGACACTATCGGCAGTGACTTAGGCTACTTTCATATCAGCGATTTTTGACATTTGCGGCAGATCCGGCAGTTTTTCCGCATCCTTAACGGATCACTTATGACAACACTGTGTTCGGCCTCATTCATTCCCTATGGGACTTGCGGCACTTGGGGTTTTGCTGCGATCCGGCAAATGCGGTACTTGCAGCAACAGGAAAAAAAATGCTGCTAGCAGTGTTTTTTTTTGTCTCACCTCAAGTGCCGCACATGTCCGCAAGTCCCATAGGTAATGAATGAGGCCGAACGCAGAGTTGCCGGCCCGTAAGTGATATGTTACGCGGCAATTGCGGAAATACTGCAGTATCTGCCGCGAACTGAGAAAATCGCTGATGTGAAAGTAGCCTTAGCAAACCTTTCCATTAGTTGTCATGTAAGAATCTGGTGGATCTCATACACTGTACATAGTCAGTTGATTCTGCCACGGTTGCAAGGTTTGGCTGACAGATTTTTAAGGGGAACCTGTCAGTCAATTCATACTACCAAAACCACGGGCAGCATCACTCAGACTGCAAACACAGAAGTTTATCTCTGCAATGCTCGGACGTTTCAGAGAGAATAGTTTGAAGAGCTGGATGGGTACTTTAGTGAGAGAACTGACTAATCTGTTGCTATCGTCTGTGGGCTTCTCACTCCATGTCTCTAGATCAGGGGTGGGCAATTTATTTTCCCGAGGGGCCAGATGAAAGACCATGACTGTTGTGGAGGCCTAACCAATAGCATGAAAATAATTATACTCAATATTAATTGTATCACTTAATATTGAGCAGAATTAAGTATGCCGATACCCCCATATATATCTTTAAACCCCCCACAGCCCCTTATATACAGCTTGAGCCCCACACAGCCTCCCCATATACACTGCATGAGCCCCACACAGCCTCCCCATATACAGCATGAGACCAGCCTCTCATCTCCTCTCCTCAGCAGCCTCCCCTCTCCTCACCAGCCTCTCATATCCTCCCCTTAGCAGCCTCCCCTCTCCTCACTCGCATCAGCAGCCTCTCATCTCCTCACCAGCCTCTCATCTCCTCTCCTCAGCAGCCTCCCCTCACCAGCCTCTCATCTCCTCTCCTCAGCAGCCTCCCCTCATCAGCCTCTCATCTCCTCTCCTCTCCAGCCTCTCATCTCCTTTCCAGCCTCTCCTTTCCAGATCTCCTTTCCAGCCGCTTCTTTCCAGATCTCCTTTCCAGCCTCTCATCTCCTCTCCTTTCCAGATCTCCTTTCCAGCCTCTCATCTCCTCTCCTTTCCAGATCTCCTTTCCAGCCTCTCATCTCCTCTCCTTTCCAGATCTCCTTTCCAGCCTTTCATCTCCTCTCCTTTCCAGCCTCTCATCTCCGCTCCTTTCCAGCCTCTCATCTCCTCTCCAGATCTCCTTTCCAGCCTCTCATCTCCTCTCCTCTCCAGATCTCCTTTCCAGCCTCTCATCTCCTCTCCAGATCTCCTTTCCAGCCTCTCATCTCCTCTCCTCTCCAGATCTCCTTTCCAGCCTCTCATCTCCTCTCCTCTCCAGATCTCCTTTCCAGCCTCTCATCTCCTCTCCTCTCCAGATCTCCTTTCCAGCCTCTCATCTCCTCTCCTCTCCAGATCTCCTTTCCAGCCTCTCATCTCCTCTCCTCTCCAGATCTCCTTTCCAGCCTCTCATCTCTTCTCCTCTCCAGATCTCCTTTCCAGCCTCTCCTCTCCAGATCTCCTTTCCAGCCTCTCCTCTCCTCTCCAGATCTCCTTTCCAGCCTCTCCTCTCCTGTCCAGATCCTTTCCAGCCTATCATCTCCTCTCCTCTCCAGATCTCCTTTCCAGCCTCTCATTTCCTCTCCTCTCCAGATCATTTCCAGCCTCTCCTCTCCAGATCTCCTTTCCAGCCTCTCATCTCCTCTCCTCTCCAGATCTCCTTTCCAGCCTCTCCTCTCCTCTCCTTTCCAGCCTCTCATCTCTCCAGATATCCTTTCCAGCCTCTCATCTCCTCTCCAGATCTCCTTTCCAGCCTCTCCTCTCCAGATCTCCTTTCCAGCCTCTCCTCTCCAGATCCCCTTTCCAGCCTCTCCTCTCCAGATCCCCTTTCCAGCCTCTCCTCTCCAGATCTCCTTTCCAGCCTCTCCTCTCCAGATCTCCTTTCCAGCCTCTCCTCTCCAGATCTCCTTTCCAGCCTCTCCTCTTCAGATCTCCTTTCCAGCCTCTCCTCTCCAGATCTCCTTTCCAGCCTCTCCTCTCCAGATCTCCTTTCCAGCCTCTCCTCTCCAGACTCTCCTCTCCAGATCTCCTTTCCAGCCTCTCCTCTCCAGATCTCCTTTCCAGACTCTCCTCTCTAGATCTCCTTTCCAGCCTCTCCTCTCCAGATCTCCTTTCCAGCCTCTCCTCTCCAGATCTCCTTTCCAGACTCTCCTTTCCAGCCTCTCCTCTCCAGATCTCCTTTCCAGCCTCTCCTCTCCAGATCTCATTTCCAGCCTCTCCTCTCCAGATCTTCTTTCCAGCCTCTCCTCTCCAGATCTCCTTTCCAGCCTCTCCTCTCCAGATCTCCTTTCCAGCCTCTCCTCTCCAGATCTCCTTTCCAGCCTCTCCTCTCCAGATCTCCTTTCCAGCCTCTCCTCTCCAGATCTCCTTTCCAGCCTCTCCAGCCTCCCCTCTCCTCTCTCACATCAGCAGACTCCGTCTCCTCTCTCACATCAGCAGACTCCCGTCTCCTCTCTCACCTCACTCCTCTCTGCAGCTTCCTCTGAGTTCTCACACACTGCCCGCCTCCTCTCCCTGCTCACCGCTGACTTCAGTATCTTCTCCCACAAACATGACCTGCTTCTCTGCAGTCTGCTCCAGTGCTCCTACATTAAGAAGAGCGCGCAGCGTGTCACATGACCGGTGTCAGGACCATGATGCATTTGGGCCTGCTGCTGCTGCTTAAAGGTACAGCACCCATTTCTGCCCCATACAGTAGTCAGGGCAGGAATTCCCTGATGGCGGCCCTGCGCCCAAGACCCCCTCTCCCCGCAGCCGCCGGGACTGAAGTGGGTGGGCGGGGCAACCTCGGACTTTAAAAAAAAGAAAAAAAAAATTTAACTTGCTCAGGTACCGCCCCCTGCATTGTCCCCGCCCTAGGCACGTGCCCTCAAGTGCCTAGTGGCAAATACGGCCCTGCTTATACTACACAAGGAATGACGTGAAAAAGTCTAAAGCCAACTGCAGATAAATTCCCAAAGTAGTATACTTAAAAAAAAAAAAGGGTCACATGAGGAGGATTCTGATCTTCTAGCAATTAGGGGCTCTGTATATGGAATCCGTAAACTATTCTAGGAAAAGCTGCGCTCCAGGAGGCAAATAGCGCTCCATCACTCCCGAGTCTCTCCATATTGCAAGGCAGTACTGTACAACCACATATGGGATATTGCTACGTTCAGTAGAAATTGTGGGACAAATTATGGTAATATTTTTACCCACTTCTTGTTTGGAAATGTAAATTTTTTAAAACATTTTGGTGGTAAAAATGTAGTTAATTTTTCTTCACTGCTCAATGGTATAATATTCTGGGGCACAACCATGGTTGCATTATGATCATTGCAACCCTAGATGAATGCGTTAATTGGTGTAGTTTGTAAAATGGGGTCACCTACAGAGGGTTCTGCTGTTCTGGCAACTCAGGGGCCCTTCCAGTGGGTCATGGCACCCACAAACCATAACAGTATAATTTGCACTATGATGTGGCGTTCCTTCCCTTCTGAGCTTTGTCCTGTGCCTGAAAAATACTTTCCTATTACATGTAGGAAAAATTTACCTCAGTTTGTTGTAAAAAAAAAAAAAATTGTTTTAGCCCTGTGAGAATAGCACTCACCAACGGGTAGGGGAATACTCGCTTGGCAAAGGCATAAATGCACCGGGCATGGTTTTTGCACTTACACAGTCTATTTGGTTTATTCTGGTATCATAAACCATACAAACGTGAACCAAAGGCAAACAGTCTTTACATAAGGCTTCACATCATTAGTTTGCGGCAACTAAACACGCTGGTCCTCTTCTGACCAGTTGTCGTGGGTTACCACACAGTTCATAGTACATAACAAGCACCAACAGTCTGTATAGGTACCTTATGGGAGCTCCTGCTCCACCTGCTGACTCTTAGTCAGTCCTCTCTCCTGGGGAAACTGCCTTACAGGGTTCACCAACTTGCCTGACAGACATTTACCAGTCGGTTCCAGACCCACCGAAGGACGGTAGCTTCCCCACACAGCAGCTTTCACCGGCTCTGCAGGTCCTTGGCCTCACCTTGTGCTCTTCAGGGATCCGGTCCACACACACACAGGACCTCCCAACACAGAAGCCACTCAGGACCACAGCCTCACCAGGTGCTCTTCAGGACGTCCATCCCCGACTGGGACCATCCAACACCAAGGCCTCTACAGTGTGCTGTTCAGGACGTCCGTCCCCATTTGGGACAATCCAACACACAGGCCACCATGTCCCAAAGCCCCACCACGTGCTATTCAGGAAGTTAGCACTCCCAACACATAGGCTTCCAGGACCTTCCAGCACAGAACCATTCAGGTCCATACTCAAGAGACATATGACCCACACCCTGGTCACATTATATACTTGTAACCACTCCCCTAGGTGGGAGTGTGTGTGGCTAGTTTGACCCGCCCAGCTCTCATAACTTGCCTTGCCAGCCTCCCTTCACAATTTTACAAACAGCACATTTACTTGTGGGACTACAGGTCTCAGAACATCCTGACTTCAGGCTGACAGCACAGAGTATCTTTCTCTGCACACATACACACATACCGGCCATTCACTATAATGCCGGACTTTGTCTCATCACCATAGTTATGCCTGCGACTGCCATGATTCCTATGGCCTCAATACACCTCAATGCACATTCCTGGAAGACCATAAAGCGCCCCCTACCTGTAACAGGGGTCACTGAATCACAACCCTTAGAAAAATTAAAAGTTTGTGGCTAAAACAACATTTTAGTGGTAAAAATGTAATTTATTCTTTCTTAACCGCTCAGTGGTATAAAATTCTGTGAGACACATATGATCAATGCACCACTAGATGAATTCATTGGGGAGTGTAGTTTGGAAAATGAGTTCACATATGGGGGCTTTCTGTTGTTCTGTCATTTCAGGGGCTCCGCCAATTATTTAGATGGAAAACCCAAAGTGGTCAGCGTAGAGCGGCAGATAAATATGATTGCAAACGTTATGTAAAATGTTCCCAATAAAAGCTTCAACTTAACCCACAACAAAGGCAAGTCCCCATCAGATCTGTCATCTGTTAATAGAAATGTAGGGGGTTTCCTCGTTACTGGTAGTACAAAGTATCCGGAAAGCAAAATGACTCCTCGCCCCCCAAAAGAAATTCAGCAAATTGTCCGCTCCCAAATCCAAATGCCCCCCTCCCTTCTGAACCCCAGTGTGCCTAAACCACATTTAGCACCCACATGTTTAGCATTTCTGTAATGATAAGAGCCTACATAATACAGGTGCATGTTTCCAGAAGCATGAGTTGAGCATAGTGTACTGGTCACTACAACGGAAGTTTGCAATTTTCACTCAGCAACATCCATTGCTGCTTGTTTCTGGAAAACACCCATGGAGTAAAAATCGTCACTGCATCTGTAGATAAATTCCCAAAGGGTTATAATTTCCAAAATGGGGTCACTTGAGGGGGGATTCTGCTTTTCTAGCACTTAGGGGCACTTTATATGGAATCCGCAAACTAGTTTAGGAAAATCTGTGCTCTAGGAGGCAAATATTGCACTGTCCCTCCCGAGTCACTCCGTATAGCTAAGCAGTACTGTACAGCCTAATATGGGATATTTCTACATTCAGCTGAAATTGTGGGACAAATTCTGTTGACATTTTTACCTATTTCCCAGTGTGAAAATCTATAACTTGTGGCTAATACAACAATCTTGGTGATAAAAATATAAATTATTTTTTCTACACTGCCCAATAGTATAAAAGTTTGTGACACACCCGTAGTGCCAATATAATTACTGCACCCCTAGATGAATTCATTGAGAGGTTTAGTTGGTAAAATGGGGTCACTTATGGGGGGTTCTGCTGTTTTGGCACCTCAGGGGCTCTGACAATGTAACATAGCACCCTCAAACAAGTACAGCAAAATCTGCACTGTAATATGGTGCCACTTCCCTTCTGAGCTTTTCAGGGATTAATGCAGTTCCCACATATATGGTCATATATGTACCAGGGGGTGACAGATTCCCTTTTACATGTTAATTGCCCCTGTCATTCTTTGACAGCGGCACTTAACATGCTCCTGCCTTAAGCATGTCAGTTACTTCGCCCATTGGCGCCTCTGTCACATGATCGAGTGGCACCGATGGGTTGCCATGATAGACAACCCCCATTGTCGTCATTGCCTATCTGCTATAATTGCTTCCTGGTGGTCGGTAATCATAGCAGATAATCATTTCTACTACTGTTATGTGTAACACAAGTGATCATAAGATTGCAGCTTTAACCCATTACTTGCCAAATTAAAATTTTTAAAAGTGCGGATTTTTCAGAAAAGGGCGTCCCAATATTCAATTAAAAATGACAATGACATGATTTCCTATTTTGAAAACATTCATTTTACAAACACAACACAAAAATTGGACCTAATTATAAAAATTATAAAATCTTAGTTGCTAGAAGCTAAAGATTAGGCGTCCCAAAAAAAGGACATATACTATATAATTGTCTAAGGGTCACTTCCGTCTTTCTGTCTGTCTGTCTGTCTTTCTGTCTGTCACGGAAATCCTATGTCGCTAATTGGTCACGGCAAAACAGCCACGACCAATCAGCGACGGGCACAGTACAGCGGCAAAAAGGCCGCTCCTTACTCCCTGCTGTCAGTGCCCGCTCCATACTCCCCTCCAGTCAGCGCTCACACAGGGTTAATGGCAGCGTTAACAGACCGTGTTATGCCGCGGTGTAACGCACTCCGTTAGCGCTGCTATTAACCCTGTGTGACCAACTTTTTACTATTGATGCTGCCTATGCAGCATCAAAAGTAAAAAGATCTAATGTTAAAAATAATAAAAAAAGAAAAAAAATCATTATATACTCAACTTCTGTCGGCCCCCTTATGCAGCCCAGGCCTTTCCTGCTCCTCGCGACGCTCGGGTCCATGCATTGCGGTCTCGCGAGATGATGACGCTACGTCATCATCTCGCAAGACCGCAATGCACTCTTGGGAGTGACGGTCACAGTCCGGCCGCAAAATGGCCACTCCCTATTCCCCTGCACTCAGTGCCCCCTCCATACTCCCCCCCCCCAGTCACTCCCCCCCCCCAGTCAGCGCTCGCCACCCACATAGCGTTGTAGCAGTCCGTTAAACCGACTGCGTTACACCGCGGTATAACAGTCTGTTAACGCTGCTATTAACCCTATGTGACAAACTTTTTACTATTGATGCTGCTTATGCAGCATCAATAGTAAAAAGATATAATGATAATAATAATAATAATAATAATAATAATAAATAAAAAATCGGGATATTCTCACCTTCCGTCGCCTCCGCAGCAGCTTTTCCTGCAGCTCGTGATGCTCCGGTCCCACCGCTTCACTGATTGGTCGCGCCGGCTGACCGCGACCAATCAGCGACATTGCCGCGGGATTTAAATCCTGCTTCCCTGATTGCTCGCGCCCAGCCGTCGCGACCAATCAGTGACATTGCCACGAGATTTAAATCATGCTTCGCTGATTGGTCACACCCAGCCAGCGCGACCAATCAGTGGCATTGCCGCGGGATTTAAATCCTTCTTCCCTGATTGCTCGCGCCCAGCCGGCGCGACCAATCAGCGACATTGGCGCGGGATTTAAATCATGCTTCGCTGATTGGTCGCGCCTAGCCGGCGCAACCAATCAGCAACATTGCCGCGAGATTTAAATTACGTAAACAGGGCAGACAAAGTACACCTGAGCCAAAACCGCAGCGTCAAGACCAGGAGAGGATGTCATCCTATGAAGATGGGAGGCCCCGGACCAGACCGCGACGCCCATCGGATCGGACCGCCCACCCAGGTGAGTATAATCTAACCTCTTTTTATCATCTTTTATGATACATCGGGGGCTTATCAACAGCATTCCAGAATGCTGTAGATAAGCCCCTGATGTTGTGGGCTTAGCTCACCGTCGATTTTGGGGGTGACAGGTTCCCTTTAAATAAAAAAGAAGAAATGCATGTTATGTATCTGCAAACTCATCTCTTTTAGCATTTAGTGAATATGGTAAAAAAAAAATTTGTGCAATAGCACTTTTTTGCAATTTCACTGCACTTGAATTTTTTCCCCGTTTTCCAGTACACTATATGTTAAAATCAACAGTTTTGTTCAAAAGTACAACTCGTCCCACAAAAAAAAGCCATCACACTGCCATATTGACGGAAAAAATAAAAAATTTATTGCTCTAGGAAAAAGGGGAGAAAACAAACCCCCACTAAAATGGAAAATCCCAAGGTCGTGAAAGTTAAAGGGATATTCTAGGCATATGAATACTATTTTTTCTGTCCCTACAGTGAGTCTAATAACCCCCCCGTTATTATTTTTCACATTGAGCTCCCCCTCACCTCACTGCAGCCATCCATGCAGTTTATTGTTTATGTTCCAGATTTCCTGCCAGCTTTCCCTCAAGATCATCCAGTTTACATTTACCATGATTAAGTGCACTGAACACATCCCTAACTCACACCAATGGATTTAGTGAGCAGTGTTGTGAATTCCGCTCTTGGGCTCCCTCCGGTGGTTGTAAGTGGCACTTTTGTGAGTTCTGCTCTTGGGCTCCCTCCGGTGGTTTTGAGTGGAATGGCTGCTTCTTGGATTTAGCATCAGCAGCTGCTTCCACTGATCGTCTATCTGGCTCGGCTATTTTAGTCTGGCCTTATCCCTCACTCAATGCCAGTTGTCAATTGTTCCTGCTTGGAGTCACAGCTCTTTTGGATTTCCCTGACACTCTGACCAGTTCAGCAAAAATAAGTCCTTGTTTGTCCTTTTGGAGTCCACTTGTTGTGGACTTTATTGTCCAGCACATTCTATGTTTTTTTCTCTTTAGTCCAGCTTATCAGTATGGATCTATTCAGCTAAGCTGGAAGCTCTGGGCAGCAGATTTTGCCCTCCACACCTTTAGTCAGGTGTGGAGATTTTTGCATTCTCTGCGGTGGACTTTTTCTAGTTTTATTTACTGACCGCACAGTGTTCTGTCCTGTACTATCTATCTAGCTAGTATTGGCCTCCTTTGCTACATCTTGTTTCATTCTACGTATGTCATTTCCTTCTCCACTCACAGTCATTATTTGTGGGGGGCTGTCTATCCTTTGGGGATTTTCTCTGAGGCAAGATAGCTTTCCTGTTTCTACCTTTAGGGGTAGTTAGCTCTCAGGCTGTGACGAGGTGTTTAGGGAGTGACAGGAACATCCCACGGCTACTTCTAGTGTTGTGTTAAGATCAGGAACAACGGTCAGTATAGTTACCACCTGCTCAGAGCTCGTCGCATGTTGCTCCCTAGACACCTCGTCACAGCCTGAGAGCTAACTACCCCTAAAGGTAGAAACAGGAAAGCTATCTTGCCTCAGAGAAAATCCCCAAAGGATAGACAGCCCCCCACAAATAATGACTGTGAGTGGAGAAGGAAATGACATACGTAGAATGAAACAAGATGTAGCAAAGGAGGCCAATACTAGCTAGATAGATAGTACAGGACAGAACACTGTGCAGTCAGTAAATAAAACTAGAAAAAGTCCGCCACAGAGAATGCAAAAATCTCCACACCTGACTAAAGGTGTGGAGGGCAAAATCTGCTGCCCAGAGCTTCCAGCTTAGCTGAATAGATCCATACTGATAAGCTGGACTAAAGAGAAAAAACATAGAATGTGCTGAACAATAAAGTCCACAACAAGTGGACTCCAAAAGGACAAACAAGGACTTATTTTTGCTGAACTGGTCAGAGTGTCAGGGAAATCCAAAAGAACTGTGACTCCAAGCAGGAACAATTGACAACTGGCATTGAGTGAGGGATAAGGCCAGACTAAAATAGCCGAGCCAGAAAGACGATCAGTGGAAGCAGCCATTCCACTCAAAACCACCGGAGGGAGCCCAAGAGCAGAACTCACAAAAGTGCCACTTACAACCACCTGAGGGAGCCCAAGAGGGGAATTCACAACAGAGCAGCTGATTTCTGGTCCATCCAAGGGGATACCGTGACAGAGATGGGCCAGAAGATACCGGTGTCTGATTACTTGAACTGTTGCTCTGGTTAGAACTGCTTCACCATCATGTTAAACAGTGCAGATTTTCTGTGCCTGGGCTTTAATAGGTTTTATCAGTTTAGTTGATCTCCTGGATCTCTCCATCATGGATTGCCTCAACTCTTCTGTGTTGGACACTCCCCTCTGGTATATATGCTTGCCACTGGCAATTCCCAAATAGTTTATTCTGTCTGGTTTGGAGTTGGAAGAGTTGTTCAGTGTTTGGAGAGTCGTGTGGAGTTTGCGTGTTCATCCTCATTCCCTCCTATTTTGTTTCACCTACCTTAGCCTCCCTTGCATTCCACTCTGTTGCTTGGTTGGTGTATTTTGTGTGATTGCAGTTTTCATTTATCCCTATCCATCTTCCCTTGTTTATCTGGTTAGTGTTTGTTATCCTATACACTTCAGCCTCACACCATCCTGAGTGGGGGAGGGAACAGATAAGGGTAAGTCAGAAGCATAGCAAGGCATGTGACCCCGGCGTCTCCATCTTCCGGGGGACAAGGATATCATGAGGGATAGAGAAGGAGACACTTTCCCCTAGAAATCCTGCAACAGTACTGTGACAGTTTTCTTGAATCTGCCACTATAGAGTTTTTTCATGAAAAAAATCTGTATGGACCACTCTAACATGACTGCTCACATTTGCCCTCATTCACAGCCTCACTCTATCATAGCCCACTCTCAAACACTTCAGGGCTGTTCCCAGTCTCCCCTGCAGCTCTCCCCACCTTCAGCGCTGCTCCCTCTCTGACTTCTCTGCAGTGCATCCAACTCCGTTCTCTGCATCCAGCTGTGTCTCCTCCATTTCTGCTTTCCTCGATTGCTTAGTTGTTTGCAGCCTGGCTCGCTCCATAACCACTATAGCAGATTATGAGCGCTGTGGGCAGTGGATTTTGAAAGGGACCATGGGCTGACTTGCAAATTTTAACTTTGGAGGCAAACACACAACACTCGCCTGTGGCCAATCATTAGGCTAAGGTTTTACATACCAATCGGCGTGTGTAGTGCGCATCTTAGGTGCAGCTTCTAAGAAACCATTTTATAAAACCCCAAATTGAATAGTCTTCTTTGCAGCGTTACCGTAAACAAATGCTACAGCAACTGATGCTAACTGAGACCCAGGCCTTAACCTGTTTACTTTGATAATCGCATACTCGCTTGCAGTGATACCCCAGTGTTTACAGTATAAGATTGCGGAGTTATACTGACAGTTGCCAAAGAAATTTCAATGTGTTTTGTGCTCTGAATCAACAAATACACTTAAGCCCCAATTCATCAGTGTTTTTGCCAGAGTTCTGCCATAGTACACTTTGAAAAGTCACAAAATTTTCTAAGTTGTTCAAAAATGTTGTGCTTTTTGCCTTTTTCTCCCAGTTTTGGCCAGATACATCAAAGTATGAAGAACGTGGATGGGGTGGAGTGTGGCAAAGCCCAACCGCCAAATTATTCAAAAGTTACACCACTTTAGTGACATAACTTTGCCAGCAATGTACACTTCTGGTAAGGCGCACACCAGGGATAACATTGGCCTAATTCATTAAGTGCCTCTAAGGCTGGTTTCACATTAGCGGTTGTGTCCGCAGCATTTCAGATGCATACATCCGCATGCGTCTTGATTTCATATCTTTAACATTGTAGACGCAGGTGCACGTGTTTGCATGCGTTCGCCCGCGTTTGCTTACACATGTGTATTTTCGCCGTGTGCGGCTGACACACCATGTTGCATTTTTCTGTGGCGGCAAATTTCCGCCGCCTACGCATGCGGACGCTTACGGAAGGAGTGCGTCAAATAAACACATTACAGTCTATGGGAACGCATTCGTATGCAAGGACATGCATACGATTGCGTTTGCGTACACATGCGTTTTTATGAGTAAACATGTCTTGGAAATTGTTTTAAGCCACCCCCCAAACAAAGCTTATAAAAGAAGGTGTGGGCAGTGGAATTCCATTACTCTCAAGACTCTACTAGGATTGCTGCATCTTTTTTGGAAACATTGGAAGACTCTGACTATAATGTAAGTATACAAGCTATCTGTCTGCCTGTCTGTTTTTATCCCTGCAGTCTGTAATAATTTCTGTCTCTCTTGCAGCATTCCTCCTCATGTCCTCCAGTGCAGATCAGACCTCACAGAGTGGACAGGAGACTGAAGTGAGTACATTTGCTACTGATTGGTAAGTATTCACTGTCACTATTACGCATGTGGCAAAATATTTTTTTTCTTTTTACAGAACCATTCCAGTGCAGATGAGCAGTAGCAGCAGACTCAGGCTCAAGTTCCGGTCGCAAGGCGGAGTGCAAGTATTCTTGACTGTTTTTATTTATTCTTGACTGTTTTTGATACTCTTGACTGTTTTTATTTATTCTTTACTGTTTTTGATACTCTTGACTGTTTTTATTTATTCTTGACTGTTTTTGGTACTCTTGACTGTTTTTTTTTTTCTTTCTGACTGTTTTTGTTTTAAGTGTTTTATTTTTACAACATTAATGGCTTTGTTTTATTTCTAGGTTCCACAACGGGAGAAGGAATTCATAGACAACGACCTTCTCATCATCTTGGTGCAGGAGCGAGTTGCTTTGTGGGACACCCGGGAGCAGCAGCACTAGAACGCTGTGGTGATTCAGCGGCTGTGGAATGAGGTGGCCCAAGCAATGATGGATGACTGGGACAATGCCACGCAATGTGTCAGGCTTTTCTTAAGTATTGCAATGTGTTCTGATGCAGCAGTGAACTTTAAGGCCAGGATCACACAACCGTGTGTGATCCGATAAACTCCTGTGAGTTTCTCGCATCATACATGGTTGTGTGATCCCGGCCTAAAGTGCATTGTTTAACTATTTTTTTCCCCTATTCACAGTGAACGAAGTCAAAACTTGTTGGCATTCGATGAAGGATTGCTTCAACAAGGACCTGAGACAGGAGATCACAGTGGTGCTGCAGCAAGGATAGGGAAATACAAATACCATCGGCTGCTGGATTTCCTGAGGCCTGTCCTTGCTCAGAGAACGTAAGTATTTTTGTGTTGTATTCCATTGTGTTGGATTCCCTAATCTGAATTTTTCTATTCCACAGGAGTTGGTGCTTTTACAATTGTTATTTTTTTGGAGTAATGTTTTACTTTTCTTTTCTTTCCACAGAACCTGGAGCAGCACCCTCGAACCTGGATCATCCTCTGGAGCGGTCCCTCATTGAACAGCCACGGACAAGTCTCAGCCATCCACCAGTGAAGCAGCGAGTTCGCCAGCATCACAGGCTGGAGAACAGGCAGCTGGTCCTTCAGGTGTTCCCATGTCCCAGTCCTCTGCCTCTTTTTTGGGGGGGCTCTTCCCGCCATTGGCAGAAGGCCTCAGACAGGTCACTCTTGCCCGAGTTTATTCACTTGAGCTCGGTTTTCCAGAATAGCTTGAAGGTGCCGGGAGATAGACGGGAAAGTGTTCTGACCCATATTAACACACTTTTCCAGGATGTCAACTAACGCCTTAACCATCTGGAAGCCGACCTCCAGAAACCAGCACACCATTTTTTTAATAAGATAGAGCAGGGCATGTAGGAACACCTTACGCCTGAACTGCACCTAAATGTGATGCAGGCCTGCAATGCTGCTTAATTTCAGGCTATGCAGCAGACTCGGTACTTACACCAGCCACAGGTGGTATTTCCACCTAGGCCACACATTACACACTTAACATCAATACCGAGTTCTGCTGCATACCACTGTACGGCCACCACCATGCCCAGTCCTGCCGCATACCACTACACCACCACCACCATGCCGGGTGCTGCTGAAAGCCACTCCACCACCACCATGCCGAATCCCGCTCCTGCACGGCTGACCACCGTCACCAGCACTAGGCTGCATAAAGATCCTGCACGGCTGCCCACCACCACTAGGCCGCCTGGAGATCCTGCACGGCTGTCCACCGCCACCACCAGGCCGGGTCCACATTGTGAACAGGTCGTTGACCCCACGACTCCCACCCTCCCAAGGAGATACAAAAAAAAAAGCTGCCGCATAAAACGGGACAGAAAGCCAAAAGGACTCGTGGCAGCAGAAGTGTCGTACTACCTCCACCCTCACCTCCCAATGTGTCTGTGTTGTCCAGTTTTTCTCTCCCTTCCAATGTGTCTCTCCAGTCCCATGCTTCCACTCCTAATGTGTCTACTTCCATCCTTGACCTTCCAGACCTCACAAGTTTAGTTAGCCCTTCCCCTGGAACCCCTTTATCGTCCACCCGTAGCCAATCCTCCCAGCTCCACACCCCCCAGGTCCATAACATTTCCCCCTCATTGGTTCGTAAAAGTTAATTTATTTATTTTTTAAATAAATTTCTGGGGTTTTTTCCCCAATCCCTGCTTGATCTATGTCTCTTTCGTCGCCGTCAACACACATGTCGCCGTGTACAGATACTCTGTTTTTGACACCTCATAGCTCCATGACACACAATCTACTGCCCCTCTTCTTTATTTGCTTTACACTGCAGCTTTGCTTCTTGTGTCTGCCATGGAGCTATGAGGTGGCAAAGACACAAAGAGGACTGAAAATCCTCCAAAAATATATATTAATACAGCAAAAAAGGTCAGGGGTCAACAATGCTCACCTGCTCAGGTGTCAGCAGGATGCTGTGTTTTCTGCATCCTGAGTGCACTGGTTCTGACACACGGGCATGTGAGTAAAGATATGAGGTGGATTAGCTTCATCATCTCTTGTCTGCATTAATATATAGAATTATAGAAATGCAGACTGAAGAGACAATGGAGATAATCTAACATCGCCTACCATATCACTGACCTCAGAGAGAAGAGGTGTAGTGTAAAGCATGGGTTACATAACCCAATTTGGTTATAATCCAATCCCTATCTCATGCAATCTGCATGATACAGCGAGTGGATTTTATAAAAACTAGTTGTGAACCGGTGATTACCTTATTAAAATAAAAAAATAAAAAAAAATTCTAATATAGAGGGCACTTGGAACAGGTGTTTAACTATTGTCATAAATAACAAGCACTTTTCACCTATTGTGTCCCCCCATCTCCTTGTAGATTGTAAGCTTGAGAGCAGGGACCTCACTCCTAATGTCACTGTTTAAATTGTCTTAACTTGCATTGAATTTATTGTCTGTACATGTCCCCGCTTAATTGTAAAGTGCTGCGGAATATGTTGGAGCTATACTAATAAAAATTATTATGTATTATTAGTTATGACAGGGGCTTTGCAAAATGGAGAAAGAGAAAAAAAAGGCTTTTATAACAATAATATTTAGGACAGTTTTTTGCAAAACAATAAAAGGGAAACATATTAAGTACATTGCCGAACAATAAGAATTATAACATTTGTTAATGTTTAAATATTACGTACCTTAGTGTCACCAGCAGACATTCCTCAGCAGAAATCGCTCTATGGAGCTTGGTGTCCTGCCTGCTGATGGCTCCTTGTACACGGTCCAGCAATTCCATGATGCTGTCTTTACACATCCTCTTGTACTCAAAATATTTCTCCGGGTTTTTACAGAGCTCACATGACGCATCTTGACGCAGGATACAGGAGAAAAATCTGAGGATTTCATCTGTGCAAGGGTTTATATACAGAAATCCCATGAGCCACGCCCATTTGGCGTGGCTTGTGTCAAGGAAATTGCGCATAAAAACCCAAACACATGCAAAAATGCATGCAGATATTGCATTTTTTATTCATCATGCCTAAGTTGCTGCGGATAAAAACGTAGCGTTATCATGCATTTACATGTGTTTTTCCATGTGGACGAGACGCTGCGGACTCAACAGCAAATGTGAACCTAGCCTAAATTAATTTGGTGCACCTTACTTCTGCAAGGCTATTATTCATTGATCTGTTACCTATAATGTCCTTTCTAAATATATGTTTTTACACCATAACCACTTTTGTAATTAGCTTGGGCCCCACATTTTTCTTTTTACAAGGGTAAGAGAAGAAAATGGACATGCTAAAACAGTAGAAATCCCGACAAGTGGCCCTATCTGGGGGGGTAGTGAGCATTTATAACGATTCACATAATTGTATAACATTGGGCTGAGTCAATGGAAAATTTCCATTTATTTTTCATTAAAATGTTGCTTTGGCCCCAAGCTTTTAATTTTCAAAGGGATAATAAGAGAAAATGGACCATACAATTTGTTACACAATTTCTCCTGAGTACACCAATACCCTACATGTAATCAGGTACAGACACAGGGGTGTCACGGGAAGCCTAGGTAGGCAAGAGCTAATAACCCAGGCCCCTGCGATTTCCCTCAACTCTGGGAAACCCTGACTGACCCTCTCCCAGAGTTTACACTGATGGTGTGCATGTCTGGGCCTCCATCCTCACCCTGTCTCCTGTTTCAACCCTAGGCTGAAACCACCACCCACCACCCAGTGAAGTGACCACACACCAATACCCACAGTTAGCACAGACAAGGATAACGGAAAATATGCACCACGCCGCAGTCACACAGGAATACACTATAAGTGCACAGGGCAAAACAAATACAAATAAAGGAAGGAGAAAATATGACAAAGGGAAATACACCACCAGATACGATTCTCCTTCTCCTAGACCACCACTCCAGACCGAGATAACCAAGCACAAGACAGAAGCTATAATCGGCGACGCCCAATGTTCAGAAGAACTGTTTAAAGGCAGTGGGCGTGACCCAACTTCCAATCCGAGCACCTGCTAAATTAACCCCGGACCAGCTAGATAAAATCTAGCCGACGCCACTAAGCACATAGTGGACAAAAGCGGAATTACCGCTGTCTGTCGAACACCCTAGTATGAACAGCATCCGACATGACAAGGGGATAGCTCAGAAGAGAAGGATTGCCATATTAGGCCAGCGTCACACTAGCGAGTTTTACGGACTTATGAGAGGCGCAGAAAATACAGATTGCATACGGCACAATGATTCTTTATGGCCCAGCTCCTATCTGCCGTATTTTACGGATCCGTATTATACGGTCTTGTAAGGCCGTAGAAAATCGCAGCATGCTGCGTTTGTCACCGTATTGCGCAAAAAAATAGCCAATGAAAGTCTATGGGCGCGAGAAAAATACGGATTACACACGGACCATGCGTGTGACTTGCGAGAAATACGCAACGGTGTTCTAGAGAAAAACCGGCAACTCAGTGTGGTGTACAGTAAAATCACACTGACAGAATAGAATAGAATAGGTAGAATAAATGTCTACACATACAATAGGTATATATATATATATATATATATATATATATATATATATATATATATATATATATATCTATATATATATATATATATATATCTATCAGTGGGACATATACGTATCACATCTCCTCCAGTCCCTCTCCCCGGCTGTCACCTCTCACATAACAAAAATATTCAACCTTTCCCTCACTTCCGGTATTTTTCCCTCCTCATTTAAGCATGCCATCATACATCCATTACTTAAAAAACCCTCCCTCGACCAAAACTGTGCCGCTAATTATAGACCTGTCTCTAATCTTCCCTTCATCTCTAAACTCCTGGAACGCCTGGTCCACTCCCGTCTTACCCGCTATCTCTCAGATAACTCTCTTCTTGACCCTCTTCAATCTGGCTTCCGCTCTTTACACTCTACTGAAACTGCCCTCACTAAAGTCTCTAATGACCTACTAACAGCTAAATCTAATGGTCACTACTCCATGCTAATTCTATTGGATCTTTCCGCAGCATTTGACACTGTGGATCATCAGCTCCTCCTCACTATGCTCCGCTCCATCGGCATCAAGGACACCGTTCTCTCTTGGTTCTCCTCCTATCTCTCTGACCGATCCTTCACTGTATGTTTTGCTGGTTCCTCCTCCTCTCACCTTCCCCTTACTGTTGGGGTTCCTCAAGGATCAGTCCTAGGCCCCCTCCTCTTCTCTTTGTATACTGCCCCTATTGGACAAACAATCAGTAGATTTGGTTTCCAGTACCATCTCTATGCTGACGACACCCAATTATACACCTCTTCTCCTGCTTTCACTCCGACCTTCTTAGAAAACACCATTGATTGTCTTACCGCTGTCTCTAACATCATGTCCTCCCTCTATCTGAAACTGAACCTGTCAAAAACTGAACTCCTCGTGTTCTCTCCCTCTACTAACCTACCTTTGCCTGACATTGCCATCTCCGTGTGTGGTTCCACCATTACTCCAAAGCAACATGCCCGCTGCCTTGGGGTTATCCTTGATTCCGAGCTTTCATTCACCCCCCACATTCGATCACTGGCTCGCTCTTCTTATTTGCATCTCAAAAACATTTCTAGAATTCGCCCTTTTCTTACTTTCGACTCTGCAAAAACTCTTACTGTTTCTCTTATTCATTCCCGTCTGGACTATTGTAACTCTCTACTAATCGGCCTCCCTCTTACCAAACTCTCCCCGCTCCAATCTGTCCTGAATGCTGCTGCCAGGATCATATTCCTCACCAACCGTTACACCGATGCCTCTACCTTGTGCCAGTCATTACACTGGCTACCCATCCACTCCAGAATCCAGTACAAAACTACTACCCTCATCCACAAAGCACTCCATGGCTCAGCACCACCCTACATCTCCTCTCTGGTCTCAGTCTACCACCCTACCCGTGCCCTCCGCTCCACTAATGACCTCCGGTTAGCATCCTCAATAATCAGAACCTCCCACTCCCGTCTCCAAGACTTTACACGTGCTGCGCCGATTCTTTGAAATGCACTTCCTAGGTTAATACGATTAATCCCCAATCCCCACAGTTTTAAGCGTGCCCTAAAAACGCATTTGTTCAGACTGGCCTACTGCCTCAACGCATTAACCTAACTATCCCTGTGTGGCCTATTAAAAATAGAAAAAAAAAACAAAACACATAATCAGGTTCCTTGCATCGTGTTCTCATACACTTTATGCAGTTAATAGCACTCTGTGTCTGTACTGTTACATACTTAGGCAGTTAACTGGTTCATGCAGCTTTACATGAACACCCGAGCCTTACACTATGGCTGGTCCAAATAACTAAAGCAATTGTTACCATCCACCTCTCGTGTCTCTCCTTTTCCTCATAGTTTGTAAGCTTGCGAGCAGGGCCCTCATTCCTCCTGGTATCTATTTTGAACTGTGATTTCTGTTATGCTGTAATGTCTATTGTCTGTACAAGTCCCCTCTATAAGTTGTAAAGCGCTGCGGAATATGTTGGCGCTATACAAATAAAAATTATTATTATAATATACATATATATATATATATATATATATATATATATATATATATATATATATATATATATATATATATATATATTTCATACAGCGCTAGATATCATAAAAGCCGGTAATTCAATTGCCGGCTTTTGCTATCTCCTTCACAAACTCGACATGATATGAGACATGCTTTACATACAGTAAACCATCTCATATCCCTTTTGTTTTGCATATTCCACACTACTAATGTTATTATTGTGTATGTGCAAAATTTGTGCGCTCTAGCTATTAAATTAAAGGGTTAAATCGCGGAAAAAATTGGCGTGGGCTCCCACACAATTTTCTCCGCCGGAGTGGTAAAGCCAGTGACTGAGGGCAGATATTAATAGCCTAGAGAGGGTCCATGGTTATTGGCCCCCCCTGGCTAAAAACATCTTCCCCCAACCACCCCAGAAGAGGCCTATTCTGGCACTTGGCCACTCTCTTCTCACTCCCTGTAGCGGTGGGATATAAGGTAATGAAGGGTTAATGTCACCTTGCTATTGTAAGGTGACATTAAGCCAGATTAAAAATGGAGAGGCATCAATTATGACACCTATCCATTATTAACCCCTTAATCCCATATGACCTACTATCCCTTCGAGGTGTGGTTGGGCCTTAACTCCCACCGACGGGATAGTACGTCATATGCGATTGGCCGCGCTCACGGGGGGAGTGCGGCCGATTGCGGCCGGGTGTGAGCTATCACAGCTGACATCCGGCACTATGTGCCAGGAGCGGTCACAGACTGCCCCCGGCACACTCCGATCAAACATGATCGCAGTGTTCCGGCGGTATAGGGAAGGATCGCACAGGGAGGGGGCTCCCTACGGGCTTCCCTGAGACCCTCGGAGCAACGCGTCTCTTACCTTCTCTCCCTGCAGTCCCCGGATCCAAAATGGCCGTGGGGCTGCATCTGGGTCCTGCAGGGTGGTGGCTTACCAATACCCTGCTCAGAGCAGGCGCTGGTAATCCAGGTGCATGGTAAGTCGGATCGCTGATCTGACAGAGTGCTGTGCAAACTGTCAGATCATCGATCTGTGATGTCTTCCCCTGGGATAAAGTAAAAAAATAAAAAAATAAAATTTCCACGTGTGTAAAAAAAAAAAAAAAATTCTTAAATAAAAACAAAAAAATATTATTACCATAAATACATTTCTTTAAAAAACAATAAAAGTACACATATTTAGTATTGCCGTGTCCGTAACGACCCAACCTATAAAACTGTCCCACTAGTTAACCCCTTCAGTGAACACCGTAAAAAAAATAAAAAAAGCAAGGCAGAAAACAACCCTTTATTATCATACCGCTAAACAAAAAGTGGAATAACACGTGATCAAAAAGACAGATATAAATAACCATGGTACCGCTGAAAACGTCACCTTGTCCCGCAAAAAACGAGCCACCATACAGCATCATCAGCAAAAAAATAAAAAAAGTTATAGTTAATAAAGCGATGCCAAAATAACTATTTTTTCTATAAAATAGTTTTTATCATATAAAAGCGCCAAAAACATAAAAAAATGATATAAATGAGGTATCGCTGTAATCGTACTGACCCGAAGAATAAAACTGCTTTATCAATTTTGCCAAATGTGGAACGGAATAAACGCCCCCCCAAAAGAAATTCATGAATAGCTGGTTTTTGGTCATTCTGCCTCACAAAAATCGGAATAAAAAGCGATCAAAAAATGTCACGTGCCCAAAAATGTTACCAATAAAAACGTCAACTCGTCCCGCAAAAAACAAGACCTCAGATGACTCTGTGGACCAAAATATGGAAAAATTATATGTCTCAAAATGTGGAGACGCAAAAACTATTTTGCTATAAAAAGCGTCTTTTAGTGTGTGACAGCTGCCAATCATAAAAATCCGCTATAAAAAACACTATAAAAGTAAATCAAACCCCCCTCATCACCCCCTTAGTTATGGAAAAATAATAAAATAAAAAAATGTATTTATTTCCATTTTCCCATTAGGGTTAGGGCTAGGGTTAGGGCTAGGGTTAGGGTTGGGGCTAGGGTTGGAGCTAAAGTTAGGGTTAGGGTTGTGGCTAAAGTTAGGGTTGGGGCTAAAGTTAGGGTTAGGGTTTGGATTACATTTACGGTTGGGATTAGGGTTGGGAATAGAGTTAGGGGTGTGTCAGGGTTAGTGGAGTCGTTAGGGTTACTGTTGGGATTAGGGTTAGGAGTGTGTTTGGATTAGGGTTTCAGTTAGAATTGGGGAGTTTCCACTGTTTAGGCACATCAGGGGCTCTCCAAACGCGACATGGCGTCCGATCTCAATTCCAGCCAATTCTGCGTTGAAAAAGTAAAACAGTGCTCCTTCCCTTCCGATCTCTCCCGTGCGCCCAAACAGGGGTTTACCCCAACATATGGGGTATCAGCGTACTTGGAACAAATTGGACAATAACTTTTGGGGTCCAAGTTCTCTTGTTACCCTTGGGAAAATACAAAACTGGGGGCTAAAAAATAATTCTTCCGGAAAAAATATATTTTTTATTTTCACGGCTCTGCGTTATAAACTGTAGTGAAACACTTGTGGGTTCAAAGTTCTCAAAACACATCTAGGTAAGTTCCTTGGGGGGTCTAGTTTCCAATATGGGGTCACTTGTGGGGGATTTCTACTGTTTAGGTGCATCAGGGGCTCTGCAAATGCAACGTGACGCCTGCAGACCAATCCATCTAAGTCTGCATTCCAAATGGCGCTCCTTCCCTTCCGAGCTCTGCCATGCGCCCAAACGGTGGTTCCCCCCACGTATGGGGTATCAGCGTACTCAGGACAAATTGGATAACAAATTTTGGGGTCGAATTTCTCCTGTTACCCTTGGCAAAATAGAAAACTGGGGGCTAAAAATAATTTTTGTGATGAAAAAAGAATAATTTTTATTTTCACGGCTCTGCGTTATAAACTGTAGTGAAACACTTGGGGGTTCAAAGCTGTCAAAACACATCTAGATAAGTTCCTTAGAGGGTCTACTTTCCAAAATGGTGTCACTTGTGGGGGGTTTCAATGTTTAGGCACATCAGGGGCTCTCCAAACGTGACATGGTGTCCCATCTCAATTCCAGTCAATTTTGCATTGAAAAGTCAAACGGCGCTCCTTCCCTTCCAAGCTCTGCCATGCGCCCAAACAGTTGTTTACCCCCTCATATGGGGTATCGGCGTACTCAGGACAAATGGCACAACAACTATATGGGTCCAATTTCTTCTCTTACCCTTGGGAAAAAAAAAATTGGGGGCTAAAAGATCATATTTGTGAATAAAAAGGTTTTTTATCTTGACCGCTCTGCATTATAAACTTCTGTGAAGCACTTGTTGGGTCAAAGTGCTCACCACACATGTAGATAAGTTCCTTAGGGGATCTACTTTCCAAAATGGTGTCACTGGTGACATCAGGGGCTCTCCAAAAGCAACATGGCGTCCCATCTCAATTCCAGTCAATTTTGCATTGAAAAGTCAAACGGCGCTCCTTCCCTTCCGAGCTCTGCCATGCACCCAAACAGTGATTTACCCCCACATATTGGGTATCAGCGTACTCAGAACAAATTGTACAACAACTTTTGGGGTCCATTTTCTCCTGATACCCTTGGTAAAATAAAACAAATTGGAGCTGAAATAATTTTTTGGTGAAAAAAAGTTAAATGTTCATTTTTTTTTTTTTAACATTCCAAAATTTCCTGTAAAACACCTGAAGGGTTAATAAACTTCTTGAATGTGGTTTTGAGCACCTTGAGGGGTGCAGTTTTTAGAATGGTGTCACAATTGGTTATTTTCTATCATATAGACCCCTCAAAATGACTTCAAATGTAATGTGGTCCCTAAAAAATATTGATGTTGTTTAAATGAGAAATTGCTGGTCAACTTTTAACCCTTATAACTCGCTAACAAAAAAAATAAAAAATTGGTTCCAAAATTGTGCTGATGCAAAGTAGACATGTGGGAAATGTTACTTATTAATTACTGTATATACTCGAGTATAAGCCGATCCGAGTATAAGCCGACCCCCCTAATTTTGCAACAAAAAACTGGGAAAACTTATTGACTTGAGTATAAGCCTAGGGTGGGAAATGCAGCAGCTACCGGTATATGTCAAAAATAAAAATAGATACCAATAAAAGTAAAATTAATTGAGGCATCAGTAGGTTAAGTGTTTTTGAATATCCATATTGAATCAGGAGCCCCATATAATGCTCCATGCAGTTCTTTATGGCCCCATAAATCCCCCATATAATGCTGCATGCAGTCATGGCCCCATAGAATGCTCCATGCAGTTATGGCCCCATAGATGCCCCATATAATGCTCCATACAGTTATGGCCCCATACAATGCTCCATGCAGTTATGGCCCCATATAATGCTCCCTGCAGTTCTTTATAATAGATGTTCCATATAGCATTGTGCCACATGTAATGCTGCTGCAATTTAAAAAAAAATGACATACTCACCTCTCGTCGCTGCCCGCTGCTCCTCAGCGTCCCGTCTCTACGCACTGACTGTTCAGGCAGAGGGCGGCGCGCACACTAATACGTCATCGCGCCCTCTGACCTGCACAGTCACAGCAAGAGGACGGGAAGACGGAGCGGCGCCTGGCGAATGGAGCGCGGACAGGTGAATATGAAATACTCACCTGGTCCCGGCGCTCCTGACGCTGTCCCTGCCTGCCCCATGGTACCGCCGCTTGTTCCTGTAATGAGCACCGGTACCGCTCATTACAGTAATGAATATGCGGCTCCGCCCCTATGGGAGTGGAGTCCATATTCATTACTTTAATGAGCGGTACCACGTGACCGCTGAATAGAGGAAGAGCTGCAGCGATGGAAACTATGGGACAGGCTGGGACAGCGTTAGGAGCGCCGGGACCAGGTGAGTATGCAACACTGCTCTCTCCCCCTCACCCGCTGACCCCACTGCCGACCATGACTCGAGTATAAGTCGAGAGGGGCACTTTCAGCCCAAAAATTTGGGCTGAAAATCTCAGCTTATACTCGAGTATATATGGTATTTTGAGCAGCATATCTCTGTGATTTAAGGGCATAAAAATTCAAAGTTGGAAAATTGTAAAATTTTCAAACATTTCGCCAATTGTCCTTTTCTCCACAAATAAACGCACGTTATATCGAAGAAATTTTACCACTATCATAAAGTACAATATGTCACGAGAAAGCACTGTCAGAATCGCCAAGATCCGTTGACGCGTTCCAGAGTTATAACCTCATAAAGGGACAGTGGTCAGAATTGTAAAAATTGGCCTGGTCATTAACGTGCAAACCACCCTTGGGGCTTAAGGGGTTAAAGAAATAAGCACTAATGGATTTTGCTATGTGAAAAAAGCAAATTTGGCCATTTTAGTAACTAGTGTATGGTAGTGCACGTTCATTGTGCCCAGCTCGTGCTTCTGGAGAATTGGAATTCGTAAATTAGGTAGGCTCTCTTTGCCACAAAAATGCCAAGCATGTGGATTCTAAATGTGGTTTAGGCACACTGGGGCTCACAAGGGAGCATTACATTTGGGAGTACAGAATTTGCTGCATTTCTTTTAGGGGGCAAAGAGCCATAGCACTTTTCCAGAGTCTTTGTGCTACCAGTAATGTGTAAGCCCCCTATATTCTGTTAACCGATGATGAACCTGAGTGGGATCTTGCCTTTTTGTGAATTGAGTTGAAGCTCTAATTGGGAACATTTTGGATCAAGTTTAACCTGTGCTCTATGCTGAGCACTTACTTGGGGGTTTCCATCTAAGTCTCCAAGTGACGTGATTAAGATGAAACCCCCGAGGGATCCATTCACTATAATGTGGCTGCAGCGTTACTCTGGATTCCATCTGGCCCCTGTTCATCGGTGTCCTCCTTCGCTTCCGAGCCCTGATGTGCACCCAAAAAATATTTTTTTTCCCACATATGAGGTATCGGCGTACTCATGAGAAATTGCACAACAACTTTTGGGGTACATTTTATCTTATTACCCTTGTGAAAAAAGGGACTAAAAGGTAACTTTTGTGGAAATTATGTGATTTTTTTTTTTTATTTCACTTTTCAATGTTATAAACTTCTGTGAAGCACTTTGCGGTTCAAGGTGCTCACCTTATATCTGTATAAGTTCCCTGAGGGGTCTAGTTTCCAAAATCGGATCACTTTTGGAGGGTTTTCACTGTTTAGGTACATCAAGGGCTCTCAAAACGTGACATGGCGTCTTCTAATGATTCCAGCAAATTTTCCATTCAAAAAGTAAAATGGCGCTCCTTCCCTTCCAAGCCCTGCCGTGTGCCAAAACTGTTTTCCTCCCCACATATGGGGTATCTGCATGTTCCTGAGAAATCTCACTACAAATTTTGGTTTGGGGTCCATTTTTTCCTGTTACCCTTGTGAAAATAAAAAAAATTGGGTCTAAGGTAAAATTTTTGTGAAAAAAGTTAAATGTTATTTTTTTTTCTTCCACTTTGCTTACAAGTGTGAAGCACTTGAAGGGTAAATAATCTTCTTGAATGTGGTTGTGAGCACATTGAGGGGTGCAGTTTTTAGAATGGTGTCGCTTTTGGATATTTTCTGTCATATAGACCCCTCAAAGTCACTTCAAATATGAAATGTGTGGTCCCTAAAAAATGGTTTTGTAAATTTTGTTTGAAAAATTAGTAATTGCTTTTTAACTTTTAACCCTTTTAACTTCATGGCAAAAAAATATTGGGGTTAAACATTTTTTCTGATGTAAAGAAGACGTGGGAAATGTCACTTATTAACTATTTTTTGTGACATATCTCTCTGATTTAAGGACATAAGAATTACAATTTTGAAAATTGCAAAATTTTCACCAAATTTCAGTTTTTTTTCACAGATAAACAGAAGTCATATCAAAGAAATGTTAGCACTATCATGAAGTGTAATATGTTGCTAAAAACTATTTCAGGATCAGTAGAATTGTTCCAGAGTTATTACCTCATAAAGTGACAGTGGTTAGAATTGTAAAATTTGGCCTGGTCATGAAGGTGCAAACAGCCTTGGGAGATAAAGGGGGTTAATAAGGCAAAAAGTGAAGGAATTTTAACTTTTGTGTTTTTTTTTTTTTTTTATCTTTTTCATATTTTTAATAACTTTTTTTCTCACTTTTTACTGACTTCAATATGTTGTCCCCTTGAATCTACGATCATCTGATTACCTGTGTTCTATATATCAGTGCTCCACCAAATCACAATCTTCCACTGGCTGGCATTCACAGGCATGACAGGCATGTGGGTCATATCAACAGACCTCCTTTGTCATGACTACACATCGGCACCCCATAATCACATAACAGAGGCTCTGATGGGCGTGATGAATTACATGCTTCCGGTTGACACAATATTAAATCAGTTATCAAGAGCAGGGAAAGTTGTAAGCTCAGTGTGTGAGCCCACATCAAAGGCTGGGACATAACCTTTGATGTAAATATATGTCAAAGATCGTGAAGGGGTTAAAGCTTATGGTCCCAGAGGCACATAATTTCAGTCACCCATTGCTCCCACACCACCTCTCCCAAGACACAATCACAAGTTTTTAATGGATTGTCATGTCCTACACATGGTTGCCATGTCATTTCGCCTTTGAAGCTCAAAAACAAGTTTGTCTTAATAGGAAAACATGATCTTTCTTACACACTGCAATCAGACTATCACAGTTTTGACAACTATATGTACACAACTTGACACTCAAGAGGTAGCAAAAAAGGAGAGTTCCATTTATTGTGCATCCAGACAATGTGTTATGTTAAACGTTTACGGTCTGCAAAAGGACGTTCATCAGAACAAACTGGTTAAGTATTATAGTTGAGAAGATTTTATTACTCTCTGTATGACCATATTTTAAAAGCAAAGGATGATTTCATATCCACAGCGATGGAGTCACACGCCACAGACGCGCTGTCGCAGCATTTACCCTTCCAGCATCCAGCACAAACCCATAGCGACGGTTGTCGCAAGCCACAGATGCTCTATGTTTACGTAGATTGGACTACGGCATCCAGGCACCTAATCCAATAAGGGCATGATAAAATCTTCTCAACTATACTACTGAACCAGTTTTTATACTGATGAAGGTCCTTTTGCATACCGAAAACGTTTAACATAATAACATATTGTCTGGATGCACAATAAATGGAACTCTTCTTTTTTGGTATTTCTTGAGTGCCAAGTTTTTTTACATAGAGGTGTTGCGACGGGCTGGACACCCTACTTGAACACATACAATTGACTATCACAAGAGTGCTGTGATTTTTTTATTATTATCACAGTTTTGAGTCAGTTCAATAAAACATGTAAATATAAAAATTGGAATGACCCAGACTTTATCATACTAAAAATCAAAATATTAAAAAAAATACCTGTAATAAGATATACATATTTGCTATTGATGTGTCTGTAAAATTAAATTATATAACAAAACAAAATTAAAATGCCAGAATTGTAAGTTTTCGGTCACCGTGTCACCCACAAACTTTAAAAAAAAAAAATTAAACCACTCTAAGTACATTGTATGTAACCTAAAATATATCAGTAGAAATCCCAGCTAACTAATAAAAAGAAAAAAAAAAAAAAACTCTACTGACGGAATAATAATAATGGGTCTCAGAAAATAAAACTTTATTAAAATTTCAGAATTTTTTTCATTATCAAAAATAAAATTAAAACCTATGCAAGTTTGATATGGCTGTAATTTTTCTGACCTGATGATTCATGTCGGCATGCCATTTATAATGCATAATGAACATCATATAAACAGACGAAATAAACCTGTGTCAGAATTGTGGTTTTTTTCCCACCATTTCATTGCACTTGAAATTTTTTCCTGTTTTATGTTACATTATATGGTAAAATCCAAGGTGCGATTCGTTACGCAATAAATAAATAATCCTTCGACTGGCTATGTCGAGGCAATAATTAAAAAGTTAAAGTTCAAGGAAGAGGAAACCATGAAACCCAGATTTTGATAGTCTAAAATATGTAGCATATAAAAAGCGAGGAAAAAAATATTGAAACTTACAACAGTTATATATTTTTGTTTAAAGGTTAGTCAAGAAGGAAAATCTCTGCTGGACAATCTTCAAAGACCATTAACGCCTGGTACCTCTGATTCCCTGACTGCTTCTTCCAACTATTCAAAGGCTGTCCATCACGTCTTAGATGTTGTCCATGAGGTTTTGCATCATCAACGACAGCTGGAAAATATATGGCAGCATCGTAAGGTTCGATTACATCAACGACTACAACTTTGTGTTTTTCAGCAAGATGTTCAGCAGGTAATTTATTTTTAAGGGTGGTCCTTAATGAGTGTCACATTACTAGATGTTTTCTTTCCTCTGGGGTTGTGTATTTTTTATCACAGATAGATGGTCCGAAATCTTCTGCTTTCAGATTTAGGTATCTATCATTATTTGCAATTAATTAAAGTGACAATCACTTGTGACAAAGTCACTGGCAAAGTACTGGAGGGGAGATATGTAGCACTGAGATTGTTACCTCCAATAATATGCACATAGACAAATTCTCCAGCACATGAACTGCTGAGTGGTGTTAAGGAGCCACGTTTAGTGCTAGGATGGTTAAACAGCTGTAGAGTGGGAGGAGTCCAGTGGATAAATACCCAGCCTTCTAGAGCATTTGGTGTGGAGGTGGGCTTAAAGCTGAAAGCTCTGGAGGTGTATTGTCATGTGAAGGAAAGCTAAACCTTGTGTTTGTTCCTGAAGCGGGCGTTTTCCTGTAGCATCAAGGACTGTGCCATACTTGAAGTTTTTGTTTTTCAGTTAGGCAGTGAAGGCCGCTTTTGTTTTCCTAACGTTGCCCTGGTTTATGCAGTACTCTCAATAATCCAATGGATGGACAGAGTTCCTGTGCCTACCTCTATGTGCAGCCGAGTGAGCCTATCTACTACAGTTGTTAGAAATGCTGGCAAATTTACCCAGAAAGGAAATGTGGAGGCTGCCGACAAACTGCATGTATTCAATGAGGGCGGCTGTAAGAACGGAACAGCGGTTGGACAAAATGGAGGAGCTGATCAAGCATCTGGTCCGTAGCCAGCAGCAGCACCAATAGCACCTGCAATAGCTGCAGCAGTAGCTCCAGCTGCAGCAGTAGCTCCAGCAGGAGCACCAGCAACAACAGCTCCGACACCATTCTATTAACTGCACCCCTCAAGTTGCTCAAAACCACATTCAAGAAGTTTATTAACCCTTCAGATGATTCACATGAATAATTTGAATGTGGAAGGAAAAAAAAAACAAACATTTTTTTCTCAAGGGTAACAGGAGAAAACTGACCCCAAATTTGTTGTGTAATTTCCCGTGAGCACTCCGATAGCCCATGGTCTGAGGCTTAAATGCAGGGCCGGACTGGCCATCTGGCAAAAGCCAGAAGGGCCTGTCTGGTTATGGGCTGCCTAGTCTGCTACGTTGTTAACAGAATCAGTGTTCTCAAGACACTCATACTGTTAACAGTTGTAATGGAGCACAAAGTCACTGACTCTGTCACTTACCCCAGCAGGCCACAGGCATTATTAGAAATACTGGTCTTGTAGTAAGTCTTGCTTTCTTCCATCCAGGCCAGGGTAATATTCGTAATATATCCCCATCTGGTGCTTGGAAATGGGGACAACATAGGTGTCACGGATCCCTACTCCGTGGTGTCAATTATTCGTCATGTGTCTGCTCTCACACGTGACTTGGGGTTGTGCCTGCAAGGGTCAATCTATCTCCCCACTCTCAGTCCAGCATTCAACCTCTGTCCTATGCTGTAATGGGAGCATAAATCACACACCGACCCAGGCCACACACCCGCTCATACGTGCTGCCACCACTCATCGAATACACGGGCGATGAGTCCCGGACTAATAATAATACTAATAAAAATATGTATATCACTCATAAGGCTCACACACCTTTAGGCTATGGATTCTTTAGAACATTCAAGGTTCAACTTGTTAAAGTTTTATACTTTAATAACAAAAGGGTCAGTGCTTACAATAAGAAAAAAGTATAAAAATATGATAATAAAAAGACATACAACTTATGCAAAACAGTATAAAAATAAACAGGATAAACTTACAGAAGTTATCTAACTGGTAGTTGCTTCTGCTCCCTGAGGGTAGGACAAATGAAGATTGGATCACAACAGCTTCTCAAGCTGCCCTCACATGTGAACCCAATTCTCTGTCTGCAGCCTTAATTTATAACTGTGGTCTGAGGTCAGGTTTCTAGACCGGCCCCTTAGGTTAATATCATAATTGCGGACTGTTCGATTGGCCACGGTCGCTCTACTAACAAATATATTATTTTCTCTTTTGAGACACTTGTGAAAAGGTTCTCAGGAATAGATCACCTCAAGCCACAATTAGCATCTCCCCTCCAAGACCTAAGAGGTGCCAAATGTTACTTTTCTTCTTGGTTCTAGCTAGACTTCCTGGTGAGATAGGGAGACACAATGTCTACTAATCCCAAGAAAGTACCTGTTAACACCTAGGTGCGACTTGCCTCCATGACAGATGTTACATTACCACTAGACACACATATAACCCTAGACATATGTCACTACACACATATAGATATATACACATATTTCACCACAATGGGCCCGTGAGATTGCAAATGCCGGGGCTGAATTTCAGTCCCAGTCCATACCTGCTTAAATGACTTGGCTCCAGAGGCAGTCTTTGGTCAACAAGACTGAAGAGAGGATTCTCCAGTGGTTTGTGTCTTGAGGAGGAAAAACTGAACCTGTGTTGCTCCAGAGCGGGATATTACCCAGAACCCATGGACTCTGTTACAACATATTGCTTTCTTTGTTGTTTTCCTGTTTTTGCCCTAAGGGCAGTGTTTACTTTCCTTTTCCTGTTGGTTTATGCTGGCATATAATAAAACAACTGAAGACTTAGAGACTGTGTTCCTGTTTTCTACCAAGTGGTGTTTGTAATGCGGGCAACGTTCTGGGAAAACCAGTAGCAGCTGTGGTCAAACCGCATGTCCTGTGTAAAGGAGGCCTCAAGCCAGCGGATAACATCGGGCAAAATAAAGGACTTGCTCAAGCATCTGGTGAAATGCGCAGCAGCAGCAACAGCTGGCACATCAGGAGATAAGTAAGTTGCTTATCCAACAGATGCACCATCAGCAGAATCTGCAGCAACTCCAACAACAGCAGCAATATCAACAGGACCAGTTCAGACAACAGCAGCACATTGAGTTGCTTGCCGAGGCGATTCGTAGGAGACCGAAAGCCCATTCCACAAGTCCAGGTGATGACACATATGTCCAGAAGGCGATAAGACGAGCGATACAGAAAATGACCCCAGGTGATGATGTATACACATTTTTAACTGTTTTTGAGCGGGTAGCAGAGCGGGAGAGACTGCCACCAGACCAGTGGTCAGAGGTGCTGGCCCCCTACCCAGCGAGCCCCAGAAGGCTTATTATTACCTGGCCTTACAAGATGCCCAGGAATATGCAAAACTAAAAACTGAGATGCTGGTATGCTCAGGGGTATGATTATGTCTGTCCGAGCGCAAAGCGTTCATCACTGGGCATATTGCTGTAATAAATCTCCTCTCTCCCAAATGTTCGACTTGCTGCATCTGGTGCAAACATGGTTGCAGCTGGAGCGGGCTGTAATGGACAGATTTATCCACTCCCTTCCAGAGTCGATGCAGGCATGGGGTTCCAAGGGAAATGCGGATGACCTGGTCGGCCTAGTTGAAAGGTACCTGGTGGTCGAGAGCTCCCTAAGGCTATGTGCACAAGTTGCAGATTTTGATGCAGATCTGCAGGGTTTTTGGATGAACGGAATTGATTCGAATCCGCAGTGTAGTGCACAACCTTTTTTTGATCAAGGGGAAAACCAGAATTGATGTGCAAATGCTGCGGAAAAATCTGTGCGGAATTCATAGCGTTTTATTTTCCGCAGCATGTCAATTATTTTTGCTTGATCTGCAGTGTTTCTGCAGCCATTGACTTCCATTGAGTCAGTCAAATCTGCAGCAAAACTGCAAGTGTAAAAAGATTTGTGGTTTTGCTGCGGATGTGTGTGCGAAAAAGGCTGCAGCAAGGAAGGAGGAAGAGTATGTGGGTGGAGACTTTGTGTGTGTGTGCAGGGGTCTGCGGGTGTGTGTGTCTGTCTGCAAGTGTATGTGTGAGTCTCTGTGTGTGTCTGTGTGTGTGTGTGTGTGTGTGTGTGTGTGTGGGTCTGTGCATAGGCAGGCATCATCTCATGGGACTGCAAGTCCCATCCGGCTATGTCTGCTGTCACATATAACAGTGACAGCATGAGCCGATGATGGGACAGTAGTCCCATCAGACGATGCCTGTGTTCACTTGTAAAAAACAAACAAACAAACAAAAAGAAAAAAACATACAGCACATGCTCACCAAACACCAAGTCCCCAACGCCCTCGTTCTCCTGTAACCATAAGTAAAATAATAATCCAACCTATACTTAGCTTTCCGCCGTAGTCCATTTAATAACGAGTGTCCCACGATGATCTCCCGTGTCGAACAGTCACATCAGGAGATGCAAAAGACTCTCTTGAGTTTCTAGCAAGTGTGACCCCGGCCTTAGGGTACGTTTCCACAATCAGGAAGCGTACAGCCGCAGCGTCCAATCTGCAGCGGCCAGATGTTACAGTATAGTGGAAGGGATTTTATGAAATCCCATCTCCACTATGCGTTCAAAGACGCAGGTGGCAGACCTGCGTATACGCACATGCGGTACGTCTTTATAGACCGCATCATGTCTATTTATCTTGCAGAGACGCTCAGTCTCCACAAGATACGTTCGGTTCAATTAACACATGCAGAATCACCATGTGTACAAAAGCCAGCAGCGCTTTGGACAGAGCGGGTATACGTAGGCTATGTCGTCGGAAGGGACAAAATCAACCCCAGGTAAACAAGATTGAGACAATCCAGAAATGGCCACAACCACTTTCCAAGAAGTAAGTGTTTATCCCAAGCTTCACCATAATTTCTGCACTGTTGACAGATCTCCTTCAAGTCACAAGATCGTCAACTATTACATGGTCTGCTGAGACTGTGATGACTTTCCAGGAGCTGAAGCAGGCTCTGTGTAAACGTCCAGTTCTGGTCACACCAGATTTCATCAATTAGTTTGTGCTCTAGACAGATGCGTCAGAAATCGGCTTGAGAGCCATGCTGTATCGGGAAGCGAATGGGGAAGAGCATCCCATCCTGTATCTGAGCCGGAAGCTCTCTTCATGCGAAAGAAGGAGTGCTTAGCCATAAAATGGGCCATATATACCCTGAGATATTACCTGCTAGGCCGTAGATTTCACTTTTCATCTCAAGAATAGACCAGGAAAGTTGCATGGAAATGCAGAATCCCTGTCCAGACTCCCCTGCTTAGCGACTGAAGGTGCCAAAACCCCCAGCTTTAGGTGGGTGAAGTGTATGTGACAAAGTCACTGGTAGAGTCCTGGAGGGGAGATAAGTGTCACTATGCTTATTGGTGTCAGTGATTTAAAACCCAGAGTAATTTCCTCCAGCACACTACGTGCTGTGTGGTTTAAGCTAAGTTCCGTAATGGGCTGGTTTATATGTGGAAATACATTCAGTGGGAGGGCCGGTGTTCACCTGCAGAGCTGGCACCGCCATGTACTGACAGGACCTGTGTGATGTCACATGGGAGAAGGAGTCACATGGTCTAGGGCTTAAAATGGCTTGGCTCCAGAGGCAGTCCTTGGTCAGCAAGACTGGAAAGAGGATTCTCCAGTGGTTTGTGTCGTGTGGAGGAAAGACTGAACCTGTGTTGCTCCAGAGTGGGATGTTACCCGCAACACATGGACTGTTAGGCTATGTGCACACTGTTAATCAACAATAGAGGAACTCCGTACACATTAACCCCTGAGCCCACAAGAAGAGAACCAAAAAAGAATTACCCTTAAAATGTCATATTTATTTTCAACCATTAAAATTCCAACAAGTATGGTACAAATACAAAAAACACCCAGGGGGCAGGAACACACCTTGGCATATAGTATGATAGTATATGGCCCAATATAGCAAAAGAGGAGATTCCGAAATTTATAAAACTTATTAAATGCTCTGCGCCACTCAGTTATTGCCTGTTTTGTCCAACACATAAGATAGAAGGGTAATATACATATAAACAGTGCCCTGATCAGGCATACTTAATAAGTCACACTCATGTGGGCACAAATATTTTAGGTATACATTACCTCATGGCTGTAAATGAGACAGAGCGATGGGTCCAATAAAGCAATGGATCCGATATCAGATTACTCCGGGTGATTCCGTGCTCCCCTGTCGCCCTGACACGCGTTTCACCCTTGGCTTCTTCCGGGGGCATCCCGGGGGAGTGGCACAGAGCATTTAATAAGTTTTATAAATTTCGGAATCTCCTCTTTTGATATATTGGGCCATATACTATCATACTATATGCCAGGGTGTGTTCCTGCCCCCTGGGTGTTTTTTGTATTTGTACCATACTTGTTGGAATTTTAATGGTTGAAAAAAAATATGACATTTTAAGGGTAATTCTTTTTAGGTTCTCTTCTTGTGGGCTCAGGGGTTAATGCGTACTGAGTTCCTCTATTGTTGATTAATATCGTGTGAAGTGCCAATTAGCATTCTGCGACATTTGGTTGAATAATATGTGCACACTGTGCATTTTTTATGCATTTTCGCTGCATCTTTTCCATGCGGAACTGGGCCAAAATGGTATTAAAATGTATGGGGATTTGCTGAGTTTCTGTTTCGTTTTTACTGGCTTCCTATGGTGTTTCCCATGCTGTCATCTGTGGGACAGCGTGGGAAACGGGCACGGTGGATCTCATCAGAGGTAACACTACTTGTGGTAAACTAGTTGGTCAGAATGCTGCAGGGTCATGCTTCAGATGTCAGCATGAACCCACAGAGATACTGTGACCTGCAGCAGTGTCCTGCGGTTAAACGCTTACAGCAAGTCAGCAGGCGTGGGCTGATGAGATTACTCCTCCCATCAGCCTACATCTGCTTTCACTGTTAAAAAAACAAAAACAAAAAACGAAACACAACTTGTAAAATACTTACATGTATATATAAATAAAAATAAAAAACACATCATACTCACCTAACACTAAATCCCCGATGCCCTCGTCTCTCTAGACAAAATGTAAAATAAAAAAAAATATATTCACCTTAACGTCTAATACCTGACGCTCATGTCTCCTTGAAAAAAAGTCAAAAATAATAAACCGCTATATACTCAACTGTCCGATGTAGTCCAGGTACTGTACCATGTAGAACAGTCATATCGGGAGATGTGACTGCTCTACCCGGCCACCAGCAATAAACTGTTAATGCTCCTGCAGTGTATATCACTTAGTAGCTTTGAGAGAGTTCATCAGCTGATCAGCTCCGGTGATCTCCCTTAAGGCACCACTGCAGCGTGAAATAATTCTCATGCAGCGATGGTGCCGTAAGTGAGAGCATTGGAGCTCATCAGCTGATGAACTTTCTCACAGCAGCTCAGTGATATACACTGTGGGAGTGATTACCTCCTGTGTCAGTGTGTAACCGGCTGTCTTTGATGTGACTGCTCTCAAAGTCATCAGGATCGTCGTGGGACATTATAGATTATTATCTTCTCTGCGGACAAGAGAGGGATATTATGGTTAATTATTTTATTTTTGTTGCAGGAGACGTTGGCGTCAGTGGTTTAATTTAGATTCAATAAAGAAGTCTGTGTCATTATTTGAAAAATAGGACTTTATTCTGGGTGTCTTTGTTTTTTATATGACTATTTGGTTACTAATTGGCGTATCTTATAGACGCCTCTCCATTACTAACCTGTGGGCTTGATGTCACCTGACAAAACAAAGGTGACATCAACCTCCCCAACCATCACCCCACTTGCCATCGCTACAGGGCTAGTGGGAAGAGCGAGGCTATGTGCCAGATTTGGCACATCTTAATGATGCACCTTTTCTGGGTCATCTGAGAGCTGATGTTTTTAGCCTTGGGGAGGGCCAATATCCATGGCCCCTTCCTAGGCTATTAATATTCTGCAGCTGTGTGCCTAGTCTTTGCTGGTTATATTTTATAGGGGGACCCTATGTCAATTTTTTTCTGGGGTCCCCCTGTAAACTAGCCAGTAAAGGCTAAGCAAACAGCTGTGAGCTAATATTAATAGCCTGGGAACCTTTATAGTTATTGGCTCCTTCCCAGAGTATTAACATCAGCCATCGATATGACTTCAGCTGGTTGGGAAAATTATGCGGGAGCCCACACAATTTATTTTTTATCATTTTTATTTATTTCAATAAATAGTTGCTGTTTGGTTACAGCTTATGTAGGTTCATTTTGTTAATGCTCCTGCCTACGCTGATGACAATGTGTGTGTGTTTGTGTTTACTTACCCTATGAGGGTGTCGGGCTGACACCTTTTCATTACTAATCCTAGGGCTTGGTGTCAATGACAGCTGCAGACACCAAAACCTAATCCCATTACTCTGATGCTACTGCATCAGAATGGAAAAGGTGATGTTGAACCAAGAAATTAAATCACATAACTTTTTTTCTTTAATATCTTTATTTAGCTGAAAAAAGCCTTCTTTACTGTACAAAAGTGCATACAAAACCATAGCAAAAATGCACCCAAAATCGCTGTAAAACACACATTTTTGCCACAGCGTATTTGCTGCCACGGGATGCAGAAGCCTTGCAGAAATTTCTGCAAGCAAATTCTCAATGTGCGCACATAGCCTTACAGCCTTTTTGTTTTATTTGTTGTTATCCTGTTTTTGCCCAAAGGGATGCGATTACTTTTTCCTTCTTGTTGGTTTATGCTGCCATATAATAAATCAACTGAAGACTTAACCCCTTTCTGCCGTCGGACATACTATCCCGTCGAGGTGACCTGGGACTTAATTCCCAGTGATGGGATAGTACGTTCAGCGCAATCAGCCATTCTCTTTTGGGGAGCGCAGCCGATCTCGGCCAGGTGCCAGCTGTGATAATCAGCACTATGTGCCAGAAGCGGTCAAGGATAGCTCTCAAAATGTGGTGATGCAAAAACAATTTTTTGCAATAAAAAGCGTCTTTTAGTGTGTGACAGCTGCCAAACATAAAAACCCGCTATAAATAGTAATTCAAACCCCCTTATCACCCCATTAGTTATGGAAAAATAATAAAATAAAAAAAGTATTGTTGTTTTGCGGCCCTTTTTTGCGACTCCCAATAGATTTCTATGGCTTATGGACACGGTCCCATTTCAAATTCAATGGGGCCGCAAAAACAATGGAAGTTTGTTTTTGCGGTGCACCGTGACTTCCGGTTTTGCTGACCGCCATTTTTTTTCCAATACTATTTTCATAGTATTGGAAGCCCAAAAAACGGCGATCCGCAAATTTTTTGAGGTCCTTTATTACGGCAGACTGTGAAAATTGCGGCGATACTGCCCGCAAAAAAGGCCCTCAATAACAGGCTGCAAAAAACCCAGTATATGTAAAAGAAGCCTTAGGGTTAGAGCAAAAGTTAGGGTTGGGGCTAAAGTTAGAGTTAGGGTTGGGGCTTAAGTGAGGGTTAGTGTTGGGGCTAAAGTTAGGGTTAGAGATGGGGTTAGGGTTTGGATTATGTTTGCGGTTGTGATTAGGGTTAGTGGTGTGTCAGGGTTAGGGGTCTGGTTAGGGCTATGGTTAGGGTTAGGGGTGTAGTTAGGGTTGGGATTAGGGCAAGGGGCATGTTTGGGTAAGGGGTGCGGTTAGGGTTATGGTTAGGGTTGGGATTACTGTTAGGGGTGTTTTCGGGTTAGGGTTGGAGTTAGAATTAGGGGTTTCCACTGTTTAGGCACATCAGGGGCTCTCCAAACACGACATGGCATCCAATCTCAATTGCAGCCAATTCTGCATTGAAAAAGTAAAACAGTGCTCTTTCCCTTCCGAGCTCTGTTGTGTGCTTAAACAGTGGTTTACCCCCACATATGGGGTATCAGCGTACTCAGGAGAAATTGGACAACAACTTTTGGGTTCCAATTTCTCCTGTTACCTTTGAGAAAATACAAAACTGGGGCTAAAAATTCATTTTTGTGGAAAAAAAAAAGATTATTTTCACATCTCTGCGTTAGAAACTGTGGTGATACACTTGGGGCTCAAAGTTCTCACAACACATCTAGATAAGTTCCTTGGGGGTCTAGTTTTCAATATAAGGGTCACTTATGGGGAGTTTCTACTGTTTAGGTACATCAGGGGTTCGTCAAATGTAAGGTGACACCCGCAGACCATTTCATCTAAGTCTGCATTCCAAACGGCGCTCCTTCCCTTCTGAGCTTTGCCATGCGCCCAAACGGTGGTCCCCCCCATATATGGGGTATCAGCGTACTCAGAACAAATTGGACAACACATTTTGGGGTCCAATCTCTCCTGTTACTCTTGGTAAAATAAAAAATTGGGGGCAAAAAGATCATTTTTGTGAAATAAATATGATTTTTTATTTGTATGGCTCTACATTATAAACTTCTGTGAAACACTTGGGGGTTCAAAGTGCTCATCACACATCTAGATAAGTTCCTTAGGGGGTCTAATTTCCAAAATATTGTCACTTGTGGTGTGTCTCCACTGTTTAGGCACATCCGGGGCTCTCCAAACGCAACATGGTGTCCTATCTCAATTCCAGTCAATTTTGCATTGAAAAGTCAAAAGGCGATCCTTCCCTTCCAAGCGCTGCCATGCACCCAAACAGTGGTTCCCCCCCATATGGGGTATCAGCGTTCTCAGGACAAATTGGACAACAACTTTCGGGGTCCAATTTCTCCTTTTACCCTTGGGAAAATAAAAAAAAAACTGGGGAAAAAGATCATTTTTGTGAAAAAAATATGATTTTTAAATTTTTACGCCTCTAAATTATAAACTTCTGTGAAGCACCTGGGGGTTTAAAGTGCTCATCACACATCTAGATAAGGTTCTTAGGTGGTCTACTTTCCAAAATGGTGTCACTTGTGGGAGGTTTCCACTGTTTAGGCACATCAGGGGCTCTCCAAACGCAACAGGGCGTCAATTTTGCATTGAAAAGTCAAAAGGCGCTCTTTCCCTTCCGAGCTCTGCCATGCGCCCAAACAGTGGTTTAGCCCCACATATGGGGTATCAGCGTACTCAGGACAAATTGCACAACTAGTATTGGGGTCCAATTTCTCCTGTTATCCTCGGTAAAATAAAACAAATTGGATCTGAAGTATTTTTTTGTGAAAAAAAAATTAAAATGTTCTTTTTTTTTTAAACATTCCAAAAATTCCTGTGAAGCCCCTGAAGGGTTAATATACTTATTGAATGTGGTTTTGAGCACCTTGATGAGTGCAGTTTTTAGAATGGTGTCACTTTTGGGTATTTTCAATCATATATACCCCTGAAAGTGACTTCAAATGTGATGTGGTCCCTTAAAAAAATGGTGTTGTAAAAATGAGAAATTGCTGGTCAACTTTTAACCCTTATAAGTTCCTAACAAAAAAAAAAATTGGTTCCAAAATTGTGCTGATGTAAAGTAAACATGTGGAAAATTTTACTTATGAAGTATTTTGTGTGACATATCTCTGTGATTTAAGGGCATGAAAATTCAAAGTTGGAAAATTGCGAAATTTTCAAAATTTTCACCAAATTTCCATTTTTTTTTCACAAATAGATGCAAGCAATATTGAGAAAATGTTACCACTATCATGAAGTACAATATGTCACGAGAAAGCAGTGTCAGAATTACCAGGATCCATGAAAGCGTTCCAGAGTTATAACCTCATAAAGGGACAGTGGTCAGAATTGTAAAAATTGGCCAGGTCATTAACGTGCAAACCACCCTTGGGGTAAAGGGGTTAAAGATACAGTATTCCTGTTTTCTATCTCCGAGTACCGTCAAATTAGTTGAACTACCATATGATATTTATATTGCAACTATACACAGCAATCACAGTATCACCTATATGTATGTACAGCAGTCACAATATCACATAAATAATGTATACATCAGTCTATACATTATACAGGTGATACTGTGACTGCTGTCAATACAATATATACAGTATCACCTATATAATGTAATGTATATTCAGCAATTACAATCTCACCTATATATTGTATATACAGCAGTCACAGTATCACCTATATATGGTATATGCAGCAGTTGCGGTATCACCTATATAATGCATATACAGTAGTTTCAATATTATATATATTCAGCAGTCACTGTGTCTCTTATGTGATGTATGCATCATAATATAGTACCGTATATATTATAATGCTGTCTTAATTATATTGTAGAGATGTGTATATATAGTGTAGAGATGTTTATATAGTATAGTGCTGTATATATATATTGTATAGTGTGGAATCCACACTATATATACTAACACATCTCTACACTATATAGTATACACAGCTCCACTCTATATTATTTTGCACAATATACAGTGAAGGAAATAATTATTTGATCCCTTGCTGATTTTGTAAGTTTGCCCACTGACAAAGACATGAACAGTCTATAATTTTATAGGTAGGTTAATTTTAACATTGAGAGATAGAATATCAAAAATAAAATCCTGAAAATCACATTATATAAATTATATAAATTTATTTGCATTTTGCAGTGAAAAATAAGTATTTGATTCCTCTGGCAAACAAGACTTAAAACTTGGTGGCAAAACCCTTGTTGGCAAGAACAGCAGTCATACTATTTTTGTAGTTGATGATGAGGTTTGCGCACTTGTCAGGAGGAACTTTGGTCCACTCCTCCTTGCAGATCATCTCTAAATCGTTAAAATTTTGAGGCTGTCGTTTGGCAACTCTGAGCTTCAACTCCCTCCATAAGTTTTCTATGGGATTTAGGTCTTGAGACTGGCTAGAAAACTCCATGACCTTAATGTGCTTCTTTTTGAGCCACTCCTTTGTTGCCTTGGCTGTATGTTTTGGGTCGTTGTGTTGCTGGAACCAGTCATGACCCATTTTTAATGTCCTGGTGTAGGGAAGGAGGTTGTCACTCAGGATTTTACCGTACAAGGCTCCATCCGTACATGAAAGAAAGAATTGGGCCATGTATCATGAGCTTTTGAGTTCAAACCTCCTTCCATCAGCAAGGGCATTGAAGATGAAATGTGGATGGGTCTTTCAGCATGATAATGATCTCAAGCACACTGCCAGGGGGCCATGATGGAGTGCCTTCTTAAGAATCATATGAAGGTCCTAGAGTGGCCTAGCCAGTCTCCAGAACTCATCCCCATAGAAAATCTCTGGAGGGAGATGAAAGTCCGTGTTGCCCAGCGACAGGCCCAAAAACATAACTGCTCTAGAGGAGATCTGCATGGAGGAATGGGCGAACATACCACCAACAGCATGTGCCAACCTTGTGAAGACTTACAGAAAACGTTTGAACTCTGTCATTGCCAACAAAGGATATATAACAAGATATTGAGATGAACTGTTGTTAATGACCAAATACTTATTTTCCACCATATTTTGCAAAATAAATCTTGCCAAATCAGACAAGGTGATTTTCTGGATTTCTTTTCTCATTGTGACTGTCATAGCTGTGGTCTACGTATGATGTCAATTACAGGCCTCTCTCATGTTTATAAGTGGGAGAACTTACACAATTGGTGGCTGACTAAAAACTTTTTTTTCCCTATTGTATATAGTGCTCCCAGTCAATGAAATCTTGAGAGTTAATCACAATAATTTAAAACACATATTTAACATCTTAGCGACCGCTGATACTCATTAAAACTGGTATTTATTCCATCATTGCCATTTTAAAAGGGTGAGTGGGTATAAGACTGTATCGCCCCCCAGTGTCGTACTGGGAATATCTGAGACTTCGGAGAAAATTATCAGGGCTGGATTTTCTGGTTTCCGATCAGGTGATCACTATTTTTCAGTGAATAGCTTAGATCACAAAAAAAGTGTGCCCACTTTTTCAATGATTTCTCTCTTTTCTGACATGATATACATGTCAGAGGAGAGAGAAATGATGCCCCCCGAGATCCATCTGTCCCTCATGATCAGTCCCCTGACTGGTGTCTTCTTAGAAAAAAAATGATACCCGCCAACAATAGGACATTTTTCTCTATTGGTTCCTGTTGATCATTGTTATAGACCCTATCACAGTGATCTAAATAAAAAAGTAAAACCAAATTACCCTTTGTCACCTCCTTAGTTAGATAAAAATGATTTTTTTTTTTTCCATGCTTTGCAGTTGGCGTTAGGGCTGGATTAGGGTTTGGGTTAGGGCTGGGTTAGTGTTAGAATTTAGTTTTTTTCAAAAATAATATGATATGACGGCTAGTTTTGAGTGCAAGTACTCGCTGCTCGAGTTTTCATCAGGTGCTCGGTCGGGTATGCTCATGTTTTGTTTTGTTTTTTTTTTGGGGGGGTTATCTAACAGACGTGAAAAATGCGGGACAGGTACCCGTGATATTCGATGCATATCCGAACACGTAAATCAGACTGGAGTATCGAGCACTTGTGCTCAACACTAATAATGGAAAATTCAATATGTTAACCTAATATTATCAAATTCTGTGTCGTATCTGTTTATTCAAAATGCTCACTATACCACTGGGTGAAATCCTTGAGGGATTTGGTTTCCAAAATGGTGTCACTGTGGTTTCTAAAATGGCGACATAGCGTCCGCTAATTATTCCAGCAAATTGTACATTTGAAAAGTCAGTTAGCGCTCCTTCCTTCTGAGCTCTGACGTGTGCCCAAACAGTAGACTTCCCCCACAAATACGTGTTGGCATATTCAGGAGAATTTGGACAACAAATTTTGGGGTCCATTTTCTTCTTTTACCCCTGAAAATAAAAAAAAAAGTTTGGGTCTTAAGTAAATTTTTTGTGAAAAAAAATTAAACGTTCATTTTTTGCTTCCATAATGCTTCAGTTCCTGTGAAGCACCTTAAGGTTTAATATACTTTTTGAATGTGGTTTTGAGCACCTTGAGGGGTGAAGTTTTTAGAATGGTGTCACTTTGGGGTATTTTCTGTCATAGAGGCCACTCAAAGTCACTGCAAATGTAATGTGGTCCCTAAAAAAATGGTTTTGCAACTTTTAACCTTTATAACTTCCATCCAAAAATATATGTTTCCAAAATTGTATGGATGTAAAGTAGACATGAAGGAAGTTATTTATTAACTATATTGTGTGACATATCTCTTTGATTTAAGGGAATAAAAATTAAAAGTTTAAAAACTGTGACATTTTAAAACTTTTTCATAAATAAGCACAAGTCACATTGAACAAATTTTACCACTTTAATGAAGGACAATATGTCACGAAAAAACAGTCTCAGAAGCATTGGGGTCAGTTGAAGCATTCCAGAGTTATAACTCATATAATCATATAGTGACACTGGTCAAAATTGTAAAATTTGGCTTGGTCCTTAAGGTCAAAATTGGCTTGGTCACTAAGGAGTTAAAAGAAACACATACTAAGCATATATCGTAGTTATATCAAACAGATGCAAAATAATTATATATAAAAAAACACAATTTAGTGTGATGGTATGTATTCTTAAACGGAAGCTGTCACAAACCCCCCCCCCCAGGACATTTTTAAGTAAAAGAGCCACCTTCACCAGCACTAAGGCTATGTGCACACATTGCGGATTTGGGTGCAGAATTTTCTGCACAAAATCTGCATCTCCTGGCAGAAAACACATGTGCGGATTTGATGCGTTTTTTGTGCGGATTTTGTGCGGATTTCATGCGTTTTTTACCCCTGCGAATTTCTATAATGGAAGGGTGCAGAAACGCTGCAGATCCGCACAAAAGAAGTGACATGCTCCTTCTTTTGATCCACAGCGTTTTTCATGCGGAATTTTCCGCACCATTAGCACAGCATTTTTTTTCCTATTGATTTACAATGTACTGTAAATCACTCTGCCGATCTGCAGTGTTTCTGCGCGGAAAAAAACGCTGCAGATCCGCAGTAAATCCGCATTGTGTGCGCATAGCCTTTGGCTGCATTTTGTGAAGGTGGCTCTTATGTTTCTGATCCCTAGTAACACTGAAATATTGACTTTTATAAATTGCCCCCCATACCTGTATTGAGTCCCGGAGGAATGTCTTCTCCCCCGGTGTCCACCTCCTCCGAGACGTCAATCATCCCCCTGTGTCCTCCAGGCGCCACCTCCTCTCGTTGTCTTGACATCACCGGCACCTTCGTGTAGCGGAGGCCCCAGATCCCACCCCGCAGTGTGTTATGGTGTATTCACACTGCGGGGCTGGGAATCTGGCGCCTGCACCGTGGAGCGGGTCACCATGCTCCATTGAAGATAGTGCTGATGTCTCGCGAGATTTGTGAAGTCTCGCGAGACTTTGGCACTATCTTAAATGGAACAAGGTGACCTGCTCCACTGCACAAGTGCCAGATTCTCAGCCCCACAGTGTGAATACATCATAACACACTACGGGGCGGGACCTGGGGCCTCCACAACACACAGGCACGATAGCCTGATGTCAGTTCCTGGGCAGCGCTTTGGCACAACACAGGCAATGGGCATGTAACAGCAATGCAGAAGGCGGCACACAGATGCAAGAGGTGGATGATGGACGGCTGGGAGGTGGCTGAAACGGGGAGACAACATACCTCTGGGACTCAATACAGGCATGGGGCACAATTTATAAAAGCCAATATTTCAGTGTTACTAGGGATCAGAAACATAAGAGCCACCTTCACAGAATGCAGCCTTAGTGATGCTGAAGGTGGCTCTTTTACTTAAAAATGGTATATTGTTAACCCCTTTACCCCTGAGGGTGGTTTGCATGTTAATAAACGGGCCAATTTTTACAATTCTGACCACTGTCCTTTTATGAGGTAATAACTCTGGGACACTTCCATGGATCCCGGTGATTCTGAGAATGTTTTCTCAAGACATATTGTACTTCATGATAGTGGTAACATTTCTTTGAAATTACTTTTGTTTATTTGTGGAAAAAAAAACGGAAATTTGGTGAAAATTTAGAATATTTCACAATTTTCCAAATTTTAATTTTCTTGCACTTAAATCAGAGATTTGTCACACAAAATACTTAATAAGTAACATTTCCCACGTGTCTACTTTAAATCAGCACAATTTTGGAACCCAATTTTTTTTTGTTAGGAAGTTATAAGTGTTAAAATTTAAACAGCGATTTCTCATTTTTACAACACCATTTTTTTTTAGGGACCGCATCACATTTGAAGTCACTTTGAGGTGTCTATATGATAGAAAATACCCAAAGTGACACCATTCCAAAAACTGCACCCCTCAAGATGCTCAAAACCACATTACATATGTTTATTAACCCTTCAGGTATTTCAAAAGAATTTTTCGAATGTTAAAAAAATGAACATTTTACTTTTTTCACAAAAAATTTACTTCAGATCCATTTTTTTTTTATTTTACCAAGGGTAACGAGAAATTGGATTCCAAAAGTTGTTGTGCAATTTGACCTGAGTACGCTGATACTCCACATGTGCAGGTAAACCACTGTTTGGGCGCATGGCAGAGCTCGGAAGTGAAGGAGCACAGTTTTACTTTTTCAACGCAAAATTCCCTGGAATTGAGATCGGACGCCATGTCTCGTTTGGAGAGCTTAGGCTGTGCCTAAACAGTGGAAACCCCCCACAAGTGACACCATTTTGGAAACTAGACCCCCTAAGGAACTTATCTAAATGTGTGGTGAGCACTTTGAACCCCCAAGTGCTTCACAGAAGTTTATAACATAGAGCCGTGAACATAAAAAATCATATTTTTTCCACAAAAATAATCTTTTCACCCTCATTTTTTTTTTACTTTCCCAAGGGCAACAGGAAAAATTAGACCCCAAAACTTGTTGTGCAATTTCTCTTAAGTATGCCAATACCCCATATGTAGGGGAATACTAGTTTTGAGGTACAGTCCAAAGCTCAGAAGAGAAGAGGCACCATATTGGATTTTAGATTTTGCTGGAATGGTTTAACCCCTTTGCGCCACCCGCCGTACTAGTACGGCGCTGCCGGCACTGCATTTGTGCCAGCCGCAGTACTAGTACGGCGGCTCGATCACCGCGGTCTCGCACTGAGCGCCGCGGTGATCGGGTGCGGGTGTCAGCTGTATATGACAGCTGACACCCCGCAGCAATGCCCACGATCGGCGCTATCGCCGATCGCGGGCATTTAACCCCTCTGATGCCGCTGTCAATAGTGACAGCGGCATAGAGGGGGATCGCGCAGGGACGGGGGCTCCCTGCGCTCTCCCACTGGAGCAACGCGATGAGATCGCGCTGCTCCGGTGACCTGGAAGGAGTCCCCGGATCCAAGATGGCTGCGGGACTCCTTCCGGGTCATGAAAAGACCTGGCTTGCCGGCGCCTGCTGAGAGTTCCTAATAGCAGGCGCCGGCAAGCCTGTGTAACGTGCCTGTCAGATCGTTCATCTGACAGAGTGCTATGCACACTGTCAGATCAACGATCTGATCTAAAACAGTGATGTCCCACCCTGGGACAATGGTAAAAAGTAAAAAAAAAAAAAATACAATGTATAAAAATAAAATTAAAAAATCCCCAAATAAAAAAAAACATTTCCCAATAAATCCATTTATTTATGTAAATAAAAAAAAAAAAACAATAAAAGTACACATATTTGGTATCGCCGCGTCCGTAACGACCCACTCTATAAAACTATCCCACTAGTTAACCCCTTCAGTGAACACCGCAAAAAAAAAAAAAACCAAGGCAAAAAACAACGCTTTATTATCATACAGGCGAAGAAAAAGTGGAATAACACGCGATCAAAAAGACGGATCTAAATAACCATGGTACCGTTGAAAATGTCATCTTGTCCCGCAAAAAAAAAAGCCGCCAAACAGCATCATCAACAGAAAAATAAAAAAGTTATAGCTGTCAGAATAAAGCAATGCAAAAACAATTATTTTTTTATATAAAATAGTTTTTATTGTGTAAAAGCGCCAAAACATAAAAAAATTACATAAATGAGGTATCGCTGTAATCGTACTGACCTGAAGAATAAAGCTGCTTTATCAATTTTACCACACGTGGAACGGTATAAACGCCCCCCCCCCCTAAAAGAATTTCAGGAATTGCTGGTTTTTGTTCATTCCGCCTCCCAAAAATCGGAATAAAAAGCGATCAAAAAATGTCATGTGCCCGAAAATGGTACCAATAAAAATGTCAACTCGTCCCGCAAATAACAAGATCTCACATGACTCTGTGGGCCAAAATATGGATAAATTATAGCTCTCAAAATGTGGTGATGCAAAAACTATTTTTTGTAATAAAAAGCGTCTTTTAGTGTGTGATGGCTGCCAATCATCAAAATCCGCCAAAAAAACGCTATAAAAGTAAATCAAACCCCCCTTTATCACCCCCTTATAAGGGAAAAATAATAAAATTTTAAAAAATGTATGTATTTCCATTTTCCCATTAGGGTTAGGGCTACGGTTAGGGCTAGAGTTAGGGTTAGGGTTGGGGTTAGGGCTGGGGTTAAGGTTGGGGTTAGGATTTCAGTTAGAATTGGGGGTTTCCACTGTTTAGGCACATCAGGGGCTCTCTAAACGCGACATGGCGTCTGATCTCAATTCCAGCCAATTCTGCTTTGAAAAACTAAAACAGTGCTCCTTCCCTTCCGAGTTCTCCTGTGCGCCCAAACAGTGGTCCCCCCCAACATATGGGGTATCAGCGTTCTCAGGACAAGTTGGACAACAACTTTTGGGGTCCAATTTTTCCTGTTACCCTTGGGAAAATAAAAACGTGGGGGCTAAAATATCATTTTCGTGGAAAAAAAAAGATTTTTTTATTTTCACGGCTCTGCGTTATAAACTGTAGTGAAACACTTGTTGGTTCAAAGTTCTCACAACACATTTAGATAAGTTCCTCGGGGGGTCTAGTTTCCAATATGGGGTCACTTGTGGGGGGTTTCTACTGTTTAGGTACATCAGGGGCTCTGCAAATGCAACATGACACCTGCAGACCAATCCATCTAAGTCTGCATTTCAAACGGCGCTCCTTCCCTTCCGAGCTCTGCCGTGCGCCCAAACAGTGGTTCCTTCCCATGTATGGGATATCAGCGTACTCTGGACAAATTGGACAATAACTTTTGTGGTCCAATTTCTCCTGTTACCCTTGGGGAAAAAAAATTGCGGGCTGAAACATCATTTTGTGGAAAGAAAAAATTATTTTTTTAATTTTCACAGCGCTACATTCTAAACTTTAGTGAAACAATTGGGGGTTAAAAGTGCTCACCACACATCTAGATAAGTTCCTTAGGGGGTCTTTTTTCCAAAATGGGGTCCATTGTGGGGGGTTTCCACTGTTTAGACATGTCAGGGGCTCTCCAAAGGCGACATGGGTTCCGATCTCAATTCCAGACAATTTTGCATTAAAAAGTCAAACAGCGCTCCTTCCCTTCTGAGCTCTGCCATGTGCTCAAACAGTGGTTTATCCCCATATATGAAGTATCAGCGTACTCAGGACAAATTGCACAACAATTTTTGGGGTCCAATTTATCCTGTTACCCTTGGGAAAATAAAAAATTTGGGGCAAAAATATCATTTTTTGTGAAAATTAATATGAATTTTTTTTTACGGCTCTACATTATAAACTTCTGTGAAGCACTTGGAGGTTCAAAGTGCTCACCACACATCTAGATTAGTTCCTTAGAGGGTCTACTTTCCAAAATGGTGTCACTTGTGGGGTTTTTTACTGTTTAGGCACGTCAGGGGCTCTCCAATCGAGCCATGGGTTCCGATCTCAATTCCAGCAAATCTTGCATTGAAAAGTCAAATGGTGCTCCTTCCCTTCCGAGCTCTGCCATGTGCCCAATCAATGGTTTACCCCAACATGTTGGGTATCAGCATACTCAGGACAAATTGTACAACGACTTTTGTGGTCCAATTTCTCCTGTTACCCTTGGTAAAATAAAACAAATTGGATCTGAAGTAAAAATTTTGTGGAAAAAAAGCTAAATGTTAAATTTTTTTTAAACATTCCAAAAATTCCTGTGAAGCACCTGAGGGGTAAATAAACTTTTTGAATGTGGTTTTGAGTACCTTGAGGGGTGCAGTTTTTAGAATGGTGTGACTTTTGGGCATTTTCTGTCATATAGACCCCTAAAAGTCACTTCAAGTGTGAGGTGGTCCGTAAAAAAAATGGTTTTGCAAATTTTGTTGCAAAAATGAAAAATCGCTGGTCAACTTTTAACCCTTATAACTCCCTAACAAAAAAAAATATGTTTCCAAAATTGTGCTAATGTAAAGCAGACATGTGGGAAATGTTGTTTATTAACTACATTATGTGATATATCTCTCTAATTTAAGGGCATAAAAACTAAAAGTTTGAAAATTGCTAAATTTTCATAATTTTCGACAAATTTTGTTTTTTTTCACAAATAAATGCAAGTCATATTGAAGAAGTTTTACCACTATCATGAAGTACAATATGTCACGAGGAAACAGTCTCAGAATCACCAGGATCCGTTGAAGCGTTTCAGAGTTATGACCTCATAAAGTGACAGTGGTCAGAATTGTAAAAATTGGCCCTGTCACTTAGGTGAAAACAGGCTTCGGGGTGAAGGGGTTAAGGGTGACATATCAAATTGGCAGAGCCCCTGAGTTCACTATATGTGAACTCATTTTACAAATTACACTCCCCAATGAATTAATCTAGGAGTGCAGTGATCATATTAACACCACATGTGCCTCACAGAATTTTATACCACTGAGCGGTGAAGGACGAATAAATTACATTTGCTTACTACTGTTTACATACGTGAATGCAAATATAAATGAATACCAACTGACTGCCCGTGTATTGCGCCAAAATACAGAAAATCACAGCATTTGGACATGTTATCTAGGACCCCTTTGTTTCCCAAAACCAAAATCTAACACTTTGGGCAAGTGAGTTAAGGATCTGAGATGAGTTATGAGATTTTACAGGTTTATGACAATTAAAGGCACAGACTGTCCATCATATTGTTTCTAAGAAGGCTTTCTGATGCAATCCCCGGAGTATTTGACCATTGCTCCCATATCTTTATTACATTTTTTAGAGCTTTTCTTTTAATATATGTTCCCCTTTCCATGCATAAGATATTATTTAGTTTGGATTTTAATTCTTCTATCTTTGGGGGGGATTTTTCTCTCCAGTGTAGTGCTAACAGTTTTCGAGCTTGAAACAGCACTCGGGAGATGGCTACAGCTAGCACTCGGGAGATGGCTATAGCTATAGGGGAATCTGAATTCAGCCCTTCCCCTCAAACAGACCAAGTATGCAGATTCTGGGTTCCAACGATATATGGATTCCGAACACAGATTTTATCAAGTCAACTACCTCCTTCCAAAAGTTCCCAATGTTTACAGCCCCAAGTTTTAATTTTTCTAAGGCTAATAGGAATTTTTTTTACAACAAACTGAGGTCCATTTTTCCTGAGTGTGCCAATACCCTACATGTAACCTGGGAATATTTTTCAGGCACAGTGCAAAGCTCAAAAGGCAAGTAATGCAAGATTTCAATGTTATGTAAAGTTGACGTGTGGGAAATGTTATTTATTAACTATTTTGTGTGACACCACTCTCTGATTTAAGGGTACACAATTTTCAAACTTTTTGATAATTTTTTTTTTCATAGATAAACACAAGTTACAGTACAGACCAAAAGTTTGGACACACCTTCTCATTTAAACATTTTTCTTTATTTTCATGACTATGACAATTATACATTCACACTGAAGGCATCAAAACTATGAATTAACACATGTGGAATTATATACTTAACAAAAAAGTGTGAAACAACTGAAATTATGTCTTATATTCTAGGTTCTTCAAAGTAGCCACCTTTTGCTTTGATGACTGCTTTGCACACTTTTGGCATTCTCTTTATGAGCTTCAAGAGGTAGTCACCGGGAATGGTTTTCACTTCACAGGTGTGCCCTGTCATGTTTAATAAGTGGGATTTCTTGCCTTATAAATGGGGTTGGGACCATCAGTTGTGTTGTGCAGAAGTCTGGTGGATACACAGCTGATAGTCCAACTAAATAGACTTTTAGATTTTGTATCATGGCAAGAAAAAAACAGCTAAGTAAAGAAAGATGAGTGGCCATCATTACTTTAAGAAATGAAGGTCAGTCAGTCCGACAAATTGGGAAAACTTAGAAAGTGTCCCCAAGTGCAGTGGCAAAAACCATCAAGTGCTACAAAGAAACTGGCTCACATGAGTACCGCCCCAGGAAAGGAAGACCAAGAGTCACCTCTGCTTCTGAGGATAAGTTTATCCGAGTCACCAGCCTCAGAAATCACAGGTTAACATCAGCTTAGATCAGAGACCAGGTCAATGCCACACAGAGTTCTAGCAGCAGACACATCTCTACAACAACTGTTAAGAGGAGACTTTGTGCAGCAGGCCTTCATGGTAAAATAGCTGCTAGGAAACCTCTGCTAAGGACAGGCAACAAGCAGAAGAGTGTTATGATCCTAGTGGTAGAGGATCTCAGAAGTTCCAGCTAAGTTCGCAAACACAAAAACCAGCTCATAGGGAGGTGGTAACTTGGCTGACAGTATATCTAATCCTAGCACAACAACTAAAAGTAGCCGGGGAACGTACCTACGTTGATTCTAGACGTCTCGCACCAGCCGGAGAACTAACTAACCCTTTCAGAGAAAATAAGACCTCACTTGCCTCAAGAGAAAGGACCCCAAAGTTAAAATACAAGCCCACAACAAATAATAACGGTGAGGTAAGAAGAAAAGACAAACGTAAGAATGAACTAGATTTAGCAAAGAGAGGCCCACTAATTAATAGCAGAAAATAGGAAGGAGACTTATACGGTCAGCAAAAACCCTACAAAAATATCCACGCTGAATATCCAAGAACCCCCGCACCGACTGACGGTGTGGGGGGAGAATATCAGCCCCTTAGAGCTTTCAGCAAAAATCAGGAATCACATTATGAACAAGCTGGAACAAAATAGAAGCAAGCGAATAAACAAAAATAAGAAAGCAGGACTTAGCTTATCTTGCAAAGAACAGGAGACCAGGAGTAAGGAGCAAACATACATAGACTGACTACATCGATTCCAGGCACTAGACTGAGTTTCCAGGAAGTCTAAATAGGAACACCCAAGGCCTAACGAACCACCAACCTGGAGAAAGATGATCCAAGTATAATACCGCTGGTGACCACAAGAGGGAGCCAAGAAATATAGTTCACAACAGTACCCCCCCTTTAAGGAGGGGTCACCGAACCCTCACCAAGACCACCAGGGCGATCAGGATGAGCAGCGTGAAAGGCACGAACCAAATCGGCCGCATGAACATGAGAAGCGACCACCCAGGAATTTTCCTCCTGACCATAGCCCTTCCATTTGACCAGATACTGAAGCCTCCATCTAGAGAGACGAGAATCCAAGATCTTCTCCACCACGTACTCCAACTCGCCCTCAACCAAGACCGGAGCAGGAGGGTCAACAGCAGGAACCACAGGCACAACGTACCGCCACAACAAAGAACTATGGAACACATTGTGAATGGCAAACGACACCGGAAGATCCAAACGAAAAGACACTGGATTAAGGACTTCCAAAATTTTATAAGGACCAATAATGTGAGGCTTAAACTTAGGAGAGGAAACCTTCAGAGGGACATACCGAGAAGACAACCAAACCAAATCCCCAACACGAAGTCGGGGACTATATTTCTTGGCTCCCTCTTGTGGTCACTAGCGGTCTCTGAGACTCCCGGAGAGTCAGGCACAAAACTCCTAGAAAGAGCATCAGCCTTCACATTCTTCGAACCAGGCAGGTATGAGACCACAAAGTCAAAACGGGAGAAAAACAATGACCAACGAGCCTGTCTAGGATTCAGGCGCTTAGCAGACTCGAGGTACATCAAATTTTTGTGATCAGTCAAGACCGCCACACGATGCTTAGCTCCCTCGAGCCAATGACGCCACTCCTCAAATGCCCACTTCATGGCCAACAAGTCCCGATTACCAACATCATAGTTCCGCTCAGCAGGCAAAAATTTCCTAGAAAAAAAAGCACAAGGTCTCATCACAGAGCAACCAGAGCCTTTCTGCGACAAAACAGCCCCTGCACCGATCTCGGAAGTGTCCACTTCAACCTGAAAGGGAAGTGAGACATCAGGCTGGCACAAAACAGGCGCCAAAGTAAACCGGCGCTTCAGCTCCCGGAAAGCCTCCACGGCTGCCGGAGCCCAATTAGCCACATCAGAACCTTTCTTGGTCATATCCGTCAAAGGTTTAACAACGCTAGAGAAATTAGCAATAAAACAACGGTAGAAATTAGCAAAACCCAAGAACTTCTGAAGACTCTTAACAGACGTGGGTTGAGTCCAATCATGAATAGCTCGGACCTTGACTGGGTCCATCTCCACTGTAGAAGGGGAGAAAATGAAACCCAAAAAGGAAACCTTCTGCACTCCAAAGAGACACTTTGAGCCCTTCACAAACAAAGCATTATCACGCAAAACCTGAAACACCATCCTGACCTGCTTTACATGAGAATCCCAATCATCAGAAAAAAACAGAATATCATCCAGATAAACAATCATAAATTTATCCAGATACTTCCGGAAGATGTCATGCATAAAGGACTGAAACACTGAAGGAGCATTAGAGAGCCCAAAAGGCATCACCAAGTACTCAAAATGACCTTCGGGCGTATTAAACACAGTTTTCCATTCATCTCCCTGCTTAATGCGCACAAGGTTGTACGCACCACGAAGATCTATCTTGGTGAACCACTTGGCACCCTTAATCCGAGCAAACAAGTCCGACAATAGTGGCAAAGGATACTGAAATTTGACCGTGATTTTATTCAGAAGCCGATAGTCTATACAAGGTCTCAAAGACCCGTCTTTCTTGGCTACAAAAAAGAATCCTGCACCAAGAGGGGAAGAAGATGGACAAATATGTCCCTTCTCCAAAGACTCCTTTATATAAGAACGCATTGCGGCATGCTCAGGTACAGATAGATTAAATAATCGTCCCTTAGGAAATTTACTACCAGGAATCAAATCTATAGCGCAGTCACAGTCCCTATGAGGAGGAAGGGCACTGGACCTGGACTCACTGAATACATCCTGATAGTCCAACAAATACTCCGGAACTTCAGAAGGAGTAGAAGAAGCAATAGACACCGACGGGTAATCGCAATGAATTCCCTGACAACCCCAACTTGACACAGACATTGCCTTCCAATCCAAAACTGGATTATGGGTCTGTAACCATGGCAGACCCAAAACGACCAAATCATGCATTTTATGCAGAACAAGAAAACAAATCACCTCCCGATGTTCAGGAGTCATGCACATGGTCACTTGTGTCCAATACTGCGGTTTATTCTCCGCCAATGGTGTTGCATCAATTCCTCTAAGAGGAATAGGATTTTTTAAAGGCTCCAGGACAAAACCACAGCGCTTGGCAAACGACAAGTCCATAAGACTCAGGGCAGCACCTGAATTCACAAATGCCATAACAGGGTAGGAAGACAATGAGCAAATTAGAGTTAAAGACAAAATAAACTTAGGATGCAAATTACCAATGGCGACAGGACTAACCATCTTTGTTAGACGTTTAGAGCATGCTGAGATAACATGTGTAGAATCACCACAGTAAAAACACAACCCATTCTGACGTCTATGATTTTGTCGTTCAGTTCCAGTCTGAATTCTATCACATAACATTGAGTCAGGTGTCCGTTCAGACAACACTGCCAGAGGGTTAGCAGATTTGCGCTGCCGCAAACGCCGATCTATCTGAATGGCCAGAGCCATAGAATCACTCAGACTTGTAGGAATGGGAAAACCCACCATCATATTCTTAAAGGGAACCTGTCACCTGAATTTGGTGGGACCAGTTTTGGGTCATATGGGCGGGGTTTTCGGGTGTTTTATTCACCCTTTCCTTACCCGCTGGCTGCATGCTGGCTGCAATATTAGATTGAAGTTCATTCTCTGTCCTCCATAGTACACGCCTGTGTAAGGCAATATTGCCTTGCGCAGGCGTGTACTCCGGAGGACAGAGAATGAACTTCAATCCAATATTGCAGCCAGCATGCAGCCAGCGGGTAAGGAAAGGGTGAATCAAACACCCGAAAACCCCGCCCATATGACCCAAAATTGGTCCTGCCAAATTCAGGTGACAGGTTCCCTTTAATGGCTTCAGAAAGGCCATTTCTGAAATTTGCGGCCAGAGCACACTCATTCCATTGAGTAAGCACGGACCATTTCCAAAATTTTTGGCAATACACTTCAGCTTCATCCTGGCCCTGAGAGATAGCCAGCAACGCTTTTTCTGCCTGAATTTCAAGATTGGGCTCCTCATAAAGCAGTCCGAGCGCCAGAAAAAACGCATCAATATTTGCCAATGCCGGATCTCCTGGCGCCAATGAAAAAGCCCAATCCTGAGGGTCGCCACACAAGAAAGAGTTAACAATTTTAACTTGCTGAGCTGTCTCCAGACGAACGCGGTCTCAAAGATAGAAACAATTTACAATTATTCCTAAAATTCCCAAATTTAAATCGATCACCAGAGAAAAGCTCAGGAATAGGTATCTTAGGCTCTGACATAGGACTACTAGTAACAAAATCCTGAATGCCCTGCACTCGTGCAGCAAGCTGATCCACACTAGTAATCAGAGTCTGAACATTCATGTCTGCAGCAGAGCTTCAAGCCACTCAGAGGAAAAAGGGGAAGAAGAAAAAAAAAACTCAGAACTTCTTTTCTTTGAATCCCGCTTCTGTATTGCAATAAATATTCACTTAGGCCTGGAATACTGTTATGATCCTAGTGGTAGAGGATCTCAGAAGTTCCAGCTAAGTCCGCAAACACAAAAACCAGCTCATAGGGAGGTGGTAACTTGGCTGACCATATATCTAATCCTAGCACAACAACTAAAAGTAGCCGGGGAACGTACCTACGTTGATTCTAGACGTCTCGCACCAGCCGGAGAACTAACTAACCCTTTCAGAGAAAATAAGACCTCACTTGCCTCAAGAGAAAGGACCCCAAAGTTAAAATACAAGCCCACAACAAATAATAACGGTGAGGTAAGAAGAAAAGACAAACGTAAGAATGAACTAGATTTAGCAAAGAGAGGCCCACTAATTAATAGCAGAAAATAGGAAGGAGACTTATACGGTCAGCAAAAACCCTACAAAAATATCCACGCTGAATATCCAAGAACCCCCACACCGACTAACGGTGTGGGGGGAGAATATCAGCCCCCTAGAGCTTCCAGCAAAAATCAGGAATCACATTATGAACAAGCTGGAACAAAATAGAAGCAAGCAAATAAACAAAAATAAGAAAGGAGGACTTAGGTTATCTTGCAAAGAACAGGAGACCAGGAGTAAGGAGCAAACAGACATAGACTGACTACATCGATTCCAGGCACTAGACTGAGTTTCCAGGAAGTCTAAATAGGAACACCCAAGGCCTAACGAACCAGGTGGGTACCAACCTGGAGAAAGATGATCCAAGTGTAATACCGCTAGTGACCACAAGAGGGAGCCAAGAAATATAGTTCACAACAGAAGAGACTTGTTTGGGCTAATGAACACAAGGAATGGACATTAGACCAGTGGGAATCTGTGCTTTGGTCTGATGAGTCCAAATTTGAGATCTTTGGTTCCAACCACCGTGTCTTTGTGCGAAGAAAAGGTGAACGGATGGACTCTACATGCCCTGTTCCCACCGTGAAGCATGGATGAGGAGGTGTGATCGTGTGGGGGTGCTTTGCTGGTGACACTGTTGGGGATTTATTCAAAAGTGAAGGCATACTGAACCAGCATGGCTACCACAGCATCTTGCAGCGGCATGCTATTCCATCCGGTTTGCGTTTAGTTGGGCCATCATTTATTTTTCAACAGGACAATGACCCCAAACACTCCTCCAGGCTGTGTAAGGGCTATTTGACCAAGAAGGAGAGTGATGGGGTGCTACACCAGATGACCTGGCGTCCACAGTCACCAGACCTGAACCCAATCGAGATGGTTTGGGGTGAGCTGGACCGCAGAGTGAAGGCAAAAGGGCCAACAAGTGCTAAGCATCTCTGGGAACTCCCTCAAGATTCTTGGAAGACCATTTCCGGTGACTACCTCTTGAAGCTCATCAAGAGAATGCCAAGAGTGTGCAAAGCAGTCATCAAAGCAAAAGGTGCCTACTTTGAAAAACCTAGAATATAAGACATATTTTCAGTTGTTTCACACTTTTTTGTTAAGTATATACCGTAATTCCACATGTGTTAATTCATAGTTTTGATGTCTTCAGTGTGAATTTACAATTTTCATAGTAATGAAAATACAAAAAAATCTTTAAATGAGAAGTTGTGTTCAAACTTTTGATCTGTACTGTGTATCGAAGAAATTTTACCATTTACATGAAGTACAGTGTGTCAGGAAAAAACAATCTCAGAGTCAATGGGATACGTTGAAGCGTTCCAGAGCTATAACTTATATAAAGTGACAGAATTGTAAAAATTGGCTTGCTCATTAAAGAGAACCTGTCAGCAGGTTTCGCTGATATAAGATATGGCCAACTCCTTTCAGGGCTTATCTAGCCCCTGTCCAACCTGAAAGATGAAAAAAAAGTTTTATTATACTCACCCGGGGGAGGGGGGCCGTCCGGTCCAATGGGTGTCGCAGGTCCGGGTCTGGCGCCACCCATCTTCTTGCGATGCCGCCCCTCTGTTGCTTTATCGCTCCCCTGAATCGCACTCCTGCGCAGGCGTACTTATATGCCCTGATGAGGGCGGACCAAAGTACTACAGTGCGCAGGTGCTAGGAAATGTCAGAGAGGCCCAGCGCCTGTCCACTTCAGTACTTGACTCTGTCATCAACAGGAAAGGGAAGAGGATGTATTATTTTGTTAACCCTGATGGTTGATTAACTTTTAATAAACCACCTGTTTGTTTTGAATCAACAAACTGATTCCTGTGTGTGAACCAGCGTCTACTATAGAGCCGATCCCTCACTCTTTCATATATATATATATATATATATATATATATATATATATATATATATATATATATATATATATACATATATACATATATATATATATATATATATATATATATATATATATATATATATATATATATATATATATATATATATATATATATATATATAACCCCCCTTATCGTTACCTATGCCATTTTTATATAATTTATAGCATTTAAACCAAATCCCCCCATCCCCTCTTTCGCTACACTAACATGATTACAAACCCTATGTGGTGAGGCCAGTGACAACTATCAGTCACACGTCCATTTGTACTAATTGATCCCTCTACTTATAAGTTCATTTGAATGGGGCTGGCGTATCCCTGACGAAGGAAGTCGTAAGCTTTTGAAATGCGTCAAATTATGGACAATCAGCATCTTGTTTACCCGAGCGCATACCCGAGATTGACATTATTATCTTGACCCATCAGCGGTGCAATGCCTCTTGGGTCAACCGGCAGTGATTCCTTTGCAGTTGTCACCGACCTGGTCTGCACGAATCTCCTCTATTCACTGCACCACTGTTTCATTTGAACTTCTACACTGTGCAACCCTGCGGGCCATCGTAATGAGGATCAATCCATCAAGATACTCACCATAACATCCTCATAGATATCCCTGACTGACTATTGATAGAGCACAGCATTCATCCACCTCCGTATAAAGCTCCAGTACCGGTCACTGGATCGCATTCCTTCATAAACGCCGGAGACTCAAGTGCAGCTTATGCTTAAGGGTGGCTTCACACTAGAGAGAAATACGGACGAGTGCTATGCAAGAAAGAATCACATAGCACTCATGTGAAGAAACCAGATTGTATCTTAATTTCCCAGACAACCATGTTTTTGCAAAAACCAAAAGAACTGGCTTTTTATCTGTGTATTGGCTTGTGAACTTAAGTGTTTATGTCTGGTGGGTCAAGAAGACAGACTTGCCAACTGATATGCTATCTAACATACTGTGTAAAGGTACCTTCACATTAAGCGACGCTGCAGCGATATAGACAATAATGCCGATTGCTGCAGCGTCGCTGTTTCGTCGTTGTGTGGTCGCTGGAGAGCTGTCACACAGACAGCTCTCCAGCGACCAATGATGCCGAAGTCCCCGGGTAACCAGGGTAAACATCGGGTTACTAAGCGCAGGGCCGCGCTTAGTAACCCGATGTTTACCCTGGTTACCAGTGTAAATGTAAAAAAAAAAAAAAAAAACACTACATACTTACATTTTGGTGCCTGTCGCGTCCCCCGGCGTCTGCTTCCCTGCACTGTGTAAGCTCCGGCCCTAAAGCACAGCGGTGACATCACCGCTGTGCTTTGCTTTACGGCTGGCACTGACACATTCAGTGCAAGAAGCTCTGAGCAGCAGCGCAGACGCCGGGGGAAGTGACAGACATCAGAAGGTGAGTATGTACTGTTTTTTTTTTTTTTTTTCTACTTTTACAATGGTAACCAGGGTAAATATCGGGTTACTAAGCCTGGCCCTGCGCTTACTAACCCGATATTTACCCTGGTTACCATTGTAAAACATTGCTGGCATCGTTGCTTTTGCTGTCAAACAGAACGATACACGCCGATCTGACGACCAAATAAAGTTCTGGACTTCTAGCTCCGACCAACGATATCACAGCAGGATCCTGATCGCTGCTGCGTGTCAAACACAACAATATCGCTATCCAGGACGCTGCAACGTCATGGATCGTTATCGTTATCGTTGGAAGGTTGGTCAGTGTGAAGGTACCTTAAGTCTGTAATAGTGACTGTACATTGAGTGTGTTAAGCTTTGTTTATTGATGTGTGCTTATATGCTAATAGTGCTACTTAATCCCATCACTAGTGTTGAGCATTCCGATACTGCAAATATCGGGTAACGGCCGATATTTGCTGTATCGGAATTCCGATACCGAGTTCCGATATTTTTGCGATATTGGGAATCGGAATCGGAAGTGTGCGGTGCGTATGGTTCCCAGGGTCTGGAGGAGAGGAGACTCTCCTTCAGGCCCTGGGATCCATATTCATGTAAAAAATAAATAATAAAAATAAAAAATATTGATATACTCACCCCTCCGGCGGACCCTGGCTCTTAGCAGTGCCTCCGTTCCTAAGAATGCAGGGAATGAAGGACCTTCGATGACGTCGTGGCTTGTGACTGGTCGCGTGAGCGGTCATGTGACCGCTCATGCGACCAATCACAAGCCGCGACATCATCGAAGGCCCTTCACTCCCTGCATTCTTAGGAACGGAGGCAGACGCTTGGACCGGTAAGAGCCAGGGCCGTTGGAGGGGTGAGTATATCAATATTTTTTATTTTAATTCTTTATTTTATACATGAATATGGATCCCAGGGCCTGAAGGAGAGTTTCCTCTCCTTCAGACCCTGGGAACCATTCCGATATTTTGTGTCCCATTGATATGCATTGGTATCGGGTATCGGTATCGGCAATATCCGATATTTTTTGGATATCGGCCGATCCAATCCGATACCGATACCTTTGCATATCGGAAAATATCGCTCAACACTACCCATCACCATTGTTTACCTTATCTTGATGTTGGACTGAAAGACCCTGTGTAATTCTAAAAATAGCTTACATGCCTTGGGTATAAAAAGACTGAGAGATCACATCCTGGAGACTGAAGAAAGACAGAGCTACGAGCCAGACATTCTGCAAACCACCCAACAGACAAGAGAAAGAACTGCAGCCAATTCATCATGGCACCATCACGAGGGACACTGATCTAGTATTCTATAGGATACAACCTAGGGGTTTTCGGCTCCGGTTGGAAGGACACAGATCTGATCCAGTGACCATCTCTGAACCATGAATATGTTTGGAGAAAGCCAGAGTTGGGACCCGCTGGTCGCCTGGTTCCATGGAGATGGTCAGATAAGCCAGGTGGTGACTCTCGTGTCAAGTGGCTTTGGACCTTGTATGGACTCTGTGGACAGTTCTTGGATATCTCCCTATGCTTATCGTTACCCCTTCTCTGTGCATTCATCCACAGATGGAGTAGCGACCCTGGGAGCTCTGACATCATGTCATACTGGAAATACATGGAGACGCAGTGATATTTTATATGCGCCCATGTAGCCAAACAATTCCAGCCATGGTGAGATTGTTCTGTTTGCTATTGTGTGTTGTGGTTCAATAAAGTATTGCCACACTGTTTTACCTTAACCCTGTGTTGTCTGTGTAGTGTATTGCCCACGGGGAGATAGAGTTGGCGTTCAATGGTATGAGCCGTGGTCCATGCAGTCTTGCTAAAGACTGCCAGGCCAGCGGACGAGAGTACCCACTGCAACTCAGACCAATGTTAATCTAAGGGGCAGCTCCCATCACCGTTTTTTTATCGGCCGTATTACACGTGCGAGAGAAATCACAGCATGCTGTTTTTTGCACCGTATTAAGGCCAATGCAAGTCTATGGGTGCAAGAAAAAAATGTGCTACACATGGACCATGCGTGTGACTTGCAAGAAATATGCCCGCATTTTTCTAATTTCAGCCCATTGAGCCATTAAATTAACCCCTTCCCGACCCATGATGCCACGTAGGCGTCATGAAAACCCGTGCCTTCCCGACCCATGACGCCTATGTGGCGTCATGGAATGATCGCGTCCCTGCAGATCGGGTGAAGGGGTTAACTCCGATTTCACCCGATCTGCAGAGACGGGGAGTGGTGCTTCAGCCCAGGAGGGGTGGCTTCACCCCCTCGTGGCTACGATCGCTCTGATTGGCTGTTGAAAGTGAAACTGCCAATCAGAGCGATTTGTAATATTTCACCCAAAAAAACGGTGAAATATTACAATCCAGCCATGGCCGATGCTGCAATATCATCGGCCATGGCTGGAAAACCTAATCTGCCCCCACCCCACCCCACCGATCGCCCCCCCAGTGCTCCGGTGCGTGGTCCGCCCCCCTAAGTCGTCTTGTCCGCTCCTCCGTCCTCCTGTTTGCTCCCCCCGTGCTCCGGTGGCCCCCCCCATGATCCGATCACCCCCCCCCCCCCCCTACATACTTACCGGGCCTCCCAGTGTCCGTCCGGCTTCTCCATGGGCGCCGCCATCTTCCAATATGGTGGGCGCATGCGCACTGCGCCCGCAGAGTCTGCCGGCTGGCAGATTCATTTCAGAAGTATTTTGATCACTGCGATATAGCCTATCGCAGTGATCAAAATGAAAAAAAAGTAAATGACCCCCCTTTATCACCCCCATAGGGACAATAATAAAAATAAATAAAATATATATATTTTTTTTCTGCTAGGGTTAGGGTTAGAACTAGGGTTAGAATTAGGGTTAGAATTAGGGTTAGAATTAGGGGTAGGGTTAGGGTTAGGGGTAGGGTTAGGGCATGTGCACACAGTGCGGATTTGGCTGCGAATCCGCAGCGGATTGCCTCGGATCCGCAGCGGATTGGCCGCTGATCCGCAGCGGATTGGCCGCTGCGAATTCGTAGCAGTTTTCCATCAGGTTTACAGTACCATGTACACCTATGGAAAACCAAATCTGCTGTGCCCATGGTGCGGAAAATACCGTGCGGAAACGCTGCGTTGTATTTTCCGCAGCATGTCAATTCTTTGTGCGGATTCCGCAGCGTTTTACACCTGTTCCTCAATAGGAATCCGCAGGTGAAATCCGCACAAAAAAACACTGGAAATCCGCTGTAAATCCGTAGGTAAAACGCAGTGCCTTTTACCTGCGGATTTTTCAAAAATGGTGCGGAAAAATCTCACACGAATCCGCAAAGTGGGCACATAGCCTTAGGGTTAGGGTTGGAATTAGAGTTAGGGTACCGTCTCACAGTGGCACTTTGATCGCTATGACGGTACGATCTGTGACGTTCCAGGGATATCCATACGATATCGCTGTGTCTGACATGCAGCAGCGATCAGGGACCCCGCTGAGAATCATACGTCGTAGCAGATCGTTTGGAACTTTCTTTCGTCGCTGGATCTCCCGCTGTCATCGCTGGATCGTTGTGTGTGACAGCTATCCAGCGATGCGTTCACTTGTAACCAGGGTAAACATCGGATTACTAAGCGCAGGGCCGCGCTTAGTAACCCGATGTTTACCGTGGTTACCAGCGTAAAAGTAAAAAAAAAAAAAAAACGTACATACTCACATTTCGGTGTCCTTCAGGTCCCTTGCCGTCTGCTTCCCGCTCTGACTGTCTGCCGGCTGGAAAGTGAGAGCACAGCACAGCAGTGACGTCACCGCTGCGCTCTGCTCTCACTGTACGGCGGCACTCAGTCAGAGCGGGAAGCAGACGGCAAGGGACCTGAAGGACACCAAAATGTGAGTATGTACGTTTTTTTTTTTTTACTTTTACGCTGGTAACCACGGTAAACATCGGGTTACTAAGCGCGGCCCTGCGCTTAGTAACCCAATGTTTACCCTGGTTACCCGGGACCTTGGCATCGTTGGTCGCTGGAGAGCGGTCTGTGTGACAGCTCCCCAGCGACCACACAATGACTTTCCAACGATCACGGCCAGGTCGTATCGCTGGTCGTGATCATTGGTAAATCGTTATGTGAGACGGTACCCTTAGGGTTGGAATTAGGGCTAGGGTTGGAAATAGGGTTCAGATTAGGCTTGTGGTTAGGGTTAAGGATAGGGTTAGGGTTGTGTTGGGGTTACAGTTGTGGGTAGGGTTGGGATTAGGGTTAGGATTAGGGTTGGATTTAGGGTTACGGGTGTGTTGGGGTTAGGGTTGTGGTTAGGGGAGTGTTGGGGTTAGGGTTGTGATTAGGGTTATGGCTACAGTTGGGATTAGGGTTAGGGGTGTGTTGGGGTTAGTGTTGAAGTTAGAATTGAGGGGTTTCCACTGTTTAGGCACATCAGGGGTCTCCAAACACAACATGGCGCCACCAATGATTCCAGCCAATCTTGCGTTCAAAAAGTCAAATGGTGCGCCCTCCCTTCCAAGCCCCGACGTGCGCCCAAACAGTGGTTTACCCCCACATATGGGATACCAGCGTACTCAGGACAAACTGGGCAACAACTATTGGGGTCCAATTTCTCCTGTTACCCTTGCAAAAATAAAAAATTACTTGCTAAAACATAATTTTGAGGAAAGAACAATTATTTTTTATTTTCACGGCTCTACGTTATAAACTTATGTGAAACACTTGGGGGTTGAAAGTGCTCACCACACATCTAGATAAGATCCTTTTGGGGTCTAGTTTCCAAAATGGGGTCACTTGTGGGGTGTTTCTACTGTTTAGGCACATCAGGGGCTCTGCAAATGCAATGTGACGCCCGCAGACCATTCCATCAAAGTCTGCATTTCAAATGTCACTACTTCCCTTCCGAGCCCTGACATGCGCCCAAACAGTGGTTTACCCCCACATATGGGGTACCAGCGTACTCACAACAAACTGGGCAACAAATATTGGGGTCCAATTTCTCCTGTTACCCTTGTGAAAATAAACAATTGCTTGCTAAAACATCTTTTTTGAGGAAAGAAAAATGATTTTTTATTTTCACGGCTCTGCGTTGTAAACTTCTGTGAAGCACTTGGGGGTTGAACGTGCTCACCACACATCTAGATAAGTTCCTTGGGGGGTCTAGTTTCCAAAATGGGGTCACTTGTGGGGGGTTTCTACTGTTTAGGCACATCAGGGGCTCTGCAAACATAACATGATTCCCGCAGACCATTCCATCAAAGTCTGCATTCCAAATCGTCACTACTTCCCTTCCGAGCCCCGCCATGTGCCCAAACAGTGGTTTACCCCCACATATGGGGTATCAGCGTACTCAGGAGAAACTGGACAACAACTTTTGGGGTCAAATTTTTCCTGTTACCCTTGGAAAAATTAAAAAATTCTGGGCTAAAAAAATATTTTTGAGGAAAGAAAACACATTTTTTATTTTCACGTCTCTGCGTTATAAACTTCTGTGAAGCACTTGGGGGTTCAAAGTGCTCACCACACATCTCGATAAGTTCCCTTGGGGGTCTAGTTTCCAAAGTGGGGTCAATTGTGGGGAGTTCCTACTGTTTAGGCACATCAGGGGCTCTGCAAACGCAACGTGACGCCCGCAGAGCATTCCATTAAAGTCTGCATTTCAAAACGTCACTACTTCCCTTCCGCTCCCCGACGTGTGCCAAAACAGTCGTTTACCCCCACATATGGGGTATCAGCATACTCAGGAGAAACTGCACAACAACTTTTGGGGTCCAATTTCTCCTGTTACCCTTGGGAAAATAAAAAATTGTGGGTTAAAAAATCATTTTTGAGGAAAGAAAAATAATTTTTTATTTTCATGGCTCTGCGTTATAAACTTCTGTGAAGCACTTGAGGGTTCAAAGTGCTCACCACACATCTAGATTAGTTCCTTGGGAGGTCTAGTTTCCAAAATGGGGTCACTTGTGTGGGAGCTCCAATGTTTAGGCACACAGGGGCTCTCCAAACGCGACATGGTGTCCGCTAATGATTGGAGCTAATTTTCCATTCAAAAAGCCAAATGGCGTGCCTTCCCTTCCGAGCCCTGCCATGCGCCCAAACAGTGGTTTACCCCCACATATGGGGTATCATCGTACTCAGGACAAACTGGACAACAACATTTGGGGTCCAATTTCTCCTATTATCCTTGGGAAAATAAAAAACTCCGGGCTAAAAATCATTTTTGAGGAAAGAAAAATATTTTTTTATTTTCATGGCTCTGCGTTATAAACTTCTATGAAGCACCTGGGAGTTTTAAGTGCTCACTATACATCTAGATTAGTTCCTTGGGGGGTCTAGTTTCCAAAATGGGGTCACTTGTAGGGGAGCTCCAATGTTTAGGCACACAGGGGCTCTCCGAACGCAACATGGTGTCCACTAACGATTGGAGCTAATTTTCCATTGAAAAAGTCAAATGGCGCGCCTTCCCTTCCAAGCCTTGCCGTGCACCCAAACAGTGGTTTACCCCCACATATGAGGTATCGGCGTACTCAGGAGAAATTTCCCAACAAATTTTAGGATCCATTTTATCCTGTTGCCCATGTGAAAATGAAAAAATTGAGGCTAAAAAATTTTTTTTGTGAAAAAAAGTACTTTTTCATTTTTTACGGATCAATTTGTGAAGCACCTGGGGGATTAAAGTGCTCACTATGCATCTAGATAAGTTCCTTGGGGCGTCTAGTTTCCAAAATGGGGTCACTTGTGGGGGAGCTCCAATGTTTAGGCACACGGGGGCTCTCCAAACGCGACATGGTGTCCGCTAAAGATTGGAGCCAATTTTTCATTGAAAAAGTCAAATGGCGCTCCTTCGCTTCCGAGCCCTGCCGTGCCCACAAACAGTGGTTTACCCCCACATATGAGGTATCAACGTACTCAGGACAAATTGGACAACAACTTTTGTGGTCCAGTTTCTCCTTTTACCCTTAGGAAAATAAAAAAAATTGTTGCTAAAATATCATTTTTGTGACTAAAAAGTTAAATGTTAACTTTTTCCTTCCATGTTGCTTCTGCTGTTGTGAAACACCTGAAGGGTTAATAAACTTCTTGAATGTGGTTTTGAGCACCTTGAGGGGTGCAGTTTTTAGAATGGTGTCACTTTTGGGTATTTTCAGCCATGTAGAACCCTCAAACTGACTTCAAATGTGAGGTGGTCCCTAAAAAAAATGGTTTTGTAAATTTTGTTGTAAAAATGAGAAATCACTGGTCAAATTTTAACCCTTATAACTTCCTAGCAAAAAAAAAAATTCTTTCCAAAATTGTGCTGATGTAAAGTAGACATGTGGGAAATGTTATTTATTAACTATTTTGTGTCACATAACTCTCTGGTTTAACAGAATAAAAATTCAAAATGTGAAAATTGCGACATTTTCAAAATTTTCACCAAATTTCCGTTTTTTTCACAAATAAACTCAGAAATTATCGACCTAAGTTTACCACTAACATGAAGCCCAATATGTCACGAAAAAACAATCTCAGAACCGCAAGAATCCGTTGAAGCGTTCCTGAGTTATTACCTCATAAAGGGACACTGGTCAGAATTGCAAAAAATGGCAAGGTCATTAAGGCCAAAATAGGCTGGGTCATGAAGGGGTTAAATGAGGAAAAGCAGTGAGAAATGTAAAGCCATACAGATGTCATACGGATATATAGATGCGAGGAAATTGCATCATCGCATTGCCGACGGATTACACATAGATGGCCATGCAGAGAACATTGGTGCGATTTTCTGCCGTGAGAAACGGACTGTTTTTTTTATATGTTATATGTGACGCTGGCCTAACTCGCATAATTCCAGGATCTCTGTACCACACGTATCAACTGGTCTTCAGTGACTCCACACCGGGTCTCATACTATATGATCCTGTCTCTATACCTCTGCTGTTACTTAGGAATATGAAAAAGTAAGCGGAGAGCTTCCCTCACCTAACCACAGACACATATTATATATGCAGGGTGGTCCAAAAGTAGGTGGACGATATGTGTAATAGGGTTATGAAGGGGAAGATTTATCAAACATGGTGTAAAGTGAAACTGACCTAGTTAGCAACCAATCAGATTCCACTTTTCATTCTTCATGGACTTTTTGGAAAATGAAAGGTGGAATCTGATTGGTTGCTAAGGGCAACTGAGTCAGTTTCGCAGATCCAGTTTTAACAGATAAATCTCCCCCAAAATGGCAAATAATTTAAATACAGATCAAAGAAAATGGATTTTAAAAGAGTATTGGAAATCTCAAAATGCTGAAACAGTTAGAGCAAATCGGGTTGAAACATTTGGTACTCAAGCCCCAAAGAGACAAGCCATTTACCGCATTCGTGACAAATTTGATACCACTGGCTCAATCCTTAATGCTCAAAAAACTGGTCCACCCAAAACAGTCTGTAGAGAAAATAATAAACAACTTGTTGCTGAAACATTTGTTCAGAGTCCAAAAAAGTCCACCAGAAGAGTCTCTTTAGAATTGGGAATTTCACGAGCTTCCATCATGCGAATCCTGAAATCTACTGGGTGGAAAGCTTATCGTCCACGTCTAATTCATGGTTTATTGGAGGATGATCCAGACAGGTGGCTGCAATTTAGTGAGATTATGCTTAACAAAATTGAAGAAAATACAGTAATTTTAGATAACATTATGTGGAGTGATGAAGCTTCTTTCAAATTATCTGGCCATGTTAACAGACATAATTGTATTTACTGGTATAATGAGAACATGCATTTAACATTAGAGCAACAACTAAATGAGTCTGATGTCAATGTTTGGGGTGGTATTTCAAGTTTTGGTGTTTTGGGACCTTTTTTTTATGGAACAGTCACAGGAGATAAGTATCTCAAAATTGTAATGAATCAAGTTGTTCCTGTTATGATCCTTAGTGGCTGAGGATCACAGAATGGACTAGCTTAGTTACTGAACATAGAACGAGCTCTAGGGAAGTGGTAACTGGACTGACCGCAAAACCTGATCCTAACCAAACACACTAAAGGTAGCCGGTGAACGTGCCTAAATTCCTGGACGTCTCGACGCAGCCTGAGAAACTTGCTACCCCTATAGAGAAAGTAAGACTTCACTTGCCTCAGAGAAATGACCCCAAAGATATAGGAAGCCCCCAACAAATAATAACGGTGAGGTAAGGGGAAAATACAAAACGTAGAAATGAAAACAGATTCAGCAAATGAGGCCCACTAATACTAGATAGCAGAAGACAGACAGGGAACTGTGCGGTCAATAAAAAACCCTATACAAAATATCCACGCTGAGAATTCAAGAACCCCCACACCAACTAACGGTGTGAGGGGAGAAACTCAGCCCCCTAGAGCTACCAGCAAGCAAGGAAATCACATATTAGCAAGCTGGACAAGGACAAATAAATAACCAAGAAACATATTGAACACTGATGAGCAAAAAATAACCAAACAGGAACTTAGCTTCTCTTGGAGAGATTGATAACAAAGGAATTCAGGAGCGATCAAAATAGCACTGAATACATCGACAGCAGGCAACCACTGAAAGTCCAGGTGAGCTAAATAGGAAACCAGCTAACAGATAACGAGACAGCTGAAGCCAGCCCCAGACCTGCAGAATGACACAAAGAGCCACCAGAGGGAGCCCAAAGACAGCACTCACACAGTACCTCTTGTGACCACAAGAGGGAGCCTAAAAACAGAGTTCACAACATGTTCCCCAGTTACAGGAACAGCCTAATTCAAATGACCTTTATTTCCAACAAGATGGGGCTCCTCCACATTATTCAAGAGTAGTCCCCGAGTATATTGATGAAACATTTCCTAATAAATGGATTGGCCGAAGAGGCCCACTTGATTGGCTGGCACGTTCACCAGACTTGACCCCAATGAATTTTTTATTTTGGGGAGTACTCAAGAACAAAGTTTATAGTCAAAAACCAAAAAAGTGTAAGTGATTTGAAAAATTACATAAGAGATGCATTTCAAGAAATTAATACCCAAAGAGACTTGTGCAAAAATGTTTGTCGAAGCGTAAGAGGCAGACTTCAAAGCTGTACAAATTGTGATGGAAAACAGTTTGAGCACCTGCGTTGATAAAATTTAAGGGCTTTTGTATTATTGTTCAAAATAAAATGTAATTGTCAATGTTATGCTTGTGTTAGTAAATATAATTTTATATATAAATAAAAATAAATGTTATTATTTTCTGTCCACCTACCTAATTTCACAGTGCATAAACCCTTACCGACTGGGCAAGTCTGTTTTTCTGCTTTTGTTTTTTATCCTGTCATTCTTTCAAAAGCCATAACTTTTTTTTTATTTTTACATCGATGTAGCTGTATGTGAACTTGTTTGTTTTGCAGGATGAGTTGTGATTTTGAATTCACATTGAGTAGTAAACTGTATTGAAAAGTGGGTAAAAATTACAAGTGGTAGAAATTGCACAAATACTGCAATTCTGAAATAGTTGGTTTGGATTTTTCTTCATTGTCCTGTAAAAAATAACCTGACAATATGATTCTCCAGGTCGGTATAATTACAGCGATGCTTGTGTATTTTTAATATCTATATTTTTTAAGTGGTGAAAAAAAATCAGAAATGTGTCAAAATAAATAAAATAAAATAGCTTGCTGCCATTTTCCAAAACCTGTAACATTTTAATTTGTCTATAGATTGCTCTGTGTGAGGATTTGTTTTTGCATAATACTGGATGTGCCAAAAGCTGATCAAGCAATAAACATACAGTAAGTTTGCATCATAAATTGAGGTTCTTGACTACACGTGATTTGGTTCTTGGAACCTAAAAGTGGTACCCAGCCTAATGATTATTTTTGATTGCTGGTCAAATCTTGAGGAACAATTAGTGACCACTGCTTAAAATCTGCCATTGATTCATCTCTGCAGCCCACTGGTAACAACTATTTTTTCCCCTTATTTATTAACCTGTATAGGTGCTGGATTGGATTGAGAACCATGGAGAAGCATTTCTTAGTAAACACACAGGAGTAGGAAAGTCTCTTCACAGAGCAAGGGCATTGCAAAAACGTCATGAAGATTTTGAGGAAGTTGCACAGGTAAATATCCACCAAATGATTGCTATGAAAATAAATTAAAAGTATAGTTGTTTGTGTTGTAGAAATTCACTCACTCTTGGCAGCGGTTGAAGTATATGCACAGACATATGGTGTCTTGATCACACAGAAAGATTTATTGAAAGTCCATAAACTTCCAGCATACAAACACAAATAGCCTCTTCTGTACACAAAAGGTATAATATATAAAAAAAACATTTCATACACAGGAACATAAAGGCTCACCCATTTAGATATGACAGGTCTTAGAGATAGGCGAACCAGAGCAATAAAGTTTGATGTCCGTGCCCGAACAATAGGTTTTTGGTACAGACACCGAACACCGACTTCACCAGGAAGTCCATGTTATTGTTCATGTTCAGCCTCTGAACACTGGTTGGTTATCAAGAATAGAAGGGGCCCCACTCTTGATTTTTTATTTAAATAAATATTTTCAAAAAAGCGGCGTGGGGTCCCCCCCCCCATTTTTGATGACCAGCCAAGCTAAAGCAAACAGTTGGGGGATGGTATTTTCAGGCTGGTAATGGATATTTTAACCCCACTACAGCCTAAAAATAGCAGCCCCCAGTCACCCAGAAAAGGCACATCTATTAGATGCGCCAATTCTGTCTCTTTGCCCAGCTCTTCTTACTTGCTCTGTAGCTGTGTCAATTTGGGTTCATAGTTGTGGGATTGATGTCACCTTTGTATTGTCAGGTGACATCAAGCCCACAGATTAGTAATGGAGAGGCATCTATAAGACTACTCTCCATTACTAATCCTATAGGTGTATTGTAAATAAACACACAGCCAGAATAAAGTCTTTTATTTGAAATAAGACAAAACACACTTTTACTTTATTATTTAAAAATAACAAACACAATTATACTTAGCTAATGCCCATTCCATTGAATCCCTCATCTCCTGTAATAAAACAAAAATGAAAAACAACAATATCCCTCACCTGTCCGTCATTCTGTCCCACACCATAATCCATGTCTTGAGGATCAACTGTTTTCAACCTGGATGGGGCCAAGATGCGATCATCCAGGCTGAGAACTACTGGGGAATGAGGAGCTGCGAGCGTAGCATTAGTGACTAGCGGTGATGTCATCGAGGTTACTGACTGTCATATTGGCTGCTTTCCCAGCCGGCCGAATGAACTGCAGTGACCTCGGTGAGATCACCACTAGGTCTGTGATAAAGTCTCATGGTGTAGTGCTGATCTCATAGAGTTCACTAATTTCTCACAGTAAACTGCGGTGAACTCTCTGAGCTCAAAGCTGCACCGTGAGAGGTTCTCACTGTGCTAGCGGGGATCTCACTGAGATCACCGCAGTTCATTTGCCCGGCTGGGAGCATATGCCTCAATGACCTGCGGTAACCTTGATGACATCACTGCTGGTAATTGATGCTTCACTTGCAGCATCTCATTCATCAGTGGTTCTCAGCCTGAACAGTCGCATGTTGGCACCGTTCATATTGAAAACTGTTTGTCCCCCAGATATGGATTACGTAGTGGGACATAATGACTGACAGGTGAGGGATATTTGCAAAAATGAGGAACATAGCAGCACTCTGTAGAGACCGATATATATGCGAACACAAAATCTATCATAATTAGTGTTGAGCATTCCGATACTGCAAATATCGGGTATCGGCTGATATTTGCTCTATCGGAATTCCGATACCGAGTTCCGATATTTTTGCGATATCGGAAATTGGAATCGGAAGTGTGCGGTGCGTATGGTTCCCAGGGTCTGGAGGAGAGGAGACTCTCCTTCAGGCCCTGGGATCCATATTCATGTAAAAAATAAATAATAAAAATAAAAAATATTGATATACTCACCCCTCCGGCGTACCCTGGCTCTTAGCGGTGCCTCCGTTCCTAAGAATGCAGGGAGTGAAGGACCGTCGATGACGTCGCGGCTTGTTATTGGTCGCGTGAGCGGTCACGTGACCAATCACAAGCCGCGACGTCATCGAAGGTCCTTCACTCTGCATTCTTAGGAACGGAGGCAGACGCTTGGACCGGTGAGAGCCGGGGCCATCGGAGGGGTGAGTATATCTTTCTTTTTTATTTTTATTCTTTATTTTATACATGAATATGGATCCCAGGGCCCGAAGGAGAGTTTCCTCTCCTTCAGACCCTGGGAACCATTCCGATATTTTGTGTCCCATTGATATGCATTGGTATCGGGTATCGGTATCGGCGATATCCAATATTTTTTGGATATCGGCCGATCCAATCCGATACCGATACCTTTGCATATCGGAAGGTATGGCTCAACACTAATCATAATTGCTGAGTAAACTGTAATAAAAAGTAAAAGAAAAATTATTTACGAAAGTAAAGGTTCTTAGCGCATAAATTGGTCAATTCATGTGAGCCCATTAACCGTGACAAGGTGACACTTCTCTGATCGGTCCTATCATCTAATAAATGTGTCTCTTGTGCCTATTAAAGTCTACAGTGTGAATGGGCAAAAATACCTCTCCTGCGTTACAAACTTTCACATTAAAGTAAGCTGGTAGGAAACAGAGTTGATTATAAACAACACCCTTAGGCTGATGGGTGGGGTGCAGAGTCAGAAAGGAGGAGGTAACAACCACCAATGGATAACTGCATAGAACAAAAAAACCTGACCATCACCTCCATATAGTATTAACAGATGCCTACTGCAATGAATACAAAGCTTGCAAAAAGGAGGAACACAACAGCATTCTGTAGAGACCAATATATGCGAACATAGATCACCGTTTGTACTGTGAGAAAGTCTCATGCTGTGAACTGCGGTGAGCTCAACGGTGCACCATGAGACTTTCTCACTTTGCTAGCGGGGATCTCACTGAGGTCACCGCAGTTCATTTGCCCAGCTGGAAATGTAGCCTCAGTGACCTGCAGTAACCTTGATGACATCACTGCTGGTAATTGATGCTTCGCTTGCAGCAGCTCATTCATCAGTGGTTCTCCGCCTGGACGGTTGCATGTTGGCACCGTCCATTTTGAAAACTGTTTATCCCCCATATATGGATTACATAGTGGAACATAATGACGGACAGGTGAGGCATATTGTTGCTTTTTTATTTTTTGCTTTATTACAGGAGACGAGAGATTCAATTACTATAAGACTAGTAATGGATAAGTGTCTTATAGATGCCTCTCCATTACTAATCCATGGGCTTGATGTCACCTGACAATACAAAGGTGAAATCAACCCCACAAATATGAACCCCACTTGCCACCGCTACAGGGCAAGTGGGAAGAGCTGGGCAAAGCACCAGAATTGGCACATCTAATACATGCTCTTTTTCTGTGTGGCTGTGCAATGCTATTTTTAGGCTGGGGGGCAATATCCATGTGTTGTGAATTTTGTTTCTGGGCTCCCCCGGTGGTCACTGGTGGTACTGAACTTGTGTGCTTCATCCCCTCTGTTCACCTGTTTCCATCAGGATGTGGGAGTTTTCTATTTAGCCTTGCTGCTCAGTCATTTCTATGCCGGCCAACAATGTTACCAGAAGCCTTTCTGTTGCATGTTCCTGCTCCTAGACTACTATCAGCTAAGTTGGACTTTTAGTCCTAAGTTTGTTTTGCATTTTTTGTTCCAGTTCTCTGTGATTGAATATTTCTGAGGCTGGAAGCTCTTGTGAGCTGAAATTGCCACTCTGGTGTCATGAGTTGATATTAGAGTCTTAAAGTAATTTCAGGATGGTGTTTTGAAAGGGTTTTCAGCTGACTGTGTAAGTTCCCTTTCTGTCTTCCTACTATCTAGTAAGCGGACCTCAATTTGCTAAACCTATCTTCATACTTCGTATGTCAATTTCCTCTAAAATCACCGACAATATATGTGGGGGCTACTGTCTGCCTTTTGGGGAAAATTTCTCTAGAGGTAAGCCAGGTCTGTATTTTCCTCTGCTAGGGTCAGTCAGTCCTCCGGCTGGCGCTGGGCGTCTAGGGATAAAACGTAGGCACGCTACCTGGCCACTGTTAGTTGTGCGGTAGGTTTAGCTCACAGTCAGCTCGAGTTCCCATCTTCCAAGAGCTAGTCATTTTGAATGCTTTACTACGTTCTCTTGCCATTGAGAACCATGACAGTAATAGAAAACTCCCACATCCTGATGGAAACAGGTGAACAGAGGGGATGAAGCACACAAGTTCAGTACCACCAGTGACCACCGGGGGAGCCCAGAAACCAAATTCACAACATCCATGGCTCCTTACCAGCCTGAGAATACCTACCCCCAGCTGTATGGTTTATCTTGGCTGGTTCTCAAAAATTGGGGGAACACCACACCCTTTTTTTACTAAAAAATCGGAGTGGGGGCACCTTTATTTTTGATAACCAGCCTTGCTGAAGCTGACAGCTGAGGGTTGCCGCCCCAGCTTTGAGTTTTGCCTGGCTGGTTATCAAAAATACAGGGGAACGTATATATTTTTTTTTATTTTAAATCATGTATTTACAGTGCAGGCTGATGAGTGCTCCCATCAGATGCCGTCTGCTCTTGCTGCAGGTGTAGGTAGGATGGGAGCAGTAGTCCCGTCAACTAACACCATTGACCAAAGGTAACCTATTTACCTCCAATCACAACTGCGGTTTCACGCTGTCACTTGATAGCTTGGGAACCACAACCTTTACTGTCGAACAGAAGCAGTGTTTGCCACGCTGTTTAGCAACAACAATACTAATATTTTAACTCAGAAAGAGTTCAGAAATAAATATTTTGTGTAATAACCATGATTTTTAATCACAGCTTTCATGCATCTTGGCATGCATTTCACCAGTCTTTCACACTGCTTCTGGCGCAAAAATGTAAGCAGTTCTTCTTTGTTTGATGGCTTGTGACTATCCATCATCCTCTTGATTACATTCCGGAGGTTTTCATTGGGGTTCAGGTCTGGAGATTGGGCTGCCCATGACATGTGGTGGTCTCTTAATTTTTGCCAGAGCTGTATGTTGTTTAGGCACACTGTGGGCCTCAGAAGAGAAGGGGGCATTTAGATTTGGGAGCAGAGAATTTTATGAATTTCTTTTGGCAGTTGAGGAGCTATATCATTTTTTCCAGAGCCTTTGTACTACCAGTAATGTGGAAGCCCCCTATATTACCATTAACAGATGACAGACCTGAGTGGATACTTGCAATTTTGTGGACTGAGTTGAATCTTTTATTGGGAATGTTTTACAAAACGTTTAGGATCATGATTTATCCGGCACTCTACGCTGAACACTTACCGTATATACTCGAGTATAAAAAATTTGGGCTGAAAATCTCGGCTTATACTCGAGTATATACGGTACTTTGGAGTTTCCATCTAAGGGCTCATTTCAACATGCGAGGCACACGTCCGTATCTCGCATGTGGAAACCAAGCTGTGGCGCCGACACTCAGGTGCTTTCCCCTTGAGAAAGCACGTGGGCGAAACGCGCATCGGGGCGTTCTGTGCATGGTGGTCGTGATCTACAATGGGTAAGCATTGATTTATATCCCTACTGTGGAGTTTCCTTCATCCGGGTATTTATTTGATATATGATTATAACCTTATAGGATGGATAGTGAAGCTCATGTGGGAGTAGAGTAACATACGTATATGATACAATGCCATATGTTTTACCACCACTGCACATGGATTTTTTGCTTGGTCTTTTGAGATCCTCACATGATATGATGTAATTTTTAAATACTAACGTTCAATAAACTTTATTGATTTTATATCTTGGAGTATCGTAGTGGTCTATGAGTATTTTGTACTCATCTTTTGGTTATACGGTTTATTTGTCCACTATTTTTGGACTTGGTAAAGTAATTAATGGAGAAGCAAGTATGGTAATGCTTCTAGCCGGTGGTATTTTCTTATGCTATTGGAATCTTTATTCTGATATACATTCACACACACTCTCCCTTTATATGCATTTGTCTTTTTTATAGAAAAACGCAAAAACAAAATTCACTCCTCAACATTTTCAACAAGAAGAAGTAAAATGTTAGGGATTTATGAAAATCACAGAATCAATTGACATGTTAATAATATGCCAATGAAAAATGAAAGTAAAATGTCCAAAACATCTAGAATTTTTTAGTATCATACATGTGTGCCATACACATAAATACGTGGACTTGCACGCTTTGACATCTCTTATCAATGAGGTTATTAATGGCCGCATGCTGCTTGTGTCTCTGGACTTGTCTTTCATGGAGCACATCTGGGACCTCATTAGTGAGCAGTTGTAAAGTGAGCTGCCAGCAGCTGATCCTGATAATTTGTGTTCCCAAGTTCACTGGCAGAACATTCTTCATAGAAAAATTGATAACCTAATTGATACCATGCCTATGCGTGAAAGTATGTGTGGTGCTAATATTTCATACTTAATAAATTGAAATGTTAAGAAAATGTTTTAATTTCCTCAACATTTCAATATCATTATCATGTCTATCAATAGTGATTTTCAGAATTCCACAACTTTTGAGGTTATTGGCGCTGAAATTTCATTGTTGAGTAGGGTATTTTGATTATTTTTATATTAGACATGTTATCTTATCCGATTAACTTTTTTTTTTTTTAAGTATAGCTAATTTAATTAAGATTTCATCTTTGGAATTTGGTATATTATTTACAAAAAAGGTGTACAGTTTTGATTTATAGGTGTCAACTTTTTGGAACTAATAGTATTTTCGATAATATAGAAACTGCAAAAAATGTTTAGAAAAAAATCATTAATCACTATTAAATCGCCTCCATGAATGCAATGCATCACTTGAGAAAATGAGCAAAGATTTATGGGATAATTGGAATAGTAAGGGATTTAACAGGTGAATAATATCAGTTATTTTAGTATATTGCCTAGCTTTTCTAATTCTATTGTAATTGATAAATTGCTAAAGTGGATGCAACTGTGCATCCAAATTGCTTTATTTAAAATACAAGTGGATGTGCTGTTATGTTTAGTTGATGGACATGAGATGCTTAATCCTTCAGATGCAGTGCTCAGTAGTAACCATAACCTCTAGTTGGTTAGAAAGAGAGGAGTCTCCCTCTGTCACCACTTTGGTACCCTGCAGTGCTGTCACTAACCACCAGTGGCAGCAGAATTCTACCACAGCAATTAGCCACAAATTGGTGCTATTAAAAACCACAACACAACCCAATAATTACCTATTAAACAACTAAGAAAGAAAAAATACAAATATTTTAGCTATTAATGTGCAGATGCTAAAAATAATAAAGAATAGGATTGGTGCTAAAGGAATTAAGCTTATGAAGAACAAACAAGTTAATCCCTCTATACTACTTACTTTCTCTGAGTGTTAAACGGTTGTCGACTATTTCATCATTGATGAACTATCCCTAGGTGTTGGACCCCAGCCTATCAACTGTTATTGGTGTCAGCAGTAGCGGCTGGTAATGCTCACATGCAGAGCTGCTCCGTCTTCTGACAATGGCCGGAGCTGGATACTGCACATCAGTCTCCTTTTGATTTGAATAGGAGGCGGATGTGTAGCACATTGCTGCAGCAGAAGTCCAAGCAGCTCCGCAAGTTAGCATTTCTGGCCGCCGACTGATCAGACATTGATGACCTATCCTAAGGGTAGGTCATCAATGAAAAAGTAGTGGACAACCTCTTTAATGCTTTTCTTGTGTGGTTACTTTTTTCTGTAAAACTGTACTTTGTCCTATCCATTGCATGGTGATGTGTTCTTTTTTTGTTCTTGTTTTTTATTTTTTTCTCATCAATGTTCAGAATACATACACAAATGCAGACAAGTTGCTGGAAGCTGCAGAACAGTTGGCACAAACAGGCGAGTGTGACCCGGAAGAAATATATCAGGCAGCTCATCAATTAGAGGACCGAATCCAAGATTTTGTGAGGCGTGTTGAACAGCGGAAGGGTTTGTTAGATATGTCTGTTTCACTTCAATCACATGTCAAGGAGGTAAGTTGCCATATTTTACATTTTATGGTTTTGATACATGAACTGAACAATCTGTTCCTGGATTGTTTGTTAATTTATTTAAATATATACCCTCATGGCCAGAAGTGTTGGCACCCTTGAAATTGTTACAAAAAATGAAGTATTTCTCCCAGAAAATGTTTGCAATTACACGTTTTGTTGCATGCATTTATTTTTTAGTGTGTGTACTGGAACATAGAAAAATTGCAAATTGGACATAACTTGAAATAAAATTATGACCTAGGATGCAAACCCAGCTTTCTGACACTGGACACTACATTGCCACACAAAATCATTTGGTAATCATATTTCATGATGCCTTACACACAGTCAAGTCACAGTGCCAGATGCAGCAAAATAACCCCAAAACATAATTGAACTTCCACCATATTTGAATGTAGGCGTTTTGTTCTTTCCTCATTCCGTTTTCAGTAAACAGTAGAGTGATGTGCTTCAACAAAACTTTAACTTGGTCTCGCCCAGGGGCGTACATACCGCATGTGCAGTCGATGCGGCTGCACAGGGGCCCGGAGGTGGAGGGGGCCCCCCGCAGGATGGCTAATAATGAGGGCAATCTGGCCCCGAGGCTCCAGGGGGCCCCTGGCCAGATTGCCTTCATGTGCGGCAAGCTCCCCTGACTGCAAAAGAACATGGCAACGGAGGAGCAGCGATCCATCCTGCTCCCTTCCCATGCTTCCTGTTTCTCACAAAGCGCGGCTGGACGCTGCTGTGCCAGAGAGAGGAAGCTGACGGTGATCTGCGGAGAGGTAGGTGTGTGTGCAGTCTTCTTCCCCCCTGTGAGCTCCTCTTCCCCTCGCACTGCTCTGCAGTATACTAAACACCCGTGATTGCTGACTTAAGACTAAAATCTGTGCAACTAAACTTCAACTCCGACAAAGCTCCAGCTCTGCATGAGTTGAAGCGATGCCAATCAAAGGACAGTGAAGTCACATTAGTAGCAGGAGAATGTGCTGAGGGGAGGTAAGGAGAAAAGGGGTCTCTTCCCTCTGCATTCACTTTACTGAGCATACCATAACAAAGAACGGACAAATTGCTGCCAGAGAGAAACTTAACATCCAAAGCTTTGTAGCAGTCATATGCAGCACGAGCAGGCTCCTTCTAGGAGATGCAGCAGCTGTGTAGGAAGCTGGAATCAGGTCCTCAAGAAGAGCTGTGTGCAGAGTATTCAGTGCTATAGGTGCATCCCCTCTGCGACCTGCTGTACTCATGGCAGCAAAGGAACCAGAGAATAACATGCAAAATATATGGGATTTTACTATCTGTTTCTCTATCTATCTGTCTGTCTGTCTATCTATCTATCCCATATATATCTATATATTATCTATATATCTATCTATATATCTATCCCATATCTATTTATTATCTATTTATCTATCTCCTATCTATCTATATCATATTTATTATTTATCTATCTATCTATCTATCTATCTATCTATCTGTCTATCCCATATCTATCTATCTATCTATCTATCTATCTATCTATCTATCTATCTATCCCATATATATCTCTTTATTATCTATCGTCTATCCCATATCTATCTATTATCTATCTATTAAGGAATTTTTTTCTCCAATGTGGAGCTTACTCTTTGCCACATGGGTTTTTTTTTGCCTTCCTCTGGATCAACATGTAAGGGTATGTTAGGTTAGGCTATGGGTTAAACTAGATGGACTTAAAGTCTTCCTTCAACCTTAATACCTATGTAACTATGTAACTATCTTTCTCCTCTCTATCCCATATCTATCTATATATTGTCTATCTATTCTCTATCTATTATCTATCTATCTATCCCATGTCTATCTTTCTATCCCATATCTATTTATCTATCTACTATCTATCTCATATACTGTATATCTATTATCTACTATCTATCGATATATCTATTACCTATCTATCCATCTATCTCTCTATTATATATCTATTATCTATCCATCTATCTATGATCTATCTATTATCTATCTATTCTATCATCTATCTATTATCTATCTACTATCTATCTTCTATCTATGTATCATCTATCTCATATCTATATATCTATTATCAATCTATCTATCTCTATATCTATTGTAGCGTGGCTAAAGGTCTTATAGTCGACAGAAGGTATGTTTCGCAGAGATGGCTTGTCTCTGTGATGTAACCCGGAGTGTTTTCTTTAATGCACATAAGCAATAAGGGATCATTTAGTACTCTTAGGTCTGGGTTACTAGTAGCTGTGAGAGATGGGAGGGTCTGGCTACCCATATACCTTACCCCTGGGTAGGGGCATCATCATACCTCTATATGTGTTTGTGGACCTGTGATGATGTCACTACCATGTGACTAATCACGTGATGGGTTCTTGGGTGTGGTTAGAGCTATATAATGTAGCCTAATGCTTGACACAGGACCTGCATGTGGGGAGGTGAAAGCCTCCAATGTGTGTTGCGGCTCCAGGACTGAGTCTGAAGTACTGGACATTTGAACTTTCTTTTGCCTGAGCTAAAGGCTATTTGTTTTCTCTGCTTTGTTTTGTGGGTTTATGAGGCGATAAACCCTGTGAACTTTAAAAGCAATGTGCCTCCTGATTGTCACCCACTGCACCTGAGCAAGCACAACCCCTACACTATCTATCTCATATTTGTCTATCTACCCCCAACAATAGCAGATCCTGGTATATTTGGGATCTTGGGCAATGGAGGCTCACTGGAGCAGCTATGAGACTCTGCACTAGGAGAGAAGTCAACACAATTTGATCATTTTTGCATGTCCAAGAGAGCAATTAATGAATTATCAGACCTCCTGAATCTCCCCAGAGGTGGAGAAAATGATCCAGCCTTTTGAACGTCAACTACTGATCCGCTTCCTCCTGTCAGATAATCCACCATCAGTGTTTGGTAATGACTTGCTCCCCACTCCTATTGGAAGTGCCTACGTTCCTAACCCCTCTCCCCCATACTAGTTAAAAACCAAATCTCTTCCTATGGAGAAATCATAGGGAGAAAACTGTCAGTTTAAGTGATTGGTGCTGGGAATAGCCAACTAGGGAGCACATCAGACCAATCAGCCAAGAAAAGTAGTTTCTGGCTGGCTTTTAAAGCATTTTTACTCTGAAATATCACAGCATTTCAAGGTATAGCTTCCAGTTTGCAATCGTGCAGTGTCTGATTCAAGCTGCCCCTGGGCCGCATGCATTTGACATCAGGATCACTTTAACAGAATGTCCTTTCTGCGTATACTTCACCGGTGGTGGAAAGGGAAATAATGGGGGTGGTGGGGAGAAAGCAATGATGGAGATGGTGAAGCGGGCAATGATGGGTGTAGTGGAATGGGCAATGATGGGTTGGTGAGGGAGAAAGCAATGATGGAGGTGGTGAAGATGGCAATGATTGTGGTGGGGGAGAAGACAATAATGGGATGGCGGGGGGAGGAGGGCAATGAGGGGTGTGGGGGATTGGGATGGGAGGAAGGTTGATTTATAATGAATTTGGGAACAGGGGGAGGAAGACATTATTTTCGCTTATGTCTAACACAGCCCCTTACTATATAGTGTACTCACTTATATATAACACAGTCTCTTAGTGTACAGTATACTCGCTTATTATGTTTAGCACCATTTCTCAGTATATAGTGTAGTCACATTTTATGATGCTGTCTCTTACTTTATAGCTTCTTCTGCTGTTATGTACAGTGCTGTCTCTTACATAGTGTATTCTTGTTATTTTTATTATTCACATCACCCTTTTTTATTACATAGTCCCCTCTCTTGTTAGATATAAAATGACTGCTGATGGAGGAGCCACTGACCAGACGACCAGTCCATCAGCTCCTCTATTAGAAAAGAAGCTTTCCCATGCTCTACCTGCCATCGTTGCATTACACAGCTAACAAGACAGCACAGTATGTAATTAAAAAAACAGGGCTCTATAATATCCAATATGTAAGTGCTGTACATAACAAGAGAGACTATGTAATATATATACATGTTTGTGTGTGTGACTAATATATATATATATATATATATATATATATATATATATATATATATATATATATATATATTTATTTATTTATTTATTTGTAATGTAGCCTTGTCACCATAGAAGGAGAGGGGCCTAGGCACATTTCTTACACAGGGGCCCAAAGCTGTCAGTGTCCGCCCCTGGTCTCGTCTGTCCACAAGACACTTTCCCAGAAGGATTTCTGCTATTTTGGCAAACTGCAGTCTAACTTTTTATGTCTCTGTGTTAGCAGTGGGGTCTTCATGGGTGTCCTGCCATAGCGTTTCATTTCATTCAAATGTCGACAGTTCACATTGACACTGATGCACCCTGAGCCTGCAGGGTAACTTGAATTTCTCTGGAACTTGTTTGGAACTGCTTATTCCCCATCCATATTATCCTCCACTACAAGGTTTAATCAATTTTTCCCTGCTGTCCAGGGAGATTAGCTGCATTGTTGTAGGTTGTAAACTTCTTGATTATGTTAAGCATCGTGGTCAAAGCAACTTTAAGGCTATGTGCACACGTTGCGGATTTGCTTGTGGAATTTTCTGTGCAGATTCTTCCCTCTCTTGCCAGAAAACGCAGGCACGGATTTGTTGCACCTCAATATCTGGCACAGCCGCCGCCACTCGGACAGGAGCGTTCAGCTGCATAGAAATTCATGCAACCGCACACTCCGGTCCCAGTGTCAGCGGTAGTGCCGGGTTTGAGGTGCGAGACTCATGCAAGTTTCTCCCAAGTATGACCCCGACCTTAAACACAATATCTGTTTAATAAAAAAAAAAACTAGAAAAAAAATTTGTGTGGGCTCCCGTGCAATTTTCAAGTCCAGAGTGGAAAAGCCAGTGACTGGGGGCCAATGTTTATAGCCTGGGAAGGGGGTAATAACCATGGGTCTTCCCAGGCTATGAATATCAGCCCACAGCTGTCTGCGTAGCCTTTACTGGCTATTAAAATAGGGGGACCAAAAAAAATGACGTGGGGTCCCTCTATATTTTATAGCCAGAAAGGCTACACAGACAGCTGTGGGCTGATATTCATAGCCTAGGAAGGGGACCATGGATTTTGCCCCCCCGACTACAAATACCAGCCCACAGCTGACCCAGAAATGGCGTCACATTAAGCCCAGTTAGTAATGCAGAGGCGTCAATAAGACACCTATCCATTACTAATCCTATAGTAGTGAAGGAGTTAAAAAAAGACATAGCCAGAAAAAAGTATTTTAATATTCTTAATTTCACCATACTTACAACCACGCCTAATTCCTGTGACACCCTCGATCGCCTGCAAAAAATTAAAAATAGTAGACCAACCGTATACTCCCTGTCTGACGCAGTTCAATTAATAATGAGTGTCCCACGACGATCTCCCCTATAGCAGGGGTGTCAAATTGCATTCCTCGAGGGCCGCAAACAGGTCATGTTTTCAGGATTTCCTTGTATTGCACAGGTGACAATTTAACCACCTGCACAGAAATCTTGAAAACACGCATGGTTTGAGGCCCTCGAGGAATGCAGTTTGACACCCCTGCCCTATAGAACAGTGACATTGTGTGATGTCACTGCTCTATAGGCCTCCAGTGACACACTGACAGGAGAAAATGGCTCCTTCTGTGCATCACTGAAGAGGTTACTGTAGTTAATTGCTCTCACTTTATGGCAATGCTGTGTTGGAATTTTCCCACACAGCAATGCCACAATTGACAGTATGAACTATACTGTTCTTTCAGTAGCAGAGGGATACAGTGTGCAAGGATACCTTCCGTCTTTGTGTCCCGGAGCCCCTGGAGAGCGGTCGCATCAGCAGATGTATGACTGTATGTACTGTATATGTGTATGTGTTATTTTTTTTGTTTTGTTTTACACTTGAACACAGTAGCCGGATGATGGGACTGCACAGTGCTGCTCACACACAGCCCCGCAGACGACTACAGACACACAAACACATGCACATCTTCCCCGCACACACACAGTCTCCGTCCATGCATAGTCTCCACCCACACACTCTTCCCTCTCCCGATCTGCAGCGTTTCTCGGACCCAACTCCACAGCGAAACCACAGATCCTGCGGTATTGCTGCAGATTTGATGGAATAAATGCAAGTCAATGGGTGCGGAAACGCTGCAGATCCGCAAAAAGAATTGGCATGGTCATTTTTTGAATCTGCTGCATTTTCAGTGCGGAATTTTCCACACCATTAGCACAACATTTTTTTTCCCCCATTAATTTACATTGTACTGTAAATCACTTGCGGATCTGCAGCGTTTCTGCGTGGAAAAAACTACTACTCATCTACTCATATTTCTATTCTCCATGCTTAGACTATAGTTACACCATCAGTATTAGGTCAGTAGCTCACATCAGTATTTGTAATCCAAAACCAGAAGTGGGTCAAAAATGCAGAACTGCTGCACTTGTTTGTATTATACTTTTCCTCTTGTTATTTCTCACCTGGTTGTGGCTTACAAATACTGATGTAAAATACTGACCAAATACTGATAATGTGACCAAAGCCTTAGTGTGGCACACACAGACACACTATGCAAATATTAACCCCTTCACCCCAAAGCCTGTTTTCACATTCGTGACCAGGCTAATTTTAACAATTCTGACCACTGTCTCTGTATGAGGTGATAACTCTGGAACTTTTCAATAGATCCCACTGATTATGAGAATGTTTTCTTTTAACATATTTTACTTCATGATAGTGATAAAAATTTCCTTGATAAGACTTGGATTTATTTTTTTAAAAATTGGAAATTTGGCGTAAATTTTTGAAATTTCGCAATTTTCAAATTTTAATTTTTATGCCCTAAAATAAGAGTCATGTCACATAAATGGTTAATAAGTGCCTACTTTACATCAGCACAATTTTTGAAACATAGTTGTTTTTTTATTTGGACGTTATAAGGCTTAAAAGTTGGCCAGCGATTTATAATTTTTAAAACAAAATTTGCAGAACAATTTTTTTGGGGGGATCACATTTGAAGTGACTTTGAGGGGCTTATATGGCATAAAATATCCAAATATCACACCATTCTAAAAACTGCACTCCTCAAGGTACTCAAAACCTCATTCAAAAGTTTTTTATTAATCCTTCATGTAAGGGAATGTGGAAGGAAAAAATAAACATTTAACATTTTCACAAAAATTGTCCTTTAAACATTTTTTTTTTATTTTTGCAAGGTTAACAAGAGAAAATAGACCAGACAAGTTGTTGTGCAATTTCTCCTGAGCATGCCGATACCCCATATGTGGGGTAAAACCACTGTGTGGGTACACGGCAGGGCTTGGCATGCAAGGGGCACCATTTCACTTTTTGAATGTAAAATTTGCTGACATAATCAGCGGACGCCATGCCATGTTTGGAGAGGCCCTGATGTGACTAAATAGTGGAAACCCCCTACAAATTACCCCAGTTTGGAAGCTAGACCCCTTAAGGAACGTATCTTGATGTATATTGAGAACCTTGAATCCACAGGTGCTTCACAGAAGATAATAAAGTAGAGCCGTGGAAATAAAAAAAAAAAAAACAATGCATTTTTCACAGATAAATCTTTTTTAGCTCCAAATTTTGCATTTTCATAAGGGTAACAGGAGAAATTGTTCCATACAATTTGTTGTGCAATTTTTCTGAATACGCCGATACCCCATATGTCAAGTAAAACAACTGTTTGAGCGCGCGGCAGCGCTGGGAAGGGAAGGAATGCCATTTGACTTTTTGAATGCAAAATTAGCTGAAATATTTATCGGACGCCATGTCGCTTTGGAGAGTCCCTGATGTGTCTAAACAATGGAAACCCCCTACAAGTGACATCATTTTGGAAACTAGACCCCTTTGGGAACTTATGTACAGTGGGGCAAAAAAGTATTTAGTCAGTCAGCAATAGTGCAAGTTCCACCACTTAAAAAGATGAGAGGCGTCTGTAATTTACATCATAGGTAGACCTCAACTATGGGAGACAAACTGAAAAAAAAAATACAGAAAATCACATTGTCTGTTTTTTTATCATTTTATTTGCATATTCTGGTGGAAAATAAGTATTTGGTCAGAGACAAACAATCAAGATTTCTGGCTCTCACAGACCTGTAACTTCTTCTTTAAGAGTCTCCTCTTTCCTCCACTCATTACCTGTAGTAATGGCACCTGTTTAAACTTGTTATCAGTATAAAAAGACACCTGTGCACACCCTCAAACAGTCTGACTCCAAACTCCACTATGGTGAAGACCAAAGAGGACACCAGAAAAAAATTGTAGCCCTGCACCAGGCTGGGAAGACTGAATCTGCAATAGCCAACCAGCTTGGAGTGAAGAAATCAACAGTGGGAGCAATAATTAGAAAATGGAAGACATTCAAGACCACTGATAATCTCCCTCGATCTGGGGCTCCACGCAAAATCCCACCCCGTGGGGTCAGAATGATCACAAGAACGGTGAGCAAAAATCCCAGAACCACGCGGGGGGACCTAGTGAATGAACTGCAGAGAGCTGGGACCAATGTAACAAGGCCTACCATAAGTAACACACTACGCCACCATGGACTCAGATCCTGCAGTGCCAGACGTGTCCCACTGCTTAAGCCAGTACATGTCCGGGCCCATCTGAAGTTTGCTAGAGAGCATTTGGATGATCCAGAGGAGTTTTGGGAGAATGTCCTATGGTCTGATGAAACCAAACTGGAACTGTTTGGTAGAAACACAACTTGTCGTGTTTGGAGGAAAAAGAATACTGAGTTGCATCCATCAAACACCATACCTACTGTAAAGCATGGTGGTGGAAACATCATGCTTTGGGGCTGTTTCTCTGCAAAGGGGCCAGGACGACTGATCCGGGTACATGAAAGAATGAATGGGGCCATGAATCGTGAGATTTTGAGTGCAAACCTCCTTCCGTCAGCAAGGGCATTGAAGATGAAACGTGGCTGGGTCTTTCAACATGACAATGATCCAAAGCACACCGCCAGGGCAACAAAGGAGTGGCTTCGTAAGAAGCATTTCAAGGTCCTGGAGTGGCCTAGCCAGTCTCCAGATCTCAACCCTATAGAAAACCTTTGGAGGGAGTTGAAAGTCCGTGTTGCCAAGCGAAAAGCCAAAAACATCACTGCTCTAGAGGAGATCTGCATGGAGGAAAATAGGCCAACATACCAACAACAGTGTGTGGCAACCTTGTGAAGACTTAAGGTACCGTCACACTAGGCGATATCGCCAGCAATCCGTGACGTTGCAGCGACCTGGATGGCGATATCGCTGTATTTGACACGCAGCAGCGATCTGGATCCCGCTGTGAAATTGCTGGTCGCTGCTAGAAGGTCTGCACATTATTTGGTCGCTAGGTCGCCGTGTATCGCCGTGTTTGACAGCAAAAGCGACGATACCAGCGATATTTTACACTGGTAACCAGGGTAAACATCGGGTTACTAAGCGCAGGGCCGCGCTTAGTAACCCGATGTTTACCCTGGTTACCAGCGTAAAAGTTAAAAAAACAAACAGTACATACTCACCTGCGCGTCCCCCAGCCTCTGCTTCCTGACACTAAAGCGCCGGCCCTAAACTGAAAGTGAAAGCAACAGCGGTGACGTCACCGCTCTGCTGTTAGGGCCGGAGCTCAGTCAGCGTCAGGATGCAGAGGCTGGGGGACGCGCAGGTGAGCATGTACTGTTTGTTTTTTTTAACTTTTACGCTGGTAACCAGGGTAAACATCGGGTTACTAAGCGCGGCCCTGCGCTTAGCAACCCGATGTTTACCCTGGTTACCCGGGGACCTCGGCATCGCTGGTCGCTGGAGAGCGGTCTGTGTGACAGCTCTCCAGCGACCACACAGCGACGCTGCAGCGATCGGCATTGCTGTCGCTATCGCTGCAGCGTCGCTTAGTGTGACGGTACCTTTAGAGAAAACGTTTGACCTCTGTCATTGCCAACAAAGGATGTATTACAAAGTATTGAGATGAAATTTTGTTTCTGACCAAATAATTATTTTCCACAAGAATATGCAAATAAAATGATAAAAAAAAACAGACAATGTGATTTTCTGTATTTTTTTTCTCAGTTTGTCTCCCATAATTGAGGTCTACCTATGATGTAAATTACAGACGCCTCTCATCTTTTTAAGTGGTGGAACTTGCACTATTGCTGACTGACTAAATACTTTTTTGCCCCACTGCATATGTGTACTGAGCATCTTGGATCTCAAGGTGCTTCACAGAAGTTTAGAACGTTAAAGTGAACCTGTCAGCCGATTGCGCACAGTAATCTACACACAGTGTCAGGTTGACACCGTTATACTGATTAAAATGAAACCTTGGTTGATGAAATCCATCTTGTGGTTGTTGTCTAATCTTTAGTCTCAGTTTTGAGATAATGATATGCCCTTGTTCCGGGCGGGCCTGGACGGGAGGGGGGTCGTTATGTGGTTCTCTGATTAGGTATTCATAATGCAGACTGCTGACCGGTCACTGATCTCTGTGACCTGCCTTCTAGTGTGCATAATTAATACCTGTACATACGGAAGAAAAAAAAAACCTGCAGGCAGGTGCCAGCCGTGGCACCTGCATTGTAGCATAATCACGTTTAGTGTCCTAGTAATCACTGTTCTTGATTTTATTGAGCGAGTACAAAAAAAAATCAATGTGAAAATGGCTCCCGCCGCTTCTGCGCAGTAGCAGCTATCGGTGTATGTAGAGATTTCCATCTCCAAGATGGTGCCGTCTGTGCAGTAGCAGCTCTCGGCGATCAATAACATAAAAAACAGTGATTACCAGGACACTAAAGTGCGAATATGCTGCAGCTCAGGTGCCACGGCTGGTGCTTGCCTTCAGAAGGGTTTTTTTTTCTTCAGTATGTACAGGTATTTAGTATGCAAACTAGGGGGCAGGTCAGTGAGGGATCAGTCAGCAGTCTGAATTATGAATTACTAATCAAAGCACCACATAAAGACCCCCCCTCCAAGCCCGCACCGACACGGTCATATCATTAACTCAAAACTGAAGATAAACAACAACCACAAGATGGATTTCATCAACCAAGGTATTATTTTAATCAGTACAATGGCGCCGACCTGACTCTGTGTAGGTTACTGCACAATCCTGCTGACAGGTTCCCTTTGAAGCCGTGAAAATTTTTTAAAAATCACATTTTTCCCACAAAAATCATTTTTAGCTACAATTTTTGTATTTTCAAAAGGGTAACAGGAGAAAATGGACCCCAAAAATTTGTTGTGCAATTTCTCATGTTCACTGATACCCCATATGTGGTTGAAAACTACTTTGGATGCACAGTACAAAGCTTACAAGGGAATTAGCACCATATTGCAGTGCAGATTGTACTTTGAGGGTGCCATGTTACATTGGCAGAGCCCCTGAGGTGTCAGAACAGCATAACCCCCCATAAGTGACCCCATTTTACAAACTAAACCTCTCAATTAATTCATCTAGGGGTGCAGTGATTATATTGACACCACAGTTGTGTCACAAACATTTATACCATTGGGCAGTGAAGAAAACAATAATTTACATTTTTACCACCAAGTTTGTGTGTTAGCCCCAAGTTTTACATTTTCATACTGGGAAATGGGTAAAAATAGCACCAAAAATTTGTCCCACAACTTCTGCTGAATGCAGAAATACGCCATATGTGGCTGTACAGTACTGCTTAGACTTCTTTCACACTTCAGTTGTTTGGCATTAGTCAGCTCCGACATTGTGACGGATCGACGGATCCGTCAAAATTGTTTAGAAAACGGTTCTAACGGATCCGTTTTTTTGACGGATCAGTTACAAAAAACGGATCCGTTAGAACCGTTTCGACTGTTTTTAGATCCGTTGTAACCATTTTTTGATGGATCCGTTTTTTAAAAAAGGAGGATCTCAATGTGATTGGCTACTGGAAACTACTGGGAAACTATATATACATGTATTTACACCACATCTTTGAAAGGTTGTAGAGAAAGTGGCAAAGATGGAAGGGGTGCTGGCGAATATTGTGAAGATATGTGCGGATTTCACTTTTGAGGCTAATCGGTTGGCAGTCATCGTTCGAGACAAGGAGGAAGAAAGACTGCACATCCTGCGGCAACGGCGGAAGAGAAGGCTGTGGATCCATCCTATCACAGCCCAACGTATGACCCGTGGCGTTTATTCCACACTGTATATTGAATTGAGGGAAAATCCTGAAAAATTCTTCAGCTATGTGCGCATGAAAGCGGAAAATTTTGAAATTTTGTTGGGCCATGTTGAAGAATCAATACGGAGACGAGACACCCAGATGCGCTTCTCCATATCACCAGCGGAGCGTCTGATGTTGACTATTCGGTAAGTTATTCTTTTTTTTAATGATTCTCTTTCATCAGACTTATAACTGTAATGTTGTTTTTTGAAGTTTTTATTAATTATTGTCTTTTCCTTTTGTTAACAGATTCCTTGCAACTGGAGAATCGTTTTCATCCCTACATTTCCAGTTCAGGCTTGTGGGATATCCACAATCTCAGGGATCATCAGAGAGACCTGCTGGGCATTGTGGGATTGCTTACAAGCGGAATACATTCCAGATCCATCACAGGAGAGGTGGCTGGAGATTGACCACAATTTGGAAAAAATATGCCAGTTCCCAAATTGCGTGGGAGCAGTCGATGGGAAGCATATAAGGATTGTCAAACCTTATGGCTCTGGATCTGAATTTTACAATTACAAAAAGTACTTCTCAATTGTATTGATGGCCATAGCCAATGCACACTGCAAATTTATCGCTGTGGATATCGGTGCGTATGGATGCGCAAATGACTCCCAGATTTTTAAAACTTCACCAATGGGGCGTCGTTTGTATGGAGAGACATTTGACTTTCCACAGCCTAGACCTCTCCCTGGAACCACCGGTCCACCATTACCATTTGTGTGCTTTGGAGATGATGCCTTCCAGCTTTCACCACACTTGATAAAACCCTATGGAAGTAGTGGACTGACCCAGAGGAAGAAAATTTTTAATTATCGGTTAACCAGAGCACGAAGAGTTGTGGAATGTGCCTTTGGCATATTAACTGCTAAATGGGGAGTCCTACTAACTGCAATTAAACTGCAGACTGACACTGTTGATGATGTGGTGAAGGCTTGTGTGGTACTTCACAATTTTGTATTATCCAAAGAACATGTTTCCCTGGAGGGTAATGTGTCAGAAACCACCTTGCGGGATTACCACAACACAAGTTTTTGCAGTCCAGTAGCAGTCTCCAGAATGCGGGACAATTTTGCAGACTACTCCATGTCTCCTCAAAGATCAGTTGACTGGCAGTACGAAATGGTGTAAAAAAATTTTTTTTCACACTTGTAAATATACCATGTTTTTTGTTTTGTTACAAAACCTTTGGACTTTAACCTCGCAGTATTGTATGTTTTGTACCGGTACCCCTTTACACATTTTCTACTGTTACTTTTACCATAACCTTTGTGGTTTTTATACAGTTTAAAAAAAAAAAAAGGAAAGGCAATAAAATTGTTTTTAAACCAAAACAAGTTTTATTTATGTATACGTTTACAGGTTCTCATAATTTGTGGTGGAGATAGTAGCGGAGGGGCTGACAGGGTAGACCACATCGATAGTGGGGGACAGGACATCACGGGGAGGAACAGAAGTGGAATGGGTGGTGAAAACATGAGGTTGGGCAGGGAGTTGAGGTACAGATGTGGACTGTGGAAGGTATGGTGAAGGTGTTGGTGGGATTGGGAATGGTGAAGTTAAAGGGGAAGAATGGAAAGGGGAAGATAGGTACTGGGAAATACTGAGGGGGAAGGAAGGAATGGAGTAGAAGGAGGATGGACGGGAGGAGGATGGACGGGAGGATGATGGATGGGAGGAGGATGGACAGGAGGATAGACGGCAGCTGGAGGGGGAAAGGTGTTGAAACATGAAGGGTAGGTGGAGGGGCTTGGGACATCGCCTGTGCTAGAGCAGTGTGGCAGCCTTGCATCACATGCATCTTCAGGTCAGGAGTTAAATTTTCCATGTGCCTGAGGACCGACTGAAAAAAACAGTGTCTTGGTGACTGGTTTGCATCTGAATGCATCCTATCCAGACGACTGCTGAGTTCAAGTATGCTTTTGTTAACCATATTGTACCCAGCAGATGTTTGCTCACCCAAAAGCTTGATGGCATTCTGGAAGGCTGCATTCAGATGCAAAAACTCCGGCGCATAGCTCCTTTCCTGACCTCTCTGGCGCTGCCGTCCTGACCCCAAAGGTGGTCTAGATGTTGCGGCAGTGTCAGAGGGGTGGGGTAATGGGAACTCTAAATCACCTGCAGCTTCATGTGACAAAAAGTCTTCCCTGCTGCTCCAGCGCTGTTGGATGGGGCCGAGGGATCAAACAAAAGGGAAGGTACAGATACAGAGGGGTCGGGTCTTTCGACGTGGTCCCTGGTGGCGGACTCCTGTGAGATCGCTCCAGAGGGGTGCAACTCTGATGCAGGCTCCAGAGTGCTGCAGACAGTGCTGTTAAAGAAGAAAAAAAAATAGTATCTTGATATTACAATTGCCCTTGCTGCCAAAAAAATTTGAAGGTTACACATTTTAACAGTTTGACTGAATACATGTGGTGTTGAATATTTACCTTCTGCTCAGCAGCGTCGACCGGAGGAACAACAGGGCTCTGGCATATTTGTACCTGCTCCTGCGTCCTCTAGATCCACTCGGGGCCTGCATCTCCTTGTTAAACTCCCTCTTGAAGCGATCCCTGAGTGACCGCCACCGCACGATAACCCTGTTACCTGGAAAGATGCAGCAAAAATTGGTTACTACACATTAAATCATGCTAACATAAGTTAATGAAGTGTGAATACTTACACCCTAGATCCTGGGCCCCAGCGTTGAGTTCCCCCCAGTTCTCCAGAACAGCACCGCACACTTCCTCCCATAGCCGTCGGGTTATGAACTGGTCAGCATGGCGGCGGTCCGCCATGTTCCACAGCGGCTCCCGATTTTGGACCTCTTGGATGAGGGTGTTCACATCTATCTTCCTCAGCCTGTTCGGGAGCACGCTGTGAAGCCTTTAAAAAAAAATAAAAAAATAAGGGAAAGATTATACCACATGAATTTTAAAATTTACTAAACACCAAACCAAAAAGGAACTTACTCTTTGGTGACCGCCGCGATTAGCATTCCGACGACTATGGGAGGTGCTTCGAGGAACTCTAGGGCGAGCCCCGGATTGTGAAGACTAATAAAAAAATAAATAAATAAATTATGTGCTTGGATGGAGGCATATGTTATGTGTGTGCTGCGCTGAATGTTTGTGTTGGGTGTAGTGTGTCGTATGTGAGGATCTGTCTCTGCAAAACTTACACTATGCGCTCCCGCTCCTTGCATTTCTCCACCCTGCCCGTCTCCTTCTGGAATCCTTTCTGCTTCAGCTTCCTGTGAAAACAGACTAAATACATGTAGGGTTCAAAAACATATGTTACCATAGTTGTACCCAAAAAAATTTATGAAGAAAAAATATAAACACCTCAGGTGGCTGACGATGTGATGGGGAGGCTCCCAGAAGAAGACATTATGGTCCCTGTTTCAAACTTGGGGGGCCTGCCTGCGTCTGTCTTGGGTCCCTCTTGGTCCCTAGAATCTGCAAGTATAAAGAGAGTTCTAAGATACTATACAAAAGGATAGATGCAGCTTTCGGGACTTTATACTTACATCTGTTTTCCAAACTTGGGGGGCCTGCCTGCATCTGTCTTGGGTCACTCTTGGTCCCTAGAATCTGCAAGTATAAAGAGAGTTCTAAGCTACTATACAAAATGATAGATGCAGCTTTTGGGACTTTATACTTACATCTGTTTTCCAAACTTGGGGGGGGGGGCTGCCTGCGTCTGTCTTGGGTCCCTTGCTTGGTACCTCTAATATCTTCCAATTTAAAGACAGTTTTAATTAGAATGATTTTGTATTGGTATGCCAACTTACATTTTGATTCCCCCCCTACAAAAAATTATTACCACACCAAGAAAAAAAAAAAAAAAATGAGTGTTAACTTGATGTGCTTGATGCACAAGCTGCCAAACCCTCCACCTCCTGTTTCCTCCACAAAAAAAACAAAACAAAATTCCTTGAAAGCAACACCAAAACTACTTCAAACTTGATATGCGCCATGCGCATGCTGGTAAACCTACTCCCCCCCCCCCCCCCCCCAGACAAAGTGTCAACCTTATAAATAATTTCCCTCATTCAGTTAAAATACCGATACCCAAAAATGTCAATTATGATTACCCTACAGTTACTATTTTCTAAAACCAGATAACATTTTCTATACCAATGGTTTGGATTCCGCATTTGTATATAGAACTTTTATTGCATGTATACCCAGTTTTAAATTTATTTTGAAATCAGTCTACGGACAGTTTTGTGGAATTTTTATTACTATTTTTTTTTTTTTTTTATTATTATTATTTTTTTGGGAAAGTAGGAGCTACACTGCTCTTTATTTTAAATACCAGTACAGTATGTTAATGTATGAAAAATAACAAAAATGCAGGACACACACATCACACGGCATTTATACACACACACCACACACATGCCACAGCACAGCCACTCAAAATACCAATATGAAAATATGAAAAATGAAAATATGCAAGGCGGGCGCGCGCACGCACACACACACACACACACACACACACACACACACACACACACTCACACACACACACACTCTCACACACACACACACACACACACTGGCAGTCTCTGGCAGGGTCTTGCTGGCTGCTGGCAGGATCTGTCTTGCTGGCTGCTGGCAGAGTCTGTCTTGCTGGCAGGGTCTGTCTTGCTGTCTGCTGGTAGAGTCTGTCTTGCTGGCAGAGTCTGTCTTGCTGGCTGCTGGCAGGGTCTGTCTGTCTTGCTGGCTGGCACTTTGTTCTCTCTCTGCTTGATGGCACATTGAGGAATGAGGCCCACCTGTCCTGTTTATATAGTTTTGGGGTTGTCTGGGCAAAGTATCTACTTTTTGGAGCATGCTCAATTGAAAAAAGCGGATTGGGGTGCCGGACCTGCCAAATGACGGATCGCGACGGATCCGTCACCCATAGGCACTTCGCGAACCGCCATTTAGGCGCAGACAAAAAACGTTACAATGTCCGTCAATGTCTAGACAGGGTCCGCCAAATTTCGACGGCTCCGTCGCATGGCGGATGGAACGGACGACCATCTGCTACAATCCGTTGCTAATGCATGTCTATGGGAAAATAGCAGATCCGCAAAAAAAAAAATGGCGGATCCGCTATTTGACGGTTTCAAACTGACGCCAAAAGACTGAAGTGTGAAAGAGGCCTTAGCCATACACAGTGACTCGGGAGGGACGGGGCACTATTTGTCTCCTGGATCTCAGATTTTCTTAGACTCATTTGTGGATTCCATATAAAGAGCCCCTAAGTGTCAGAAAAGCAGAATCCCCTTTCAAGTGACCACATTTTGGAAACGATAACTCTTTCAAAATTTGTTTACAGATGTAGTGATGATTTTGACTCATGGGTGTTTTCCAGAACTAGCAGTAGTAGATGTTGCTGAGTGAAAATTACAAGCTCCTGTTGTAGTGATCAGTACATTGTACTGACCAGTACGTTGCAGTCACCAGTACATTATGTCAAGCTCATGCTTCTGGAGACACACACTTATGACTTAGGCAGGCTCTCATCAACTCGGAAATGCCAAACATGTGGGTGCTATTTGTGGTTTAGGCACACTGGGGCTCAGAAGGGAAGGGGCATTTGGATTTGAGAGTGAAGAATTTGCTGAATTTCTTTTGGGGAGCAAGGAACCATTTAGCTTTCCCTGCATGATACTCCTCTATGTTGCAGCATCAGAGCAGTTAAATGCCAGCGATAGGTGCTTACAACGATCGTGAGTGTTGCTGTGGGGTGTCGGCCCTCACATAGAACGGACACTGTCACTTGATCGCTGTTGCGCTCAGCTTGAGGCCGCACATTCGCTCTGCCGTATACATACTGCTGTTTGCGGGAGCACAGCTCCTGCAAAGCAGTATGTGTACTTCATGTGTCGGGAAGGGGAAAATCAACGCCTCCCCGTTTAATCTAATTTCAGGTATGATTTTAATTTTGCCCACACATGTTACTCACCACAGGGGAGTTTGAAAGTTCATCACATGCTGGAAACAAAGTTGTTTGGCCATAATTCTGGAAAGTGAAAGTGTTTTGTGTGAAATTATGTCCAATTTGCTTTTTTTTCTCAGTTTTTTTGTGTTGTTCCAATGCATAGACAGGAACTAAACATGTGCAATTGCATTAATTTTCTGCAAGAAATCATTCATTTTCTGGAACAATTTGAAGGGTGCCAACACTTTCAGCCATGACTGTGTGGATATACAGTTAGGTCCAGAAATATTTGGACAGTGACACATGTTTATTTTAGATGTTTACCAAAACATATTCATGATACAGTTTTCTAACCTATTTGGGCTTAACCCCTTCCCGACCTTTGACGCATACGCTGCGTCATGAAAGTCGGTGCCAATCCGACCTGTGACGCACCGTATGCGTCATGGAGGGATCGCATCCCTGCAGATCGGGTGAAAGGGTTAACTCCAATTTCACCCGATCTGCAGGGACAGGGGGAGTGGTACTTTAGCCCAGGGGGGGTGGCTTTGCCCCCACGTGGCTACGATCGCTCTGATTGGCTGTTGAAAGTGCAACAGCCAATCAGAGCAATTTGCAATATTTCACCTATGAAAATGGTGAAATATTGCAATCCAGCCATGCCCGATGCTGCAATAGCATCTGCCATGGCTGGAGACCCCGATCTGCCCACCCCACCGACTGACGGCGGCGATCTGCATCCGCCGTCAGTGTTCCTTACCCCTCCGTCCTGTCCTAAGCGCTTTCCTCTCCCATCCGTCCCTCCCCCGCCCTCCCCTCTGCCCCCCCCCCCCCCCCGCTGTCCGATCGCACCCCCCCATACTTACCTAGTCCTGGTGTCCCTCCCGGTGTCCTCGGTCTTCTCGCATGGGCGCCGCCATCTTGGAAAATGGCGGGCGCATGCGTAGTGCGCCGGCCGAATCTGCCGGCCAGCAGATTCGTTCTTTGCACATTTTGATCGCTGCGATAAGTTCTATCACAGCGATCAAAATAAAAAAAAATAGTAAATAAACCCCCCCTTTATCGCCCCCATAGGTAGGGCCAATAATAAAATACTGAAAATATATTTATTTTTGTTTTTTTGTTAGGATTAGGGGTAGGGTTAGGGTTAGGAGTAGGGTTAGGGGTAGGGGTAGGGTTGCACTTAGGGATGCACTTAGGGTTGCACTTAGGGATGCACTTAGGGTTGCACTTAGGGTTGCACTTACGGTTGCACTTAGGGATAGTGTTGCACTTAGGGATAATGTTGCACTTAGGGATGCACTTAGGGTTGCACTTAGGGATAGGGTTGCACTTAGGGTTGCACTTAGGCTTGCACTTAGGGTTGCACTTAGGGATAGGGTTGCACTTAGGGATGCACTTAGGGTTGCACTTAGGGATGCACTTAGGAATGCACTTAGGGTTGCACTTAGGGATAGGGCTGCACTTAGGGATAGGGCTGCACTTAGGGCTGCACTTAGGGATAGGGTTGCACTTAGGGTTGCACTTAGGGATGCACTTAGGGATGCACTTAGGGTTGCACTTAGGGTTGCACTTAGGGATATGGTTGCACTTAGGGATGCACTTAGGGTTGCACTTAGGGATGCACTTAGGAATGCACTTAGGGTTGCACTTAGGGATAGGGTTGCACTTAGGGATAGTGTTGCACTTAGGGATGCACTTAGGGTTACACTTAGGGATAGGGTTGCACTTACGGTTGCACTTAGGGTTGCACTTAGGGATAGGGTTGCACTTAGGGTTGCACTTAGGGTTGCACTTAGGGATAGGGTTGCACTTAGGGTTGCACTTAGGGATAGGGTTGCACTTAGGGATAGGGTTGCACTTAGGGATAGGGTTGCACTTAGGGATAGGGCTGCACTTAGGGATAGGGCTGCACTTAGGGATAGGGTTGCACTTAGGGTTAGGGTTAGAATTAGGGTTAGAATTAGGGTTAGGGTTGGAATTATGGTTAGAATTAGGCTATGTGCACATGGTGCAGATTTGGCTGCGGATCAGCAGCAGATTGGTCGCTGCAGATTCGTAGCAGTTTTCCATCATGTTTACAGTACCACGTAAACCTATGGAAAACCAAATCCGCTGTGCCCATGGTGCGGAAAATACAGCGCGGAAACACTGCGTTGTACTTTCCGCAGCATGTCAATTCTTTGTGCGGATTTCGCAGCGTTTTACACCTGCTCCATAATAGGAATCCGCAGGTGAAATCCACACAAAAAAACACTGGAAATCCACGGTAAATCAGCAGGTAAAGCGCAGTGCGTTTTACCTGCAGATTTTTCAAAAACAGTGTGGAAAAATCTGCACACAAATCCGCAACGTGGGCACATAGCCTTAGGGTTAGGGTTGGAATTAGAGTTAGGGTTGGAATTAGGGTTAAGACTAGGGTTAGGGGTGTGTTGGGGTTAGGGTTGGGATTAGGGTTAGGAGTGTGTTGGGGTTAGTGTTGGAGTTAGAATTGAGGGGTTTCCACTGTTTAGGCACATCAGGGGGTCTCTAAACGCGACATGGTGCCACTATTGATTCCAGCCAATCTTGCGTTGAAAAAGTCAAATGGTGCTCTCTCCCTTCCGAGCCCCGACGTGTGCCCAAACAGTGGTTTACCCCCACATATGGGGTACCAGCGTACTCAGGATAAACTGGACAACAACTTTTGGGGTCCAATTTCTCCTGTAACCCTTGGGAAAATAAAAAATTGCAGGCTAAAAAATTATTTTTGAGGAAATAAAAATGATTTTTTTATTTTCACGGCTCTGCGTTATAAACTTCTGTGAAGCACTTGGGGGATCAAAGTGCTCACCACACATCTAGATTAGTTCCTTTGGGGCTCTAGTTTCCAAAATGGGGTCACTTGTGGGGAGTTTCTACTGTTTAGGCACATCAGGGGCTCTGCAAACGCAACGTGACGCCCGCAGAGCATTCCATCAAAGTCTGCATTTCAAAAAGTCACTACTTCCCTTCCGAACCCCAACGTGTGCCCAAACAGTGGTTTACCCCCACATATGGGGTATCAGCGTACTCAGAAGAAACTGGGCAACAACTTTCGGGGTCAAATTTCTCCTGGTACCCTTGGGAAAATAAAAAATTGCAGGCTAAAAAAATCATTTTTGAGAAAAGAAAAATTATTTTTTATTTTCATGGCTCTGCGCTATAAACTTCTATGAAGCACTTGGGGGTTCAAAGTGCTCAACACACATCTAGATTAGTTCATTTGGGGGTCTAGTTTCCAAAATGGGGTCACTTGTGGGGAGTTTCTACTGTTTAGGCTTATCAGGGGCTGCAAACGTAACATGATGCCCGCAGACCATTCCATCAAAGTCTGCATTCCAAAACGTCGCTACTTCCCTTCCGAGCCCCGGCATGTGCCCAAACAGTGGTTTACCCCCACATATGGGGTACCAGCGTACTCAGGAGAAACTGGACAACAACCTTTGGGGTCAAATTTCTCTTGTTACCCTTGGGAAAATAAAAAATTGGGGGCTAAAAATCATTTTTTGAGAAAAGAAAAATTATTTTTCATTTTCATGGCTCTGCGTTATAAACTTCTGTGAAGCAGCTGGGGGTTTAAAGTGCTCACTATGCATCTAGATAAGTTCCTTGGGGGGTCTAGTTTCCAAAATGGGGTCACTTGTAGGTGAGCTCTAATGTTTAGGCACACAGGTGCTCTCCAAACGCGACATGGTGTCCGCTAATGATTGGAGCTAATTTTCCATTCAAAAAGCCAAATGGCATGCCTTCCCTTCCGAGCCCTACCGTGCGCCAAAACAGTGGTTTACCCCCACATATGAGGTATCAGCGTACTCAGGAGAAACTGGAAAATAACATTTAGGTTCCAATTTCTCCTGTTACCCTTGGGAAAATAAAAAAATCCGGGCTAAAAATCATTTTTGAGGAAAGAAAAATTATTTTTTATTTTCACGGCTCTGCGTTATAAACTTCTGTGAAGCAGCTGGGGGTTTAAAGTGCTCACTATGCATCTAAATAAGTTCATTGGGGGGTCTAGTTTCCAAAATGGGGTCACTTGTGGGGGAGCTTCAATGTTTAGGCACACAGGGTCTCTCCAAACGCGACATGGTGTCCGCTAACGATTGGAGCTAATTTTACATTCATAAAGTCAAATGGCGCGCCTTCCCTTCCGAGCCTTGCCGTGCTCCCAAAAAGTGGTTTACCCCCACATATGAGGTATCGCTGTACTCAGGAGAAATTGCCCAACAAATTTTAGGATCCATTTTATCCTGTTGCCCATGTGAAAATGAAAAAATTGTGGCTAAAAGATTTTTTTTGTGAAAAAAAAGTACTTTTTCATTTTTTAAGGATCAATTTGTGAAGCACCTGAGAGTTTAAAGTGCTCATTATGCATCTAGATAAGTTCCTTGGGGGGTCTAGTTTCCAAGCCCTGCCGTGCCCCCAAACAGTGGTTTACCCCCACATGTGAGGTATCAGCGTACTCAGGACAAATTGGACAACAGCTTTTGTGGTCCAGTTTCTCCTTTTACCCTTGGGAAAATAAAAAAATTGTTGCTAAAAGATCATTTTTGTGACTAAAAAGTTAAATGTTAACTTTTTCCTTCCATGTTGCTTCTGCTGCTGTGAAACACCTGAAGGGTTAATAAAGTTCTTGAATGTGGTTTTGAGCACCTTGAGGGGTGCAGTTTTTAGAATGGTGTCACTTTTGGGTATTTTCAGCCATATAGGACCCTCAAACTGACTTCAAATGTGAGGTGGTCCCTAAAAAAAATGGTTTTGTAAATTTTGTTGTAAAAATGAGAAATCGCTGGTCAAATTTTAACCCTTATAACTTCCTAGCAAAAAAAAAAATTGTTTCCAAAATTGTGCTGATGTAAAGTAGACATGTAGGAAATGTTATTTATTAACTATTTTGTGTCACGTAACTCTCTGGTTTAACAGAATAAAAATTCAAAATGTGAAAATTGCGAAATTTTCAAAATGTTCGCCAAATTTCCGTTTTTTTTCACAAATAAACTCAGAAATTATCGACCTAAATTTACCACTAACATGAAGCCCAATATGTCATGAAAAAACCGTCTCAGAACCGCTAGGATTTGTTTAAGTGTTCCGGAGTTATTACCTCATAAAGGGACACTGGTCAGAATTGCAAAAAACAGCCAGGTCATTAAGGTCAAAATAGGCTGGGTCATGAAGGGGTTAAAGTGCAGACTCTCAGTTTTCATTTGAGGGTTTTCACATCCTAATTTAAGTACCGTATATACTCGACTATAAGCCGACCCGAGTATAAGCCGACCCCCCTAATTTTGCCACAAAAAACTGGGAAAACTTATTGACTCGAGTATAAGCCTAGGGTAGGAAATGCAGCAGCTACATGTAAATTTCAAAAATAAAAATAGATATATAAATGTGCCATACAATTCATTATTGCCCCATAGATGCTCCATACAATTCATTATTGCCCCATAGATGCTCCATGCAATTCATTATTGCCCCATAGATGCCCCACCCAATTCATTATTGCCCCATAGATGCTCCATATAAAACTGTGCCACATTTAATGCTGCTGCTGCTGTAATAAAAAAAAAGTGACATACTCACCTCTCTTGCTGCCCGCTGCTCCTCGGCATCCCGTCTCTCCGCACTGACTGTTCAGGCAGAGGGTGGCGCGCACACTAGTACGTCATCGCGCCCTCTGACCTCAACAGTCACAGCAAGAGGACGGGAAGACAGAGCGGCGCCCGGCGGGTGGAACGAGGGAAGGTAAATATGAAATACTTACCTGCTCCGGCGCGGTCCCTGGCTCCTTCTCCCGGACAGATGGTCTCCGGGCACGGCAGCTTCTAACTCTGTCAGTGGTCACTGGTACCGCTCATTACATGAATGAATATGCGGCTCCACCCCTATGGGGGTGGAGTCCATATTCATTACTTTAATGAGCGGTACCATGTGACCGCTGAACAGAGGAAGAGCTGCGGCACCCAAAGACCATGGGACATGCGGGGACCGCATCAGGAACACCAGGAGTAGGTGAGTATGCGACAGCCTCTCTCCCCCTCACCCGCCGACCCTGTCGCCGACCATGACTCGAGTATAAGCCGAGAGGGGCACTTTCAACCCAAAAATTTGGGCTGAAAATCTCGGCTTATACTCGAGTATATACAGTAATTGTTTAGGAATTACAGCTCTTTAATATGTAGCAGCCTCTTGTCCAAGGGATCAAAAGTTTTTGGACAATAATCGCAAAAGCTCTAAAATGGGGTGCATGGGCTTTGCCATCATTAATCCGTCATCAACTAAGCACGTAAAATATGTGGAGCTGATTTCAGATGTGGCTTTTGCATTTGGAAGCTGTTCCCTGTGAGCACACAACATGAGGTCAAATGAGTTCTCAATAGAAGTGAAACAGACCATCATTAGGCTGAAAAAAATGAAGAAATCCATCAAAGAGAAAACAGAAACTTTAAGAGTGACCAAGTCAACAGCTTAGTACATTTTGCAAAAAATAGTGTGCTGGTGAACTTGGGAACTCAAAAAGGCCTGGATGTCCACAGAATGCAACAGTGGTGGATCATTGCAGAATCTTTTCCATGGTGAAGAAAAACCTCCTCACAACATCCACCCAAGTAAAGAATTTTCTCCAGGAAGTAGCTCTTCAGTATCTAATTCCACCATAAAGAGAAGATTTCATGAGAGCAAATACAGAAGATTCACCACAAGGTGCAAACCATTAATCAATTTTAAAATTAGTAAAGGCAGATTAGACTTTATAAAAAAGGATCTAAATGAAGTTCAGCCTGCACCAGAATGGTGTAAAGGAGAAAGTATGAAGGAGACGTAGAATGGCTCAGGATACAAAGCACCTCACATCCTCTGTAAAACATGGTGGAGGCAGTGTGATGGCATGAGAATGCATGGCTACTAACATCTCTGGGCCACTAGTTTTATTGAAGATGGTAATGAAAACAGAAATGGACAGATGAATTCTGAAGTGAACAGGGATAAAGTTTCTGCTCAGATTCAACCAAATGCAGAAAGGTTGATAGGACAGCACTTCTCAGTACAGATGGACAATGACATAAAACATACTGCAAAATAAGATGAGTTTTTTAAAGCAAAGAAGTGGAATATTCTGCAATGGCCCAGTCTTGCACCGGATCACAACCCTATCAAGCATGCATTTAACATGCTTAAGACAAAACTTAAGGCAGAAAGACCAACACACAAGCAACAAATAAAGCCAGTTGCAGTAAAGGCCTGGCAATGCATCACAAAGGAGGAAACCTTTGTTTCGTGACGTCCAAGTCTTCTGGTGGTCATTATCTACAAGAGATTCCCCTAAAAATATTAAGAATGAACATTTTATTTATGATAAAGGTAATTTGTCCAGTTGGTTTCAAGCCCCTAAAATGAGGAGGCTTTGTAGAAAAATGGTTAAAATTCCTAAATGTTTCACCGTAGATTTTTTTCCAACCCCTTTTACTAAACCTGAAAGTCTACACTTCAATTGCATTTTAAATCCAAAGTAATGGTATGCATAGCCCAAGTCATGAAGATTCAATAACAAACCAAATATTTTTGGACCTAATTTTATGTGTATGTGTGTGTATATTTATTATTACATACAGTACCTTGCGAAAGTATTTGGCTCCCTGGAACTTTTCAACCTTTTCCCACATATCATGCTTCAAACATAAAGATACCAAATGTAAATTTTTGGTGAAGAATCAACAACAAGTGGGACACAATTGTTAAGTTGAACAAAATGTATTGGTTATTTTAAATTTTTATGGAAATACAAAAACTGAAAAGTGGGGTGTGCAATATTATTCGGCCCCTTTAACTTAATACTTTTTTGCGCCACCTTTTGCTGTGATTACATCTGTAAGTAGCTTGGGGTATGTCTCTATCAGTTTTGTACATCGAGAGACTGAAATTCTTGCCCATTCTTCCTTGGCAAACAGCTCGAGCTCAGTGAGGTTGGATAGAAATAGTTTGTGAACAGCAGTTTTAATCTTTATTATTATTTATTTATATAGCACCATTGATTCCATGGTGCTGTACATGAGATGGGGTTACATACAAATTACAGATATCACTTACAGTTTTCAGCTCTTTCCACAGATTCTCGATTGGATTGAAGTCTGGACTTTGACTTGGTGATTCTTACACCTGGATACGTTTATTTGTGAACCATTCCATTGTAGATTTTGCTTTATGTTTGGGATCATTGTCTTGTTGGAAGACAAATCTCCGTCCCAGTATCAGGTCTTTTGAAGACTCCAACAGGTTTTCTTCAAGAATGGTCTTGTATTTGTCTCCATTAATCTTCCCATCAATTTTAACCATCTTCCCTGACCCTGCTGAAGGAAAGCAGGCCCAAACAGTGATGCTGCCACCACCATGTTTGACAGTGGGGATGGTGTGTTCAGGGTGATGAGCTGTGTTGCCTTTACACCAAACATATCTTTTGGCATTGTTGCCAAAAAGTTTGATTTTGGTTTAATCTGACCAGAGCACATTCTTCCACATGTTTGGTGTGTCTCCCAGGTGGCTTGTTGCAAAATTTAAACTACACTTTTTATGGATGTCTTTGAGAAATGGCTTTCTTCCTGCCAATCTTCCATAAAGGCCAGATTTGTTTCAGCGTACATTTGATTGTTGTCCTATGCACAGACTGTCCCACCTCAGCTGTAGATCTCTGCAGATCATGCAGGGTGATCATGGGCCTCTTGGCTGCATCTCTGATCAGTCTTCTCCTTGTTTGAGATTAAAGTTTAGAGGGGTGGCCGGGTCTTGGTATATTTGCAGTGGTATGATACTTCTTCCATTTCAATATGATCGCTTGCACAGTGCTCCTTGGGATGTTTAAAGTTTTGGAAATCATTTTATATCCAAACCCGGCTTTAAACTTTTCCAGAACAGTATCACGGACCTGCCTGTTGTGTTCCTTGGTCTTCATGATGCTCTCTGTGCTTCAAACAGAACCCTGAGACTATCACAGAACAGGTGCATTTATACGGAGACTTGATTACACACAGGTGAATTATATTTATCATCATTAGGCATTTAGGACAACATTGGATCATTCATAGATCCACAATGAACTTCTGGAGTGAGTTTGCTGCACTGAAAGTCAAGGGGCCGAATAATATTGCACACCCCAGTTGTCAGTTTTTGTATTTCCACAAAAATTTAAAATAACCAATAAATTTTGTTCAACTTCACAATTGTGTCCCACTTGTTTTTGATTCTTCACCAAAAATTAACATTTGGTATCTTTATGCTTGAAGCATATGTGGGAAAAGGTTGAAAAGTTCCAGGGAGCCAAATATGGAACACAATAGAGAAAAGTGTATGCATGAGAAATGGGATCACCACAACAGTTTAAAATTTATACAAAAAACATCTTTATTTTAGGAAACAAACACAACAACATAAAAACATTTAAAAACCCCAAAATATGACCTGGGGTAAAGGGTCCATATAGATACCAGATAAATGCTATAATATTGCACACAACATTAAACAGCCTATGCACATTAATGTACAGATAACCAAACCACTATTCCCAGCATATGGGCGTTATATAATACTAGATGGCAGCCCGATTCTAAAGAATCGGGAGTCTAGAATCCATATATACTTTATTTATTCAAATGTAAGAATAATACAATTAATAAATAATAGTAAGAAAGAACAAAAAATGGCTGCACTCACCAGCTCTTGACAATTCTTGACAGTATGGCACATTTCTGATTGGTCGCTCGCGGCAGGCGGCAACCAATCAGAAAAGTGCCGCACACCACGAAGGCATATATCTTTGTCCACCCTGAGCGGGTGTAGGACGCTGGTGACGTCACTTATCTCCGGACATTATCTCCGGACAAAGCCACGGAAGTTGGCACAAATTGCCGGAAGTAGTATTCTAGGCAATTATATATTAGATTTTAATGTTATCAGTGTTTACCTTTGAACGTTTATATTGTATTGTCCTGTCACCAGCCATGTGTACGATTATCGGCCGAAAGCCTCTTTGGAACCAATAATCACCCCATGTAAAGGTATCTTTATAAGTTAAAGATTCAGAATACTATGACTTTTTTTCATATCCTGAACAGTCAAGTTTTTTATGAACCGTTAAGGTTTTCTGGTTGAAGTAAAAAAAAACTCTGAGTGTTTACAGTTTGAAACCATAAAATGTTGAAAAATTATGTCATTCTTGAGTATATCACTCAATGGTGCTCATAAACGTGTCAAATTTGATCTATAATATACTTTAATATACGTTACTTTAATCTTTAATATACTTAAGAACAGGGCCCCAGACATCACACAGGGGGTCTGAAACACCGCACAGTGGTCCAAAATATCGCTGTGCTCTGCCTGGGGCCCCATATGCTGCCTGGGGCCCCTGTGCTCTGCCTGGGGCCCCATGTTCTGCCTGGGGCCCCTGTGCTCTGCCTGGGGCCACTGTGCTCTGCCTGGGGCCCCATATGCTGCCTGGGGCCCCTGTGCTCTGCCTGGGGCCCCTGTGCTCTGCCTGGGGCCCCATGTTCTGCCTGGGGCCACTGTGCTCTGCCTGGGGCCCCATATGCTGCCTGGGGCCACTGTGCTCTGCTTGGGGCCCCATATGCTGCCTGGGGCCCCTGTGCTCTGCCTGGGGCCCCATAGGCTGCCTGGGGCCCCTGTGCTCTGCCTGGGGCCCCTGTGCTCTGCCTTGGGCCCCTGTGCTCTGCCTGGGGCCCCATGTTCTGCCTGGGGCCCCTGTGCTCTGCCTGGGGCCACTGTGCTCTGCCTGGGGCCCCATATGCTGCCTGGGGCCCCTGTGCTCTGCCTGGGGCCCCATATGCTGCCTGGGGCCCCTGTGCTCTGCCTGGGGCCACTGTGCTCTGCCTGGGGCCCCATATGCTGCCTGGGGCCCCTGTGCTCTGCCTGGGGCCACTGTGCTCTGCCTGGGGTCCCATATCCTGCCTGGGGCCCCTGTGCTCTGCCTGGGGCCCCTGTGCTCTGCCTGGGGCCCCATGTTCTGCCTGGGGCCCCTGTGTTCTGCCTGGGGCCACTGTGCTCTGCCTGGGGCCCCATATGCTGCCTGGGGCCCCATATGCTGCCTGGGGCCCCATATGCTGCCTGGGGCCCCTGTGCTCTGCCTGGGGCCCCATATGCTGCCTGGGGCCCCTGTGCTCTGCCTGGGGCCCCTGTGCTCTGCCTGGGGCCCCTGTGCTCTGCCTGGGGCCCCTGTGCTCTGCCTGGGGCCCCATGTTCTGCCTGGGGCCCCTGTGCTCTGCCTGGGGCCACTGTGCTCTGCCTGGGGCCCCATATGCTGCCTGGGGCCCCTGTGCTCTGCCTGGGGCCCCATATGCTGCCTGGGGCCCCTGTGCTCTGCCTGGGTGTAGGACACTGGTGACGTCACTTATCTCCGGACATTAGCTCCGGACATTAGCTCCGGACATTAGCTCCGGACATTATCTCCGGACATTAGCTCCGGACATTATCTCGGACATTAGCTCCGGACAAAGCCATGGAAGTTGGCACAAATTGCAGGAAGTAGTATTCTAGGCAATTATATATTAGACAGTATGATATTACACATCAAGTTATACACTCTTAAATAGAGATTAACACTCCATACCATACCCCATGTATGAGGAACTAACAAGGAAGATGGTGAATGGAATACAAAATATACTAGACACCAAGCAGATCCCTAGACCCTGCTGTGCACTGACCTAAGTCTTACCCTACCCAGCAGGCAGGCTGTACAAGGTTCCCGGGGTGGGAGCCAAATACTTTCACAAGGCACATGTATGTATGCTTTGATTATGTATGTGTTGTTTTATATGTTGTTTTATTTTTTTATATATATATATATATATATATATATATATATATATATATATATATATATATATATATATATTACACTGCTCAAAAATTAAAGGGAACACTTAATAAACACAATACAACTCAATATAACTCAATAATATCTAATATATAATTGCCTAGAATACTACTTCCTGCAATTTGTGCCAACTTCCGTGGCTTTGTCCGGAGCTAATGTCCGGAGATAAGTGGCGTCACCAGTGTCCTACACCCAGGCAGAACACAGGGGCACCAGGCAGCATATGGGGCCCCAGGCAGAGCACAGTGGCCCCAGGCAGAGCACAGTGGCCCCAGGCAGAGCACAGGGGCCCCAGGCAGCATATGGGGCCCCAGGCAGAGCACAGGGGCCCCAGGCAGCATATGGGGCCCCAGGCAGAACACAGTGGCCCCAGGCAGAGCACAGGGGCCCCAGGCAGCATATGGGGCCCCAGGCAGAGCACAGGGGCCCCAGGCAGCATATGGGGCCCCAGGCAGAGCACAGTGGCCCCAGGCAGAGCACAGGGGCCCCAGGCAGAACATGGGGCCCCAGGCAGAGCACAGGGGCCCCAGGCAGCATATGGGGCCCCAGGCAGAGCACAGGGGCCCCAGGCAGAACATGGGGCCCCAGGCAGAGCACAGGGGCCCCAGGCAGAGCACAGGGGCCCCAGACAGCATATGGGGCCCCAGGCAGCATATGGGGCCCCAGGCAGAGCACAGGGGCCCCAGGCAGCATATGGGGCCCCAGGCAGAGCACAGTGGCCCCAGGCAGAGCACAGGGGCCCCAGGCAGAACATGGGGCCCCAGGCAGAGCACAGGGGCCCCAGGCAGCATATGGGGCCCCAGGCAGAGCACAGGGGCCCCAGGCAGCATATGGGGCCCCAGGCAGAACACAGTGGCCCCAGGCAGAGCACAGGGGCCCAAGGCAGAGCACATGGGCCCCAGGCAGAGCACAGGGGCCCCAGGCAGCATATGGGGCCCCAGGCAGAGCACAGGGGCCCCAGGCAGAGCACAGCAATATTTTGGACCACTGTGCGGTGTTTCAGACCCCCTGTGTGATGTCTGGGGCCCTGTTCTTAAGTATATTAAAGATTAAAGTAACGTATATTAAAGTATATTATAGATCAAATTTGACACGTTTATGAGCACCATTGAGTGATATACTCAAGAATGACATAATTTTTCAACATTTTATGGTTTCAAACTGTAAACACTCAGAGTTTTTTTTACTTCAACCAGAAAACCTTAACGGTTCATAAAAAACTTGACTGTTCAGGATATGATAAAAGTCATAGTATTCTGAATCTTTAACTTATAAAGATACCTTTACATGGGGTGATTATTGGTTCCAGAGAGGCTTTTGGCCGATAATCGTACACATGGCTGGTGACAGGACAATCTAATATATAATTGCCTAGAATACTACTTCCGGCAATTTGTGCCAACTTCCGTGGCTTTGTCTGGAGATAATGTCCGGAGATAAGTGACGTCACCAGCGTCCTACACCCGCTCAGGGTGGACAAAGATATATGCCTTCGTGGTGCGCGGCACTTTTCTGATTGGTTGCCGCCTGCCGCGAGCGACCAATCAGAAATGTGCCGTACTGTGACACACTCCGCCCGCCATTTTGGTGTGATTTTTGAATTTTTACCTCACAGCAAGTTTCTACTGCGTGGAGGCGGTCCCAGTGATGTCGCTCTTCAAGCTCCTGCCGAATTTCGTCAAAAAAATGATAATACCATTTACCAAAACTATATATATTTAGTTGTGAAGTGGTTCAGTGACATTTTCACACCAATTTTGAACTTTTGTTTGGTGTTTTCTCCATATACTGCCTATTATTCACTGACTGTTATATTGAGAGACTGCCGTTTATTAACCTCTTCTTTGCCACACTGGGTATATTGCTCTATTATTTGCCACATAAGGACATTGTCCATTATTGCCCAGCAATTTCTCTGCAATATAAACTGCCTATTTATTAATATCTGTATTCCTGCAAAGAACTATTGCCTATTATTAACTGGCTATTTTCCTACTACCTGACACTGCCTCTTATTAACCTGTTGTTTGCCACCACCACGCTTAAAGCTGTTTAGCTTAGCCAACATGAGCTCTAATAGTAAGGATACTAATGACACAGAGCCCAAAGCTGCTGATGGCGCACGTAAGATTAGGTCTGATATAAAGTATACTAATAATGCAGAGCAAAAAGACGCCGATGCCGCACGTAAGCGTAAACAGCGTGCTAACAAGAGTACAGAGGATAGATGCAAGCGCCTGGACACTGTTAAGAATAGTAATGACACAGAGTCCAAAACTGCTGATGGCGCACGTAAGATCAGGTCTGATATAAAGTATGGTAATGATGCAGAGTGAAAAGCCGCCGATGCCGCACGTAAGCGCAAACAGCGTGTTAACAAGAGTACAGAGGATAGATGCAAGCGCCTGGATACTGTTAAGTATACTAATGACACAGAGTGTAAAGCTGCTGATGGCGCACGTAAGATCAGGTCTGATATAAAGTATGGTAATGATGCAGAGCGAAAAGCCGCCGATGCCACACGTAAGCGCAAACAGCGTGTTAACAAGAGTACAGAGGATAGATGCAAGCGCCTGGATACTGTTAAGTATACTAATGACACAGAGTCCAAAGCTGCTGATGGCGCACGTAAGATCAGGTCTGATATAAAGTATGGTAATGATGCAGAGCGAAAAGCCGCCGATGCTGCACGTAAGCGTAAACAGCGTGCTAACAAGAGTACAGAGGATAGATGCAAGCGCCTGGACACTTAAGTATACTAATGACACAGAGCCCAAAGCTGCTGATGGTGCACGTAACATCAGGTCTGATAATAAGTATACCAATGACGCAGAGCGAAAAGCCGCCGATGCCGCACGTAAGCGCAAACAGCGTGCTAACGAGACTACAGAGGACAGACAGAAGCGCCTGGACACTGTTAATGCTGCTTGCAATAAACACATTACTAATGAGTCTTTTGAGGACAAAACTAATCGATTAAGTAATAAAGCTGCTGCTGCACGCTCTCAACGTTGCAAACATAATATTTCCACGTCCTCAGTCATAGATTCTGCCCACAGTACAGCTTCTTTGTCTCCATTCATAGAATGTGTGCAACCTGAAGCTCCTTTAACCGTTGGTAAATCTGCACGTAAGCGCAAACACTGTCCTACTTACACTCCAAATGATAAACGCCGTCGCCTGTACACCGTTAAGTCTGCTTATAAGACATGCTTCACACCTGACTCTTCTAAGGCAACAAACAAACTATTACCAAATGCAGCTGGTGCACTCCGTGAACGGCGCAAAAAACCGCTTGCACCTCCATATTAATAAACCCTGACCACGATACACCTTCCAACTCCTCAGTGATTGAATCTGTGGACAGTGAAGATCCTCTACCAGGTCCACGCTTTATATATGTTGGCTTAAAGAAACATTCCAATGCTCCGTTACCACAACCTGTACCTCAACATCCTACAGGTTTTACTAATGATGACAGTACCATAGTAGAACACTCCTGTGGTCCTATGAACTATTTATGTGAACATTGTCAAGCATTACATTTTAATGCTGAGATAACAGCAGATAAAAATTTTACTCTGTGTTGTCACAAGAGTAAAGTGCATATACCTATACCCCAATATCCCGAGGTCTTTAAACGATTGCTGACAGGGGAGAGTGAGTTCAGTAAGAATCTCATGGAAAATATTCGTAGTATTAACAGCTCATTTGCTTTCGCCTCCATGGGTGCCAATATATCCCCTCCACCTGGACATGGCCCTTACTGTTTCCGTATACATGGACAAATATATCATCGTACTGGAACCCTACATCCCAGTGATGATCAAGTTCCAGCTTATGCCCAACTGTATATTTTGGATACCGCTACCGCGAATGAACAACGTTTAAACTGTGAACAAAATCAAAAATGTCATCCCACTTTGATGAGTATAATTGCTCTTCAGTTAGACAATGTGAATCCCTTTGTTGCTGCCTACAAAATGTTACGAGATGTGGAACATGAAGAACATCTTAAAGCTGAAGCTAATGGCACTCTCATGCCAAATATCATCATGGCCCTTAAACAAGATCGGAATCAAGACCCTCGCCGATATAATAATCCAACTGTCAATGAAGTTGCTGTCATATTTGAAAATGACAATGGAGAGCCACCATTTAATCGTGATATTTTAATACATTTACAACCGGACCCCAAAAATCCTTTGGCGCCAAGAACACAACAGGTCAGCATTCTACACAGTAATTTAGATGCTTTACTCTATCCTTTATTTTTCCCTTACGGAGACCAGGGCTGGCATGATGGTCTCAAGCAACAAGGGCAAAGTCCACGCAGAGTTACACAACTGCAATATTACTGCTATGTGCTGTCTGTCCGTAATCAGTTTAATCCACTCCTGAATGGTGGCAAACTCACTCAGCAGTACTTAGTGGATGCTTATGTGAAAATCGAGGCAAATCGCCTAAATTATATCCGTCAACACCAAAAGGATTTGAAAGTAGAGGATTATTGTGTACTCCAGGAACATCTCCAGAAAAAATCCATTGAGAAGGGCATCCCCATTGGAAAAACGGTCATTTTACCATCTTCGTTTGAAGGCAGTCCCAGGAATATGCAGCAGCGGTACCAGGATGCCATGGCTATTGTGACTAAATATGGTCGTCCTGATCTATTCATCACCATGACCTGTAATCCGAAATTGAATGAGATTACTGAGAATTTGGAACCTTGGCAGCGTGTGGAACATAGACCTGATTTGGTGGCACGTGTTTTCAAAATAAAACTGGAAGCACTTTTAAAAGACATTAACAACGGATTATTTGGGAAAGTTTGCGCTATGGTTCATGTAATTGAATTTCAAAAACGTGGCCTTCCACACGCTCACATTTTGATTATTCTGGACAGCAACTCCAAATTAAGGACTGAGGAGGACATAGACAATACAGTGTGGGCTGAAATTCCCAATCCTACCCACTACCCTCAGCTCCATAAAATTGTTCTCCAACATATGATTCATGGTCCGTGTGGAGAACACAACCCAAATTCTCCCTGTATGGATCTGGGGAAGTGTACAAAAGGTTTCCCTAAAGATTTGCAACCAAGAACCATCATAGATAGCTAAGGACGCCTATCCTACTTATCGCAGACACTTTGGCCCATCTTTTCAACACCATTCTAACATGATTGACAATTCGTGGGTGGTTCCATATAATCCGTTCCTGCTATTAAAATACAAGTGCCATATAAATGTCGAAGTTTGTGGTTCCATTCAGGCTGTGAAATATTTATTTAAATACGTCTACAAAGGACATGATAAAGCCAATCTTGAAATCTGCCAGACTAACATCCAACATGATGAAACACACCAATTCATGGATTCAAGATATGTCAGTGCACCAGAGGCAGCTTGGCGAATATTCTCATATCCAATGCATAAACAATCTCATAGCATCATTCGCCTTGCTGTACATCTACCGCATTCTCAGCCACTCTATTTTCATGAGGATGACTCTATTGGAAACATCAAACAAAAGCTCCATCAAAATTCTACACTTATGGCCTACTTCAAGCTTAATCAGAACGACCATCATGCTCATATTTATTTATACCGTGAAATTCCCGAAAACTATGTTTGGAAAGAAGGTTCTTGGGAAGTTAGAAAGCGAGCAGGTGGTTCTGTGATTGGACGAATGTATACTGTCAGTGTGAAAGACCAAGAACGCTACTATTTAAGATTGTTATTGTTACATGTCAAAGGTGCAACCAGTTTTGACAGCATAAAAACTGTACACGGAGTCACACATGAAACCTTCAAAGATGCGGCATTAGCTCTTGGCTTACTATTTGATGATAGTCTGTGGAGAAATACATTACTTGATGCCAGTATTCTCAACATGCCAGCACAGCTACGTGACATGTTTGCCTACATTTGTATTTTTGGTCCTCCAGCTAAACCTCGGGACTTATGGGATGAATTTAAGGAACACTTTGTAGAAGACTACTGCTATGCATACCACTCCGACACTCTGGAGTGTGTTAATTGTGAAGGCTATGCTATGACAGATGTCCAACATGTTCTTAAAGCTCATGACAAAACTTATACTGATTTTAATTTGCCACGTCCAGTCAAGAAACAACACCTCCTCCCACAGTATGATAAAGATTATGAGTTATCAGCAGCTGCTGAAATGAAAGCTACTCTAAATGAGGACCAACTTTTTGCTTTTGATGCTATCACTCAAGCTTTAGAAGACACTAATTCTACAGCAAAGTGTTTTTTCCTTGATGGTCCTGGTGGCAGCGGAAAAACGTACCTATATCATCTACTCCTACATCAGCTAAGAGGACAAGGAGACATTGTGTCACCTGCTGCCACTACTGGAATTGCCGCCAACTTGCTACAAGGTGGACAAACCATTCATTCTCTTTATGGGATTCCAATTTCTGTGAATGAAACATCTGTTTCCAGGATTAAGAATGATACCAATGCAGCAAAAGATTTGCACAGCACTAAACTTTTTATTATTGATGAGTGCACAATGCTATCCAAATATGCATTGCATGTCATTGATAGAGTTTTATGTGATGTCATGACAACAAATGTAGCTCACAAAGAAAAAACACCGTTTGGAGGTAAAGTGATTGTTTTTGGAGGCGACTTTAGACAATGTCTTCCTGTCATCCCTCATGGGACAAGAACTGATGTTGTAGAGAGCTGTATAAAATATTCACAACACTGGCAACATTTTACTCGCCTGCCACTTATTAACAACATGTGCTCCATTGATCCTCACTACAGCAGTTGGTTGCTTCAACTGGGAAATGGTGAACTATCTAATGAACATAACCTTGGAGATGATGTAATTGAAATTCCTCCAGACATGGTATGCACTGGCTCTTTAATAATTGAAATTTTTGGAGATAATCTTTGTATTGATGTGAATGACACCGAAAGCATAAATACAGCTGCATCTCATGCAATTTTATGTCCAAAAAATGAGGACGTTGAGAAAGTCAATTCCCAAGTCATGGATTTATTGATAGGTGACTATACTGAATATATCAGTGATGATTCCATCGATCCTGATGAAGCTGATGACCTCGAGTTTTTGAATTCACTAACATCAGTCATTGATAGACCATTATTTTTTTAGACCATTATTTTTAATCTTTAAAGAGTCCATAATAACAGGGTCTGTACCACAGGACTGGCGTATAGCAAATGTGGTGCCAATATTCAAAAAAGGGGCAAAAACTGAACTCGGTAATTATAGGCCAGTAAGTTTAACCTCTACTGTGGGTAAAATCCTGGAGGGCATTCTAAGGGATGCTATACTGGAGTATCTGAAGAGGAATAACCTCATGACCCAGTATCAGCACGGGTTTACTAGGGACCGCTCATGTCAGACTAATTTGATCAGCTTCTATGAAGAGGTAAGTTCCGGACTGGACCAAGGGAATCCAGTGGACGTAGTGTATATGGACTTTTCCAAAGCTTTTGATACGGTGCCACACAAAAGGTTGATACATAAAATGAGAGTAATGGGGATAGGGGAAAATATGTGTAAGTGGGTTGAGAGCTGGCTCAGGGATAGGAAACAAAGGGTGGTTATTAATGGAGCACACTCGGACTGGGTCGCGGTTAGCAGTGGGGTACCACAGGGGTCAGTATTGGGCCCTCTTCTTTTTAACATATTTATTAATGACCTTGTAGGGGGCATTCAGAGTAGAATTTCAATATTTGCAGATGACACTAAACTCTGTAGGGTAATCAATACAGGGGAGGACAATTTTATATTACAGGATGATTTATGTAAACTAGAAGCTTGGGCTGATAAATGGCAAATGAGCTTTAATGGGGATAAATGTAATGTCATGCACTTGGGTAGAAGTAATAAGATGTATAACTATGTGCTTAATTCTAAAACTCTGGGCAAAACCATCAATGAAAAAGACCTGGGTGTATGGGTGGATGACAGACTCATATTCAGTGGCCAGTGTCAGGCAGCTGCTACAAAGGCAAATAAAATAATGGGATGTATTAAAAGAGGCATATATGCTCATGAGGAGAACATAATTTTACCTCTATACAAGTCACTAGTTCGACCACACTTAGAATACTGTGCACAGTTCTGGTCTCCGGTGTATAAGAAAGACATAGCTGAACTAGAGCGGGTGCAGAGAAGAGCGACCAAGGTTATTAGAGGACTGGGGGGTCTGCAATACCAAGATAGGTTATTACACTTGGGGCTATTTAGTTTGGAAAAACGAAGACTAAGGGGTGATCTTATTTTAATGTATAAATATATGAGGGGACAGTACAAAGACCTTTCTGATGATCTTTTTAATCATAGACCTGGGACAGGGACAAGGGGGCATCCTCTACGTCTGGAGGAAAGAAGGTTTAAGCATAATAACAGACGCGGATTCTTTACTGTAAGAGCAGTGAGACTATGGAACTCTCTGCCGTATGATGTTGTAATGAGTGATTCATTAATTAAATTTAAGAGGGGACTGGATACCTTTCTGGAAAAGTATAATATTACAGGGTATATACACTAGATTCCTTGATAAGGCGTTGATCCAGGGAACTAGTCTGATTGCCGTATGTGGAGTCGGGAAGGAATTTTTTTCCCCATGGTGGAGTTACTCTTTGCCACATGGGTTTTTTTTTGCCTTCCTCTGGATCAACATGTTAGGGCATGTTAGGTTAGGCTATGGGTTGAATTAGATGGACTTAAAGTCTTCCTTCAACCTCAATAACTATGTAACTATGTAACTATGTAACCAACTGGAATGCCTTCACATCGGCTGAAACTTAAAATTGGCACCATTGTCATGTTATTACGTAATCTGAACACGAACAAAGGTCTCTGCAATGGTATGCGGCTCATTGTCACTGCCTTACATGCCAATATCATACTGGCTAAAGTAATTAGTGGGTCAGCAGCAGGAAATGTGGTATTCATTCCACAAATTGATTTGTGTCCATCAGAGACTGGATTACCTTTTAAATTAAGACGGAGACAATTTCCTATCAAGCCCGCATTTGCAATGACCATAAATAAATCTCAAGGCCAGACCCTCCATCGAGTTGGCATTTATCTACCAGAACCTGCTTTTTCCCATGGTCAATTGTATGTTGCTTTTTCCAGGGTGAAGCAATGTTGCAATGTGAGGGTTAAAGTGGTTAATACACCACTTCAAGGACAATTATTGGCTGATAGTACTAAAGTCTTCACACGTAATATTATCTACAAAAATATTTTAGTTTAAAGTTACTTTTCTTTTTTTTTCATTATTCAGTTTTTCTAATAACATAGACAGCAATAGGCAAATTCTATGTATAGAGATAAGGAAAAAAAACAAAAACAAAAAAAAATTAGTGTAGCCATAGACATATAGATTTTAAGTACTTATGTAGGAAATACGTATATAACATACGTACTCATTAGCATATAGGGTTAATAACTATATCATATCTACATAAATTTAGAAATATGATATATCAATACATATTTTTATAGGTAAGTAGAACACACATTAAGTACAAGATGTAAGATGTGTATCATCCAAATGCCTGTATTTGGTGATAGGAACCTGTAGTTGAAGCTCCAGCAGTATAGCTGCTGAGAGATTTCATTTTGTTTTTAAAAAGGGTGAGGTTTTTGTGAACAGGTAAGAGACGGGTGGGATGACTGTTCACACACATCTCTATCTCCAGGTGTGTTCTGTACATAGAAATAGATATATAGATAGGTACATAATTAGATAGATAGGGAAAGAATAGAGATTTTGCTTTCACATCAACATTTTTCTGCTATTTGGAGAATTTATGGTGGAAAAAAGGCTATTTCTGCACTTCCTGCCTAAGGGCTGACCCACGCCACTCTTGCTGTAAGTTGCATGCAATGTATACAGAATTTGTACTTCACTTGCGGCAGGTGCGGCACATGTGGTTTCTGCAGTTTTCGCCACAAAATCTCCACTTACCAGTGTTTTTGTTGTGGCTGCATTTAATGCAATTGTCGAAGCCGCGTTTGCCGCATTTACTGCAAGTTAACTCCAAGCTTCATCTACATTGCATGGCACTTGCTGAAAGTGTGTTGTAGACCAGTTCTTTCGTGCCAAGTGTGGAAGTTGTATTGTTTTTAACATTACTTCTGCAAATATCAGAAACATGCAGATGTGAAAGAGGTTTGAGTATTAAGAAATAGGAATCAGTTAGTTAGGACCCATCAGTTCAAAGGCTACCGTGACGTGGTTGATGGGCATGCTTATATTAGCCCATCGGTGTACTATGAACGTTGATTTCTTAAATTTTACACTTCTGTAAAAATAAACACAAAAAATTTGGATACACAAAAAGGCTTTTATTTCTGTTGTACTTATTAGAATTATTTAAAATGAAGGCTTAGCTAAGCCCAAGAGATGATTAAAAACGTTTCATACCAACCCATCAGATGTAAAATTACTGTGAAAATACCTGATGGGCACACAAGTATGCGCCAGTATGGGTACTAAGAGCTTTTCCACATAATAATGAAATATTTTAAAATGTCATAGAACATACCAATATACATAGTTATTGATACATATTATTTATTATTTACATTATTGTTCTTAAGCAAAGAACCGTTGTTGTGGCATTTGCCACAACACGCAAAGTTGTTGTCTGATGTCTTTCATTCCTCCCCTCATAAGCATGTTCATGGATCCTGTGTAACTGTACCTTAAATAACAAGAATTGTCAAGAGCTGGTGAGTACAGCCATTTTTTGTTCTTTCTTACTATTATTTATTAATTGTATTATTCTTACATTTGAATAAATAAAGTATATATGGATTCTAGACTCCCGATTCTTTAGAATCGGGCTGCCATCTAGTAACTCAAATAACAATATAACTCTAATTCAAATTAGCCTGTTATGAAGCAACACCAATTGTGAATTAATTTCTCCTGCTGTTGTGCAAATGGAACAGACAACAGAAATGATACCCAATTAGCAAGACTACCCCTATTAGCAAGACTATTCCTCTGTTCTCATCCTTTTTGGATGATGTTTTTGTCACTTTTTGCATTTTGCTAGTGCTCTCACCCCTAGTGGTACTGTACGGTAGCATGAGGCAGTGTCTATTATCCACAGAAGTTACCCAGGTAGTGCAGCTCATCCAGAATGGCACATCAATGCGAGCTGTGGCAAGAAGGGTTTATGTATCTGTCAGCACAGTGTTTAGAGCATGGAGCAGATGCTTAGAGATTTGGAGGGGGCCGTAGAAGGCCAACAACCAGCGGCAGGACCGCTACCTCCTCTATTGTACAAGAAGGAGCCATGTTAGATCACTGCAATATGACCTCCAGCATGCCACTATCATACATACAGTTGTGGCCAAAAGTATTGACACCCCTGCAATTCTGTCAGATAATACTCAGTTTCTTCCTGAAAATGATTGCAAAAACAAATTATTTAATTAATTTGTCTTAAATGAAAAAAAAAAGTAATAATTGTCCTAAAGCCAAATTGGATATAATTCCACACCAAACATAAAAAAGGGGGTGGACAAAAGTATTGGCACTGTTCGAAAAATCATGTGATGCTTCTCTAATTTGTGTAATTAACAGCACCTGTAACTTACCTCTGGCAGCTAACAGGTGTTGGCAATAACTAAATCACACTTGCAGCCAGTTGACATGGATTAAAGTTGACTCAACCTCTGTCCTGTGTACTTGTGTGTACCACATTGAGCATAGAGAAAAGAAATAAGACCAAAGAACTGTCTGAGGACTTGAACAACTAAATTGTGAGGAAGCATGAGCAATCTCAAGGCTACAAGTCCATCTCCAAAGACCTGAATGTTCCTGGGTCTACCGTGCGCAGTGTCATCAAGAAGTTTAAAGCCCATGGCACTGTGGCTAACCTCCCTAGATGTGGGCGGAAAAGAAAAATTGACAAGAGATTTCAATGCAAGTTTGTGCGGATGTTGGATAAAGAACCTTGACTAACATCTAAACAAGTTCAATCTGCCCTGCAGTCCGAGGGTACAACAGTGTCAACCCGTACTATCCGTCGGCGTCTGAATGAAAAGTGACTGTATGGTAGGAGACCCAGGAAGACCCCACTTCTTACCCCGAGACATAAAAAGCCAGGCTGGAGTTTGCCAAAACTTACCTCAAAAAGCCTAAAACGTTTTGGAAGAATGTTCTCTGGTCAGATGAGACAAAAGTAGAGCTTTTTGGGCAAAGGCATCAACATAGAGTTTGCAGGAGAAAAAAAGAGGCATTCAAAGAAAAGAACATGATCCCTACAGTCAAACATGGTGGAGGTTCCCTGATGTTTTGGGGTTGCTTTGCTGCCACTGTGTCAGGGAGAGACTAGGTGAGCGAGAGCTAATAACCCGGGCTTCTGCAATTTCTCTAAGACTAGGGAAATCCTGACTGACCCTCTACCTGAAGTTTACACTGATGGTGTGCATGTTCAGGCCTCGAACCTCACCCTAACTCCTGAGCTCAGCCCTAGGCTGAAACCTCCATCCACCACCCAGTGAAGAGGTAATACTTAAATACCCACAGTTGGCACAGACAAGGATAAAGGAAAATATACACCACGCCGCAGACACTCAGGAATACACTATTAATGTGCAGGGCAAAATAAACACAAATATAGGAAGGAGAAAATACGACAAAGGAATGTACACTACCAGCAACGAATCTCCAACCACCAGCTCTCCACTCCAGACCGAGATAACAACGCAAGACAGAAGCTATAATCGGCGACGCCCAATGATCAGGAGAACTATTTAAAGGCCATGGAAATGGCCCAGCTTCCAATCCGAGGATCAGGTAAATTAACCCCGGAACAGCTAGACAAAATCTAGCAGATGCCAATGAGTAAATAGTGGTCAAAAGCAGAATTACCGCTGTCTGTCGGACGACCTGGTCTGAACAGTGTCCGACATGACACTCTGGCACTGGACTGCTTGACCGTGTGCATGGCTTTATGAAGTCTGAAGACTACCAACAAATTTTGCAGCATAATGTAGGGCCCAGTGTGAGAAAGCTGGGCCTCTCCCTCAGAGGTCTTGGGTCTTCCAGCAGGACAATGACCCAAAACACACTTCAAAAAGCACTAGAAAATGGTTTGAGAGAAAGCACTTCTAAGCACTTCTAAGGAGACTTCTAAGGTGGCCAGCAATGAGTCCAGACCTGAATCCCATAGAACACCCGTGGAGAGATCTAAAAATGTAAATTTGGAGAAGGCACCCTTCAAATATCAGGGACCTGGAGCAGTTTGCCAAAGAAGAATGGTCTGAAATTCCAGTACAGCATTGTAAGAAACTCATTGATGGCTACCGGAATCTGTTGGTCGCAGTTATTTTGGCTAAAGGTTGTGCAACCAAGTATTAGGCTGATGGTATCAATACTTCTGTCTGGCCCATTTTTGGAGTTTTGTGTGAAATGATCAATGTTTTGCTTTTTGCTTCATTCTCTTTTGTGTTTTTTTCATTTAAGACAAATTAAATGAAGATAATGCCAAATAATTTGTGATTGGAATCATTTTCAGGAAGAAACTGAGTATTATCTGACAGAATTGCAGGGGTGTCAATACTTTTGGCCACAACTGTATGTCTGCTTAAACTGTCAGAAACAGACTCTATGGGGGTGGTATGAGGGTCAGAAGTTCACAATTGGGTGTTGTGCTTACAACCCAGAGTCTGGAGACTCTGTGGAGAACATTTCTCTACCTACAACATCCTCCAGCATGACCGGTTTGGCAGTGTGTCAGTAATGGTGCAGGGGGGCATTTGTTTTGAGGGCCGCACAGCCCTCTATGTGCTAGCCAGAGGCACCCTGACTTCAATTAGATACCGGGATGAGATCCTTACACCCGTTGTGAGACCATATGCAGGTGCTTTGAATTGGTGAATTGAAATGGCCTGACCATTCCCCAGACCTGCCTATCTGGGACATCCTGTTTCATTTCATCCACCAACGCCATGTTGCACCACAGTCTGTGTCTTGCTTGTGTAGTTTATTGTACAAGTATTAAGTATTAAGCCAATAAATCACTCCACATCAGTTTTTTCATTTATTTATCAGCAAAGGTAAACCAGGCAACTGTGAGCTGATATCATCAGGCTGGGAAGGTCCCTGGTTATTGGGCCCTTTACAGCCTAAAAATACCAGCCCTATCTGACCAAGAAGTGGTGCATCACATTAGATGTTTTATTTCTGCCACTTTGCGTCTGATGTTCCGTTGCCCTGCTGCAGTGGCAATTGGGAAAATGGGGCTTGGATTAGATGTCAACTTTGATTTGTAAAAAATCACAGCTGGCATCAATCCAGATCAAGCCATGGGATTAGTAATGGAGAGGTGTCTATCAGACACCCCCTATTACTAACCCAGTAAGAAAACACATGCAAATAAATACTTTGTTTGAATAAACACTACCCCATAATTCCCTGGTTCACCAATTTATGGAAAAAAAACCCAAAAACCAAGCAGGTCTGACGTAGTCCACCAAATCTGACTTAGTCCAGAAATGGAAACCTGAAAATCATAAAAGGGCCCAATAACCAAGGACCTGAAAATATGAGCTCACACCTGTCAGCTTTACCTTTGCTAGTTATCAAAAATAGAGGAGACTCCATGTTTTTTTTTCATTTATTAGCTAAATACATGTACAGTAAACTACACATGCAAGGCACTAATTATGTCTCGCTGATTTTATTTATGTATCCCATATCTATCTATATCTTTGCACATCTTTAACACCTAAACATATGTAATCTCTGTTCTGCTTTCTATTCTGGTACATGTCACAGGGACGGCACGTGGATGACGCACACGTACACACAGATGCCACACATGTACCACAAATAATTCACACGGGCTATCAACTCTGACTTGTGAAGGGGGCCTAACAATGTGTTTTACTATATGGACGCAGGGTCATTGTTTCTGTAAAATTGAAGTAATTTTTTTTCCCCATAATTTTGGAAATAATAACGTCTATAGCAGGGGTGGGCAATTAATTTTCCTGAGGGGCCACGTGAGAGACTGTTAATTCTAGTCAATATTAATATTCAATCTATATATCTAAAACTCAAAATCTGTAGTAGCCCGCTCTATAGAAATCCACAGTTCTCGCCCAATTTGGGTGAAATTTGTCACGCCCCCTCTCCACCCACAGGAGCAGAATACTGCACATGTTGCATCTCGCTAGTGTCACCCCGTCATGAGATTGGTGCCCCTGAAGTTAGGCCCTATACATATAATAACAGAAACACATGGGCTACTTGCACAGTGAACAAGTCTGTAGGAACATGTTCACACACCACCAAGAAACTTGAAGACACAAAAGAGCACAGTAAAACAAAAAACACTCAGTTGCAAAAAAATCACAGTAATAAGCAAGTGCTAGTAAAGAGATGTAAAAAAACAGGGTATTTGGTTGATACATTTTTTGCAAAAAATGTATGCTTAGCTGCTCCACCAAACGTCAAGGTATACCCATATAGAGCAGTCCTAACTGATGTATTGCATACATCAGTTAGGACTGCTCTATATGGGTATACCTTGAAGTTTGGTGGAGCAGCTTAGCATACATTTTTTGCAAAAAACATACCCTGTTTTTTACATCTCTTTACTAGCACTTTGCTTATTACTGTGATTTTTTTGCAACAAAGTGTTTTTGGTTTTACTGTGCTCCTATACATATAATGGAGAAATGTGAAGTAAAAAGTAAAAGTGCTGAGGGGAAAATGACAGTTGTTGACTGACAGGGACGGATTATAGCAACAGCGCCAAAGAGTCGCTGCTAAAGGGGCTGCACCACCACACACAGCACACAGACATTTCATAAACACCATACAAACATCACACAGATAGTACACATACACCAACTCGCAAGCACAACACCACACAAATGCCACAACACACGACACAAACACCAGACCACCCTAGCACACAACACAAACACCACCCCACAAATACCACAACACCACCCCATAAATACCACATGCACACCACACACACGCGCAAGGACCACACGCATGCAAACACACTCAGATGGATGCACCCTACACACATGGATGAACATTAATGAGCAGCAATTTTGGTCAGGCGAAAAATGCCTCATAGTAAGATTGTCATTATTGCTTGCTATACAGGGAGCTTTCATCACTGAAGCTGCTGAGGTAAAGTGAAAGCTGAGCTCTGATTGGTTGTTATGGGCAACTAGACAAGTCTGCCTATGAGGCGGTTTTCATTACTGAGATGTGAGCTCCTTCAGGTATTACTGTGTGAGGGCTGCTCTGTATTTACTATTCATCCTATTACATCTCTTATCAGTGCCAGGTGAATACTAAATGATCATAATACTAAGGACTATTTTTTAAAATGCCACCCAAAAAAGACCATCTATTGGGCAAGTTAATCCAAAAGCTAAGAAAGCAAAATTGTGTCAAAGAGCTGAGACAAGTGAACAACGTGACTCACTGCTTGAAAAGAAACGGATGAGATAGGCTAAATGTAAGGCAGCTGAGACATCAAAGCAACAGAAATGTCGTCTTCACAAGAATCAGATAAGGCAGGGTGAAGCAAGGAATATTGAAGCATCTGAACAAAAGGATGATTTTTGTGAAAATGACCGCATACGACATATGCAACGTGTGCAAAGATGTAGGCAGGCTGAATTGAGTTTGGAAGCATTTCACTACAACCCAATTCAAGACTGTAGGTCACATCAGAAAGTCCTAATTAACAAAATGGACATAATGTGCAAACATTTTCAAGCAAAGAAGTTTAACTTGGAATTGCCTGGTATGTGCTGATCAAATGGCAAAGTCACTTTGCCACATTTAGATCTACCTCCTGAACCACTAATTTGATACATGTCAGGAACAACTCCCAAGTCCAAGCATTTTCTGCAAAATATTAGGAGATACAATTCATCTTTCCAGATGACATCCTTTGGTACAACAGCTGTACTCCAGGAAGCAGGATGTATGCCAATTTTAAAAGTCCAGGGCCAAATATGTCACAAAATCGGTTCAATGATTCCTGTAACAAATGAAGATCCAAAGTTTTTACAAATATATTTTTTGGACGACGAACAAATGCAAGTGGATAGTCGTTGTGAAGCTATACTTGAGACAAAAAAAAAGAGATTGTGTTGAATTTCCAAAGATTTTTCCATCAGCACAATCAGTAATCCTTTTCAAAATAGCCTTAGAAAGAATGCTAAGTGATGAATATCAAGTTGTAATAAGAGCAGACAAGAAAACCAGTTGGCGAGTATGAAAGGCAATTTAATTCTCCCACTGTTAACGAAGTAGCTATTGTAATGGTTGGATAGGACTTTCAAAGCAGAGATAAAATTATTCAGCGACAAAGCGACAATCTTCAATGTATTGCAGAAACACATAGATCACATGATGCTTTCCAATATCCGATAATATTTTGGAATGGCCAAGATGGCTATCACTCTAATCTAACACAGACTGATCCCAAGACTGCTAGGCCAACCAATAAAAAAAAAAAAACAGCTGTGGACTTTTATAACTACCAAATAATGATCAGATATGGGTCTTCTAACCACATTTTACAATGTAGGCAACTTGTTCATCAATTTATAGTTGATATGTATGCCAAGGTGGAAAGTGAGTGTCTTTTGTACATACGATTGAACCAACAAAAACTTAGAAAGGATGAATACAATAAGTGAAGGGATACTGTTGCTAATGATGGCAACGTGGCTGACATTGGTCGTATGTTTATTTTACTGACTACATTTACAGGAAGTCCCAGACATATGCATGTGTATGCTCAGGACGCCATGACATATGTTCGGATATATGGTCGTTCTGATTTGTTTATTACAGTTACATGTAATCCAACTTGGCCAGAGATAAGGGAAGAGCTTCTGAATGGTCAAGGGCCCCTCTGATCGACATAATGTAACAGCAAGGGTTTTTAAACAAAAACTGATCAAGCTCATGGACATAATTGCAAAGTGTTAAATTTTTGGTGAAATTCAGTGTTGGATGTATTCAAATGAATGGCAGAAAAAGGTCTTCCACATGCTCATTTACTGATATGGCTAAAGGATAAGATATGCCTTGATCAAATTGACAGTGTTATTTCTGCTGAGATTCCAAATCCAGAAGAGGACCCGGTACTTTTTGAAACTATTTCTGAAAATATGATCCATTGCCCATGTGGGTTCCTTACCCCAAGATTGCCATGTATGAAGGAAGGAAAATGTACTAAAAGTATCCTTGCAACTTGATTGTAGAAACACAAACAGGAGATGATGGTTATCTTCTTTACAGAAGACGGAAACCTGAACAGGCAGGATGAACTGCAACAGTCAGATTGAAAACGATTAAACAAAACACAGATATTGAAATAGATAATCAATGGGTTGTACCTTAATCTCCACTGCTTTAAAATATGTAAAATATGTTTTATGCACACATTAACATAGAATATTGTAACTCTGTTAGGTCAATTAAATACATTTGCAAATATGTTAACAAGGGCAGTGATATGGCAGTTTTCCAGCCAGAGAATCCAAAATGTATGCTGTATCAGATAGGAAGGTAAAAAAGTAGTATTGAAGCCGAGCGGCGATTGCTAAATATTCCCATCCATGAAAGACATCTGATTGTAGTTCATCTCAGTGTCCATCTTGAAAATGGACAAGTTTATTTTACTCCCAACAATGCAGGGGAAAGAGATGCTCTACCACCCAATACAACATTGACAGCTTTCTTTCTCCTATGTCAAGCAGATCTATTTGAAGGACTTTATTATATTCAGATGTTCCAAAATATTATACATGGAATAAATACAGAAAAGTATTTTGCAAGCGGAAACAAGGTGCAAGGGTCCAAGGATGGGACGGACGTTCCAGTGATGCTCTTGGACGTTTGTATACAGTGCATCCAAGCAACGCAGTGTTACTACCTCCGATTACTGCTTCACACTGTCTGTGTGCCAACTTCTTTCACATATTTGAAAATAGTTGATGGAGAGCTGTGTCAGACTTACAGGGAAGCATGCCAAAAGCGTGGCCTGATCGAAGACAATCAACACCTGGACATGACATTGCAGGAAGCATCTCGCACTCGCTTTCCACCTTAACTAAGATAAAACTTTGATATAATAATTACAACCTGCACACTTTCCAATCTCTGTGCGTTTTGGGACAAATACAAAAATATCTCAGTGAATATATTCTTAGAGTGCAAAGGAGAGTTAATCCAGACTTAGACTTAAATTTCACTGCTGACATACTGTATTCAACCAAGCCCTCTTGATGTTAGAATAAAGGTGCATATCTATCAATAGTGAAACTCTAATAGAATTAGGTTTACCAGCACCGAATCGACCAGACTTTGATATTATCAACAGAGATATTCTGCAAGAAAAAAGCTATAATTTGGAAAAATGTAAAGAATTTGTCACATAAAATAAGCCTCTTTTGGTTGATGACCAAAGATCGGCCTATATGGCAATTATGGCTCAGATTTCCAGTGGAAAAGGGGAACTATTTATCTTAGATGCATCAGGAGGTACTGGTAAAACATTTTTAACTAATTTGCTGCTTGCAGAAATTCGCTAAAACAATGATATTGCCTTGGCTGTTGCATCATCTGGGATTGCGGCCACTCTCTTAAATGGAGGGGGCATGGCTCATTCAGCACTAGGATTGCCCTTTAATCCAGCGCTGTCAGAAACTCCTGTCTGTAATATCACTAAGGGCTCTGGGAAAGCTAAGGTATTACAAACTGGCAAAGTAATTGGGATGAATGTACCATGGCGCACAAGGAAGCAGTCGAGGCCCTTGATCACACCTTGAAAGATCTGCAGGGAACTGATTGTTTAATGGGGGAATTGTTGTAATTTTTGCAATTCACTTCTGCCAGACATTACCTGTTCTTAAGGGAGCAACACCAGCGGATGAGCTGAATGCCTGTCTAAAATCTTCTCGTTTGTGGATACATGTTCAGAAGCAAACTCTTACTACTGATATAGGAGTTCATTTGATGGGAAATACAACTGCGGACAAATTTACACACCAGCTACTATACCTTGGAAATGACAGGTTCCTTACTGATTCCATTACTGATCTCATTTCCTTTCCAGGAGATTTTTGTGAAATTACATCTTCGCTAATGGAACTTATTGACCAAATTTTCCCTGATATTTGTAACAATTTTAACAACCATCAGTGGCTTTGTGAATGTACAATCCTAGCTCCTAAAATTTATAGTGTCAGCTCCAAAAATCTACTAATTCAGGGAAGGCTGCCTGGTCTAGCGACCTCATACATGTCCATTGATTCAGTCATGGAGAGTGAACAAACCGTAATGTATCCATTGGAGTTCCTGAATTCTTTTGAGCCTCCTGGAATGCCACTGCATAAGCTCACTTTAAAAATAGGAGTCACAATAATTTTGGTTCGGAAACTTGACCCACCAAAAATGTGTATCAACACAAGATTGTGCATTAAGAGTCTCATGCCCAATGTTATTGAAGCCACTATTCTTATGGGAAACTCTACGGGAGCAAATGTTTTAATTTGGCGTATTATTTTGCTACCAAGTGACATGCCCTTTTAAGCCAATTTTAAGTGTTTGCAGTTCCCAATCCAACTTGCATTTGCTATGACTAAACAGCACAAGGTCAATCACTTAAAGTAGTCAGTATTAATTTGGAGAGCCCGTGTTTTTCACATGGACAGTTGTGCGTTGCTTGCTCTAGAGTTGTTAACCCCCCAAAATCTTTTCATATATGCACCTGAAGGTAAAACCAGAAACCTTGGTTACCAAAAAGCACTACAATAGATAGTAGTTTAACCCCTTCAAGAAGCGGCCCTTTTTCGTTTTTGCGTTTTCGTTTTTCGCTCCCCTCCTTCCCAGAGCCATAACTTTTTTTATTTTTTTATCAATATGGTCATGTGAGGGCTTATTTTTTGTGGGACGAGTTGTACTTTTGAACGACACCATTGGTTTTACCATGTCTTGTACTAGAAAACAGGAAAAAAATTCCAAGTGTGGTGAAATTGCAAAACAAGTGCAAGCCCACACTTGTTTTTTTGTTTGGCTTTTTTGCTAGGTTCACTAAATGCTAAAACTGACCTGATATTATGATTCTCCAGGGCATTACGAGTTCATAGACACCTAACATGTCTAGGTTATTTTTTATCTAAGTGGCGAAAAAAAATCAAAACTTTGCTAAAAAATGCGCCATTTTCCGATACTCGTAGCGTCTCCATTTTCCGTGATCTGTGGTCGGGTGAGGGCTTATTTTTTGCGTGCCGAGCTGACGTTTTTAATGATATGACTTTTGTGCAGATACATTTTTTTAATTGCCCGTTATTGCATTTTAATGCAATGTTGCGGCGACCAAAAAAACGTAATTCTGGTGTTTCAAATTTTGTTCTCGCTACGCTGTTTAGCGATCAGGTTAATGCTTTTTTTAATTGATAGATCGGGCGATTCTGAACGCGGCGATAACAAATATGTGTAGGTTTGATTTTTTTTAATTGTTTTATTTTGGATGGGGTGAAAGGGGGGTGATTTAAACTTTTATATTTTTTTTATTTTTTTCATATTTTTAAAAACATTTTTTTTTTTTTTTTTAACTTTTGCCATGCTTCAATAGCCTCCATGGGAGGCTAGAAGCTGGCACCACTCGATCGGCTCAGCTACATAGCAGCGATCATCAGATCGCTACTATTTAGCTGAAATGCAGGCTTGTTATGAGCGCCAACCACAGGGTGGCGCTCACAGCAATCCGGCATCAGCAACCATAGAGGTCTCAAGGACCTCTATGGTTAGCATCCTGACGCATCACCAACCTCCGATCATGTGTCTGCAATGTGCTCATCTCCGGCCGTGCGGCCGGAAGCGGTAGTTAGGCTACTTTCACATTAGCGTCGTGCACTGCACGTCACAATGCGACGTTGCGGCACACCGACACATACTGTGGAAGCGCTGCACAACGGGGGCAGCGGATGCTGTTTTTCAACGCATCCGCTGCCCCATTGTGAGGTGCGGGGAGGAGGGGGCGGAGTTTCGGCTGCGCATGCGCGGTCGGAAATGCTGGACACGACGCAACAAAAAACGTTACATGCAACGTTTTTTGGTGGCGATGGTCCGACGCAAACGTCGCACGACGGTTGCGATGTGTGGCAATGTGTCGCACTGCGTCGCTAATGCAAGTCAATGGAGAAAAAACGCATCCTGCAAGCACTTTTTTCAGGATGCATTTTTTCTACAAAACGACGCATAGCGACGTTCAGTGCACGACACTAGTGTGAAAGTAGCCTTAAATGCCGCTGTCAGCATTTGACAGCAGCATTTAACAGGTTAATAGTGGCGGGTGAATTGCTATTTCACCCGCCGCTATTGCACGCACATGTCAGCTGTACAAAACAGCTGACATGTCGTGACTTTGATGTGGGCTCTCCGCCGGAGCCCACATCAAAGCGGGAGACACGACATGTGCAGTACTAGTACTGCGCATGTCGTGAAGGGGTTAACTGTAAGGCTATGTGCACATGTTGCGGATTGGGGTGCAGAATTTTCCACACAAAATCTGCATCTCCTGGCAGAAAATGCATGTGCAGATTTGCTGCGGATGTTGTGCGTTTTTGTTGCGGAATTGATGTGGATTTTGTGCAGATTTTCTGCGTTTTTTACTCCTATAAATTTCTATTATGGAAGGGGTCAGAAACACTGCAGTTCCGCACAAAAGAAGGAGCATGCTACTTCTTTTGATCCGCAGCGTATTTCATGCTGATTTTTCTGCACTATTAGCACATTTTTTTCTATTTATTTACACTGTACTGTAAGTCACTTTGCGGAACTGCAGCGTTTCTGCGTAGAAAAATCCGCTGCATATCTGCACTAAATCTGCATTGTGTGCACACAGCATAAGGCTATGTGCACACGTCAGGATTCCTTTCAGAAATTTCCTGAACAAAACCGGACATTTTCTGCAAGAAATCCGCATGCGGTTTTAGTGCGTTTTTTTTTCGCTGATTTTTTGCATTTTTTTCAAGAGGTTCCCAATGCAATAATACAGTGGGAAATCTGCAAAAAATCTGCAAAATTAATGAACATGCTGCGTTTTTTACCACGATGTGTTTTTTTTTTCCGCAGAAAAAATGCAACATATGCCCAAAAATTGTGGAATGCATTATAAATGATGGGATGCATATGTATGAGTTTTTATCGTGTTTTTATAACGAAAAAACACAAAAAAACTCAAAAACGCGCACACAGCCTAAACCAATTTTACTCTATTGTCTGTGAACTACTTATATATTACACTGGAGGGAGGGTGAAGGATTGCACTATGTTGTTAAGTGGGTGTAAATATGTTTTATATGTTTGTGTAAGGTGCATAAATTTTCATTTTTGATAAAACAAAAATAGTTGTAATAGTTTATACTACATAATATATATTGGATATGTAAAATCAATAAAAATGTTGAAATAAAAAAAAAAAAAGTTGTTCACATCAATGTTATGACAAATTAGTAAAATGCCAAAATAATAAAAATTTAATGTGGAAAAAAAAATTACTGTAGCACTCTGAAAATGTCAATTTCAGGGTGACACTGAAAATTTTACTTTAGCTACCATAACCAACAATTTAACCTATTTTCCGCGAGCAAAGCCGTGGATATTCACATCCCTTCCCACCTGCTCCCCAACCTCACTAACATGCCCATTCCAGCCCTAACCCATCTCTTCAACCTTTCACTATCTTCTGGTACTTTCCCGTCTGCCTTCAAACATGCCACCATCACACTCATCCTCAAAAAAACTAACCTTGACCCAACTGCTATGCCCAGCTATTGCCCTATATCACTGCTCCCGTTTGCTTCCAAACTCCTTGAGCAGCATATCCATGCTCATCTTTCCTCCCACCTCACATCTCTCTCCTTGACAACCTCCAATCTGGCTTCCGCCCCCATCACTCCACCGAAACTGCCCTGACCAAAACTACTAATGACTTACTCACAACCAAAGCTAACAGACAATTCTCCATCCTCCTGCTTCTCGAACTGTCCCCTGCCTTCGACACAGTCGACCACTGCCTACTGCTACAGATTCTTTCTTCCCTTGGTATCATAGACCTTGCCCTAACCTAGATTGCCTCATACCTTTCCGACCGCATATTTAGCGTTTACCACACTACCTCCTCATTCCACCTTTTGTGTTGGAGTCCCTCAAGGCTCTGTCCTTTTCCATCTATACGCTTGGCCTAGGACAACTTTTAAAGTCCCATGGCTTTCCAGTACCACCTGTATGCGGACGACACTCAGATCTACCTCTCTGGCCCAGATGTCACCTCTCTGCTGTCTAGAATCCCGGAGTGTCTATCAGCCATATCCTCCTTCTTCACCTCTTGCTTCCTAAAACTCAATGTAGACAAAACCGAACTCATCATCCTTCCTCCATCTCGCGTATCTCCCCTACCCGACCAATCTATTATGGTAAACGGCATCACACTCTCTCTCGCACCTGAAATCCGCTGCCTCTAAGTAACTCTCGACTCTGCCCTGTCCTTCAAACCACACGTCCAAACTCTTGCCACCTCCTGTCGCCTCCAACTCAAAAATATTTCCATAATCCGTCCCTTCCTCAGCACACAATCTACTAAAACTCTTGTGCATGCCCTCATAATCTCCCGCCATGATTACTGCAACACCCTCCTCTGTGGCCTCCCTGCTAACTCTCTTGCACCTCTCCAGTCTTTCCTCAACTCTGCTGCCCGACTAATCCACCTCTCTCCTCGCTACTCCCCTGTTTCTCCCCTCTGCAAATCCTTCCACTGGCTCCCAATTCCCCAATGAATCCAGTTCAAACTACTAACACTGACCTACAATGCCATCCACGACCTGTCCCCTCCCTATATCTCTGAACTAATCTCTCAATACCTTCCCTCACTTAATCTTCAATCCTCCCAAGACCTCCTAATCTCCTCCACACTTATTCGTTCTTCACACAACCGCCTCCAAGATTTCTCCCGAATATCCACCATCCTCTGGAAATCCACGCTTCAACACGTCCGATTATCCACCACCCTTGGATCCTTTAGATAGAACCTGAAAACCCATGTCTTCAGGAAAGCTTACAGCCTGCAATAACCATTCTGCCGCCTCACCACCACCAGAGCTGCTGCACCCCAACCTTCTGGCTCTTCCCTATAATCCCTTAGAATGTAAGTCTGCAAGGACAGGGTCCTCTCCCCTCTGTACCAGTCTGTCATCGTAAATTTGTTTACTGTAAACAATATCTATAACTTTGTATGTAACCCCTTCTTATGTACAGCACCATGGAATTAATGGTGCTATATAAATAAATAATAGTATAATTATTATATTATTGATCATTATATTTTTATTGTATTACTTAATTTTGAGCATAATTAAGTATGCTGACATCCCCTTATATATCATTTGAACCCGAGTACAGCCCCTTCTGTATATCATGAGCCCCCCAACAGCCCCTTATATACTGTGAGAGCCCCTCACAGCCTCCCCCATATGCAGCATGAACCCCACACAACCTCCCCATATGCAGCATAAGCCCACACTGCCTCCCCATATGCGGCATAAGCCCCACATTGCCTCCCTCATATGCAGCATGAACTCCACACAGCCTCCCCATATACAGCATGAGCCCCACACAACCTCCCCTTATTCGGCATGAGCCTCACACATCCTCCCCCATATGCGACATGAGCCTCACACAGCCTCTCCACAATATGCAGCATGAGCCCCACACAGCCTCCCTATACATAGCATGAGCCCCAGAGCCTCCCCATATTCAGCATGAGCCTCACACAGCCTCCCTATATATATATAGCATGAGCCCCACACAGCCCCCCTATATACAACATGAGCCCCACACAGGCTCCCCCATATGCGGCATGAATTCTGCTCAATATTAATAGTCAATATATTATAATTATATTGTTATTGATAATTATATTAATATTAACTATATTGCTTAATATTGAGTAGAATTAAGTGTTGCTAACATCCCTTTCTGTATATTGTATCAGCCCCACATATACTGTAAGAGCTCCCACACAGCCTCCCCATATGCAGCATGAGCCCCACACAACCTCCCTATCTACAGCACGAGACCCCCATAACCTCCCCATATACTGCATGTTACCTCCTTAGCCTCCCTATGTGCAGCATGTCTCCCCGATAGCTTCCCCATGTGCTGCAAGGCACCTCCATAGCCTCTTCATATCCCCCAAACATCCCATACACATGAAAAATAAAAGACCATCACATACTCACCTTGGTCCTTTTCCCCGGCTTTCTGCTTCTGTTCATGTCTCTGGTGCACTGACTCTCCGCAGTACACAGCTGACTCTATGAAATTATGTCATAGCATCAGCTGTTTCACACGCTAATTGGTGGAGGAAGCGGATGGAGGCCCCTCCTCCACCAAAGAAGTCAGCACAGATGGAGACAGCGAGTGGGCGGGCACAGGGCAGCCCGTGGACCCCTGGTTTCCAGACCCACGACTGTCTCGGTCCGCGAGCCACACTTCGCCCAGGTCTGGTCTATATCATTGAAGATGTGATGATGTTATGGCTGGAACCTATATTTTTCTGTCTTGTCAACATGACAGTAATGCAAAACCTGTGGATTCTTCATGCACTAATGTATCTGTGATCTGTTTCACAATGACTCTAAATATATCACCATAGTCAAAACTCATGTGTTATGTTTGTGTGCCTTTTATATTTTAACAAAAATCTGTGGTAAAAACCATCATGTATTATCACAATATTATTCCTCCCTGTCCAGAGCCTACAGGTATGTACATACCGTATATAATCGAGTATAAGCCGAGATTTTCAGCCCATTTTTTTAGGTTGAAAGTACCCCTCTCTGCTTATACTTGAGTCGTTGTCCCAGGGGGTCGGCGGGGGAGGGGGAGCGGCGGCTGACACATCATACTCACCTGCTCCCAGCACATCTCTGCATGTCCCTGCTTCTCCAGCGCCCACAGCTCCTCCTGTGTTCAGCGGTCACGTCGTACCACTCATTAAAGTATTTATTACTTTAATGAGCGGTACGATGTGACCGCTGAACATAGGAAGAAGCTGTTGGCGCCCGGAGACCATCTGTCAGTGAGAGTCTGCCAGGGACCGCGCCGGGAGCAGGTGAGTATAACGGGGGAACGTGACCATTCTGATATTCACCTGTCCCCGTTCCACCGCTGCGTGCCACTCCGTCTTCCACGTTCTCTGCCTGTGACTTTCAGGTCAGAGGGCGCGATGACGTGTTTAGTGTGCGCGTCGCCCTCTGCCTGAACAGACACTGCAGAGGATTCGGAAGACTGAGCGGTGCGCAGCACTGGAAAGGGGAAAGGTGAATATAGCAGGTGCCGGTGTACCCTCCTGCTCAGGACAAGAGGTGAGTATGTATTTTATTTATTTTTTTAAATCACAGCAGCAGCCTATGGGGCAAATGTTTCTATGGAGCATCTTATGGGGCCATCAACCTTTATGCAGGATTGTGTGGGGCACATTTTCTATGGTGCATCTTATGGGGCCATAATCAACCTATGCAGGAATGTATGGGGCACATTGTCTATGGAGCATCTTATGGGGCCATCAACCTTTATGCAGGATTGTATGGGGCACATTTTCTATGGAGCATCTTATGAGGCCATAATCAACCTTTATGCAGGATTGTATGGGGCACATTTTCTATGGAGCATCTTATGGGGCCATCAACCTTCATGGAGCATTATATGGGGCATATTTTGTATGGAGCATCTTATGGGGCCCATCATGAACTGTATGGAGCATTATATGGGGCTCCTGATTCATTATGGATATTCAAAAACACTTAACCTACTGATGGCTCAATTAATTTTACTTTTATTGGTAACTATTTTTATTTTTGAAATTTACCAGTAGCTGCTGCATTTCCCACCCTAGGCTTATACTCGAGACATTAAGTTTTTCCAGTTTTTTGTGGCAAAATTAGGGGTCTCGGCTTATACTCGGGTTGGCTTATACTCGAGTATATGCAGTATGTACCCATGTGTGCAAAAGGTTATATTCTTTTTTGCCATTAATGTAATATAATTATTAAAAATATTTGAGCAATTTTTTTTTTCAGTGATTAATTTAGAAGAAAATTATATTTTATATTTTTGCATTCTAGTTGTGGACCTGGATGGAGGACTTGCAAAAGGAACTTCTGGATGATGTCTATGCCGAGTCAGTTGAAGCTGTTCAAGACTTAATAAAGCGATTTGGACAGCAACAACAAAAATCTCTCCAGTTTACAGTGAATATAATTAAAGAAGGTGAAGATCTTATCCAACAGTTAAGGTAATTGGCATACATTTGTTTTATAGTGTTTTTACAGATGCACTAAGAAATATTTTACTTTATATGAGTTTTAGGAATAAAAAATGTAGTTTTTTTTACAAACCTATTTAAACTAATTTAAGCAAGTCTGCTACAATTGGAATTTTTGATTTTGAGGATAATGCCAAAAAAGATCTTTTTTTACCCATGTATTTCCCCCTTTTGTTTTTTATGGTGGGATAATGACTTTTCCAAAATTTCCAGTTTCTTCTTTGAAAGTTAGATTATCTTTCAGTGTTAAAGTTTTTCTACATGACTAATATTCAGCTCAATGAAAAGGTAGGCTACACCTTTATTTGCACAGGGTACCAAAAAAAGTGAAACAAAAAACCTGAAGCAGTGAAATGTAGTAGAAGTTGGTGTGCATGCTGTGTGTAAACGAACGTTCACACTAGCCACTAAAGAGGCAAAACTCGAAACAAAAACGTAACACATACCCTTCAGTAAATTAATAAGTGTTTGAATGGACAGTAGCACCTAATGTAGCAGACTGGTGAACTTGTTGTGAGCTGTGATCAAAGTAGTTAGACTTGTGCTAGCTATGTAATACAGCCAGCACCTGCAAGGGGTTGTGCCGACACAGAATTTAACCTTATTAATGCCAGACATATATTTTCAGTAGGGTAGGACTATTATTCATGAGTTTGAACTTTGACTCTTGAATTGATATTTGTGAATTGTTGAATGGCTTCTGTTCACCTCTGATATCAGCTCCTACAGTTTATTGTACTGCTATTCTTGGAGGACAGGGACGCAGGGTCATTAAACAATATTTGTTTTTAATATGTTGATTCCCCCTTTTATATGTGGATGCACCTTGACTGCAAACCAGTGAAGGCTAAACTATGCAGATTGATAAAATACTCAAACAATGAGAATTAATATCATTCCTCCTTCACCTGACCAGTGGATGGTGCCCTGTACCAACAATAGTGGGTATAAAAAAGGATCTATATATTTCTATAAGGAGAGACTCTACAGAACAGCAGCTACAACAACATGGCTCCATCAAGAGAGACACAGATTTGACATTGTACAGGATGCCTAAATGACCACAGCCCTAGCTGGAAGAATACAGATATGAACCCATGGAGATGTTTGGAGAAGCCAGGTTGGGACCCACCAGTCACCCGGGCACATGGAGACATTCGGATTAGCCAAGTTGAGACCCTCCCATCACCTGATCACGTACTTAAATGGACTATCAGCTTCCTAAGTTTACCAAGAAACTGTAGGAGAAATCAGTGCAAACAGGGTCTTATCCGAGAAATACAGTTAGTTTACCACTCAGATTAAACTTGCCTGTTCAATCTGTTAAAGGGAACCTGTCACCCCCCCAGTTGTTTCAAACTAAAAGAGCCACCTTGTGCAGCAGTAATGCTGCATTCTGACAAGGTGGCTCTTTTAGTTCTGGGTGCTGTAGCTAGAGAAATAATCCGTTTTTTAATTTGTAAGAAATACCTGGTCTTCAGTCAAGGAGGCCGGCTTTTCCCCCCTGCTTTAGACCTCACACAGCTGCCACTCACATCTTCTTGGTGCCGGGCGCCGCCTCCTGCTCACCGCTGTTTTCAAAATAGCCGGCGCCTGCGCTCTTTTCCCCTGCCTGGTGCAGGCGCAGTGAGCGCTGCCCATCTTTCCTCATATGCAGTCCAGCTGACTGCGCCTGCGCGGCCGCCCTGCTTGTGATTCCCAGCCCCGCAGTGACTTATGATTTATTCACATTGCGGGGCTGGGATTCACAGGCAGGGCGGCCGCGCAGGCGCAGTCAGCTGGGCTGCATATGAGGAAAGACGGGCAGCGCTCACTGCACCGGGCAGGGGAATAGAGCGCAGGCGCTGGCTATTTTGCAAACAGCGGCAAGGAGGAGGCGGCGCCCGGCGCCAAGATGATGTGAGTGACAGCTGTGTGGCGTCTAAAGCAGGGGGAAAACGCCGGCCTCCTTGACTGAAGACCCAGGTATTTCTGACAAATTAAAAAACAGATTATTTCTCTAGTTACAGCACCAAGAACTAAAAGAGCCACCTTGTCAGAATGCAGCATTACTGCTGCACAAGGTGGCTCTTTTAGTTTGAAACGACTGGGGGGGGGGGGGGGGATGACAGGTTCCCTTTAAAGACGCATATAATGTAGAAAATCAGCCGCAGCGGATCCACTGAACTTTTCCGGGGCAAGAAGTTATATGCTTTGAAACGCGTTGAAATATACCACCACCTTACTGTACCATACTGGGATATGCGTTTCCATTCTGTCGGCAGCACTGAATATTGTCCACTAACTCCCGTTACAGTGTGATGAGCTTCCTAAGTTTGTCACTACCTCCTTTCTATGGGTGCCCCCAAAAAGCAGGCTGCCACTGGTGGGGTAGTCAGCCCTGGAAGCCCTGAAGTCGCAGCTACTCTAAATCCGGCAAGTCAGTGGAAGGGTGAGACTCTGTAATTTGCAACTTCTTGTGTATATGCTGGCACTGTCTTCTGTTTTTTTTTCTGTTGGTGGTTTAATAAAGCATTGCCACACTGTTTTACCATTGTGCTGTGTTGTCAGAGTAGTAGTATGCCCTGGGGAAAGAGTGCAGACTTTCAATGGGATGAGCCTTGGTCCATGCGGTCTTTCTGAATACTGCCAGGACAGCAGACAATTAGCACCCACTGATAATCATGTCACCACAAGGATAAAAGAATGTATCTACTATATAATTGTCTAAGGGTCACTTCCGTCTTTCTTTCTGTCTGTCCTTCTGTCTGTCTGTCTGTCGCGGATATTCATTGGTCGCGGCCTCTGTCTGTCATGGAATCAAAGTCACTGATTGGTCGTGGCAAAACAGCCACGACCAATCAGCCACGACCAATCAGCGACGGGCACAGTCCGGCGGAAAACTGGCCGCTCCTTCCTCTCCGCAGTCAGAGCCCGCACCGTACTCCCCTCCAGTCTGCCCTCACACAGGGTTAATGGCAACGGTAACGGACCGCGTTATGCCGTGGTGTAATGCACTCCGTTACCGCTGCTATTAACCCTGTGTGACCAACTTTTTACTATTCATGCTGCCTATGCGGCATGAATAGTAAAACGATCTAATGTTAAAAATAATAAAAAAATAAAAAAATTGTTAGATACTCACCGTCCGTCGGCCCCTCCAATCGACAACAGGCCTTACCCGCTCCTCCTGCTCCATGCTGCGATCTCGCGAGATGATGACGTAGCTGTCTCCGAAAGGTGAGTATATAACTATTTTTTATTTTATTTCTTTTTTTAACAGGGATATGATGCCCACATTGCTATATACTGCGTGGGCTGGGAAATATACTACATGGGCTATGCTATATACTACATGGGCTGTGCTATATACTACGCAGCTGGGCAATATACTACATTGGCTGTGCTATATACGTGGCTAGGCAATATACTACATGGGCTGTGCAATATACTACATGGGCTGTGCTATATACTACGTGGCTGGGCAATATACTACGTGGCTGTGCAATATACTATGTGGGCTGCGCAATGTACTGCGTGGGCTGCGCAATGTACTGCGTGGGCTGCACAATGTACTGCGTGGGCTGCGCAATGTACTGCGTGGGCTGCGCAATGTACTGCGTGGGCTGCGCAATGTACTGCGTGGGCTGCCCAATGTACTGCGTGGGCTGCGCAATGTACTGCGTGGGCTGCACAATGTACTGCGTGCGCTGCACAATGTACTGCGTGAGCTGCACAATATACTACGCATACATATTCTAGAATACCCGATGCGTTAGAATCGGGCCACCATCTAGTAAATAAATAAATAATAGACAGGGAATAAATTACCCACCTGTACTCTTGTAGTCTGCTGTATTTTCTACAGGCTACTGAAAATGCTTTTTTTTTAAAATTCTGATCATATTTTTTTCTGAGACCAGGGCTTAGATACGGAGTCATATTGCTACAATCTTTTTTTTTTTTTTTTTTTTTTGTGAATCTTACTGCTGATGCTCCAGTCTTACATACATTAACATGAGTATTTTTTTTTATGAATCTTACTGCTGATGCTCCAGTCTAACAGACATTAACAGGAGTATTAAGTTTAGGAGAGGGAAAATGCTAATTTCGTTTGTATATACAATAATTATGTATATATTTCTCCACTTTGTTTCTTAATAAACTAAAACAGGATTGCAAGATTCAGAATATCAAAAAAACAGGCAAAGGTGCTTACCTGTCTATGCCTTGAACCAAATGCACTATCATGGTGCAGCGGGCCCAAGTAAAGATGGCAACTACACAGGTGCAATAATACCAATGAGACAACCAGCCTACAATCAGGGATTGACCATTTGGCACACTAGTGCAAATAAATAATCTGCAGCAGTGTTCACACAGAAAATGCAAAGCATCTGGATCATAGCCTATTAATAACGCCCTGTGGCAGGCTGCCCAGTGCTAACTGTAATGCATCCTGTGTGAACAGAGGCCACAGTCTACAGAGCCATCTGGGCCCAACTGCACCCCGAAAAGTAAAAATAAAGTGCACAAAAACATATCAACATATGTAAGGTATTAATTTATATTATGGCCACAATACGTAAGCTGGCAACCCACGTTAAGGGTCCTCAAACATGACTGTTCTACTCTAACAGCAAAAACCACAATAGGAGGAAAAAGAGGAAAAAACCTCCACTATTCTAGCATAAACACCAAAAAAGAGGCAAAGGTGCTTACCTATCTAGGCCTTGAATCAAATGCACTATCATGGTGCAGCGGGCCCAAGTAAAGATGGCAACTACACAGGTGTAGTGATGAGTGAGCACTAAAATGCTCGGGTGCTCGTTGCTCGGGTCCAGCAAATTGGAATACTCGGGTACTCGGACAGAACAACGAACCCAATGTAAGTCTATGGGAGACCCAAGTATTTTTACCGTGATCACCCCTGTGGGTCCTTTTAACCCCTTTACCCCCAAGGGTGGTTTGCACGTTAATGACCAGGCCAATTTTTACAATTCTGACCACTGTCCCTTTATGAGGTTATAACTCTGGAACGCTTCAAACGGATCCCGGTGATTCTGACATTGTTTTCTTGTGACATATTGTACTTCATGAAAGTGGTACAATTTCTTTGATATTGCCTGCATTTATTTTTGAAAAAAAAGGAAATTTGGCGAAAATTTTGAAAATTTAGCAATTTTCCAACTTTGAACTTTTATGCAATTACATCACAGAAATATGTCACACAAAATACTTAATAAGTAACATTTCCCACATGTCTACTTTACATCAGCACAATTTTGGAACCGATTTTGTTTTTTTTGTTAGGGAGTTATAAGGGTTAAAAGTTGACCAGCAATTTCTCATTTTTACACCACCATTTTTTTTGTAGGGACTACATCTCATTTGAAGTCATTTTGAGGGGTCTATATGATAGAAAATAACTAAGTGTGACACCATTCTAAAAACTGCACCCCTCAAGGTGCTCAAAACCACATTCAAGAAGTTTATTAACCCTTCAGGTGTTTCACAGGAATTTTTGAAATGTTTAAATAAAAATTAACATTTAACTTTTTTTTCACAAAAAATTTACTTCAGTTCCAATTTGTTTTATTTTACCAAGGGCAACAGGAGAAAATGGACCCCAAAAGTTGTACAATTTGTCCTGAGTACGCTGATACCCCATATGTGGGGGTAAACCACTGTTTGGGCGCATGGCAGAGCTCGGAAGCGAAGGAGCGCCATTTGACTTTTCAATGCAAAATTGATTGGAATTTAGATGTGATGCCATGTTGCGTTTGGAGGAGCCCCTGATGTGCCTAAACACTGAAACCCCCCACAAGTGACACCATTTTGGAAAGTAGACCCCCTAAGGAACTTATCTAGATGTGTGGTGAGCACTTTGACAAATTAAGTGATTCACAGAAGTTTATAATGCAGAGCCGTAAAAATAAAAAAAAATCATATTTTTTCACAAAAATGATCTTTTAGCCCCCAATTTTTTTATTTTACCAAGGGTAAGAGAAGAAAGTGGACCCTAAAAGTTGTCCAATTTGTCCAATTTGTCCTGAGTACGCTGATACCCCATATGTGGGGTGGAACCACCGTTTGAGCGCATGGCGGAGCTCGGAAGAGAAGGAGCGTCATTTGGAATGCAGACTTAGATGGATTGGTCTGCAGGCGTCACATTGCGTTTGCAGAGCCCCTAATGTACCTAAACAGTAGAAACCCCCCACAAGTGACCCCATATTGGAAACTAGACCCCCCCCAAGGAACTTATCTAGATGTGTTGTGAGAACTTTAATCCCCCAAGTGATTCACTACATTTTATAACGCAGAACCGTGAAAATAAAAAAATCTTTTTTTTTCCACAAAAAATATTTTTTTGCCCCCAGTTTTGTATTTTCCTAAGGGTAATAGGAGAAATTGGACCCCAAAAGTTGTTGTCCAATGTGTCCTGAGTAAGCTGATACCCCATATGTTGGGGTAAACCCCTATTTGGGCGCACAGGAGAGCTGGGAAGGGAAGGAACACTGTTTTACTTTTTCAACACAGAATTGGCTGGAATTGAGATCGGACGCCATGTCGCGTTTGGAGAGCCCCTGATGTGCCTAAACAGTGGGAACCCCCCAATTATAACTGAAACCCTAATGCAGACACATCCCTAACCCTAATCCCAATGGTAACCCTAACCACACCCCTAACCCTGACACACCCCTAATCCCAACCCTATTCCCAACCGTAAGTGTAATCCTAACCCTAACTTTAGCCCCAACCCTAACTTTAGCCCCAACCCTTACTGTAGCCTTAACCCTAGCCCCAACCCTAGCCGTAACCCTAACCCTAACCCTAGCCCTAACCCTAATGGGAAAATGGAAATACATACATTTTTTAATTTTTCCCTAACTAAGGGGGTGATAATAATATAATAATAATAATTTTTATTTATATAGCGCCAACATATTCCGCAGCGCTTTACAAATTATAGAGGGGACTTGTACAGACAATAGACATTACAGCATAACAGAAATCACAGTTCAAAACAGATACCAGTAGGAATGAGGGCTCTGCTCGCAAGCTTACAAACTATGAGGAAAAGGGGAGACACAAGAGGTGGATGGTAACAATTGCTTTAGTTATTTGGACCAGCCATAGTGTAAGGCTCGGGTGTTCATGTAAAGCTGCATTAACCAGTTAACAGCCTAAGTGTGTAGCAGTACAGACACAGAGGCTATTAACTGCATAAAGTGTATGAGAACATGATGAGAGGAACCTGATTATGTTTTTTTTTTTTGAATGGGCCACACAGGGATGGTTAGGTTAATGCATTGAGGCGGTAGGCCAGTCTGAACAAATGAAGGAGGGTTTGATTTACTTTTATAGCGGGTTTTTTTAGCAGATTTTTATGATTGGCAGCCGTCACACACTGAAAGACGCTTTTTATTGCAAAAAATTTTTTTTGCGTTACCACGTTTTGAGAGCTATTATTTTTCTAAATTTTGGTCCACAGTGTCATGTGAGGTCTTGTTTTTTGCGTGATGAGTTGACGTTTTAATTGGTAACATTTTGGGGCACGTGACATTTTTTGATCGCTTTTTATTCCTATTTTTGTGAGGCAGAATGACCAAAAACCAGCTATTCATGAATTTCTTTTAGGGGAGGCGTTTATACCATTCTGTGTTTGGTAAAATGGATAAAGCAGTTTTATTGTTCGGGTCAGTATGATTACAACGATACCTCATTTATATCATTTTTTTATGTCTTGGCGCTTTTATACGATAAAAACTAATTTATAGAAAAAATTATTATTTTTGCATCGCTTTATTCTAAGGACTATAACTTTTTTCTTTTTTCTTTGATGACACTGTATGGGGGCTTGTTTTTTTGCGGGACAAGATGATGTTTTCAGCGGTACCATGGTTTTTTATATCCGTCTTTTTGATCGCGTGTTATTCCACTTTTTGTTTGGTGGTATGATAATAAAGCGTTGTTTTTTGCCTCTTTTTTAAATTTTTTTACGGTGTTCACTGAAGGGTTTAACTAGTGGGACAGTTTTATAGGTCGGGTCGTTAAGGATGAGGCAATACTAAATATGTGTACTTTTATTGTTTTTTTATTTAGATAAATAAATGTATTTATAGGAACAATATATTTTTTGGGGGGAATTTTTTTTTTACACATGTGAATATTTTTTTTTACACTATAACATTGCCCCAGGGGGGGCATCACGTTATAGTGTAAGATCACTGATCTGACACTTTGCTGTGCACTGTGTCAGATCAGCGATCTGACGTGCACTCCTGGAGGCTTCCCGGTGCCTGCTCTGAGCAGGCGCTGTGAAGCCACCTCCCTGCAGGACCTGGATGCCACGGCCATTTTGGATCTGGGCCTGCTGAAGGGAGGAGGAGGTAAGATACCCTTGGAGCAACGCGATCACATTGCGTTGCTCTGGGGGTCTCAGGGAAGAACGCAGGGAGCCCCCTCTCTGCGCGATGTTTCCCTATACCGCCGGAACACTGCGATCATGTTTGATCACAGTGTGCCGGGGGTTAATGTGCCGGGGGCGGTCCGTGACCGCTCCTGGCACATAGTGCCGGATGTCAGCTGCGATAGTCAGCTGACACCCGGCCGCGATCGTCCGCCCTCCCCCCGTGAGCGCGGCCGATCACATATGACGTACTATCCCGTCGGTGGTCATACGGGCCCACCCCACCTCGACGGGATAGTACGTCTAATGTCAGAAAGGTGTTAAGGTCTAAAAACGTCTGAAAATGATGGAAACACTGCTCAAGTGGCACGAGAACATCATGGCAAATGTCCCTGGATGCATTTCTGACTCGTAGGTCACAGCTGTAAACAATGTTGTCAGAGTTTCACGCCATTTTTACAGGTGCATCAAAAAACATACAAAACCTAAACCCAAATGGATTTTGCTGGGAAATATGTTAAGGAACATCTTTTCCAGGGTAATGACTTGTATATAAGGCAAAATAATTAACTCCAAACAAAAATGTCCCTCCACCACTTGGGCTATGTTCATACGCAGCGTTTTTGATGCGTTTTTCAACTTTAACATTGCTTTCAACCAATACAAATGCATTCACTGGGAAATGTCATTGTAACAATTAACAACCCTAGCTGGCCAATGTGGTGTGTGACACATAAGCAGACCCATCTTGTTTCATTTATGACTTAAAATCACAAACTATTTTAGAGGGACATCAGGTGGCATTAATATTCTTAAAGGGCCATTATTAAACAGTGGGTCTCCTATGCTGTTATTGCCTATGCAGTGAGTGGCTGGGCTGCCAAGAATTACGATGCACCCCAATACCCCTTTCCCTGCTTTGGCTATGGTCAAAGCTACTTTATTTTTATTCACCTTCCCTCTCCTCCTTCTGTTCTTATACTCTGCTACACGTACGGGTGCCTTTTTTGCAACATGCTAATATCTATCCCATCTGTCTATTAATAGCTTATTCTGACATTGTGATATAACCAATGCATTCTGGGCCTCACACAATTGTTTTTCCAATTCCTGTACTTTTGATAACATGCATATTCTTTCATCATCCTTTTCATCCTTTTCATCATCCTTTTTGGTAGAGCATTGAACAGCAAGGTGGATTGTTGCTGAGGGAAAAAAAAAATTAAATCTTCAGCTTAGCGAGTGTGAGCGAGCTGAGTGTGACCTGAGCGTAAGTGTGAACAGCGGTAAGTGTGTGACTTGAGATTCAGTGACTTTGGATTCAGGGAGTTTCCAAGGGAGGAATTGCTGAATTGCTGTCTGTATTTTATTAATACTTTGTATTTATTTTTATTTAACGTTTCTGCCTGGTGCAATCCCCATTAGGAAATGTGCTCCACTATTGTTAATGCCATCCAGTGCACATATTGCCACATGTATGCAGTCCTTGAGCAGCCGGTCGAGGGTGCATACTGCTGTGCGAGATGTGAGCACGTTGAGCATTTGGAAGCCCAGATTCTGGAAGTAAATGTGCAGCTGGCAACACTGAGATCCATAGACAAGATGGAGAGGAGTCTTCTGCTCACTGAGCAGACGCTCAATGGGATAGATGAGGGGGGATGGTAGGATGGAGCTGCAGGACAGTGAAGTAGCTAGCTGGGTGACATTCGGAAAGCGGGGTAGAGGGAAGAGTGCCAGGGAGGCTAGTCCTGATCTGGCACACCCCAATAAGTTTGCTAAGTTGGCAGATAAGGGGGATGCCAGTACAGGGGTAGCACTGCTGCAGCCAGGCATGTCCTCTGAAAACCGGAGGAGTGACTGCTACAGTAAGGAGGGAAATAGGAGAGCAGGGCAAGCCAGATACGTGCTGGTAGTGGGGGACTCAATTATTAGGGGAACAAATAGGGCAATCTGTCACAAAGACAGGGATCGTCGGACGGTGTGCTGCCTACCTGGCGCTCGAGTCCGACACATCGCTGATCGGGTGGACAAATTACTGGGAGGGGCTGGTGAGGACCCAGCGGTCATGGTGCACATTGGCACAAATGACAAAGTTAGAGGTAGGTGGAAGGTCCTTAAAGATGATTTCAGGGAATTAGGCTGCAAGCTGAAAGCAAGGCCCTCCAATATGGTATTTTCCGAAATACTGCCTGTACCACGGCCCACGCCAGAGAGGCAATGGGAGATTATGGAGGTTAATAAGTGGCTCAAAAACTGGTGTAGGAAGGAGGGGTTTGGGTTCCTGCAGAACTGGGCCGACTTCTCAGTGGGCTACAGGCTCTACGCTAGATACGGGCTGCACCTCAATGAGGAAGGTGCAGCTGTGCTGGGGGAGAAAATGGCTAGAAAGTTGGAGGAGTGTTTAAACTATGGTTTGGGGGGAAGGGTATTCAATTTATAGGAGGGGAAGATAGGGCAGATAGAGACCTGGGCACAAATAAGGAAGTTGGGGGTGGCGGTGGCATGGGGGGTGGGGTTAGAACAGTTAATAATGTAAGAAAGAATAGAGGTACAGAGAGGAACATCAAGTGCATGTATACTAATGCCAGAAGCCTCGCCAACAAATTGGACGAATTAGAATTAATGTTGTTGGAGCATAATTATGACATGGTGGGGATATCTGAAACATGGCTGGATGAGAGCCATGACTGGGCTGTTAGCTTGCAGGGCTATAGCCTTTTCAGAAATGACCGTACAGATAAGCGAGGGGGAGGGGTGTGTCTTTATGTAAAATCGTCCTTAAAACCTATCCGGCAAGATAATATAGGTGAATTTAATGAAAATGTAGAGTCCCTGTGGGTGGAGATAAGGGGAGGGGGAAAAATAATAAATTACTGATAGGGGTTTGTTATAAATCTCCAAAAATAATGGAAGCAATGGAGAATATCCTCGTAAAGCAAATAGATGAAGCTGCTACTCAAGGAGAAGTCATTATTATGGGGGACTTCAGCTACCCTGAAGTAGATTGGGGAGCAGAAACCTGCAGTTCCAGCAAAGGGAAATTCCAGCAAATTGGTTTTTGACAACTATGAGAGACAATTACCTTTCACAACTGGTTCAGGACCCAACAAGAAGGGGGGCACTGCTAGACCTAATATTAACCAACAGGCCAGACCACATATCAAATATAAGGGTTGGAGGTCACTTGGGGAATAGTGATCACAAAATAATAAGTTTTCATGTATCCTTTAATAAGATGTGTAGTAGAGGGGTGACAAGGACACTAAACTTAAGGAGGGCAAATTTCCAACGGATGAGAGATGATCTTTGTGCAATTAACTGGGCGATATCCTGAGACATAAAAATACACAAAGAAAATGGGAGACGTTTATTAGCATCCTGGATAGGACCTGTGCACAGTATATACCGTATGGGAATAAACATGCTAGAAATAGGAGGAAACCAATATGGCTAAATAGAGCTGTAAGGGGCGCAATAAGTGACAAAAAGAAAGCATTTAGAGAATTAAAGGAAGTAGGTAGTGATGAGGCATTAAATAAATACAGAAAATTAAATAAATTCTGTAAAATGCAAATCAAGGCAGCAAAAATTGAGACAGGGAGACTCATTGCCAGAGAGAGTAAAAATAATCCCAAAATATTATTTAACTACATATATAGTAAGAAACTAAAAAATGAAAGTGTTGGCCCCCTTAAAAATAGTCTGGGGGAAATGGTGGATGAGGATGAGGAAAAAGCCAATATGCTTAATGACTTTTTTTTCATCAGTATTTACACAAGAAAATCCCATGGCAGACAATATGATCAGTGATAACAAATATTCCCCATTAAGTGTCACCTGCTTAACCCAGCAGGAAGTACGGCGGCGTCTAAAAATCACTAAAATTGACAAATCTCCGGGCCCGGATGGGATACACCCCCGAGTACTGCAGGAATTAAGTACAGTCATTGATAGACCAGTATTTTTAATCTTTAAAGACTCCATAATAACAGGGTCTGTACCACAGGACTGGTGTATAGCAAATGTGGTGCCAAAATTCAAAAAGGGGACAAAAACTGAACTCGGAAATTATAGGCCAGTAAGCTTAACCTCTACTGTGGGTAAAATCCTGGAGGGCATTCTAAGGGATGCTATACTGGAGTATCTGAAGAGGAATAACCTCATGACCCAGTATCAGCACGGGCTTACTAGGGACCGTTCATGTCAGACTAATTTGATCAGCTTCTATGAAGAGGTAACTTCCGGACTGGACCAAGGGAACCCAGTAGATGTAGTGTATATATACTTTTCAAAAGCTTTTGATACGGTGCCACACAAAAGGTTGATACATAAAATGAGAATAATGGGGATAGGGGAAAATATGTGTAAGTGGGTTGAAAGTTGGCTCAGGGATAGGAAACAAAAGGTGGTTATTAATAGAGCACACTCAGTCTGGGTCGCGGTTAGCAGTGGGGTACCACAGGGGTCAGTATTGGGCCCTCTTCTTTTTAACATATTTATTAATGACCTTGTAGGGGGCATTCAGAATAGAATTTCAATATTTGCAGATGACACTAAACTCTGCAGGGTAATCAATACAGGGGAGGACAATTTTATATTACAGGATGATTTATGTAAACTAGAAGCTTGGGCTGATAAATGGCAATTGAGCTTTAATGGGGATAAATACAAGGCCATGCACTTGGGTAGAAGTAATAAGATGTGTAACTATGTGCTTAATTCTAAAACTCTGGGCAAAACCGTCAATGAAAAAGACCTGGGTGTATGGGTGGATGACAAACTCATATTCAGTGGCCAGTGTCAGGCAGCTGCTACAAAGGCAAATAAAATAATGGGATGTATTAAAAGAGGCAGAGATGCTCATGAGGAGAACATAATTTTACCTCTATACAAGTCACTAGTTCGACCACACTTAGAATACTGTGCACAGTTCTGGTCTCCAGTGTATAAGAAATACATAGCTGAACTGGAGCGGGTGCAGAGAAGAGCGACCAAGGTTATTAGAGGACTGGGGGGTCTGCAATACCAAGATAGGTTATTACACTTGGGGCTATTTAGTTTGGAAAAACGAAGACTAAGGGGTGATCTTATTTTAATGTATAAATATATGAGGGGACAGTACAAAGACCTTTCTGGTGATCTTTTTAATCATAGACCTGAGACAGGGACAAGGGGGCATCCTCTACGTCTGGAGGAAAGAAGGTTTAAGCATAATAACAGATGCGGATTCTTTACTGTAAGAGCAGTGAGACTATGGAACTCTCTGCCGTATGATGTTGTAATGAGTGATTCATTACTTAAATTTAAGAGGGGACTGGATACCTTTCTGGAAAAGTATAATGTTACAGGGTATATACACTAGATTCCTTGATAAGGCATTGATCCAGGGAACTAGTCTGATTGCCGTATGTGGGGTCGGGAAGGAATTTTTTTCCCCATGGTGGAGTTACTCTTTGCCACATGGGTTTTTTTTGCCTTCCCCTGGATCAACATGTTAGGGCATGTTAGGTTAGGCTATGGGTTGAACTAGATGGACTTAGTCTTCCTTCAACCTTAATAACTATGTAACTATGTAATATAAGAATTGTACCTCAACACAATGGAAGCAGTTTTGTTCTAATCTAGATCAGAGTTCTTGTGGCTATAATAAACCTTTCTTACCCAATTAAGGTTGTGACATCATCCTTCGGAGACTGAGAAGTTTTTCCTTATCAAAGTCATAATTGTACTGACCCACAAAATTAAGTTGACATATCATTTTTATGTTCCTCCCCAAAACAGGTCAATCTGTTGGATTTGGGGCCTCACAGAAGTGCATAACTTTGCACACCTAATTTACAATGTATGCTTGTCATTAAAGAAGTTGTCCACTAATTGGACAACCCCTATTTATAACCCTAGCTTGTTCCCCATTAAAAAATAAAGCCTATACTCGCCTCCCGTGCTGGCGCCGTTCCAACAGTATTTAAACAAACAAAAGGAGTTCTATACGAAATTTAAAAGTACATATTTTTATTACAACAATTTTAAAAGACATAAAGTAGTCCAAAAATTGCAATACAATAAATAGAAGAAAGGAGACCCTAGTGCAAAAAACATCCAAGTCACAGGCGAAAGAAAGTAAAAAACACCATGGCATAGGTATATGAATAGGCACCAATATTAGCACATAAAGATATAATATAGGTATTTATATAGTACTAATGTCCATGTGGACATATATCTACCAAAAAAGGCAAGTTATAGTGCAAGTCTGATGCAAAGTTTCTTACCCATGATGTAGTGGTTGTTTGCCTGGGACTCTGAATACCCCCTAACGCGCGTTTCGCGTTGCTTTCTCAAAGAGGGAATGAAGGGGTTTCACAGAACATGGCGTTTTTATAGTGGTGCCCATAAACCGGCATTTTAGGTGCACAAGCGCATTACAGCCCGGTCAGGAGGAAGTTCCAACAGTGTCAGCACTTACTCACGCCAAGGTTCCCGTGCTGTTGTTGTGACACTTTATGCCGTAACTGTTTTTCCACCTGCCAAATTGAGCATGAAGAGGAAGGCCGAGATCAGCCACAACCATGACTTCCTCTTTATGTTCAATTTGTCTTGAAGGCAGAGACAGCAACGCCAATGGTGCTTGGATGCTGGCATCACATTTCACAACAACAGCATGGCAGCCCTGAGACCACGAGTGACGACATCGCGGGAACGGCGCTGGCATGCGATGTGAGTATAGTCTTTTTAATTTTAAATGGACCAAACATTTTAATAAAGAAGGGGTTGTCCTAGTAGTGCACAACCCCTTTAAATTATTTCATGTAAAATTTGATAACTGAACAAGATAAACTGTGTGCTTTTTTTCTCCTTTGTGTTTTAAGGGAGTGTGCACTTTCCAGTAACAAAGCACCACACAACAGCTCTATTAATCATATTGAAAGCGTTCTCCAACAGTTGGATGAAGCTCAATCTCAGATGGAGGAGCTTTTCCAAGAAAGAAAAGTTAAACTTGAGCTTTTTCTGCAGCTGCGCATTTTTGAAAGAGATGCAATTGATGTAAGTTTTATTTATCTTTATTTTTTTATACATATATTTATTTACTGAAACTTTTTATGGATGCTCTATTATGATTTTATGTCTTCCTGTACCAATCACCTAGGAGCCGATTAATAAAAACTAGCATTGTACTCACCAGTCTTATGAAGTGCTCACTGGAGTACGATGCACCAAATTCAAGCACTCACCACTAACTTCAGCACATCTTTGCTGTGACATGCACCTCACCAATAATCTATACTGAAGTAGCATTTCTGGCGTTAAAAAAGGCAGCATTTTTAATGCATTTGATGTGAGTGTGATGTGCCCCATGCCATCCTGGCTCCTCCGCAGCTCCACGCATTTTGGCAGAACTGCTTCAAAATTGCAGCTTTTTAAAGCTTTTATGCCTTTTTCTCTGGTGTAAAAGTTTTGATATATCAGCCCTGTAATGCATTAAGAAGAAAAAATAAGTAAACACCATGGTTTTATCCCAGACGTGCTCTTATATGTCATCCGTTGCCTAATGTATAATGTAATTGATTCTGGACATGAGAAAGCAGTTCCTGGTCCAACATCTATTTTTAGGTTAAAGCAGAATTATGGTAAAAAGTGTTGATTTAAGTTGTTAACCAGTTATTTCACCTTTCATGAATTGCCAATTTATTTTATAAATTTGAGCCTTATGTCAGATATACTTTTGTTTAATAAAAAGATACTGTTTTGCAGGTAAATTATTTACAGGTAAGGACAGGCAGGACAGTTGTATAATTTTGTGAATGAGATAGTTGTTCTTCAAAATTTTATTATAATACTGGACTAAAATATATGTTTTTTTCCGCTACTCTGTCTGGTTTTGCTCTACCATAAATGATTTTGTTTTCAGAGTATTTCTCATAATGTGTTTTACAATTATGCAAAGGACCCAGCTAGCAATTGGTTGTACTATTAAATTATGCTGTGAACCAAGAACTCAGAAAAAGTGAAACATGTTTATGTCATAAATAATTCCTCCAGTTATCGAGCGAATCTAATGCAGTGCTGATTTACACAATAATAGGGAACAGGCCAAGTCTATGTTGCAAAGTCAGTAAAAAGTGGTCATGTAGGAGCGCTGAGGAGGCAGCCCAGGGAATGGGGAGGGTGTCGAGTACCGCCACAGCTCCAGCCGAGAACCTCCAAAGGAGGATGGAAGCAGGGTTTAGTAGTGAAAACCAGTCACAGGAGCGCTGCAAGGAAAGTATGACACAGGATAGGGTTTAGCCACAACGTGTTTCGACGGAAGTTCCGTCTTCATAAAAAAAAAATCAAACGTGATTGCTTCTCTTTTAATTTAATAATTTAGTAAGTTTTAATTCAAAGTGATGCCATAAAATACTACTTTTCTCATACAATAATAAAATAAAGCCTTGGAAATTAAGGTACAAAACTCTTATTAGCAATTGATTACTTCCTATAGAATTAAACATATTAGTTAATACATATATATTATAATAAGGCTACATCAGTGTAAGGATACATTTTAACGACAAGCACTACAATTTACAGTATACCTTCACATATTACAAAACCAAATGTAGAAACAAATTACCGTATATACTCGAGTATAAGCCGACCCGAGTATAAGCCGACCCCCCTAATTTTGCAACAAAAAAACTGGGTAAACTTATTGACTCAAGTATAAGAATAGGGGGGGGGGGGAATGCAGCAGCTACCAGTAAATGTCAAAAATAAAAATAGATACCAATAAAAGTAAAATTAATTGAGACATCAGTAGGTTAAGTGTTTTTGAATATCCATATTGAATCAGGAGCCCTATATAATGCTCCATACAGTTCATTATGGCCCCAAAAGATGCTCCATATTAAAATACTCCCCTTATAATGTTCTATACAGTTCTTTATGGCCCCATAAGATGCTCCATATACAAATATGCCCCATATAATGCTCCGTGCAGTTCTTTATGGCCCCATAGATGCCTCATATAATGCTCCATGCAGTTCATTATGGCCCCATATAACATTGTGCCACATGTAATGCTGCTGCTGCACTAAAAAAAAATGACATACTCACCTCTCGTCGCTGCTCCTCAGCATCCCGTCTCTCCACAGTAACTGTTCAGGCAGAGGGCGGTGCACACACTAATACGTCATCACGCCCTCTGACCTGAACAGCCAGTGCAGAGAATGTGGAAGATGGAGCATCGGTGGAACGCGGAAAGGTGAATATGAAATATTCACTTGCTCCCGGCGCTCCTGACGCGGTCCCTGCATGTGCCACGGTCTCCGGGCATGGCAGCTTCTTCCTGTAGTGAGCGGTCACATGGTACCGCTCATTACAGTAACGAATATACAGCTCCACCCCTATGGGAGTGGAGTCCATATTCATTACTTTAATCAGCAGTACCAGTGACCGCTGAACAGCGGAAGAAGCTGCCATGCCCAAAGACCGTGGGACATGCAGTTGCCGCGCCGGGAGCAGGTGAGTATTTGACAGTCGTCGCTCCCCCTCACCCGCCGACCATGACTCGAGTATAAGCCGAGAGGGGCACTCTCAGCCCAAATTTTGGGCTGAAAATCTCGGCTTATACTCGAGTATATACGGTAACAAGCATTAGTTTGACATTTTGGTGAATGGTACACACACAAACGGAATGTGTTCCAGCAGATCCAACGATTACGCACCACTTTGGCCGAAGCTCACAAAACCTGGAAAATCCAATTTCAGGGCCATTCCGATCCCGATAGGCAACAAACATTTCCCTCATATTGCTCAGTAATAGTCACTTTTGCATCTGCTTTTTTTCTCCTGCTATTCGCACTGATACATAGTCTTTTTTACCAGGGCACATTCGACTGAATTCATCATCCTCAAAAAATGCCTGCACCTTTTTCTTCACTTCCTCAGAAACTTTCTTGCCACACTTGATTCTAGGTAAGGCTAAGATCCCATGTTCACATTTAAGCTTTCGAGCTTGTTTGACCATTCGTTCAGATACACCGAATTCGTCTGATATAGCCTTAATGGACCAACTTTTAGGTGCCAATGTCAAGATTTGGACCTTTTTGGACAGCAATGGGCTGACAATACAGCTTCTCTGAACCGATTATGTTGCAAATTCAGCAACAATTCCAGACCACTTAGACTGAACATTATGGCTTGGGAACCAATAATAGATACACAATATTAGGCTTGGGATCCTAGGCAAAGACACCCACCCTCAGGCTTCGGAACCTGCGATAAAGAGACCGCCCGAGGCTCGCCTTGCACGGCTATCGGCCATGGCTCCTAGGCGATGGGGCTGCCAATTCTCGAAAGACAGCATTATTACAACTCTTAATAGGATTATAATACCAACTCTTAGGGAATTGGTTGTGGTATAACCACCATGGACCAACGCAAGGGTTTGAATAGTGCAGTTACCATTCATTGCGTATTAATAAATAACACCATGTTCAGTGGCATTTTTCATTTCTTAAACTGAGAGACTCCAAAAAAAAAAACAATTATCCTTGTAGAGAAAAATGTGCTCTTTCTAATGATATCAGAATTAATATATTTTAGGAGTACCCTTTTTGAGAAATTTGACCTAAAATAGGTAAAATTCGTTTTTTTTTTTAGTTTTTCATCATATGTGGGTGTGAATATTTCCACAAATACATATGCTTTGACTGTGATATTGCAGCAATGCAAAGTCATGTAGATGTTTGGTGTACAGGGCAAAGCACCAGTTACTATTGGTTTTTGGTCTTGAGTTATATATGGGCAAAGTTTGGCATAAATTTTATGTGACGCGTTTTTCAAGCTACTTTGACACAAAATTGCGGCCAAAATATTGTTTTGTCATAGCTGGTAATAATTTAATCGTGTTTAGCAGCAAAAGTTGAGCTAGTATGCCAAATTTCAGCATCATAGCCAGTATAGAACTCTAATAGCTATGTGCCAAAGTTTGCAAAATCCTCTTAGCAGAAGCCGCAGGCTTGGTGGAACCTCCAGTGAAAGGTCAACAGTGCCCAATGTATTTGAGATCTGGCCTTAAAAATTTACAGAACCTCTTTTCAAACATACATTTACATCCTTATAAATTTTCAGCAAAATCGGAGAAGGTCGAGTGGGGATGATTTTTAAAACTGGTCCACTTGATGTGGAATGACCCTAATGCCAATTAAATGTTTCAACTGGGTTCACCTGATGCATGTCGAAATATCTCATGAAAACAGGCAAGAAAAAAGATACATGCACAAAGAGGGATCCCCAAAAATGTGTATATTTAAATAAGAAAGCAAGGCTTTATTAAAGAACCAGAAATACACACACATAAAAACAATTAAAAATCCCTTTGGGATAGTACACACAAAAACAGATCCAAGATAAAGAGTATAATACTCATGATTAGCCCTAGGCAAAAAAATGACATCAATGTGGATGGCAAGACCAACACAACTAAGGCCTAAATAATGAATGAACACCTGTTGACTGTAATGTGTGACAAAAAATGCAAGTTGGCAAAAGGACACACAATTATACCCACTATAACAAATGGAAGTGTAATAAGCATATATGCGATAACACAATTAGTCCTTCAAGATAAGAACTGTATAAAATATAGTCCCAAAAAACTGAGATCCCAAATATGTCACTTGACTGGTCAGAAAACCCAGTTACATAGGACAGATTTGTATGAAATCAAGTCAATACTCAGCCCTGACACAGGTTGGTGTACGATGAAATCAATACTCAGCCGTGACACAGTCAGATAGTCAACCTAGCAAACTAACCAGCCTAAGGGGTACACAGACCCACAGACACAGACCATAAAATGTTGAAAAATTATGTCATTCTTGAGTATATCACTCAATGGTGCTCATAAACGTGTCAAATTTGATCTATAATATACTTTAATATACGTTACTTTAATCTTTAATATACTTAAGAACAGGGCCCCAGACATCACACAGGGGGTCTGAAACACCGCACAGTGGTCCAAAATATCGCTGTGCTCTGCCTGGGGCCCCATATGCTGCCTGGGGCCCCTGTGCTCTGCCTGGGGCCCCATGTTCTGCCTGGGGCCCCTGTGCTCTGCCTGGGGCCCCTGTGCTCTGCCTGGGGCCCCATATGCTGCCTGGGGCCCCTGTGCTCTGCCTGGGGCCACTGTGCTCTGCCTGGGGCCCCATATGCTGCCTGGGGCCCCTGTGCTCTGCCTGGGGCCCCATATGCTGCCTGGGGCCCCTGTGCTCTGCCTGGGGCCCCATATGCTGCCTGGGCCCCCTGTGCTCTGCCTGGGGCCACTGTGCTCTGCCTGGGGCCCCATAGGCTGCCTGGGGCCCCTGTGCTCTGCCTGGGACCACTGTGCTCTGCCTGGGGCCATTGTGCTCTGCCTGGGGGCCCCATATGCTGCCTGGGGCCCCTGTGCTCTGCCTGGGGCCCCATATGCTGCCTGGGGCCCCTGTGCTCTGCCTGGGGCCCCATGTTCTGCCTGGGGCCCCTGTGCTCTTCCTGGGGCCACTGTGCTCTGCCTGGGGCCCCATATGCTGCCTGGGGCCCCTGTGCTCTGCCTGGGGCCCCATATGCTCCCTGGGGCCCCTGTGCTCTGCCTGGGGCTACTGTGCTCTGCCTGGTGCCCCATAGGCTGCCTGGGGCCCCTGTGCTCTGCCTGGGACCACTGTGCTCTGCCTGGGGCCCCATATGCTGCCTGGGGCCACTGTGCTCTGCCTGGGGCCCCATATGCTGCCTGGGGCCCCTGTGCTCTGCCTGGGGCCCCATATGCTGCCTGGGGCCCCTGTGCTCTGCCTGGGGCCCCTGTGCTCTGCCTGGGGCCCCATGTTCTGCCTGGGGCCCCTGTGCTCTTCCTGGGGCCACTGTGCTCTGCCTGGGGCCCCATATGCTGCCTGGGGCCCCTGTGCTCTGCCTGGGGCCCCATATGCTGCCTGGGGCCCCTGTGCTCTGCCTGGGGCCACTGTGCTCTGCCTGGGGCCCCATAGGCTGCCTGGGGCCCCTGTGCTCTGCCTGGGACCACTGTGCTCTGCCTGGGGCCCCTGTGCTCTGCCTGGGGCCACTGTGCTCTGCCTGGGGCCCCATATGCTGCCTGGGGCCCCTGTGCTCTGCCTGGGTGTAGGACACTGGTGACGTCACTTATCTCCGGACATTAGCTCCGGACATTAGCTCCGGACATTAGCTCCGGACATTAGCTCCGGACAAAGCCACGGAAGTTGGCACAAATTGCAGGAAGTAGTATTCTAGGCAATTATATATTAGATGGGCATTTCCTGAAGGAAATACATGGTGCTTGAACAGCGCTACCAGCTTTACAGCAGCACTTTTCACACACGGGACTGGGGGGCACGCTTACTTTTGCACCCAGGGCCGGGGGCGCACTTACTTTTGCACCCGGGGGCGCACTTACTTTTGCACCCGGAGGCGCACTTACTTTTGCACCCGGGGGCACACTTACTTTTGCACCCGGGGGCGCACTTACTTTTGCACCCCGGGGCGCACTTACTTTTGGGGCCGCACTTACTTTTGGTGGGCGGGGCTCCTCGGCCTCCGATTTGGTTTGTGGGGCCCCTCGTCCTCCGATTTGGTGGGTGGGGACCCTCGGCCTCCGATTTGGTGGGTGGGGACCGGCCTCCAATTTGGTAGGCGGGGACCCTCGACCTCCGATTTGGTGGGCGGGGACCCTTGGCCTCCGATTTGGTGGGTGGGGCCCCTCGGCCTCCGATTTGGTGGGCGGGGTCCCTCTGCGTCCGCTTTGGTGGGCGGGGCCGCTCGGCCTTCAATTTGGTGGGCGGGGCTCCTCGGCCTCCAATTTGGTTGGTGGGGCCCCTCGGCCTCCGATTTGGTGGGCGGGGCCCCTTATCCTCCGATTTGGTGGGCGGGGCCCCTCGGCCTCCGATTTGGTCGGCGGGGTCCCTCTGCCTCCGATTTGGTGGGCGGGGAACCTCGGCCTCCGCTTTGGTTGGCGGGGCCCCACGGCCTCCGATTTGGTGGGCAGGGACCCTCGGCCTCCGATTTGGTGGGCAGGGACCCTCGGCCTCCGATTTGGTGGACGGGGACCCTCGGCCTCCGATTTGGTGGGCGGGGCCCCTTATCCTCCGATTTGGTGGGCGGGGACCCTCGGCCTCCGATTTGGTGGGCGGGGACCCTCTGCCTCCGATTTGGTGTGTGGGGACCTTCGGCCTCCGCTTTGGTGGGCGGGGCCCCTCGGCCTTCAATTTGGTGGGCGGGGCCCCTCGGCCTCCGATTTGGTTGGTGTGGACCCTCGGCCTCCGATTTGGTGGGCGGGGACCCTCGGCCTCCGATTTGGTGGGCGGGGACCCTCGGCCTCCGATTTGGTGGGCGGGGACCCTTGGCCTCCGATGTGGTGGGCGGGGCCCCTCGGCCTCCGATTTGGTGGGCAAGGACCCCCGGCCTCCGATTTGGTGGGTGGGGCCCCTCGGCCTCCGATTTGGTGGGCGGGGACCCTCGGCCTCCGATTTGGTGGGCGGGGACCCTCGGCCTCCGATTTGGTAGGCGGGGCCCCTCGGCCTCCGCTTTGGTGGGCGGGGACCCTCGGCCTCCGATTTGGTGGGTGGGGACCCTCGGCCTCCGATTTGGTGGGCGGGGACCCTCGGCCTCCGATTTGGTGGGCGGGGACCCTCGGCCTCCGATGTGGTGGGCGGGGCCCCTCGGCCTCCGATGTGGTGGGTGGGGCCCCTCAGCCTCCGATTTGGATGGTGTGGACCCTCGGCCTTCAATTTGGTGGGCGGGGACCCTCGGCCTCCGATGTGGTGGTCGGGGCCCCTCGGCCTCCGATTTGGTGTGTGCTCTGCCTGGGGCCCCATATGCTGCCTGGGGCCCCTGTGCTCTGCCTGGGGCCCCATATGCTGCCTGGGGCCCCTGTGCTCTGCCTGGGGCCCCTGTGCTCTGCCTGGGCCACTGTGCTCTGCCTGGGTGTAGGACACTGGTGACGTCACTTATCTCCGGACATTAGCTCCGGACATTAGCTCCGGACATTAGCTCCGGACTAAGCCACGGAAGTTGGCACAAATTGCAGGAAGTAGTATTCTAGGCAATTATATATTAGATTATAGTGCTTTGGAACAAAGCACCATACTGTTATTCCACCGTGGATAACTTCTTATTATTATAGTGCTTTGGAACAAAGCACTATATTGTAATCTGATCGTGGATAACTTCTTATTATAGTGCTTTGGAACAAAGCACTATACTGTTATTCCACCGTGGTAAACTTCTTATTATTAAAATGCTTTGGAACAAAGCACTATACTGTTATTCCATCGTGGTAAACTTCTTCTTATTATTATTATAGTGCTTTGGAACAAAGCACTATACTGTTATTCCACCGTGGTAAACTTCTTCTTATTATAGTGCTTTGGAACAAAGCACTATACTGTTATTCCACCGTGGTAAACTTCTTATTATAGTGCTTTGGAACAAAGCACTATACTGTTATTCCACCGTGGTAAACTTCTTCTTATTCTTATTATTCAGTCCGCACGTAATGCGGCCCGAACCGCTAAACTCACAGACTCCAGTGAGGTGTCATTTCGAAGCCAGCGTTCCTGAGAGGTGTGCTAAGTATTTTTCGTGCCGATCGGATTTGTAGTTTTTGCGCAATTTGTGTTTGAAAAAAGTCTTTCAATGCGTTTCAATAGGGAAATTGTCCCATACGTTTATAATGGGCTGGTTTCTGAGGCAATTTCTAAAAATAACTGCCACCTGGCTGATTAGCTCATTGATATGCGCAGTCAGACACAGTTACTATGCCAACGCCTATGAAGTCTACATCAGCTCACCAGGTCACAAGTTTTGTCAGATAATATCAGCTCTTAAAGTGACAGTACAGCACAATTCCAAACCACTATCTGTAGTCTTATGATTATTAGACTGTGGCCCGATTCTAACTCATCGGGTATTCTAGAATATGTATGTCCACGAAGTATATTGCACAGCCACGCAGTATACAGTGCAGAGCCGCGCAGTACACAGCGCAGAGCCGCGCAGTACACAGCGCAGAGCCGCGCAGTACACAGCGCAGAGCCGCGCGGTACACAGCGCAGAGCCGCGCAGTACACAGCGCAGAGCCGCGCAGTACAGAGCGCAGAGCCGCGCAGTATACCGCGCAGAGCCGTGCAGTGCACAGCGCAGAGCCGCGCAGTATAAAGCGCAGAGCCGCGCAGTGTAAAGCGCAGAGCCGCACAGTACACAGCGCAGAGCCGCGCAGTACACAGTGCAGAGCCGCGCAGTACACAGCGCAGAGCCGCACAGTACACAGCGCAGAGCCGCGCAGTACACAGCGCAGAGCCGCGCAGTACACAGCGCAGAGCCGCGCAGTACACAGCGCAGAGCCGCGCAGTACACAGCGCAGAGCCGCGCAGTATACAGCGCAGAGCCGCGCAGTACACAGCGCAGAGCCGCCCAGTATACAGCGCAGAGCCGCGCAGTATACAGCGCAGAGCCGCGCAGTACACAGCGTAGAGCCACGCAGTATACAGCGCAGAGCCGCGCAGTATACAGCGCAGAGCCGCGTAGTATACAGCGCAGAGCCCCGCAGTATACAGTGCAGAGCCCCGCAGTATACAGCGCAGAGCCGTGCAGTACACAGTGCAGAGCCGCGCAGTACACAGCGCAGAGCCGCGCAGTATACAGCGCAGACACACGCAGTACACAGCACGGACACGTGCAGTACACAGCGCAGAGCCGCGCAGTACACAGCGCAGAGCCGCGTAGTATACAGGGAAGAGCCACGCAGTATATAGCGCAGAGCCGCGCAGTACAAAGCGCAGAGCCGCGCAGTATACAGCGCAGAGCCGCGTAGTATACAGCGCAGAGCCGCGTAGTATACAGCGCAGAGCCACGCAGTATACAGCGCAGAGCCACGCAGTATACAGCGCAGAGCCACGTAGTTATACTGCCCAGTCACGTAGTATATTGTCCAGTCACATAGTATACTGCATATCCCTGTTAACAAAAAAAAAAAAAGAATTAAAATAAAAAAGTTACATACTCACCTCCTGGAGCGGCCGGTATCTGATGGTTGTTGCACCTCCTAGAGCGGCCGGTACACGATGCTTGTTGCACCTGGAGTGGCCGGTACCCGATGCTTGTTGCGCGCTCCGGTCCCAAGAGTGCATTGCGGTCTCATGAGATGATGACGTAGCGGTGTTGTGAGACAGAAAGACGGAAGTGCCCTTAGACAATTATATAGTAGATTACCCCGCTCACCAAATCGGACCCCGAGGGGCCCGGCTCACCAAATCGGACCCAGAGTGACCCCGCCCACCAAATCGGACCCAGAGTGACCCCGCCCACCAAATTGGACCCAGAGTGGCTCCGCCCACCAAATCGAACCCAGAGTGACCCCTTCCACCAAATCAGACCCAGAGTGACCCCTTCCACCAAATCGGACCCAGAGTGACCCCACCCACCAAATCGGACCCTGAGGTGCCCAGCCCACCAAATGAGACCCTGAGGTGCCCAGCCCACCAAATCGGACCAAGTGACCCCACCCACCAAATTGGTCCCTAAGGTGCCCCGCCCACCAAATCGGACCCAGAGTGGCTCCGCCCACCGAATCGGACCCAGAGTGGCCGCGCCCACAGAATCGGACCAAAAGTGACCCCGCCCACCGAATCGGACCTAGATTTACCCCGCCCACAAAATCAGACCCAGATTGACCCAACCCACCAAATCGGACCGCCTGAGGGGCACCCAAGTGTGAAAGTCTTGCAGGGGCAGCCCGGGCACCATTCCAAAGCACTATCTGTAGTTCCTTCAGGAAATACCCATCTAGTTATAGTGCTTTGGAACAAAGCACTATACTGTTATTCCACCGTGGTAAACTTCTTCTTATTCTTATTATTCAGTCCGCACGTAATGCGGCCCGAACCGCTAAACTCACAGACTCCAGTGAGGTGTCATTTCGAAGCCAGCGTTCCTGAGAGGTGTGCTAAGTATTTTTCGTGTCGATCGGATTTGTAGTTTTTGCGCAATTTGTGTTTGAAAAAAGTCTTTCAATGCGTTTCAATGGAGAAATTTTCCTATACGTTTATAATGGGCTGGTTTCTGAGGCAATTTCTAAAAATAACTGCCACCTGGCTGATTAGCTCATTGATATGCGCAGTCAGACACAGTTACTATGCCAACTCCTATGAAATCTACATCAGCTCACCAGGTCACAAGTTTTGTCAGATAATATCAGCTCTTAAAGTGACAGTACAGCACAATTCCAAACCACTATCCGTAGTCTTATGATTATTAGACTGTGGCCCAATTCTAACTCATCGGGTATTCTAGAATATGCATGTCCACGTAGTATATTGCACAGCCACGCAGTATACAGTGCAGAGCCGTGCAGTACACAGCGCAGAGCCGCACAGTACACAGCGCAGAGCCGCGCAGTATAAAGCGCAGAGCCGCGCAGTACACAGCGCAGAGCCGCGCAGTACACAGCGCAGAGCCGTGCAGTACACAGCGCAGAGCCGCGCAGTATAAAGCGCAGAGCCGTGCAGTACACAGCGCAGAGCCGTGCAGTACACAGCGCAGAGCCGTGCAGTACACAGCGCAGAGCCGCGCAGTATAAAGCGCAGAGCCGGGCAGTACACAGCGCAGAGCCGCGCAGTACACAGCGCAGAGCCGCGCAGTACACAGCGCAGAGCCGCGCAGTATAAAGCGCAGAGCCGCGCAGTACACAGCGCAGAGCCGCGCAGTACACAGCGCAGAGCCGTGCAGTACACAGCGCAGAGCCGCACAGTTTAAAGCGCAGAGCCATGCAGTACACAGCGCAGAGCCGCGCAGTACACAGCGCAGAGCCGTGCAGTACACAGCGCAGAGCCGCGCAGTATAAAGCGCAGAGCCGTGCAGTACACAGCGCAGAGCCGCGCAGTACACAGCGCAGAGCCGCGCAGTACACAGCGCAGAGCCGCGCAGTATAAAGCGCAGAGCCGCGCAGTATAAAGCGCAGAGCCGCGCAGTACACAGCGCAGAGCCGCGCAGTACACAGCGCAGAGCCGTGCAGTACACAGCGCAGAGCCGCGCAGTATAAAGCGCAGAGCCGTGCAGTACACAGCGCAGAGCCGCGCAGTACACAGCGCAGAGCCGTGCAGTACACAGCGCAGAGCCGCGCAGTATAAAGCGCAGAGCCGTGCAGTACACAGCGCAGAGCCGTGCAGTACACAGCGCAGAGCCGCGCAGTATAAAGCGCAGAGCCGCGCAGTATAAAGCGGAGAGCCGCGCAGTACACAGCGCAGAGCCGAGCAGTACACAGCGCAGAGCCGCGCAGTAGACAGCGCAGAGCCGTGCAGTACAGAGCGCAGAGCCGCACAGTATAAAGCGCAGAGCCGCGCAGTATACCGCGCAGAGCCGTGCAGTACACAGCGCAGAGCCGCGCAGTACACAGCGCAGAGCCGCGCAGTACACAGCGCAGAGCCGCGCAGTACACAGCGCAGAGCCGAGCAGTACACAGCGCAGAGCCGCGCAGTACACAGCGCAGAGCCGCGCAGTACACAGCGCAGAGCCGCGCAGTATACAGCGCAGAGCTGCGCAGTACACAGCGCAGAGCCGCGCAGTACAGAGCGCAGAGCCGCACAGTATAAAGCGCAGAGCCGCGCAGTACACAACGCAGAGCCGCGCAGTACACAGCGCAGAGCCGCGCAGTACACAGTGCAGAGCCGCACAGTACACAGCACAGAGCCGCGCAGTACACAGCGCAGAGCCACCCAGTATACAGTGCAGAGCCCCGCAGTATACAGCGCAGACACGCGCAGTACACAGCACGGACACGCGCAGTACACAGCGCAGAGCCGCGCAGTACACAGCGCAGAGCCGCGTAGTATACAGCGAAGAGCCACGCAGTATATAGCGCAGAGCCGCGCAGTACAAAGCGCAGAGCTGCGCAGAGCTGCACAGTATACAGCGCAGAGCCGCGCAGTATACAGCGCAGAACGTGCAGTACACAGTGCAGAGCCGCGCAGTACACAGCGCAGAGCCGTGCAGTACACAGCGCAGAGCCGCGCAGTACACAGCGCAGAGCCACGCAGTATACAGCGCAGAGCCGCGTAGTATACAGCGCAGAGCCGCGTAGTATACAGCGCAGAGCCACGCAGTATACAGCACAGAGCCACGCAGTATACAGCGCAGAGCCACGTAGTTATACTGCCCAGTCACGTAGTATATTGTCCAGTCACATAGTATACTGCATATCCCTGTTAAAAAAAAAAAAGAATTAAAATAAAAAAGTTACATACTCACCTCCTGGAGCGGCCGGTATCTGATGGTTGTTGCACCTCCTAGAGCGGCCGGTACACGATGCTTGTTGCACCTGGAGTGGCCGGTACCCGATGCTTGTTGCGCGCTCCAGTCCCAAGAGTGCATTGCAGTCTCACGAGATGATGACGTAGCGGTGTTGTGAGACAGAAAGACGGAAGTGCCCTTAGATAATTAGATAGTAGATTACCCCGCTCACCAATTCGGAACCCGAGAGGCCCGGCCCACCAAATCGGACCCCGAGGGGCCCGGCCCACCAAATCGGACCCAGAGTGACCCCGCCCCCTAAATCAGACCCAGAGTGACCCCGCCCACCAAATCGGACCCAGAGTGGCTCCGCCCACCAAATCGGACCCAGAGTGACCCCTTCCACCAAATCAGACCCAGAGTGACCCCTTCCACCAAATCGGACCCAGAGTGACCCCTTCCACCAAATCGGGCCCAGAGTGACCCCGCCCACCAAATCGGACCCAGAGTGACCCCACCCACCAAATCGGACCCTGAGGTGCCCAGCCCACCAAATCAGACCCTGAGGTGCCCAGCCCACCAAATCGGACCGAGTGACCCCACCCACCAAATTGGTCCCTAAGGTGCCCCGCCCACCAAATCGGACCCAGAGTGGCTCCGCCCACCGAATCGGACCCAGAGTGGCCGCGCCCACAGAATCGGACCAAAAGTGACCCCGCCCACCGAATCGGACCTAGATTTACCCCGCCCACAAAATCAGACCCAGATTGACCCAACCCACCAAATCGGACCGCCTGAGGGGCACCCAAGTGTGAAAGTCTTGCAGGGGCAGCCCGGGCACCATTCCAAAGCACTATCTGTAGTTCCTTCAGGAAATACCCATCTAGTATTATTATTGTAATCCGAAAGTGGTAAACTTATTATTATTCAGTTTTTTTCCGCAATTAATGTGGCCCGAACCGCTGCACGCACAGACTCCAGTGAGGCGTCATTTCGAAGCCAGCCTCCACGAGAGGTGTGCTAAGTATTTTTCGTGTCGATCCGATTTGTAGTTTTTTTAAAAATTGCATTTAAAAAAAAAAAAAAAAAAAAATTTCCCATATTAAATAATGGCGAACTTTCTATTACCCCCAACTTGACCTTCCAAAGATGGCAGCTATGCAAATGTACAGTGTCCATTTTAGGACATGATCATTTATCAAAGTCAAACAAATAAAGTGACTATGACACCCTCTCGTCCCATGTGTGAAAAGTAAGTGCACCCCCGGTCCCATGGGTGAAAAGTAAGTGCACCGCAATCCCGTGGATGAAAAGTGCACTGAGTGGCCCCGCCCCCCAAATCGGACCCCGAGTGGCCCCGCCCCCCAAATCGGACACTGAGTGAAACCGCCCACCAAATTGGACCCTGAGGTGCAAAGCCCACCAAATCGGACCCTGAGTGACCCCACCTACCAAATCGGTCCCTGAAGTCCCCCGCCCACCAAATCAGACCCAGAGTGGCTTCGCCCACCAAATTGGACCCAGAGTGGCCTCTCTCCCCAAATCCTACCAAACCAGCGCCTGAGGGGCACTCAAGTGTGAAAGTCTTGCAGGGGCAGCCCGGGCACCATTCCAAAGCACTATCTGTAGTTCCTTCAGGAAATACCCATCTAGTTCTTATTATTATTATTCAGTCCGCACGTAATGCGGCCCGAACCGCTAAACTCACAGACTCCAGTGAGGTGTCATTTCGAAGCCAGCGTTCCTGAGAGGTGTGCTAAGTATTTTTCGTGTCGATCGGATTTGTAGTTTTGGCGCAATTTGCGTTTGAAAAAAGTGTCTCAATGCATTTCAATAGGGAAATTTTCCAATACGTTTATAATGGGCCTGATTTCTGAGGCAATTTCTAAAAATAACTGCCACCTGGCTGATTACCTCATTGATATGCGCAGTGAGACCCAGTTACTATGCCAACGCCTATAAACTCTACCAGCCCACCAGGTCACAAGTTTTGTCAGATAATATCAGCTCTTAAAGTGACAGTACAGCACAATTACAAAGCACTATCTGTAGTCCAAATCGGACCCAGCCCACCAAATCGGACCAGAGTGCCCCCGCTTGCCAAATCAGACCCAGAGTGCCCCCGCCCGCCAAATCGGACCCAGAGTGGCGCCGCCCGTCAAGTCGGACCCAGAGTGGCGCCGCCCGCCAAATCGGACCCAGACTGGCGCCGCCCGCCAAATCGGACCCAGAGTGGCGCCGCCCGCCAAATCGGACCCAGAGTGGCGCCGCCCGCCAAATCGGACCCAGAGTGGCGCCGCCCGCCAAATCGGACCCAGAGTGGCGCCGCCCGCCAAATCGGACCCAGAGAGGCGCCGCCCACCAAATCGGACCCAGAGAGGTGCCGCCCGCCAAATCGGACCCAGAGTGGCGCCGTCCGCAAAATCGGACCCAGAGTGGCGCCGCCCGCCAAATCGGACCCAGAGTGACCCGGGCCACCAAATCGGACCCAGAGTGACCCGGGCCGCCAAATCGGACCCAGAGTGACCCGGGCCGCCAAATCGGACCCAGAGTGGCGCCGCCCGCCAAATCGGACCCAGAGTGGCGCCGCCCGCCAAATCGGACCCAGAGTGGCGCCGCCCGCCAAATCGGACCCAGAGTGGCGCCGCCCGCCAAATCGGACCCAGAGTGGCGCCGCCCGCCAAATCGGACCCAGAGTGGCGCCGCCCGCCAAATCGGACCCAGAGTGGCGCCGCCCGCCAAATCGGACCCAGAGTGGCGCCGCCCGCCAAATCGGACCCAGAGTGACCCGGCCCACCAAATCGGACCCAGAGTGACCCGGGCCACCAAATCGGACCCAGAGTGACCCGGGCCACCAAATCGGACCCAGAGTGACCCGGCCCACCAAATCGGACCCAGAGTGACCCGGCCCACCAAATCGGACCCAGAGTGACCCGGGCCACCAAATCGGACCCAGAGTGACCCGGCCCACCAAATCGGACCCAGAGTGGCCTCAACCCTGAGGGGCTACAACTACCAAACCAGCGCCTGAGGGGCACCCAAGTGTGAAAGTCTTGCAGGGGCAGCCCGGGCACCATTCCAAAGCACTATCTGTAGTTCCTTCAGGAAATACCCATCTAGTTATTATTATTATTCAGTCCGCACGTAATGCGGCCCGAACCGCTTCACTCACAGACTCCAGTGAGGTGTCATTTCGAAGCCAGCGTTCCTGAGAGGTGTGCTAAGTATTTTTCGTGCCGATCGGATTTGTAGTTTTTGCGCAATTTGTGTTTGAAAAAAGTGTTTCAATGCATTTCAATAGAGAAATTTTCCAATACGTTTATAATGGGCTGGTTTCTGAGGCAATTTCTAAAAATAACTGCCACCTGGCTGATTAGCTCATTGATATGCAGTCAGACACAGTTACTATGCCAACGCCTATAAACTCTACCAGCCCACCAGGTCACAAGTTTTGTCAGATAATATCAGCTCTTAAAGTGACAGTACAGCACAATTCCAAACCACTATCCATAGTCTTATGATTATTAGACTGTGGCCCGATTCTAACTCATCGGGTATTCTAGAATATGCATGTCCACGTAGTATATTGCACAGCCACGCAGTATACAGTGCAGAGCCGCGCAGTATACAGCGCAGAGCTGCGCAGTACACAGCGCAGAGCCGCGCAGTACACAGCGCAGAGCCGCGCAGTATAAAGCGCAGAGCCGCGTAGTACACAGCGCAGAGCCGTGCAGTACACAGCGCAGAGCCGCGCAGTACACAGCGCAGAGCCGCGCAGTATAAAGCGCAGAGCCGTGCAGTACACAGCGCAGAGCCGCGCAGTATACCGCGCAGAGCCGCGCAGTACCCAGCGCAGAGCCGCGCAGTACACAGCGCAGAGCCGCGCAGTACACAGCGCAGAGCCGCGCAGTACACAGCGCAGAGCCGCGCAGTACACAGCGCAGAGCCGCGCAGTACAGTGCGCAGAGCCGCACAGTATAAAGAGCAGAGCCGCACAGTATACCGCGCAGAGCCGTGCAGTACACAGTGCAGAGCCGCGCAGTACACAGCGCAGAGCCGCGCAGTACACAGCGCAGAGCCGCACAGTATACAGCGCAGAGCCGCGCAGTATACAGCGCAGAGCCGCGCAGTATACAGCGCAGAGCCGTGCAGTACACAGCGCAGAGCCACCCAGTATACAGCGCAGAGCCGCACAGTATACAGCGCAGAGCCGCGCAGTATACAGCGCAGAGCCGCGCAGTATACTGCGCAGAGCCGCGTAGTATACAGCGCAGAGCCCCGCAGTATACAGTGCAGAGCCCCGCAGTATACAGCGCAGAGCAGTACACAGCGCAGAGCCGCGCAGTATACAGCGCAGACACGCGCAGTACACAGCACGGACACGCGCAGTACACAGCGCAGAGCCGCGCAGTACACAGCGCAGAGCCGCGTAGTATACAGCGAAGAACCACGCAGTATATAGCGCAGAGCCGCGCAGTACAAAGCACAGAGCCGCGCAGTATACAGCGCAGAGCCGCGCAGTATACAGCGCAGAACGCGCAGTACACAGCGCAGAGCCGCGCAGTACACAGCGCAGAGCCGTGCAGTACACAGCGCAGAGCCGCGCAGTACACAGCGCAGAGCCGCGCAGTACACAGCGCAGAGCCGCGCAGTACACAGCGCAGAGCCGCGTAGTATACAGCGCAGAGCCGCGTAGTATACAGCGCAGAGCCACGCAGTATACAGCGCAGAGCCACGTAGTTATACTGCCCAGTCACGTAGTATATTGTCCAGTCACATATTATACTGCATATCCCTGTTAAAAAAAAAAAAAAAAAAGAATTAAAATAAAAAAGTTACATACTCACCCCCTGGAGCGGCCGGTATCTGATGGTTGTTGCACCTCCTAGAGCGGCCGGTACACGATGCTTGTTGCACCTGGAGTGGCCGGTACCCGATGCTTGTTGTGCGCTCCGGTCCCAAGAGTGCATTGCGGTCTCACGAGATGATGACGTAGCGGGGTTGTGAGACAGAAAGACGGAAGTGCCCTTAGACAATTATATAGTAGATTACCCCGCTCACCAATTCGGAACCCGAGGGGCCCGGCCCACCAAATCGGACCCCGGGGGGCCCGGCCCACCAAATCGGACCCAGAGTGACCCCGCCCACCAAATCGGACCCAGAGTGACCCCGCCCACCAAATCGGACCCAGAGTGGCTCCGCCCACCAAATCGGACCCAGAGTGACCCCTTCCACCAAATCAGACCCAGAGTGACCCCTTCCACCAAATCGGACCCAGAGTGACCCCTTCCACCAAATCGGACCCAGAGTGACCCCTTCCACCAAATCGGACCCAGAGTGACCCTGCCCACCAAATCGGACCCAGAGTGACCCCACCCACCAAATCGGACCCTGAGGTGCCCAGCCCACCAAATTGGTCCCTAAGGTGCCCCGCCCACCAAATCGGACCCAGAGTGGCCCCGCCCACCAAATCGGACCCAGAGTGGCGCCACCCGCCAAATCGGACCCAGAGTGGCGCCGCCTGCCAAATCGGACCCAGAGTGGTGCCGCCCGCCAAATCGGACCCAGAGTGGCGCCGCCCGCCAAGTCGGACCCAGAGTGGCTACAACTACCAAAACAGTGCCTGAGGGGCACCCAAGTGTGAAAGTCTTGCTGGGGCAACCCGGGCACCATTCCAAAGCACTATCTGTAGTTCCTTCAGGAAATACCCATCTAGTTATTATTATTAGGCTTTTTTCCGCAATTAATGCGGCCCATACCGCTGCACTCACAGACTCCAGTGAGACGTCATTTCGAAGCCAGTGTCCACGAGAGGTGTGCTAAGTATTTTTCGTGTCGATCGGATTTGTAGTTTTGGCGCAATTTGCATTTGAAAATTGTTTCCCCCCCTATTGGAAAGCATTGCTCAATGCGTTTCAATAGGGAAATTTCCTAATAGGGTATAATGGCCTGTGGTTTCTGAGGCAATTTCTAAAAATAACTTCCAACTGCCACCTGGCTGATTAGCTCATTGATATGCGCAGTCAGATCCAGTTACTATGCCAACGCCTACGAGCCCACTAGGAAACAGGTTTTGTCAGTCAGATAATATCAGCTCCTCTTTGTTATCAGTCATTCCCCTGTCCTGCTGTCAGTCTATTTCTCTCTGTTATCAGCCATTCCCCGTACTGCTGTCAGTCTATTTCTCTCTGTTATCAGCCATTCCCCGTACTGCTGTCAGTCTATTTCTCTCTGTTATCAGCCATTCCCCTGTCCTGCTGTCAGTCTATTTCTCTCTGTTATCAGCCATTCCCCGTGCTGCTGTCAGTCTATTTCTCTCTGTTATCAGAAATTCCCCGTCCTGCTGTCAGTCTATTCTCTCTGTTATCAGCCATTCCCCCGTCCTGCTGTCAGTCTATTTCTCTGTTATCAGCCATTCCCCGTCCTGCTGTCAGTCTATTTCTTTCTGTTATCAGCCATTCCCCTGTCCTGCTGTCAGTCTATTCTCTCTGTTATCAGCCATTCCCCTGTCCTGCTGTCAGTCTATTCTCTCTGTTATCAGCCATTCCCTTATCCTGCTGTCAGTCAGAGTGACCCGGCCCACCAAATCGGACCCAGAGTGACCCGGGCCACCAAATCGGACCCAGAGTGACCCGGCCCACCAAATCGGACCCAGAGTGACCCGGCCCACCAAATCGGACCCAGAGTGACCCGGGCCACCAAATCGGACCCAGAGTGACCCGGGCCACCAAATCGGACCCAGAGTGACCCGGGCCACCAAATCGGACCCAGAGTGACCCGGGCCACCAAATCGGACCCAGAGTGACCCGGGCCACCAAATCGGACCCAGAGTGACCCGGGCCACCAAATGGGACCCAGAGTGACCCGGGCCACCAAATCGGACCCAGAGTGACCCGGGCCACCAAATCGGACCCAGAGTGACCCGGCCCACCAAATCGGACCCAGAGTGACCCGGGCCACCAAATCGGACCCAGAGTGACCCGGGCCACCAAGTCGGACCCAGAGTGACCCGGGCCACCAAATCGGACCCAGAGTGACCCGGGCCACCAAATCGGACCCAGAGTGACCCGGCCCACCAAATCGGACCCAGAGTGACCCGGGCCACCAAATCGGACCCAGAGTGACCCGGGCCACCAAATCGGACCCAGAGTGACCCGGGCCACCAAATCGGACCCAGAGTGACCCGGGCCACCAAATCGGACCCAGAGTGACCCGGGCCACCAAATCGGACCCAGAGTGACCCGGGCCACCAAATCGGACCCAGAGTGACCCGGGCCACCAAATCGGACCCAGAGTGACCCGGGCCACCAAATCGGACCCAGAGTGACCCGGGCCACCAAATCGGACCCAGAGTGACCCGGGCCACCAAATCGGACCCAGAGTGACCCGGGCCACCAAATCGGACCCAGAGTGACCCGGCCCACCAAATGGGACCCAGAGTGACCCGGCCCACCAAATGGGACCCAGAGTGACCCGGCCCACCAAATGGGACCCAGAGTGACCCGGCCCACCAAATGGGACCCAGAGTGACCCGGCCCACCAAATCGGACCCAGAGTGACCCGGCCCACCAAGCCTCAACCCTGAGGGGCTACAACTACCAAACCAGCGCCTGAGGGGCTCCCAAGTGTGAAAGTCTTGCAGGGGCAGCCCGGGCACCATTCCAAAGCACTATCTGTAGTTCCTTCAGGAAATACCCATCTAGTTATTATTATTATTATTATTAGGCTTTTTTTCGCAGTTAATGCGGCCCGAACCGCTGAACGCACAGACTCCAGTGAGGTGTCATTTCGAAGCCAGCGTCCACGAGAGGTGTGCTAAGTTATTTTCATGTCGATCGGATTTGTAGTTTTGGCGCAATTTGCATTTGAAAATTGTTTCCCCCTCATTGGAAAGCATTGTTTCAATGCATTTCAATAGGGAAATTTTGCTATACGTTTAAAATGGGCTGGTTTCTGAGGCAATTTCTAAAAATAACTTAACTGCCAAATGCCACCTGGCTGATTAGCTCATTGATATGCGCAGTCAGACACAGTTACTATGCCAACGCCTATCAACTGCACCAGGTCACAGTTTTGTCAGATAATATCAGCTCTTGTGACAGCACAGCACAGCACAATTCAAAAGGACTATCTGTAGTCTTATTATTATTACAGTATAAAGCGCAGAGCCCCGCAGCATACAGCGCAGAGCCGCGCAGCATATAGCGCAGAGCCCCGCAGTATACAGCGCAGAGCTCCGCATTATACAGCGCAGAGCCGCGCAGTATACAGCGCGGAGCCGCGCAGTATACAGCGCGGAGCCCCGCAGCATACAGCGCGGAGCCGCGCAGCATACAGCGCGGAGCCGCACAGTATACAGCGCGGAGCCGCGCAGCATACAGCGCGGAGCCCCGCAGCATACAACGCGGAGCCGCGCAGCATACAGCGCAGAGCCGCGCAGCATACCGCGCAGAGCCGCGCAGCATACAGCGCAGAGCCGCGCAGCATACAACGCAGAGCCCCGCAGCATACAGCGCAGAGCCCCGCAGCATACAGTGCAGAGCCGCGCAGCATACCGCGCAGAGCCGCGCAGCATACAGCGCAGAGCCGCGCAGGATACAACGCAGAGCCCCGCAGCATACAGCGCAGAGCCCCGCAGCATACAGCGCAGAGCCCCGCAGCATACAGCGCAGAGCCCCGCAGCATACAGCGCAGAGCCCCGCAGCATACAGCGCAGAGCCCCGCAGTATACCGCGCAGAGCCCCGCAGTATACAGCGCAGAGCCGCACAGTATACAGCGCAAAGCCGCGCAGTATACAGCGCCCACCAAATCGGACCCAGAGTGACCCGGGCCACCAAATCGGACCCAGAGTGACCCGGGCCACCAAGTCGGACCCAGAGTGACCCGGGCCACCAAATCGGACCCAGAGTGACCCGGCCCACCAAATCGGACCCAGAGTGACCCGGCCCACCAAATCGGACCCAGAGTGACCCGGGCCACCAAATCGGACCCAGAGTGACCCGGGCCACCAAATCGGACCCAGAGTGACCCGGGCCACCAAATCGGACCCAGAGTGACCCGGGCCACCAAATCGGACCCAGAGTGACCCGGGCCACCAAATCTGACCCAGAGTGACCCGGGCCACCAAATCGGACCCAGAGTGACCCGGGCCACCAAATCGGACCCAGAGTGACCCGGGCCACCAAATCGGACCCAGAGTGACCCGGGCCACCAAATCGGACCCAGAGTGACCCGGGCCACCAAATCGGACCCAGAGTGACCCGGGCCACCAAATCGGACCCAGAGTGACCCGGGCCACCAAATCGGACCGAGAGTGACCCGGGCCACCAAATCGGACCGAGAGTGACCCGGGCCACCAAATCGGACCGAGAGTGACCCGGGCCACCAAATCGGACCGAGAGTGACCCGGGCCACCAAATCGGACCCAGAGTGACCCGGGCCACCAAATCGGACCCAGAGTGACCCGGCCCACCAAATGGGACCCAGAGTGACCCGGCCCACCAAATGGGACCCAGAGTGACCCGGCCCACCAAATGGGACCCAGAGTGACCCGGCCCACCAAATGGGACCCAGAGTGACCCGGCCCACCAAATCGGACCCAGAGTGACCCGGCCCACCAAGCCTCAACCCTGAGGGGCTACAACTACCAAACCAGCGCCTGAGGGGCTCCCAAGTGTGAAAGTCTTGCAGGGGCAGCCCGGGCACCATTCCAAAGCACTATCTGTAGTTCCTTCAGGAAATACCCATCTAGTTATTATTATTATTATTATTAGGCTTTTTTTCGCAGTTAATGCGGCCCGAACCGCTGAACGCACAGACTCCAGTGAGGTGTCATTTCGAAGCCAGCGTCCACGAGAGGTGTGCTAAGTTATTTTCATGTCGATCGGATTTGTAGTTTTGGCGCAATTTGCATTTGAAAATTGTTTCCCCCTCATTGGAAAGCATTGTTTCAATGCATTTCAATAGGGAAATTTTGCTATACGTTTAAAATGGGCTGGTTTCTGAGGCAATTTCTAAAAATAACTTAACTGCCAAATGCCACCTGGCTGATTAGCTCATTGATATGCGCAGTCAGACACAGTTACTATGCCAACGCCTATCAACTGCACCAGGTCACAGTTTTGTCAGATAATATCAGCTCTTGTGACAGCACAGCACAGCACAATTCAAAAGGACTATCTGTAGTCTTATTATTATTACAGTATAAAGCGCAGAGCCCCGCAGCATACAGCGCAGAGCCGCGCAGCATATAGCGCAGAGCCCCGCAGTATACAGCGCAGAGCTCCGCATTATACAGCGCAGAGCCGCGCAGTATACAGCGCGGAGCCGCGCAGTATACAGCGCGGAGCCCCGCAGCATACAGCGCGGAGCCGCGCAGCATACAGCGCGGAGCCGCACAGTATACAGCGCGGAGCCGCGCAGCATACAGCGCGGAGCCCCGCAGCATACAACGCGGAGCCGCGCAGCATACAGCGCAGAGCCGCGCAGCATACCGCGCAGAGCCGCGCAGCATACAGCGCAGAGCCGCGCAGCATACAACGCAGAGCCCCGCAGCATACAGCGCAGAGCCCCGCAGCATACAGCGCAGAGCCCCACAGCATACAGCGCAGAGCCCCGCAGCATACAGCGCAGAGCCCCGCAGCATACAGCGCAGAGCCCCGCAGTATACCGCGCAGAGCCCCGCAGTATACAGCGCAGAGCCGCACAGTATACAGCGCAAAGCCGCGCAGTATACAGCGCCCACCATATCGGACCCAGAGTGGCTACAACTACCAAACCAGCGCCTGAGGGGCACCCAAGTGTGAAAGTCTTGCTGGGGCAACCCGGGCACCATTCCAAAGCACTATCTGTAGTTCCTTCAGGAAATACCCATCTTTTTCTCTATGTTAGTCTATTTCTCTCTGTTATCAGCCATTCCCCTGTCCTGCTGTCAGTCTATTCTCTCTGTTATCAGCCATTCCCCGTCCTGCTGTCAGTCTATTCTCTCTGTTATCAGCCATTCCCCTGTCCTGCTGTCAGTCTATTCTCTCTGTTATCAGCCATTCCCTTATCCTGCTGTCAGTCAGAGTGACCCGGGCCACCAAATCGGACCCAGAGTGACCCGGGCCACCAAATCGGACCCAGAGTGACCCGGGCCACCAAATCGGACCCAGAGTGACCCGGGCCACCAAATCGGACCCAGAGTGACCTGGGCCACCAAATCGGACCCAGAGTGACCCGGGCCACCACATCGGACCCAGAGTGACCCGGGCCACCACATCGGACCCAGAGTGACCCGGGCCACCACATCGGACCCAGAGTGACCCGGGCCACCACATCGGACCCAGAGTGACCCGGGCCACCACATCGGACCCAGAGTGACCCGGGCCACCACATCGGACCCAGAGTGACCCGGGCCACCACATCGGACCCAGAGTGACCCGGGCCACCACATCGGACCCAGAGTGACCTGGGCCACCAAATCAGACCCAGAGTGACCCGGGCCACCAAATCGGACCCAGAGTGACCCGGGCCACCAAATCGGACCCAGAGTGACCCGGGCCACCAAATCGGACCCAGAGTGACCCGGGCCACCAAATCGGACCCAGAGTGACCCGGGCCACCAAATCGGACCCAGAGTGCCCCGGGCCACCAAATCGGACCCAGAGTGCCCCGGGCCACCAAATCGGACCCAGAGTGGCCCCGCCCACCAAATCCTCAACTACCAAACCAGCGTCTGAGGGGCACGCAAGTGTGAAAGTCTTGCAGGGGCAGCCCGGGCACCATTCCAAAGCACTATCTGTAGTTCCTTCAGGAAATACCCATCTAGTTCTTATTATTATTATTCAGTCCGCACGTAATGCGGCCCGAACCGCTAAACTCACAGACTCCAGTGAGGTGTCATTTCGAAGCCAGCGTTCCTGAGAGGTGTGCTAAGTATTTTTCGTGTCGATCGGATTTGTAGTTTTGGCGCAATTTGCGTTTGAAAAAAGTGTCTCAATGCATTTCAATAGGGAAATTTTCCAATACGTTTATAATGGGCCTGATTTCTGAGGCAATTTCTAAAAATAACTGCCACCTGGCTGATTACCTCATTGATATGCGCAGTGAGACCCAGTTACTATGCCAACGCCTATAAACTCTACATCAGCCCACCAGGTCACAAGTTTTGTCAGATAATATCAGCTCTTAAAGTGACAGTACAGCACAATTACAAAGCACTATCTGTAGTCTTATCATTATTGCCCCGCTCACCAAATCGGACCCAGCCCACCAAATCGGACCAGAGTGCCCCCGCTTGCCAAATCGGACCCAGAGTGCCCCCGCCCGCCAAATCGGACCCAGAGTGGCGCCGCCCACCAAATCGGACCCAGAGTGGCGCCGCCCGCCAAATCGGACCCAGAGTGGTGCCGCCCGCCAAATCGGACCCAGAGTGGCGCCGCCCGCCAAATCGGACCCAGAGTGGCGCCGCCCGCCAAATCGGACCCAGAGTGGCGCCGCCCGCCAAATCGGACCCAGAGTGGCGCCGCCCGCCAAATCGGACCCAGAGTTGCGCCGCCCGCCAAATCGGACCCAGAGTGGCGCCACCCGCAAAATCGGACCCAGAGTGACCCGGGCCACCAAATCGGACCCAGAGTGACCCGGGCCACCAAATCGGACCCAGAGTGACCCGGGCCACCAAATCGGACCCAGAGTGGCCCGGCCCACCAAATCGGACCCAGAGTGGCCCGGGCCACCAAATCGGACCCATAGTGGCCCGGGCCACCAAATCGGACCCAGAGTGGCCCGGCCCACCAAATCGGCCCCTGAGGGGCCCCGCCCACCAAATCGGACCCAGAGTGACCCGGGCCACCAAATCGGACCCAGAGTGACGCGGCCCACCAAATCGGACCCAGAGTGACCCGGCCCACCAAATCGGACCCAGAGTGGCCTGGCCCACCAAATCGGATTCATAGTGGCCCGGCCCATCAAATCGGACCCAGAGTGACCCAGCCCACCAAATCGGACCCAGAGTGGCTCCACCCCCCAAATCGGACCCAGTGTGGCCGTGCCCACCAAATCCTCAACCCTGAGGGGCTACAACTACCAAACCAGCATCTGAGGGGCACCCAAGTGTGAAAGTCTTGCAGCGGCAGCCCGGGCACCATTCCAAAGCACTATCTGTAGTTCCTTCAGGAAATACCCATCTAGTATTATTATTGTTTTGCCTCAGTCTGTTCTCTAAATCATCATGTTTTTGTATGTACATTTCTAATTTTTGTTCTATCACTCGGATACGCTTTGGCAAGAGAGCTGTTTGGTCCTCCAGACTCGGGATTTTGTCATTTGACATGTCATTGCGGAGGAATGCCAAATCATTTTTAACCTCTTCGATTTTCCCAGTCAGTGAAGCTTTTCTGCTTTGAATGGCAATTAGCAGTCGTTCGAATACCTGTTTCAGAGTGGGTTCTGAATCCATATCATCTGGTTCTTGTAACATTGATGCCTCTCATTGAGTCAATTTGTTTGAGGGTTTCTGAACTGTCGTCGAGTTATTTCCCCTGCCGTAGGTCCTCAGCTTGTCAGCTACAGATTGTAATTTATTAGGACTTTCATAAACTTTCATAGAACTTTCACAAAAAACATGCTTTCCCCAAGATATGTATGCAATATGAGAGTAAGTCTTATGAGTGATGAGCGAGTGTACTCATTGGTCGGGTTTTCCCGAGCATGCTCGGGTGACCGAGTATTTATGACTGCTCGGAGATTTAGTTTTCATCGCGGCAGGTGAATGATTTGCAGCTACTAGCAAGGCTGAGTACATGCGGGAGTTGCCTGGTGGTTAGGGAATCCCCACATGTAATCAAGCAGGCTAGTAGCTGTAAATGATTCAGCTGCCGCTATGAAAACTAAATCTCCGAGCAGTCATAAATACTCAGAGGTTACCCGAGCGTGCTCGGGAAAACCCGAGCAACGAGTACACTCGCTCATCACTACTTATGACTGGTTATTCAGTATGTATTGACAGGATAGTGTTAGTGGTTGGGATATTAATAGTAAGAGGGTTACAAAGTAATTTCCCTTCTCAATATTGCTGCATAATTATGTGCAACAGGCGCAATTCTCAAAAAGAGCAGTAGATGGAAGAAGCATGCTGCAACCTGCAAGTGCATAGGATATTATCACACTGGCCAGTTTCTCTAGTTTTCACCGGGTAATCACTCCAAACAATGAGGGAGGGAAGAGGGGAAGTTGTTCACCTTCCTTAGTCTGTTAACCCTGTACCTCTGCTGCAGCTAGGCCAGCTAGCCATCTATATTCCCCAGCTGTTTCAGGATCTCGTGCCTACGTCTCTGTGTCTCACCTTCAACTCCGGTGTCTCCTCCACGTGCCAGGGATATCCCCAAGATGGCCACCACACCTCAGCTCCATTCACACCACCAGCGGTCCCACGTCTTCAGGGGACCTGGGCCTCAGCACCCAGCCCAGAGGCGCTCTCCTCAGACCCCTTGCTGTCTTCAACTCACCCAGAATTGACCTGCAGGTGAGTATCTGGCCATGCATAGCAGATGTCTGTCGGCTCCGAGCACATCCAGCGTGCTGTTGCCTCAGCTCTGCATGTGCGCTGCTCTCCGGGACAAGTGCGGTCTCAAATCCTTACTGTTGGCTCCCTGGTGTCTCCTCCAACCACACTGTGACTCCAAACTGCTGTTTACTAGGCAGGAGCCCGGTGTTTGTGAAGAGCTCAGTGCTGCACGTCTGCTCTCTCCAGTGTCTTGGCCTTGCCCCCGAGGATGTTATCTTTAGTAGCCATTTAAACCCATTTGTGTCAACCTCTGAGCATGGTATTAGGCCAAAATCACCAGGGTATGTGAACTTTTGATCAGGGTAATTTAGATGTTTTGGGTTGTCATTATGATTTAAAAACAGTGGTTTGACAATAAATGGCTTCATCCAACCACTAACCATGAGTGGAGAAAAAATTTTGGTGTTATCATTCATATTCTCTGAAAAAAGGCCAAGAAAACAAAAAATTCTGCCAGGGTATGTAAACTTTTGATCACAACTGTATGTATTTTTTCATTGTTTTATTTTAATGTGGCAAAGGCGGTGATTTGAACTTAATTTTATTAATTTTTTTATTTATTTATTTTGTTTTTACTGACTTTAATAGTCCACACCACTTGGAGCTGTCTTAACAGCTACTTAAAGGTCAACGGCAATCTATATTATATCAATAGGAACCCTTTATGTACTAAAGATAACACAGATAAAATATAGCTTTTAATTAATATACCAATTAAAACCATGCCACAAATACAACCAGATAAATACATAAAACACACAACCGTGTACTCTGGGATAACCCTGCCAGACAATACCTCTTAGTACTGCCTACCTATCAGTGGAGGTTGGCACCCTAAACACAGATACGAGATTGGCGCCCCCACTCACCGTCGGCTGTCCCTATATCTCCTAGTATGGATCCTAGTATAGGTGTCACATACAGACCAGCACTTGCACTAGACAGGAAAAAGATAGGCAGACTAATTGGCTGATTGTATATATATATATATATATATATATATATATATATATATATATATATATATATATATATATATATATATATATATATATATATATATATATATATATATATATATATATATATATATATATATTATATATATATATATATATATATATATATATATATATATATATATATATATATATATATATATATATATATATATATATATATTATGAATAATAATATATAAACTAGGTTTGTGACAGGGTGAGATACACAGACTAAAGACCAACAATGTGCATAACAAAAAAGTGCTCGTGTATTAAAAATAGGCCTCACTACCTCTGTCCCCTACTGCTGTGCAGCCTGCCTAGCTGTGGGGGTTGGCACCCTACTGGTCAGCGGAATGGCGCCCCCACTCAGCGACGACTGGCCCTGGGAAGCCCTAATATCAAATCCCAGCCTGATAATAGTTAGACACAGATGTGTAAATACACAAAAAAAAAAAATAAATAAAAAAATAAAAAAATGGCAAGGCACAAAAGCATATATAGCTGCAGCCGAAGATAGCCTAGTGCTTAGATAAATGCATGGTATACAGAGGGTGAGACCGATACTTATCAGTGTTGATATTTCATACGCCTCTACGCGTTTCACCTCAGCGGATCATCAGGAGGCCTTGATATGTAGATGCTGCATGGAATCATGCTTGGTGCACTTAAATACATGTCATAATGAGCTTACTAATAATGGGGCGGTGTGAGCATACCAAACACCAGAGCATGGGACAACGCCATTTTGGAGTAGTCCTAATATGATAGAGGGATAGCTAGAGCCTATAGACTAATTGATGGCCGCTGCCTGTCATCGCAGACATGTTAGGGAGCGCGCTATAGTGTATAGATTAGCCCCTACCATAGCGTTCTGCTCCATACAGGCAGGAAGTATGATTTAAAAACAGTGGTTTGACAATAAATGGCTTCATCCAACCACTAACCATGAGTGGAGAAAACATTTTGGTGTTATCATTCATATTCTCTGAAAAAAGGCCAAGAAAACAAAAAATTCTGCCAGGGTATGCAAACTTTTGATCACAACTGTATGTATTTTTTCATTGTTTTATTTTAATGTGGCAAAGGCGGTGATTTGAACTTAATTTTATTAATTTTTTTAATTATTTATTTTGTTTTTACTGACTTTAATAGTCCCCTTAAAATGCTTGAAGCTGTGAATCACTTTTCCCATACATAACAGTGTACTTTCATCAGCAGTACTATATTTTGCTTAAAACACAATCTTCTATGAGTGCTGGTCACAGGCAAGCTTTTCATGGGAGGTCATAATGACAGTCACAGGAATCATTTCAGACCCCCCCAGCTATCATGACTACCCATTGGCGCCCCACAATCCTGTCACGAGAATGTGGAATGATGCTTTCATCCTCAGCGCATGTGAAATTCCATCGTCAGTTATTGACAGCAGAATTTGACTGGATAACATCAGTGGGTGGAACTCTGCTCCACACGTGGCTGTTAGAGGCTCTTGATGGCTGATTAAGTCAGCTATTGAGTGGCGGAAAAAGATGAGGGCTCAGTATGTGAGCCCCCGTCAAAGGCAGTGAAAAGTTTAAGATTACGTGTGCTACGGGAATCCTTAAGAGAACCTTATAGCTGATACATGCTGCCCAATCAACGCACAGCATGTGTTAGGTACGAGCTGTATGAACTCAGCTCATATGCATTTTGCCCCTGAATTGGACAGCATATGTCCAATTCAGGGGCAGGTTAAAGGGAATCTGTTACCATATTTGACCGATCTGACCTATTAATATGGGCATACAGGTTATAGAAAGCTAAAACTAGTCTTACCTGTATGCCTTGTTCTATAAAAATTATCTTTTATCACTTTTAGGTAATTCGTTCTTCCTTGCTATGGGGAGTACGGTGCCCAGAAGATAAGACTGCCACCTCTCTTCATTATCCTATATTTATCCTCTCTTCACTGTGTCCCTTTTACATTATGTGCATTCTTGGAGATCCCGCACCTGCGTATTCTGACTCCTGTCACTCCGCTTCTCTGTTTCGGCCTTCTATTGGAACTGGCTTAACTTTTGTTCTGTGGAGGCACCGGAGAGTCACTGTAACTTCCGTTCCCAGTGTTCTCTAGCATGCAGAAAATGAGCACACTCGCTTTCCTCCTGCCCAGCATAGCAGGCATATCAATGTCGCCATTTACCAGAGAACGCTGGGACTGGACGTTCCAGTGACTTTTCAGTGCCTGCACAGAACAAAAATGATGCCAGTGCACATAGAAGGATAGTACAATGAAGAAGAGCTACGGTATTTAGAATCCACAGGTTCTGAATTTCTAGCCATGCATTTGACTCAGCAGAGACACAGTGAAGTGAGGGGAGGAGAAATATAGTATAATGAAGACACAGCCCGGAAGAACTTATTAACATGAAGTGATAAAAGTTGATTTTTACAGAACCAGACATTTGATCCACAGTCTATAGCCTGCATGCCCATGTTAATAGGTTAGATTGCTCAAATGTGATGAGAGATTCCCTTTAAGGAATCACCCACAATCGTCCTTGCGAATGATGCTTTAGTGTTTTTATTTATTCCAGCAAAATTGCTCACATCCATTTTATTCCTCATTTTTTATGGTTCTAAATTATCAACTGATTGTTCAGTTGATGCTTAATAAATATCCTGCCCCTTGACAGTTGCTATTGTACCAAAAAAATAATTTATTTTCTTCAGTTGTCAGTGATTCTATTTTTCATCTTTATGGTATTATTTAACATTATATCTGGTTGTTATTTCAATAGTTTGCCCATTTTTGGTTTTGCAAATTTTTTTTTTTTTTACCTTACTTTTCTTTTTTCTGCCTTTCGTCATTGTAGATAATTTCAGACTTAGAGTCTTGGAATGAAGAACTTACTTTACAAATTAACAACTTTGACACAGAGGACCTCACTCTTGCAGAGCAGCGATTACAGCACCATGCTGATAAAGCACTAACTATGAATAATCTGACGTTTGATGTAATACATCAAGGACAAGATCTTCTGCAGTATGTCAATGAGGTGCAAGGTTCAGGTATTTAAATGTTTCAAATGTTTTATTTTACTATGATGTGGTGATGGTGTTGTATGCTCATTTTTTTTTGCAATATATGGTACTGGGAGGCACAGACACTCTTTTAAGAGGCAACACATTTACAATATTTTGTGATTTCTACAAAATAATATGACTCAAGGTGTACTTTACATTTTTGAAGTTGCTTCTCTGCCTAAAAAAAATTAAAGAATGTCCAAACTTGGAAATTAGACTTATCTACCAGTCCAATGGATACATGTTACAGCAAGGGTAGGTAATCTATATATAAAATTGTCTAAGGTCAACTTCCGTCTGTCTGTTTGTCACGGAAATCCCGCATCACTGATTGGTCGCTGCCGGCTGGGCATGACCAATCAGCGACAGGCACAGTCAGGTCGCGAATTGGCCCCTCCCTACTCCCCTCCAGTTAGTGCCCCCTCCATACTCCCCTCCAGTCAGCGCCCACATAGCGTTTTAGCAGTCCGTTAAATGGACTGCGTTACACCGCGCCATAACATGGTGTAACGCAGTCCGTTAATGCTGCCATTAACCCTGTAAGTGTGACCAACTTTTTACTATTGATGCTGCCTATGCAGCATCAATAGTAATAACATATAATGTTAAAAATAATAAAAAAAAAAAAAAATCATTATATTCTCACCTTCCGGCATCCAAAGCAGCCTTTCCCGCTTCTCGTGACGCTACACTCCGGTCCCAAGAATGCATTGCGGCAATGACCCCAGATGACGTACCTGTCTCGCGAGACCGCTACATTATCACGGGTTATTGCCACAAGGCATTACTGGGAACGGAGCGTCACGAGGAGCATCACTAAACGCCTGGGCTGGATCTGGGGGCTGCCGGAAGGTGAGTATATAGACTGACTAATAACTAATGATTAGGTGTTGCACTCCACTTTTCAAATATATTTATTGATATAATTGTGATAGTAGTGCACCCCATATCTTTTGGGAAGGTGAGTATATATTTTTTATTTCAATTCTTTTGTAATACTACGTGGGCTGTGTTATATACTGGGCGTGGGCTGTGCTATATACTATGTGAGCTGTGCTATATACTAAGTGGGCTATGTTTTATACTGCGTGGGCTGTGTTACAGTTAGGTCCATATATATTTGGACAGAGACAACCTTTTTCTAATTTTGGTTATGGACATTACCACAATGAATTTTAAACAAAACAATTCAGATGCAGTTGAAGTTCAGAGTTTCAGCTTTCATTTGAGGGTATCCACATTAAAATTGGATGAAGGGTTTAGGAGCTTCCGCTCCTTAACATGTGCCACCCTGTTTTTAAAGGGACCAAAAGTAATTGGACAATTGACTCCAAGGCTATTTCATGGACAGTTGTGGGCAATCTCTTCATTATGTCATTCTGAATTAAGCATATAAAAGGCCTGGAGTTGATTTGAGGTGTGGTGCTTGCATTTGGAAGGTTTTGCTGTGAAGTAAACATGCGGTCAAAGGAGCTCTCCATGCAGGTGAAACAAGCCATCCTTAAGCTGCGAAAACAGAAAAAAAAAACATCCGAGAAATTGCTACAATATTAGGAGTGGCAAAATCTACAGTTTGGTACATGCTGAGAAAGAAAGAAAGCACTGGTGAACTCATCAATGCAAAAAGACCTGGGCGCCCACGGAAGACAACAGTGGTGGGTGATCGCAGAATAATCTCCATGGTGAAGAGAAACCCCTTCACAACAGCCAACCAAGTGAACAGCACTCTCCAGGAGGTCGGCGTATCAATATCCAAATCTACCATAAAGAGAAGACTGCATGAAAGTAAATACAGAGGGTTCACTGCACGGTGCAAGCCACTCATAAGCATCAAGAATAAAAAGGCTATACTGGACTTTGCTAAAAAACATCTAAAAAAGCCAGCACAGTTCTGGAAGAACATTCTTTGGACAGATGAAACCAAGATCAACCTCTACCAGAATGATGGAAAGAGAAAAGTATGGCGAAGGCGTGGTACAGCTCATGATCCAAAGCATACCACATCATCTGTAAAACACGGCGGAGGCAATGTGATGGCTTGGGCATGCATGGCTGCCTGTGTCACTGGGTCACTAGTGTTTATTGATGATGTGACACAGGACAGAAGCAGCCGAATGAATTCTGAGGTATTAAGAGCCGTACTGTGTGCTCAGATCCAGCCAAATGCAGCCAAACTGGTTGGTTGTCATTTCATACTACAGATGGACAATGACCCAAAACATAAAGCCAAAGCAACTCAGGAGTTTATTAAAGCAAAGAAGTGGAATATTCTTGAATGCCCAAGTCAGTCACCTGATCTGAACCCAATTGAGCATGCATTTCACTTGTTATAGACTAAACTTCAGACAGAAAGGCCCATAAACAAACAGCAACTGAAAACCACTGCAGTGAAGGCCTGGCAGAACATCAAAAAGGAGGAAACACAGCGTCTGGTGATGTCCATGAGTTCAAGATTTCAGGCAGTCATTGCCAACAAAGGATTTTCAACCAAGTACTAGAAATGAACATTTTATTTACAATTATTTAATCTGTCCAATTACTTTTGGTCCCTTTAAAAACAGGGTGGCACATATTAAGGAGCTGAAACTCCTAAACCCTTCATCCAATTTTAATGTGGATACCCTCAAATGAAAGCTGAAAGTCTGAACTTCAACTGCATCTGAATTGTTTTGTTTAAAATTTATTGTGGTAATGTCTAGAACCAAAATTAGAATAATGTTGTCTCTGTCCAAATATATATGGACCTAACTCTATATACTGTGTGGGCTGTGCTATATACTATGTGGTTGTGCAATATACTACATGGCTGTGCTATATACTGCGTGGCTGTGCAATATACTACGTGGCTGTGCAATATACTATGTGGGCTGTGCTATATACTACGTGGCTGTGCTATATACTACGTGGCTGTGTAATATACTACGTGGCTGTGCTATATACTATGTGGCTGTGTTTTATACTACGTAGCTGTGCTATATACTATGTGGCTGTGTTATATACTATGTGGCTGTGCTATATACTGCGTGGGCTGTGTTATATGCTACGTGGGCTGTGTTATATGCTATGTGGGCTGTGAGACTGTTTCGCCCCCGGTCCTCAAAAACCTGGAGCCGGCCCTGGCCTTACTGACTGTTCGTGGCCGGCTGGGTGCGACCAATTAGCGACAGACACAGTCGAATTTGTGCAGGATTTCAACCATGCTTCGCTAATTGGTCGCGCCCAGCCAGCCGAATCCTGTGTATTCATTGCATTATTCTGAAATCTTCATAAATATACTACATACATATTCTAAAATACCCGATGTGTTTGAATCGGGCCACCCTCTAGTTAAAATATAACCTTAATAAAATATAGTCTAAAAAAGAATGGCTATAAGAAGACAGACGCACAAACATATACAGTTAGGTCCATATATATTTGGACAGAGACAACATTTTCGAATTTTGGTTATAGACATAACCACAATGAATTTTAAACAAAACAATACAGATGCAGTTGAAGTTCAGACTTTCAGCTTTCATTTGAGGGTATCCACATTAAAATCGGATGAAGGGTTTAGGAGTTTCAGCTCCTTAACATGTGCCACCCTGTTTTTAAAGGGACCTAAAGTAATTGGACAATTGACTCCAAGGCTGTTTCATGGACAGGTGTGGGCAATCCCTTCGTTATGTCATTCTCAATTAAGCAGATAAAAGGCCTGGAGTTGATTTGAGGTGTGGTGCTTGCATTTGGAAGGTTTTGCTGTGAAGTAAACATGCAGTCAAAGGAGCTCTCCATGCAGGTGAAACAAGCCATCCTTAAGCTGCGAAAACAGAAAAAACCCATCCGAGAAATTGCTACAATATTAGGAGTGGCAAAATCTACAGTTTGGTACATCCTGAGAAAGAAAGAAAGCACTGGTGAACTCATCAATGCAAAAAGACCTGGGCGCCCACGGAAGACAACAGTGGTGGATGATCGCAGAATAATCTCCATGGTGAAGAGAAACCCCTTCACAACAGCCAACCAAGTGACCGACACTCTCCAGGAGGTCGGCGTATCAATATCCAAATCTACCATAAAGAGAAGACTGCATGAAAGTAAATACAGAGGGTTCACTGCACGGTGCAAGCCACTCATAAGCATCAAGAATAAAAAGGCTAGACTGGACTTTGCTAAAAAACATCTAAAAAAGCCAGCACAGTTCTGGAAGAACATTCTTTGGACAGATGAAACCAAGATCAACCTCTACCAGAATGATGGAAAGAGAAAAGTATGGCGAAGGCATGTACAGCTCATGATCCAAAGCATACCACATCATCTGTAACACACGGTGGAGGCAGTGTGATGGCTTGGGCATGCATGGCTGCCAGTGGCACTGGGTCACTAGTGTTTATTGATGATGTGACACAGGACAGAAGCAGCCGAATGAATTCTGAGGTATTCAGAGACATACTGTGTGCTCAGATCCAGCCAAATGCAGCCAAACCGATTGGTCGTCATTTCATACTACAGATGGGCAATGACCCAAAACATGAAGCCAAAGCAACCCAGGAGTTTATTAAAGCAAAGAAGTGGAATATTTTTGAATGGCCAAGTCAGTCACCTGATCTCAACCCAATTGAGCATGCATTTCACTTGTTAAAGACTAAACTTCAGACAGAAAGACCCACAAATAAACAGCAACTGAAACCCACCGCAGTGAAGGCCTGGCAGAGCATCAAAAAGGAGGAAACACAGAGTCTGGTGATGTCCATGAGTTCAAGACTTCAGGCAGTCATTTCCAATAAAGGGTTTTCAACCAAGTACTAGAAATGAACATTTTATTTGAAATTATTGAATCTGTCCAATTACTTTTAGTCCCTTTAAAAACAGGGTGGCACATGTTAAGGTGCTGAAACTCATAAACCCTTCATCCAATTTTAATGTGGATACCCTTAAATGAAAGCAGAAAGTCTGAACTTCAACTGCATCTGAATTGTTTTGTTTAAAATTCATTGTGGTAATGTCTATAACAAAAATTTGAAAAATGTTGTCTTTGTCCAAATATATATGGACCTAACTGTAAATGAATAATTGATATTGAAAAGATACACCTCTGAAGAGCGACGCAGGGAGAGTGAGTTCTGACACTGCGGGACTGGTGCCATCACGAGTAGTGTTGAACGATAGCTTCCGATATTCAAAAGTATCGGTATCGGATTGGATCAGCCGATATTCAAAAAATATCGGATATCGCCGATACTGATACCCGATACCAATGCAAGTCAATGGGACCAAAATATCGGAATTTAAATAAACCCTTTCTTTCCTTGTAGGTTCATTCTACATGAAGGAAAACAACTAAGAATAATGTAGGATGTATTGGGGGAGGTGGAGGAGACATTAAAGGCATAGAGGTTTAGCCTAATCAAATGGAATAACAGGAATTACATTTTTTTTAAGACGTTCAGAGTTACAAAGATATTGACTGTTAAGATTTTTTATATTTTGTCAGATATTGATGTTTCACTAATTCCATGCTCTTCACCTTCTTTTTTACTTCTCTGACACCTTCTTCTTAATCATCCTCAGCAGCAACATCTTTTACATCAACTTATTCTTCACCTTATTCATCTTCTTCTTCACCTTCTTCCTTTTATTCTTTTTGTTACACTCTTCATATTCTTTTTATTAAACTATTATTATTCTTCATATTCTACTTCTTCATCATATTCTTATTTGTGAAAGGCATTCCTGTAGTTGTTATCTATAAAAGTTTGAAGATTACACCTTCCGTTCTGCCTGTCACAAAAGAGTTACAACAGGATTTGTCCGCGTTCAGTTTGGCCTGCAGCAGCAGGCTTTTTCCAAGGGCACCACGAGAAGGAACAGATTCACCCCCATACACTGCTTAGTCGTCTTCTGCTTATAATTTAGATAATATCTTTTGCTCAGATTTTAAGTCTTATGCTTAATGTTCTTCTGCTCTTTGTTCTGCAGCTTCTTGTTCTTCTGCTTCTCGGTATTCAGGGTCGTCGTCTCCAGGGTCGTCATCTCCAAGGTCGTCGTCGACTTCGGGGTGGTCTCCAGGGTCATCGTCTCCAGGGTCGTCGTCTTAGGGGTGGTCTTCAGGGTCGTCGTCTTTAGGGTCTTGAACTTGGAAATGTAGCAGAAGGTACAAGAAGGCTGAGGAAATGCCGAGAACCAGCTGACGGTACTGGAACCCGGATGGGTAGCCGAAGGTACAAGAGCCAATGGAACTACCGAGGACCAGCTGACGTTACTGGAACCCGGTTACTAAGCAGGAGGTACCCATGCCAGAAAGCACTACCAAGGACCACCTGACGTTGGTGAAACTCAGATACCTAGAAGGAGGCACCTAAGCCAAAGGCTCTGCCTGGAACCAGCTGACGGTACTGGAACCAGGATGGGGAGCAGAAGGTACAAGAGCAAAAGACACTGCCGAGAACCAGCTGATGGTACTGGAACCCAGATGGGTAGCAGAAGGTACAAGAGCCAATGGGACAACTGAGGACCAGCTGACGTTACTGGAACCCGGTTACTAAGCAGGAGGTACCCGTGCCAGAAAGCACTACCAAGGACCACCTGACGTTGGTGGAACTCAGATACCCAGAAGGATGCACCTAAGCCAAAGGTTGTGCCCATAACCAGGGTGACCTATTCAAGATGGTCTTCCTAAGAACCAGCTAATGGTGCTGGAACTCAGATAGGCAGCAGAAGGTTCACAGGAAAAACAAAAGTTGCTAGGCCGTGAGCCGGCCGTAGTTACCAGAAATCCACAGTCCTACAGGGGGAGCTTGTCCTATTGGCACTATGGAACCAGTCTTGATTGCCAGTTCCCGCAGCCCATATAGGAAGCACCTAAACTGCAGGCACCATAGAGTTGGCTAACCCAACCACAACACAACAGGACAATGTATTGGAGGCAAAGTGACCTTGACACTACCCGGAAACAGCTGATGTGCTGGAACCGGGCTGGGCAGGAGGGAGTACCCGTGCCAAAGACACTTCTGAGCAGCAACTGGCTGTGTTGGAGCCCTGGGAATAAAGGAGAAGCAGAGTGTAGGCTGACCGTAGAGGCCCAGCCAGCCTGACAACAAATGATGTCAGAAGACGGGCAGCGCTAACTGCACATGGCCAAGGGATAATATAAAAGCGCAGGTTCCGGGACAGATTCAAACAACGCTGAGGAGGCTGCAACCGGCGCCAAGGGGGTAGGAATGACTGCTGTGCTGCTTCTCTATAAGAAGGAAAGTCCCACCTCGGGACGGTTTGAAGGTACGAGGAGAAACATTTTATAAGTGTTAACTTCAGCATGTGCAAGGAGAATAACTAAAAGAGACACCTTGTCCAAATGCATCATTAGTGCTGCACAGGGTGGCTCTTTTAGTTAAAAACGCCTGGGGGGACAGGTTCCCTTTAAGTTCTGTTGTTGTGTCAGCGTGGAGGTCGCAGGACACCCTGCCGGATACACAGCAAGGGAGCAGCTGACGTTACTGAACCCCGATAACAAGGCAGCAAGTGATGACTGTGCAAACGGCACTTCCGAGCAGCAACTGGCGGAGTAGGAGCCCAGGGATAACAGAAAAAAAAGTGTAGGCCGAAGCCTAATTGGAGTAAGTTTAATTTTTGAAGTTGTGTGAGTTTGGAAGGAGCAGGAGCAATTGCCGGATACACAGCAGGGGAGCAGCTGACTGTCACGGGAAACCTAGGTAGGCAAGAGCTAATAACCCAGGCCCTTGCGATTTCCCTCAACTCTGGGAAACCCTGACTGACCCTCTCCCAGAGTTTACACTGTTGGTGTGCATGTCTGGGCCTCCATCCTCACCCTGTCTCCTGTTTCAACCATAGGCTGAAACTACCACCCACCACCCAGTGAAGAGACCACACACCAATACCCACAGTTAGCACAGACAAAGATAACGGAAAATATGCACCACGCCACAGTCACACAGGAATACACTATACGTGCACAGGGCAAAGTAAATACAAATAAAGGAAGGAGAAAATATGACAAAGGGAAATACACCACCAGATACGAAACTCCTTCTCCTAGACCACCACTCCAGACGAGATAACCAAGCACAAGACAGAAGCTATAATCGGCGACGCCCAATGTTCAGAAGAACTATTTAAAGGCAGTGGGCGTGACCCAGCTTCCAATCCGAGCACCAGCTAAATTAACCCCGGACCAGCTAAATAAAATCTAGCCGACGCCACTGAGGGCATAGTGGACAAAAGGGGAATTACTGCTGTCTGTCGAACGCCCTAGTATGAACAGCGTCCGACATGACACTGACGTTACTGAACCCCAATAACAGAGGAGCAACTGTTGACTGTGCAGACAGCACTTCCGAGCAGAAACTGGCGGTGTTGGAGCCCAGGGACAGCAGGAGGAGCAGACTGGAGTGAATGTCGCACACAAATCAGGGGAGCAGCTGGCGTTACTGAACCCCAATAACACTGGAGCAGGTGTTGACTGTGCAGACAGCACTTCCGAGCAGCAACTGGTGGTGTTGGAGCCCAGGGACAGCAGGAGGAGCAGACTAGAGTGATTGCCGCACACACAACAGGGGAGCAGCTGGCGTTACTGAACCCCAATAACAGAGGAACAACTGTTGACTGTGCAGACAGCACTTCCGGAAGCAACTGGCGGTGTTGGAGCCCAGGGACAGCAGAAGGAGCAGACTAGAGTGATTGCTGCACACACAGCAGGGGAGCAGCTGGCAGGATGAGCAGACTTGAGTGATTGCCGCACACACAGCAGGGGAGCAGCTGGCGTTACCGAATCCCAATAACACTGGAGCAGGTGTTGACTGTGCAGACAGCACTTCCGAGCAGCAACTGGCGGTGTTGGAGCCCAAGGAATGCAGAAGAAGCAGAGTGTAGGCTGAGGCCTAATTGGAGCAAGTTGAAAGGGAACCTTTAACCCCCTTCCCAGGCGTTTGTAACTAAAAGAGCCACCTTGTGCAGCACTAATGCCGCACAAAGAAAAGGTGGCTCTTTTATTTATGCTCCTTACAAATGCAGAACTAAACACTTATAAAATGTGTCCCCTCATACCGTAAAACTGTCCCGGAGGTGGGATTTTCCTTTCTAATGAGATGTTGCACAGCCGTCATTCCTACCCCCTTGGCGCCGTCCGCCGCCTCCTCAGCGTTGTTTGAATCTGTCCCGTAGCCTGTGCTGGTTTGTTAAACCTTGGCCATGTGCAGTTAGCGCTGCCCGTCTTCTGACATCATTTGGTGTCAGGCTGACTACGCCTGTGCAGCCGCGCTGCCCGAGATCCCGCCTCACAGGGTCTTCTGATTTAATCACACTGCAGGATTCATGGGCATGCACAGTGCATATCTTCACCTTTCACTCATCTACTTCCGCCTTCTTCAGACTGTGCGGCGTCACGGCTGTGGCATACGATTAGGGATCAGCTGACCTCACACAGTTTGAAGAGGGCGGAGGGAGATGAGTGAGAGCCTGAGGTGAAGATATGCACTGCATATTCATTACACTCCATTATTAACCTTGCTTAATGTCACCTTACAATAGCAAGGTGACATTAACCCTTCATTACCCCATATCCCACCGCTACACGGGAGTGGGAAGAGAGTGGCCAAGTGCCAGAATAGGCGCATCTTCCAGATGTGCCTTTTCTGGGGTGGCTGGGGGCAGCTGTTTGTAGCCAGGGGGGGCCAATAACCATGGACCCTCTCTAGGCTATTAATATCTGCCCTCAGTCACTGGCTTTACCATTCTGGCGGAGAAAATTGCGCGGGAGCCCACGCCATTTTTTTCCGCCATTTAACCCTTTATTTTTGCAGCTACAGCGCCAAAATTTTGCACATACACACTACTAACATTAGTAGTGTTGAATATGCAAAAAAAAAAAAGGGATATGAGATGGTTTACTGTATGTAAACCATGTCTCATATCCTCTCGGATTTGTGAAGGAGAAATGAAAAGCCGGCAATTGAATTACTGGCTTTTCACATATATCGCGCTGAATTAAATATAAATACATTATATATATATATATATATATATATATATATATATATATATATATATATATATATATATATATATATATATATATATATATATATATATACATACACACAGTGGTGTTCAAAAGTCCTGCATAGGTATAGGATGAATTGATTTTTCAAGTTTTAAACGTTTTCTGTCTAATATCTTCGATGCTAATATGACATATTATACCGTATATACTCGAGTATAAGCCGACCCGAGTATAAGCCGACCCCCCTAATTTTGCCACAAAAAACTGGGAAAACTTATTGACTCGAGTATAAGCCTAGGGTGGAAAATGCAGCAGGTACCAGTGAATTTCAAAATTAAAAATAGATACTCCATACCGTTCATTATGGCCCCATAGATGCTCCACATAAAGCTGTGCCATATATACAATGCTCTGCACCATTGCCCCATAGATACTCCACATAAAGCTGTGCCATATATACAATGCTCTGCACCGTTGCCCCATAGCTGTGCCATATATATAATGCTCTGCACCGTTGCCCCATAGCTGTGTCATATAGTGCTCTGCACCATTGCCCCATAGCTGTGCCATATAGTGCTCTGCACCGTCCATCATTGCCCCATAGCTGTGCCATATAGTGTTCTGCACCATTGCCCCATAGCTGTGCCATATAGTGCTCTGCACCATTGCCCCATAGCTGTGCCATATAGTGCTCTGCACCGTCCATTATTGCCCCATAGCTGTTGCTGCTGCTGCAATAAAAAAAAACAAAAAAAACATACTCACCTGTCTTGCTTGCAGCTCCTCGGCGCCATCTTCCCGGCGTCTATCCGCACTGACTGATCAGGCAGAGGGCGGCGCGCACACTATATGCGTCATCGCGCCCTCTGCCTGAACAGTCAGAGCGGAGAGACGCCGGGAAGATGGCGCGACACCCGGCGTGTGGAACGAGGACAGGTGAATATGTCATACTTACCTGCTCCCGGCGTCCCGCTCCTTCCCCCGGACAGCTGGTCTTCGGTGCTGCAGCCTCTTTCTCTATCAGCGGTCGCCGGCACCGCTTCATTAGAGAAATGAATAGGCGGCTCCACCCCTATGGGAGGTGGAGCCGCCTATTCATTTCTCTAATAAGCGGTCCCACGTGACCGCTCAGGGGAAGAGGCTGCGGCACCCGGAGACAGTGTGACAGGCAGGGGGGAGCGCCAGGATCGCCGGGACTAGGTAAGTATATGACAGTGCTCACCCGCCGACCCCACCACCGATCATGACTCGAGTATAAGCCGAGAGGGGCACTTTCAGCCCAAAAATTTGGGCAGAAAATCTCGGCTTATACTCGAGTATATATGGTATATGGTTTTGTTCAGAATACAATTTTGCATTCTCTCCCTGTAATATTTTTAGCTTTTGAAGCAGTTTTGCCTGATATTATTGCAACAATATGGGAATTGAAAGCACAACTAAATATTGTACAGCTTCAAATCCAAAATTAGCCAATCACAGATGAGGTTCTTGTGACCAATCATAACCTGGATAGGACAGCCAATCACATTGCATTACATTGCATCACATCTGCTGCTTTGTTTGTTTGTTTTATCTGTTGGTCTATCTAGTGAATCATACTGTAGAGTTTTATGATGGGAGCCTTCAGATTTTTGTCAGCGGAGGATCGTGTGCGAGTTGTGGTGCTACACGAAGAGGGTTATACTGGCCCCCAGATTGCAAGGAACGTCGACTGTAATCAGAGTACAGTCGTAAGAATTTTGCAGAAACATAAGCAGCTTGGAATTACCCAGGACAGGCCCAGATCTGGTCGGCCCAGAAAGTCAACTAAAAGGGAGGATAGAGTACTAATAAGAACATCCCTTGCCAATCGAAAGCTCACCTCTCCTCAGCTTCTGCGAGAATGGCAAGAAAAGTGCAATATTGAGGTAGCAACATCAACTGTTAGGAAGAGATGTTTGGAAGCAGGATTGAGAGGGTGCAAGGCCCGAAAGAAGCCATTGATGACAGCCATACAAAGACAAAGACGAAAACTGTGGGCATTGAAATATTTAAAATGGAGGAAGGAGGAGTGGGAAAAACTGCTATTTAGTGATGAAAGCACTTTTTGCATTTTAGGAAATGATGGCAAGTCTTATGTGAGAAGGTTCCCATATGAAGAGTACAAGCCAGAGTGTTTGAGCTTCTCTGTGAAACATCCGATGAAAGTAATGGTCTGGGGCTGTATGGCAGTCAATGGTGTTGGAAGGCTTCATATTGTGGAGGGTATGGTTAATGCAAAAAAATACATAGACATCCTTAATAAGAAAATGCTTCCTTCTGCTCAACACCTCTTTTCAGGGGATTACATCTTCCAGGATGATAATGCTCCTTGTCACAGAGCTAAGACAGTAACGGAATGGAAAAAAAAGAACAAGGTGGCTACTATTGACTGGCCAGCTCAGTCCCCGGACCTCAATCCAATTGAAAATTTGTGGCACAAGGTATCATTAGAGATATCTAGAAAACAGCCAAGGACCAAGAGTGAGTTGATTGAGGCTCTGATACAGGCATGGAACCACATCATCACTCGTGAACATCTGCAGAAGCTTGTTCACTCAATGCCACAGAGATGCAAGCTGGCGCTCAAGAGCAAAGGCTGGCCAATAAAGTATTAGAAGCTAAAGATGCACTCTAAAGGCCCTTTTCAGGACTAAATAAAAAATAATAAATTTAAAAAAGTTAAATTTAAGTCTGTGTGAACTTGCATTGGAAGTTAATGAACTTAGAAACCTGTTCACCATTCTACATACTGTACTGGTGTAGGTCTGGTTATGCTGTAAAAAAATTATCAAAAATGCGCATACCATAACAATTTATACATTTGGGACATTCAAAAATGAGTATGGCATACAATGAGGGATTACAAAAACATATATGTTCCACCAGTTTCACTGTAGAGATGCAGAAGTATGAAACATATAGTTTTCTTCACGCCTATGCAGGACTTTTGAACACCATTGTATATATATGTGTGTCTCAATGACAATATATATATATATATATATATATATATATATATATATATATATATATATATATATATATATATATATATATATATATATATATATATACAGTTAGGTCCATATATATTTGGACAGAGACATCATTTAAGGGACCAGAAGTAATTGGACAGATTCAATAATTTTAAATAAAATGTTCATTTTTAGTACTTGGTTCAAAACCCTTTGTTGGCAATGACTGCCTGATGTCTAGAACTCATGGACATCACCAGACGCTGTGTTTCCTCCTTTTTGATGCTCTGCCAGGCCTTCACTGCGGTGGTTTTCAGTTGCTGTTTGTTTGTGGGCCTTTCTGTCTGAAGTTTAGTCTTTAACAAGTGAAACACATGCTCAATTAGGTTGAGATCAGGTGACTGACTTGGCCTTTCAAGAATATTCCACTTCTTTGCTTTAATAAACTCCTGGGTTGCTTTGGCTTTATGTTTTGGGTCATTGTCCATCCGTAGTATGAAACAACGACCAATCAGTTTTGCTGCATTTGGCTGGATCTGAGCACACCATATGTCTCTGAATACTTCAGAATTAATTTGGCTGCTTCTGTCCTGTGTCACATCATCAATAAACACTAGTGACCCAGTGCCACTGGCAGCCATGCATGCCCAAGCCATCACACTGCCTCCGCCGTGTTTTACAGATGATGTGGTATGCTTTGGATCATGAGCTGTACCACACCTTTGCCATACTTTTCTCTTTCCATCATTCTGGTAGAGGTTGATCTTGGTTTCATCTGTCCAAAGAATGTTCTTCCAGAACTGTTCTGGCTTTTTTAGATGTTTTTTAGCATAGTCCAGTCTAGCCATTTTATTCTTGATGCTTATGAGTGACTTGCACCGTGCAGTGAACCCTCTGTATTTATTTTCATGCAGTCTTCTCTTTATGGTAGATTTGGATATTGATACGCCAACCTCCTGGAGAGTGTTGTTCACTTGGTTGGCTGTTGTGAAGGGGTTTCTCTTCACCATGGAGATTATTCTGCGATCATCCACCACTGTTGTCTTCCGTGGGCGCTCAGGTCTTTTTGCATTGATGAGTTCACCAGTGCTTTCTTTCTTTCTCAGGATGTACCAAACTGTAGATTTTGCCACTCCTAATATTGTAGCAATTTCTCGGATGGGTTTTTCTGTTTTCGCAGCTTAAGGATGGCTTGTTTCACCTGCATGGAGAGCTCCTTTGACCGCATGTTTACTTCACAGCAAAACCTTCCAAATGCAAGCACCACACCTCAAATCATCTCCAGACCTTTTATCTGCTTAATTGAGAATGACATAACAAAGGGATTGCCCACACCTGTCCAAGAAATAGCCTTGGAGTCAATTGTCCAATTACTTTTGGTCCCTTTAAATCAGGGTGGCATATGTTAAGGAGCTGAAACTCCTAAACCTTTCATCCAATTTTAATGTGGGTACCCTCAAATGAAAGCTGAAAGTCTGAACTTCAACTGCATCTGAAAATTCATTGTGGTAATGTCTATAACCAAAATTAGAAAAATGTTGTGTCTGTCCAAATATATATGGACCTAACTGTGTATATATATATATATATATATATATATATATATATATATATATATATATATATATATATATATATATATATATATATATATATATGTTTTACCGAACATTTGAGCACATAAATCCATTAGATGTCGGTTTTGCAAGCCTGCGAGAAAATATCGCAGTACGGATGCCATACGGATTACATACGGAGGATGCCATGCGCAAAATACGCTGACACACCCTGCCTACGGATGACATACTGATCACTATTTTGGGAACTTTTCTGCGTATTACGGCCGTAAAAAACAGACCGTATTTACATACGCTGAGTGTGACGCCGGCCTAATGGAGAGAAAAGATGTGACTACCAAATGTTTTGTAAAGCCACACGTGTTAAAGTAACAAACTGTGTGTAACCTGGCTTACGGTGCGGTTTATGATGCTTTAATAAACCGGAACGGACTTAATTTGTGAGAGAAATCGTGCCCGAGTGCTTAAATCCCATGCCAAGCGAGTGTCCCCCAACACACTCAGGTAGCGTATCACCACATTTGGTGTTTCGAATGCGGGCAACGATCCAGGACGCACGTGTGGAGTTAATGCCTGTAACTCGGCAGGTTTACGAAGGTGACAAGCGTCTTGCTGTGGATCGGCGGGTCCACGAAGTTTGCGGTGGAGCCGTACAGAGCCTTGTGGAGCGTAGCTGCAGTTGCAGCAAGAGGTTCAGCAGCAGCGGCTTGTGATTGCCAGCAGGAGCTGGTGAAGAGTTGAAGGAAAAAAATAATAATAATTTTTTTTTGTTTGTTTGCAAACTCTTAAAGGGCCAGTGCGACCCAAAGAGACGTGTTTTTTCCTGTACTGTGTGAACTGGTGCCGGAGAATACCGTTGTGTGGTGTCCCTAAAAGGGGTAGTGTCCAAAAATGGTGCGGAAAACCCAATCAGGGATGGTTGCCAAAAAGGGGGTGGTTTCCCAAAAGGTAGTAGTTGCCCAAAAAGGGGTGGCACAGATCGGTGGGCCCCAGGCGCAGTTGTGCTATGCAGGTCCATGCTATACTGTGAATTGCTCAGCTAATGTTTTGTCAGGACAGTGCTCCTTTTCTTTGGATGGAGAATGTGTGATGGCGCTGATAGACTCAGGGAGTGGAGTGTCTTGGATGAGGACCCCTCATGAGTGCACTGTGTCGCCTGGGATAGGGACAAGAGTGAATGACACAGGTGGGGACATTAAAGGACGTTTGATGGCCTGCCTCTACATTGACTGTGACGTGTCATTGCCAGAAGGAACCACTAGGGCTGAGTATAATGGTGTGCTGATAGAAGCACTGACGCAGTGGAATGATAGTGCTCCACAAGGTGACGTCAGGATGACTGTGGTAGCTATGCCAGACTATATGACCAGAGAGAAGTGTGGGTCTGACCAACTTTGGGACTTGGCAGAGGTGAGCAGAGATGTTGACCAGAAAGGATCTGGTGACACAGACGGATGGTGACTCAAGGGTTGAAGCCCAAGGCCGACAAACTGACCGCTGGGGGCAGGGAGGCCTGTCAAATATGACATAGGTACCGGGTATCGGGACCCCGGGTTTATGTCATGTGTCCACCCCAATAGGGTTGAACAAAGGGGGGAGGTATGTGGTGCAGTGACCCACGTTACAGCCAGGGGGCGCTGTGTGTGTGCTTCAAGATGCGCTTGGAGGCATAAATGTGTTACAGGTATGTAATGTGACCAGGGTGTGGGTCACATGTTCCTCTGTGGTTCCTGTGCAAGGTCCTGGACGGTCGGTGTTGGAACCTCCTGTGAGTGGAGTCTTCCTGCAAGCACCTGAGACCATGGACCTGATGTACGGTCAGTGTTGGATTGTCCTGGTATGGGCTGGAGTCCTGGAAGCACTGAGACCGTGAGTCCTGCCATAGCCTGGGTGTTGGATTGTCCTGAAGTGGACTGGAGTTCTGGAAGCACTGCTGAGGCTATGGACTGAATGCTCAAGGGTGTTGGATTGTCCTGGTATGGGCTGGAGTCCTGCAAGCACCTGGGAAGAGTGAGTTCTGCAATTGCCCATGTGTTGGATTGTCCTGGGATGGACTGGAGTCCTGGAAGCACTGCTGAGGCTATGGACTGAATGCTTGAGGTGTTGGATTGTCCTGGTATGGGCTGGAGTCCTGCAAGCACCTGGTAAGAGTGTGAGTCCTGGGATGGTCAGAGTGTAGGATTGTCCTGGGATGGACTGGAGTCCTGTAAGCACTTGGTAAGATCATGGACTGATGGCCTGTGTGTTGGAAGTGCCCGTGTTTGGAATTCCTGGAAGCGCATGGAAAGGCTGCATCTACCTGAGCCTGAGACGGTTTCTGTGTTGGGGAAGCTACAGTTCCTACTGCGGGTCTGGACTATCCAAGGTGCCCTGGTCACAAGGACGGTGATCCCAGTGAGGCAGCTTTCCCCTGTGAACCAGCACTGGCAGGAGTCAGTGTGTGGAGCCGAAGTTCCTGTGAGGTAATCCCTGGTATGGGAAAAACCTGTGATATACGGCAGAGACATATCTGCCATTGGAACAGACTGTCGGGGTTTAATATGTTCCTTTGATGCATGTAATGAACTGTAATGGAGAGAAAAGATGTGACTACCGAATGTTTTGTAAAGTCACACATGTTAAAGTAACAGACTGTGTGTAACCTGGCTTACGGTGCGGTTTATGATGCTTTAATAAACCGGAACGGACTTAAAGGGAAGGTGCCATAAAAAAAATTTTTTTACAGCAATTGTAAAATTGTAAAGAATTAATGTTTTTAAATTTTCTTAAAAATCATTTTCATTTGTTTATAATTTAGTAAAATATGAAAAATAATTTGAAAAGTTTTGGAATTTCCACTTTTAAACACTAGGGGGAGCAGCTGCTGAAATTTCAGAAAAACCTAGTGTACAACTAGCTCACATTACAGCACTGCAGTAATTATGGGCGGAGTCTGCTGACGTGTGTGATGTCACTCCTCTCCTCCCCTTCTGGGTGTTTGCTAAGGGATAAGATGATATTCAGGAACCCAGTGAGCTGCCATTTTGTTGGTGACTGCAGAGTAAGGCTGCCGTCACACTAGCAGTATTTGGTCAGTATTTTACCTCAGTATTTGTAAGCCAAAACCAGGAGTGGAACAATTAGAGGAAAAGTATAATAGAAACATATGCACCACTTCTACATTTATCACCCACTCCTGGTTTTGGCTTACAAATACTGAGGTAAAATACTGACCAAATACTGAATGTGTGACCGCAGCCTTATACTGACAAGTAGACAGTCACCGAGGATGGCAGGCAGCAAGGATTTTGGGAGACATGTGGTGGAGGGAGCAGGGTGACAGCAGCACATAGTATTTCAGGAGAGCAGTGTGCTGGTCTATGGGGGGGCACCATGTTCAGTGCGTGGAGCAGCCAGGGATTGTACATAGAGCGCTGTCTTTTATACACATGGATAGACCGTCTGCTGCACAGAAATCCAGGAAACATTTCTGCGGATTGATGACCTGTTCTGATCCAGACATTGCAGGCAAAGACCCCATTCCCCTCCTCTGATCCTGTCTTCTCCATCCTGTCCTGGCGATGTGTGAAAGCGAGGCGACATGCACAGTCTGGGATGACGCTGGGAAGGAAATGTAGCCATATAGTAACGATAAAAATGAGACCCCTCTCTTCAGCTGCCTCACCAGCCCTGACTGCACCTAACTGGAGGTCATGTTGCCAACTCTATTACCCCAGACCCGCGTGCAGGTGCTCAGCCAGAACCACCATAGAATGGGTCCGCTTTCTGAAGATAATACTGCCATAGTGTTCTAACATAATACCGCCATATAGATCACACATAATACCGCCATATAGATCACACAATACTATCAAATAGATCACACAATACTGTCATACAGTTCTCACATAATACCGCCATATAATTCTCACCTAGTACTGCCACATAGATCACACATAATCCCACAATATAGTTCTCATATACCACCATCATATAGTTTTTACATCATTCCACAACACTGATCAAACATAATACCGCCATATAGATCACATATAATACCGTCACATAGATCACACAATACCTGGCGGCATAATGTGTGATATTATATATATATATATATATATATATATATATATATATATATATATATATATATATATATATATATATATATATATATATATATATATATATATATATATATACTAGATGGCAGCCCGATTCTAAAGAATCGGGAGTCTAGAATCCATATATACTTTATTTATTCAAATGTAAGAATAATACAATTAATAAATAATAGTAAGAAAGAACAAAAAATGGCTGCACTCACCAGCTCTTGACAATTCTTGACAGTACGGCACATTTCTGATTGGTCACTCGCGGCAGGCGGCAACCAATCAGAAAAGTGCCGCGCACCACGAAGGCATATATCTTTGTCCACCCTGAGCGGGTGTAGGACGCTGGTGACGTCACTTATCTCCGGACATTATGTCCGGACAAAGCCACAGAAGTTGGCACAAATTGCTGGAAGTAGTATTCTAGGCAATTATATATTAGATTTTAATGTTATCAGTGTTTACCTTTGAACGTTTATATTGTATTGTCCTGTCACCAGCCATGTGTACGATTATCGGCCGAAAGCCTCTCTGGAACCAATAATCACCCCATGTAAAGGTATCTTTAAAGAGTTAAAGATTCAGAATACTATGACTTTTATCATATCCTGAACAGTCAAGTTTTTTTATGAACCGTTAAGGTTTTCTGGTTGAAGTAAAAAAAACTCTGAGTGTTTACAGTTTGAAACCATAAAATGTTGAAAAATTATGTCATTCTTGAGTATATCACTCAATTGTGCTCATAAACGTTTCAAATTTGATCTATAATATACTTTAATATACGTTACTTTAATCTTTAATATACTTAAGAACAGGGCCCCAGACATCACACAGGGGGTCTGAAACACCGCACAGTGGTCCAAAATATCGCTGTGCTCTGCCTGGGGCCCCATATGCTGCCTGGGGCCCCTGTGCTCTGCCTGGGGCCCCATGTGCTGCCTGGGGCCCCTGTGCTCTGCCTGGGGCCCCATGTTCTGCCTGGGGCCCCTGTGCTCTGCCTGGGGCCACTGTGCTCTGCCTGGGGCCCCATATGCTGCCTGGGGCCCCTGTGCTCTGCCTGGGGCCCCATATGCTGCCTGGGGCCCCTGTGCCCTGCCTGGGGCCCCTGTGCTCTGCCTGGGGCCCCATGTTCTGCCTGGGGCCCCTGTGCTCTGCCTGGGGCCACTGTGCTCTGCCTGGGGCCCCATGTTCTGCCTGGGGCCACTGTGCTCTGCCTGGGGCCCCATAAGCTGCCTGGGGCCCCTGTGCTCTGCCTGGGACCACTGTGCTCTGCCTGGGGCCCCATATGCTGCCTGGGGCCCCTGTGCTCTGCCTGGGGCCACTGTGCTCTGCCTGGGGCCCCATATGCTGCTTGAGGCCACTGTGCTCTGCCTGGGGCCCCATATGCTCCTTGGGGCCCCTGTGCTCTGCCTGGGGCCCCATATGCTGCCTGGGGCCCCTGTGCTCTGCCTGGGGCCCCATGTTCTGCCTGGGGCCCCTGTGCTCTGCCTGGGGCCACTGTGCTCTGCCTGGGGCCCCATATGCTGCCTGGGGCCCCTGTGCTCTGCCTGGGGCCCCTGTGCTCTGCCTGGGGCCCCTGTGCTCTGCCTGGGGCCCCATATGCTGCCTGGGGCCCCTGTGCTCTGCCTGGGGCCCCTGTGCTCTGCCTGGGGCCCCATATGCTGCCTGGAGCCCCTGTGCTCTGCCTGGGGCCACTGTGCTCTGCCTGGGGCCCCATATGCTGCCTGGGGCCCCTGTGCTCTGCCTGGGGCCCCTGTGCTCTGCCTGGGGCCCCTGTGTTCTGCCTGGGGCCCCTGTGCTCTGCCTGGGGCCACTGTGCTCTGCCTGGGTGTAGGACACTGGTGACGTCACTTATCTCCGGACATTAGCTCCGAACATTATCTCCGGACATTATCTCCGGACATTAGCTCCGGACATTAGCTCCGGACATTAGCTCCGGACAAAGCCACGGAAGTTGGCACAAATTGCAGGAAGTAGTATTCTAGGCAATTATATATTAGATGGGCATTTCTTGAAGGAAATACATGGTGCTTGAACAGCGCTACCAGCTTTACAGCAGCACTTTTCACACACGGGACTGGGGGGCGTGCTTACTTTTGCACCCGGGGCCGGGGGCACGCTTACTTTTGCACCCGGGGCGCACTTACTTTTGCACCCGGAGGCGCACTTACTTTTGCACCCGGGGGCGCACTTACTTTTGCACCCGGGGGCGCACTTACTTTTGCACCCGGGGGCACACTTACTTTTGGGGCCGCACTTACTTTTGGTGGGCGGGGCTCCTCGGCCTCCGATTTGGTTGGTGGGGCCCCTCGTCCTCCGATTTGGTGGGTGGGGACCCTCGGCCTCCGATTTGGTGGGCGGGGACCGGCCTCCGATTTGGTGGGCGGGAACCCTCGGCCTCCGATTTGGTGGGCGGGGACCCTCAACCTCCGATTTCGTGGGCGGGGACCCTCGGCCTCCGCTTTGGTTGGCGGGGCCCCACGGCCTCCGATTTGGTGGGCGGGGTCCCTCTGCATCCGCTTTGGTGGGCGGGGCCGCTCGGCCTTCAATTTGGTGGGCGGGGCTCCTCAGCCTCCGATTTGGTTGGTGGGGCCCCTCGGCCTCCGATTTGGTGGGCGGGGCCCCTTATCCTCTGATTTGGTGGGCGGGGACCCTCGGCCTCCGATTTGGTGGGCGGGGCCCCTTGGCCTCCAATTTGGTTGGCGGGGACCCTCGGCCTCCGATTTGGTGGGCGGGGACCCTCGGCCTCCGATTTGGTGGGCGGGGACCCTCGGCCTCCAATTTGGTGGTCCGATTTGGTGGGTGGGGACCCTCGGCCTCCGATTTGGTGGGTGGGGCCCCTCGGCCTCCGCTTTGGTGGGCGGGGCCGGGCCCCTCGGCCTCCGCTTTAGTGGGCGGGGCCGCTCGACCTTCAATTTGGTGGGCGGGGCTCCTCGGCCTCCAATTTGGTTGGCGGGGCCCCTCGGCCTCCGATTTGGTTGGCGGGGCCCCTCGGCCTCCGATTTGGTGGGCGGGGACTCTCGGCCTCCGATTTGGTGGGCGGGGACCCTTGGCCTCCGATTTGGTTGGTGGGGCCCCTCGGCCTCCGATTTGGTGGGCGGGGCCCCTTATCCTCTGATTTGGTGGGCGGGGACCCTCGGCCTCCGATTTGGTGGGCGGGGCCCCTTGGCCTCCAATTTGGTTGGCGGGGACCCTCGGCCTCCGATTTGGTGGGCGGGGACCCTCGGCCTCCGATTTGGTGGGCGGGGACCCTCGGCCTCCAATTTGGTGGTCCGATTTGGTGGGTGGGGACCCTCGGCCTCCGATTTGGTGGGTGGGGCCCCTCGGCCTCCGCTTTGGTGGGCGGGGCGGGGCCGGGCCCCTCGGCCTCCGCTTTAGTGGGCGGGGCCGCTCGGCCTTCGATTTGGTGGGCGGGGCTCATCGGCCTCCAATTTGGTTGGCGGGGCCCCTCGGCCTCCGATTTGGTTGGCGGGGCCCCTCGGCCTCCGATTTGGTGGGCGGGGACTCTCGGCCTCCGATTTGGTGGGCGGGGACCCTTGGCCTCCGATTTGGTGGGCGGGGACCCTCGGCCTCCGATTTGGTGGGCAGGGACCCTCGGCCTCCGATTTGGTGGTCGGGACCCTCGGCCTCCGATTTGGTGGGCGGGGCCCCTCAGCCTCCGATTTGGTTGGCGGGTCCCCTTATCCTCCGATTTGGTGGGCGGGGACTCTCGGCCTCCGATTTGGTGGGCGGGGACCCTCGGCCTCCGATTTGGTGGGCGGGGCCCCTCGGCCTCCAATTTGGTTGGCGGGGCCCCTCGGCCTCCGATTTGGTGGGCGGGGCCCATTGGCCTCCGATGTGGTGGGTGTTGCCCCTCGGCCTCCGATTTGGTGGGCGGGGACCCTCGGCCTCCGATTTGGTGGGCGGGGCCCCTCGGCCTCCAATTAGGTTGGCGGGGCCCCTCGGCCTCCGATTTGGTGGGCGGGGCCCATTGGCCTCCGATGTGGTGGGTGTTGCCCCTCGGCCTCCGATTTGGTGGGCGGGGACCCTCGGCCTCCGATTTGGTGGGCGGGGCCCCTCGGCCTCCAATTTGGTTGGCGGGGCCCCTCGGCCTCCGATTTGGTGGGCGGGGCCCATTGGCCTCCGATGTGGTGGGTGTTGCCCCTCGGCCTCCGATTTGGTGGGCGGGGACCCTCGGCCTCCGATTTGGTGGGCAGGGACCCTCGGCCTCCGATTTGGTGGTCGGGGACCCTCGGCCTCCGATTTGGTGGGCGGGGCCCCTCAGCCTCCGATTTGGTTGGCGGGGCCCCTTATCCTCCGATTTGGTGGGCGGGGACTCTCGGCCTCCGATTTGGTGGGCGGGGACCCTCGGCCTCCGATTTGGTGGGCGGGGACCCTCGGCCTCCGATTTGGTGGGCGGGGACCCTCGGCCTCCGCTTTGGTGGGTGTGGCCCGTCGGCCTCCGATTTGGTGGACGGGGCCCCTCGGCCTCCGATTTGGATGGTGTGGACCCTCGGCCTCCGATTTGGTGGGCGGGGACCCTCGGCCTCCGATTTGGTGGGCGGGGACCCTCGGCCTCCGATTTGGTGGGCGGGGACCCTCGGCCTCCGATTTGGTGGGCGGGGACCCTCGGCCTCCGATTTGGTGGGCGGGGACCCTCGGCCTCCGATTTGGTGGGCGGGGACCTTCGGCCTCCGATTTGGTGGGCGGGGACCCTCGGCCTCCGATTTGGTTGGCGGGGCCCCTCGGCCTCCGATGTGGTGGTCGGGGCCCCTCGGCCTCCGCTTTGGTGGGCGGGGCCGGGCCCCTCGGCCTCTGCTTTGGTGGGCGGGGCCAGGCCCCTCGGCCTCCGCTTTGGTGGGCGGGGCCGCTCGGCCTTCGATTTGGTGGGCGGGGCTCCTCGGCCTCCAATTTGGTTGGCGGGGCCCCTCGGCCTCCGATTTGGTTGGCGGGGCCCCTCGGCCTCCGATTTGGTGGGTGGGGCCCCTCGGCCTCCGATTTGGTGGGCGGGGCCCCTTATCCTCTGATTTGGTGGGCGGGGACCCTCGGCCTCCGATTTGGTGGGTGGGGCCCCTTGGCCTCCAATTTGGTTGGCGGGGACCCTCGGCCTCCGATTTGGTGGGCAGGGACCCTCGGCCTCCGATTTGGTGGGCGGGGACCCTCGGCCTCCAATTTGGTGGTCCGATTTGGTGGGTGGGGACCCTCGGCCTCCGATTTGGTGGGTGGGGCCCCTCGGCCTCCGCTTTGGTGGGCGGGGCCGGGCCCCTCGGCCTCCGCTTTAGTGGGCGGGGCCGCTCGGCCTTCAATTTGGTGGGCGGGGCTCCTCGGCCTCCAGTTTGGTTGGCGGGGCCCCTCGGCCTCCGATTTGGTTGGCGGGACCCCTCGGCCTCCGATTTGGTGGGCGGGGACTCTCGGCCTCCGATTTGGTGGGCGGGGACCCTTGGCCTCCGATTTGGTGGGCGGGGACCCTCGGCCTCCGATTTGGTGGGCAGGGACCCTCGGCCTCCGATTTGGTGGTCGGGGACCCTCGGCCTCCGATTTGGTGGGCGGGGCCCCTCAGCCTCCGATTTGGTTGGCGGGGCCCCTTATCCTCCGATTTGGTGGGCGGGGACTCTCGGCCTCCGATTTGGTGGGCGGGGACCCTCGGCCTCCGATTTGGTGGGCGGGGCCCCTCGGCCTCCAATTTGGTTGGCGGGGCCCCTCGGCCTCCGATTTGGTGGGCGGGGCCCATTGGCCTCCGATGTGGTGGGTGGGGCCCCTCGGCCTCCGATTTGGTGGGCGGGGACCCCGGCCTCCGATTTGGTGGGCGGGGACCCTCGGCCTCCGATTTGGTGGGCGGGGACCCTCGGCCTCCGATTTGGTGGGCGGGGACCCTCGGCCTCCGCTTTGGTGGGTGTGGCCCGTCGGCCTCCGATTTGGTGGACGGGGCCCCTCGGCCTCCGATTTGGATGGTGTGGACCCTCGGCCTCCGATTTGGTGGGCGGGGACCCTCGGCCTCCGATTTGGTGGGCGGGGACCCTCGGCCTCCGATTTGGTGGGCGGGGACCCTTGGCCTCCGATTTGGTGGGCGGGGACCCTCGGCCTCCGATTTGGTGGGCGGGGACCCTCGGCCTCCGATTTGGTGGGCGGGGACCCTCGGCCTCCGATTTGGTTGGCGGGGCCCCTCGGCCTCCGATGTGGTAGTTGGGGCCCCTCGGCCTCCGCTTTGGTGGGCGGGGCCGGGCCCCTCGGCCTCTGCTTTGGTGGGCGGGGCCAGGCCCCTCGGCCTCCGCTTTGGTGGGCGGGGCCGCTCGGCCTTCGATTTGGTGGGCGGGGCTCCTCGGCCTCCAATTTGGTTGGCGGGGCCCCTCGGCCTCCGATTTGGTTGGCGGGGCCCCTCGGCCTCCGATTTGGTGGGTGGGGACTCTCGGCCTCCGATTTGGTGGGCGGGGACCCTTGGCCTCCGATTTGGTTGGTGGGGCCCCTCGGCCTCCGATTTGGTGGGCGGGGCCCCTTATCCTCTGATTTGGTGGGTGGGGACCCTCGGCCTCCGATTTGGTGGGCGGGGCCCCTTGGCCTCCAATTTAGTTGGCGGGGACCCTCGGCCTCCGATTTGGTGGGCAGGGACCCTCGGCCTCCGATTTGGTGGGCGGGGACCCTCGGCCTCCAATTTGGTGGTCCGATTTGGTGGGTGGGGACCCTCGGCCTCCGATTTGGTGGGTGGGGCCCCTCGGCCTCCGCTTTGGTGGGCGGGGCCGGGCCCCTCGGCCTCCGCTTTAGTGGGCGGGGCCGCTCGGCCTTCGATTTGGTGGGCGGGGCTCCTCGGCCTCCAGTTTGGTTGGCGGGGCCCCTCGGCCTCCGATTTGGTTGGCGGGGCCCCTCGGCCTCCGATTTGGTGGGCGGGGACCCTCGGCCTCCGATTTGGTGGGCGGGGACCCTCGGCCTCCGATTTGGTGGGCGGGGACCCTCGGCCTCCGATTTGGTGGGCGGGGACCCTCGGCCTCCGATTTGGTTGGTGGGGCCCCTCGGCCTCCGATGTGGTGGTCGGGGCCCCTCGGCCTCCGCTTTGGTGGGCGGGGCCGGGCCCCTCGGCCTCCGCTTTGGTGGGCGGGGCCGCTCGGCCTTCGATTTGGTGGGCGGGGCTCCTCGGCCTCCGATTTGGTTGGCGGGGCCCCTCGGCCTCCGATTTGGTGTGTGCTCTGCCTGGGACCACTGTGCTCTGCCTGGGGCCCCATATGCTGCCTGGGGCCCCTGTGCTCTGCCTGGGGCCACTGTGCTCTGCCTGGGTGTAGGACACTGGTGACGTCACTTATCTCCGGACATTAGCTCCGGACATTAGCTCCGGACATTAGCTCCGGACATTAGCTCCGGACAAAGCCACGGAAGTTGGCACAAATTGCAGGAAGTAGTATTCTAGGCAATCTATAATATAACGCTGGGAGCGTCACTCTGTCCGAAGCCTCTATAGACTGCGCAAGCGCAAGCGCCGGCACAGTCTGGACCGCACAGAGCGACGCTCCCAGGAGATCGCGGTATGCGTAAGCGCTGAACGCACACCGCGATCTCCACCGGACAAGCAGGGACGAGCCAGGAGGCGGAGGGTGAGTATACTTACCTGACCCGTTCCACCGACGCGCTTCCGGGCCGTGACTGTCCCCCTGCTCCCGGAATCGGCGCCTGCGCAGTCCGCGCTTTCCGGCGCCATTTTCTTGAAGACACATTGCAGTGTCTTCAAGAAAATGGCGCCGGAAAGCGCGGACTGCGCAGGCGCCGACTCCGGGAGCAGGACCAAGAAAATGGCCGCACCCAGCACAGCCGCCGCGCCCAGCACAGCCACGCACAGCCACGCACAGCCGCCCACAGCAACGCACAGCCGCCGCACCCAGCACAGCCGACCATAGCCGCCCACAGCCACGCACAGGCGCCCACAGCCACGCACAGCTGCCCACAGCCACGCACAGCCACCCATAGCCACGCACAGCCGCCGCACCCAGCACAGCCGACCACAGCCGCCCATAGCCGCGCACAGCCGCCGCACCCAGCACAGCCGACCACAGCCACGCACAGCCGCCGCACCCAGCACAGCCGCCCATAGCCACGCACAGCCGCCGCCGCACCCAGCACAGCCGACCACAGCCGCCGCACCCAGCACAGCCGCCCACAGCCACGCACAGCCGCCGCACCCAGCACAGCCACGTACAGCCACCCATAGCCACGCACAGCCGCCGCACCCAGCACAGCCGACCACAGCCGCCGCACCCAGCACAGCCGCCCACAGCCACGCACAGCCCACAGCCGCCGCACCCAGCACAGCCGCCGCACCCAGCACAGCCGCCGCACCCAGCACATCCGCCGCACCCAGCACAGCCATGCACAGCCACGCACAGCCGCCTACAGCCACGCACAGCCGCCCACAGCCACGGACAGCCGCCGCACCCAGCACAGCCGCCGCACCCAGCACAGCCGCCCACAGCCACGCACAGCCGCCCACAGCCACGCACAGCCGCCGCACCCAGCACAGCCACGCACAGCCGCCCACAGCCGCCGCACCCAGCACAGCCGCCCACAGCCACGCACAACCGCTGCACCCAGCACAGCCACCCACAGCCGCCGCACCCAGCACAGCCACGCACAGCCGCCCACAGCCGCCGCACCCAGCACAGCCGCCCACAGCCACGCACAACCTCTGCACCCAGCACAGCCACCCACAGCCGCCGCACCCAGCACAGCCGCCGCTCCCAGCACAGCCACGCACAGCCGCCACAGCCATGCACAGCCTCCGCACCCAGCACAGCCACGCACAGCCGCCTACAGCCACGGACAGCCGCTGCACCCAGCACAGCCACCGCACCCAGCACAGCCGCCGCACCCAGCACAGCCGCCCACAGCCACGCACAGCCGTCGCACCCAGCACAGCCTCCCACAGCCACGCACAGCCGCCTACAGCCACGCACAGCCGCTGCACCCAGCACAGCCGCTGCACCCAGCACAGCCACCGCACCCAGCACAGCCGACCACAGCCGCCGCACCCAGCACAGCCGCCCACAGCCACGCACAGCCCACAGCCACGCACAGCCGCCGCACCCAGCACAGCCGCCGCACAGCCGCCGCACCCAGCACAGCCGCCGCACCCAGCACATCCGCCACACCCAGCACAGCCATGCACAGCCGCCTACAGCCACGCACAGCCTCCCACAGCCCCGCACAGCCGCCCACAGCCACGGACAGCCGCCGCACCCAGCACAGCCGCCGCACCCAGCACAGCCGCCCACAGCCACGCACAGCCGCCCACAGCCACGCACAGCCGCCGCACCCAGCACAGCCACGCACAGCCGCCCACAGCCGCCGCACCCAGCACAGCCGCCCACAGCCACGCACAACCGCTGCACCCAGCACAGCCACCCACAGCTGCCGCACCCAGCACAGCCGCCGCACCCAGCACAGCCACGCACAGCCGCCACAGCCATGCACAGCCTCCGCACCCAGCACAGCCACGCACAGCCGCCTACAGCCACGGACAGCCGCCGCACCCAGCACAGCCACCGCACCCAGCACAGCCGCCGCACCCAGCACAGCCGCCCACAGCCACGCACAGCCGCCACACCCAGCACAGCCTCCCACAGCCACGCACAGCCGCTGCACCCAGCACAGCCGCTGCACCCAGCACAGCCACCGCACCCAGCACAGCCGTCCACAGCTGCCGCACCCAGCACAGCCGCCCGCACCCAGCACAGCCACGTCACATACAGCCGCCCGCACTCAGCACAGCCACATACAGCCGCCCGCACTCAGCACAGCCGCCCGCACTGATGGGGGCGCAGGATGGAGCAGCACGTGATAGGATGGGGGCGCAGGATGGGAGCACATGACAGGATGGGGATGAGGATGGAGCAGCACATGACACGGTGGAGCAGCACATGACAGGATGGGGGCGCAGGATGGAGCAGCACATGACACGGTGGAGCAGCACATGACAGGATGGGGATGCAGGATGGAGCAGCACATGACACGGTGGAGCAGCACATGACAGGATGGGGGCGCAGGATGGAGCAGCACATGACACGGTGGAGCAGCACATGACAGGATGGGGGCGCAGGATGGAGCAGCATATGACAGGATAGGAGCAGCACATACCAGGATGGAGACCATATTCCAATATAAATGCTCGCCACCCGGGCGTAGAACGGGTTCAATAGCTAGTTATATATATATCGGCACAATGTGTGGTCTTTATGGGAGTATTATGTGATAAATATATATAGCGCCATTATACGTGATCCATATGGTATTGTGCTGCTCTAGGGAGGTCACAGAGACGTATGGTGGAAGGAGCAGGGTGACAGGAGCACAGAGTATTTCAGGAGAGCAGTGTACTGGTCTATGGGGGGGAGGGTGTGCTCACACTCACACGCTCCCAACTGTATACTTAGCCTTTACTGGCTATTAAAATGGGGGACACCCCCCAAAAAAAGACGTGGGGCCCCCTATAATTAATAACCATCAAATACTATGCAGACAGCTGCGGGCTGACATTAATAACCTAGGAAGGGGCCACAGATATTGTCCCCCCCAGGCTAAAAACATCAGCTCTCAGCCGCCTTTTACATGCGCCTTTTCTGGCGCTTTGCCTGGCAATTTCCACTTGCCCTGTAGTGGTAGCAAGTGGGGTTCATATTTGTGGGGTTAATGTCACCTTCATATTGTCCGTTGACATCAAGCCCACGGCTTAGTAAGGGAGAGGTGTCTATAAGGCACCCATCCATTACTAATCCTATAGTTGTATTGTAAATAAAGACTCGGCCAGAATAAAGTCCTTTATTAATCTTTTTTAAACCATACCGAATGCAAAACCCTCGACTCCCTCATCTCCCACAACAAAAATAATAAACCACAATGGGGAAAGACACGGGGGGAGAGGAGTGCATAGGAGAGGATTAGATACTTACTGCTGTGCCGTGTATCTAATCCTGTCCTGTGTGATACCGACTGCTGAGCCGTGTATCTAATCCTGTCCTGTGTGATACCGACTGCTGAGCCGTGTATCTAATCCTATCCTGTGTGATACCTACTGCTGAGCCGTGTATCTAATCCTGTTTTGTGTGAAACTGACTGCTGAGCCGTGTATCTAATCCTGTCCTGTGTGATACCAACTGCTGAGCCGTGTATCTAATCCTGTCCTGTGTGATACTGACTACTGAGGACACAGTACAGGATTAGCTACACAGGACTAGATTAGCTACACAGGACTAGATTAGCTACACAGGACTAGATTAGCTACACAGGACAGAGGTGGCAGTGGTAGGTGTATATAGAGGCAGGTAGCAGTGGTATATAGAGGCAGATAGTGGTATATAGAGGCAGGTAGCAGTGGTAGGTGGTATATAGAGGCAGGTAGCAGTGGTATACAGAGGCAGGTTGCAGTGGTATACAGAGGCAGGTAGCAGTGGTATACAGAGGCAGGTAGCAGTGGTATACAGAGGCTGGCAGCAGTGGTATACAGAGGCAGGCAGCAGTGGTAGGTGGCATACAGAGGCAGGTAGCAGTGGTATCCAGAGGCAGATAGCAGTGGTATACAGAGGCAGGTAGCAGTGGTATACAGAGGCAGGTAGCAGTGGTATACAGAGGCAGGTAGCAGTGGTATACAGAGGCAGGTAGCAGTGGTATGTGGTATATAGAGGCAGCTAGCAGTGGTATGTGGTATATAGAGGCAGCTAGCAGTGGTATATAGAGGCAGGTAGCAGTGGTATATAGAGGCAGGTAGCAGTGGTATATGGAGGCAGGTAGCAGTGGTATATGGAGGCAGGTAGCAGTGGTATATTGGGGCAGGCAGCAGTGGTATATAGGGGCAGGCAGCAGTGGTATATAGGGGCAGGTAGCAGTGGTATATAGAGGCAGGTAGCAGTGGTATATGGAGGCAGGTATCAGTGGTATATAGGCAGGCAGCAGTGGTATATTGGGGCAGGCAGCAGTGGTATATAGGGGCAGGTAGCAGTGGTAGGTGGTATATAGAGGCAGGTAGCAGTGGTAGGTGGTATATTGGGGCAGGCAGCAGTGGTATATAGGGGCAGGTAGCAGTGGTAGATGCATAAGAAAATAAAAACTCTGTACTAAAGGTACCTTCACACGAAGCGACGCTGCAGCGATAGCGACAACGATGCCGATCGCTGCAGCGTCGCTGTTTGATCGCTGGAGAGCTGTCACACAGACCGCTCTCCAGCGACCAACGATGCCGAGGTCCCCGGGTAACCAGGGTAAACATCGGGTTGCTAAGTGCAGGGCCGCGCTTAGTAACCCGATGTTTACCCTGGTTACCAGCGTAAAAGTAAAAATAACAAACAGTACATGCTCACCTGCGCGTCCCCCAGCGTCCGCTTCCTGACACTGACTGAGCTCCGGCCCTAACAGCACAGCGGTGATGTCACCGCTGTGCTTTCACTTTCACTTTAGGGCCAGCGCTCAGTAAGTGTCAGGATGCAGACGCTGGGGGACGCGCAGGTGAGTATGTATTGTTTTTTTTTTTTTTACTTTTACGCTGGTAACCAGGGTAAACATCGGGTTACTAAGCACGGCCCTGCGCTTGGTAACCCGATGTTTACCCTGGTTACCAGTGTAAAACATCGCTGGTATCGTTGCTTTTGCTTTCAAACACAACGATACACAGCGATCGGACGACCAAATAAAGTTCTGGACTTTATTCAGCGACCAGCGACATCACAGCAGGATCCTGATCGCTGCTGCGTGTCAAACGAAATGATATCGCTAGCGAGGACGCTGCAAAGTCACGGATCGCTAGCGATGTCGTTTCGTGTGAAGGTACCTTTACCTTTCGTACTCTCCCAGGAAGTGCTGAGTCATGTTCAGGGCAGAGCAGTGTGACGATCTCCCTGCTGTGCTCTGAACAGGTCGTCAGTGAGCAGTGATTGCAGCCTGTACTGTAATACTAAGTACAGGCTGCAATCACCGCTCCTCACTGCAGGTACTCACCTCGGACCCTCGCTTCCCAGAAGCAGCTTCTACCTGGCAGCTTCTGCCATCGCATGCACTGAGCTGTGTATGCGATGACAGAGGAAAATAAACAAAATAGCCGCAATCTCCTCTCACAGCTGTGACGTAGCAGCTCAGTGGGCATGCCCAAGTCACAGCTGAGAGGCAGGAGGAGCGGCCTCAATGAAAGAGATGCGGTCGGAGTCCGACCGTTGGCTCCTATGCCCATGGCTGCCGTGAGTTGTGCAAGTGTCGTGCCCAGACACTTACACCCACACTAATGAAAATGGCGGCCTCCAGTGGTAAAAGTAAAAGTGAATAAATAAAAAAGTATGAAAGTAGTATATTTACTTTTGTATTAAAAATAATTGATTTTATAATCAATAATTATTAATACAAAAACTAAAGTCACAGCACCCTCCCTTTAATTTGTGAGAGAAATCGTGCCCGAGTGCTTAAATCCCATGCCAAGCGAGTGTCCCCCAACACACTCAGGTAGCATATCACCACAGAGGCGATGAATGGAAGACAGGCTTTAATACCCCGGAAGGTCATTTTGAGTGTCTAGTAATGCCTTTTGGCCTTACAAATGCTCCGGCGTTCTTTCAAAATTTAAGTAATGACATTCTGAGACCGTTGATCATTAGGAGTGTTATTGTTTATTTGGATGATATTTTGATCTACTCACCCAATCTGGAGTCACATTGGCAAAGAGTCCGCAAGGTTCTGCAGATTCTAAGAGAAAACACACTCTTAGCTAAACTGGAGAAATGCGAGTTTGCTGTACAGAAAATTAGTTTTTACATATCCAGTGATGTTTTGAGATGGACCCGGTGAAGGTTGAGGCAGTATTGGAGAAGCCTAGACCTGAATGCTTGAAGTCAATTCAGAGATTCTTAGGCCATGTTCACACTTTGCGGTTTTTACCGCGGATCCGCGGCTATTTTGATGCTGCGGGTCCGCAGCAGTTTCCATAGCATTTACATTAACATGTAAACCCTATGGAAACCGCAAACCGCAGTGCACATGCTGCGGGAAAAACCGCGCAGAAACGCAGCGGTTTAAAACCCGCAGCATGTCACTTCTTTGTGCAGAATCTCAGCGATTCTGCACCCATAGAAATGCATTGAACCGCTTACTTCCCGCATGGGGCTGTGCCCACGTTGCGGGAAGTAAGCGGATAATGTGCGGGTGGTACCTGGGGTGGAGGAGAGGAGACTCTCCTCCAGGCCCTGGGAACCATAAATAGTGTAAAAAAAAAAAGAATTAAAATAAAAAATGATGTTATACTCACCTCAGCGCTGCCCGCGGCCGTCCGGTCTTCGGTTTGCTGTGCGAGCAGGACCTGTGGTGACGTCGCGGTCACATGACCGTGATGACGCCGCGGTCACATGACCGTGACATCACGAAGGTCCTTCTCGGCACAGCATCTTTGGAGCCGGACCGCCGGGTGCAGCGCCCAGGAGATCCGGACATCAGAGGGGGTGAGTATAACCAATTTTTATTATTTTTATCATTACTATTGATGCTGCATATGCTGCATATGCAGCATCAATAGTACAGGAGTAATCCTGCAGCGGAAACCACGGAACAAACCGCGATAATTCTGCAGGGATAACCGCAGCGGTTTTGCCCTGCAGATTTATCAATTCCGCTGCAGGATAAACCTGCAGAGCACACCACAAAGTGTGAACATGGCCTTAGGGTTTGCTAATTATTATAGAAAATTCATAAATAATTTTTCTGTTATCGCAAAACCTCTTAGGGTATGTGTCCACGTTCAGGATTGCATCAGGATTTGGTCAGGATTTTTCATCAGTATTTGTAAGCTAAAACCAGGAGTGGAACAATTAGAGGAAAAGTATAACAGAAACATATGCACCACTTCTGTATTTATCACCGACTCCTGGTTTTGGCTTACAAATACTGATGAAAAATCCTGACCAAATCCTGATGCAATCCTGAACGTGGACACATACCCTTACTGATCTGACTAAAAAATATTTAGAAATGACAGTCCTCAGTGGTTGATACCTTTTAATGGCTAACTAAAAAGATGGTAACAAATTGCAAGCTTTTGAGACTACACAGGTCTCTTCATCAGGCAAAGACTAAAAGAAATTCTGAAGAATCACATATTTATGCACAACATAGCTTAGAAAAAAAAGGAAAAACCATGGATAAGACAGGTGACATGAAGCAGAATTACCATGAGTGCTAAACAGTTATGTCCATAAATATTGGGCCAGTTCTTAGATAAAAATTGTTTTATTGGGGTCTGGTTCTGTTGTGATGACCCCTCATAGTCTGAGGGGCAAGTTCCTTAGTTGATGTAAAAATACATAAATGCATGCGACACATTCATTCCTGCAGTGAGAGTGTCAAAGGTCGTCATCAGTTTATATTCCCATAAGAGAACAAAAGAAAAGGCACTGCTATAAAGAAATGCACACCATAAGTTTTATACAAACATACAAAACACTTTATTGGCATAAACAATAAAAACAATTAAAAACAATGTGTCACTGCGGACCATCTGGACAACCAATATATATCTATATATACACCCAATAGTGTGTAGCCTGTCAATAGATCACATATATATTTGGGTAGTTATAATAATAACAGCCTGCCTAGCGGCTCATGGGGAATTTAAGTAACCGCAAAAAGGTCCCCATATATATAGTGGGACATAAATACAAGCTATAAGGGTATAATACCCACAGCAATTACAACCCACCTATGTACGACAAGCTGAGGTGTCCAGGGGACCGTGTGGACCGTGACCCCACGCGTATCGCCTCCCGGATGAGGCTTCCCCTGACGAAGCCTCATCCGGGAGGCGATACGCGTGAGGTCACGGTCCACACGGTCCCCTGGACACCTCAGCTTGTCGTACATAGGTGGGTTGTAATTGCTGTGGGTATTATACCCTTATAGCTTGTATTTATGTCCCACTATATATATGGGGACCTTTTTGCGGTTATTTAGATTCCCCATGAGCCGCTAGGCAGGCTGTTATTATTATAACTACCCAAATATATATGTGATCTATTGACAGGCTACACACTATTGGGTGTATATATAGATATATATTGGTTGTCCAGATGGTCCGCAGTGACACATTGTTTTTAATTGTTTTTATTGTTTATGCCAATAAAGTGTTTTGTATGTTTGTATAAAACTTATGGTGTGCATTTCTTTATAGCAGTGCCTTTCCTTTTGTTCTCTTATTGTACTACTACTACTGCTATTTGCACCCTTTAAATTGTATATTTCTATGGCTGTGTGCCGGTCTCTCTTGGTATCAGTTTATATTCCCAGACTCTTCTGTCTCTCTTAGATTTGAAGCTACCTTTTAACACAAGTAATTTCATGTCCATAATGTTATGATTTGGGAGACAAATGTATTGCCACAGGTAGATCCATTCTTTTTTCTCTTATTGTGTGGCGGTGAGAATTCATTCTTGTTCTAAGCTTAAGCTTTTGCCCTGTCTCCCCCACATACAGACCCCCAGTTGGACATTTAGTACAAATAATTAGGTACACCACATTAGAAGTGTCGCAGCTGAAAGTACCTGGGATCTTGTAGTCCTGATGTGAATTGGGGATCTTTATCTTGTCCGTGTTCATTATAAATGGACAGGTTTTAATTTTTTTCTGATTGCAAGGAAAGGTACCTGCAGCTGTTGGAGAGGACAGGGAGCTCTTGACAATGATGCTTCTTAGATTTGGGGGCTGCCTAAAATACAGTAGTGGGGGGTCTGGAAAAATTGATTGTAAGTGGCATCTTTTTGCAGTAAAGGTTGTAATTTCCGTGCAGCTCCCCTTAGCCATTAAGAGGTATCAACCACTGTGAACTCTCAATTCGAAATATTTTTCTATCTACTGGCTAACACGGTACCAAGATATATTTTTTTCCTGATCTGACTAAGAAAGGTTCCAATACTGTCCAATGGTCCCCTGAGGCTGTCAAGGCTTTTGAGCATCTCAAGGAGAGGTTTATCTCAGCTCCTGTTTTGATCCAGACAGATGAGACTAAGCCCTTTCTGGTAGAGGTGGATGCCTCATCAGTAGAAGTGCTGGCTGTTCTGTCACAGGAAAGGAGAGGATGAGGTGCTTCCCTGTGCGTTTTTTTCTAAGAAATTTTCAGAGGCGGAGCTCAACTACGATGTTGGGAACCAAGAAATGCTGGCTATTAAGCTTGCGTTTGAGCATTGCCGACATTTTTTGGAGGGCACTAGACATCCTATACAAGTCTTAACAGATCATAAGAATCTGATCTATCTGGATGCCGCTAATCTTTTGAATGCCCATCAAGCTAGGTGGGCATTGTTTGTTTCCCGGTTCCATTTCTCTGTGATGTATATCCCTGGGGCAAATAATGTTAAAGCTGACGCTTTGTCTCGTAGTTTCTCCCCAGCGATTAATACTGAAAATGAGGAATCTATTCTGCAGAGTGGGGTGGTGGTGGCATCATTAGGTTCTGAGTTGGATAATAGCATTCTTAAAGCCCAGGATGCGGCACCAACTAACACTCCACATGGGGAATTATTTGTGCCTAAAGCCCTGAGGAGAGCTTTTTTGGGGAATGTCATGAGTCTCGTTTGGCAGGTCATCCAGGGATTGCCGAAACAAGAAATTCGATAGGTTGGAGTTTCTGGTGCCCGAGGTGGCTAAGAGAAATTGTCAAGTGGGTGCATCAGTGTACCGTGTGCACTAAGTCTAAGGCTTCTCAAGCTCCGGCGGCAGGGTTGCTTTGCCCACTAGAGGTTCCTAGTTCTCCATGGACGCATCTTGCTATGGATTTCATCACCGACCTGCCGGTCTCTGAGGGTTTTTCTGTCATCTGGGTTGTTGTGGACCGGTTTAGTAAGATGTGTCATCTGGTCCCGTTCAATAAATTACCGTGCACTAGGACACTTGCCAGGGCATTTGTGAAAGAGATTGCCAGGCTCCATGGTGTTCCCACGGACATTGTCTCCGATAGGGGACCACAGTTTGTGGCTCGCTTTTGGCATGCTTTTTGTGACAGACTTAAGGTTCATTTGTCATTTTCGTCAGGTTATCATCTGGAGTCCAATGGACAGACCGAGAGGAAGAATCAGGACTTTGAGCAGTTTTTGAGATGTTTTGTAGTGGACAATCAGGAGATGTGGTCGGAATATCTACCATTAGCTGAGTTTGTTCTCAATAATCATATGTCTTCTTCGGCTGGGTGTTCTCCTTTCTTTTGTTGTACTGGGATGCATCCATCTTTCAGTCCTTTTTCTAGGATTGGAGCGGTGGTGCCTGAGGAGGAGAGTTTTTCTGGAAATTTGGAAAAGTTTGGGACCAGTGTGCACCATAATCTGAAACAGGCTAATAGGAGGTCTAAGAAATATTTTGACACAAGAAGAAGGGAGGCGAGGTTTGTTGTAAGGGACATGGTTTGGTTGTCCTGTAGGAATCTGGATTTGAAGATCCCTTCTAAAAAGTTGGGGCCTAAGCTTGTAGGACCCTTCAAAGTAGTTCAGATTGTAAACTCTGCAGTGGTGAGATTGGACATTCCTTCGTCCTGTAAAACTAATTCCGTTTTCCATGTATCTTTGCTGAAGAAAGTTGACACGCCAGATAAGGTGGCTATGCCGTCTGCTCCTCCAATTGATGAGGACTGCGACTTTGAGATTTCACACATTCTTGATTCCAGGTGGCACAGAGGAGGGTTACAGTATCTTGTGTCCTGGAAGGGTTTCGATCACAAGGACGATTCCTGGGTGAAAGCTGTGGACATATCAGCCTCAAAGTTAATTAATGCTTTTCACAGGAGATTTCTGAATAAGGCCCGGCCTAGAGGATCCGGGGGATCCTCGTAAAAGGGGAAGTACTGTTAGAATCTGTTTAGTTTGTGACTATCCGCCATTTTCTAGTGGTCTTCTGGCTGCTGGTCTTTTCCCTCTGGTGCTGGGATTGTCTTGGGTCAGGTGATTGTATCACTCTTTATTAACCAGCACCTGCTTCCCAGTCCTTGCTGGACAACATTGCCAATCAGCTTTAGTGACTTGCTTGGTGCTTTGCTTTTTCTTCTGTGTGTGTTATTTGTGCAGTACTGGTACCTCTGGTTCTGCTAGTCTTAGTTTCCGTTTTCTGTTAGTTTCTGCAGCCTTTTCTGTGTTTTCTATTAAGAGGTGACCCATTTTTGTACCCAGTTCTTAGATCTTTTAGGGACCCCCTTCCCCCTATCTATCGGTCTTTGCTTGAGATTGTTCCTAGGATCGTCGGTTGGTCTATTCGCAAGGAATGGGTCGCCCACTCCATCTTTGGGTATCAGCCTAGTCATAGTGCAGGGTCAGTTTCCCCCCTTCTACCCTAGTCCTGTGTTGCAATTCCGTAACAGCGGGCTCCATTTTCAACTTGTTTTTTTTTCCCTTTATCTGAATAACCTGAAAAAAAAAATGTATTATTGGCATACAAAGCATGCGCGTCAAGCTGACGTTTTAATTGATACACTTTTGATGTAGATATGATTTTTTGATTGCCCAGTACTGCATTTTATTGTAATGTAGCGGCGACCAAAAAAAAGTGATTTTGGCGTTTTTAATTTTTTCCTCTTTATGCCATTTATCGATCAGGATAATTCTTTAGTTATATTGATAGATTGGGTGATTCTGAATGTGGCAATACCAAATATGTGTATGTTTGTTTTATTATTAATTGTTTTGTTTTGAATGGGGCGAAAGGGAGGTGATTTTCACTTTTTTTTTTTTTTTTTTTTTTTTTTTTACTTTTTGCATGCTTCAATAGTCTCTATGAGATACTAGAAGCTGCACTTGTCTGATCGCCTGTGCTACACAGAGGCGATGATCTGATCGCCTGTATGTAACAGAAATGCTCACTCGCTATAAGTGTCGACCACCAGGCAGTGCTCATAGCAATCCGGCTATGACATCCATAGAAATCTGCTGGAGACCTCTGGTTGTCATGCCATCCCATCGGTGACCCACGATCGTGTGACAGTGTTACCGATGGGTGGGATTTCCAGCGCGCTTCCGGTAAGCACGAGTTAATTACCATTGTCAGATATTGACAGTGGCATTTAACAGGCTAAAAGCCTCAGGTTGATCACGATTCCACCCACATCTGTTCAAAACAGCTGACATGTGCCTGGAAAGATGTGGGCTCAGCACCGGAGCCCACATCAAAGTGAGGGATTGCAACGTGGGCGTATTGTTACACACATCGTTGGAAAGGGGTTAAAATATAACAGTGGATGTAATCTGCTGAATCTGGTTCTGTCAAATAATGCAATTTCAGATCTACAGGTCAGGGAACATTTGGGATGCATTCACCACAATATGGTAAGTTTCAAACTAATTTTCAATCAAACGTTTTAAAGGGAAAGTGCAAAAATCTGGAACTTTAGGAAAGCTGATTTCAAGAAATTAAGGGAAGAATTTAATTGTGTAGACTGGGACCATCTCATGGTAACTGGGGATACCAACCATAAATGAGGCATGTTTAACCCCTTTCAGACATAGGGTGTACATTTATGCCGATGTTGGGCTCTAGCGGTGAGCTCTGGAAAGAAGGGGAGCAAAAAATGAAAATGCAGAACCAAAAATAGCTCTGGTTGTTAAGGGGTTAATAATATACTACTAGAATCCTGTAGTAAACGTATACCCTCTGGTAGTAAAATGTCCAGAAATAAAAGAAAGCCCTGTGGATAAATAAGACACTTCAAAGTTTAATCAGACTAAAACAAAGGGCATTCAAAATCTTGAAGGCTGAGAATACAGAAATAGTATTTCAGGAGTATAAAGATCTAAGTAAGAAATGTAAAAAATGAAATCAAGCTGGTAAAGTTATCCACAGAGAAACAAATCACCAGCAACATTAAATTAAATCACCAAAATATTTATAAATACATAAATGCCAAAAAGAAAAAAAAATATTGAGTAGGCCCCTTAAAAGATGATATTAATAGAGGACAAATAAAAGGCTGAGATATTAATAGGCACTTTTCATCCTTGTTCACCAATGAACTAACTGTTCGAGGGGTCATTCAACAAGGCAAAAATGAAAATACAACACCAAATATAACTAGTTTAACGCAAAGAGAAGTATATCTACGTCAGAGCAATTTAAACATTGACAAATCCCCCAGCCTAGATTGCATTCTTCCACCAATACTGAGGGAATTGATCTCAGTAATTGACAGACTACTGTATCTCATATTCTTAGACTCTCTTGTAACAGGGGCGGTGCACAGGATTGGAGGATGGCTCACGTGGTACCAATATTTAAGAAAAGTAAGAAGGTGGATCCAGGCAACTACTGTCTGTTATGCCTGACTTCAGTAGTGTGCAATATTTTTGATAACCTTCAGAAATATCTTGCATATAATAATATAACTTTCAGCCAACATGTTTACACTGCATTTTATTGGCATGATCTTACGCATGATGGCCAAAAAAACGCTGCAGTTGTATGCGTTTTTTCATGCATTTGCGTTGTTTATGCGCATGTGCACGGTATTTCCCAATGGGCGTGACTTATGGGATTTCTATATATAGACCCTGCACAGATGATTCATTTGATGCTGTATCCTGCTGCCAGATGGATCTTAGCGTGGAGATCTTCAATCTGAATCTGGATTTATCATTGAAATTGGCTGTTGCCTTTGCTGTGGCTTGTGAGGAAGAAAGGAGAAGAGAAAGATGGTGAAAACGTCATCGCTATTGGCAACACCCCATTGTTGAAGTCCAAGAGAGCCGTGGAGCCTGACACTCATTGTATACCAAGCTTCGTGAAAACCACCAAAAGTTTTTTGAATACACGATGATGTCTGAACACAGCTTCAATGAATTGCTGCATCATGTGCGAGGATCCATCACCAGGCAGGACACGCAACTACGTAGAGCAATTCCTTCTGAGGAACATCTGCTGGTGACCCTATGGTGCGTAATTTTAAAAAATAAACACCTGTCATTAATATTCTTGTTATAAAAGTCATGTACCGAATTTTTTTCCCATTTTCTTTTCCACATATTCCTGGCTACCGGAGAGACCTTAAGATCTTTACATTTTCAATTTCGGATTGGACTGTCCACCCTTTCTGGGATTGTTGGAGACACCTGCCATGAATTGTGTGACGTTCTGCGTGCAGAATTCCTCCCCCAACCCACAACTGAACTCTGGCTGAAAAATGCAGAAAAATTCAAGGAAATTTGTAATTTTCCAAACTGTGAGGGGGCTGTGGACGGCAAACACATTCGGATTCTTAAACCTGCTGGAAGTGGATCCGATTACTTACAAAAAATTACAAAAAAAAATATTTTCCATTGTTCTCATGGCGATTGCTGAGTGTAGATTTGTCGCCGTTGACGTTGGCTCATTTGGATGAGGAAATGACTCACAGACTTTCAAAAACTCTGACATGGGACAACATTTGTATGGTAATAATTTTAATTTTCCACAGCCACAACCTCTTCCGAACACTGAAGGACCGCCAATGCCGTTTGTTGTTGGGGATGAGGCATTTCAAATGTGTGCCAATCTCATAAAATGATACTCAAGTCGGGACTTAATCACACCAAAAGTATTTTCAACTACAGACTGACAAGGGCATTAAGAACTGTGGAGCGTGCCTTTCGTTTGCTGGTAGCTAAATGGCTCATTTTGGGAACACCAATCAATCTTAAAATAAATGTCATTGATGAGTTTGTGATAGCATGTGTTGTTCTGCGTAATTACATTCTGGCAAAAGAGCAACCCCACTTCGAACTTGAGGATCCTGTTAATACCACATTGCTGGATTACCATGCTCACCCTCTGAGGACTACAGTGGAAGTTGCCGAAAAGAGGAATAAATTGGCTGCCTACTTTGTCTCTGATATTGGACATGTGTCATGGCAAGATGAAATGGTTTAAGAACAGTACACTCAACAACACACACATGTTTAAATAAAGAGTTAAAGAAAACACAGTGAGACAGTTATTGTGAATCAAAATAATTTTTATTAGCAAAAATACAAAACATTTTTTTTTTAAATGAAAATGTGATTACATTCAGGTTCTGCGGGAGGGAGTTACATGGTGGACCTGGAGGATGTCGGGCTGTGATAGTAGGCTTGGCGTGGTTGGGGAAGTAGGGGAAGTTGCAGTGGAAAACAATTTGGAAGGGATTGACACATTGGATGGGAAAGAACCAAAGGAACATGTGGACAGACTTGGAAAAAAAGACTCATTTGGAGGTGAGGGTGGTGGGGGTGTATAATGTCTCTTAGCAGCTTTTCATGTTCTGGACTTGTTTTGCTGCTTCCTCAGCCTTTTGCTTCCTGCATGGTGGTGGTTGAATGGGAAGGCTGGGCTGCTGCACTTGGCTGCATGGTGTAGCTGGGTACTGTTGGACCAGTGTAATGATTATAGAGGATAACTCAGGAGACTCTTTGCGTGGAACAAGACAACTACAGGACACAGTTTTATAAGTGGTAAAGTCTATATTATCACACGGTGATTCAAACAGGTGCAGAGCGAAGCTCAAGTCCACAACACTTGGTGTAAATATAAAATGCAGCTTAACAGTCTACAGGAACCTTAGAGGAAAAACGCAATCAAGCAGAAAGTCTATGAAGCACAGTTGTACTTGAGGATACTTGACACGAATAAGTCATTGATAGTCCAAACACATCCAAAGATGTGCTTATAAGGCAGTTCAAGCAATGTCTTAGCTCAACCAGGAAGGCCTGGGTGATAATCTCAGATTTAAGCAGAGCAGCAACAGCTTACATGTCCAGCAAATGCAGATCGAAACAAACACAAGCAGCCAGATGGAGGAGGATTACTGGAAACCTATGTATGCAGCAGAAACTCAGAGCTGAATAGCAGGATCTCCACACAGGTTCACAGGAGCAGGTGCAGGTGCAAAGCCAGGGAGTCACCAGGGTAGAAGCTGGATGCAAGGCAGAATACTCTAGCACAGACTAAAGGCTGGGGTGGAGTTATATAGCAGGAAGACACAGTGCACTTGAGACCAAAGACACCATCTTGGAAAAGGGCAGTAATGCACAAAAGGTAATCAAAATGTTCAGAGTCCTGACAAACAGTCTTAATGCCCAGCAGTGGTTGTGGTGGTGGTGAGTAGTGCCACTGATGATGTCCTGGAGCTCGTTGACCTGTAGGAAATGAAATTTGTGCCTACTGCTGATATTGGGACTGCTGCATGGCCTCGGTATAAGCAGCCTGACAGGCCTTCATCACATAGAGTTGGAGAGCAGGACTAAGGTTTTTTTGTCACGCCATGTTCTATAGCGGTAAAATAATGTTGAGCTAGTCTACTAAGGTCGGCTTCCAGGCAATCAAGGCATCTGTGGACATCCTGGAACAGTGTGTTCACCTGAGTGAACCCACTATCCAGTCTTTCTACAACCGCCTTCATCCCAGCCTGGAAGACCGAGCTTAAGTGAATAAACTTGGGCATAACTGACCTCTCCCAGGCCCTCTGCCTCTGGTGAGCAGACCCAAGTAAAGTAGTGGCAGAGGGCTGGGAGAGGGGAAAACCAGATGGACCAGCTTCCTGTTTCCCAGCCTGTGAAGCCTGCCTGCTTGCTCCATCACTGGTGGATGATTGGGATTGGGCCTGTTCGTTGGCTGGTCAATGAGGGGCCGCTCCAACAGACGACGATCCAAGTTCTATGGTGCTGCACCAGGTTCTGTGTGGAAAATAAATGAAAATCATTAGTAAAAAAAATAAAAGTTTAAATAGTAAGACAACACAATATATACTCATGTTCGCTGAAGAAGCGTAGGCCTCAGAAAAGAAAGACGCTGATGGTACTTACATTTTCTGACTTTTTGAGCAGCATCACTTCAAACCCGAATCTCATGTCCTTATTGAAGCGATCCTTCATCGAATGCCAACAAACTTTTACTCTCTTCACTGGGAAGGGGGAAGGAAAAAAATTATTGTAAAAGGACACCAACATTTACAGCATAACCGATGCGTAAGACCACATTGCAATACTTACGAAAATCCTTTCTGACTTATGGCCTTGCATGGTCCCAATCATCCAACGGCGATCTGGCCACTTCTTCCCAGAGTCGTCGGATCAAGGCTGTGTCTGAATGATTCCGATCACGGGAGTCCCACAACAAGAACTTCATTATCAATATCCGGTTGTCCTTCCTCACGTTGTGGAACCTATAGATGAAATACAAAAAAAAAAGTTGTGAGTTAAACTGAAAACAAACTGTGATAAAGGCTACTTATACCCCATCTTTCCTTCTCAGCAACTTGAGGCCGATGACCCTGGGAAGAATTATTTCAACTCTACTGCTCCTGCTCTTCCGGACTGGAAGATACCAGTAAAGAAAATACATTGTTTAACACATGTATAGTATTGACAGTCAATACATACCAATCAGTAAATCAAATATGATTACATAATCAGTGTCATGTCCACTTTCGGAAGCTTCAGTGGAGGACATGTTGGAAGAGCAGGCAGCAGTCAAGTGAAACACTAGAGAAAAGAACAGATAAGAAAAATGTAACTTGTTAAGAGCTAAACACAATGTAGCACAAAAAAAATGGACACCAATACTTACATTACAGGCAGTAGTCCAACAGCATAGCAGTCAGGCAACACCAGGACAGCAGCCACAGGACCAAAGCAGCAAACAGTCTACAAGGAACAGAAAAAAAATTAGTACAGAGTACACAGGATGTCAGCAACAGGACCGGAGAAGCAAACAATCTACAAGGAACAGAAGAAAATTAGTACATAATACAGACTGCAAAGACAAACAGACATTTTCAAAGCTTATATACTTACATCCAGCAGCACCAGGAAGATGACAACAGCACCAGGAAGATGGAAGCAGCACCAGGAAGACGGAAGCAGCATCAGGACTGCAGCAGCACCAGGAAGACAGAAGCAGCACCAGAAAGACGGCAACAGCCCAGGGAAGGCAGCATCAGGACGGCGGCAGCAACAGGACCGAAGCAGCAGTCTATGTCTACAAGGAAAAGAAAAAAATTAGTACAGAGTATAGACTGCAAAGACATACATTTTCAAAGCTTCTTTACTTATATCCAGCAGCACCAGGATGGTGGCAGCAACAGGACGGCAACAACAGGACCAGAGCAGCAAACAGTCTACACTGCGTGCATAATTATTAGGCAAATTGTATTTTAGAGGATTATTTTTATTATTGATCAACAACTATATTCTCAATCAACCCAAAAGACTCATAAATCTCAAAGCTTAATAATTTTGGAAGTTGGAGCGGTTTTTTTCAGATTTGGCTATCTTAGGAGGATATCTGTTTGTGCAGGTAACTATTACTGTGCAGAATTATTAGGCAACTTAATTAAAATATATTCCCATTTCACTTGTTTATTTTCACCAGATAAATCAATATAACTGCACAAAATTTAGAAATAAACATTTCTGACATGCAAAAACAAAACCCCCCAAAATTTGTGACCAATATAGCCACAATTCATTATGATGACACTCAACAGCCTTCCATCCATAGATTATGTCAGTTGCTTGTTCTGTTTACGATCAACATTGCGTGCAGCAGCCACTACAGCCTACCAGACACTGCTCCGAGAGGTGTACTGTTTTCCCTCTCTGTAGATCTCACATTTTATGAGGGACCACAGGTTCTCTATGGGGTTCAGATCAGGTGAACAAGGGGGCCATGTCATTATTTTTTCTTCTATGAGACCTTTACTGGCCAGCCACCATGTGGAGTAGTTGGAGGCATGTGATGGAGCATAGCCCATCATGAAAATCATGTTTTTCTTGAACGATACTGACTTCTTCCTGTACCACTGCATGAAGAAGTTGTCTTCCAGAAAATGGCAGCAGGTCTGGGAGTTGAGCTTCACTCCATCCTCAACCCGAAAAGGTCCCACAAGTTCATCTTTGATGATACTAGCCCATACCAGTACCCCACCTCCACCTTGCTGGCATCTGAGTCGGAGTGGAGCTCTCTGCCCTTTACTGATCCAGCCTCTGGCCCATCAAGAGTCACTCTCATTTAATCAATCCATAAAACCTTTGAAAAGTCAGTCTTAAGATATTTCTTGGCCAAGTCTTAACGTTTTATCTTATGTTTCTTGTTCAAAGTTGGTCGTTTTTCAGCCTTCCTTACCTTGGCCATGTCCCTGAGTATTGCACACCTTGTGCTTTTTGTTACTCCAGTAACGTTGCAGCTCTTCAATATGGCAACACTGGTGGCAAATGGCATCTTGGCAGCTTCACACTTGATTTTCCTCAATTCATGGGCAGTTATTTTGCACCTTTTTTGCTCAACACGCTTCTTGAGACCCTGTTGGCTATCTGCAATGAAACGCTTGATTGTTCAGTGATCACGCTTCAAAAGTTTGGCAATTTCAAGAATGCTGTATACCTCTGCAAGACGTCTCACTATTTTGGACTTTTCAGAGCCCGTCAAACCTCTCTTCTGACCCATTTTGCCAAAGGAAAGGAAGTTGCCTATTAATTAAGCACACCTTATATAGGGTTTTGATGTCATTAGACAACACCCCTCCTCATTACAGAGCTACACATCACCCGATTTACTTAATTGGTAGTTGGTTGTCAAGCCTGAACAGCTTGGAGCAGAACAACATGTATAATAAGTATTGTGATCAAAATACACCTTGCCTAATAATTCTGCACACAGTGTACAAGGAACAGAAAAAAATCAGTACAGAGTACAGACTGCAAAGACAGACATTTTCAAAGCTTCTATACTTACATCCAGAGTCTTGTGCTTCCATTCAGAGTCTTGACTACCTGTGTCCAGACCCCCTTTTAAACATGAGGGATTCTAAAGGTGATTACATCATTTCCTGGACATTATTATTGTGAAGTACGCATGTGCAATATTTTACGCCTCAAAAATGCAACATGTTGTGTTCACCAGAAACTGTCGCACACTGCGAAACGACTCATGCGTACGCATCCACATGTGACTGCTTGCAAACTCATGTCCCTGCGTACACCATGTTAAGGATATGTACGCATGACACATGCGGATGTATGCGGATCTAACACTGCACACAGATACGCTAATGTGAACCCGACCTACCGTATTTTTCAGACTGTAAGACACACTTTTTCCCAAAAAAAAATTGTGAGGAAAATGGGGGGTGCGTCTTATAGTTGGAATGCAGGCTTACCGGTTGGTTGTGGCAGTAGTGTGGCGGCGGCAGATGTGCGGGGATGATGAGGCGTGGTGAGTGGTATGGCGTGAGCAGAGTCCCTTTCACAGGTGAGGTGATGCTGCGGCCCGGTATTCAAGGCAAGTAGCAGAGCCAGGTGAATCACAGCTTTTTCGGTGGCAGCAGCCATCTTCCTGAGGCCGCGTATGCGCAGATTGAGTTCTCTGCTTCAGGGGCTTCAGGAAAATGGCCGTGGGAGGCCGCGTGTGAGCAGACGGAGATCGCGGCGGCCATTTTGCTGTAGCTGAGTTGGCAGATTGAGATCTCGGCTTCAGGAAAATGGCCACCGCGATCTCCATCTGCACATCTGCTACTTCTCACGGCCATTTTCCTGAAGCCTCAGGAAGCAGAGCACACAATCTGCGCACGCGTGGCCTCAGGAAGATGGTCACCGCCACCGAAAAAGCCGTGATTCACCCGGCTCTGCTACTCGCCTTGAATACCGGGCTGCGGCATCACCTTACCTGTGGAAGGGACTCTGCTCACACCATACTGCTCACAGCGCCTCATCATCCACAGGAAGATGGCTGCCGCCACCGAGAAACCAGTGATTAACCCGGCTCTGCTGCTCACCTTGGATACCGGGCCGCGGTGTCACCTTGCCTGAGGAGGTGACCGCACCTCTGCTGCCTCAACACCACTGCCGCAACCCCCCACATCGATGCCAAGCCACGGTGTTGCCCACCTAAGCAGGAAGGGACCCTGCTCAGGTGCACGCCATACCGACCACCGCACCTCAGCATCACCTCGCCTCTGCCACCACCATGCCTCCTGTGACCCTGCTCTGCCACCGCTAGCCCTCAGGTAAGATACCTTAAATTCGGACAATAAGACAGACCCCCATCTTATAAAAAAAAATCTTTTTTTCTGCAATTTTCACCCCAAATTTGGGGTGTGTCTTATGGTCCGGTGCGTCTTATAGTCCGAAAAATACAGTAATCAACGTTTTGGGTTTCTATGAGGAGGCAAGTGCAAATCTGCATGTTGGTAATGCAGCTGATGTGATTTATATGGACTTTGCAAAAACATTTGATACTGTTCCACATAACAGACTTATCCTGTTGCTAAAGAAGCAAGGAATGGGGGAAACTATATGCAGATGGGTAAGGAATTGGCTAAATGTCAGGAAACAAAGAGTTGTAATTAATGGTACGTTCTCTAAATGGGATATAGTCAGCAGTGGGGCACCGCAGGGATCTGTGCAAGGACTGATTCTTTATTAACCTCTTTATTTGGATGGGGTTGAGAATAAAGTGTCAGTCTTTACTGACGACACAAAACTATGTAGGTTGCTAAAATCTGACCTTGACATTGCGATATTGCAAAACAATCTGAATAAAATGACTGAATGGGCAAACACTTGACAAATGAGATTTAATGTATATAAATGTAGAGTAATGCACCTTGGCCAGAGTATTCCTATTGCTTCATAATAATTAAATGAGACCATACTACAGAACAAGAGAAAGACTTGGGTATTCTGGTTGCAAGTAAGCTGAACAGCAGTACTCAATGTCAAGCAGCAACCACAAAAGCAAACAAGATTTTAGGGTGTATAATAAGAGAGTTAAAATCCAGAATATGGGATCCAGTTTTGGGCTTCTCGTTTAAAAAACAATTCAGAAATTAGAGTCAGTTCAAAGGAGGACAATTAGATTATTACAAGGGATCAGGGCCGAACTGGACATGTGCAGCTCAGAAGCATGGAACGGAGGCACGGCCTCAACTGCTCTTTTCATGTGAGCAGCAGCAGTGCGACAGGAGTCGGCAGTCAGGAGGCAGGGTGAAGGTAAGCTGGCCTGGGGGCAGGGAGGCATTGGTCCCCCAAGCCATCTCCCAGCTCCTGCTCATGGACTGCGGGGATAATTTACATGACAACGGGTATCCGTGACTCCTGTGAGCTCTGATATAAAAACTTCTTACCTTACCTTAAGACCCCCTGGGATAACGGCCACTTCCCCCTTTCTTTGCAGCCAAAGAATACCCCCTATTAAAACACACGACAAATAGGTTGGATTAATTGGCCACAGCAGCCGTTTATTAACATTTAACATACAAAAATGATATAACAATAAACCCTGGAAGTGGATGATCCTCGAAGCCCGAAAACTGTATTAAATATTTTGCCAACCGTCCCACCAATTTTGGCCTTTTATCCGCCTTACCCCCAGCCGCTATGCACCAGCTCGGAGGCAAACTCCATCCGCCAGGCCAAAACCCGCACACCTGCTTGTGGGTCCCCTGATAATCCCCTCCACGGGATTATCGATACCAGTTCTCCGATTTCAAAGCACCCCGGGGAGTCCAGGACCTATTGAGATCCCCCCCATCAATCCGCCATTTTCCACCTCCACCAACTTCGAGGACCACCACCCCCTGCCACAAACATAAATGCACTAATCCCTTAGCCATTTATGTCCCCCCACACCTTCAAAGCTGTTTCGATGCCCTCTTGGATTGCCAGACACCACATATCGGTACCCACTGCATTTAAATGTACCCCATCCAACCTCCAATAGCCTCCAGTGCCGGATTCCAGATTTATATGCCGCACCACCACTGCTCCATTCCTTGCCATGAACCGCGAAACAGCTTTGTTCACCTTGATCCTCGCCTTGTTTATCCCTTCCGGTGAACGAGCTCCTCGCCAAACCTTCCGCGGGACAATGTCCGACCAGACCGCCAAAATCTTTGGAAACATTGCCCACAACCTCAACATGTCGAACTTAATATCCTTTATAAGCTCCCTGCACGGCCTCTTCCCCAAGTCATTACCCCCCAGGTGAATAACTACAATTTGTGGGACCTGATCCCAACGCACAAAGCGATGAAACTCGGGCAAAAATTGACTCCAAGTCATTCCCCTTTTTCCGATCCATCTCAATGACGCGACGTCCCGTGAAAACCCCAATTGCCGGCCATCTGGACGAACCGCTGCCCGCTCCGCCGCCCAGAACACAAATGAGTGTCCCATTATCCACACCAGTAATGTTCCGTGGTCTGTAAGAGAATAAACAATAACACCCATCAAAACGAGAAAATTCTACCGAACATATATCCCCGCAAAATTAAACCAAATCCGGGCGAACATAAGACCGGAATCTTTCTGATTCCCACCGCCCAATTCTTTTAACCATTTCCTCGCCTAAACCCCTCCTGGCCGCTTCTGTTGCAGCCCCTATCCGAAATGAGTGGCCACTATATTTAGCGGGCGGAATTCCCCCGGACACTAAACACTTCCGAAACACAGAAACAAATTGGAACCGTGACAGGAAAGAACCATCTGCATGAACCAACAGTGGGTCGGATAATACACCCCCCCTACTCATCAATCTATCCACGCAGGTTACCGGGCACAATGAACAATTTGGAACCTGAAATAAAACCACTTTGCAACCTTTACCAAACACATCCGTTTTTGATGACCTAATAAACACCACCACCTTATCAAACGTAACATCCACGTCCTCTCTCCGCAAACCCCCTCCCATATATCTTGAGGGGCTAACCAGCTCGCCCAAGCGAAATGCTCCAAAAAACGCCAATGAAAACGCCGCTTGAAATAAATCCACCTCCCAATCAGAAAAACAAACACCCTGCAATTGCCTTCCAATCGTTAACAACAACTCAAAAGAGACCGGTCGCCTACCGTCGAACGACTTCTGCCCTTTCTTTAAACCTTTTACCACTTGCAAAACCATAAATGACTTCGTCTCATCCTGCAAATTTCTAGCCTTAAAACCGAACGCCAATCCAGCTAGGAACTTAGTCACCTTAGACACCGACCAACCTGATTCCCACACGTGACCTATTAGCAACAACAATCTACCCTCGTCGTCAATGCCAGACCCATAAGACCCCTTCCAATCTTCCCATATTCTCCAGGCCTGCTCATATTGCAGCCAAGACCTGTCTGATAGTGATCTGACAAACAGATCCCTCACGGCCCCAAAGGCAGGTTCCACAGCTCCACTGGACATTCCCGGCACGCTGAGTCGAAGTAAGTCCTCGGCCCCAGAAATTGGTCCCACTGTGAATGGAAAAGGACATCATCAGCATTGGTAGGCCCGGTTGACTTACAATCCGCCACTATCCACAAGTTAAGCCTTAGGCCCAAGAAAACCAGGTGCTGCAGCACCCTAACAACTTCAAAAGTCGCCGCAGACAACGTATTAATGGCTTCCACCACATTCGCATGTTCACAAGAAAAACAGATCTTTTTATTCCTAACCATGTCGCCCCACACTGATAACGCCACCACTCGAGGAAATAACTGCAATAGCACCCGATTTTGTACCAAACCTCGTTCGCGCCAACTGAGTGGCCACTCCGCCACCACCTTCTGCCCGCGAAACTGCAAATGAAAGCCACGCTTTTCAATCACGGTAATAAAAAGACCTAGATCAACTGCATTCTCAACTGTCTGAATCCAAATGGATTTACCATTGTATTCTTCTAAGAACCGCGCCCACACCTTTAAATCCTGTTTCAACTCCTTGGTCAATCTGATAAAATGCAGGGGGGACTTTACCCCCACCGTCGCCAAAGATAAACGCCTGCAAAATGCACGGCCCATTGGCATAATTCTGCAAGCGAAGTTCAGCTTGCCCAATAAAGACTGCAAATCGTGCAACGTTATCTTGTGCCGTGTAATTGCCTTTCCAACTTCTTCCCGAAACGCAACTAATTTATCAACAGGCAATCTACATTCCATAGCCATGGAATCAATCTCTATGCCTAGGAAACTTAGTGACGTCACAGGCCCGACAGTTTTATCAGCCGCCAAAGGAACTCCAAAACCTTTTGCTACTCTTTCCATCGTGTGCAATAGAATCGAGCAAACCGCAGACTGTGGCGGGCCTACAAACAAGAAATCATCTAGATAATGTAGACAAGAATTTAAACCAGATACATCCTTAACAACCCATTCCAAGAATGTACTGAACGTTTCGAAATAGGCGCATGATAATGAACAGCCCATGGGAAGACAACGATCAATGAAAAAACCTCCATCCCAAAAACAACCTAACAGGTGCATACTCTCAGGGTGCACTGGTAACAGGCGAAACGCCGCCTCGATATCCGTTTTCGCCATCAAAGCTCCCCTACCACACAGCCGCATTAAATTCATTGCTACATCAAAAGACGTGTAAGAAACTGCACACAGTTGAGGATCAATGCCGTCGTTCACTGACAGACCTTTTGGGAAGGATAAATGATGAATAAGCCTAAATTTATTGGGCTCTTTTTTTGGAACCACTCCCAACGGTGACACCCGCAAATTACTGAGTGGAGCCGCTGGAAAAGGTCCGGCCATCCTACCCAGATCAATCTCTTTCTTTAATTTTTCAGACACAACATCAGGAAATTGCAAAGCCGATTTTAGATTCTTTTTTGACAGACAAACATCCTGTTCAATAAACGGAATTTTAAAACCATAACCAAAACCTTCCCTTAAAAGTGACGCTGCCGCTACATCGGGGTATCTATTTAGATACGCTTCCATCGCGTCCAGCCGTACCGGTGTCTCCCCTTTTTTCAAGACTATCTCCCCCTCTTGTTTTTCCCCCCTTGAAACACCTAGACGCCCCGTGTGTGCCCCCACAACTGGAGCATTCATGTTTGAACTTACATTTGCTCCCAAACCTACATGCCCCTTCGTTAAAGGAGAAACACAGTCCCTTCTGCATTGCGACCGAGTGTCCTGACTGCCCTGAACTCCCGGCGCCCCCCTGAAATGGCTGAGATCCCTGATTTGCTCTAACCGGTGCCGTAAGTCTCATCCATAAGGCTATATCCTTATGTTCCCAACGCATGCTCGGTCGTATGGCTTTACGCTGCCTAAACTGCTCGTCATACCTTAACCATCCGAAACCACCATAAACCCTGTAAGCCTCCCCAATTGCGTCCATATAACAAAAAAGTCCCGAACAATTCTCGGGCGCCTTCTCACCTATTACACTCGCCAATATGGCAAACGCCTGCAACCAATTGGCGAATGTACGAGGGATCAGACGGTACCTCCTCCTCTCCTCGTCATCTTTTTTGGAATCATCCCTCCTTAATCTATCCAGATTAAATCTTTCCAACGGCAGTAACGAAAAAATATCGACATAATCCCCTTTCCAGATCTTTTCTCTCACCTCATCCTTCAAATGTGACCCCAGCGGCCCCTCAAAACAAACATATACCTCGGTCCTAGCGGAATCATCTAAACGCACCGACTCCTCATTTTCCTTATCTTTGTTCGCCCCATCACTATGGTCTCCCGCGTCAACTGACCCTGACCCCTTTTCTGTCACACTGCTGCCCCCCCCTGACGTAGTTGGGACCACTGTGCTTTGGCCCCCACACTGCGATACCACCTCATACCTTGGTAAGCCCCCAATCCCCGCTAGCCCCTCCGCGTTTCCCAGCCACGCCGCTGCAGGTGACCCCCCACCTTGAGGGCCCCCATACCATATCCTAGCTAAGTCTCTAAGGCCATGTAATATCAAACCCATACCCCCGCTAGCCCCCCCCATGAATGACTCCTGTTCCCTTCTATCACTGGGAGCTATGAAGGGGTTAAAATTAGTAAAACGCTGGCTCTCACCTGGCTGCCTGGGCGCTGTGAACCCAGCAGCCGAAGATCCTGATTCCTGGTGCAGCCGTGCCGATCCCGGGCCGTTTCCGTCCGCTGGAGGCTCCGCAGCTCCCGGGTCAACCTGCCTCACCGGCTGCCCACCGCCAGAAGCAGGCGAACCGGCAAGAATCGCAGGGCCCCTCGGAGCTGCCGCCGTGATCCGTGAAGCGCCGCTATCCTGGGGAGGTCCCCACAGCGCGCCGCCATCTTGGAGAAGTCCCGGGTGCTGGTGCGCAGGCGCCGGGTCCCAGAAGCCGGCGCCATCTTGCCGGAGACCTTCTCCACGAGGCACCGCACTTCCTGGAACGGCGCCATCTTGGATGGAGTCCCGGGCGAGCTGCGGCGCTGCAGCGCTGCTGACCGAGGCAGCCGAATGCTGCCCGCTGTTTCCCGGAGCCGCCCCCACCGCTCCCCGGGCTGAGGGACTCCCGCACACCGCTGATGTGCCCGCAGACAGGCCGGCCGACTGCCGGCCGCTATCGCGTCGCCGCACAGGGGCCCGCCCCCTGGCTCCTCTCGATCCTCCACGCCGAGCGGGGCCTGCAGGGACGCTGACACCCGCCGCTCCTGGTCCCGGATCCCTTCGTCTCTGTGCCGCGGGGGGGGAGGAACCCGGCCCCTGTTGAAGGTCCCGCCTAGCAGTTGGATTCCTCCCAGCCTGAGGGCGTGGAGCAGGGGGGACGCGTCCACCGGCCCTGGCTGGAGGGTCCCTGGAGGGGCTCCGAATTCGGCGCCGGACCCGGGGGGTAGCCTCAGGACTAAGGCGCGCCGGAGGACGGGACCTCCGCGGCCGGGGTCCTGCTGGAGGGGCGATGGAGGCTCCGGCTACCGACCCCTGAAGCAGGCTGTTGACCGAAGCCTGTAACCAGTCCGTCCCTTGGGTGGCTGCTTCCCTCCGGAGCTGCTGTAATAAGGCCTCTACGTCCATCGCCTGGGTACTGCGGAGCTTCTCTTCACTGGCAGGTCAGTACCCAAAATGGTTGTCCCCTTTACGTGACCACTACCTTTTATAAGGTCCCTCCCCCTTGCCCTGTGTCCGACCCCTCTTTCCTTTTCAAATTCAAAAAACTCCGTCCCTCCCCTCAGCTCCTGTTAACCCTATCACCCCCAACCTTCCTATGAGCTCCTTATTATCGCACGTCACCCTGTCATGGCGGCCTCCCCTGAGGGCCGTAGGCCCAGTACGGCCTTTCTTACCTGTCTAGGAGGTCGCACCAGATCCACATATCCAGCACATTTGCTGTCTGTATCACCCAGGCAATGAAACCAATAAGGGGAGCTACATAAACCATTGAAAGGAGGTGGGTGAGGTTAGTGCTGTGAGGAAGATTGAAGATTCAAGCACTGAGCGCCTCCAATAGAAGCTGCAGCGGTCCCTCCTCTGCTGGATCAGTGCTGGAGGATGCAGGGCTGAAAGCAGTACAGGAGGGCTCAGGCCTGTGTGTGCAACCACTACTCTAGCAACTGACCCGAAGTCCCCTGCTCCTGTTAAGTAATGTCACATGAAGAAGAAATCCAGCTGCCTGCAGAAAATAGTGATCATATATGTGTATGCTCAATGTGTAAAGTGTGTATATATGCAAGTCATGTGTCTGTAGTTTGTGTATCTGTATATACACCATGTTTAGAAATGATTATGCAAGTGATATTTTTCTCGGATTTTCCTAAATGGTCGGTGCAAATGACAGTCAGTCTAATAAAAGTCATCACCCGTTAGAGTATACATCGGATTTTATGAAAGAAACCTCCCAATGATAACAGTATTATCTCCAAAATGAATAAAAACTCAAAATGCACTGTTCTAAATTATTAGGCACAGTAGAATTTTTAAACATTTGATATGTTTTAAATAACTGAAAATGCTTATTTGTTGAATTTGCAGCATTAGGAGGTCACATTCACTGAACAAAAAAACTATTTAACTCCAAAACATTCTAACAGCCAAGTTACATGCTAACATAGGAACCCTTCTTTGATATCACCTTCATAATTCTTGCATCCATTGAACTTGTGAGTTTTTTTAGAGTTTCTGCTTGTATTTCTTTGCATGAAGTCAGAATGACCTCCCAGAGCTGCTATTCTGATGTGAACTTCCTCCCACCCTCACAGATGTTTTGCTTGATGATACTCCAAAGGTTCTCTATAGGTTTAAGGTCAAGGGATGATGGTTGCCACACCACGAGTTTATCTCCTTTTATGCCCATAGCAGCCAATGACTCAGAGGTATTCTTTGCAGCATGAGATGGTGCATTGTAATGCATGAAGATGGTTTTGCTCCTGAAGGCTCATTTCTGCTTTTTATACCATGGAAAAAAGTTGTCAGTCAGAAACTCTATATACTTTGCAGAGCTCATCTTCACACCTTCAGGAACCTTAAAGGGCCCTACCAGCTGTTTCCCCTTGATTACGGCCCAAAACATGACTCCTCCACATCCTTGCTGACATCGCATTCTTGTTGGGACATGGTGGCCATCCACCAACCATCCACTACTCCATCCATCTGGACCATCCAGGGTTGCTCGACACTCATCAGTAAACAAGACTGTATGAAAATTAGTCTTCATGTACTGTATGTCTGGGCCCACTGCAACCGTTTCTGCTTGTGAACACTGTTTAGGGGTGGCCGAATAGTAGGTTTATGCACCGTAGCAAGCCTTTGAAGGGTCGTACACCTTGAGGTTCGAGGGACTCCAGAGGCACCAGCAGCTTCAAATATTTGTTTGCTGGTTTGTAATGGCTTTGTAGCAGCTGCTCCGATGAACTTGCCTGGCAGAAATCTACTTCATTATGCCTTTATCTGCATGAACTCTATCTGTGCTCTGTTTCAGTCACAAATCTCTTCACAGTATGATGATCACTCTTAAGTTTTCATGAAATATCTAATGGTTTCATACCTTGTCAAAGGCATTGCACAATTTAACGCTTTTGAGCAGCAGAAATATCCTTTTTATTTCCCATATTGCTTGTGGCCTGCTTAATAATGTGGAACATCATTTTTAAGTAGTTTTCATCTATATATATAATTGTCTAAGGGTTTTTCCGGCTGTCTGTCTGTCCTGGAAATCCTGTGTCTCTGATTGGTCGAGGCCGCCAGGCCTTGACCAATCAGCGATGGGCACAGCATGGCGACGATGATGTCATAAAGGTTGCCTCGACCAATCAGGGACGGGCACAGTCTGCCGCGAATTCGCCTCGACCAATCAGCGATGGGCACAGTATCGACGTAGATGTCATAATGGTTGCCATGGCGATGATGATGTCATAAAGGTTGCCTCGACCAATCAGCGACGGGCACAGTCTGCCGCAAATTCTGGAATCATCATTGTCCATATACTACGGGGACATGCATATTCTAGAATACCCGATGCAATAGAATCGGGCCACAATCTAGTTTAATTATAATCACCTGGAAAACTAATTATCACATGTGTTTAACCCCTTTCTGTCATTAGACGTACTATTCCATCCATGTGGGGTGGGCCCTACTTCCCATGGATGGAATAGTACGTCATAGGCGATCGGCCGCACTCTCGGGGGCAGCACGGCCGATCGCCAATGGGTGTCAGCTGAATATTACAACTGACATCCAGCACTATGTGCAAGGAGTGGTCACGGATTGCTCCTGGCACATTAACCCCTGGAACACTGCGATCAAAGATGATCGCAGCGTTCCGGTGGCATAGGGAAGCATCGCTCAGGGAGGGTGCTCCCTGCGTGCTTCCCTGAGACCCTTGGAGCAGCATGATGTGATCGCGTTGCTCCGAGCGTCTCATACCTCCTCCCTGCAGGCCCGGATCCAAAATGGCCATGGGGGGCCTTCTGGGTCCTGCAGGGAGATGGCTTGCTCTCCCTACAGATCGCTGATCTGACACAGTGCACTGCAAAGTGTAAGATCAGCGACCTGTCACTGTAACATGATGTCCCCCCTGGGGCAATGTTACAAAGAAAAAAAATATATATATATTTACACATGTAAAAAAATAAAAAATATTGTTCCAATAAATTTGTCTAAATAAAAAAAACAATAAAAGTACACATATTTAGTATCGCCGCCTCCTTAACGATCCAACCTAGTCCCACTAGTTAACCCCTTCAGTGATCACCGTAAAAAAATAAAATAAAAAAGAGGCAAAAAACAACGCTTTATTATCATACCGCCAAGCAAAAAGTGGAATAACACGCGATCAAAATGACGGATATAAATAACCATTGTTCCGCTGAAAACGTCATCTTGTCCCGCAAAAACGAGCCACAATACAGAAAACATCAAAGAGTTATAGTCCTCCGAATAAAGTGATGCAAAAATAATTATTTTTTATATAAAATAATTTTTATTATATGAAACATAAAAAATGATATAAATGAGGTATCGCTGTAATCGTACTGACCTGAAGAATAAATCTGCTTTATCAATTTTAACAAACGTGGAACGGTATAAACGCCCCCCAAAAGAAATTAACAAATTGCTGGTTTTTGTTTATTCTGCCTCACAAAAATCGGAATAAAATGCTCTAAAAAAGGTCACATTCCCGAAAATGGTACCAATAAAAACGTCAACTCGTCCCGCAAAAGACAAGACCTCACATGACTCTGTGGACCAAAATATGGAAAAATTATAGCTCTCAAAATGTGGAGACGCAAAAACTATTTTTTTTGCAATAAAAAGCGTCTTTTAGTGTGTGACAGCTGACAATTATTAAAATCTGCTAAAAAACCCGCTATAAAAGTAAATCAAACCCCCTTAGTTAAGGGAAAAATAATACAATGAAAAAAAATGTGTTTATTTCCATTTTCCCATTAGGGTTAGGGTTGGGGCTAAAGTTAGGGTTGGGGCTGAAGTTAGGGTTGGGGCTGAAGTTAGGGTTAGGGCTATAGTTAGGGTTGGGGCTACAGTTAGGGTTGGGACAACAGTTAGGGTTGGGGCAACAGGGTTAGGGTTGGGGCTACAGTTAGGATTAGGGTTGGGGCTAAAGTTAGGGTTAGGGTTGGGCTAAAGTTAGGGTTGAGGCTGAAGTTAGGGTTGGGGTTAAAGTTAGGGTTAGGGCTACAGTTAGGGTTGGGGCTAAAGTTAGGGATAGGGCTACAGTTAGGGTTGGGACAACAGTTAGGGTTGGGGCAACAGGGTTAGGGTTGGGGCTACAGTTAGGATTAGGGTTGGGGCTAAAGTTAGGGTTAGGGTTGGGCTAAAGTTAGGGTTGGAGCTGAAGTTAGGGTTGTGGCTACATTTAGGGTTGGGGCTACAATTAGGGTTGGGGCAACAGTTAGGTTTAGGGTTGGGGCAACAGTTAGGGTTAGTGTTGGAGCTACAGTTAGGGTTAGGGTTGGGGCTAAAGTTAGGGTTGGGGCTAAAGTTAGGGTTGGGGTTAAAGTTAGGGTTAGGGCTACAGTTAGGGTTGGGGCTAAAGTTAGGGATAGGGCTACAGTTAGGGTTGGGGCTAAAGTTTGGGTTGGGGTTTGGATTACATTTACGGTTGGGATTAGTGTTGGGATTAGGGTTAGGGGTGTTTAAGGGATAGGGGTGTGGTTAGGGTTATGGTTGGGATTAGGGTTAGGGGTGTGTTGGAGTTAGTGGGTATGGTTCGGGTTGGGATTAGGGTTATGGGGTGTGTTTGGTTTAGGGTTTCAGTTAAAACTGGGGGGTTTCCACTGTTTAGGCACATCAGGGGCTCTCCAAACGCGACATGGCATCCAATCTCAAATTCCAGCCAATTCTGTGTTGAAACAGTAAAACAGTGCTCCTTCCCTTCCGAGCTCTCCTTTGCGCCAAAATGGGTTTACCCCAACATATTGGGTATCAGTGTACTCAGGACAAATTGGGCAACAACTTTTGGGGTCCAATTCATCTGGTTACCCTTGGGAAAATAAAAATATTGGGGGCTAAAAAATCATTTTTGTGGGAAAAAATGATTTTTTCTTTTCATGGCTCTGCATTATAAACTGTAGTGAAACACTTGGGGGTTCAAAGTTCTCACAACACATCTAGATAAGTTCCTTGGGGGGTCTAGTTTTCAATATGGGGTCACTTGTGGGGGGTTTCTACTGTTTAGGTACATCAGGGGCTCTGCAAACACAATGTGACGCCTGCAGACCATTCCATCTAAGTCTGCATTCCAAACGGCACTCCTTTTATTCCAAGCTCTGTCATGCGCCCAAACAGTAGTTTTCTCCCACATATGGGGTATCAGCGTACTCAGGACAAATTGGACAACAACTTTTGAGGTCCAATTTCTCCTATTACCCTTGAGAAAATACAAAACTGGGGGCTAAAAATAATTTTTGTGGAAAAAAATAATTTTTATTTTCACGGTTCTGCGTTATAAACTGTAGTGAAACACTTGGAGTCTCAAAGTGCTCACCACACATCTAGATAAGTTCCTTATGGGGTCTACTTTCCAAAATGTTGTCACTTGTGGGGTGTTTCAATGTTTAAGCACATCAGGGGCTCTCCAAACGCGACATTGCGTCCCATGTCAATTCCAGTCAATTTTGCATTGGAAAGTCAAACATCGCTCCTTCTCTTCCGAGCTCTCCCATGCGCCCAAACAGTGGTTTACCCCCACATTTGGGGTATCTTCATACTCAGAACAAATTGTACAACAACTTTTGGGGTCCAATTTCTCCTGTTACTCTTGGTAAAAATAAAACAAATTGAAGCTAAATTAATTTTTTTGTGAAAAAAAGTTAAATGTTCATTTTTTTTAAACATTCCAAAAATTCCTGTGAAACACGTGAAGAGTTAAAAACTTCTTAAATGTGGTTTTGAGCACCTTGAGGGGTGCAGTTTTTAGAATGGTGTCACACTTGGGTTTTTTCTATCATGTAGACCCCTCAAAGTATGTAGAAAGAAACGGTGTGGATCCAGCTCCGGGATAAAAATGCAAAATTTTATTTAAACATTTAAAACGCTGCTAGAACATGACCAGCATGAAGGTGATGGAGAGCAACCAGCACCTGGACGCGTTTCGGGCAACAAAGATGCCCTTAGTCCTCAGTATAAGGGCATCTTTGTTGCCCGAAACGCGTCCAGGTGCTGGTTGCTCTCCGTCACCTTCATGCTGGTCATGTTCTAGCAGCATTTTAAATGTTTAAATAAAATTTTGCATTTTTATCCCGGAGCTGGATCCACACCGTTTCTTTCTACATACCAATCAGTGTTGTGGCAGCAACACTCTGTATCCGTGCTCGGACTGACTTCTACCATCTCGTCTGAACTAAGGGTGAGCTGAAATACCGTTCTTTTTTCATGTGCGAAGACCCCTCAAAGTGACTTAAAATGTGATGTAGTCCCTAAAAAAATGGTGTTGTAAAAATGAAAAAGTGCTGGTCAACTTTTAACTCTTATAACTCTGTAACAACAAAAATTGGTTCCAAAATTGTGCTGATGTAAAGTAGACATGTGGGAAATGTTACTTATTAAGTATTTTGTGTGACATATCTCTGTAAATTAAGGGCATAAAAATTAAAAGTTGGAAAATTGCGTAATTTTCAAAATTTTCACCAAATTTCTGTTTTTTTTTCCACAAATAAATGCAAATAATATCAAATAAATTTTATCACTAACATAAAGTACAATATGTCATGAGAAAACAATGTCAAAATCTCTGGGATCCGTTGAAGCGTTCCAGAGTTATATCCTCATAAATGGACATTGGTCAGAATTGTAAAAATTTGCCCGGTCATTAACGTGCAAACAACCCTTGGGGGTAAAGGGGTTAAGATTGATTTCAGTGATACATTGAGCCCTGAGACACAATACCATCCATGAATTTATTTGAAAACAAAACAATTAAATCATTATGACACTTAAATCCAATTTGCATAATAATTTTGAACAGGGTGTATATGTACTGTCTACATACCCCGGCAGAATTTTTTGCTTTTTTGCCTTTTTTTCAGAGAATAAGAATGATAACACCAAAACGTTTTCCCCACTCATGGTTACTGGTTGGGTGAAGCCATTTATTGTCAAACCCCTTTTTTTTCTGTTTTTAAGTCATAATGACAACCCAAAACATCCAAATGTCCCTGATCAAAAGTTCACATACACTGGTGATTTTGGCCTGATAACATGCACAGAAGTTGACACAAATGGGTTTGAATGGCTACTAAAGGTAACATCCTCACCTGTGACCTCTTTGGTTGTAATCAGTATGTGTGCATAAAAGCTGAGTGAGTTTCTGGGATCCAGACAGACTCTTGCATCTTTCTTCCAGCCACTGAAGTTTCTGGATTGTGAGTCATGGGGAAAGCAAAATAATTCTCAATGTATCTATGGGAAAAGGTAGTTGAACTGTATATAACAGGAAAGGGATACAAAAAGATTTTCAAGGAATTGATAATGCCAGTCAGCAGCATTCAAACTGTGATTAACAAATGGAAAATCAGGGGCTCTGTAAAAACAAAATCACGGTCAGGTAGACCAACAAAAATGTCGTCCACAACTGTCAGGAAAATTGTTCAGGATGCAAAGAAAAACCCACAAATAACATGAGCTGAAATACTGGACTCTCTGAAAACTAGCCGTGTGGCTGTTTCAAGATGCACAATAAGGAGGCACTTGAAGAAAAATCGTCTGCATGTTCAAGTCAGCAGAAGAAAGCCATTGCTGCATAAATGCCACAAAGTATCTCACCTACAATACACAAAACAGCACAGAGACAAGCCTCAAAACTTCTGGAACAAGGTAATTTGGAGTGATGAGACCAAAATTTAACTTTTTGGCCACAATCATAAATGTTACATTTGGAAAGAGGTCAACAAGACCTCTGATGAAAAGAGCACCATTTCTACTGTAAAGCACAGAGGTGGATCGCTGATGTTTTGGGAATGTGTGAGCTACAAAGGCACAAGGAACTTGGTCAAAGTTGAAGAAAACATGAATGCAGCACGTTATCAGCAAATAGAGAAGCTGCACATGTATCGTACTTGGATGTTCCAACATGACAAAGATCCAAAACACAAGGCTAAGTTGACCTGTCATTGGCTACAGCAGAACCAAGTGAAGGTTCTGGAGTGGCCATCTCAGTCTCCTTACCTCAGTATCATCGAGCGAGTCTGGGGAGATCTCAAGTGTGCAGTTAATGCTAGACAGCCCTGGAATTTGCAGGAACTGAAAGCTTTTTGAAAGGAAGAGTTGGCAGCTTTACCTTCTGAGAAAATAAAGAACCTCATCCACAACTACCACAAAAGACTTCAAGCTGTCATTGATGTTAGAGGGGGCAATACACGTTATTAAGAAATGGGGTATATGAACTTTTGATCAGGGTCATTTGGATGTTTTGGGTTGTCATTATAATTTTAAAAAGGGAAAACACAGTAGTTTGACAATAGATGCTTCATCAAACCACTAACTATGAGTGGAGAAAATGTTTTGGTGTTATCATTCATACTCTCTGAAAAAAAAAGGCCAAGAAAGCAAAAATTCTGCCAGGGTATGTAAATTTTTTTAGCACAACTGTATTTGTGTTGAAAATTTGATTTTTTTTATTTTATTTTCACGGCTCAACGTTATAAACTTCTGTGAAGCACCTGAGTGTCCCATGTGCTCACCACACATCTAGGTCAGTTCCGTGAGAGGTCTGGTCTCCAAAATGATGTCACTGGTGAGGGATTTTCACTGTTTAGGCACATCAGAATCTCTCTAAACGCAGGCGCCATTTTTTTCTTGTTACCCTTGTCAAAATAAAAAAAATTGGATCTGAATTAAAAAATTTTGTGAAAAAAAGTTAACAGTTCATTTTTTTTCCCACATTCCAAAATTTACTGTGAAGTACCTGAAGGGTGAATAAGCGTCTGGAGCAGGCCCGGATTTATAATCTGGCCAAGTGAGCATTTTACCGCTGGGCCGGAATGCGTTTGTGTCATGTGGGCTGGTATCGCCCACTCATCTGGCTGCTTTCCCGCTAATGCGGCCACCGGCCCGTTTTTCCTTCCGTCAGCCCTTTAAAATTTGAGGGCACAGTGGTTTTCCAGGTGCGCGCACAAGCATCAGTCGATGCTTGCGACGCACATAGGGGTTAAGAACGCGCTGACGTTACACATCAGGACGTTCCTTGTGGGCGGAAAGAGCGTGCTCTGCTCTCCCGCCCCTGGCTGTAGGCCTGCAGCAGTTGGTTGAGTGCTGCAGCCTCAACATATCAGACATCAGGGAGTCCAGGCAGGCACACTCCGGATCTCCTTCTGCGCGTGCCTGCTGCAATCGCGTATCAGTGCGGTCTCTGGGTGTGTGAGTGTAATAATCCCAGCCCAGAAACACATTTAAATTAAAATACATCAGCCCCAACACCTGTAGTACAATGGGGCTGATGTACATACACATGCTGGGCTGGGGCTGGTGACGTTTACAGGTGCTGGGCTGGGGCTGGTCACCATACCGTGGGGGTAAATATATGTGGGACCATCATACTGTGGGGGTATATGCATGGCCGTCATACTGTGGGGGTATATGTATGGCCATCATACTGTGGGGGTATAGGTATGTGGGGTCATCTAACTGTGAGGGTATATGCATGGCCATCATACTGTCATATATGTATGTGGGGCCATCTTACTGTGGGGGTATATGTCTATGTATAGCCATCATACTGTATGGGGGATTATATGTGATACCATTATATGTGAAGGATTATATGTGCAGGACTATATGTGAGGCCATTATATGTGCTCGGCTATATGTGATGACATTATATGTGCTGGGCTATATGTGATACCAATATATGTGCTGGACTACATGTGATACTATTATATGTGCTGGGCTATATGTGATACCATTATATGTACTGGGCTATATGTATGTGGGGCCATCTAACTGTGGAGGTATATGTATTTCCATCATACTGTCGGGGGTATATGCATGTGGGGCCTTCTTACTATTGGGGTATATGTCTATGTATAACCATCATACTGTATGGGGGATTATATGTGATACCATTATATGTGAAGGATTATATGCGCTGGGCTATATGTGATGCCATTATATGTGCTGGGCTAAATGTGATGCCAATATACTGTATGTGCTGGGCTATATGTGATACCATTATATGTACAGGGCTATATGTGATACTATTATATGTGCAGGGCTATATGTGATACCATTATATGTGATATCATTATATGTGGGGCCATTATATGTGCAGGGCTAAATGTGTTGTCATTATATGTGCAGTGCTGTATATGGGGCCGTTATATATGCAGGGCTATATGTGGGGCCATTCTATGTGCAGGGCTATATGTGGGGCCATTATATATACAGGGCTAAATGTGATACCATGATATGTGCAGGACTATATGTGGGGCCATTATATGAGCAGAGCTATATGTGATGTCATTATATGTGCAGGACTGTATGTGGGACCATTATATTATGTATAGGACTGTACAAGAGGCCATTTGCTCTGGGGCCTCAAGATTTATATGTACACCCCTGGCAGCCACCTTATTAGCTCCAGACCAGCAGTCAGCCGTGGTGTGTTCCTGCTCCAATCTGCAGCAATCTGGGTCACTATGTGTTAGTGTCTATCTCAACCCAGGGGCATATTTAATCAATTTAAAGAGGTGTCCACTGCTTTAAGATTGATGATCTATCCTTATAGGATAGGTGATCAAGGTTTGATCTGTGTGAGTGCGACTCCTGGTGCCACCACAGATCAGCTGTATTCGGTACCGGTGGGAACTGCTCAGGTACGGCACAGCTCCACCTACTGTATAGTGGCACGTAATGCACATTTGGTACCTTTTCAAATAAAGGGGCGGATGTGCAGAACCCGGTTGTGGCCAATATACAGTAGATTGAGCTGTGCTGTGCAGTTCTGTAACTGAGCAGTTCTGTCCGACACTGAAAGCAGTTGACTTGCGGTGACTCCAGATGTTGCACCAACACCGATGACTTGATGATCATTTATCCTAAGGATAGGATACCAGTGTTAAAGTAGTGGACAACCAGTTTAAATATTCATGTGTCCCTCCTCTGGTTAAGAACTGGCTGGTGGCTGATTTTTGGGGCTGATGAGAATTACGTTTTCTCTCAGTCCTTCAGCCAGTTTTGTTCATATTTGGCTAAGGATATCTGATTTCTATAAGTGCTGGACAATCAATCCCTATATAAATCAGATCTTCTTGGCCAAATAAGCTCCTGGTGCATGATTGTCTGGAGGACTGGCCATTTTTAGTAGAGGGACAACCCCTTTAATTTTTTCTTTGTGTGGTGATATCATTAAGAGCTCATTCACACAATTGATGATTGCCAGAGAATCGGATTGTTTGTGGTAATGGCATTGATCACACTCTGATCCGAGTTTGATCAGTGTCAGTTTACGGTGATATGATTCTCTCGCATGAGATAACGGTATTACAGGTGTGGAGGAGACATAGAACTTATGGTAATTTCTCCATCTTCTCCATTCTCTGTGTCCGCTTAAATCAGATTGTAGTCCAATGTGTCAAATGCACCCATAGACTTGTATGGGTGCTCGTGATCCAAATTTTGGAGCCACTCACAGCATGCTGTGATTTTTTTTTTTTTTTAAAGAAATACTGTCAGTGGGGGCCCAGGTACAGTGGCACAATTGCGTGTCTCCCAACTTTTAGAGAAGGAGGGACGTATATTGTCATTTTTCATCTATTACCCCCCTTTCACCCCATTCAAAATAAAACAATAAAAAAAAAACATACACATATTTGGTATCATCTTGTTTAGAATCACCCGATCTATCAATATGAAAAGGATTAACCCGATCACTAAATGGTGTAGCGAGAAAAAAAGTCAAAACGCCAGAATTACTGTATATACTCGAGTATAAGCCGACCCAAGTATAAGCCGAGACACCTACTTTTGCCACGGAAAACTGGGTAAGCTTACTGATTCGAGTATAAGCTTGGGTATGCATTGTCCCCTCATCCCTGTCCTGCTATGTGGCTCCCCCCGTCCTGTCCTAGTATGTGGCTCCCCCATCCTGTCCTGGTATGTGGTTCCCCCATCCTGTCCTGGTATGTGGCTCCCCCTGTCCTGTCCTGGTATGTGGCTCCCCCTGTCCTGTCCTGGTATGTGGCTCCACCATCCTGTCCTGGTATGTGGCTCCCCTCGTACTGTCCTAGTATGTGGTTCCCCTGTCCTGTCTTGTTATATGGCTCCCCCATCCTGTCCTGTATGTGTGGTTCTCCCTGTTGTATGCATGGCTCCCCCGGTCCAGCATGGCTCGGCTCCCCCGGTCCTGAATGGCTTGGCTCCCCCCGTCCCATCGTTGTATGCATGGCTCACCTCCCCCGTCCTACTCACCCTCGCACCATCGCTGCATCTCCGTCCCTGCATCTCTGTTGTCCCGGCGCCAGCAACATTCCTCTCCTGTACTGAGTAGTCATGTGGTACCGCTCATTATGGTAATGAATATGCGCTCCACGCCTATGGGAGTGGAGACACATACATATTCATCACCTTACCACGTGACCACTCAGCACAGGATTGCGGCCAGTGCCGGGACAACAGAGATGCAGGGACGGAGATGCAGCGACGGCGCGAGGAGGGTGAGTATGATGTCTTCTGTTAGCTGGCGGCTATCACTATGCCACAGCTGCCGGCTTCTGCCGTGGCTCCGCCGCTCCCCTCCCCTACCGGCTTTCTGGACAATGATTCGTGTATCAGCCGAGGGGGGCGTTTGCAGCACAAAAAATGTGCTAAAAATCTCGGCTTATGCATGACTATATACGGTACATTTTCTTGGTTGCCCTGACATTGCAATAAAATGCAATAACAAATGGAGACTCTACGGGTATCAGAAAATGGCACAATTTGTTTGCTTTTTAACAAAGTTTGGATTTTTTTTCATCACTTAGATCAAAAAAGAACCTAGATATGTTTGGTGTCTATGAACTCGCAATGACCTGGAGAATCATAATGACAGGTCAGTTTTAGCATTTAGTGAACCTATTAAAAAAGCAAAATAAAAAACAAATGTGGGATTGCGCTTTTTTGCAATTTCACTGCATTTGAATTTTTTTTCCCGTTTTTCAGAACACGATATGTTAAAACCAATGTTGTCTTTCAAAAGTACAACTTGTTCTGCAAAAAACAAGCCCTCACATGCCCATATTGACAGAAAAATGTGAAAAATAAGTTACGGCTCTGGGAAGAAGGGGAGCGAAAAATGAAAATGCAAAACCAAAAATACCTCCGGTCGTGAAGTGGTTAAGCTTCTTTGTTTTTTATAATACTTGATATTTGGCTTTGACAAAATATTATTGAAACAGTCATGTACGAATTTCATGGATTTTTAATGTGTTTCATCAGGAAAAATGCACAAAGAACAAATATGCGGGTTTTTTTACCTGTGGATTTTCTATATCTAGTGCAATTCTATGGGGGAAAATCAAAACTCAACTTATACAGATTAAAACTGTGTCTGCAGGTGAATACAGTTTTCTTAATGATGATTTTCCTTTAACCCCTTAACGACCAGAGGTATTTTGGTTTTTGTGTTTTCGTATTTTGCTCTGTTTACGGGATGAGTTGTACTTTTGAAGGGCACAATTTGTTTGAACATATCATGTTCTGGAAAACAGGAAAAAAATCCCAAGTGCAGTGAAATTGGAAAGAAAAAGTGCAATTCCACAGTATTTTTCTTTACCATGTTCACTAACTGCCAATATGATTCCCAGGTCATTATGAGTTGACAGACACCAAACATGTATAGATTATTTTTATTTTAAGTGGTGAAAAAAGTGTTCAAAGATTGTTAATTGACAATCCATCGGTGACCCGCAATCATGTGACTGGGTCACTGATGGGCGGGATTTTTTACGCTTTTCCGATAAGCACAAATTAAATGCCGCTGTCAGAGAATGACAGTAGCATTTAACTAGTTAACAGCCACGGGTGGATCGCGATTCCACCCGCCACTGTTGTGGGCACATGTCACCTGTATATATCAGCTGACATGTGCCCGGAAAGGTATGGGCTCAGCGCTGGAGCCCGCACCAAACGGGGAGTCTGACATCGGCATACTATTATGCCCAATGTCGGAAAGGGATTAGTATACAGCTTATCTTAGTAATTGGCCTGAATAAAAAATAATCATCATTAATCCATATGACATATTTGAAGTAGGGAGATGCACAACAATGTAAAGTAGGCTAATTTTTTATTTTTGACCTACCTGAGTGTTAGTATAAGGCCACGTTCAGTATATGTGTAAGGAGGTTGCTTTCCCTGCTCCTTACCTGGAACCACTTAGTCAGACAGCTGGGTTGTCGGGGGGAAGACTTTCTGCCCTGGACAGAAGGGACCATGTGACTGCTGGGGGCAGAGAGGAAGAGAGAGGGGTGTGGTCAGAAAAGAGCGGGAGAGCAGAGCGCACCAGACAGAGGGGGCAGCGTGCCAGACAGAGAGCAGGCTGCAGCGCCGCGCTCCCCGAAAGAGAGTGCTCCCTGTGACGGCACTGAGGCTGAGATACAAGCCGTAGTGGTGGCTGGATGTGAGAGTGTGGACTTGGAAGCCTCCATAATCAGAGACGACATATCCCCTGACAGTGACCTAAGCGTGTATCCCCGGTGACCGCAGTGACAAGTAAACTGCTCGGTGTGTGTGTGTAGCATTGCTATTGCAGAAAGCCTGCCAGCCTGATATACAGAGACTCACAGCAGAGTGGCTGAGTTACTTCCTGCTTTCAGCTTCACTGGAAGAAAAGACTTAACCCCGGAGTCTCCAGTTCTCAGGGGACAGAGGAGAGACTTCAGGATCTCAAGTGCTGCTGGTGACTATACCCAAGTTGGAATTAGTACCCTCCAGTCAGGACCTCCCTGGACTGATAAGTTACAAGAACACTCATTAACCGTTTTGATTCCGCTTAACTGTTTACTGTTTGATTTATCTCTATTAACCCCCTGTTTACTCCCTGTGACGAGAATCTTACTCCTTTTAATAAATTCCCCTCAACAGTTGGTCTGTCTGTTCCGTGGTGACATACTCAACCCTGCACTCTATTATACATGGTCAGTAGGTTACCTTAATATTTGTAAGCCAAAACTAGGAGAGGGTGATAAATACAGAAGTGGTGACGCGTTTCTATTATACTTTTCTTCCGATCGTCCCACTCCTGGTTTTGGCTTGCAAATATTGATTTAAAATACTGACCAAATGCTGAACGTGTTAATGTAGCCTAAGGGTATTCTCTGTTCAAGTGCGGTCTGTGAATAAAACTGACTCCACACAAATGATACTCAACCTTACTTAATTACGTTGTTTAAATGAATGATCAAATATCCGTGTGAAAAAAAATTGCATCATGCAGTGTTCTCTTATATAGTTCGGATAACAACTGCTTATTCAAGTCTATGAATGCGCCAAATAATCATATGTATCATCTGTAGAGCATCCAATTTTTACAAATGCATTGCAGTTATTAACATGAGAAACTGTATTTGGTCTTGTCAATGTTATTAACTTCTGTTGAGTAAAACTGACATAAAAAATATGGATGATTGACCATAAATAAAGTAAATAATGAGTTGTTTCTAGATGAAATTCTGACGCTTTTATACATTGGTATGAATTTCACCTTGCTAACACTTTGTAAAACCATTTAAATTATCTTCAGTTATGCAAGTTTTTCATAAGTGTTCATTTTTGTGTAGGTGTTGACCTTCTTTGCGACAGAGATGTGGATATGGCAACACGTGTGCAAGATTTACTTGAATTTCTACATGAAAAGCAGCAGGATTTAGACTTATCAGCAGAACAACACAGAAAACATCTAGAGCAATGTGTTCAGCTTCGCCATCTTCAAGCTGAAGTAAAACAGGTATAACATAAATTATAATGAGATGTAATATACAGTGGGTACAGAAAGTATTCATACACCTTTAAATGTTTTACTCTTTGTTTCATTGCAGCCATTTGGTAAATTCAGATTCAATTTTTTTCTCATTGATTTTTCTCTGCACTCTATCTTGACTGAAAAAAAAACAGAAATGTAGTAACTTTTGCAAATTTATTAAAAAAGAAAAACTGAAATATCACATGGTCAGAAGTATGCAGACCCTTTGATCAGTATTGAGTATAAGCCTCCTTTTGAGCTAGTACAGCCATGAGTCTTCTTGGGAATGATGCAACAAGTTTTTCACACCTGGATTTGGTGATCCTGTGCCATTTTTCCTTGCAGATCCTCTCCAGTTCCGTCAGGTTGAATGGTGAATGTTGTTGGACAGCCTTTTTCAGGTCTCTCCAGAGATGCTCAAGTGGGTTTAAGTCAGGTCTGTGGCAGGGCCAGTCAAGAATGGTCACAGAGTTGTTCTGAAGCCACTCCTTTGTTATTTTAGCTGTGTGCTTAAGGTCATTGTTTTGTTGGAAGGCGAACTTTCTGCCAAGTCTGAGATTCAGAGCACTCTGGAAGAGGTTTTCATCCAGGATATATCTGTAGTTGGCCGCATTCATGTTTCCTTCAATGACAACCAGTTGTCCTGTCCCTGCAGCTGAAAAACACCCCCATAGCATGATGCTGCCACCACCATGTTTTACTGTTGGGATTGTATTGGGCAGGTGATGAGCAGTGCCTGGTTTTCTCCACACATACCACTTAGAATTATCACTAAAAAGGTCTATCTTCATCTCATCAGACCTGAGAATCTTATTTCTCATAGTCTGGGAGTCCATCATGTGTTTTTTAGCAAACTATGCAAGCTTTCATATGTTTTGCACTGAGGAGAGGCTTCCGTCGGGCCACTCTGCCATAAAGGCCCAACTGGTGGAAGCCTGCAGTGATTGTTGACTTTGTCCCATTTCCCTACTGCAGCTCTAGAGCTCAGTCACAATGATTTTGGGGTTCTTCTTTACCTCTATCATCATAGTTCTTCTCCCACGATTGCTCAGTTTGGCTGGACAGCCAGGTCTAGGAAGCCTTCTGGTGGTCCTAAACTTCTTCCATTTAAGGATTATGGAGGCCACTATGCTCTTAGAAACCGTGAGTACTGCAGAAATTCTGTTTTAACCTTGGCTAGATCTGTGCCTTGCCACAATTCTGTCTCTGAGCTCCTTGGCCATTTCTTTTGACCTCATGATTCTCATTTGGTCTGACATGTACTGTTAGCTGTGAGACCTCATATAGACAGGTGTGTGCCTTTCCAAATCAAGTCCTATCGGTTTAATTAAACACAGCTGGACTCCAATGAAGGAGTAGAACCATCTCAAGGAGGATCACAAGGAAATGGACAGCATGTGACATAAATATGAGTGTCTGAGCAAAGGGTCTGAATACTTATGACCATGTGATATTTCAGTTTTTCTTTTTTATTACATTTTAAAAAATGTCTACATTTCTGTTTTTTTTTTTCTGTCAAGATGGGGTGCAGAGTGTACATTAATGTGAAAAAAATGAGCTTTTTTAATTAACCAATTGGCTGCAATGACACAAAGAGAGAAAAATTTAAAGGGGTATGAATACTTTCTGTACCCACTGTATAAGAAATCCATAGCACAGAAGAATGAACACTGTAATTGAATTTGAATGATGAATACAATGTAAGTATTTGATCTACAGTTTACTTTAACAATGTAGAGAAATCTGTATGCACAGACTTAATCTGTGTTCACACATCCGACCCAGAGAGTGTCATTGATCAATACACATATCTTTTATAAAAATGGATCTGTGTCTTTGGTCCTTGAGACTCATTTCTAAAAGGGCAGAAACATGGAAGACATAGGGCACGATTCATCAAAGATTTCACAACATAATTCTGGTATAAAAGCTTTGAAAAGTCACAAAAATTAGCAACTCAGAGTTCCAACTATTGGCGCCTCCACATCAAAATAGGTGGAGTTGGGGCGGGACAGACATGACAACCGCTACTTTTCAAATTCATGACTAGCTGCTACGTTCGCTATGCCACATAGGTGTGTGCACCACTTTTTGGACACACCTGATTCTTGAAGAAGTGTACCATAGCTTGTACTTCAGTATTCCATTCAAATTTCATCTGTTTTTAAGGCTATGTGTACACGTTGCGGATTCGTGTGTGGATTTTTCCGATCAGATTCAGAAAAATCCACAGGTAAAATGCCCTGCAGATTACCTGTGGATTTACCGCGTGGATTTACCACGGTTTTTGTGCGGATTTCACCTGCGTTTTTACACCTGCAGATTCCTATTAAGGAATAGGTGTAAAACCGTGCGGAATCCGCAGAAAGAATTGACATGCTGCAGAAAATCAACTGCATCAATTCTGCATGTATATATATATTCTGTATTTATATTTAATTCAGCGCGATATATGTGAAAAGCTGGTAATTCAATTGCCGGCTTTTCATTTCTCCTTCCCAAACCCGACATGATATGAGACATGGTTTACATACAGTAAACCATCTCATAACCCCTTTTTTTTTGCATATTCCACACTAATAATGTTAGTAGTGTGTATGTGCAAAATTTGGGCGCTGTAGCTGCTAAAATAAAGGGTTAAATGGCGGAAAAAAATGGTGTGGGCTCCCGCACAATTTTCTCCGACAGAGTGGGAAAGCCAGTGACTGAGGGCAGATATTAATAGCCTAGAGAGGGTCCATGGTTATTGGCCCCCCCTGGCTACAAACATCTGCCCCCAGCCACCCCAGAAAAGGCACATCTGGAAGATGCTCCTATTCTGGCACTTGGCCACTCTCTTCCCACTCCCGTGTAGCGGTGGGATATGGGGTAATGAAGGGTTAATGTCACCTTGCTATTGTAAGGTGACATTAAGCCAGATTAATAATGGAGAGGCGTCATTTATGACACCTATCCATTATTAATCCAATTGTATGAAAGGGTTAAAAACACACACACATTATTAAAAAGTATTTTAATGAAATAAACACACAGGTTGTTTTAATATTTTATTGCTCTCTCAATCCACCTGAAGACCCTCGCTCTGAAAAAAAATAAACCAACAATATACATACCTTCAGATGATTTGTCACGTCCCACGAAGTAAATCCATCTGAAGGGTTTAAATCATTTTACAGCCAGGAGCTGTGCTAAAGCACTCGCTCGTGCCTGTAAACCCCTGGGTACTGAAAGGAAAGCAGGATGATCTGTACTTACCTTGAGTTGCGGTGATGCGCCCTCTGCTGGTTGTCCTCATATGAACTCGAGCATGGGAACTTTTCCAAGGCTCCAGTTCATGAGGACATCCAGCAGAGGGCGCATCACCGCAACTCAAGGTAAGTACAGTAATATCTGCGCTCAGTCACTGGCTTTCCCGCTCTGGCGGAGAAAATTGTGCAGGAGCCTACGCCAATTTTTTCCGCCATTTAACCCTTTATTTTAGCAGCTACAGCGCCCAAATTTTGCACATACACACTACTAACATTAGTAGTGTGGAATATGCAAAAAAAAGGGATATGAGATGGTTTACTGTATGTAAACCATGTCTCATATCATGTCTGGTTCTCATATCTTGTCTGGTTTGTGAAGGAGAAATGAAAAGCCGGCAATTGAATTACCGGCTTTTCACTAACACCGCTGTGTATTTCTCACAAGTCACACTGCTGGTCCATGTGGAATCCGTATTTTTCTCGCCCCCATAGACTTTCATTGGCGATTTTTTTGCACAATACGGTGACAAACGCAGTATGCTGCGATTTTCTACGGCCGTACAAGACCGTATATTACGGATGCGTAATATATGGCAGATAGGAGCTGGGCCATAGAGAATCATTGGGCCGTGTGTAATGCGTATTTTACGGACGTAGTTTATGCCCTCATACGTCCGTAAAACTCGCTAGTGTGAGGCCGGCCTTAGTGATTCATTGCCAGTAAATGGATAAAAAATAGTTAAAATAGGCTACCTGCATCAACAAAAAAAAAAAAAACAGGAGAAACTAAAATAACATCTGAGAAAAAAATCAGTCCATTTCTCTCTTACAGTAACGCTCACACAGATGCATGAATGTAGCCTTATGTGGGTTGACTCAAATTCTTATGTAGTTAAAATTGCAATGTACCATTAAAAAGACAAAAAAAATAAAAATACAAGTAACTTCTTATTAACAAGTGTCTCAGTTTTAAAAAAGGAAGGGATTGTTACATTAATATTGTGTAACTCATTGCCTAGGTTGATGTCACCCTGCAGTCTCAGATCGGACTACTACCTACATTAGGAGCGTGCATAGCCAACAGGCATTATGCTTTATTTACTACCTGTTCATGCTAGCTCTGAACCGGGACAAATCAATGTATCTGAGCAGCCTCAGTTCCCCTGTGCTTCTCTAATGCTACAGAAGGAAAGGTGCCTCCGCTAGCAGCATTGTGGCCATACTACTGGACCAGACTGTCAGCTCGCTCTGTGAAGAAGATATGCACAGCAGATTGCGGCAGAGGTCAAATTAGTAGAAAACCAGCATTTGAAAAAAAATAAAATTCATATTTTATTCTGCTTCTTTGAAAAACTCCTGCCAGCACACGTTAACATGGTAAAATAAAACACTTTTTTTTTTTTTTTTTTTTATTATGTGGTTAGTGCACTGACATATATTAACTCTTTATTGTCTGGGTACTATTTAATATTCAAACCAGTCTTAGCAGAATACAAAAAACTTACATCAGGATATAACAATGTGTAAGTTTAATTATATTCAAAGAAATATGTATGTAAATGTATATTTAACATTTATTAAAATTATTGTTTTTTTTTTCTATATTCACTTTTTTATAATTCATGTCTATTAATAAAGCAGGATTAATTTCTCTTTACTAGTTAGCCTATTTAGATGGCATGTTTTCGGAATAAACATCCAACAGGCTTCTTTCTCTTTTCAAGAATTGTCTAAATAAGTGTCTAAACTTAAAAAAAAATGGTATGCAATACTTTTTGATAGTAATTAACACATTTTGTTTACTAAATCACCTACAATAGAGGGTCTTATGTTTTTACCTTAAATACAACAGGTACTCGGCTGGATCAGAAATGGTGAATCTATGCTAAATGCTGGAATAATTACTGCCAGTTCACTGCAAGAGGCAGAGCAACTTCAAAGAGAACATGAGCAGTTTCAGCATGCAATAGAGGTAAGCATCAGTCTTAAGCCGAGGTCACATGGCCATCAATTCTCTTATGCTAGAGAATCCAGATGATTGTGGTAATGCCACACTGATCAAACTCTGTCAGACTTTGATCCAAATGTCATCTTAGTGTGATCAATTTTTCTTCCATGAGAGAATCGTATTCACAGGTGTGGAGAATATGGAGACCTTAAAGGGGTTTTCCCACGGACAAAAGTTCATTTAACCACTTAGTGACAGAGCCAATTTGGTACTTAATGACCAAGCCAATTTTTACAATTCTGACCACTGTAATTTTATGAAGTTATAGCTCTGGAACGCTTCAACATATCCCACTGATTCTGAGATTGTTTGTTTCTTGACATTTTGTACTTCATGTCAGTGGTAAAATTTCTTCTATATAACTTGTGTTTATTTATTAAAAAAAAAAAAAAAAAAAACGGAAATTTTTCAAAAATTTTGCAATTTTCAAACTTTGAATTTTTGTACCCTTAACCCCTTCCTGACATCCGACGTACTATCCCGTCGAGGTGGGGTGGGCCCGTATGACCGCCGACGGGATAGTACGTCATAGCCGATCGGCCGCGCTCACGGGGGGAGCGCGGCCGATCGCGGCCGGGTGTCGGCTGCATATCGCAGCTGACATCCGGCACTATGTGCCAGGAGCGGTCACGGACCGCTCCCGGCACATTAACCCCCGGCACACCGCGATCAAACATGATCGCGATGTGCCGGCGGTGCAGGGAAGCATCGCGCAGGGAGGGGGCTCCCTGCGGGCTTCCCTGAGCCCCCCGCAGCAACGCGATGTGATCGCGTTGCTGCGAGGGTCTTACCTCCCTCCCTGCCTGCTCCAGACCCGGATCCAAGATGGCCGCGGATCCGGGTCCTGCAGGGAGGGAGGTGGCTTCACAGACGCCTGCTCAGAGCAGGCACTGTGAAGCAGCCTGCACTTCTCGCAGATCGGTGATCTGTCAGAGTGCTATGCAAACTGGCAGATCACCGATCTGTATTGTCCCCCCCTGGGGCAAAGTAAAAAAGTAAAAAAAAAAATTTCCAAATGTGTAAAAAAAAATAAAAAAAAATATTCCAAAATAATGAAAAAAAAAAAAATATTATTCCCATAAATACATTTCTTTATCTAAATAAAAAAAAAAAACAATAAAAGTACACATATTTAGTATTGCCGCGTCCGTAACGACCCCACCTATAAAACTGCCCCACTAGTTAACCCCTTCAGTAAACACCGTAAGAAAAAAAAAAAAAAACGAGGCAAAAAACAACGCTTTATTACCATACCGCCGAACAAAAAGTGGAATAACACGCGATCAAAAAGACTGATATAAATATCCATGGTAGCGCTGAAAACGCCATCTTGTCCCGCAAAAAACAAGCCGCCATACAGCATCATCAGCAAAAAAATAAAAAAGTTATAGTCCTCAGAATAAAGCGATACCAAAATAATTATTTTTTCTATAAAATACTTTTTATCGTATAAAAGCGCCAAAACATAAAAAAATGATATAAATGAGATATCGCTGTAATCGTACTGACCCGAAGAATAAAACTGCTTTATCAATTTTACCAAACGCGGAACGGTATAAACGCCTCTCCCAAAAGAAATTCAGGAATTGCTGGTTTTTGGTCATTCTGCCTCACAAAAATCGGAATAAAAAGCGATCAAAAATGGTCACGTGTCCGAAAATGTTACCAATAAAAACGTCAACTCGTCCCGCAAAAAACAAGACCTCACATGACTCTGTGGAGCAAAATGTGGAAAAATTATAGCTCTCAAAATGTGGAGACGCAAAAACTTTTTTGCTATAAAAAGCGTCGCTGGTTTCACACTTGCGTTTTTGTCTGCAGCGTTTTTTGCACAAAAAAACGCATGCGTTTTTTCCCTATATTTAACATTGAAAATGCATGCGTTTTTTTTGTACACGTTTGGTCGCGTTTTCAAACGCATGCGGTTTTTTTCTGCATGCGTTAATTTACAGAAATACAACCTGCAGTATTTTCTTGCGTTTTTAAGCACATGCGTTTGTTTGCGTTAAAAACGCATGCATTTTTATCGAAAAAAAACAGAAAACACACTGAAAAGCCACCCACCACCATCATTGTGATAAAGGGATCCAAACCCTAACCCTAACTCTACCCCTAACCTCACCCCTAACCGTTTAATGAACATTTTCTGACAGTCATAGTGCCACGTATTTCAGTGCCACGTATTTCAGTGCCACGTATTTCAGTGCCACGTATTTCAGTGTCATGTATTTCAGGGCAACATATCACGTATTTCAGTGCCACGTGTTTCAGTGCCACGTATTTCAGTGCCACGTATCACGTATTTCAGTGCCACATATCACGTATTTCAGTGCCACATATTTTAGTACCACGTATTACAGTTGCACGTGTTTCAGTGCCACGTATTTCAGTGCCACGTATTTCAGTGCCACGTATTTCAGTGCCACGTATCACGTATTTCAGTGCCACGTGTTTCAGTGCCACGTATTTAAGTGCCACGTATTTCAGTGCCACGTATTTCAGTGCCATGTATTTCAGTGCCACGTATTTAAGTGCCACGTATCACATATTTCAGTGTCACGTATTTCAGTGCCACATATTTCAGTGCCACGTATCACGTATTTCAGTGCCACGTGTTTCAGTGCCACGTATTTAAGTGCCACGTATTTCAGTGCCACATATTTCAGTGCCATGTATTTCAGTGCCACATATTTAAGTGCCACGTATCACATATTTCAGTGCCACGTATTTAAGTGCCACGTATTTCAGTGCCACGTATTTCAGTGCCACGTATTTAAGTGCCACGTATTTCAGTGCCACGTATTTCAGTGCCACGTATTTCAGTGCCACATATTTAAGTGCCACATATTTCAGTGCCACGTATTTCAGTGCCACGTATTTCAGTGCCACGTATTTCAGTGCCACGTATTTCAGTGCCACGTATCACATATTTCAGTGCCATGTATTTAAGTGCCACGTATTTCAGTGCCACGTATTTCAGTGCCACGTATTTCAGTGCCACGTATTTAAGTGCCACGTATTTAAGTGCCACGTATTTAAGTACCACGTATTTAAGTGCCACGTATTTCAGTGCCACATATTTCAGTGCCACGTATTTCAGTGCCACATATTTCAGTGCCATGTATTTCAGGGCAACGTATCACGTATTTCAGTGCCACGTGTTTCAGTGCCACGTATTTAAGTGCCACGTATCACGTATTTCAGTGCCACGTATCACGTATTTCAGTGCCACATATTTTAGTACCACGTATTACAGTTGCACGTGTTTCAGTGCCACGTATTTCAGTGCCACGTATTTAAGTGCCACGTATCACGTATTTCAGTGCCACGTATCACGTATTTCAGTGCCACATATTTCAGTGCCACGTATTTCAGTGCCACATATCACATATTTCAGTGCCACATATTTAAGTGCCACGTATTTCAGTGCCACGTATTTCAGTGCCACGTATTTCAGTGCCACATATTTAAGTGCCACGTATTTAAGTGCCACGTATTTAAGTGCCACGTATTTCAGTGCCACATATTTCAGTGCCACATATTTCAGTGCCACGTATTTCAGTCACGTTTAGGTTTAGGGGTAGGGTTAGGGTTAGGGCTAGGGTTGGAGGTAAAGTTAGGGTTGGGGCTAAAGTTAGGGTTGGGGCTAAAGTTAGGGTTGGGGCTAAAGTTAGGGTTTGGATTACATTTACGTTTGGATTAGGGTTGGGATTAGAATTATGGGTGTGTCAGGGCTAGGGGTGTGGTTAGGGTTACCGTTGGGATTAGGGTTAGGGGTGTGTTTGGGTTAGGGTTTCAGGTAGAATTGGGGAGTTTCCACTGTCCAGGCACATCAGGGGCTCTCCAAGCGCGACATGGCGTCCAATCTCAATTCCAGCCAATTCTGCGTTGAAAAAGTAAAACAGTGCTCCTTCCCTTCTGAGCTCTCCCGTGCGCCCAAAAAGGGGTTTACCCCAACATATGTGTTATCAGCGTACTCGGGACAAATTGAACAACAACTTCTGGGGTCCAAGCTCTCTTGTTATCCTTAGGAAAATAAAAATTGGGGGGGCTAAAATCATTTTTGTGGGAAAAAAATATGTTTTATTTTCACGGCTCTGCGTTATAAACTGTAGTGAAACACTTGGGGGTTCAAAGTTCTCACAACACATCTAGATAAGTTCCTTGGGAGGTCTAGTTTCCAATATGGGGTCACTTGTGGGGGGTTTGTACTGTTTGGGTACATCAGGGGCTCTGCAAATGCAACGTGACGCCTGCAGACCAATCCATTTAAGGCTGCATTCCAAATGGTGCTCCTTCCCTTCCGAGCTCTGTCATGCACCCAAACAGTGGTTCCCCCCACATATGGGGTAACAGCGTACTCAGGACAAATTGGACAACAACTTTTGGGGTCCAATTTATCCTGTTACCCTTGTGAAAATACAAAACTGGGGGCTAAAAAATCATTTTTGTGAAAAAAAAAACAATTTTTATTTTCACGGATTTGCGCTATAAACTTTAGTGAAACACTTGGGGGTTCAAAGTTCTCAAAACACATCTAGATAAGTTCCTTGGGAGGTCTAGTTTCCAATATGGGGTCACTTGTGGGGGGTTTGTACTGTTTGGGTACATCAGGGGCTCTGCAAATGCAACGTGACGGCTGCTGACCAATCCATTTAAGTCTGCATTCCAAATGGCGCTCCTTCCCTTCCGAGCTCTGTCATGCGCCCAAACAGTGGTTCCCCCCCACATATGGGGTATCAGCGTACTCAGGACAAATTGGAAAACAAATTTTGGGGTCCAATTTATTCTGTTACCCTTGTAAAAATACAAAGCTGGGGGCTAAAAAATCATTTTTGAGAAAAAAAAAATATTTTCACGGCTCTGCGTTATAATCTGTAGTGAAACACTTGGGGGTTCAAAGCTCTCAAAACACATCTAGATAAGTTCCTTAGGGGGTCTACTTTCCAAAATGGTGTCACTTGTAGGGAGTTTCAATGTTTAGGCACATCAGGGGCTCTCCAAACGCAACATGGCGTCCCATCTCAATTCCAGTCAATTTTGCATTGAAAAGTCAAATGGCGCTCCTTCCCTTCCAAGCTCTGCCATGCGCCCAAACAATGGTTTACACCCACATATGGGGTATCAGCGTACTCAGGACAAATTGCACAACATTTTTTGGGGTCCAATTTATTCTCTTACCCTTGGGAAAATAAAAAATTGGGGGCAAAAAGATCATTTTTGTGAAAAAATATGATTTTTTTTTTTACGGCTCTGCATTATAAACTTCTGTGAAGCACTTGGTGGGTCAAAGTGCTCACCACACATCAAGATGAGTTCCTTAGGGGGTCTACTTTCCAAAATGGTGTCACTTGTAGGGGGTTTCAGTGTTTAGGCACATCAGGGGCTCTCCAAACGCAACATGGCGTCCCATCTCAATTCCAGTCAATTTTGCATTGAAAAGTCAAATGGCGCTCCTTCCCTTCCAAGCTCTGCCATGCGCCCAAACAATGGTTTACACCCACATATGGGGTATCAGCGTACTCAGGACAAATTGCACAACATTTTTTGCGGTCCAATTTCTTCTCTTACCCTTGGGAAAATAAAAAATTGGGGGCGAAAAGATCATTTTTGTGAAAAAATATGATTTTTTATTTTTACGGCTCTGCATTATAAACTTCTGTGAAGCACTTGGTGGGTCAAAGTGCTCACCACACATCAAGATGAGTTCCTTAGGGGGTCTACTTTCCAAAATGGTGTCACTTGTAGGGGGTTTCAGTGTTTAGGCACATCAGGGGCTCTCCAAACGCAACATGGCGTCCCATCTCAATTCCAGTCAATTTTGCATTGAAAAGTCAAATGGCGCTCCTTCCCTTCCAAGCTCTGCCATGCGCCCAAACAATGGTTTACACCCACATATGGGGTATCAGCGTACTCAGGACAAATTGCACAACATTTTTTGCGGTCCAATTTCTTCTCTTACCCTTGGGAAAATAAAAAATTGGGGGCGAAAAGATCATTTTTGTGAAAAAATATGATTTTTTATTTTTACGGCTCTGCATTATAAACTTCTGTGAAGCACTTGGTGGGTCAAAGTGCTCACCACACATCAAGATAAGTTCCTTAGGGGGTCTACTTTCCAAAATGGTGTCACTTGTAGGGGGTTTCAGTGTTTAGGCACATCAGGGGCTCTCAAAAACGCAACATGGCGTCCCATCTCAATTCCAGTCAATTTTGCATTGAAAAGTCAAATGGCGCTCCTTTCCTTCCGAGCTCTGCCATACGCCCAAACAGTGGTTTACCCCCACATATGGGGTATCAGCGTACTCAGGACAAATTGTACAACAACTTTGGGGGTCCATTTTCTCCTGTTACCCTTGGTAAAATAAAACAAATTGGAGCTGAATTAAATTTTGTGTGAAAAAAAGTTAAATGTTCATTTTTATTTAAACATTCCAAAAATTCCTGTGAAACACCTGAAGGGTTAATAAACTTCTTGAATGTGGTTTTGAGCACCTTGAGGGGTGCAGTTTTTAGAATGGTGTCACACTTGAGTATTTTCTATCATATAGACCCCTCAAAATGACTTCAAATGAGATGTGGTCCCTAAAAAAAAATGGTGTTGTAAAAATGAGAAATTGCTGGTCAACTTTTAACCCTTATAACTCCGTCACAAAAAAAAATTTTGGTTCCAAAATTGTACTGATGTAAAGTAGACATGTGGGAAATGTTACTTATTAAGTATTTTGCGTGACATATGTCTGTGATTTAAGGGCATAAAAATTCAAAGTTGGAAAATTGCAAAATTTTCAAAATTTTTGCCAAATTTCCATTTTTTTCACAAATAAACGCAAGTTATATCGAATAAATTTTACCACTAACATGAAGTACAATATATCACGAGAAAACAATGTCAGAATCGCCAAGATCCGTCAAAGTGTTCCAGAGTTATAGCCTCATAAAGGGACAGTGGTCAGAATTGTAAAAATTGGCCCGGTCATTAACGTGCAAACCACCCTTGGGGGTGAAGGGGTTAAATCAGAGTGTCATTCACACAAAATAGTTAATAAATAACATTTCCCAGCTGTCAGCTTTACATCAGCACAATTTTGGAAACATTTTTTTTTTTTTCGTTAGGACACTATAAGGGTTAAAAGTTGACCATCAATTTCTCATTTTTCCAACAAAATTTACAAAACCATTTTTTATAGGCACCCCTCACATTTGAAGTGAGTCAATCTAACAGAAAATAGCCAAAAGTGACACCATTCAAAAAACTGCATCCCTCAAGGTGCTCAAAACCACATTCAAGAAGTTTATTAACCCTCCAGGTTCTTCACGAGAACTAAAGCAATGTGGAAGGAAAAAATGAACATTGTACTTTTGTCACGATCCAGGTTTGGAGCTGTGGCAGATCTGGTTTCCCTCTGATTAAAACCTTTTTTCCTTTCTGGTCATTTGGGGTTAATGCAGTTTTCCCCCCCGGTGGCCGCTGGTGTTATTGCACTGCATTGCTGCTGGGTCAGTTGATGTTGGTGGTGACCACTCCCACCATCCTTCATAAGGTCACCTGATGCATCAGCTGACTGTTGGTTACACAGGTCCTTTGGATACCAACCTTGCTGGAAAAGGAGCTTGCTGAGTGCTGTTGTTCTTCAGCTGAATTCTCATACCTGGTGCATTACTCTGCTGTACGGTGCATTGTAGCAGAGAAAGCTAAGCGTGGTGTTATTGTTTCTTTGTCCCTTTGTTGTGTAACTTTCCCTGTGTTGTATTAGGCTATGTTCACACTAGCGTTGTGCGCCTCTGTGTCGGCGACGCAACGCACAACGCACGCAAAAACGCGTCAAAACGCACGCAAAAACGCTGCGTTTTGCGACGCATGCGTCGGTTTTTGCCGAAAATCGGACGCAAGAAAAATGCAACTTGTTGCGTTTTCTTGGTCCGACGCTTGCGGCAAAAAAGACGCATGTGTCGCACAACGCAACAAAAAAAAACGCATGCGTCCCCCATGTTAAGTATAGGGGCGCATGACGCATGCGTCGCCGCTGCGTCGCCGACGCAAACCCGACGCACATTAGCTTAACGCTAATGTGAACGTAGCCTTAGTGCAGTGGTGGGACCAGTGCTCTCACCTGCCAATTCCCTTCCCAGGGATAGGTGCAGGGCGAGTGAGGGCTAAGGTATTCAGCTCGGCGACAGGTTTAAATAACCTGTGTAGGGACCTCAGGAAGAGCAGGGCTCATCCTTAGGAGAGTGCAGGAGGTGTCCATTTCCCTGTTCCCTATCGCAGGGCCCACCGTTGTTAAAGTTTCCCCGGTGTACTCTTGTGTGTTCTGCTGTTTTGTGACCGACCTCTTGTCGGGTCATGTCACGCTAGGACAGTCACTTCGTGACATTATAACCAACCGTCCCATTTTTTCTGGTGAGCAATGGCTCAAATGCAGGCCTTTGCCCAACTACTTCAGGACCTCACCGAGGAGTTTAAGTTGCCGCGTGGTGAGGTGGTGCAGCAGCTGCAGCAGTTGGTGGGGTTTTGGACTTCGGTCCAGGTACATGCTCAACCAGAACCCAAGATATCTCTCCCAGACAGGTTCTCTGGAAGAAGAGATACATTTTTGGTTTTTCAGGAAGCCTGTAAGCTATACTTCAGGCTCCACCCTTGTTCATCAGGGAGTGAGGAACAGTGTGTGCGGATTATAATATCCCTTTTTAAGGGTGATCCCCAATCCTGGGCTTTCTCCCTGCCAGCTGGTTCTCCATCTTTACGGTCGGTGGACGAGTTTTTTGTGGCTTTGACTCTTGTGTATGGGGATCCTGATGGCGTCTCCCTGGCGGAATCCCGACTGTGTAAAATCAAGCAGGAGGGTTGGCCAGCTGAGGAGTACTGCTCGGAGTTCAGGAGGTGGGCCACTGACACACAGTGAAATGACCCTGCCCTTAGGAGTCATTTTAGGCAGGGTCTGTCTCCAAGTTTGCAGGATACTCTTGTGCAGGATGCTGCCCCCAGGTTGTTGGAGCCCGCCATGTCCCTTGCCATCTGGGTAGATAGACGCTTGAGGGAGAGACATACACCTAATGTGCCTCCGGTAGTCCTTGCTAGGGAGGGGGACACACCTGAGCAGGCGGACAAACCCATGCAGGTGGGAGGAGTTGTTTCCCAAACGGGGTTTCCTGCAGTTCGCCGTGGTGTGGGGGCATGTTTTTACTGTTGGCAGACTTGTCATTTTATTGGTGTCTGCCCAGCTTGCGCCAAAATACCTGTACCACCTAAGAAGCCACATCCCCCTGGTCATGTGGATGGAGGTGACCAGGGAGTGTATATTTCCTCCATATCTTCTCCTCAGTGTACCCTGTCAGCTGAAGTAGTGGTTGGTGGGGTAACTGAGTGTATACCGGTGCTTGTGGACAGTGGAGCAGGTGTCAATCTGGTGGATGCTCATTTTGTCCAGACCCATAGCCCTAAGCGTCCAGGGCATTGACTCTGTACCACTCAGCCAGGGGTGGGTGACCCAAGTCGTGGATGATATACACCTGCGTATAGAGACTCGTCATGAAGAGATCCTGTCGTGCTACATCTTGGGGGGAATACCAACACCCATCGTTTTAGGACTCCCTTGGTTGAAAAAACACAACCCGGTCATAGATTGGCAGTCAAGGGAAGTGGTCAGCTGGGATCAGTTTTTTGAGGGCTGCTGCCCGGGGGCTACTGTCTCTGTCGTCCTTCTACAATCTACCCCTTCTCCATTGGGGGCAGCAGAGGTGCTCCCAGGGAGTAGGGGCAGGACTCAACCCTCTCCACAAGCTAACCCTGAGTGTCGGAGTCCTCTTGGGAGGAGGGATCAGGGGAGGGTAGTGGTTCCCTGTGAGCATTGTGGGGGTGTGAGTGTGGTGACACACGGGGACGCCTCTGTTGTCAATTCCTCAAAGAGTTCACCATCTTGTGGCAGATGTATGCGTGGAAATAAACGTTCAGGTCCGGACCTGTGTGTGAATGAGTGCGTATGGGTGTCCACCAAAAACATCAGGTGGAAGTGTGCAACTGGGACCTGGAGTTCCAGGGTGATTGGTCCATATCGAGTGTCGTCAATTCTCAGTCCAGGAACTTACCAGCTGGAGTTACCCCCAGTAATTCATGTGCACAACTCATTCTCCAGGTCGGTGCTCTGGAGATTTGTGGCGCCTCTGGAGCCTACGTTGCTGGTATTGCCATCTTCCCCCAGTTGCCATAAAACTGAGAGTCAGGTGACTGCCAAGATGAACTCTGGTGGATCGAGGCGTCTTCACCGTAGGTTGTTTTCTGGTGATGTTCAGTGTTGTGTCCAGAGGCCTCTCTTTGAAAGGGGGGTACTGTCACGATCCAGGTTTGGAGCTGTGGCAGATCTGGTTTCCCTCTGATTAAAACCTTTTTTCCTTTCTGGTCATTTGGGGTTAATGCAGTTTTCCGCCCGGTGTCCGCTGGTGTTATTGCATTGCATTGCTGCTGGGTCAGCTGATGTTGGTGGTGACCACTCCCACCATCCTTCATAAGGTCACCTGATGTATCAGCTGACTGTTGGTTATACAGGACCTTTGGATACCAACCTTGCTGGAAAAAGGAGCTTGCTGAGTGCGGTTGTTCTTCAGCTGAATTCTCATACCTGGTGCATTACTCTGCTGTACGGTGCATTGTAGCAGAGAAAGCGAAGTGTGGTGTTATTGTTTCTTTGTCCCTTTGTTGTGTAACTTTCCCTGTGTTGTATTAGTTCAGCGGTGGGACCAGTGCTCTCACCTGTCAATTCCCTACCCAGAGATAAGTGCAGGGTGAGTGATGGCTAAGGTATCCAGCTCGGCGACAGGTTGAAAGAACCTGTATAGGGATGTCAGGAAGAGCAGGGCTCATCCTTAGGAGAGTGCAGGAGATGTCCATTTCCCCGTTCTCTAACACAGGGCCCACCGTTGTTAAAGTGTACCCTTGTGTGTTCTGCTGTTTTCTGACCGACCTCTTGTCGTGTCATGTCACGCTAGGACAGTCACTTTGTGACAACTTTTTTCACAAAAGATGTACTTTGGAACAAACTTTTATATTTTCACAAGGGTATCAGGAGAATATGGATCACAAAATTTGTTGTGCAATTTCTTCTGAGTACGCCAATACCCCTTATATAGTAGTCTTAGGCAAAATGAAGACCGCGCTCACGGGATATATTTAAAATGGTTTATTTTGCCTACGCGTTTCAAGAGCGTTCCTGCTCTCTTCCTCAGGGCATGTAATACATAACACAATATGGAGTATATTTATAGAAAAGAAAGGAAGGGGAGGGGCGACCATGCCCCTATATTATAGTACTTGAACAGGTTAAAAACATATATATATGGTAATGCAAAGGCAATACACATTAATATCAATAACCTAAAACAAAAATTTATTAAAAAAAACAAACAAACAGAAACATGAAAAAATGAAAAAAATTATTAAAATGAATAAAAAATAAACTGGGAGCTGAGTATCTCAGGTAGCACAACAAGTATTCGAACCGGGGACCCTTGTATGGTAATTCTATTATTTAAGCTCCTCAAGTCATTGTGCCACCGGTTCCTGATAGGTTCTTCAGTTCAAGATTTTGTTAGGTTAGAGGATATCTGCTATTACATTTAGCCCTTCAGGTTCAAGGGAATTCAAGGTATATATCCAAAAAATTTCTTTCCTATTAAGTGACTGTGTACGATTAGAAACATGTGCAGGAACGTGATCAATGGGGTGAACACGAAATAATAAAGGATTACAATTATGTGCGATATTGAAATGTCTAGAAAGACCATGTTTAAGATAACCTGTTTTAATATTGTGTCGGTGTGAGTTCATACGGAGGTGGAGTGGTTGTGTAGTCCTACCAACATATATCTTGTTGCAAGGACAAGTGATAATGTAAATAACAAAGGAAGTGGTGCAGGTGAAGACATGACTGATTGGAAAAGAATAAGGAAAGGAAGGATGTTTGAATCCTGTACTGGTATGGGCTATTTTTTGGATATATACCTTGAATTCCCTTGAACCTGAAGGGCTAAATGTAATAGCAGATATCCTCTAACCTAACAAAATCTTGAACTGAAGAACCTATCAGGAACCGGTGGCACAATGACTTGAGGAGCTTAAATAATAGAATTACCATACAAGGGTCCCCGGTTCGAATACTTGTTGTGCTACCTGAGATACTCAGCTCCCAGTTTATTTTTTATTCATTTTAATATTTTTTTTCATGTTTCTGTTTGTTTGTTTTTTTTTTAATAAATTTTCGTTTTAGGTTATTGATATTAATGTGTATTGCCTTTGTATTACCATATATATATATATATGTTTTTAACCTGTTCAAGTACTATAATATAGGGGCATGGTCGCCCCTCCCCTTCATTTCTTTTCTATAAATATACTCCATATTGTGTTATGTATTACATGCCCTGAGGAAGAGAGCAGGAACGCTCTTGAAACGCGTAGGCAAAATAAACCATTTTAAATATATCCCGTGAGCGCGGTCTTCATTTTGCCTAAGACTACTACTCCCAACATCCTCCTGGATTTCTGTGGAGACCTGCTGCTACGGTTACACCCGCATGGGAGTTGTGACCCATTTTCACAACTGCAATAGGTGAGCATATTCCCTACCAAGTCTGTATTTATTTATATACAGTGTGACACATTGGGGGCGCCTTGTGTTTTTTTTCTTTTCAATACCCCTTATATGAGAGAAAGCCACTGTTTGGGTCCATGGCAGGTCTCAGAAGGAAGGGAGCACAGTTTTACTTTTTGAATGCAAAATTGGCTGGAATCAATGGTGGGTGCCATGTCACATTTGGACACCCCCTGATGTACATAAACAGTGGAATCCCCTAATTATAACTCCAACCCTAACACAACCCTAACCCCAACACACCCCTAATCATAAGCCCTAATCCCAACCATAACCATAACCCTAACCTCCAACACTTCCATAACCCCAACACCAGAACGCTAACCCCAACACAAACCTAACCCCAACCCTAACCCTATTCCAACCCTAGCTCTAGCCTCAACCCTAGCCCCAACCCTAGCTCTACCCTAACCCTAGTGTTACGGAACTGCAACACAGAACTAGGATAGAAGGGGGAAAACTGACCCTGCACTGAGACTAGGCTGATACCCTACGATGGAGTGGGCGACCCATTCCTTGCGAATAAACCCACCAACGATCCTAGGTTAATCTCAAGTGAAGACCTATAGATGGGGGGAAGGAGGTCCCTAAAAGATCTAAGGACTGGGTATAAAAACAGGTCACCTCCTAATAGAAAACACAGAGAAGGCTGCAGAAACCAACTGAAAACAGAAACTAAGGATAGCAAAACCAGAGGTCCCAGATCTGCGTAAAATCCAACTCAGAAAGCTTTTAAAGCACCTAGCCAGAACTCTAGTGGATTAACGCTGTTGTCCAGCAAGGACTGGGAGGCAGGTTCTGGGTAATAAAGGGTGATACAATCACCTGACATAAGACAACCCAGCACCAGGAGAAAAAGACCAGCATCCAGAAAACCACAACAAGATGGCGGATGGTCAAAAACAAAACAGATTCTAACAGCTAGCACTACCCTAACCCTAGCTCTCACTCCAACCCTAACCCTAGCCCCAATCCTAACCCTAATAGAAAAATGGAAATAAATACTTTTTTAATCTTATTCTTTTTACATAACTAAGAGGGTGTTAAAGGGGGGTTTGATTGACTAGTTTTATTTTGATCACTGTAATAAGGGTATATCACACTGATCAACATGAACCAATATGAAAAGCATCCTATTGTTGCGGGGTGCTGGCCGGCAGATCTCAGCTGCCGTTAAAAGGCGTATCAGCGGTCATTAAGGGGTTAAATCAATGTATCTTGGAAAAATAATTTCCACAATTGGATGTATTTAAATAAAATGTTCTTGTGCTGAAATAATCTTATAAATGTGCCCCTGCTGTGTACTGTGTAATGGCTGTGCCTGACCATACAGGAGCATGGTTTGATCATACCACATCTCCTGGTCAGGGGAGGACACAAAAAAGAGGATACAGACAGTACAGCATGGGATCACAGCGGATTCATTCTTTGAATTAAATAATTGTTTAAAAAGAGGCAATGAATTGTTTTACCTCACAAAAAGAATTGGCTGCAATTTCCTACTGTTATGTCTGTATCCTCTCTTTTTCTGCCCACCTGCCCAGGAGCTGTGGTATGATGAGACCATGACCCAGTGCGGTAAAACACAGCCATTACACAGTACACAGGGCATTTATAAGATTATCTCAGCACGGGAACATTTTATTTAAACATATCCAATTGTGGAAGCTATTATAATTCCAAGATCAATTGATTAAAATCAACTTTTTTTTGTTGGATAAAACCCCTTTCATTTCTCCATCCCTCCATTGCCAGTCTCGGCATATATCGGACTGGGATGACATCTGAGTGCAGTCTGATGTCACACACACATCCTTAGACTTGTATGGGTGATCATAGTGATCATCGGATTCACCCTCAGCATGTTGCAATTATTTTCTCATGCCAAAGCGGCATCAGAAAAAAAAATGCAGATCTGCACTGCCCCATAGTATAACATTGGTCCAAGTGCTTTGCAATAAAACATCAGATAGCCCTCTGCTGTGTTGGATTGCTCTGCAGTAATGTTAGTGCTGCTTTGACTTTGACTTGTGAGCTCCAGTTTCACTCAACTTGTTTATCTCCCTCCTGATGCCGTCAATTTTTTTTTGTGTTTTCAATTTTTTTCCTCCCCTTCTTCTAAGGCCTCATGCACATTTCAGTATTTGGTCCGTATCTTGAACCTGTGTTTTATGGCAAAATCAGAAATGGACCTTCCAGATAAACGCTGTAATTAAAAGATTAACACCTGTTCGGTGTATTCTAAACACTCCTGGTTTTGGCATATACATACTTATGAAATACTGATGTCTGAATACAGTTTAAGAGCCATAGCATTTTTCTTTGTCTGGCCACATAGACATATGGATGCTTGTTTTATCATAGAATGTAATGAAAAACAGTAAAAATATAAATTGGTGTGGTATAATGGAGAAAAAACCTGAGTAGTGTATCTTACATATCACTCATCAAACTCAATTTGACAGGTGGACCCACCCCTATCAAAGTGTATCAAAGTGTGTAACCCCTCCCCTCCCTGTCTTGCAGCTGGCAGCAGCTGTCCCTGTGTGTCTGCTCTCCCCTTTTAATACAGTTTGATGTTGTTAATTTGATACAGTGTTTATTATCCCAGTATTGTTTTTTTTTATATTAGATTTTTTGTATTATATGTAGCTGCTGTGAGATTATTCTGTAATCAGGGCAGTGTGTTTTATTTTTCGTATTATATTTAGCTGGTGTGAGATTATTCTGTAAGATGTGTTTTATTACCAATGAGCACATATAGTGCAAAATTGTGTTTTATAACACACTGTGCCAGTTATATAATTATATCCTATTAGATGGTCCAGTTATATAATTATATCCTAGGATTCTCATTTTTACACGTGGTTTATAACACCAGCCTCATTATATGGGCACATTATGTATTATAACACCCGCAAGTATGTAGCGGTGTGTTTTATACGATTATAAAAACCAAAGACACAATATTGTAAAAGTTTAAAAGATTTTATTGTAAAATAAATACATCTCAAAGACATTTCAATAGTATAAAAATTCTTACAGAGTATAAAAGCAAACATTAAATAGTACAATGATCATACATCAACACACTTCTTACAAAATAAATAAGTAAATAGTATCACAAGTACAATTAACATTACACTTCTTACAAAATAAATAATATAGTGTTACAAGCCAGGTACAGCATTTATCCAGTACATTCTTTACATCGTGAGCCACATGGTTTGTAGCATCGGTAGAGACCTTTTTTTAGGTAGCAGAGTTCCGCGTGTGGTACCTAATGACGGGGAATGTAAAGATTGAATTGTACGCGGCATTGGGGCTAGCTTCTGTGGTGTAGATGCAGCATGTGTCTCACTGCTGGAAATTTTTAATTCATCTAAAAGCTTCCTAGTAGTGGGGTTACCCACAACTGTAGATGGTATATTTAACTCGGCCATAGCCTGCATAAATGAATCCCAACCCGGTGGTAAATTTCTGCCGGTCAGAGCGTGACTCTGCGTTGTACTACGTACCAAATCCAGTAAGTTAGACCCTGGTATTACGGATCCTTTGAAAATAAATTCAGCTTTATTATTCCAGGCTGTAACATTTTTATTCTGCAGTAACCTGTTTAGTAAAACTTCAGCATTCTTTTTATATCTTTGGTTTATATGGCTGACAATTTCAGTGATCTCTTGATTTTTATCAGAGTCGGTGTTTGACAATTGTTGCTGATCAGGATCAGGAGTGCTAACGAGATTTAAAGTCGTTGCTTCTTTTGAGCTGTGTCTCGTATGTACCAAGTAGCGCTGTAGCACGGAGCTATACATTTTAATTTTCACATCATTGGGAATGTCACGACGTTGTAAAATGGCGCTAATTTCACCATCAAGGCGTCGAATAATACTGTCGCGTATGTTATCTGTAGTACCGGGTCTTAGTTTGTCTAGCTCGTGTTTGGGGACTAGATACATTTTCTCTGTATGCTCCATTATTTTCCTGCGAGCAGGCTTGTTATTATTGGAATTGCAAAAGCTAAAAGAGGGACGATAAACCTGCCAGCCTGCTTTAGTAGCCGCTTCTTTTTCTTTATGGGCTGAGATCTGTCACTCAGGGTTCTTATAGCTTTACGACACTTCTTTAATATACCTTTTTGACGATCTTTCAGCGGAATCCTGCCTTTTAAAATGTTTAAAGCAATCTCACCTATGGCTGTAATTAAATCATTGCTTGCATTGTGCAAAATAGACTTTCTGACAGCGGGGGTTGCTTTCACCAGAGTTTTTAAGAGCACCCAGTTACGCTGGAGTCTCTCAGACATCTTTACATCACAACGCACACAGCGTAGAATGTCTGATACCGGGTAAAATTCACTTTTTAGAAGTGTTTTTCTTTTGAACATAGACAGCAGGCAACACTGGTGGAAACAATCCGGTCCTTATGCGAAGATCCTCAGGGGTATTAGCTCTCAAATCTACAAGCAAATACCCATAAGGCTCCCGCGTTGCATCCTCAAAAGCTTCTAGGAAAAAACGTGTTTTTCCGGGATACATCTGACGAGCTAGAGTTAAAATTTGTAATTTATCTCGGGGGTATTTAAAAAGCACCATGTACTTGGTGTTTAAATTTATCGTGCGGCTTTTCTTACCCTGTCAAAATATGTTTTGTACCAGGTAGAAAATGCTGAGATTTCTGTGGTGCACATACTTGGTAAAGGCTTTTTCTATCTCACAATTTTCACTAGCACTCTCCATGAGATCATCAACAATAGCCAAATTCACCTTCTCCGGCGGGAATGATCCGTCATCTACGAATGTATTCGGCAGACCCTCCACAAATCTGGCGTTGGGAAAAAAGAGAGAGAGATTTCATCATATAGTTTTTGTCAACACGAATAAAACCAAACAATATTATCAGGTTTCTGAGAAAAATTAGTTTCAATATTATATAGCAGTTGTTTTACAAAATAGCTCTTTCCAGAATTAGACGGGCCAGCTAGAATGCATGAGAATGGGTGTTGCAGGCGTGTATCCATCACCACAATACTTGGCTAATACCCAAAAGGCAAGGTAGTGAAATCGTCAGTTAGTCGCCGCTTTGTGTAAACACACTTTTGTGTTTTGCGTAATGGCCTTGTTTCAATCTCCCAGTACTTTTTATTTCTCACAATGGACGGCTGCTGTACGACGATACCTTTCTGAGTTTGTGTCAGAATTGTGCGGGTAGTCCAGAACTAGATCTTTTAGACTGTTGAAATTAATAGATTGACAGTTAGTCATTTAGTGTTATCCCCACTAACTTTTCAGACAGTTTTACCGGTGTTGAGTTTGTATCCGTAAGTTTTGGGGCCCGCGGATACAAATTCTGTGATGTGTGTACCATCGGGTATTTCACTGATCAGTTCCCCCAGGTAATTGCCCAAAGGCAGTTGCTACTCACCATCTCTCTGTACAAAAATAACTGAATCTGTGTCGTGATAAAGCCACCTCTCCTACTACCGGGCCAGCGGCGAATAGAGCTCTAGCCTGAAATATGCAGTTGTAAAACATGCTATAAAAAGTTTGTGTTTTTGTTGTGTTAAAATCATACAGCCACTGCCTCTTTTGTTTAATGATCCGACTGGGCGCTATAGATTTCAAGCGCCTTTTTTACACCACCGCTATTTTTAATGATGGTGACGACTAGCTTTAACGAATTGGATGCTAGACATTCAACGTTGCTTTGAAGTGTGCGGGCAACGGCATTTAAAAAAGATTCAGAATTAAAATCTTCCTGGGTTTGTTTTGTAGCGAAAATAGGGTTAACTGTACAAAGTCACCAGGTTCAATGTTCCTGATGATTCTATCCAGTAATGACTGAACGCCGTCATGAACAATATTTACGGCCTCTACAAATGATTGTACACGATCCAAATTTACAAATCTAAAATGATCTGTATGTATATGTCCATTGAAATTGTGGAGAGCCCTTTGATGATGATAAAAATGTTGTAAAACGTCTGAACGATCAACGGGCATTTCATTATCATAAACACCATTACCCACAGAAGCTGCATCATGCACATTTTCAGTATGTGTTTCAAGATGCCCACTGCTCAGAGCATCTGGATCAGCACTGCTGTTGACACTTCCAGGGTTGTCTTGGGTGTGTAAAACTGTAGTTGAATCATGTAACAGCCTCTGGGGATATTGTGCAGTTATAGCGCTGTAAACTGACTTTCGCCCCCTTCTAGCTGCTCGCGATCTTCTGGATTTTTTCAAACCATAGCCAACCAAGCTTAGTCAGGTGGATTTAGATTTATTTAAATTCACAGGTGGTGTATGTACACAGGCATGATTTAGTTTAAAATCATAGCTTGGCGATAATGTCAGGTGTCGGGCAGGCATTTATCAGTCTTTCATACGTATTACAGAAAGATTTTAGTTTGATCTGTGTGAGTTTGGTATGGGCGTACTGAGCAGACATGGCAATACACATTTTGATATGTTCATCATCCCACACAGGTCTCCCTGTATAAGATGAATGTTCAGCAACTTTCTGTTTTTTACTACTTACACGGCGGCGTGATACTGATCGTTTCTTTAGAGGTAATACAGTGCCAAAATCGCTAGAAGATCCTGCAAGAGCAGTATCTGCAGATTGTACAGTTTGACACACGCGTATATTGCCCCGGTTATTACTCTTCTTACCCGTGACGAGCTGCACAATTTCTCTGTTTTCAGGAGTAACTTGTGGAATACTGATTGTGCTATTGGCTTCCTGAGTTATGCAGGGACTAGCGTTCTGCGATGCAAATCTCTCTCTTGAAACATTCTTATATTTTGATGTGGAATCTTGGGGCTTGGACTCCCGGTGTGTTTGGGTGCCGCGTAGCTTTCCTCACGATCCACAACACAGATGGGCGAAAGAGGAGTTGTTCTCACAGACGCCTTAGCTCTTTGTGGTTGATTCTGTGCAGATCCGTAATTATGCCGATGCAAAACTCGTGGTTGAAGATCCGGCGTATCTAAAAGAAAAGATACAAGTGTCTGTTATCCATGAAACCGGTGTAAAATTGGAAAAGCTACACGCCGACACTTATCCATGATCCTGCGTAATATTTGAAAAGTTAACTGTGACAGTTATCCATGAAATCATTGTAACAATATTTGCATAAATCCAGTATAGAGCAGACCAGATATATACTTACAAGTATGAACCGGGAATTGCACCTCTGCAGCTCCTGGTTTAATGGACATCGCATTGTTCGAACTCGTTGAGACGGGGGTATTCTCTTTTCAAATTGAATTTGTCTGGCAACTAGTTTAGCAGATGTAAATAAAATATGACTATTAGTTAACACAGAATTGATTTTCTACACAAAACTGTCTCGATGAGACGGAGATATTCTCTTTTTCAAAATGAATTTTCTGACTAGTTTAGCAGATGTAGATAAAATATGACTATTAGTTAACACAGAACTGATTTTCTACACAAAAGTGAGAATCATATGTATTTCAAGTGAACCGTTACCTTTTCTATTCTTGAGACACCTGCTTAACGAATTTCCACATCTTTTAGGAGCATCGGGTAGCGGTGAAAATACAGTGTTCTTGACATCCATGATCTCGACGTCTGTATCCAGATTTTCACATGGTTCGGGAACACACCAGTTTTCCGACATATAGACCGATGGCTGCGTGTCAGTATCTGTATGAGAAATTGCACTTAGTTCGTGTTTACATACAAAGGATTAAAGCAGCTGGCATAGTATAATATAGTTTTACGGTATAACCCCTGTTTATGGTGTATCTGTTTTAATAATTTAGTATTATATTGATGGCTAGCGGCATTATTTGTTTTAATAATTTAACCGTATATTTATTATGACATAATTTGTGTAATACATTAGTTAATAGCTGTTAATACATCATAACTAGCGTATTCAGCGCTTGAGGTATTTAACCGTGTATAAAGACTTATTACCTATGTTTTGCATGACAGACATATTTATGCAGTATGCATAAATTTAGTTGTTGTGGTGTATAAAATAGTTTTACTGTATAACCCGTATTTATGGTGTAAAATTAATATAGCAAGACTTATCCGTATTACCTATGTTTTGCTTAGTATAAACATATTTATGCAGTAGGCGTAAATTTATTTGCGCTGTATAATATAGTTTCACTGTATAAACCATATTTGTGGTGTAAAACTAATACAGCAAGACTTATCCCGTATTACCTATGTTTTGCTTAACATAGCCATATTTATGCAGTAGGCGCAAATTTATTTGTTACAGTGTATAAAATGTGTCTGTCTGTGGTGTGGAATTAACATAGATATATATATATATATATATATATATATATATATATATATATATATATATATATATATATATATATATATATATATATACAGTTAGGTCCATATATATTTGGACAGAGACAACATTTTTCTAACTTTGGTTATAGACATTACCACAATGAATTCTAAACAAAACAATATAGATGCAGTTGAAGTTCAGACTTTCAGCTTTCATTTGAGGGTATCCACATTAAAATTGGATGAAGGGTTTAGGAGTTTCAGCTCCTTAACATGTGCCACCCTGTTTTTAAAGGGACCAAAAGTAATTGGACAAATGACTCCAAGGCTATTTCATGGACAGGTGTGGGCAATCCCTTCATTATGTCATTCTCAATTAAGCAGATAAAAGGCCTGGAGTTGATTTGAGGTGTGGTGCTTGCATTTGGAAGGTTTTGCTGTGAAGTAAACATGCGGTCCAAGGAGCTCTCCATTCAGGTGAAACAAGCCATCCTTAAGCTGTGAAAACAGAAAAAACCCATCCGAGAAATTGATACAATATTAGGAGTGGCAAAATCTACAGTTTGGTACATCCTGAGAAAGAAATAAAGCACTGGTGAACTCATCAATGCAAAAGACAACAGTGGTGGATGATCGCAGAATAATCTCCATGGTGAAGAGAAACCCCTTCACAACAGCCAACCAAGTGAACAACACTCTCCAGGAGGTCGGTGTATCAATATCCAAATCTATAAAGAGAAGACTGCATGAAAGTAACTACAGAGGGTTCACTGCACGGTGCAAGCCACTCATAAGCATCAAGAATAAAAAGGCTAGACTGAACTTTGCTAAAAAACGTCTAAAAAAGCCAGCACAGTTCTGGAAGAACATTCTTTGGACAGATGAAACCAAGATCAACCTCTACCAGAATGATGGAAAGAGTAAAGTATGGCAAAGGTGTGGTACAGCTCATGATCCAAAGCATACCACATCATCTGTAAAACACGGCGGAGGCAGTGTGATGGCTTGGGCATGCATGGCTGCCAGTGGCACTGGGTCACTAGTGTTTATTGATGACGTGGCACAGGACAGAAGCAGCCGAATGAATTCTGAGGTATTCAGAGCCATACTGTGTGCTCAGATCCAGCCAAATGCAGCCAAACTGATTGGCCGTCGTTTCATACTACAGATGGACAATGACCCAAAACATAAAGCCAAAGCAACCCAGGAGTTTATTAAAGCAAAGAAGTGGAATATTCTTGAATGGCCAAGTCAGTCACCTGATCTCAACCCAATTGAGCATGCATTTCACTTGTTAAAGACTAAACTTCAGACAGAAAGGCCCACAAACAAACAGCAACTGAAAACCACCACAGTGAAGGCCTGGCAGAGCATCAAAAAGGGGGAAACACAGCGTCTGGTGATGTCAACGAGTTCAAGACTTCAGGCAGTCCTTGCCAACAAAGGGTTTTCAACCAAGTACTAGAAATGAACATTTTATTTAAAATTATTGAATCTGTCCAATTACTTTTGGTCCCTTTAAAAACAGGGTGGCACATGTTAAGGAGCTGAAACTCCTAAACCCTTCATTCAATTTTAATGTGGATACCCTCAAATGAAAGCTGAAAGTCTGAACTTCAACTGCATCTGAATTGTTTTCTTTAAAATTCATTGTGGTAATGTCTATAACCAAAATTAGAAAAATGTTGTCTCTGTCCAAATATATATGGACCTAACTGTATATATATATATATATATATATATATATATATATATATATATATATATATATATATATATATCTTTCTTACATGTGATACAGGAAAGATAATTATCTCGGTACCGTGTTACAATGACATTTTTCCCTATCTTAATGCAAAAAGGAGAATCTAATTACCTGTGATAAGGTGAAGAGCGGGCTCATTATCTTCTAAAGAGTTCATAATTCAGCGTGACGAAATTATTGTGATAATCAGGAGACATTCACTCCTCTTAAATAAGAAAGAATGCAAGAATATATAATTAATATAAATTACTTATAATATAATGACTTAATCAGAATGAGCCAATACTCTGTACATTATATTCAGTATAATACCTAACGGTGTGCTTGTAAGAAGGGGACTGTAATGATCGCAGGGATATTGGGATTCCATCTTAAATAAAAAGGAGAAAAGTTTATCTATATCTATACCGACGATAAATACAGTTTGAAACTTTGTTACAAATATATACATTACAGACAATGAAAATATCAGGGAGCAAATAAATCAGTAAACACTTAATTTTTCAGAGAGTAGAGAAGCTGTTCAGATGTGCAGAAAACTGTCTTTAAGATTCTGTGTGTCAAACTGCATGGCCTGTATTTAAAGAGAAAACACCCCCACCGTGGCTGTGTTCAGCTCTTCAGCGATTTCAGCCAGGCAGTATCGGATTACACTAATGAGTTGCTGCTGTTGTGTTAAAATAAATAACTTATCTATGACTGAAATATATTATCCAGGTCTGGAATATTTGGAATAAATACAGCATTTAATATGACATTTTATACAATTGAATTTCTGAAAGAAGCGGGCGGTTGTCGATTATCGACACACAATCATTTTATCCAATCATGGCGTCTAATTCATATCATGAAATATTAGACAAACAATATTTTACACCTAAGGCCCCTGGATCATTCTGCGGAATTGACAAATTATTTAGAGAGACAAGAGACCGCGGAATAAAGAAATCTGATGTGACTGACTGGTTGAATAAACAAGACGCCTACATTCTACACAAACCTGTTAGAAAACGCTTTTTGACAAATAAAATTTACGTCCCAGACATTGATGCGCAGTGGCAAGCGGATCTCGTAAGTTTCATTGACTATTCAAGGGAAAATGATAATGTCAAATACATCCTGACGGTGATTGATACTCTATCGAGATATGCATGGTGCGTGGCCTTATCAAACAAGACCGGTGTGAGTGTATGTATATTGATATTTTACCGGATTTGGTACATAGCTACAATCATACTTATCATTCTACCATACGCTGTAGTCCCGCTGCTGTGACAGAGAAAAACGCGATGCAAATCTGGCGCAATATTTACAGTTGTACTATTACTAATAAGTCTATTAAACCGTCTTTAAAGATTGGAGATCATGTGAGAATTTTCCACTATAAGGGAACATTCTGTAAGGTCTATAAAAAATCGTACAGCAAAGAGATTTTTTTTAATTACCGCTGTCTCCAATAAATTTCATAAACCTCTTTATAAAATTAGTGATTTAGCCGGCGACACTGTAGAGGGGACATTTTATAAGGAAGAGCTGCAAAAAATACCTATGGATGAGAACCGTGTCTACAGAGTAGAAAAGATTTTGAGAAAAAAACGTGTCGGGGGTGTGAGTCAGTGCATTGTCAAATGGCTGGGGTACCCCGAAAAATTAAATAGTTGGATCCCGGCTTCGGAGTTGACAGATATATAACCATGGAAGGTGGTTCGTTTTTTATCACACTCACTTCAAACGCGTCTACCGATATTTTTCCGGACAATAGAATTGCAGAGTATACCAATAAATTATCTAAGCCGGTTCATCTCGGATGCCCGTATAAAGTTGCGCTAACGGAAATTCCATATCCGCATATGTGGTACATATTTGAACAGAATGACGTGAATTTCTATATAGGAAAACGCGGCGATGTGCTAAAGGAATATTACGTAAAGTCGGGGTTTTATTCAACAATTGCGGACCTCATACGCGCGATTAATGAGAGAATTGATATTTTGAAGATATCCAGCGAGGGTTTTAAGTTGCGTTATGATGATGTGAAGAGGAGCGTCACCCTATCGGATTCGCCGTCAATACATTTTGCCCCTGGTCACAAATTGGCGCACATTTTAGGCCTCCAACCATACAGCGAGGCTTCTGTAGATCATAATCTGGTTGAACGAAAGAAGATTTATGCAGATATAAAAGATGGATTTTATACATTGTTTGTGTACTCAGATATAATACAGCATCAGCTTGTGGGGGACAGCTACATCCAACTTCTGAGAACCGCTCAGGTGACCGGCAAGAGCGGAGAGATTATCACCCTTCAGTACACAAGACCCGATTACGTGCCCTTATGCAAGCAGCATTTTGATTCTGTGACAATCTCTATCTTATCAGACCAGGGCACGCCGGTTAAATTCAGATACAGAAAGTGTATAGTGCGATTACATTTTAGACCGCAACAGTATTGACACGATAAAATGGTGTCTCAAAGGGTGTTTGGAGATCCCGCTGTTTATGTCCGCTACTATACTGCCCAGTCGGGGCACGGGCTAGAGGGGTTCAGCGGGTGTGAGTACATGTATGGTTCTGGCCTGGCCGGGATATTTAAAGGCTTATTTCGCTGCGCCGTACCACTTTTCAGAAAAGTCTTAGAATTAGTAAAGCCGCACATAAAGATGGCTGTCAGAAACATTGCATCTGATGCGGTCACGACCGCCTCAACGGCCCTTATGAATAGGATAAATACACAACCTCAGCAAGACGGTTCTGGGATAATTTATGTTGCTAAAAAAGCACAAAAAAGAAAGAGATGCGCTTGCCCGCCTTTACCGCCAATGCTCATGAATAAAACTACCACCAAGAGACGCCCCCGTCAGAAACGAGTAAGACGCTCTGCGGACGACATCTTCTAATCAGTTATCATGGCTTTCCTGCATGACACTTCTGTAGAGTGCGCAAAATCTGAACTGGATATTTTTGACGTACCCCCGACACAAACAAGTATAGCGAAATCTCTATTTGTAGAAGTACAACCGGTTGCAGCCCTGTCAGACAATGAGCCGTTGGAATTTTTCATATCTGGGAGCGGCGATTATTATTGTGATATGAACAACACGCTGCTGTACATAAGCTGTTGCATCGTGAAGCATGATAATACGGCTATCGCCGATGGCTCCCGTGTGGCTCTCATAAACTACCCTCTAGCCACTCTTTTTAACCAGGTCGATATTACTCTGGGAGATCGACTTATCTCACAATCGGACAATCTCTACAGCTATAGAGCGTACATAGAGACACTTTTAAATTACAGCTCGCAGACGCTGTCATCACAATTTACAGCCGGTTTGTTCTATAAAGACACTGCGGGCCATCATAATGACCGGAGCTTGGATGGCGCAAATGCAGAGTTTATCAAAAGAGCCAATGCAGCTTCCCGCTCAAAGCCCATCGACTTCTTGGGGCCCATTTTTGAGGATATATTTAACCAACAAAAGTTAATATTGAATGGCCTTGACCTTAAGGTTAAGTTAACAAGAAATAAGGATGCTTTCTGCCTCATGTCCGCAGAAGCCGAGCCGCTGAAGGTGCAAATCTCGCAAGCGGCTCTCTATGTGAAAAGAGTGCAGGTGTCTCCAGCTGTCAGAATCGGTCACAGCCAGGCCCTCCTATCCGCAACAGCCAAGTACGCTATTGACCGAACATGCATGAAAGTGTGCAGCATCGCCGCGGGGACACGGATCACGAACCACGAGAACCTCTTGCTAGGCCAGATACCGAAAACTGTTATATTGGGGTTTGTAGATAATGAGGGGTTCAGCGGTTCTTACCCGATAAAACCCGTTGCACTTCCACCACTACCACATCGACCACGCAGCTTTATATCTGGACGGCCAACAGATACCCGTGAGACCTTATAATCCTAATTTTAATGATGATTTAGCCATCAGAGAGTATATGGCGCTTGCCCATATATCTGGTAAGCAAAAGGCTGATTGTGCCATGGCGATAGATCGTGAAGGATTTATGGCTGGATTAACTCTTTTTGCTTTTGATTTATCACCTGATCAAGAGCCTGGAGGACATTTCTCGCTCATTAAAACAGGTAACCTACGTGCTGAAGTCCGCTTTGCGCTAGCGACACCCCCACACGATAAATATGATTGTTTTTGCAGTCAACCACACCATTCTGGAAATTAATAATAGGCGTGAGATCTTGTTCGATTTTAATTAAGTAACGATGGACAGTCTGCAGCTTACAGCGGTAGTGAAGGCTGATAATTATACAGACCGCATATTCGCCGGTGTGTTTCCGTGTGATTTGCTTCCGGAAGAAAGAGTGACTCAGAGACCCGCGGCATATATCGTGAATACAGACCCGGCGAATCAAGCTGGACGCCACTGGGTATTAATCGTACTCTGCGATGATAAGACAGGCATATTTTTTGATAGTTATGGTTTTTGTCTGGACAATATTATCTTCCCACGTGATTTTGTGACATTCCTGAACAAGAATTGTGAATCTTATTGTTACCAGAATGCGCAAATCCAATATATTTATAGTATTGTATGCGGTCATTATTGCATATATGTATTATATCATTTAGCGCGTGGGTTACCATTCAAGAAGCTTTTACAGTGCTTCACTTCTGACTTGCAGAGTAATGATAGAATCGTATCAGATTTTGTGTCATCAAAATTTTCAAGTTTAACCCGTTCTGTCAGAAATTACCAATTTAATCAAAAATGTACTTGTCAGCTTCACACTGTGAGCTAGCATCTGCTAGCAATTAGCTAAATTCCCTAATGCCCAACATTCCAGGCTGTTGTGTGTGGCATTGCTACCTTATGTGTTTTTTATTTGCATTTAGTTCTGACAATAAACATTTTAAACTGATCTGTGCTTGTACATCTAGTCTTTCCTTCACTTCTGGGACCCCAGAACTCACAACACCCGTTGGACCACCCATAACTCATAACACACACATCTGCTTGTTGTATGTGTTTGTCTGTACGTATCTGATGTTTCTTCCCTTCTGTGGCCCCCAGAAGTCACCACGCTGGGGGGAGATTGACCTGTCCTGGATGCCTGCTGAGCATGTTGATGTCCCTCTCTACCACATCTGTTTTGCTGTGTTGATTGACTGACCATTAGCTGTATGTCTTGCACGGACACATTTGTTTGTGTTTACATAAGAAATAGTTCTTGTAAAATGAGAATGTCTTTCACATAACACCATACAGAACTGCAGACAGAAACACCAGCCCTATTCACTATATGTGCTCATTGGTAATAAAACACATCTTACAGAATAATCTCACACCAGCTACATATAATACGAAAAATAAAACACACTGTCATGATTACAGAATAATCTCACAGCAGCTACATGTAATACGAAAAATCTAATATAAAAAAACAATACTGGGATAATAAACACTGTATCAAATTAACAATATCAAACTGTATCAAAAGGGAAAGCCAGACACACAGGGACAGCTGCTGACAGCTGTCAGACAGGGAGGGGAGGGGTTACACACTTTGATACACTTTGATAGGGGCGGGTCCACCTGTCAAATTGAGTTTTATGAGTAATATGTAAGATACACTACTAACCTGAATTCCGACTTTGTATTTTGAAACTATGAGACTTGTGATAATGGATCATTTTCCTTGTTTAAAAAAAAAGACGGTCTAATTTTTTAAATTTATTTGTTTCTATTTGTGATACAGCGGGGCATTCCCCCCAAAATATTAAAGGAACTTCTACACCTTTATTGAGGTCCGATATTAATTATTTATGTCAGCTTTAGTAACAATAAATAACTTAGTGATGGCTTAACGTTATCTGTTCCTTATGCTGTATATGTAAGAATGACGACTAACTGAGATAAACCTGTGTACAAAGGTTTATGCAGTCTATTGCATACATACAGTGGTGAAATAACTATTTGATACACTGCCGATTTTTGCAGTTTTTCCACCTACAAAAAATGGAGAGGTCTCTAATTTTTTTCGTAGGTATACTTCAACTGTGAGAGACAGAATCTTGAAAAAAAAAATCCACAAAATCACATTGTAAGATTTTTACATAATTAATTTGCATTTTATTGCATTATATAAGTATTTGAAACAATAAAAAAACAGAATTTAATGTTCGGTACGGAAACCTTTGTTTGCAATTACAGAGGTCATATGTTTCCTGTAGTTATGAGAATGAAGGAATGTTCTAGCTCCTTCAGTAAAATCACAACAATTTCCTTTATTTCTTCATATTAAAACATAAGTGCTCCAGGACATCACTCCAAGACAAGCGACGGGTTTCGGACGCCACAGCAGTCTTTATCACAGCCTCTCCCACAATGCGTTAAATCATGTCCAACCCAATCAAATACACATATCATATCATGCAAACAACTAAACTGGGAAAGAAAAAAAGCACAATAACAGGTTACAAAAAGTTGGCAAGGAAAATGATCCATTCACTTTATATAGTTGCTACAAAGCAACATGTAACTGGCATGAAATAGATATCAACTGCTGCAAGGGCATCAGTCACTAGAAGGACCAAACAGTGCAAAACGATCAGGAGGGAAATGTCACTCCTGAGCTGCTGTTGATGAATCCACAATTGTTTCCAACTTATAAAAAATTAATGAAACAGTTTTGTTTACAGGGTCACCACATTTTAAGGTCGCGAAGGACCACTTCATCAGGACTGAAAAGGGTTTTAGTCCTGATGAAGTGGTCCTGTGCGACCTCAAAACGTGTTGACTCTGTAAACCTGTCTCATTAATAATTTTTTATCCGTTGGAAACCATTGTGGATAAAGAATGTGCCACCACTGATGAAATATTGTGATTGTTATTCTTAACATTAGACATGTCATATAAATGTTATGGTATGTTTTTCTGCTTGCATAAGGAACATCCTACATTTTATTTTTTGCAAATAGTGCAATCAATTTTATATACAGCATAACTAAAGTTACAGTTAACAAAACTTTTGATAATGACATTTTGCGTATTATTATAATTGTTAAATGTTTTGTTGTTAATTGACTGTTTGCATGTTCCACAGTTTGTATTGCCACAATTATTTAAAAACAAAAAAAAAACCTTTACAATTTAACCATGTTTTATTACTGGTGTTCAAGACATACATGCTAGGAGAAATTATATTACCAATGATTGGTTGGTGCTCTCATTGCCACTATATTGCTGCCAGACTGTAAAACTAACGCTACTGTTTGGTCTTCATAAATGATGGGCAGAAATTTACTAATTATTCCTCTAATTTTATAGAACTGTGGGCTTTATTGGAAACACGCAAACATTTTTTGTTTCAAATGCTGATTCTCCTTTTTTGTAGAAATAGGTGCAATAAGATAATAATTATCTTCTGTGAGACTGTATTCAGTTCTCTATTAAGTGTCCAGTCCAGATAATTCCTCTTTTTAAATTTTTGTAAAATGGAAAGTATTCAGACCCTTTTAAATTTTTCACTCTTTGTTTCATTACAGCCATTTGGTAAATGCAAAAAAGTTCATTTTTTCACATTAATGTACACTGACTGACAGACACCTGACTGAAAAAAAAGAAATATAGACATTTTTGCAAATTTCATAAAAAAGAAAAGCTGAAATATCACATGGTCATAAGTTTTCACACCCTTTGCTCAGATACTCATATTTAAGTCACATGCTGTCCATTTCCTTGTGATCCTCCTTGAGATGGTTCTACTCCTTCATTGGAGTCCAGCCGTGTTTAACTAAACTGATAGGACTTGATTTGGAAAGACACACACCTGTCTATATGAGACCTCACAGTGCATGTCAGACCAAGTGAGAAACATGAGGTCAAAGGAACTGGCCAAGGAGCTCAGAGACAGAATTGTGGCAAGGCACAGACCTGGCCAAGGTTACAACAAAATTTCCGCAGTACTCAAGGTTCCTAAGAGCACAGTGGCCTCCATAATCCTTAATTATGAAGAAGTTTGGGACCACCAGAAGTCTTCCTAGACCTGTCCATCCAGCCAAACTGAGCAGTCGTGTGAGAAGAGCCTTGGTGAGAGAGGTAAAGAAGAACCCCAAGATCACTGTGGTGATCTCCAGAGATGCAGCCCTCAACCAGTTGGGCCTTTATGGCAGAGTGGCCCGACGGAAGCTTCTCAGTGCAAGATATATGAAAGCCCACATAGAGCTTGCTAAAAGACACATGAAGGACTCCTAGACTATGAGAAATAAGATTATCTGGTCTAATGAGATGAAGATAGACCTTTTTGGTAATAATTCTAAGCGGTGCAGTGGGGAAAAAAGTATTTAAGCAACCACCAATTGCACAAGTTATCTCACTTACAGAGATGAGAGAGGCCGAAGGTTCACCTTCCAACAAAACCATGCTCCCAAAGCACACAGCTAAAATAACAAAGGAGTGCCTTCAGAACAACTCTGTGACCATTTTTTACTGGCCCAGCCAGAACCCTGACCTAAACCCAATTGAGCATCTCTGGAGAGACCTGAAAATGGCTGTCCACTTTCGTTCACCATCCAACCTGACGGAACTGTAGAGGATCTGTATAGGAAGAATGGCAGAGGATCGCCAAATCCAGATGTGAAAAACTTGTTGCATCATTGCGAAGAAGACTCATGTCTGTCCTAGCTAAAAAGAGTGCTTCTACTGAATGCTGAGCAAAGGGTCTGAATACTTATGACCATGTGATATTTCAGTTTTTCTTTTTTAATAAATTTGCAAAAATTACCCTATATACTAGTATATAAGCGAAGTTTTTCAGCTTAATCACGAGTCATTGTCCCAGAAAGCCGGCGGGGGGAGGGGGAGCATTGGGTCACAGAGGCAGGAGCCGGCGGCTGTGGCTAAAGCCTGTGCCGCTGCTAAAGAGAAATGAATATTCATTTCTCTCATAGCGCTCACAGTGACAGCTGTAGCCGACGGCTTCCAGAGGACATCCTAGTCGCCCTCCAGCGTGCCCTCACAGCATCTCGTTGGTGCCAGCTTCCAGTTGCTCTTCCAAAGCTGACCGATCACATGGCACTAAGGTAATGAATATGCACACATCTCCACTCCCATAGGCATGGAGGGAATATTGATTACCTTAATGAGCGGTGCCACGTGATCGCTCAGCACAGGAAGAGCAACTGGAAGCTGGCACCAATGAGATGCTGCGAGGGCACACTGGAGGGAGAGTAGGATGTTTTTGGGGTTTTTTTGTAATAGGAAGCATGCATACAAGGGCTGGAGAGGGGGAGCTGTTGTGAATTCCGTTCTCGAACTCCCTCCTGTGGTCATGAATGGTACTTCGGTGAGTTCTGTCCTTGGACTCCCTCTGGTGGCTGTGAGTGGAGCTGCTGGTTCTGAGATTCCTTCCCCAGCTGCCCTCGTTTAGGGCTAGGCTAGGATTCTCTATTTAACTCCACTCAGATCGTTACTCCATGCCAGCTGTCAATGTTCTAGTACTGGTTCAGATCTCTCCTGAATCTTTCTGAGGACCTGTCTACTCCAGCAAAAGCTAAGTTCCGGCTTGTTCATTTGTTACTTATGGTTTTTCTTGCTAAGTTCTAGTCCAGCTTGCTATCATGAAACTGCCTGGCTAGCTGCAAGCTCTGGGGGTGTAGAGTGGCACCACCGCACCGTGAGTTGGTGCGGGGATATTTTTTGCACACTCTGCGTGGTTTTTGTAGTTTGTTGTGTTGACCGCAAAGATCCCTTTTCTATCCTCAATCTGTTTAGTTAGACTGGCCTCTCTTTGGTAAAGCCTATTTCCTGTGTTTGTGATTTCCTCTTAACTCACAGTCAATACTTGTGGGTGTCTGCTTTTACCTTTGGGGAAATTTCTCTGAGGCAGGTGTGTTGTGAATTTGGTTTTTGGGCTCTCCCGGTGGTCACTGGTGGTACTGGACTTGTGTGCTTCACTTTCTCTGTTCACCTGTTTCCATCAGGATATGGGAGTATCCTATTTAGCCTTGCTGCTCAGTTATTCTAGTGCCGGCCATCAATGTAACCAGAGCCTTTCTGTTGCATGTTCCTGCTTCTAGACTACTATCAGCTAAGTTGGTCTCTTAGTCCTAAGTTTGTTTTGCATTTTTGTTCCAGTTCACAGTTATGTTATTTTTCTGTAGCTGGAAGCTCTTGTGGGCCGAAATTGCCACTCCGGTGTCATGAGTTGACACATGAGTCTTAAAGTAATTTCGGGATGGTATTTTAATAGGGTTTTCAGCTGACCGTGAAGTTCCCTATTGTATCTTCTTGCTATCTAGTTAGCGGACCTCGCTTTGCTGAACCTACCTTCATACTACGTATGTCTTTTCCTCTGAACTCACCGTCAATATATGTGGGGGGCTTCTGTCTCCTTTTTGGGGGAATTTCCCTAGAGGTAAGCCAGGTCTGTCTTTTCCTCTATTAGGGTTAGTTAGTCCTCCGGCTGGCGCTGGACATCTAGGGATAAAACGTAGGTACGTCACCCGGCCACTGTTAGTTGTGTGATAGGTTTAGCTCATGGTCAGCTCGAGATTCCATCACCCAAGAGCTGTTCTGTTATTTATGTTCTCTGACTTTCCCTTGCCATTGGGAACCATGACAGTATGGCCGGCCAAGGGTTAAAACCGTTGGCAGAAGAAAGGAGAGAAAAAGAAGTCTGCAGATTTTTTTTTTTCCTCTGAGCTTGCTTTTTAGTTTACTCAGTTGCATTTCTGCTCTAATTGCAGCCTTTGTCTCTCTCTCTCCTTCTAATCCTTGAATGGCTCTGATCTCACCTGATTAAAATGGATCCTCAGAGTGTGGCTACAGGTTTGAATAATCTTGCTATGAAGGTTCAAAATTTACAGGATTTTGTTATTCATGCTCCTATATCTGAACCTAGAATTCCTATACCAGAATTTTTCTCCGGGGATAGATCTCGTTTCCTGAATTTCAAAAATAATTGTAAATTATTTCTTTCCCTGAGATCTCGCTCCGCTGGAGATCCCGCACAGCAGGTTAAGATAGTAATTTCCTTGCTGCGGGGTGACCCTCAAAACTGGGCATTTGCATTGGCACCCAGGGATCCTGCGTTGCTCAATGTGGATGCGTTTTTTCTGGCTTTGGGGTTGCTTTATGAGGAACCTAACTTAGAGATTCAGGCTGAAAAAGCCTTGATGGCCCTATCTCAAGGGCAAGATGAAGCTGAAATATACTGCCAAAAATTTCGTAAATGGTCTGTGCTTACTCAGTGGAATGAGTGCGCCCTGGCGGCGAATTTCAGAGAGGGTCTCTCTGATGCCATTAAAGATGTTATGGTAGGGTTCCCTGCACCTACAGGTCTGAATGAGTCCATGACAATGGCTATTCAGATTGATCGGCGTTTGCGGGAGCGCAAACCTGTGCACCATTTGGCGGTGTCTTCTGAGAAGGCTCCAGAAAATATGCAATGTGATAGAATTCTGTCCAGAAGCGAACGGCAGAATTTTAGGCGAAAAAATGGGTTGTGCTTCTATTGTGGTGATTCAACTCATGTTATATCAGCATGCTCTAAACGTACAAAAAAGGTTGATAAGTCTATTTCAATTGGCACTTTACAGTCTAAGTTTATTCTGTCTGTGACCTTGATTTGTTCTTTATCGTCAATTACCGAGGATGCCTATGTCGACTCTGGCGCCGCTTTGAGTCTAATGGATTGGTCCTTTGCCAGGCGCTGTGGGTTTGATCTAGAGCCTCTGGAAGTTCCTATACCTCTGAAGGGTATTGACTCTACACCATTGGCTAGTAATAAACCACAATACTGGACACAAGTGACTATGCGTATGAATCCAGACCATCAGGAGATGATTCGCTTCCTTGTGTTGTACAATCTACATGACGTTTTGGTGCTCGGATTACCATGGTTACAATCTCATAACCCAGTCCTTGACTGGAAAGCAATGTCTGTGTTAAGCTGGGGATGTCAGGGGGCTCATGGGGACGTACCTTTGGTTTCCATTTCGTCATCTATTCCCTCTGAGATTCCGGAATTTTTATCTGATTATCGTGATGTTTTTGAGGAGCCTAAGCTTGGTTCACTACCTCCTCACAGAGATTGCGATTGTGCCATAGATCTGATTCCGGGCAGTAAATTTCCAAAGGGTCGTTTATTTAATCTATCTATACCTGAACATGCTGCTATGCGAGAATATATTAAGGAGTCCCTGGAAAAGGGACATATTCGTCCTTCTTCATCTCCCTTAGGAGCCGGTTTTTTCTTTGTATCCAAAAAAGATGGCTCTTTGAGGCCGTGTATTGATTATCGACTCTTGAATAAAATTACAGTCAAATATCAGTATCCTCTGCCACTGCTTACTGATTTGTTTGCTCGAATAAAAGGGGCTAAGTGGTTCTCTAAGATTGATCTCCGTGGGGCGTATCATTTGGTGCAAATTAAGCAGGGGGATGAGTGGAAAACCGCATTTAATACGCCCGAGGGCCATTTTGAGTATTTAGTAATACCTTTTGGTCTTTCAAATGCCCCTTCAGTCTTTCAGTCCTTTATGCATGACATTTTCCGTGAATATTTGGATAAATTTATGATCGTGTATCTGGATGATGTTTTGATTTTTTTGGATGACTGGGATTCTCATGTCCAACAGGTCAGGAGGGTTTTTCAGGTTTTGCGGGCTAATTCCTTGTGTGTCATGGGTTCTAAGTGTATTTTTGGGGTTCAAAAGATTTCTTTTTTGGGGTACATTTTTTCCCCCTCTTCCATTGAGATGGATCCTGTCAAGGTTCGGGCTATTTGTGATTGGACGCAACCTTCTTCTCTTAAGAGCCTTCAGAAATTTTTGGGCTTTGCTAATTTTTATCGTCGATTTATAACTGGTTTTTCTGATGTTGCTAAACCTTTGACTGATTTGACCAAAAAGGGTGCTGATGTTGCTGATTGGTCCCCTGCTGCTGTGGAGGCCTTTCGGGAGCTTAAGCGCCGCTTTTCTTCCGCCCCTGTGTTGCGTCAGCCTGATGTTACTCTTCTTTTTCAGCTTGAGGTTGATGCTTCCGAGATCGGAGCTGGGGCGGTCTTGTCACAGAAAAGTTCCGACTGCTCCGTGATGAGACCTTGTGCGTTCTTTTCACGAAAATTTTCGCCCGCCGAGCGAAATTATGATATTGGTAATCGGGAGCTTTTGGCTATGAAGTGGGCTTTTGAGGAGTGGCGTCATTGGCTTGAGGGGGCTAGACATCAGGTGGTGGTATTGACCGATCACAAGAATTTTATTTATCTTGAGTCTGCCAGGCGCCTGAATCCTAGACAGGCGCGCTGGTCGTTGTTTTTCTCTCGGTTTAATTTTGTGGTCTCATACTTACCAGGTTCTAAAAATGTGAAGGCGGATGCCCTTTCTAGGAGTTTTGAGCCTGATTCCCCTGGTGATTCTGAACCTACAGGTATCCTTAAGGATGGGGTGATATTATCTGCTGTTTCCCCAGACCTGCGACGGGCTTTGCAGGAGTTTCAGGCGGATAGACCTGATCGTTGCCCGCCTGGTAGACTGTTTGTTCCTGATGATTGGAACAGTAGAGTCATCTCGGAGGTTCATTCTTCTGTGTTGGCAGGTCATCCCGGGATCTTTGGTACCAGGGATTTGGTGGCTAGGTCCTTCTGGTGGCCTTCCCTGTCTCGAGATGTACGAGTTTTTGTGCAGTCTTGTGATGTTTGTGCTCGGGCCAAACCTTGTTGTTCTCGGGCCAGCGGACTGTTGTTATCTTTGCCTATTCCGAAGAGGGCTTGGACTCACATCTCTATGGATTTTATTTCTGATCTCCCTGTTTCTCAGAAAATGTCTGTCATCTGGGTGGTGTGTGACCGTTTTTCAAAGATGGTCCATTTGGTGCCCTTGCCTAAGTTGCCTTCCTCATCCGAGTTGGTTCCTCTGTTTTTTCAAAATGTGGTTCGCTTGCATGGTATTCCGGAGAATATCGTTTCTGACAGGGGGACCCAGTTCGTGTCTAGATTTTGGCGGGCGTTCTGTGCTAGGATGGGCATTGATTTGTCTTTTTCATCTGCGTTCCATCCTCAGACTAATGGCCAGACTGAGCGAACTAATCAGACCTTGGAGACTTATTTGAGGTGTTTTGTGTCTGCGGATCAGGATGACTGGGTTGCCTTTTTGCCGTTGGCGGAGTTTGCCCTCAATAATCGGGCTAGTTCTGCCACTTTGGTTTCTCCTTTCTTTTGCAATTCGGGGTTTCATCCTCGTTTTTCTTCTGGTCAGGTGGAGTCTTCGGATTGTCCTGGAGTGGATACTGTGGTGGATAGGGTGCATCGGATTTGGGGACAGGTGGTGGACAATTTGGAGTTGTCCCAGGAGAAGACTCGGCATTTTGCTAACCGCCGTCGTCGTGTTGGTCCTCGTCTTCGTGTTGGGGACTTGGTGTGGTTGTCTTCTCGTTTTGTCCCTATGAGGGTTTCTTCTCCTAAGTTTAAGCCTCGGTTCATCGGCCCGTATAAGATTTTGGAGATTCTTAACCCCGTGTCCTTTCGATTTGACCTCCCAGCATCTTTTTCTATCCATAATGTCTTCCATTGGTCATTATTGCGCAGGTATGAGGTACCGGTTGTGCCTTCCGTTGAGCCTCCCGCTCCGGTGTTGGTTGAGGGTGAATTGGAGTACGTTGTGGAGAAGATCTTGGACTCCCGTGTTTCCAGACGGAAACTTCTGTATCTGGTCAAGTGGAAGGGCTACGGTCAAGAGGATAATTCTTGGGTGACAGCCTCTGATGTTCATGCCTCTGATTTGGTCCGTGCCTTTCATAGGGCTCATCCTGATCGCCCTGGTGGTTCTTGTGAGGGTTCGGTGCCCCCTCCTTGAGGGGGGGGGGGGGGAACTGTTGTGAATTTGGTTTTTGGGCTCCCCCGGTGGTCACTGGTGGTACTGGACTTGTGTGCTTCACTTTCTCTGTTCACCTGTTTCCATCAGGATATGGGTGTACCCTATTTAGCCTTGCTGCTCAGTTATTCTAGTGCCGGCCATCAATGTAACCAGAGCCTTTCTGTTGCATGTTCCTGCTTCTAGACTACTATCAGCTAAGTTGGACTCTTAGTCCTAAGTTTGTTTTGCATTTTTGTTCCAGTTCACAGTTATGTTATTTTTCTGTAGCTGGAAGCTCTTGTGGGCCGAAATTGCCACTCCGGTGTCATGAGTTGACACATGAGTCTTAAAGTAATTTCGGGATGGTATTTTAATAGGGTTTTCAGCTGACCGTGAAGTTCCCTATTGTATCTTCTTGCTATCTAGTAAGCGGACCTCGCTTTGCTGAACCTACCTTCATACTGCGTATGTCTTTTCAATATATGTGGGGGGCTTCTGTCTCCTTTTTGGGGGAATTTCCCTAGAGGTAAGCCAGGTCTGTATTTTCCTCTATTAGGGTTAGTTAGTCCTCCGGCTGGCGCTAGGCGTCTAGGGATAAAACGTAGGTACGCCACCCGGCCACTGTTAGTTGTGTGGTAGGTTTAGCTCACGGTCAGCTCGAGATTCCATCACCCAAGAGCTAGTCTGTTGTTTAAGTTCTCTGACGTTCCCTTGCCATTGGGAACCATGCAGTTAATATAGTTTTGTTTTAGAGTGGCTTTTTCAATTACATTTTTTTTCTCTGCATTACATTAGGTAAGCACTAGAAGCCTGTAAATGCTTTAGGCTACGTTCACATTTGCGTCTTTGGGTGCAGCGTCATCAACGGATAGCGACGCATGCGTCATGTGCCCCCTATCTTTAACATGGGAGCGCATGGACATGCGCCGGTATGCGTTGTCATGCGTTGTATGACACATGCATTTTTTTGGCGCACCAGACAGGGCACGGACGACGCTACAGGTTGCAGTTTTGATGCGTCACAATTCCGAGGAAAAAGCGCATGCAATGCACCTGCGTCGTAAATGCACCAAAAAAACCACATTAGTGTCTATGAACAACGCATAGGGCGCAGTTGCCTGCGTTGAGACGCATTTTTTTATGCATGCACCTTTTGACTTAATGTATTTTTTGGGGGGCGTTTTGGATCTTCAATTGTATAGGACAACACATGCGTCAAAAAACGCTGCGTTGTGTATGCGTTTGACATGCATTGTGCGTTGCGTCGACGCTGCGCCCAACAACGCAAATGTTAACGTAGCCTTAGCCTCCTTCACCCGTCCCTGTGATTGCAGTACTGTAGAGATCCGTGGTCTGGCAAGTGTGCCATCTATGTATATGTGTGTGACATCCGTGTGTCTGTGTGCTGTAAGTAACATGTATGGAATGCAATGCCGCATAGAAATTAGAGAATGTTAGATATTAAAGATATTCAAAGATGGAGATAAATAGTGATAAGGAACAGGATAGATAGATTAATAGATGGATAGAAAGAAATATGCCCATGAACTACGTATATAATCGGTGCTTTGTATGTCGCGACTCATATTTGGAGTCATGACAGCTCTGGTTCTGCTTTAATTTAAACATGGTTTGTACTTTTGAGCCAGCAAAGGTTAATGTCAGTTTCCTTCCTGGCAGCTGCTGTGTTGCTGGTCAGCTGATGTAGGTGGTGACCACTCCCACCATCCTTTAAATAGTCACATGAGGCATAAGCTGACTGTTGGTAATAGAGTTTGTCTCTGAAGACCAGCCTAGGAGTTTGGCTCTCTGGTGCCAAGCAGTGTATGAGCTGCTTCGGTGCAGTTTGAGTTCCTGGCAAGCAGAGGCTTTTCCTCGCCTGATACTGACCCTCACAGATGAGGTAACGGAGCTGCGGTCTCAGGTGCTGCAGCAGCTCCAGCAGGTGTATTGGTTCTTGGTCTCTGCTCATGTCCAGGCTCAATCGGAAACCCAAAATATCTCTCCCTGACAGGTTTTCTGGAGACAGATACATTTATTGAATTCAAAGAAACCTGTTAATTATACTTCAAGCTTTGTCCTCGTTCTTCCGGGAGTAAGGAGCAGCGTAAGGGGATTATAGTCCCCTTTCTCAAGGGTTATCTCCAATCCTGAGTCTTCTCCCTTCTAACCGATTCACCATCTCCGCAGTCGGTGTAAGAGTTTTTTGTGGCATTGGCGCTGGTGTATGAGAATCCTAATGGTGTCTCCCTGGCTGAGTCTCGACTCTATAAGATCAAACAGGGGGGCTGGCCGGCTTAGGAGTACTTCTCAAAGATTCAGAGATGGGCCACTGACACTCAGTTGAATGACCCTACTCTGGAGCCATTTTGTCAGGGTCTGTCAGCTAGGCTTCAAGATACTCTGGTGCAGTATGCTACTCCTGGGTTATTGGAGTCGATAGAGGCCTCAGGGAGAGACATACTCCGAATCTACCCCCTGTTGTTCTTTATAGGGTGGAGGACACACTGGTGCAGACGGACGAACCTAAGCCGGTGGGAGGAGAATCTTCTCAAACTGGGTTGCCTGCTGTTCATCGTGGGACTGGGGCATGTTTCTACTGTGGTTATATGAATCATTACATTAATGTCTGCCCATCTTATGGTCTCGGCCGTCCTTCTCGAATCTACCCTTTTTCCAGTGGAGGCAGCTAAGGTGCTACCAGAGAATAGGGTAAAGATTCAACCCTCACCCCAAGAACACCCTGAGTCTATGGGTCATCCCAGGAATAGGGATCAGGGGAGGGTGGGGGTTGCCCCTACATATAGTGAGGGTATGAGTTTGGTGACACGGGGGGATGCCGTTGTCTGTTCCTCAAGGAGATTATCGTCTGTTGGCAAACACACTCATTGAAACGTTCAAATCTGGACCTGTGTGTGAATGAGTAAGTTTGGGTGTCCACTAAAAACATCAAGTGGAAGTATTTCTCTTGGATCTGGAGTACTAGGGCTGTATCTGTTGTCAGCCATTCTCAGCTTTAGGACCTTCCAGTTAGAGTTACCCTCAGTAGTGCAGGCACATAACGTATTCCCCAGGTCATCGCTCTGGAGATTCGTTGTGCCTCTGGAGCCTATGGTTTTTCCGTCACCATCGTGCTGTGTTTGCCATAAACCTGAGGATCAGGTGACTGCGGGGTGAATCCTAGTGGGTTGAGGCAGCCTCACCCATACATCATTACTGGTGTAGTCTGGTGTTAAGGGTCTAGAGGCCCCTCATTAAAGGGGGTACTTTCACAACTCAGTTTTGGAGTCATGATATCCCTGGTTCTGCTTTGATTTAAACATGGTTTTTATTTTTTGGCCAGCAAGAGTTAATGTTTCCTCGCTGGCACTTGCTGTGTTGCTGTTCAGCTGATGTCGGTGGTGACCACTCCCACCATCCTTTAAATAGTAACATGACACATCAGTTGACTGTTGTAATAGAGTTTTTCTCTGAAGACCAGCCTAGGAATTTGGAGCTCTCTGGTGCCAGCAGTGTATCAGCTGCTTCGGTGGAGTTTGAGGTCCTAGTTCTATATCATCTGCTGTGTGCAGCTTTGCAGCAGAGGCTTGAGCTAAGTTTTCATTGTTCATTTCCGTGTCTGTCTCGTGCTTGTCACTACCCCCTGTGTTGATACCATCTGCAGTGGTGAGTCTAGCGTCTTTGCCAGCCAGTGCACTAGCCAGGGCATAGTGAGGTGAGAGCTAGGGACTAGGCTTGTGACTGCAGTGGGGGGAATGACCCGCATAGGGCATTAGGGGAGCTTAGGGATAGTCTCAGATTGTTGTTAGGAGGTGCTGCTTCTGTCGCTCTATACTGTTAGGACCTTCCTCTCCCTTTTTCCATCATGTAGTTTGTGTATTGTGCTGTCTGCCTGACTTTCCCATCCTGAGCATGACATTGTGTGCTTTTTTTCCTGTACTATTTACTGTAATATTTTTTTTTTCTTTTTTAAAAAAAGCAGCCTGGGATACCCTGTAGCCCTAAAGGTTCCAAAGGTTCCCAGGCTATTAATAAAAGCTCACTGCTGTTTGCTTAGCCTTTACTGGTTAGTTTAGGGGGGACCCAAGAAAAAAAAATGACATAGGGTCCCTCTATAATTACTAACCAGCAAAAATTAAACAGATTGCTGTGAGTGGATATTAATTGCTTGGTAATGGGCCATGGATACTGTCCCCCATACCAGTCTAAAAAATCAGCCCTTTGCCACCACAAAAACGGTGCAGCTGTAAAGTGCTCCAAATGTGGCACTTTGCCTCACTCTCTGGCCCTGGTGCGGTGGCAAGTGTGGTAATATTTGTGGTGTTCATGTCAGCTTTGTCATCAGACATCAAGCCCAGAGGTTAGTATTAAGACACCCCCATTACTAACCTCGTAGTGTAAATTGAATAAAGACACACACAGAAAAAAGTTCTTTATTTGAAACAAAAAACTACACACCCTATTTTATTCACTTATTGTAAAATTAAACATATTAAATCACAGTATACCTCACCTGTTTGCAGATAATCCATTTATCTCATGAAAAGCCCATTTCAGCTTCATCTGTATGCATTGCTGAGTGGTGGCGTGATGCAACTGCTCAGCTGTGCATCCTGGAGACACTGAGCACCACATAAGAATGGAGCTTTGGTGACCAGCAGAGACGTTGTTGAGGTTACTGCCGGTCAAAGGCTGTGATCCCTACAGTCAGCTCTGGGTGAAACAGCCTATGAACTGCGGTAACCTTAATGACGTAGCTACAAGCGGTGACTTAAAATCCTTGTGAAAAATGTACATGTGTTCACCACCATTGAATACAATGAATGTGCGTGTGTCCATATTTGAGATTCTTAAAAGCGGGTGGGTGAAGGGGGCCTTATGTTATTTTCTAACCCTATCTTTTCCATTTCAGAAAACACATCAGAGTGCATTGCAGGTGCAGCAGAAAGCTGAGGCTATGCTTCAAACTAATCATTATGATATGGATATGATTAGGGATTGTGCTGAAAAAGTAGCCTCACACTGGCAACAGTTGATGTTGAAAATGGAAGATCGTTTGAAACTTGTGAATGCCTCTGTAGCTTTTTATAAAACTTCAGAGCAGGTATGTAATTCAAAAATCAAAAATAAATAAATAAATATAACTGATCATTTGATTGCACTGATGAGGCTTCCATGTATGTAACCCATCTGTATGGCCTAAGAAGAAAAACGCACAGGGTTTCCCAAAGACTAATGTTTCACTTTTCAAGTTATAAACCAAAACCTCAAAATAGGTGCACCACACAGAACCTTACCCTGTGTTTTTTATGTCATATTTAAAAATATACAAAGACAAGACTAAATTGAAATGGTAATTTGAACTTGACCTAAAGTACATTCTGTCCACTACTGCTTGCTAGGAATCTGTTCATTACATGTTACGCAATTTAGAACATTGTGCACAGTTTCTATGTTTATATTTTTTTAAACAGCTAAATTTTACCTTCATAATCTTTAGTTTTGTTTCACACCACATTTTTGTAATCTTTAAAGGTATTGTCAGCTACTTTTATATTTATGAACTATCCCTATCGTAGGCCATCAATACCAAGTTGGTGCAGGTGCAAGGTGCCAGCTGCAGAGCAAAACATAGCTTGGTCAACTGTACAGTGACTGTGGTCGGGAATTGCACATTCTCCCATATTTGAATAAGTAGAAGTGGATCTTCAGGACCCCTCTCCGACCACTATAGTGTGCAGAGCTGTGCTGTTCCACTCTGTAGCTGATAACATCCAGCCGGTGGCATTAGGATGCTAGGTGTCGCACCCTCACAAAACTGATTTTGATGACATATCCTAAGGGCATGTACAGACATCCCTGTGTTTTCTCGTCAAAGAAAATCTGTTTGATTCTGCCAGATGTGAGCATAGTGTGATCTGATTCTCTCAAAAATTCTCCATTCTGTCATTCTGTAGAAATCAAACTGCACTCAGATGTCAGTCTGAGGAAAAAATCTGATGTGCACGGCCCCATAGCATATCATTGGTCCAAGTGTGATCCAATGTTTTGTCGGACTGCACTTGTACCCGATAGAGGTCATGTGCACAAGCCTCAAGGAAAAGTCATCAATATAAAACTAGTGGAAAACCCCTTTAACCCCTTAGTGACAGAGACAATTTGGTACTTAATGACCCAGACAATTTTACAATTTTTGCAATTCTGACCACTGTCACTTTATGAGGTTATAACTCTGGAACGCTTTAACAGATCCCGCTGATTCTGAGATTTTTCGTGACACATTGTACGTCATGTTAGTGGTAACATTTCTTCGATATTACTTGCGATTATTTATGAAAAAAATGGAAATATGGCGAAAATGTTTAAAATTTTGCAATTTTCAAACTTTGAATTTTTATGCCCTTTAATCAGAGATATATGTCCCACATGTCTACTTTACATCAGCACAATTTTGGAAACATTTTTTTTTTTTTGTTAGGAAGTTATAAGGGTTAAAAGTTGACCAGCGATTTCTCATTTTTACAACAAAATTTACAAAACCATTTTTTTTAGGGACCGTCTCACATTTAAAGTCACTTTGAGGAGTGTACATGACAGAAAATACCCAAACTTGACACCATTCTAAAAACTACACCCCTCAAGGTGCTCAAAACCACATTCAAGAAGTTTATTAACCCTTTACTTCGTTCACAGGATCTGAAACAATGTGGAAGGAAAAAATGAACATTTAACTCTTTTTTGCAAACATTTTACTTCAGAACCATTTTTTTTTTTATTTTCACAAGTGTAAAAAGAGAAAATAAAGAACAAAATTTGTTGTGCAATTTCTTCTGAATCCGCCGATAGCCCATATGTTGGGGTAAACCACTGTTTGGGCACACGGCAGGGCTTGGAAGAGAAGGAGCACCGTTTGACTTTTTCAATGCAGAATTGGCTGGAATTGAGATTGGATGCCATGTCACGTTTGGAGAGCCCCTGATGTGCCTAAACAGTGGAAATCCCCCACAAGTGAAACCATTTTGGAAACTAAGACCCCTTAAGGAACTTATCTAGATGTGTGGTGAGCACTTTGAATCCCCAAGTGATTCACAGAACGTAGAGCCGTGAAAATAAAAAATCAAATTTTTTACACAAAAATTATCTTTTCACCCACAAATTTTTATTTTCACAAGGGTAACAGGAGAAATTAGACCCCAAAAGTTGTTGTGCAATTTATCCTGAGAACGCCGATACCCCATATGTGGAGGTAAACCACAGTTTGGGTGCATGGCAGAGCTTGGAAGAGAAGGAGTTTTTCCAATGCTGGAATTGAGATTGGATGCCATGTTGCGTTTGGAGAACCCCTGATGTGCCTAAACAGTGGAAACCCTCCACAAGTGACCCCATTTTGGAAACTAGACCCATTACGGAACTTATCTAGATGTGTGGTGAGCACTTTGAACCCCTAAGTGCTTCACAGAAATGTATAACGTAGAGCCGTGAAAATAAAAAAAAAAAACATTTTTTTTTCCTCAAAAATGATTTTTTAGCTCACAATTTTTTATTTTCTCAAGGGTAACAGGAGACATTGGACCCCAAAATTTGTTGTCCAGTTTGTCCTGAGTACGCTGATACCCCACTGTTTGGGCACACATCGGGGCTTGGAAGGGAAGTAGTGACGTTTTAAAATGGAGACTTTGATGGAATGGTCTGTGGGCGTCATGTTGCATTTGCAGAGCTCCTGATGTACCTAAACAGTAGAAACCCCCCACAAGTGACCCCATTTTGGAAACTAGACCCCCAAAGAGCTTAACTAGTTGTGTGGTGAGCACTATGAACCCCCAACTGCTTCACAGAAGTTTATAATGTAGAGCCATGAAAATAAAAAATCATATTTTTTCCACAAAGATGAACTTTTCACCCGCAAATTTTACTTTCACAAGGGTAACAGGAGAAATTGGACCCCAAAATTTATTGTGAACTTTATGCTGAGTGTGCTGCTACCCCATATGTGGGGGGACCACTGTTTGGGCGCATGGCAGAGCTCGGAAGGGGGCTGGAGCACCATTTTGGAATGCAGACTTTGATAGTCGTGAAAATATTTTTTTTCCCACAAAAATGATTTTTTTAGCAGCCAATTTTTTATTTTCCCAAGGGTAACAGGAGAAATTGGACCCCAAAAGTTGTTGTGCAATTTGTCCTGAGTACGCTGATACCCCATATGTGGGGGGACCACTGTTTGGGCACACATCAGGGCTCGGAAGGGATGTAGTGACATTTTAAAATGCAGACTTTGATGGAATGGTCTGCATGTGTCATGTTGCATTTGCAGAGCCCCTGATGTACCTAAACAGTAGAAACCCCCCACAAGTGACCCTATTTTGGAAATTAGACCCCCCAAGGAACTTATCTAGATATGTGGTGAGCATTTTGAATGCCCAAGTAAAAATACTGAAGACCATTTGACTAGTTTTCTGGAAAAATAACTATGGAGAAATAGATACACTGCAATGTTATAAAAAAAGGATACTTTTTTAAATCTGTTTTTAACCACTTTATGACATCCTCCGTACATGCACAGTGAGGTGGGAGATGTGTTCCCATGTGACAATCGTGTGGGCTCACTTTCATCACCTGCACAATCATCAGCACGTGTCAGCACTGTATGAGATCTTACTCCCTGCAGTAATACCCACGGTTGTTGACATCACCGATCGAGGGCATTTAACCCCTCTGATGCCGCTGTCAATAGTGACAGCATCATCGATCAGCGTGCAGAGGGAGGATGTTCCCCCTTCTCCGATCAGCACAACGCAGTAGCATAGCTACCGGGGGAGCAGAGGCTCTGAGGGGTCCCCGGAGCTGCGTTACTTTACTGTGTTGGCGTGCACAGCAGAGAGACTTGATCTCTGAACTGCCACCCGGCCACTATGGGCAAGAAGGAGGCAGTTCTAGCCTTGGGCCCCCCACCCTTCATCCCAAGTTCAGCTGTATCGGCTAGTTGCCAATATAGTTGACAGCAATGATTAGAGAGGGAACATCACACTCGCTCTGCGTCTGACGACACTGACACAGACACTGACAGCGTACTTACATCATTACTTGGCGCCCGCTGTACTGAGATGTGCAAGGGCTCGGAGCAGTAGAGGAATGAGGAGATAAGGTGAGTATTGTATTTATTTATATTTATCTATGTGCATTGCATTATACTGTAGAGGCCTATGCGGGTGCATTATACTATATAGTGTCTTCCAGTGGGGAATGTATTATACTATATATACACTACTGTTCGAATGTTTAGGGTCACTTAAAAATGTTCTTATTTTTTAAAGAACAGCACAGTTTTTTCCAATGAAGCTAACATTAAATGATTCAGAAATACACTCTATACGTTGTTAATGTGTTTAATGACTATTCTAGCTGCAAATGTCTGCTTTTTGATGCAGTATCTTCATAGGTGTATAGAGGCCCATTTCCAACAACCATCACTCCAGTGTTCTTATGGTACTTTGTGTTTGCTAACTGTGTAAGAAGGCTAATGGATGGTAATAATACCCTTGAAATCCCTTGTGCAAGTATGTTAGCACAGCTGAAAACAGTTTGGCTGATTAGAGAACCTATAAACCTGGCCTTCCTTTGACCTAGTTGAGAATTTGTAGCATATTATTTGTTTGTTCCATTAAACTCTCAAAATGGCAAGATAAAAGAACTTTCATGTGAAACTCGACAGTCTATTCTTGTTCTTAGAAATGAAGGCTATTCCATGCGAGAAATTGCCAAGAAACTGAAACTTTCCTACAATGGTGTGTACCACTCCCTTCAGAGGAGAGCACAAACAGGCTCTAACCAGAATAGAAAGAGAAGTGGGAGGCCCCGCTGCACAACTGAGCAATAAGACAAGTACATTAGAGTCTGTAGTTTGAGAAATTGTTGCCTCACAGGTCCTCAACTGGCAGCATCATTAAATAGTACATGCAAAACGCCAGTGTCAATGTCTACAGTGAAGAGGCAACTCCGGGATGCTGGCCTTCAGGGCAGAGTGGCAAAGAAAAAGTCATATCTGAGACTGGCTAATTAAAGGAAAAGATTAATATGGGCAAAAGAACACAGGCATTGGACAGAGGAATATTGGAAAAAAAGTGTTGTGGACAGACAAATCCAAGTTTGAGGTGTTTGGATCACACAGAAGAACATTTGTGAGACGCAGAACAACTGAAAAGTAAACCTCCAAATTATGCAAAAACTACTTAGGGAAGAAACAGGCAGCTGGTATTCTATCTGTAATGGAGTGGCCAGCATAGTCACCGGATCTCAACCCCATTTAGCTGTTGTGGGAGCAACTTGACCGTCTGGTACGCAAAAAGTGCCCATCAAGCCAAACCAACTTGTGGGAGGGGCTTCTGGAAGCATGATGTGAAATTTCTCCAGATTACCTCAGCAAATTAACTGATAGAATGCCAAAGGTCTGCAATGCTGTAATTGCTGCAAAGGGAGCATTCTTTGACAAAAGCAAAGTTTGAATTAGAAAATTATTATTTCAAATAAAAATCTTTTTTTTCTAACCTTGTCAATGTCTGGACTAGATTTTCAATTCATTTGGCAACTCATTTGATTAATAAAAGTATGCGTTTTCATGGAAAACACAAAATTGTCTGGGTGACCCTAAACTTTTGAACGGTACTGTAGAGGCCTATGTAGAGTGTATTATACTGTATGGAGCCCTATGGGGAATACATAATCCTATATAGAGTCTGCCTATGGAAAGTGCATTATACTATAGAGGCCTATTGGGGTGCATTATTCTATGGAGGCCTATGGGGTTGCACTATACTATAAAGAGTCTGCTTATGGGGATGAACCTTTTTGTATAGTATGCCTATGGTTCATTATACTATATAGAGTCTGCCTAGTTTAATGTGTTGCGGCTGTGTGACAGTCACAACACATGTATGGAGAGCCTGTTTGTTGTGATTATCACACAGCCTGGACACATGCAGCATCTGTAACAAAGAATACTGCGGTGTTGCTATCAGTGTGTCAAGAGTGGGAGAAGAGGGTTGCATTGACAATCCATCACAATAGGTAGCACTTTGAACAGATTTTATATGTAGTCATACACGTGTAAATAACTAATGAAAGAATAAAGTTACATTAAAACCAAACACACCATTGTTTTTCTTGTGAAATTCTCAATAAGTTTGATGTGTCACATGACCCTCTTTCTATTGGAAAAAATAAAGTTGGATCCGAAATGGCCGACTTCAAATTGGCGGGCATTGCATTCTGTGTCTTTTTCGGGGCATATGTCCGAAATACCCTGCAAAACGGGGTACGAATGCATGTGCCGACAGGGCCAATATGGTGATGGCAGAACAAACTTGCGCGCTGCCATGCACTTTTTTCGGGAGTGTACGCGTACAGAAGGAGGGCACTCATGCAGTCTACTCACTTATCTATTCTACAAGACTGGTATCTACCACTGACCAAATGGCGATAATATCAATGTTGGTCTTTGTATAGAGTATTTTCAGTAACAGAGCAGTCATCTACTGAGTTTCTTGTACATCCACTATTAGGGTGCAACACCATAGTTGTAGTCAGGATTACCTGGCTAGGGACCCACTCAGAAGTTTCCCCCCTCCCTGAACAAAAAACCTAGCTATGCCCCTGACACAGTGTAATTGTATCGATGGTTTCCATGGTGACTCAGGGCCATCAGGTGGTCATGGAGTTACCCAGGTACAATGTTGTGTAAGTTCTGACACACCTCCTACAAGTGTGCACTGCACTTAGCTTTTGTCCTGGGATGCAAAAGCACTGCAGAATATTAGATCAGCGATCAGACACTGGAATATTTATGTTCCATCCTGGGACAAGGAAAAAAAAAAGGAAATATATATTTGAAAAAAAAAAAAAAAAACCTCTTAATGACCGCTGATGCGCATTAAAAAGGCAGTTGTAAAATGGCAATCAGGAATAAGGAAATAGCGCTTCTCAGTAGCCGCAACGTCAGCTGTACACGATTAGGGACAATTAACCCGTCTCCGACTTCGGTTCTTCATTTATGCCAATGTCAGACTCCTTCCCTTTAATGTGAGCTCCGGCAGTGAGCCCACAATGTTTCTGGCACATGTCAGCTGTTTTGAACAGCTGACATGTGCCCCGAACAGCCACGGGTGGAATCTCGATCCACCCGTGGCTATTAACTTGTGAAATGCCGCTATCAAACGCTAACAGCGGCATTTAGCATGCATTTCCAGCAATTGTGCCACAAATTTGCCCACCATTGACCCTGCCACGTGATCACAGGTCACCAGTGGGTTGGCATGACAACCACAGGTCTCCTGCCAGCTTGCAATGAGTGCCACCCGGTGGCCGGTGCTAATGGCAAGTGAGCAATTCTACTACATACAGGTGATCTGATCATCACCTGTATGTAGAAGAGCCAATCGGGTTATGGCCGCTTCTGTCCTCCCATCCATGGAGACTATTGAAGCATTCCAAATGTGAAAAAAAAATGTTTCTAAAAATATATAAAATTTCAAATCACTCCCCTTTTGCCCCATTCAAAATAAAACAAATAAAAAATAAATCAAACATGCACATACTTGGTATCGCCGGGTTCATAATCGCCCGATCTGTCAGTAAAACAAAGGACTAACCTGATCGTTAAACGGCGTAAGGAGAAAAAATGTCAAAACACCAGAATTTAGTTTTTTTCGTCCCCACGGCATTGCATTAAAATGCAATAAAGGGCAATCAAAAGATTGTATCTGCACCAAAATGGTATCATTAAAAACATCAGCTTGGTGCACAAAAAATAAGCCCTCGCCCAACCAGAGATCACGAAAGATGGAGACGCTATGGGTATCGGAAAATGGCATTTTTTTTTTTTTTTTTTTACTAAGTTTGGAGGTTTTTTTTCACCACTCAGATAAAAAAGAAACTTAACATGTTTGGTGTCTATGAACGCAAAATGACCTGGAGAATCATAATGGCAGGTCAGTTTTAGCATTTAGTGAACTAAGTAAAAAAGCCAAACAAAAAACAAGTGGGAGATTTGTTTGCAATTTATCCACACTTGGAATTTTTTCCCCATTTTTTTGAGTACACGACATGGTAAAACCAATGGTGTCGTTCAAAATTACAACTAGTCCCGCAACAAAATAAACCCTCACATGGCCATTTTGACCAAAAAATAAAAAAGTTATGGCTCTAGGAAAAAGGGGAGCAAAAAAATGAAAATGCCAAACAAAAAATACCTCTAGTCGTTAAGGGGTTGATATCTTAAATACCGCCGTCAATTCTGATGGCGATTTTTAACTAATTATAACACACCCCTTCACCCCTTGTAACCAACAGACCCCCATGATGAGAATCATGGGTTCCGATGGTTACCATGGTACCCTGAGGCCATGTGATGACCCCAAGGAACGATGTCTCACAGGCACAGTCAGTAAGGGCACAATGTATGGGCACTAAACTGGCATGTTTGCAATTTCCAGAAAAAAAGCATGGCATGCATGTTACAAAATAGTCACTTAAGCCGCAGATTAATTCATTGAGACGTGCAATTTCTACAAAAGGTTCACTTTTGGGGATTTTCTACTGTTCTGGCAGCGGTCTGCAAATGTCACCCTCAAACTATTTTAGCGAAATCTCTGTGCTCCAAAAGCCAAATAGCTCAACAAATTATGGGGTATGTTTACCTATTATCTGTTGTGAAAATTACAAATTTGGGGCTGAAACAACATTTTTGTGAAAAAAATAATATAATTTTTCATTATGACCTAATGTTATGAAATTATGCGTAGTACCTGTAGGTTCAAAATGCTCACCATACCCCTGGATAAAATCCTTGACGGGTGTACTTTCCAAATTGGGATCACTTATGTGGGGTTTACACTATTTAGGAACATCAGGGGCTCTCCAAACGTGACATGACGCCCTCAGACCATTTAATCAAAGTCTGCGTTCCAAAACGTCACTGTTAGAATCTGTTTTGGGTTGTCTTAGGTCAGGTGATTTTATCACCCTTTATTACCCAGCACCTGCCTCCCATTCCTTGCTGGACAACAGTGTTAATCCGCTAGAGTTTGGCTTGGTGCTTTGATAGGTTTCTGTGTTGGATTTTACGCAGTTCTGGGACCTCTGGTTCTGCTATCCTTAGTTTTTGTTTTCAGTTAGTTTCTGCAGCCTTCTCTGTGTTTTCTATTATGAGGTGACCTGTTTTTATACCCAGTCCTTAGATCTTTTAGGGACCTCCTTCCCCCTATCTATAGGTCTTCGCTTGAGATTAACCTAGGATCGTCGGTGGGTCTATTCGCAAGGAATGGGTTGCCCACTCCATCGTAGGGTATCAGCCTAGTCTCAGTGCAGTGTCAGTTTTCCTCCTTCTATCCTATTTCAGTGTTGCAATTCCGTAACAGTCACTCCTTCCTTTCTGAGCCCTGCCGAGCACCAAAATAGTAGTTTTCACCCACATATGGGGAATCTGTGTAATCACACAACAAATTAATGTTGAGGTCTATTTTTCCTGTTATCTTTGTGAAAATAAAAAAAATTGTGTCTGAAAGTACATTTTTGTGGGAAAAAATAGATTTTTTATTTTCACGGCTCTGCGTTATAAACTTCTCCCAGTGGGTTCAAGGTGCTCACCACTCATCTAAATACATTTCTTGTGGGGTTTAGTTTCCTAAATTGGGTCACTTATTGGGGGTTTCCAGTGTTTAGGCACATTAGAGGCTCGCCAACACAGCATGGCGTCTGCTATCGATTTCAAATATGCTTCTTACCTTTTTTTTTAGTTTGTCACCGCCATTGATCTGAACTTACTCTACTGTTTGATCTGATTTAACCCCTTAACCCCTGAGGGTGGTTAGCACATTGTTGACTGGGCCAATTTTTACAATTCTGACCACTGTCCCTTTATGAGGTAATAACTATATGAGGTAATGACTCTGGAACACTTCAACAGATCCCAGTGATTCTGACATTGTTTTCTCGTGACATCACATTTAAAGTCACTTTGAGGGGTCTTTATGATAGAAAATACCCAAAAGTGACACCATTCTAAAAACTGCACCCCTCAAGGTGTTTAAAACCACATTCAAGATGTTTATGTCTGCTGTCTCTAACATCATGTCCTCCCTCTACTTGAAACTAAATCTCTCCAAAACGGAACTTCTCGTGTTTCTCCCTTCTACTAACCTCACTCTACCCAACATCAAAATTACCCTGGAGGGTTCAACCATAACTCCCAAGCAGCATGCCCGCTGTCTTGGGGTCATATTTGACTCCGAACTTTCCTTTACTCCCTATATTCGATCATTCACTCGCTCTTGTCACCTGCATCTTAAAAACATCTCGAGAATCCAACCTTTTCTCACCGTTGAAACTGCTAAGACTCTTACTGTCACTCTTATTCATTCTCGTCTGGACTACTGCAACTCTCTTCTAATCGGTCTCCCTCTTACCAAACTTTCTCCTCTCCTATCCATCTTGAATGCTGCAGCCAGAGTCATATTTCTGTCCAGCCGCTTCACCGATGCCTCCATCTTGTGCCAGTCATTACACTGGCTACCTATTCGCTACCGGGTCCAGTATAAACTCATCTCTCTCACCCACAAAGCTCTCCACAGTTCTGCACCACCTTCTATCTCTTCTCTCATCTGTCTATCGCCCTACACGTGCCCTCCATTCTACAAACGACCTAAGACTAACATCCCCCGTAATCCAAACCTCACACCTCCGTCTCCAAGACTTCTCTCGTGCTGCGCCAGCTCTCTGGAATGCACTTCCCCAGACGATCAGACTGATACCTAGCCCCGACCTATTCAAGCGAGCTTTAAAAACCCATCTCTTCAAACAAGCCTACCACACCAACTACTCAGTAAACTAACTTTGCCCTGTTCCCTCCCTCCAAATATTACTCTGAATCTGCACCCTACTATTCATCTGTCTCCACACCCTCCATGCACACGATAACTGCACTTGATACTTGACTATTGCACTTAAACACATGGGCTGATGACCGGATCATGCAGCTTTGTATGAAAATCCCTATGCATTATAATTGCCAGACCTGAAATAACAAGCACTTTTCACCTATTGTATCCCCCCATTTCCTTGTAGATTGTAAGCTTGTGAGCATTGACCTCACTCCTAATGTCACTGTTTAAATTGTCTTAACTCGTACTGAATTTATTGTTTGTTTGTACATGTCCCCGCTTAATTGTAAAGTGCTGCGGAATATGTTGGCGCTATATAAATAAAAATAATTATTCTTATTATTTATTAACCCTTCGGGTGCTTCACATGAATTTTTTTGTAATGTTTAAAAAAATGAGCATTTAACTTTTTTTGACAAAAAAAATTCCGTCAGATACATTTTTTTTACCAAGGGTAACAGGAGAAACTGGACCCCAAAAGTTGTCCTATCAGCCACCGCCTGCTGTCTTTTTTATTACTTAAATGTAAATCTCATCATTCTCCCCTGCTTGCGTTGATCGATTCATTAACGTCGATCGTTATCATTTTTTAATGTTTTGGCACTTTTATACAATAAAAACTATTTTACATAAAAAATAATTATTTTTGCATCACTTTATTTTGAGAGCTATAACTTTCTTATTTTTCCGGTGATGTAGCTGTTTTGGAGGATTGATTTTTGCGGGACAAGATGACATTTTCAGCTGTACCATCTGTCTTTTTGATTGCGTGTTATTCCACTTTTTGTTCAGTGGTATGATGATAAAGCATTTGCTTTTTGCCTTGTTTTTTTTTTTTTTTGTATGGTGTTCACCAAAGGGGTTAACTAGTGGGACAGTTTTATAGGTCGGGTCATTACGGACGCGGCAATACCAAAAATGTGTACTTTTATTGTTTTATTTTATTTTTTTCATTCAAATATTTATTTAATGACAAAATAAATATGTATTTATTTTTTATTGTTATTTTTAAAAAATATTTTTACAATTATTTAAAAAAATAATAATAATTCTAAGTTTTACCCTTTTTCAAACTGTGGGACTATAATTTTTTGCAGGCTGATCGCTTCTATAGCATGCAGATGAAGCAGCTGTTATGTTTACTGAGGCAGGGACAAGAGTGGACCCTCTGGACCGTGGAAGGCGACCCTCCGGACGAGCGAGCCCGGTGTTAACCAACCCCTATACAGGGACTGTTTAGGAGCAAGCCCGGAGTATACCAGACCACGGTAGCAGATACCAGGAGAGACGGCTCTTGATAGGGAAATAAAACAGAAGAGGGGACAAAGCAAGAATCCGGGAAATAAGGGAGATGAAAACCAGGAGTAGTGGGAATGAGCTGAAGATGACCAGAGACGGGAACGGTACTGTAGGAAAAAAGGAAGAGAAGGTTAATCAAGTAGAAGCTGGAGAGCGAGCACAGGGCAAGGGGGGAAGGAACGAGTGCAGAACCGGTGCGGAGATACAGAGCTCAAAGACAAAGGCGGCCGGAGACAAAAGCAAAGAGCTAAAGACACTCAGGCACCTCCTAGCAGGGGAGGTGGCCTGAAATACTGTGCTCTCTTCAGGGATAGGTAGTTGGAAGCCCACGTGGAGGAAAAAATCTGGCGCAGGAATCCGGGGCCGGGAGCATGATCTAGCGCCGAAGCCTGCGCAGAAGCAGACATCCCACGGCGAGAAGGAGGCGCGCGCCGGGGACGAGTGTGCCACTGACCGGAAGCTGGAGCGCGAGGAAGAGCGGCGACGGGGGAAGGTGACGCAGCCCAGGAGGAGGAAGGGACAGTGCGCCGGGACCCGGAAGAGGAGCGGGTGCTGTGAACAGATGCGGCAGCAGAAGCAACAAGCCGGGAGCCAGGAACGGAGCGGTGAGTATGAATCGTAACAGTACCCCCCTCTTTAAAATCCCCTCCCTTAGATTTAGCGAGAAATTTGTTAAGAAGACGAGGTGCATTGATATTCTCTCGAGGTTCCCACGATCTCTCCTCAGGACCGAAACCCTTCCAATCCACCAGGAAAAAGTCTCTCACACGAACCCTCTTCTTGGCTAAAATATCCCTCACCTCAAAAATGTTATCGGCATGGAGAGGCTGAGGAGAGGTACAGGAAGAAGGATGGAAGCGGTTAAGGATAACAGGTTTGAGCAGAGACACATGAAAAGTATTGGGAATATGGAGCGAGACAGGCAACTTCAGCTTGTAGGCGACTTCTTTGACCCGACTCAGAACCTCAAAGGGACCGATGAAACGAGGACCAAGTTTGTAGGAAGGAATCTTGAGCCTTATGTAACGTGAGGCAAGCCAAACCTTATCGCCGGGCAAGAATGGAGAAGAGTCTAAACGTCTCTTGTCAGCATGTCTCTTCATTTTAACAGACGCCATCTCGAGAGCCTTTTTAACTTCACCCCATATTGCTGAGAAATTTAAAGTCAAAGAGTCTGCGGCTGGAACTCCTGTTGTGGAAGAAATCGGAAGACGCATATTCGGATGTTGACCAAAGATGACAAAAAAAGGAGATTTAGCTGAAGACTCATTAGAGTGATTGTTATAGGCGAATTCGGCCCAAGGCAGAAGGCTAACCCAATCATCCTGGTGGGAATTGGTGAAGTGACAAAGATAGGCAGCCACAATCTGATTCGTTCGTTCAGCTTGACCATTAGTTTGAGGGTGATAGGCAGAAGAAAAATCTAGAGACACCTTCAAAAGCTTGCATAGTGCCCTCCAAAAACGAGATGTAAACTGAACTCCTCGGTCAGACACGATGTTCTGAGGAAAACCATGAAGTTTGAAGATAGTTGAAATGAAGATTTTCGCCAATTCCGGAGCTGAGGGAAGTCCAGGCGAGGGAATGAAATGGGCCATCTTGGAGAACCGATCTACCACCGTAAGGATGACTGTACAACTTGAGGATTTCGGTAAATCGGTAATGAAGTCCATGGCGATGTGTTGCCACGGACTAGAAGGCACTGGAAGAGGGAGCAACCCTCCACGGGGTAACTGTCTCGGCACTTTGCACTTTGCACAAGAGGGACAAGAGGCGACAAACTCTTTGATATCCTGTCGTAACGAAGGCCACCAATAGTAGCGGGAGACGAGAAGGAGAGTTTTCTTAACTCCGGCATGGCCTGCCAATTTAGAGGAATGTCCCCAGCGTAGCACTGTTTCTCTGTCATTTTTAGTGACTAAAGTCTTACCCGGAGGAGGACAGATCACCCCTAAAGGGGCTACAGTAACGATCTTACTGGGATCCATGATATGAGCCGGCTCCTTGTCGAGGTCCTCTGGCTGCAAAAGTCTAGACAGAGCGTCTGCTTTGACGTTTTTGTCACCAGACCGAAAGCGAAGCTCGAAGTCGAAACGGGCAAAGAACAGGGACCATCGAGCCTGCCGAGGATTAAGTCTGTGCATGGTTTGAAGATAGGCCAGGTTCTTATAGTCAGAAAAAATCACAAAAGGATGAACGGCTCCTTCAAGAAGATGTATCCACTCCCCCAGAGCCAACTTTATGGCTAAGAGTTCTCGGTCCCCAATGGTATAATTACGTTCCGAAGCTGAAAATGTCTTGGAAAAGAAGCCGCAGGGAACCAGTCGACCTGTAGAGGTTTTTTGGGAAAGCACTGCTCCGGCACCTGTGGAAGAGGCATCCACCTCGAGAACGAATGGTTTATTGATTTCAGGATGGTGTAACACTGGGGCGGAGGAGAAGGACTGTTTCAGAAGCACAAAGGCTTTTTCAGCCTCCGGAGGCCATGTCTTCGGGTTGGAACCTTTATGGGTGAGAGCAGTAAGAGGGCGCACTACAGAGGAGAAATGTGAAATAAATTGCCTGTAGTAGTTGGCGAACCCTAGAAACCGTTGGATGGCTTTTGTTCCATAGGGACGTGGCCAATTGAGAATAGCGCTCACCTTCTCCGGATCCATTTTGAGACCAGTATCCGAAATGATGTATCCCAAAAAGGGCAAGGAAGCTTGTTTGAAGAGGCACTTCTCATACTTGGCGTAAAGACGATTCTCTCTTAAACGTTGCAGAACCAGACGGACGCTTCTTCTGTGAGAAGGTAGATCTGCCGAAAAAATCAGGATGTCGTCTAAATACACCACAACACAGGAATAAAGAAGGTCTCAAAAGATGTCATTCACAAATTCTTGGAAGACTGCGGGAGCATTGCAGAGGCCGAATGGCATGACTAGGTATTCGTAATGCCCGTCCCGGGTGTTAAAGGCAGTCTTCCATTCATCGCCAGAGCGGATTCGAACAAGATTGTAAGCACCCCGAAGATCTAGCTTCGTAAAGATTCGCGCCCCTCTTAGTCGATCGAAGAGCTCAGGAATAAGAGGCAGCGGATATTTATTCTTGACCGTAATGTTGTTCAAGCCCCGGTAATCAATGCAGGGTCGAAGAGATCCGTCCTTCTTCTTGACAAAGAAGAATCCCGCACCAGCGGGGGAAGAAGACTTTCAAATGAATCCTCTAGCTAAGTTCTCTTGGACGTATTCGGACATAGCTTTGGTCTCGGCGGGAGATAACGGGAAGATTCTCCCTCTGGGAGGAGTGGAGCCGGGAAGAAGCTCGATCAGGCAATCATAGGCCTGGTGCGGAGGAAGACTCTCGGCTTCTTTTTTATCAAAGACATCCATGTAGGACCAGTATGGAGTAGGTAGTCTGGAGGGAACGGGATCAGTTGAAAACGAAACTACAGGACAAACGGGAAGAAGACATTTTCTTTGACACGTAGATCCCCAACGGAGCACATCCCCCGACCGCCAGTCCAGAGTAGGTTCGTGTGTACGGAGCCAAGGAAGACCTAGAAGCAGAGCATGGGTTAGATTAGGTAAGACATAGAGAGTAATCTTCTCACGATGAAGAGCCCCGATACGCAGTTCAATCTCTTCCGTAACCATGGTAATGGTGTCTTGCAAGGGTCTCCCATCCACAGAGGTAATCAGACGAGGAGGGTCCAAAGAAAGAACTGGAACGCGAAGCCTCCGAACTGCCACAAGACTGATAAAATTGCCTGCCGCGCCCGAATCCACATACGCGAGCTCAGAAAAGCGCTTTTGATTGAGGACAAGCAAGACAGACAAGAACAAAGGTTGAGAGGAGTCAGAATCACCTAGGGAGGCCTCTCTTACCTGTCCTAGGCGGAGGAGTTTTCCGGCCTCTCAGGACATGCCCGTAGTAAGTGTGAAGCGCTACCGCAGTAGAAGCAGAGTCCCTGGGAACGTCTCTCCCGACGGCGTTGCTCTGCCATCTTGACTCGGTCGACCTGCATTGGTTCTGGTACGGATGCTGTAGGTGACGACGAGGACCTGGGACTCCCTGACCTGCGGAGGGGTGGTAGAGTGCGAACAGACCTCCTCTCTCTAGCGGACTCACGTGATCGCTCTTGAAAGCGTAGGTCAATGCGCGTGGAGAGGGATATGAGGTCCTCTAAAGAGGTTGGGGTATCTCGTCCAGCCAACTCATCTTTAATTCGACTGGACAGACCTCGCCAGAAGGCGCCAACCAAGGCCTCGTTATTCCACCCTAACTCAGAGGCCAGGGTACGGAAGTGAATGGCATATTGGCCAACTGATAGAGAGCCCTGCTGAAGATTGAAAAGCGACTCAGTTGTGGAAGCTAAGTGTGTGGGCTCGTCGAAAACCTTGTGGAAAGTCTCTAAAAAAGAGGCCAATTGAGAGACTACAGGATCATCCCGCTCCCACAGGGGATTGACCCAGGCCAAAGCCTCTCCTTCCAAATGAGAGACTATAAAAGCCACTTTGGCTCGGTCAGTGGGATATTGCTGGGGCAGGAGCTCAAAGTGGAGACAACATTGGTTCAGAAATCCCCTACAGAGTTTGGGATCCCCGTTAAACCTAGGAGGTTTGCCAAGGCGAGGTGGCGGATGAGGCGAAGGAGAAGAATTAGAGTCCTGCGGGACCTGAGCGGAAGCTGCGGAGACGGACTGCAAATTAAATAAACGATCGTCTATGGAAGCCATGTAAGACAGCATACGCGCCTGCGTATCGCGCTGTTGAGAAAGTTCTTGCTGCAGTCTCGCAATTTGATTAGCATTAACCGGGTCGGCGGTCTGTATAGAAGTCAGGCGAGACTCCATGTTTTTCATGAAGGACATAATGCACTGTTGATTGTCGCGCAAGTGCGACAATTCCTTCTGAGCAGAGAATGTGGCACCTGCAGGGTCCATGGCCTGAGTGTGCTGTTATGTTTACTGAGGCAGGGACAAGAGTGGACCCTCTGGACCGTGGAAGGCGACCCTCCGGACGAGCGAGCCCGGTGTTAACCAACCCCTATACAGGGACTGTTAAGGAGCAAGCCCGGAGTATACCAGACCACGGTAGCAGATACCAGGAGAGACGGCTCTTGATAGGGAAATAAAACAGAGGAGGGGACAAAGCAAGAATCCGGGAAATGAGGGAGATGAAAACCAGGAGTAGTGGGAATGAGCTGAAGATGACCAGAGACGGGAACGGTACCGTAGGAAAAAAGGAAGAGAAGGTTAATCAAGTAGAAGCTGGAGAACGAGCACAGGGCAAGGGGGGAAGGAACGAGCGCAGAACCGGTGCGGAGATACAGAGCTCAAAGACAAAGGCGGCCGGAGACAAAAGCAAAGAGCTAAAGACACTCAGGCACCTCCTAGCAGGGGAGGTGGCCTGAAATACCGTGCTCTCTTCAGGGATAGGTAGTTGGAAGCCCACGTGGAGGAAAACATCTGGCGCAGGAATCCGGGGCCGGGAGCATGATCTAGCGCCGAATCCTGCGCGCCTGCGCAGAAGCAGACATCCCACGGCGAGGAGGAGGCGTGCGCCGGGGACAAGCGTGCCACTGACCGGAAGCTGGAGCGCGAGGAAGAGCGGCGACGGGGGAAGGTGACGCAGCCCAGGAGGAGGAAGGGACAGTGCGCCGGGACCCGGAAGAGGAGCGGGTGCTGTGAACAGAGGTGGCAGCAGAAGCAACAAGCCGGGAGCCAGGAACGGAGCGGTGAGTATGAATCGTAACAGCAGCATCTGCATGCTATAGAAGCTTTCAGCGCTGCAGTTTCTGTACAGTGACCTCAGAGACTTCCTGGCATGTACTGCGCATGACAGGAATTTTCTCAGCACTGGAGACCCGGATGTCATCATGACGACATCGGGTCTCCATGGCAGCGATCGGGACCCCACGTCATGCCGCGGGATCTCCAATCCAAAGGCAGAGGGGCTGTAAGCCCTCTGCCTGCTCCCAGAATTCTGTGATTGTGTTTGATCGCAGCATTTCAGGGGTTAAAGAGCCAGGAGCGGTCTATGACCACTCCTGGCACTTAGTGCCGGGTGTCAGCTGTGAGAATCAGCTGACACCTGGCTGCGATCGGCCGCATACACGGGTGATTACGTACTATCTTGTCCATGGTCAGAAGACTGGCCAAGTGCACATGGACATGATAGTTCTTCGGATGGCAGAAAGGAGTTAATGGATAAAAATGCCCCGACAGTGTATCATTTATCTGAACAGATTCTGCTATGTGTGTGGTTCAGTGACTCTAGCGAAGAGTCACGTGTTTGCCTAGTCACGCCTCTCCAGGCTTTCCTTGGTCGATGGCACCGTGGTTTGACCACCATTTCAATTACACTCCATATAGTTCTATTAGCTTATAATAACCAGAATTCTGGTCATTATAATGACAAGACATTTTTAGCATGTACATTATATCAAGGGCTTTAACTGAAAAATTGCTTTTACTAATTTGGAATTACAACCATACTCTCTTCCTTTTTTAATTTTTGAATGAACAGATAATCTTTAATTTTGGTGCTTCCTACCACAAACATACATTTTGTTCCAAGACTTGTTTTTTAGTGCTCTGAGTTGGCATTATATTGATACCATTTTGGGATACATATGACACTTTGGTCTCTTTTTATATCAATTTTTGAGGAAATGGGAGTTCAGCAACTGAAAAAAAGCGGCAATTATGGCATTCCAGTTTTCTTTTCCTCATGGAGTTTAATAACAATACGGTTTAAATAATTGTATATTTTGATCTGACGATTTAGGACATGACAATACCAAATATCTTTATTGTTTATTTTATTAAGGGTGAATGGGGTAGATTTAAACTTTATTTATTGTAGTATATCACATGGATAAGTTATTGAAGGGGTCCATGCGTCTCCCAAAATCTTACTATATGCTGAGGATAGCCAGATAGGACAAGGTTAAATCCTTGCAATATTGATCCTGATGAGGTGCACCAGGCTATGTTTTCACCTTAATATCTCAGCCAGGTGCTTAAAAGCTGCAAATATTTCTGGTTAAACAATTTAGTACATTTTAACCCTGCATTAGGGGCATCTCTGGCACTCACCTATATATCTAGTTATCTCAATTTCAGGACTCTAAAAGTAAACAATGACCTTCATAAGAATGTATTAAAAAAGTACACAAAATGAGATGCAAAACAGCTCATTTAATAACCACACAAGTAATAAAACAAAAATGACCCAAATTTCACAAAATAGCCTCCAGTTTTCAGAACATAACTATTACTAAACATCAAAATTAGGGAAAAAAGCTTAATTGTAAAACACTTAGATACAACTGAATTCAATTTCACTCAGATTCAGATGTTAATAGCTCAGCAGAAGAAACATTGGCAGAGAGAAAAGCAAGGTTGGCAGATCATATTATCATATCATATCAGAGATTATTTTTACCTGTTCAGGCGCAATGTGCCTGAAAGGCTATTTCTAAGAAAACCCTCTTATTTTTAAGAAAATGCTACTTATTTCTATTAAATATCCACAATCTTGCATTATTCATACAAAATAAACAATTGTGATGGGAAAAAATAGAAAGTGCAAACTTTCAAAAGTGAGAACCATCAGGCGCAATGAGCAATAGAGGCCACTGTGACACACCTACTCCTCGCAAGGGCTGTGGTAAAACTGAGTGTGTGGGGGTGGGGGTTCAAGAAGCACCTAAAGATAGGAAGGTACTGTTAGGGATTCCCTACTTCCTTAGAGAGGAGGGGGAAAGAAATATGTGTGGTCAGTGCCTGTCAGGTCTATTGCGCCTAACGCAGGGTTAAAAACATATCAGGCACAGCAACACCAAAATGCCAAAAGCTTAACCTGTCATGTTGAAAATGGTATATGGTCTGCATGCAGGGTATTGTATAGCAGGAAGAGCTGGTCAGATTGAAATATTTATTTGTGGGAAATGTTTTAATAACATTTGCATTTTTTTTCATTGAAATCCATGGTGTTTGTCTGCATATGAGTTCCATTGGCATTTCTTTTCACTGATGACAGTCCATGAATGATTGTGCATGCCTATACCTACGGTATATACAGTTGTGTTCAAAAGTTTACATACCCCGGCAGAATTTTTGCTTTCTTAGCATTTTTTCAGAGAATATGAATAACACCAGCACTTTTTCTCCACTCATGATTAGTGGTCGGGTGAAGCCATTTATTGTCAAACTACTGTGTTTTCTCTTTTTAAATCATAATGACAACCCAAAACATCCAAATGACCCTGATCAAAAGTTCACATACCCTGGTGATTTTTGCTTAATAACATGCACAGAAGTTGACACAAATGGGTTTGAATGGCTACTAAAAGTAACATCTTCACGTGTGACCTGTTTGCTTTTAATCAGTGTGTGTGTGCATAAAAGCTGAGTGAGTTTCTGGGATCCAGAGAGTCTCTTGCATCTTTCATCCAGTCAATGATGTTTCTGGAATGTGCAGAGAGGGTCTCCCCTACCTCCGTACTGCGCAGCCAGCAATCAAGCAGTGTCTAAATTAATATGCCTTGGAGATTGCAGTCACACAGCTCAAGAGTTGTGGACAGCTATCCAGGTCGAGGTAGGCTACTTTCACACATCAGGTTTTTGCCGTCAGGCTGAATCCGGCGAATTTTGAAAAAAACAGAACTGGTGAAAGCTGCCGCCAGATTCGTTTTTTCTCATGGACTTGTATTAGCGCCGGATTGCGCCGGATGGCCTCATGATGCGTTTATCACCGGCGTCTGGAAAAAACGTAGACAGTAACGTTTTTTGTCTGCGACGAAAAAGCAGACAGTGCCGGATCCGGCTCTTCCGTTTTTTTTTGCTAGATTGGAAGCCTATGGGCGCCAGATTCTGTTTTTTTTTAACTGAGCATGCTCCGATACAATTGGCCAGCCCCCAGGAAACAGATATAAACACTGCCAGTGAGGCCTTCACTCATCCATTTACCAGCCAGCAAGCAAGACACAGACCTGCCACCTGAGCTGAAACCTGCCACCAGAGCTGAACCCTGCCACCAAAGCTAAACCTGCTACCAGAGCTGAACCTGCCACCGGCCAGCAGCCAGAGAGCAGCCATGAACCAGCCAGCCACAGTGTGCCAGCAGCCAGACAGACTTTAGCCAGCCACAGTGTGCCAGCAGCCAGACAGCAGCCACAGTGTTCCAGCCAGCCACAGCTTGCCAGCAGCCATTCATAGCCATGTCTTCTTCTGGGAGCCTACCCCCGCATCGTCAGCGCTTGTGAGGTAAATCATTTTTAATTTTTTTATTTTTGGTGATGTTCACGTAATATATAATATATAATTTTTATATATATATATATATATATATATATATATATATATATATATATATATATATATATATATATATATATATAATTTTTGTATAACAGGAAGCTGCAGCATCTGCGGTGCTTCTAGGAGGAGACAAAAGGGGAGGAGAGATACCTGGAGCCGCCTCACAATTGGTAAGTTTCTTACATGCATCGCAGAACCACATCATCACAGACATCACAGTACACACAACACTTAAAAACAGATCATTACAGACATCACAGTACACACAACACATAAGCCTACATCCAAGCACATAATGTTTTTTCTTTATTTTTTTATAGTCTTCTGATTATGGGGCTCGATCCAGAGGTCCTCAAAGCGCCTCTCAAGTTCGTCGGTGTGAGCGTCAGGACAACTTTATGTTGTTGTTTTGAGTCTAATGTCTTTGTTTTTTGTCTTTTTTAACAGGCTTCACAGCGTGCACCTGACTCGGGCGGTGAGGAGGCCGGGCTTAACATCGACCTCCTCATCTATCTAATCTGAGAGTGGGAGCCGCTGTGGAACATGGGTTACCACCGCCATGCCGATATCGTTGTGACCCGTCGACTCTGGGAGCAAGTGTGTCAAGAAGTTGTGGACAACTGGGAGGACCTCGATGTTCAGGCCCAGAATCAAGCGCTTAAGTATTCACAGTTCAGTTATGTTTCTGGATGTAATGTTTTGTATACTAACCAATTTGTGCTTTCACTTTTCAGGCGAGAGAGTTGTCAAGTGGTGGCGGTCAATCAGGGTTCGCTTCAAGAAGGAGTTTAACAAGGAGATGCAGGCTTTGAGTGGATCGGGAGGACGCAGGAACAAGTATAAGTGTGCAAGGTCCCTGTTGTTGCTCCGGTCAACGATGGTGAGCAGAAGGTAACTATTACCCACCCCATTTAATTAAAAATGTTTACATATCTAATACTTTTTGGGGGTTTCAGCCAGGGCCAAGCAATATCAATATATTAATTACATTTTTTTTTCTTTGTTCCACAGCACCATCTGCAGCACTTGGGAGCCTGCAGTGTTGAACCCTTCTGGGGCAATCCCTCAGGAGTTTGCCACCGCGGGACACTTCGACAATACCAACCCATTTGCACCTTCCCAGCCTTCCCTCACATCTGATCCCTCGGTCCCATCCACCAGTGTTGGAGCATCGTGGCCGACTGCGTTACATGAAGCTGCTGGTGAGGATATATCTTTTCCTTTACCCCACCCCTCTGATACTGCTGCCATCTCTAGAAGACCTGTGGGTTCTGGGCAGCAGTGCCAGAGGGGTCAGAAAAAGAGCTATGCCCCGAGTTCTTGCATCTGAATGCAGCCTTCCAGATCTGTCTCAAACTGTTGTCTGAGCAAATGACTGCAGGATTTAATTTGCTCGGCAACAGTATTCTTTAGTTGCACACACTCCTGGAATAGAATGCATTCAGATGCAAGTAAATCACCAAACCACTCCTTTTTCCAGGCAGTACTCGAGCGCATGGACAAGCTATCTCCTGATCAGCAGATGCATGTAATGCAATCGTGCCAGTTTGCTCTAGCGCATGTTAGCTCCCAAGCCCCTCCACCCGCCCCAGTAGTTCCTACCACAAAGGCCACTGTCCCTCCTCCCCCTCCTATACAATACCAGCATCCTGCCCTGTACCAGCATCCTGCCCCGTACCAGCATCCTGCCCCGTACCAGCATCCTGCCCCATACCAGCATCCTGCCCCATACTAGTTCCCAACCACATCATGCACTCCCTGCCCACTACCACCAGTCTCCTTCAACCCCATCATGCCGCAAACACAACCCTCTTCTCCACCCACCACCTCTTCTGCCTCCCAATCCCTCTATTCCACTCCTCAAACCTTCCAATTTCCCAACACTGCTCCTGGTTTCATGTCCACCCGTTCTCTTTCTTTCTCCACCCCTTCACGTGTTTTACCTACTGATCCGTCACCACCACCACCACCACATTCCTATCTCCACACTCCCAATGTCGAAGAGTCCCAATCTGACAGCCCCTATTATCTCCACCCCACACTATTTAAATTTATAAAGATTTTGTTTGTTAAAAATTTGTAAATAAAAGAACAACAACATTTTTTTTGGTTTAACCCCTTAAGCCCCAAGTGTGGTTTACACATTAATGACCCGGCCAATTTTTACAATTCTGACCACTGTCCCTTTATGAGGTTATAACTCTGGAACGCTTCAATTGATCTTGGCGATTCTGACATTGTTTTCTCGTGACATATTATACTTCATGATAGTGGTAAAATGTATTCGATATAATGTGTGTTTATTTGTGAAAAAAAATGGAAACTTGGCAACAATTTTGAAAATGTTGCAATTTTCCAACTTTTAATTTTTATGCCCTTAGATCACAGAGATATGTCACACAAAATAAATAATAAGTAACATTTCCCACATGTCTACTTTACATCAGCACAATTTTGGAACATAATTTTTTTTTGTTAGGGAGTTATAAGGGTTAAAAGTTGACCAGCAATTTCTCATTTTTACAACACCAATATTTTTTAGAGACCACATCACATTTGAAGTCATTTTGAGGGGTCTATATGATAGAAAATAACCAAGTGTGACACCATTCTAAAAACTGCACCCCTCAAGGTGCTCAAAACCACATTCAAGAAGTTTATTAACCCTTCAGGTGTTTTACAGGAATTTTTGGAATGTTTAAAATAAAATGAACATTTAACTTTTTTTCAAGAAAAATTTATTTCAGCTCCAATTTGTTTTATTTTACCAAGGGTAACAGGAGAAAATGGACCCCAAAAGTTGTTGTACAATTTGTTCTGAGTACGCTGATACCCCATATGCGTGGGTAAACTACTATTTGGGCACATGGCAGAGCTCGGAAGGGAAGGAGCGCTGTTTGACTTTTCAATGCAAAATTGACTGGAATTGAGATGGGACGCCATATTGCGTTTGGAGAGCCCCTGATGTGCCTAAACATTGAAACCCCCCAAAAGTGACACCATTTTGGAAATTAGACCCCTAAGGAACTTATCTAGATGTGTGGTGAGCACTTTAACTCACCAAGTGCTTCACAGAAGTTTATAATGCAGAGCCGTAAGAATAAAAAAATTATATTTTTTTCACAAATATGATTTTTTGCCCCCAATTTTTTACTTTCCCAAGGGTAAGAGAAGAAATTGGACCCCAAAAGTTGTTGTGCCATTTGTTCTGAGTATGCCAATACCCCATATATGAGGGTAAACCACTGTTTGGGCGCATGGCAGAGCTCGGAAGGGAAGGAGCGCCATTTGGAATGCAGACTTAGATGGTCTGCAGGCGTCACATTGCATTTACAGAGTCCCTGATGCACCTAAACAGTAGAAATTCCCCACAAGTGACTCCATATTGGAACCTAGACCCCCCAAGGAACTTATCTAGATGTGGTGTGAGAACTTTGAACCCCCAAGTGTTTCACTACAGTTCATAACGCAGAGTCGTGAAAATAAAAATTATTTTTTTCCCACAAAAATGTTTTTTTAGCCCCCCAAATTTTTATTTTCCCAAGTGTAGCAAGAGAAATTGTACCCCAACAGTTGTTGTCCAATTTGTCCTGAGTATGCTGATACCCCATATGTTGGGGTAAACCCCTGTTTTGGTGCACGGGAGAGCTCGGAAGGGAAGGAGCACTGTTTTACTTTTTCAACGCAGAATTGGCTGGAATTGAGATCGGACGCCGTGTCGCATTTGGAGAGCTCTGATGTGCCTAAACAGTGGAAACCCCCAATTCTAACTGAAACCCTATCCCAAACACACCCCTAACCCTAATCTCAACCATAACCCTAACAACACCCCTAACCCTGACACACCCCTAACCCTAATCTCAACCGTAAATGTAATCCAAACCCTAACTTTAGCCCCAACCCTAACTTTAGCCCCAACCCTAACTCTAACTTTAGCCCCAACCCTAACTGTAGCCCTAACCTTAACTTTAGCCCCAGCCCTAACCCTAACTTTAGCCCCAAACCTAACTGTAGCTCTAATGCTAACTGTAGCCCTAACCCTAGCCCTAATCCTAACCCTAGCCTGTTGTGAATTTGCTTTTTGCTCCCTCTAGTGGTTACTAGTTTTTTGACTCTGGTTTTTCTGTCTTTCCTTTTATCCGCACCTGGGTCGTTAGTTAGGGGTGTTGCTATATAAGCTCCCTGGACCTTCAGTTCAATGCCTGGCAACGTAGTTATCAGAGCTAGTCTGCTGTGCTCTTGTCTACTGATCCTGGTTCCAGTTATATCAGCTAAGTCTGCCTTTTGCTTTTTGCTATTTGTTTTGGTTTTGTATTTTTGTCCAGCTTGTTCCAAATCTATATCCTGACCTTTGCTGGAAGCTCTAGGGGGCTGGTGTTCTCCCCCCGGACCGTTAGACGGTTCGGGGGTTCTTGAATTTCCAGTGTGGATTTTGATAGGGTTTTTGTTGACCATATAAGTTACCTTTCTTTATTCTGCTATCAGTAAGCGGGCCTCTCTGTGCTAAACCTGGTTCATTTCTGTGTTTGTCATTTCCTCTTACCTCACCGTCATTATTTGTGGGGGGCTTCTATCCAGCTTTGGGGTCCCCTTCTCTGGAGGCAAGAAAGGTCTTTGTTTTCCTCTACTAGGGGTAGCTAGATTCTCCGGCTGGCGCGTGTCATCTAGAATCAACGTAGGAATGATCCCCGGCTACTTCTAGTGTTGGCGTTAGGAGTAGATATATGGTCAACCCAGTTACCACTGCCCTATGAGCTGGATTTTTGTATTCTGCAGACTTCCATGTTCCTCTGAGACCCTCGCCATTGGGGTCATAACAGTTTGCCAGGCCAGTATTAAATGTTTAATGCATTGCAGAAGAGGGATTATAAGAAAGAAGATTCTGAGGTTTTTTTTTTTCTCTCCTTCCCCTTTACCTCAGAGTGGCTATGCTTGCTGCAGACATGAATGTCCAGACCTTGATTACAAGTGTGGACCAGCTGGCTACTCGTGTGCAGGGCATACAAGACTATGTTATCAGAAATCCTAGGTCAGAACCTAAAATACTGATTCCTGAACTGTTTTCCGGAGACAGGTTTAAGTTTAGGAATTTCGTGAATAATTGTACATTGTTTTTGTCCCTGAGACCCTGTTCATCTGGAGATTCTGCTCAGCAAGTAAAGATTGTTATTTCGTTCTTACGGGGCGACCCTCAGGATTGGGCTTTTTCGCTGGCGCCAGGAGATCCGGCATTGGCTGATCTTGATGCGTTTTTTCTGGCGCTCGGTTTACTTTATGAGGAACCCAATCTTGAGAGTCAGGCAGAAAAGGCCTTGCTGTCTATGTCTCAGGGGCAGGACGAGGCTGAAGTGTATTGCCAAAAATTTCGGAAATGGTCCGTGCTGACACATTGGAACGAGTGTGCACTGGCCGCTAATTTTAGAAATGGCCTTTCTGAAGCCATTAAGAATGTTATGGTGGGTTTTCCCATTCCCACAGGTCTGAATGATACTATGGCACTGGCTATTCAAATTGACCGGCGGTTGCGGGAGCGCAAAACCGCAAATTCCCTCATGGTTTTGTCTGAACAGACACCTAATTCGGTGCAATGTGATAGAAAAACCGCAAATTCCCTCATGGTGTTGTCTGAACAGACACCTGATTTAATGCAATGTGATAGAATCCTGACTAGAAATGAGCGGAAAATTCATAGACGCCGGAATGGCTTGTGCTACTACTGTGGTGATTCTACACATGTTATCTCAGCATGCTCTAAACGTATAGCTAAGGTTGTCAGTCCTGTCACCGTTGGTAATTTGCAACCTAAATTTATTCTGTCTGTAACTTTGATTTGCTCACTGTCGTCTTATCCTGTCATGGCGTTTGTAGATTCAGGTGCTGCCCTGAGTCTCATGGATCTCTCATTTGCTAAGCGCTGTGGTTTTACTCTTGAACCATTAGAAAATCCTATTCCTCTTAGGGGTATTGATGCTACACCATTGGCAGCAAATAAACCGCAGTATTGGACTCAGGTTACCATGTGCATGACTCCTGAACACCGCGAGGTGATACGTTTCCTGGTTTTACATAAAATGCATGATTTGGTCGTTTTAGGGCTGCCATGGTTACAGACCCATAATCCAGTCCTGGACTGGAAGGCTATGTCAGTCTCAAGTTGGGGCTGTCGTGGTATTCATGGGGATTCCCTGCCTGTGTCTATTGCTTCTTCTACGCCTTCGGAAGTTCCGGAGTATTTGTCTGATTATCAGGATGTCTTCAGTGAGTCTGAGTCCAGTGCACTGCCTCCTCATAGGGACTGTGACTGTGCTATAGATTTGATCCCAGGCAGTAAATTTCCTAAGGGAAGACTGTTTAATCTGTCGATACCTGAACATACCGCTATGCGTTCATATATCAAGGAGTCTCTGGAAAAAGGACATATTCGTCCGTCTTCTTCCCCTCTTGGTGCGGGATTCTTTTTTGTGGCAAAAAAGGACGGATCTTTGAGACCTTGTATTGATTATCGGCTTTTAAATAAGATCACTGTCAAATTTCAGTATCCTTTACCGCTGTTGTCTGACTTGTTTGCCCGGATTAAGGGTGCCAAGTGGTTCACCAAGATAGACCTTCGTGGTGCGTACAACCTTGTGCGCATTAAGCAAGGTGATGAATGGAAAACCGCATTCAATACGCCCGAAGGTCATTTTGAGTACTTGGTGATGCCTTTTGGGCTCTCCAATGCGCCTTCAGTTTTTCAGTCCTTTATGCATGACATTTTCCGGAAGTATCTGGATAAATTTTTGATTGTTTATCTGGATGATATTTTGGTTTTTTCTGATAATTGGGATTCGCATGTGGAGCAGGTCAGGTTGGTCTTTAAAATTTTGCGTGAAAATTCTTTGTTTGTCAAGGGCTCAAAGTGTCTTTTTGGTGTACAGAAGGTTCCCTTTTTGGGGTTCATTTTTTCCCCTTCTGCTGTGGAGATGGACCCAGTCAAGGTCCGAGCTATTCTTGATTGGACTCAGCCCTCGTCAGTTAAGAGTCTTCAGAAGTTCTTGGGCTTCGCTAACTTCTACCGTCGTTTTATCGCTAATTTTTCTAGCATTGTGAAACCTTTGACGGATATGACCAAGAAGGGCTCCGATGTAGCTAACTGGGCTCCTGCTGCCGTGGAGGCTTTCCAGGAGTTGAAACGCCGGTTTACTTCGGCGCCTGTTTTGTGCCAGCCCGATGTCTCACTTCCCTTTCAGGTTGAGGTGGATGCTTCGGAGATCGGGGCAGGGGCCGTTTTGTCGCAGAGAGGCCCTGGTTGCTCTGTTATGAAACCTTGTGCCTTTTTCTCTAGGAAGTTTTCGCCTGCCGAGCGAAATTATGATGTGGGCAATCGGGAGTTGTTGGCCATGAAATGGGCATTTGAGGAGTGGCGTCATTGGCTCGAGGGTGCTAAGCATCGTGTGGTGGTCTTGACTGATCACAAAAATCTGATGTATCTCGAGTCTGCTAAACGCCTTAATCCGAGACAGGCCCGCTGGTCATTGTTTTTCTCCCGCTTTGATTTTGTTGTCTCGTATTTACCAGGTTCAAAGAATGTGAAGGCCGATGCTCTTTCTAGGAGCTTTGTGACTGATGCTCCTGGTTTCGCTGATCCTGTTGGTATTCTTAAAGATGGAGTTATCTTGTCAGCTATTTCTCCGGATCTGCGACGTGTGTTGCAGAGATTTCAGGCTGATAGGCCTGAGTCTTGTCCACCTGACAGACTGTTTGTTCCGGATAAGTGGACCAGCAGAGTCATTTCCGAGGTTCATTCCTCGGTGTTGGCAGGTCACCCGGGAATTTTTGGCACCAGAGATCTGGTGGCCAGGTCCTTTTGGTGGCCTTCCTTGTCAAGAGATGTGCGGTCATTTGTGCAGTCCTGTGGGACTTGTGCTCGAGCTAAGCCTTGCTGTTCTCGTGCCAGCGGTTTGCTCTTGCCCTTGCCTGTCCCGAAGAGACCTTGGACACATATCTCCATGGATTTCATTTCTGATCTTCCGCTATCTCAGGGCATGTCCGTTATCTGGGTGATATGTGATCGCTTCTCCAAGATGGTCCATTTGGTTCCTTTGCCTAAGCTGCCTTCCTCTTCCGATCTGGTTCCTGTGTTTTTCCAGAACGTGGTTCGTTTGCACGGCATCCCTGAGAATATTGTGTCAGACAGAGGATCCCAGTTCGTTTCCAGGTTCTGGCGATCCTTTTGTAGTAGGATGGGCATTGATTTGTCGTTTTCGTCTGCTTTCCATCCTCAGACTAATGGACAGACGGAGCGAACCAATCAGACTTTGGAGGCTTATTTGAGGTGTTTTGTCTCTGCTGATCAGGACGATTGGGTGACATTCTTGCCGTTGGCTGAGTTTGCCCTTAATAATCGGGCTAGTTCCGCCACCTTGGTTTCGCCTTTTTTCTGCAACTCTGGTTTCCATCCTCGCTTTTCTTCGGGTCATGTGGAGCCTTCTGACTGTCCTGGGGTGGATTCTGTGGTGGATAGGTTGCAGCAGATCTGGAATCATGTGGTGGACAACTTGAAGTTGTCACAGGAGAAGGCTCAGCGCTTTGCCAACCGCCGCCGCGGTGTGGGTCCCCGACTACGCGTTGGGGATTTGGTGTGGCTTTCTTCCCGCTTTGTTCCTATGAAGGTCTCCTCTCCCAAATTTAAACCTCGTTTTATTGGGCCTTACAAGATATTGGAAATCCTTAATCCTGTATCTTTTCGTCTGGATCTTCCTGTGTCGTTTGCTATTCACAATGTATTTCATAGGTCCTTGTTGCGGCGGTACATTGTGCCTGTAGTTCCTTCTGCTGAGCCTCCTGCTCCGGTGTTGGTTGAGGGCGAGTTGGAGTACGTGGTGGAGAAGATCTTGGATTCTCGCCTCTCCAGGCGGAGGCTTCAGTACCTGGTCAAGTGGAAGGGCTATGGTCAGGAGGATAATTCCTGGGTGGTCGCCTCTGATGTTCATGCGGCCGATTTAGTTCGTGCCTTTCATGCCGCTCATCCTGATCGCCCTGGTGGTCGTGGTGAGGGTTCGGTGACCCCTCACTAAGGGGGGGGTACTGTTGTGAATTTGCTTTTTGCTCCCTCTAGTGGTTACTAGTTTTTTGACTCTGGTTTTTCTGTCTTTCCTTTTATCCGCACCTGGGTCGTTAGTTAGGGGTGTTGCTATATAAGCTCCCTGGACCTTCAGTTCAATGCCTGGCAACGTAGTTATCAGAGCTAGTCTGCTGTGCTCTTGTCTACTGATCCTGGTTCCAGTTATATCAGCTAAGTCTGCCTTTTGCTTTTTGCTATTTGTTTTGGTTTTGTATTTTTGTCCAGCTTGTTCCAAATCTATATCCTGACCTTTGCTGGAAGCTCTAGGGGGCTGGTGTTCTCCCCCCGGACCGTTAGACGGTTCGGGGGTTCTTGAATTTCCAGTGTGGATTTTGATAGGGTTTTTGTTGACCATATAAGTTACCTTTCTTTATTCTGCTATCAGTAAGCGGGCCTCTCTGTGCTAAACCTGGTTCATTTCTGTGTTTGTCATTTCCTCTTACCTCACCGTCATTATTTGTGGGGGGCTTCTATCCAGCTTTGGGGTCCCCTTCTCTGGAGGCAAGAAAGGTCTTTGTTTTCCTCTACTAGGGGTAGCTAGATTCTCCGGCTGGCGCGTGTCATCTAGAATCAACGTAGGAATGATCCCCGGCTACTTCTAGTGTTGGCGTTAGGAGTAGATATATGGTCAACCCAGTTACCACTGCCCTATGAGCTGGATTTTTGTATTCTGCAGACTTCCATGTTCCTCTGAGACCCTCGCCATTGGGGTCATAACACTAGCCCTAATCCTAACCCTAGCCCTAACCCTAACCCTAATGGGAAAATGGAAATAAATACATTTTTTTTATTTTTTTATGTTTCCCTATCTAAGGGGGTGATGAAGGGGGGTTAGATTTACTTTTATAGCTGTTTTTTTAGCAGATTTTTTTGATTGGCAGCTGTCTCAAACTAAAAGACGCTTTTTATTGCAAAAAATATTTTTTGCGTTACCACATTTTGAGACCTATAATTTTTCCATATTTTGGTCCACAGAGTCATGTGAGGTCTTGTTTTTTGCGGAACAAGTTGACGTTTTTATTGGTACCATGTTTGGGCATGTGACCTTTTTTGATCGCTTTTTATTCCGATTTTGTTAGGCAGAATGACCAAAAACCATCTATACATGAATTTCTTTTGGGGGTGGGGGGGCGTTTATACCGTTTCATGTTTGGTAAAATGGATAAAGCAGTTTTATTCTTCGGGTCAGTATGATTACAGCGATACCTCATTTACATAATTTTTTAATGTTTTGGCGCTTTTATACGATAAAAACTATTTTAAAGAAAACATAATTATTTTTGCATCGCTTTATTCTGAGGACTGTAACTTTTTAATTTTTTTTCTGATGATGCTGTATGGCAGCTCGTTTTTTGCGGGACAAGATGACGTTTTCAGCGGTACCATGATTATTTATATCCATCTTTTTGCGTGTTATTCCACTTTTTGTTCGGCAGTATGATAATAAAGCGTTGTTTTTTGCCTCTTTTTTTACGTTGTTCACTGAAGGGGTTAACTAGTGGGCCAGTTTTATCGGTCGGGTCATTATGGACGCGGTGATACTATATATGTGTACGTTTATTGTTTTTTTTATTTAGATAAAGAAATGTATTTATGGGAACAATATTTTTTTCTCTTTATTTAGTATTTTTTTTTACACATTTATTTATTTATTTTTTTTAAACTTTTTTACATTTACAGGTGGACATCACTGTATAGTGACAGATCGCTGATCTGACACTTTGCAGAGCACTGTGTCAGATCAGCGATCTGACGTGCCCTGCTCCTGGCTTACCAGCGCCTGCTCTGAGCAGGCACTTGGTAAGCCACCTCCCTGCAGGACCCGGAAGTAGCCCCGTGGCCATTTTGGATCTGGGGCCTGCAGGGAGGAGATGCTGGGTACAAGGTGAGCACATCGCCTTGTACCGATCGTCTCAGGGAAGCACGCAGGGAGCCCCCTCCCTGCGCGATGCTTCCCTGTACCACCGGAACACTCATCAACAAATCATGTTTGATCGCAGTGTGCCGGGGGTTAATGTGCCGGGGGCGGTCTGTGACCGCTCCTGGCACATAGTGCCGGATGTCTGCTGCGATAGTCAGCTGACACCCAGCTGCGATCGGCCATGCTACCCCCATGAGCACGGCCGATCGCATATGACGTACTATCCCGTCACTGGGAGTTAAGTCCCAGGTCACCTTGATGGGATAGTATGTTATATAGCATGAAAGGGTTAAAAATTTTGTCTTTCATTTATTAAATTATAAGGTTAAATACTTTGGTTAAAACAAGATGCAATACTGTGGGTAAAGAAGGTAAAATACTTTGTGTAAAATCCAACCAGGTACACTACTTTGGGTAAAAAAGGTACAATACTTTGGGTAAAGAAGGTAAAATACTTTTGGTAACATGGTCCAATACAAATTTTTCAAACTCTGACATCCTGCCAGTCTACTCTTCGTTGAGGTGAAATACAGTATTCAGCAAATTAGTCCCTCATTCTGGAAACTGACACAGACCTTCTATAAGTAATGTTTTGATACTCATGCAAGGTGGTTTCTTCAGAGTGGTCATCAATGGAAATCTGTTCCTTGCATATAACAAAATTGTGCAGGACCACACAAGCTTTCACCACTTCGTCCACAGTGTCAGTCTTCAGGTTGATAGTGGTCAATAGAACTTGCCATTTGGCTGTCAGAATCCCAAAAGCACACTCTACCATTCTTCGTGCTCGCGTGAGGCGGTAATTAAAAATTATTTTAGTTGGCGTCAATCCACTACTAGAGTATGGTTTCAGCAGGTGTTCCGAGAGTTGGAAGGCTTCATCTCCAACACATACAAATGGCATTGGTGGCCCAGAGGTTTCAGGAAGCGGTCTTGGGGGTGGAAATTGGAAGGTGTTTCTATAGAGATGACGCCCTATTGCAGACAATTTAAAAACCATTGTGAATCATTGGAGCGACCATAGGCCCCTATATCGACCGCTATAAATTTGTATTCAGCGTCAGAGATGGCCATGAGCACAATGGAGAAATATTTTTTCTAGTTAAAATGTTCCGATCCTGATCCAGCAGGTTTGATGATGCGGATATGTTTCCTGTCCACTGCACCCAAGCAATTGGGAAACTTGACAGATTTGTTAAAACTTTTCCTCTATTTCCAGCTAACTCTCCATTGTGGGATGTGGTATAAACTCGCCATGTAAAGAGTCCCACAATGCATAGCAGGTGTGCTTCACAATTCCAGAGATGGTGGAAATCCCAGGTCTGAACTGGAAATGGAGTGACGAAACAGATTCTCCGGTTGCAAGGAATCTGTGGAAAAAAAAGTGAAAAATTAGTACAAAATACCAGCAATAACATTACAGTTATAAATCAGCTTTAACAGTAGGAGATACAATAAAAATGGCTTACCTAAGAGTCACCATCAGACGCTCTGCCGGTGAAATGGAGAAGCAGCAATATGTGTCACATCTTCTGATGAGGTGTCCAATTTGTTTCACCAATAAATCAAAGTTCTCCATTTGCATCCGCACATATGAGAAAAAATTTCTCAGGGTTTCCTCGTAGCTCCATGTATAGTGTAGAACACACCCCACTCTTCATTCTCTGAGCTGGGGTGGATCCACAAACGTCGTCAGCGCAGACGCATAATACGCTCTCTCTCTCGCTCCTTCTCCAGAACAATCGTTTTCAAACTATTTGCCTCAACATTAAAATCCACATTAATCTTCAGAATGTTTGCCATCAAGCCTTCCATCTTCGCCACTAGCTCCTCTAAAACCTCTCAAAGATGGGCTGTAGGAACACTGTATATATGTTTTCGGTAGCCAATCACATTTGAGAGCCTCCCATCGGAGTTTTTAAAAACCAGATCCGTTGTAAAATGGATAAAAAAAAACGGACGAAACAGATGAAAAACTGTAAAAAACAGATCTGTTTCTTTGCCGGTTCCGCTAGTCTGATTTGGTGGAAAAACGGATTTGTTTCATCAGTTTTCCACAATTTACGCTGAATCCGTCGCTCCGGCACGACGACGGATTCGGGATTGCGGCAAAAATCTGATGTGTGAAAGTAGCCTTAGAGCAATGCCTGTCTCCACTGAACCTTTGAGCCAGTGAAAGCGGTGTACGATAACTAGTGTTGAGCGATACCTTCTGATATCCGAAAATATCGGTATCGGATTGGATCGGCCGATATCCAAAAAATATCGGATATCGCCGATACCGATACCGGAAACCAATGCAAGTCAATGGGACACAAATATCGGAATTAAAATAAACCCTTTCTTTCCTTGTAGGTTAATTCTACATGAAGGTAAACAACTAAGAATAATGTACAGTCATGGCCAAAAGTTTTGAGAATGACACCAAAATTATATTTTCACATGATCTGCTGCCTTCTGGTTTTTATTAGTGTTTGTTTGATGTTTATATCACATACAGAAATATAATTGCAATCATATTATGAGTACCAATAGGTTATATTGACAGTTAGAATGAGTTAATGCAGCAAGTCAATATTTGCAGTGTTGACCCTTCTTCTTCAAGACCTCTGCAATTCTCCCTGGCATGCTCTCAATCAACTTCTGGACCAAATCCTGACTGATAGCAGTCCATTCTTGCATAATCAATGCTTGCATTTTGCCAGAATTTGTTGGTTTTTGTTTGTCCACCCGTCTCTTGATGATTGACCACAAGTTCTCAATGGGATTAAAATCTGGGGATTTCCAGGCCATGAACCCAAAATCTCTATGTTTTGTTCCATGAGCCATTTAGTTATCACCTTTGCTTTATGGCAAGGTGCTCCATCATGCTGGAAAAGGCATTGTTGGGCGCCAAACTGCTCTTGGACGGTTGGGAGAAGTTGCTCTTGGAGGACATTCTGGTACCATTCTTTATTCATGGCTGTGTTTTTAGGCAAGACTGTGAGTGAGCCGATTCCCTGGGCTGAGAAGCAACCCCACACATGAATGGTTTCAGGATGCTTTACAGTTGGCATGAGACAAGACTGGTGGTAGCGCTCACCTCTTCTTCTCTGAATAAGCTGTTTTCCAGATGTCCCAAACAATCGAAAAGGCGATTCATCAGAGAAAATGACTTTGCCCCAGTCCTCAGCAGTCCACTCCCTGTACCTTTTGCAGAATACCAGTCGGTCCCTGATGTTTTTTTCTGGAGAGAAGTGGCTTCTTTGCTGCCCTCCTTGAAACCAGGCCCTGCTCAAATTTTTTCCGCCTCACAGTGCGTGCAGAAGCACTCACACCAGCCTACTGCCATTCCTGAGCAAGCTCGGCGCTGCTGGTAGTCCGATCCCGCAGCTGAAACAGTTTTAAGATACGGTCCTGGCGCTTGCTGGTCTTTCTTGGGTGCCCTGGAGCCTTTTGACAATAATAGAAGCTCTCTCCTTGAAGTTCTTGATAATGCCATAGATTGTTGACTAAGGTTCAATCTTTGTAGCTGCGATACTCTTCCCTGTTAGGCCATTTTTGTGCAGTGCAATGATGGCTGCACGTGTTTCTTTAGAGATAACCATGGTTAACCGAAGAGAAACAATGATACCAAGCACCAGCCTCCTTTTAAAGTGTCCAGTGATGTCATTCTTACTTAATCATGACTGATTGATCGCCAGCCCTGTCCTCATCAACACCCACACCTGTGTTAATGGATCAATTACTAAAACGATGTTAGCTGCTCCTTTTAAGGCAGGACTGCAATGATGTTGAAATGTGTTTTGGGGGTTAAAGTTCATTTTCTGGGCAAATATTGACTTTGCAAGTACAGTATATATAGTTATTATTAAGGTTGAAGGAAGACTGTAAGTCCATCTAGTTCAACCCATAGCCTAACCTAACATACCCTAACATGTTGATCCAGAGGAAGGCAAAAAAAACCCATGTGGCAAAGAGTAACTCCACCATGGGGAAAAAAATTCCTTCCCGACTCCACATACGGCAATCAGACTAGTTCCCTGGATCAACGCCTTATCAAGGAATCTAGTGTATATACCCTGTAACATTATACTTTTCCAGAAAGGCATCCAGTCCCCTCTTAAATTTAATTAATGAATCACTCATTACAACATCATATGGCAGAGAGTTCCATAGTCTCACAGTCCAGAGAAAAAGCGGCCGCACTGCCGTTATACGTTGGACCCTCGTGCCTCAGGGATATACCGTTTTAAGCCTTTAATGCCAGAAAAGGAAATTGCAAAATATTTCTGCTGTACCTGGGTGCTGCTTTGAAAAACAACAGTGTTTGAAAAGTCCAAAATAGAGAAAAAAAGCGCACTCACCGGTAATTCAGCGAAAAGCAGTTTTATTCATGTGCAAAGTTGCAGTGCAGGGAGGGTAGACAATGCATAGCGGATGACAGCTGTTTCGTGCTCTGAAGCACTTCGACAGATCCTATAGCTAGCGGAAGGAAGTTGGGCTCCTAAATAACAAGATTCAGAAGCGCCGCCTTCCCTCTCAGCTGTATGCTAGTGGATAATTTAGCCACTCTCCGGTACTAGGTAGTAAAGAGTAAATAATAGTGCTATAGGTTTTCAGAAACAGTCTCAAGAATTGTATAGGAGATTCAGGAACAGAGGTTACCCTGGTACCATCCTCAACTCGGCACTGGAACGAGCAAATGAGTATAGTGAAAAAAACGCAAAAAAAGAACCAACAGCCGCTAAGAAATTTGTATTTTGTTTTAAATATGGGCCAATGGATGCACAAGTGAGAACAGCCATTCGAAAAAATTGGCAAATTCTCAGCCAAGACCCCATATTAAAAGTAATGACGGATAAAGATCCCTTGTTTGCCTGTCGCCGCAGCAAGAATATAGGAGATTTAATAGCCCATAATCGTGTGACCTCCCCGCGCAATAACTGGCTGCAAACTACAGCCCCGAAAGGAAACTTTCGATGTGGACACTGCAATTTTTGCAGATACCATTTAACAGGCACTTCTTTAAAAATTGGTCCGATTACACATACAGTACAAGACTTCATTTCGTGTAGAACAACGCATGTAGTATATATCCTGTATTGCCCCTGCGGGTTTTATTATATCGGAAAAACAATCCGTCCGATGTATTTACGGTTCAGAGAACATTTAAATTTGATACATACGGGGAAAGGGGTCCCCCGCTTAATAAAACACATAAAAGAACAACATGAGGGTGATCCCCAAGTACTCCGTTTTGCAGGGATAGATAGAACTTCCCTACCGCAAGATGGAGGTAATCTGAACCGCATGTTGCTGCGAAATGAAGCTAAATGGATCTTACGTACAAACGCCTCTGGTCCAATAGGATTCAATGATAAAATAGATATGTCGGTGTTCTTGTAAGAAATCCTGTGTTAATATGTCTGTGGTTTATTCCTCTTGTAATAACATTTTCAATTGTAATTTTGTTTTTAATTGTTTTTAACACTTTCACTACTCACCTAGTACCGGAGAGTGGCTAAATTATCCACTAGCATACAGCTGAGAGGGAAGGCGGTGCTTCTGAATCTTGTTATTTAGGAGCCCAACTTCCTTCCGCTAGCTATAGGATCTGTCGAAGTGCTTCAGAGCACGAAACAGCTGTCATCCGCTATGCATTGTCTACCCTCCCTGCACTGCAACTTTGCACATGAATAAAACTGCTTTTCGCTGAATTACCGGTGAGTGCGCTTTTTTTCTCTATTTTGGACAGTTCCATAGTCTCACTGCTCTTACAGTAAAGAATCCGCGTCTGTTATTATGCTTAAACCTTTTTTCCTCCAGACGTAGAGGATGCCCCCTTGTCCCTGTCTCAGGTCTATGATTAAAAAGATCATCAGAAAGGTCTTTGTACTGTCCCCTCATATATTTATACATTAAAATAAGATCACCCCTTAGTCTTCGTTTTTCCAAACTAAATAGCCCCAAGTGTAATAACCTATCTTGGTATTGCAGACCCCCCAGTCCTCTAATAACCTTGGTCGCTCTTCTCTGCACCCGCTCCAGTTCAGCTATGTCTTTCTTATACACCGGAGACCAGAACTGTGCACAGTATTCTAAGTGTGGTCGAACTAGTGACTTGTATAGAGGTAAAATTGTGTTCTCCTCATGAGCATCTATGCCTCTTTTAATACATCCCATTATTTTATTTGCCTTTGTAGCAGCTGTCTGACACTGGCCACTGAATATGAGTTTGTCATCCACCCATATACCCAGGTTTTTTTCATTGACGGTTTTGCCCAGAGTTTTAGAATTAAGCACACAGTTATACATCTTATTACTTCTACCCAAGTGCATGACCTTACATTTATCCCCATTAAAGCTCATTTGCCATTTATCAGCCCAAGCTTCTAGTTTACATAAATCATCCTGTAATATAAAATTGTCCTCCCCTGTATTGATTACCCTGCAGAGTTTAGTGTCATCTGCAAATATTGAAATTCTACTCTGAATGCCCCCTACAAGGTCATTAATAAATATGTTAAAAAGAAGAGGGCCCAATACTGACCCCTGTGGTACCCCACTGCTAACCGCAACCCAGTCCGAGTGTGCTCCATTAATAACCACCCTTTGTTTCCTATCCCTGAGCCAGCTCTCAACCCACTTACACATATTTTCCCCTATCCCCATTACTCTCATTTTATGTAACAACCTTTTGTGAGGCACCGTATCAAAAGCTTTTGAAAAGTCCATATACACTACATCCACTGGGCTCCCTTGGTCCTGTCCGGAACTTACCTCTTCATAGAAGCTGATCAAATTAGTCTGACATGAACGGTCCCTAGTAAACCCGTGCTGATACTGGGTCATAAGGTTATTCCTCTTCAGATACTCCAGTATAGTATCCCTTAGAATGCCCTCCGGGATTTTACCCACAGTAGAGGTTAAGCTTACTGGCCTATAATTACCGAGTTCAGTTTTTGCCCCTTTTTTGAATATTGGCACCACATTTGCTATACGCCAGTCCTGTGGTACAGACCCTGTTATTATGGAGTCTTTAAAGATTAAAAATAATGGTCTATCAATGACTGTACTTAGTTCCTGCAGTACTCGGGGGTGTATCCCATCCGGGCCTGGAAATTTGTCAATTTTAGTTATTTTTAGACGCCGCTGTACTTCCTGCTGGGTTAAGCAGGTGACATTTAATGGGGAATTTTTATCACTAGTCATTTTGTCTGCCATGGGATTTTCTTTTGTAAATACTGATGAAAAAAAGTCATTTAGCATATTGGCTTTTTCCTCATCCTCATCCACCATTTCACCCAGACTATTTTTAAGAGGGCCAACACTGTCATTTTTTAGTTTCTTACTATTTATATAGTTAAAGAATATTTTGGGATTATTTTTACTCTCTCTGGCAGTGAGTCTCTCTGTCTCAATCTTTGCTGCCTTGATTTGCTTTTTACAGAATTTATTTAATTTTCTGTATTTATTTAATGCCTCCTCACTACCTACTTCCTTTAATTCTCTAAATGCTTTCTTTTTGTCCCTTATTGCGCCCCTTACAGCTCTGTTTAGCCATATTGGTTTCCTCCTATTTCTAGTATGTTTATTCCCATACGGTATATACTGTGCACAGGTCCTATCCAGGATGCTAATAAACGTGTCCCATTTTCTTTGTGTATTTTTGTGTCTCAGGATATCGTCCCAGTTAATTGCACCAAGATCGTCTCTCATCTGTTGGAAATTTGCCCTCCTGAAGTTTAGTGTTTTTGTCACCCCCCTACTACCCATCTTATTAAAGGTTACATGAAAACTTATTATTTTGTGATCACTATTCCCCAAGTGACCCCCAACCCTTATATTTGATATGCGGTCTGGCCTGTTGGTTAATATTAGGTCTAGCAGTGCCCCCCTCCTTGTTGGGTCCTGAACCAGTTGTGAAAGGTAATTGTCTCTCATAGTTGTCAAAAACCAATTACCTTTGCTGGAACTGCAGGTTTCTGTTCCCCAATGTATTTCAGGGTAGTTGAAGTCCCCCATAATAATGACTTCTCCTTGAGTTGCAGCTTCATCTATTTGCTTTACGAGGCTATTCTCCATTGCTTCCAGTATTTTTGGAGATTTATAACAAATCCCTATCAGTAATTTATTATTTTTTCCCCCTCCCCTTATCTCCACCCACAGGGACTCTACATTTTCATTAAATTCACCTATATTATCACGCAGGATGGGTTTTAAGGAAGATTTTACATATAGACACACCCCTCCCCCTCGCTTATCTGTACGGTCATTTCTGAACAGGCTATAGCCCTGCAAGTTAACAGCCCAGTCATGGCTCTCATCCAGCCACGTCTCAGATATCCCCACCATGTCATAATTATCCTCCAACAACATTAGTTCTAATTCATCCATTTTGTTGGCGAGGCTTCTGGCATTAGTATACATGCACTTGATGTTCCTCTCTGTACCTCTTTTCTTTCTTAAATTACTAACTGTTCTAACCCCACCCCCCATGCCACCGCCACCCCCAACTTCCTTATTTGTGCCCAGGTCTCTATCTGCACTATCTTCCCCTTCTATAAAATGAATACCCTCCCCCCCAATCCCTAGTTTAAACACTCCTCCAACCTTCTAACCATTTTCTCCCCCAGCACAGCTGCCCCTTCCCCATTGAGGTGCAGCCCGTCCCTAGCGTAGAGCCTGTAGCCAACTGAGAAGTCGGCCCAGTTCTGCAGGAACCCAAACCCCTCCTTCCTACACCAATTCTTGAGCCACTTATTAACCTCCCTAATCTCCCATTGCCTCTCTGGCGTGGCACGTGGTACAGGCAGTATTTCGGAAAATACCACGTTGGAGGTCCTTGCTTTCAGCTTGCAGCCTAATTCCCTGAAATCATCTTTAAGGACCTTCCACCTACCTCTAACTTTGTCATTTGTGCCAATGTGCACCATGACCGCTGGGTCCTCACCAGCCCCTCCCAGTAATCTGTCCACCCGATCAGCGATGCGTCGGACTCGAGCGCCAGGTAGGCAGCACACCGTCCGATGATCCCTGTCTTTGTGACAGATTGCCCTATCTGTTCCCCTAATAATTGAGTCCCCCACTACCAGCACCTGTCTGGCCTGCCCTGCTCTCCTATTTCCCTCCTTACTGGAGCAGTCACTCCTCCGGCTTTCAGAGGACATGCCTGGCTGCAGCAGTGCTAATCCTGCACTGGCACACCCCTCATCTGCCAACTTAGCAAACTTATTGGGGTGTGCCAGATCAGGACTAGCCTCCCTGGCACTCTTCCTTCTACCCCGCCTTCTATCTGTCACCCAGCTAACTACCACACTGTCCTGCAGCTCCATCCTACCATCCCCCTCCTCAGCTATCCCATTGAGTGTCTGCTCTGTGAGCAGAAGACTCCTCTCCATATTGTCTATGGATCTCAGTGTTGCCAGCTGCACATTTAGATCCAGTATCTGGGTTTCCAAATGCACAATGTGCTCACATCTCGCACAGCAGTATGCACCCTCGACCAGCTGGTCAAGGACTGCATACATGTGGCAAGATGTGCACTGGATGGCATTAACAATTGTGGAGCACATTTCCTAATGGGGATTGCACCACACAGAAACGTTAATTAAAAATAAATACAAAGTATTAATTAAAAAAAAAAAAAAACAGAAGCAATTCCTCCCTTGGAAACTCCCTGATTCCAACGTCACTGAATCACAAGTCACACACTTACCGCCGTTCACACTTACGCTCAGGTCACACTCAGCTCGCTCACACTCGCTGTGCTGAAGATTTATAGATTTTTTTTTTCTCTCTATCTCCCCTCAACAGCAATCCACCTTGCTGTTCAGATGCACTTCCAAAAAGGACTTGAGCCCCAAACAGCTGCCTCTTATATCCCCTTAATTATGAGCCCCCACCCTAAGTTAACTCCTTATGAATATAGCTACTCCCAATTCAGCAACTCACACAAATTCACACATGTATTTGTTAAAGGCCTTCCAAATACCTCCTCACTGAATCACAAGTCACACACTTACCGCCGTTCACACTTACGCTCAGGTCACACTCAGCTCGCTCACACTCGCTGTGCTGAAGATTTATAGATTTTTTTTTTTCTCTCTATCTCCCCTCAACAGCAATCCACCTTGCTGTTCAGATGCACTTCCAAAAAGGATGTAATTGCTGTTAAGCTGATCACACTGACATTCAGGAGTATATGCAAATTGCCATTAGAAAAAATGAAGCAGTAGACTTTGGAAAAATTTATATTTGTCTCATTCTCAAAATTTTTGTCCATGACTGTAGAATGTATTGGGGGAGGTGGAGGAGACATTAAAGGCATAGAGGTTTAGCCCAATCAAATAGAATAGCAGGAATTATTTTTTTTTTACACGTTCGGAGTTACAAAGATATTGACTATGTTAAGCTTTTTTATATTTTGTCAGATATTTATGTTTCACTACTTCCATGCTCTTCACCTTCTTTTTTACTTCTCCCACACTTTCTTCTTCATCATCCTCAGCAGCAGCATCTTTTTTCATCAACTTCTTCTTCACCTCAATCATCTTCTTCTTCACCTTCTTCCTATTATTCTTTTTTTTACTTTCTTCATATTCTTCTTATTCAACTATTATTCTTCTTCATATTCTACTTCTTCATATTCTACTTCTTCATATTCTTCTTCTTCATATTCTTCATCATATTATTTGTGACAGGCATTCCTGTAGATGTTATCTATAAAAGTTTGAAGATTACACCTTCTGTTCTGCCTGTCACAAAAAATTTACAACAGGATTTGTCCGTGTTAAGTTTGGTTTGCAGCAGCAGGTTTTTTCCAGGGGCACCACGAGGAGGAATGAACTCACCCCCATATACTGCTTAGTCTTCTTCTGCTTATAATTTAGATAATATCTTTTGCTCTGATTTTTAGTGTTATGCTTAATGTTCTGCTGCTTTTTGTTCTGCAGCTTCTTGTTCTTCTGCTTCTTGGTCTTCTTCGGGGTGGTCTCCAGGGTCGTCGTCTCCAGGGTCGTCATCTCCAGGGTCATCGTCTCCGAAGTCGTCATCTCTGGGGTCGTCGTCTCCGGGGTCGTCGGGGTGGTCTTCAGGGTCGTCGTCTCCTGCGTCGTCATCTCCTGGGTCGTCGTTTCCTGCATCGTCGTCTTCTTCGGGGCGGTCTTTAGGGTAGTCATCTTTAGGGTCGTCGTCAGGGAGATCCAGAGTGACTACCAAAAACCATTTCAAAAAGCTTGAACTTGGAAATGTAGCAGAAGGTACATGAAGGCTGATGAACTGCCAAGAACCAGCTGACGGTACTGGAACCTGGATGGGTAGCCGAAGGTACAAGAGCCAATGGAACTACCGAGGACCAGCTGACGGTACTGGAACCCGGTTACTAAGCAGGAGGTACCTGTGCCAGAAAGCACTACCAAAGACCATCAGATGTTGGTGGAACTTGGATACCGAGAAGGAGGCACCTAAGCCAAAGGCTCTGCCTGGAACCAGCTGACGGTACTGGAACCAGGATGGGTAGCAGAAGGTACAAGAGCCAAAGACACTGCCGTGAACCAGCTGATGGTACTGGAACCTGGATGGGTAGCTGAAGGTACAAGAGCCAATGGAACTACCGAGGACCAGCTGACAGTACTGGAACCGGGTTACTAAGCAGGAGTTACCCGTGCCAGAAAGCACTACCAAGGACCACCAGACGTTGGTGGAACTCAGATACTGAGAAGGAGGCACCTAAGCCAAAGGCTCTGCCTAGAACCAGCTGACGGTACTGGAACCCAGGGGGACCTATTCAAGATTGACTTCCAAAGAACCAGCTAATGGTGCTGAAACTCAGATAGGCAACAGAAGGTCCACATGAAAAAAAATCGCTAGCCGCGAGCCAGGGAGAGTTAACGAAAACCCACAGTCCTGCAGGGGGAGCTTGTCCTATTGGCACTACGGAACCAGCCTTGATTGCCAGTTCCCGCAGCCCACATAGGAAGCACCTACACTGCAGACACCATAGAGTTGGCTAATCCGACCGCAACCCGACAGGACAACGTATTGGAGGCAAAGTGACCTTGACACTACCCAGAAACAGTTGGCGTGCTGGAACCAGGCTCGGCAGGAGAGAGTACCCGTGCCAAAGACACTTCTGAGCAGCAACTGGCGGTGTTGGAGCCCAGGGATTACAGGAGAAACAGAGTGTAGGCTGAGGCCTAATTGGAGCAAGTTTAAAATCTGTAGTAGTGCAAATGTGGAGGGAGCAGGAGAAATTGCCACACACACAGCTGGGGATCAGCTGACGTTACTGAGCCCCAAAACACTGGAGCATGTGTTGACTGTGCAGACAGCACTTCTGAGCAGCAACTGGCGGTGTTAGAGCCCAGGGATTACAGGAGAAACAAAGTGTAGGCTGAGGCCTAATTGGAGCAAGTTTAAATCTGTAGTAGTGTGAATGTGGAGGGAGCAGGAGAAATTGCCACACACACAGCTGGGGATCAGCTGACGTTACTGAGCCCCAAAACACTGGAGCATGTGTTGACAGTGCAGACTGCACTTCCGAGCAGCAACTAGCGGTGTTGGAGCCCAGGGATTACAGGAGAAACAGGGTGTAGGGTAAGGCCTAATTGGAGCAAGTATAATAACTGTTGTAATGTGAGTGTGGACGGAGCAGGAGAAATTGCCGGATACACAGCAGGGGATCAGCTGACATTACTGAAACCCAATAACACGGCAGCAAGTGTTGACTGTGCAGACAACACTTCTGAGCAGCAACTGGCGGTGTTGGAGCCCAGGGAATCCAGGAGAAGCAGAGTGTAGGCTGAGGCCTAATTGGAGCAAGTTTAATATTTGTTGTAGTGTGAGTGTGGACGGAGCAGGAGAAATTGTCATATACGCAGCTGGGAATCAGCTGACGTTACTGAAACCCAGTAACAGAGGAGCAACTGTTGACTGTGCAGACAGCACTTCTGAGCAGCAACTGGCGGTTTTGGAGCCCAGGGAATCCAGGAGAAGCAGAGTGTAGGCTGAGGCCTAATTGGAGCAAGTTTAATATCTGTTGTAGTGTGAGTGTGGACGGAGCAGGATAAATTGTCGGATACACAACAGGGGATCAGCTGACGTTACTGAAACCCAATAACACTGGGTCATGTGTTGACTGTGCAGACGGCACTTCTGAGCAGCAACTGGCGGTGTTGGAGCCCAGGGATTACAGTTCAGGTGGTAGAAACATGAACACAACAGGAGACCTGGATACTGTTGCCAACCAATTATTTCATCTGGAAGAGGAGTGGCAAAATCCTGCGAGATCCAGGCCTTGTTCATTTTCAGCAAAGTAAGGTGGTCAGTGTTATCAGAGGATAGTTGCATGTGACGGTGTGTTAGTACACCACCTGCGGCACTAAAGATGAGTTCCGATAATACACTAGCAGCAGGGCAAGCCAGCACCTCCAATGCATACTGGCTAAACTCTGGCCATGTATACAGCTTAGAGGCCCAAAACTTGAAGGGGGAAGAGCCATCTGGGAGTACACTGAGAGGGCAAGGCATGTAGTCTATGTCACCATCTGACAGAAATGTTGCCTCCTGCTGACTGGAGCTGTCTGTGATGGTGTAGACATTTGTGGCGGGGACACAAAACTTTGCCACATTTGGGCCTTACTGGTCTTGCCTTGTGCTGAGGTGCTGCTTCTGCTCCCTCGTTGTGCAGAGCTTCCTCCACTGCCTCGACACACTGATCTGCTTTTTAAACACTTGCAGCACTGCTCTCGCTTGGAATGGAGAACATGATGGAATGCAACAGTGTGTCTTCGTACTCCCAGTTTTTACGCTCCTGGTTCTACGGTGTTATGAGGCTTTGTAAGTTGTCCCGGTAGCGAGGATCTAGGAGGGTGTACACCCAATAATCAGCTGTGTTGAGAATGTGGGCGATGCGGCGGTCGTTTCTCAGGCACTGCAGCATGAAATCAACCATGTGCTGCAGACTGCCAACTGGCCAAGAAACGCTGTCCCCTGCTTGAGGCGTCATCTCTGCCTGCTCTGCATCACCCTACCCTCATTCTACATACTGACTACTAGAGCATTGTGTAACTCCCTCCTCTGGACAGATGTCTTCATCCTCCATTGACTCCTCCTCATCCTCCTCACAAAGTGTCCCCTGCCTAGGCCTTTGTGAGGAACCACATTGTGCAGACTGTCCAGAATCAGATTACGTTTGTGACTCCTCATCCTCCACCTCTTCCACAACCTCCTCCCTTAGTGCTTGCAGTGTTTTTTTCAAGCAGGCAGATAAGGGGAATAGTCATGCTAACTAGTGCATCATCTGCACTCGCCATCCGCGTGGAATCATCGAAGGCAAAACGTGGCAGATGTCCTTCATATAGGCCCACTCAGTGGTGGTGAAGTGTGAATGGCGCGCAGTGCGACTTGTTTGCGCCTGATGCAGCTGGTACTCCATTACTGCTGCCTGCTGCTCACACAACCGCTCCAACATATGTAATGTTGAATTCCACGTGGTTGGTTGGTCACATGATGCGATGTTCTGGAAAGCGAAATCGGCGCCGCAAGTGAGCACACTCTATGCGGACCTTGTGCAGCAGGGCATCAAGATCCCGATAGTCCCTCAAAAAACTCTGCACGACCAAGTTGAGCACATGTGACAGACATGGGATGTGAGTGAGGTTGCCTAGGCCCAGAGCTGCCACCAGATTTCGGCCATTGTCACACACTACCATGCCTGTCTGGAGATTCGCTGGCACAAACCACACGTCACTCTCCTGCTTGATGGCATTCCAGAGCTCCTGCGCTGTGTGGCTTCGATTCCCCAAAGGAATTAATTTCAATACGGCCTGTTGACGTTTGGCCACGGCTGTGCTCATATCGGTCGTAACAGGTAAGCGTTCACGGGTCCATGTGGAGATAGACTGTGATGGCTCCTGCTGCGGTGATTCAGAAGAACTAGAGTATGAGGAGGAGTCAATGTGTACAGACTGGATTCCTGCAATCCTTGGAGTTGGCAGAACACATACATTGCCACTCTCAAGATCTGTCCCCGTCTCCACAACATTTACCCAATGGGCAGTGAGGGAAAGGTATCATCCCTGTCCATGGTTACTGATCCACGCATTGATGGTCAGGTGGACATTGCTACTGACGGCGTTTAGTAGCGCATGTTTAATTTTTCCCTCCACATGCTTTTTGCAGGGCAGGGACGGATTGCCTGCTGAAATAAAAGCGGCTGGGCACGTTGTATTGTGGGACTGCCAATGCCATGAAGTTACGGAAGGTGTCAGTCTACACCAGCCTGAATGATAGCATTTCAAGGGACAGTAGTTATGCAATGCCAGCATTCAAAGCCTGTACTTGGGGGTGGTTTGCCGAGTATGGGCGCCTTTTCTCCCATGCCTGTGCTACCGATGGCTGTAGACTGGCCTGGGAGTGTGAGGATGACAGGGAACGTGGTGCTGTGGGTGGAATTACACTGTGTCTCTGTCCAACAGTGCCAAAGGTTCTTCCATGGCGATCCTGTGAGGAAGCCGAAACAGCTGTGTGTGAGCTGGAGGAAGAAGCTACAACACGCGCTGAAGAGGTGGTAGGTGCCGCTGTAGGGTTGGCCTAAGCTTCAGTGTGTTTTTGTAACTCCACCACATGCTTGGTCCGCACATGTTTCCTCATATTTGTGGTATTGAGGTTGCTGACATTTTTCCCTCTTTTGACTTTCTGATTACACAGCTTGCATTTGACAAAGCAAATGTCATCTGCAACTGTGTCAAAAAAGGACCAGGCACTGCAAGTCTTGGGAGCGCCCGTTTTCGGTTTTGGAAGAGGCATGCTCCTAATGGGTACCAAAGTGGAGGCTACATGCAACGCAGTCTTCCCCCTCCCTCTTCCTCCTTTTTGGGCCATTCGGGGAATCTCTTCCTCCAAGCTGCTCCCACCACCTTCCTGTACCTCACGCCATGATGAGTGAAGGACCTCATCATCTACACTACCCTCTTCCAACAACTGCTTCTCCTTGGTAGTCTCAGCAGCACAGTACACACCAGAAAGTGGCACCTAAGTCTCATCATCAGATGCATACTGAGGTGTTCTGACCGTAGGCACTGGCCCACCCACCTCTTCAGATTCAGAGAGACAAAGCAGTTGCGCATCACTGCATATTGCCCCTTCTTCAGTTTCTAAAATGCTGCTTGGCTGGCCCCCTCTTTCCAAGCCAAGAGATTCAGAGAACAGAAGTAGAGATGGCACCTGTCCTTGTCATGCGGGTACTGGGTAGACTACGGCTGAATACCCGGGCCCCTGCAATATCCCTCAGACTAGGGAAAACCCTGTCTGACCCTCTCCCAGAATTTACAATGATGGTGTGCTTGTCTGGGCCGCCAGGCCTGACGTTGACTCCTGTGTCAGCCCTATGCTGAAACCTTCACCCGCCACGCAGTGATTAGACCACACACCAACCCCTACAGAAAGCACAGATAGGGAAAACTAAAATCGCACCACGCCGCAGACACACAGGAAAATACTATAATGTGCACAGGGCAAAACAAATACAAATATAGGAAGGAGAAATATGACAAAGGATAATACACCACCAGATACAATATTTATTCTCCTAGACCACCACTCCAGACCGAGATCACCAGGCACAAGACACAAGCTATAATCGGCGACACCCAAAGTCCAGAATGACTATTTAAAGGCCACGGGCGTGACCCAGCCTCCAACCCGATTACCAGCTAGATTAACCCCGGACAACCTGCCTAAAGTCTAGCCGGCGCCACTGAGCGTATAGTGGACGAATGTGGAATTACCATTGTCTGTCGGACGCCCTAGTGTGAATAGCGTCCGACACGACAGTACCCTGCCTTTTACGAGGGACCCCAGGGCCCTCACGACTTATAGGACCCGGCTTGTCCGGATGGCGGCGGTGAAACATACTGACCAGCCGGTCTGCATGTATGTTCGACGCTGGTACCCAAGACCTCTCCTCCGGCCCATAACCACGCCAGTGTACCAGGTACTGTAATGTGCGGCACTATACGAAAGTCAACCACCTTGGAGACTTCAAACTCCAAATTGCCATCCACCAAGACTGGAGGTGGCATTGGCGCCGCGTCCACGGAACCCACCTCCTTCTTTAAAAGAGATCTGTGAAACACGTTGTGTATCTTATATACCGCAGGAAGCTCCAATCAGTAGGCTACTGGGTTAATGATGGCGGCGACCCTAAATGGACCAATAAACCTTGGATACAATTTCAGGGATGGTACTTTGAGTTTTATGTTTTTTGTGGACAACCACACCCAATCACCCACACTCAGGTCCGGACCTGGCACATGTCTACTGTCAGCCACTCGTTTGTACCTTGCACCCACACTCAGCAAGCACTGTTTCACTCTCCTCCAAACGGCTGACAGTTGTGCTCCTAGCTGGTCCTCCTCCGGAACGCCAGCAGAGACACCCTGATGCAGAGTACAAAATTGAGGATGGTGCCCGTAAACACAAAAGAACGGGGACTCCCCAGACGATTCATGGCGGTGATTATTAATGGCAAACTCAGCCAAAGGAAGGAACGTCGACCACTCCTCCTCGTTGTCAGAAACAAAGCAGCTTAAGTACTGCTCCAAATTCTGGTTCATACGCTTGGTCTGACCATTTGACTGAGGATGAAACGCCGAAGAATGCGACAACTTGATCCCCAGCCGTGAGCAAAATGCTTTCCAAAACTTTGCCACAAACTGAGTACCCCTATCAGACACTATGTCAGATGGGACCCTGTGAAGTTTGACCACCTCCTGCACAAAAACTTGAGCCAGAGTCTTTGCGTTAGGCAATGAAGGCAAGGACACAAAGTGCGACATCTTTGAGAACCGATCAACAACCACCAAGATGACCGTGTTCCCAGCTGAGGAGGGCAGGTCTGTAATAATATCCATGGAGATCTCCGTCCATTGCCTACTGGGTACCCCTAGAGGATGTAATGAGCCACCAGGATGGGAGCAGGGCGTCTTAGCCCTAGCACACGTGGTACATGCTGATACGTACGAGACCACATCCTGTCAGATTTTGGGCCACCAAAACCGACGCAACACCAACTCAAAGGTACCCCTAACCCCTGTATGACCAGCCAGAACAGTATCATGATGCTCACCCAACACCTTTAGGCAAAGATGGAGCGGTGCAAATGATTTGTTAATGGGAAGCTCTGGTGGTACTTCCTCCTGAGCCTCGGCAATCTCAGCCTCAACCTCTGTCGTGAGAGCCGAGACCACTACACCCTTTTGGAGGATAGGTACCGGATCTTCCCGAGGTTCTCCCCCCGGAAAACACCTGGACAAAGCATCTGCCTTAGTGTTCTTAAACCCTGGTCGGTACGTAACAAAAAAGTTGAACCACGTGAAAAACAATGCCCAGCGAGCCTGCCAGATTTTTATGGTCGGTGATAACTGTAACCTGGTGGACCGACCCCTCCAAGAAGTGTCGCCATTTCTCAAAAGCCAACTTGATAGCCAACAACTCCCTGTTGCCGATATCGTAATTACGTTCGCCGGGCGACAGCTTCTTGGAAAAATAGGCGCATGGACGCAACTCACCCAAGGATGAGCCTTGTGACAGCACCGCCCCCACTCCAACCTCAGACGCATCGACTTCCATTGTAAATGGTTTGGATACGTCCGGTTGCAGCAGAATGGGGGCCGAAGCAAAACTGTTCTTCAGAAATTCGAATGCGCGCACAGCAGCCTCAGGACAGATGGATAAATTGGTACCCTTTTTCGTCATGTCAGTTAGCGGTTTAGCAATGGTAGAAAAATCTTTGATACATTTTCTATAATAATTAGAAAATCCAAGGAACCACTGAAGTGCTTTTAGGTTATCAGGCCGTTCCCAATGCAGCACCGCTTGCACCTTAGTGGCGTACATTTTAAACCCTGAAGCAGACACAATATAACCCAAGAAAAGCAACTCCTGAACCGAAAAAAACACATTTCTCCAGTTTTGCATAGAGCTTATTTTCTCTGAGTAGCTGTAACACCTGCCTCACATGCTCTAAATGAGTATCACAGTCGCATAAATAAATGAGAATGTCATCTAGGTACACAATAATGAATTTCCCCAGTACATGCAAGAACACATCAGTTATGAAATGTTGAAATACCGCAGGTGCATTTGTCAACCCAAATGGCATCACCAAATTTTCAAAATGGCCCTCAGGAGTATTAAAAGCCGTCTTCCACTCATCACCTTGACGGACTCTTATGAGGTTGTAAGCCCCCCTGAGGTCAAGCTTGGAAAACCACTTAGCACCAGCCACCTGGTTGAACAAATCAGGTGTCAGTGGCATAGGGTATGGAACATGAACCGTAATCTGGTTTAACTCCCTGAAATCCAGACACGGGCATAGTCCGCCATCTTTCTTATTAACGAAGAAGAAAACCGCTGCCACCGGCGAGGACGAAGGCCTGATGTGCCCTTTACTCAAACTCTCAGCAATGTAGTCTTTTAAAGCTTGTCTCTCAGGAACAGAGATGTTAAACATCCTAGCTTTCGGCAATTTGGCCCCTGGTTTAAACCTAATAGTACAGTCATAGGGTCGATGTGGTGGCAATTCTGAGCAACCCTTCTCAGAGAACACATCTGCAAAATCCAGCAGTGACTCAGGAATGCTGGGAGTCACAGCGGACACACATGTGGCCAGGCAATTCTCCTGGCAAAATCCGCTCCACTGAATTATGTCCTGATTTTTCCAGTCAAATACCGGGTTGTGTATAGACAACCATGGAAAACCCAAAACCATTTGTGCAGGAAGATTACTGAGCACCCTACATGTAACTTGCTCAGAATGTAAGACCCCAATGTGGAGTTTAACCTCAGCCACAAACTCAGTAATCTCCCCCTGTGGGAGTGGAGTAGCATTGATGGTGACCACCCGGATAGGATGAGGCAGTTTTTCGACCGTGAACCCGGCCGTGCGCCCAAACTCCTCATCAATGAGATTAGTTGCCGACCCACTATCCTCAAAAACAGCGATTGGCAGCTCTCTGCCAGTGACCATAACTCTGGCAGGAAGCATACATTCAGAGATCACCATGGAGGATATGCATAAGCTCAGATTGGCCTCCTCCACACCCTCTGAGCTCAGTAGTTTTCCGCCGTTGCGCTTTTCTTAGAAAACAGATGACAAGCATTAACATAATGCCCTTTTTTACCACAGCAAAAATAGGCTCCCTGCTTCCTGAGCGAGGGGGCTCGATGATGTGACACCCCTGCGATTTGCATAGGCTCTGTGGGCTCACCTGCAGCAACCTCACGTGCACCTACACCCTCCCCCATAAGCGGCGTCTCTTGCACACCCTGATGCAAACGGCGATCAATGCGGACAACAAGACTCATGGCAGACTCTAGAGAAGCATGAGTCTCATACATCAGGAAGGCTTGTTTAACCATTCTCGAAACCCCATGTATAAACTGACTCCGCAGCGCCGGGTCATTCCATTGTGTGTCCACCGCCCAGCGGCGAAATTCAGAACAGTAATCCTCCGCCATTCGCTCCCCCTGGCGGAGAGCACGTATTTTAGATTCGGCTAGAGCCAATCTGTCAGGATCATCATATATGAGCCCAAGAGCAGAAAAAAAAACTCCACTGAGTTAAATGCAGCTGAATCAGATGGTAATGAAAATGCTCATGCTTGGGGGTCTCCGTTCAGTAATGACAATACCAGGCCCACACGCTGAGCCTCATTACCTGAGAAAACCGGGCGCATACAAAAATATAATTTACAAGCTTCACAAAAAACAACAAATTTACTGCGTTCCCCAGCAAACCTCTCAGGTAAAGGAATCTCTGGCTCTGCAACTCTACCTGCATTTTCAGCTTCCACATTAGATGCTACAAGACCCTGTTGCTGAACTTCCCCCTTCAACTCAGTGACCTGTAAGGACAGCGCCTCCAACTGGTGGGTTATGGAAGTCATGGGATCCATAGCATCCAAAATTTATTTGGGCCAATTATAATGTCATGCGGGTACTGGGTAGACTATGGCTGAATACCCGGGTTCCTGCAATATCCCTCAGACTAAGGACAACCCTGTCTGACCTTCTCCCAGAATTTACACTGATGGTGTGCTTGTCTGGGCCGCCAGGCCTGACCCTGACTCCTGTTTCAGCCCTATGCTGAAACCTTCACCCGCCACCCAGTGATTAGACCACACACCAACCCCTACAGAAAGCACAGACAGGGAAAACTAAAAAAGCACCATGCCGCAGACACACAGGAAAATACTATAATGTGCACAGGGCAAAACAAATACAAATATAGGAAGGAGAAATATGACAAAGGATAATACACCACCAGATACGATATTTCTTCTCCTAGACCACCACTCCAGACTGAGATCACCAGGCACAAGACACAAGCTATAATCGGCGACGCCCAAAGTCCAGAATGACTATTTAAAGGCCACGGGTGTGACCCAGCCTCCAACCCGATTACCAGCTAGATTAACCCCGGACAACCTGGACAAAGTCTAGCCAGCGCCACTGAGCGTATAGTGGACGAATGTGGAATTACCGCTGTCTGTCGGACGCCCTAGTGTGAATAGCGTCCGACATGACAGTTCTGGGCTCTCTGACTGCCTGGGCAATTTGGCAGGTGGTGAAGAGACAGATGGGTGCTCTTCAGTGCTTTGTGCCTGAGAGGATGTGGCACTAATTGAAGTCGATGTGTTAGCTGCCATCCATCCGACAACGGCTTCAATTTGTTCGTCCCACAGCAGTGGGGTACGGCGAGCTCCTACAAAGCTGCGCATGAAGGACAGTTCCCTGCTAAAACTGGGGGATGATGAGTCACCGGTGCCCGCAGCAGGCACAGAGTCCCCACGGCCTCTCCCTGCAGAAACTCCACGCCCACGTGCCGTACTCCCTGCCTTTTTCATCTTGGTAGACTAACAAAGATAGGCAGAAAAGTACTATGGGCTTAGTGTGCTTATTCCTGAACAGCTAGTAGCAGGTATAAGAAACACTAATTTTATAAAGTGTGGACTAGATTTTAATATGAGCTAATGTGGCCTTCACAACTGTAAAGTGCAGTGTTTGGTGAACTTTATTAACTTTTTGTTTTTTTCACAAAAAGACACTGGATGTGCCCAAAGATGTAAAACAGATCATATCACAAACTCTTTGTAGCGATTACAATGCAGGAAGGTAACCTACAATGCAATAGATGAGGCTCCAAAAATAGGCTAGTACTAATCTGGCTGGGGCTGTGTCAGGACTCTGAACATTGTTTATTACCTTTTGTGCATTACTGCCCTTTCCCAAGATGGTGTCTTTGGTCTCATGTGCACTGTGCCTTCCTGCTATAAAACTCCACCCCAGCCTTCAGTCTGTGCTAGAGTATTCTGCCTTGAATCCAGCTCCTGACCTCTGATTACTCCCTGGCTATATACCTGCTCCTGTGAACCTGTTTGGTGATCCTGCTACTCTGCTCTGAGTTCCTGCTGCATACATTGGTTTCCAGTAATCCTCCTTCATCTGATGTTCGTGTTTACTTCCATCTGCATTTGCTGGACATGTAAGCTGTTTCTGCTCTGCAATAACCTGAGACTATTAACCAGGCCTCCCTGGTTGAGCTAAGATATGATTTGAACTGCCTTATAGCATATCTATCTGTGTTTTGGACTACCAAGGACTTATTCGTGTCAAGTATCCACAAGAATAACTGTGCTTCATAGACTTTCTGCTTGATTGCATTTTCCTCTGAAGTTTCCTATAGACTGCTAAGCTGCTTTTAATATTTACACCAAGTGTTGTGGACTTGAGTTTCTCTCTGCACCTGTTTGAATCACCGTGTGATAATATAGACTTTACCACTTATAAAACTGTGTCCTGTAGTTGTCTTGTTCCACGCAAAGAGTCTCCTGAGTTAACCCCTATAATTATTACAGGCTGCAGGGCACAAGGCTGCAGAAAGGCTCCTCTATGTACTCCTATATAGTGTTTTTCCGCAATCTAGCAGGAAACGGATGGAAACCCACTAATAGGATAAATCAGGAAAAATGTGCAGCAGGCAGCACTAATTGAAAAAAGGACAATGGAACAGTATGAGGCAGTGACGCACGCTGAGCTGACTACAACCAGCTGTGGCTGCAGAACATACTACAGCGTGAGCTGCACTCACACAGAGACCTTGCAGACAACCGTGAACAGCGCTGCAAGGCAAAAACAAGGTTCTCACACAGCGGTGGCTAAATTAGCCTGTGTAAAGCACAATGAAGCAAATCGCTATGTCAAACTATCCCTCAGTCAGAACAGCAGTGTCCTGTCCCTAACTGAATTCACAGCAGAGTGAACCCAAAATGACGGCGGCAGCTTTTATAGTGCATCATGACATCATTTCAGCAGCCAATCACAGCCATGCCAGTAGTTACATGCATAACATGCAGATCAGGATGTGCCGACACTTTTAATGATTCCTCATTGGCTGAATTAAATCAAACTGGCTCATTGCATTATGGGAACTTCCGATTCCGGTATCCGATATTGCAAAAGTATCGGAACTCAGTATCGGAATTCTGATAACGCGAATATCAGCCGATACCCGATATTTTCAGGGTTGGAATGCTCAACACTAGCAATAACGGTGTTAATCTTGTGGGGGCCCTACACAGAGACAACCTCACACATGTCCCTTGAATACCTCATGTCCTCAACCTGGTGGTATAGCAATTTCATTGCCAGTCTCCTGGCTGGTATGCACTGTTGCAGAAAGCATGGTCTCTGTTTGCTCACCTCCGTCAATTGCTCCTCGCTGGTAATAGACTTGAATCACTAGAGAGATCTTTTGGCCTAGCGGAATTCCACCATGTCGGAACATCGCAAATCAAACGGTTAAGTTTGATTTGCGATGTTCCGACACAGTGGAAGTCAACTCTGCACATGTTGCAGCAACTGTGGCCGCAGAGACAAGCCCTGGTGCAGTATGTCATTTTGAATAGCCTGGGCAACCCCAGCACTGACGTGATGCAAATCAAGCTTGCACAGTGGTGGGCACAGATGAAGGACCTCTACACTCTTCTGCACATTTTTGAAATGGTTACTAAGATGGATAGCATTCATGTTGCAGTCATCAGCATCACTATCACTAAGACAATCTTAAGAGTGGTTTTCCCCAAGACCACACTGAGGCACCCAGTGTGCATTACAGTTCAAGACATCCAACCCTGGGAACATCAAGGCGTCACAGCAAAAACATTAGCAGCAGCAGCAGTGTTAGGCTACTTTCACACACCAGGTTTTTGGCATCAGGCACAATCTGGCAAATTTTTCCCCCCAAAAAAAAAAATCTGTTAGTTTTTTTTCCGCCGGACCTGTTTTTTTTTTCTCATAGAGTTGTATTAGCGCTGGTTTGTGCCTGATGGCCTAACGTTTCATCCGTTTTTTGACAAATCCATCAAAAATTAGTTTTCTGGCAGATGGAGAAAACGTCCAGTTTTTTACACAAATCATTAAAAAAAAGGATCCAGGAGAAAAACGGATCTGTCGCATCAGTTTTTCACTATTTGCAACGGATTTGTTTTCTCAAAAATTAGCCGAATTGTGCCTGAAAGCGAAAACCTGATGTGTGAAAGTAGCCTAAGTGGCATAAGCAACTTCTGTCACAGTTTTTTTAGACCAGTCTGTGCACCTAGCAAAACAGAGTGCAAGTCTGATATGTTGTGAAAGGCTGGAGAGAATGTTGCAGCAGTATCTCATGCTCAATATTCATGCCATCAGTGGAAATTCAATCGATTTTGTATTTTGGTTTTCAAAAATTGATGACCCCTTAGTGGTGTGTGACAATTTTTTGAAATGTGGAGAATCCAAGTTCTACTTCATATGTGTTGCCTGTAGCAGTAGGGCTTCCAGACCGGTTGGCATGCATTTACTTTCAGTCAAATAACTATTACTATCCTTACATTTTTCTAACATTAGTGTTTTACCAAGCTTTTGTGCTTCCTGAGTGTGTCTGGGAAAAAACAAACAAACAGTTCCAGCTCTTGCTTGAAGTCTCAGAGCTGCCAGCAAAGAAAGCTTAGGCCGGGATCGAACATTTGAGAAATACGGCTGCATGCATTGCTACGTGCCGCATGCTCCGCTCCTGAGCGCTGGCGGCAATGCCGGGTATTGTGAGACTCGGCCATATTTCTCGCATTTGTGATCCCGGCCTTACACAGCTCCCTCACCCACATCGTCTTAATTTGAACTTAAATTCAAAGCTCTATGCTGGCCCAAATCTTAATACCTCATGCATCACCCATGACTGACTGCTTCTGGGCCATTAAAAAATGTTCTGTTGTGGGTCATTTGATCAGTCAACTATCCATGCTATTATCCCTAGATTTTTCTAACATTAGAGCTTTACCAAGCTGATATTTGGCCCACCTGAGTGTGGCTGGGAAAAAAAATTGAGCTGTTGCATGAGGAATTAAGGCTCCCCACAAAGCAATCTTATACTGGACCCTTACCTACCTAGTCTTAATTGAAAATTCAATTAAAAGCTGGAAATGCTGTCCCAAACAACTGGCACCTCATGCATTGCCCATGGCTGACTGCTGCTGTGCCATTATCAAATGTCTACTGTGGGTCAATTGATGTCACTTTGCCTGGTGTCTGCCCCTAATTTTTGTAAATGTTTGGACTTTAAGTTGGTTCTCCTTTATGTGTGTTGGTGTTGCCTGAGTTTGGCAAACCCCTCAATTTTTAAGCTAGAAATGCTGGCCCTAGCCCTGTACCATGCATCCATGCTGCACAATTATACTGTTTGTACTTTGGGCCAATTGATGCCACTTTTCCTGGTGTCTGCCTCTAATTTGAGCTGTTTGAGAAATATTTAGTCACCCCTTAAGGTGTTGTGTATTCGTTTGGTTTTGCATCTTATTGAATTCATGAGGGTTAAGGTACGTTCGACGAACCTTGAAAGGTTCGCTCATTTCTACTCACCACACATTTAGATACATTTCTTGAGGGGCCTTGTCACTTAAATAATCAAAAGAAAAAAATATGCATGTTTGGGATCCACGTACTCGTACTGACCCGGATAATCATATTGCCAGGGCAGCTTTACTTATTATTGAAAAAAAATATATTGTGAAATTGCACTTGTTTTGCAACTTTATTGCAAAACTTTCTGCCTTTCCATGGTATAGATAATAAAATGAATTGTGGCATTCAAAATTGTCCTGCAAAAAACAAACCGTCATATTTACATAGTTATTAAGGTTGAAGGAAGACTTTAAGTCCATCTAGTTCAACCCATAGCCTAATCTAACATGCCCTAACATGTTGATCCAGAGGAAGGCAATAAAAACCCATGTGGCAAAGAGTAAGCTCCACATTGGGGAAAAAAAATTCCTTCCCGACTCCACATACGGCAATCAGACTAGTTCCCTGGATTAACGCCCTATCAAGGAATCTAGTATATATACCCTGTAACATTATACTGTGGACAAAAAAATAAAAAAAGTTATGGCTCTTGGAAGAAGGGAAGGAAAAAAACAAAATAACTCAGTGGTGAAGGGGTCAAAAAATACATTTTATTTTGTTCTGTAGACAGTGTTACATTGTGTGTCCAGTTCAACATGACAAGATTGGTGAAAGGTGTAAGGACCTATGTGGCCACAATACCCATGTTAAGTGGATCTGTCAAGATATTTAAAAATTTAAATTGTATGCAATATACAGTATGGTAGTCCTCTTAAAACTGCTGTTTCTGTTGTACTGAAAACCCATGTTAGAATGGCTGTGTAATCCTTTATGAAAGTTGTTCTGTTTTATATTAACATATGCTTTTCAGGGTTTCAGTGCTAGCTGCATTCCTAAAAATGGTCTCATAATTTAAAGATTATGTTGCCATTCTGACAGATTTTCAAAGCACGTACACCAGTGTCATGCGGTCTAAGAGTATGTTCACATAGGGCACTTTTGCTGTTTTTTTTTTCTGCAGCAAAACCTGATCTTCTTGGCAGGAAAGAAGCTGCATCAAAAATTTAGGTGTGTTTTTTTGTTGCGTATTTGGTGCGTTTTTTATGCTTTTTTTTGTGCTTTTTTTTTCTTTGTCCATGCTAATGTCCTTGGATTTTCAGCAGCAAAAACGCAGCAAATAATGACACCTGCGTTTTTGCTGTGTTTTTTTCAACACCCATTCAAGTCAGTGGGTGAAAAAACGTAGCGAAAACGCTGAAAGAAGTGACATGCTCTATGTTCAAAAACGCAGCAAAGCACAAAATACTGATGAAACAAAAAAACAATGTGTGTGCATGAGATTTCTGAAATCTCATAGGCTTTGCTGGTACTGTAAAAAGCAGCTGAAAATTAGCATTAAAAAATGCAGCAAAAAAAGTAGCGCAAACGTCCCCTGTGTGAACTTACCCTAAAGGGTCTAGGTTTAGTTTGTTTTGTGAAATCTAGTGACAGATCTTCCTTGAAGTGATACATATGTTATTTTTCTCTTTCTATTCTATTGAATGATAGTTATATAACATGGTATTTTATTTTGCCTTCATTTTAAGGTTTGTAGTGTCCTCGAGAGTTTGGAGCAGGAATATAAAAGAGAAGAAGACTGGTGTGGAGGTGCTGATAAACTTGGTCCAAACTCAGAAACTGACCATGTCACCCCAATGATTAGCAAACACCTAGAACAAAAGGAAGCTTTCCTAAAGGTACAATCCTTTCATTCTTTTTTTAATATTGTTTTTGGGGGGTTTAATCATATATTTTCAGTAAGAAATACCAGTTCTACATAATAAACATATTTCATGTCATGACACAGGACGGGGATTTTCTCCCGTCCTGGTCAGGTGGGGGGTTAACCTTGTTTAGCCTGTCTTTGGTTCAGGGAAGGCTATTTATGTCTGCTGCTGGCCTTGTTCTGTGTCAGTGATACTTTTACTTACACGGCTTGAGTTGTTGACCCAGGTTATCGTTCAAATTTTGATGTTCCTCTGTGTGCTTGTGTTGCCAGTGTATGACCGGGCTTAGACTCTGTTTCTGCCTCTTGATTCAGTACCGCTCTGTACTCTCTAGTTCTCACCCCTGACTCTGTCTTTGACCACTCTCTATCTTGTTCTTTTGTCCTGCACTTCCGTCTAGCCACATACCTCACCTTGTCCCCCACCATCCTTCTGTCTCGTCCCTGGCTACTGCTCTTCTTCAGTCCGGCTTCTGACTTCGGCTTGCCTGACTACGTATTGAGCGTTCACCTAGCTGTCGTTTCTCATCTGTTCTCAGAGCTTGGCTCCGCCCCCTGGCTCCTTTCCGGCCGTCACATGATCTGCCAGGTCCTGCTTTGCTTTTCCTCGAGCACTGCGGTGTCCGTGCATTCCCTGACTGTCCTATGTTTCAGGTGTGGCGACCCATAGTAAGACACACAGTGTGTTTGTGTGTGTGTCTTTACATTTCAAACTTATAGTTTGAAATTAAATTATATTCTAACAGCAATTTCATAAGTATTGACCCTTGGGTTAGAAAACATCTTATTGATTATTGTAAGACATTAGCATGCTGACCTACAGGTGGTTCTCACAAAATTGCAATATCATCAAAAAGTTAATTTATTTCAGTTCTTCAATACAAAAAAGTGAAACTCATATATTATATAATCATTAGAAACAGAGTGATCTATTTCAAGTGTTTATTTATGTTCATGTTGATGATTATGGCTTACAGCCTTTGAGTACCTAAAAGTAATTATCTCAGTAAATTAGAATAATTAACAAAAAACATGTGCAAAGGCTTCCTAAGTGTTTAAAATGGTCCCTTAGTCATGAGTGAGACTGCTGACTTTACAGATGTCCATAAGGCAGTCATTGACACGCTCCACAAGGAGAGTAAGCCACAAAAGGTCATTACTAAAGAAGCTGGCTTTTCAGAGAGTGCTGTATCCAAGCATATTAACCCCTTCACCCCCAAGGGTGGTTTGCACGTTAATGACCGGGCCAATTTTTACAATTCTGACCACTGTCCCTTTATGAGGCTATAACTCTGGAACGCTTTGACGGATCTTGGCGATTCTGACATTGTTTTCTCGTGACATATTGTACTTCATGTTAGTGGTAAAATTTCTTTGATATAACTTGCATTTATTTGTGAAAAAAATGGAAATTTGGCAAAAATTTTGAAAATTTTGCAATTTTCCAACTTTGAATTTTTATGCCCTTAAATCACAGACATATGTCACGCAAAATACTTAATAAGTAACATTTCCCACATGTCTACTTTACATCAGTACAATTTTGGAACCAAAATTTTTTTTTGTGACGGAGTTATAAGGGTTAAAAGTTGACCAGCAATTTCTCATTTTTACAACACCATTTTTTTTTAGGGACCACATCTCATTTGAAGTCATTTTGAGGGGTCTATATGATAGAAAATACTCAAGTGTGACACCATTCTAAAAACTGCACCCCTCAAGGTGCTCAAAACCACATTCAAGAAGTTTATTAACCCTTCAGGTGTTTCACAGGAATTTTTGGAATGTTTTTATAAAAATGAACATTCAACTTTTTTTCACACAAAATTTATTTCAGCTCCAATTTGTTTTATTTTACCAAGGGTAACAGGAGAAAATGGACCCCCAAAGTTGTTGTACAATTTGTCCTGAGTACGCTGATACCCCATATGTGGGGGTAAACCACTGTTTGGGCGTATGGCAGAGCTCGGAAGAAAAGGAGCGCCATTTGACTTTTCAATGCAAAATTGACTAGAATTGAGATGGGACGCCATGTTGCGTTTGGAGAGCCCCTGATGTGCCTAAACACTGAAACCCCCTACAAGTGACACCATTTTGGAAAGTAGACCCCCTAAGGAACTTATCTTGATGTGTGGTGAGCACTTTGACCCACCAAGTGCTTCACAGAAGTTTATAATGCAGAGCCGTAAAAATAAAAAATCATATTTTTTCACAAAAATGATCTTTTCGCCCCCATTTTTTTATTTTCCCAAGGGTAAGAGAAGAAATTGGACCCCAAAAAATGTTGTGCAATTTGTCCTGAGTACGCTGATACCCCATATGTGGGTGTAAACCATTGTTTGGGCGCATGGCAGAGCTTGGAAGTGAAGGAGCGCCATTTGACTTTTCAATGCAAAATTGACTGGAATTGAGATGGGACGCCATGTTGCGTTTGGAGAGCTCCTGATGTGCCTAAACATTGAAACTCCCTACAAGTGACACCATTTTGGAAAGTAGACCCCCTAAGGAACTTATCTAGATGTGTGGTGAGCACTTTGACCCACCAAGTGCTTCACAGAAGTTTATAATGCAGAGCCGTAAAAATAAAAAATCATATTTTTTCACAAAAATGATCTTTTCGCCCCCAATTTTTTATTTTCCCAAGGGTAAGAGAAGAAATTGGACCCCAAAAAATGTTGTGCAATTTGTCCTGAGTACGCTGATACCCCATATGTGGGTGTAAACCATTGTTTGGGCGCATGGCAGAGCTTGGAAGGGAAGGAGCGCCATTTGACTTTTCAATGCAAAATTGACTGGAATTGAGATGGGACGCCATGTTGCGTTTGGAGAGCCCCTGATGTGCCTAAACATTGAAACTCCCTACAAGTGACACCATTTTGGAAAGTAGACCCCCTAAGGAACTTATCTAGATGTGTGGTGAGCACTTTGACCCACCAAGTGCTTCACAGAAGTTTATAATGCAGAGCCGTAAAAATAAAAAATCATATTTTTTCACAAAAATGATCTTTTCGCCCCCAATTTTTTATTTTCCCAAGGGTAAGAGAAGAAATTGGACCCCAAAAAATGTTGTGCAATTTGTCCTGAGTACGCTGATACCCCATATGTGGGTGTAAACCATTGTTTGGGCGCATGGCAGAGCTTGGAAGTGAAGGAGCGCCATTTGACTTTTCAATGCAAAATTGACTGGAATTGAGATGGGACGCCATGTTGCGTTTGGAGAGCTCCTGATGTGCCTAAACATTGAAACTCCCTACAAGTGACACCATTTTGGAAAGTAGACCCCCTAAGGAACTTATCTAGATGTGTGGTGAGCACTTTGACCCACCAAGTGCTTCACAGAAGTTTATAATGCAGAGCCGTAAAAATAAAAAATCATATTTTTTCACAAAAATGATCTTTTCGCCCCCAATTTTTTATTTTCCCAAGGGTAAGAGAAGAAATTGGACCCCAAAAAATGTTGTGCAATTTGTCCTGAGTACGCTGATACCCCATATGTGGGTGTAAACCATTGTTTGGGCGCATGGCAGAGCTTGGAAGGGAAGGAGTGCCATTTGACTTTTCAATGCAAAATTGACTGGAATTGAGATGGGACGCCATGTTGCGTTTGGAGAGCCCCTGATGTGCCTAAACATTGAAACTCCCTACAAGTGACACCATTTTGGAAAGTAGACCCCCTAAGGAACTTATCTAGATGTGTGGTGAGCACTTTGACCCACCAAGTGCTTCACAGAAGTTTATAATGCAGAGCCGTAAAAATAAAAAATCATATTTTTTCACAAAAATGATCTTTTCGCCCCCAATTTTTTATTTTCCCAAGGGTAAGAGAAGAAATTGGACCCCAAAAAATGTTGTGCAATTTGTCCTGAGTACGCTGATACCCCATATGTGGGTGTAAACCATTGTTTGGGCGCATGGCAGAGCTTGGAAGGGAAGGAGCGCCATTTGACTTTTCAATGCAAAATTGACTGGAATTGAGATGGGACGCCATGTTGCGTTTGGAGAGCCCCTGATGTGCCTAAACATTGAAACTCCCTACAAGTGACACCATTTTGGAAAGTAGACCCCCTAAGGAACTTATCTAGATGTGTTTTGAGAGCTTTGAACCCCCAAGTGTTTCACTACAGATTATAACGCAGAGCCGTGAAAATATTTTTTTTTTTCTCAAAAATGATTATTTAGCCCCCAGCTTTGTATTTTTACAAGGGTAACAGAATAAATTGGACCCCAAAATTTGTTGTCCAATTTGTCCTGAGTACGCTGATACCCCATATGTGGGGGGGAACCACTGTTTGGGCGCATGACAGAGCTCGGAAGGGAAGGAGCGCCATTTGGAATGCAGACTTAAATGGATTGGTCAGCAGCCGTCACGTTGCATTTGCAGAGCCCCTGATGTACCCAAACAGTACAAACCCCCCACAAGTGACCCCATATTGGAAACTAGACCTCCCAAGGAACTTATCTAGATGTGTTGTGAGAACTTTGAACCCCCAAGTGTTTCACTACAGTTTATAACGCAGAGCCGTGAAAATAAAACATCTTTTTTTTCCCACAAAAATGATTTTTAGCCCCCCAAATTTTTATTTTCCTAAGGATAACAAGAGAGCTTGGACCCCAGAAGTTGTTGTTCAATTTGTCCCGAGTACGCTGATAACACATATGTTGGGGTAAACCCCTTTTTGGGCGCACGGGAGAGCTCGGAAGGGAAGGAGCACTGTTTTACTTTTTCAACGCAGAATTGGCTGGAATTGAGATTGGACGCCATGTTGCGCTTGGAGAGCCCCTGATGTGCCTGGACAGTGGAAACTCCCCAATTCTACCTGAAACCCTAACCCAAACACACCCCTAACCCTAATCCCAACGGTAACCCTAACCACACCCCTAGCCCTGACACACCCATAATTCTAATCCCAACCCTAATCCAAACGTAAATGTAATCCAAACCCTAACCCTAACTTTAGCCCCAACCCTAACTTTAGCCCCAACCCTAACTTTACCTCCAACCCTAGCCCTAACCCTACCCCTAACCCTAACCCTAAACGTGACTGAAATACGTGGCACTGAAATATGTGGCACTGAAATACGTGGCACTGAAATACGTGGCACTGAAATACGTGGCACTGAAATACGTGGCACTGTAATACGTGGCACTGAAATACATGGCACTTAAATATGTGATACGTGGCACTTAAATACGTGGCACTGAAACACGTGGCACTGAAATATGTGATACGTGGCACTGAAATACGTGATACGTGGCACTGAAATACGTGGCACTGAAATACGTGGCACTGAAATACGTGGCACTGAAATACGTGGCACTGAAATACGTGGCACTTAAATACGTGGCACTTAAATATGTGATACGTGGCACTTAAATACGTGGCACTGAAATACATGGCACTGAAATACGTGGCACTGAAATACGTGGCACTGAAATACGTGGCACTTAAATACGTGGCACTTAAATACGTGGCACTTAAATACGTGGCACTGAAATATGTGATACGTGGCACTTAAATATGTGGCACTGAAACACGTGGCACTGAAATACGTGATACGTGGCACTGAAATATGTGGCACTGAAATACGTGGCACTGAAATACGTGGCACTGAAATACGTGGCACTGAAACACGTGCAACTGAAATACGTGGTACTAAAATATGTGGCACTGAAATATGTGATACGTGGCACTGAAATACGTGATACGTGGCACTGAAATACGTGGCACTGAAACACGTGGCACTGAAATACGTGGCACTGAAATACGTGGCACTGAAATACGTGGCACTGAAATACGTGGCACTATGACTGTCAGAAAATGTTCATTAAACGGTTAGGGGTGAGGTTAGGGGTAGAGTTAGGGTTAGGGTTTGGATCCCTTTATCACCTTGATGGTGGTGGGTGGCTTTTCAGTGTGTTTTCTGTTTTTTTTCGATAAAAATGTATGCGTTTTTAACGCAAACAAACACATGTGCTTAAAAACACCAAGAAAATACTGCAGGTTGTATTTCTGAAAATTAACGCATGCAGAAAAAAACCGCATGCGTTTGAAAACGCGACCAAACGTGTACAAAAAAACCGCATGCGTTTTCAATGTTAAATATAGGGAAAAAACGCATGCATTTTTTTGTGCAAAAAACGCTGCAGACAAAAACGCAAGTGTGAAACCAGCGACGCTTTTTATAGCAAAAAAGTTTTTGCGTCTCCACATTTTTGAGACCTATAATTTTTCCACATTTTGCTCCACAGAGTCATGTGAGGTCTTGTTTTTTGCGGGACGAGTTGACGTTTTTATTGGTAACATTTTCGGACACGTGACCATTTTTGATCGCTTTTTATTCCGATTTTTGTGAGGCAGAATGACCAAAAACCAGCAATTCCTGAATTTCTTTTGGGAGAGGCGTTTATACCGTTCCGCGTTTGGTAAAATTGATAAAGCAGTTTTATTCTTCGGGTCAGTACGATTACAGCGATATCTCATTTATATCATTTTTTTATGTTTTGGCGCTTTTATACGATAAAAACTATTTTATAGAAAAAATAATTATTTTGGTATCGCTTTTTTCTCAGGACTATAACTTTTTTATTTTTTTGCTGATGATGCTGCATCGCGGCTTGTTTTTTGCGGGACAAGATGACGTTTTCAGCGGTACCATGGATATTTATATCAGTCTTTTTGATCGCGTGTTATTCCACTTTTTGTTCGGCGGTATGGTAATAAAGCGTTGTTTTTTGCCTCGTTTTTTTTTTTTTTTCTTACGGTGTTTACTGAAGGGGTTAACTAGTGGGGCAGTTTTATAGGTGGGGTCGTTACGGACGCGGCGATACTAAATATGTGTACTTTTATTGTTTTTTTTTTTATTTAGATAAAGAAATGTATTTATGGGAATAATATATATATTTTTTTTTTCATTATTTTGGAATATTTTTTTTTACACATTTGGAAATTTTTTTTTTTACTTTTTTACTTTGCCCCAGGGGGGGACAATACAGATCGGTGATCTGTCAGTTTGCATAGCACTCTGACAGATCACCGATCTGCGAGAAGTACAGGCTGCTTCACAGTGCCTGCTCTGAGCAGGCGTCTGTGAAGCCACCTCCCTCCCTGCAGGACCCGGATCCGCGGCCATCTTGGATCCGGGTCTGGAGCAGGCAGGGAGGGAGGTAAGACCCTCGCAGCAACGCGATCACATCGCGTTGCTGCGGGGGGCTCAGGGAAGCCCGCAGGGAGCCCCCTCCCTGCGCGATGCTTCCCTGCACCGCCGGCACATCGCGGTCATGTTTGATCGCGGTGTGCCGGGGGTTAATGTGCCGGGAGCGGTCCGTGACCGCTCCTGGCACATAGTGCCGGATGTCAGCTGCGATATGCAGCCGACACCCGGCCGCGATCGGCCGTGCTCCCCCCGTGAGCGCGGCCGATCGGCTATGACGTACTATCCCGTCGGTGGTCATACGGGCCCACCCCACCTCGACGGGATAGTACGTCGGATGTCAGGAAGGGGTTAATGGAAAGTTGAGTGGAAGAAATAAGTGTGGTAGAAAAAGGGGTGCACAAGCAACCAGGATAAGCGCAGTCTTGAAAGGATTGTTAAGAAAATGCCATTTAAAAATGTGTTTTATCAAGACCAAAGTCATTGCAGCCATCTACAAGGAAGTTTTAGAGCACTTCATGCTTATTTCTGCTGACAAGCTTTTTGGAGATGGAAATTTAATTCTCCAGCAGGACTTGGCACCTGTCCACACTGCCAAAAGTACCAATACCTGATTTAACAACAATATCACTTTGTTTGACCTAAACCCCATAGATAATCTATGGGGTATTGTCAAGAGGAAGATGAGAGACACCAGACCCAACAATGCAGGCGAGCTGAAGGCTGCTATCAAAGCAATCTGCTTCCATAACATCTCAGCAGTGCCACAAGCTGATCACATCCATGCCACACCGCATTGATGCGGTATTTGATAGAAAAGGAGCCCCAACCAAGTATTAAGTACATTTTTTTGTATTGAAGAACTTAAATTAACGTTTTGATGATATTCTAATTTTGTGAGAAGCACCTGTAAGTAAAACAAATAAATAAAAAAACTATTTTTTTTTAAACTTTCTATCTAAATACCCCTTTTTATTTAACAAACAAGATCTGTGTTGCTTAGAATGAAATGATAGTACAGCCATTTACTTATACATGTGTGCAGGCCCTATTTTTCTTTTTTTTTGTGTAAGTACAGGCAGTCAGCGAGTTCCGAACTTCTGACTTTCGTACAACTCGTAATTTGAACGTTGTATGTTAACCCCTTCCCGACCTATGACGTATATGCTGCATCATGAAAGTCGGTGCCAATCCGACCTGTGACGCAGCGTATGCATCATGGAGGGATCGTGTCCCTGCAGATCGGGTGAAAGGGTAAACTCCGATTTCACCCAATCTGCAGGGACAGGGGGAGTGGTACTTCAGTCTGGGGGGGTGGCTTCACCCCCCCGTGGCTACGATCACTCTGATTGGCTGTTGAAAGTGAAACAGCCAATCAGAGTGATTTGTAATATTTCACCTATGAAAACTGGTGAATTATTACAATCCAGCCATGGCCGATGCTGGAATATCATCGGCCATGGCTGGAAACCCTGATCCCCCCCCCCACCGATCTCCTCCCCAGTCCTCCGTTCTGTCCCGTACTCCCCTTCGTCCGCCTATCCGCTCCCCCGTCCTCCTGTCTGCTCCCCCCGTTCTCCGATCCCACCCACCTGTGCTCCGATCCCCCCATGCTCCAATCCCCCCCTCATACTTACCGAGCCTCCTGGTGTCCGTCCGTCTGCTCCATGGGTGCCGCCATCTTCCAAAATGGTGGGCACATGCGCAGTGCGCCCGCTGAATCTGCCGGACGGCAGATTCATTCCAGGTACATTTTGATCACTGTGATAAAACCTATTACAGTGAACAAAATAAAAAAAAAAATAGTAAATGAAACCCCCTTTATCACCCCCATAGGTAGGGGCAATAATAAAATAAAGAAAATATATTTACTTTTATTTTTCCACTAGGGTTAGGGTTAGAACTAGGGTTAGGGTTAGAACTAGGGTTAGGGTTAGGGCTAGGGCTCGGGTTAGGGTTAGAATTAGGGTTAGGGTTAGAATTAGGCTATGTGCACACGGAGCGGATTGGCCGCCGCAGATTCGTAGCAGTTTTCCATCACGTTTACAGTACCTTGTAAACCTATGGGAAACCAAATCCGCTGTGCCCATGGTGCGGAAAATACAGCGCAGAAATGCTGCATTGTATTTTCCGCAGCATGTCAATTCTTTGTGCGGATTCTGCAATGTTTTACACCTGTTCCTCAATAGGAATCCGCAGGTGAAATCCGCACAAAAAACACTGGAAATCCACGGTAAATCCGCAGGTAAAACACAGTGCCTTTTACCTGTGGATTTTTAACCCCTTCATGACCCAGCCTATTTTGGCCTTAATGACCTTGCCGTTTTTTGCAATTCTGACCAGTGTCCCTTTATGAGGTAATAACTCAGGATTGTTTTTTCGTGACATATTGGGCTTCATGTTAGTGGTAAATTTAGGTCGATAATTTTTGAGTTTATTTGTGAAAAAAACGGAAATTTGGCAAAAAATTTGAAAATTTCGCAATTTTCACATTTTGAATTTTTATTCTGTTAAACCAGAGAGTTATGTGACACAAAATAGTTAATAAATAACGTTTCCCACATGTCTACTTTACATCAGCACAATTTTGGAAACAATTTTTTTTTTTGCTAGGAAGTTATAAGGGTTAAAATTTGACCAGTGATTTCTCATTTTTACAACAAAATTTACAAAACCATTTTTTTTAGGGACCACCTCACATTTGAAGTCATTTTGAGGGTTCTATATGGCTGAAAATACCCAAAAGTGACACCATTCTAAAAACTGCACCCCTCAAGGTGCTCAAAACCACATTCAAGAAGTTTATTAACCCTTCAGGTGTTTCACAGCAGCAGAAGCAACATGGAAGTAAAAAATGAACATTTAACTTTTTAGTCACAAAAATGATCTTTTAGCAACAATTTTTTTATTTTGCCAAGGGTAAAAGGAGAAACTGGACCAGGGACGTTGTTGTCCAATTTGTCCTGAGTACGCTGATACCTGATATGTGGGGGTAAACCACTGTTTGGGCGCACGGCAGGGCTCGGAAGGGAAGGAGCGCCATTTGACTTTTTGAATGAAAAATTGGCTCCAATCTTTAGCGGACACCATGTCGCGTTTGGAGAGCCCCCGTGTGCCTAAACATTGGAGCTCCCCCACAAGTGACCACATTTTGGAAACTAGACCCCCCAAGGAACTTATCTAGAAGCATAGTGAGCACTTTAAACCCCCAGGTGCTTCACAAATTGATCCGTAAAAATGAAAAAGTACTTTTTTTTCACAAAAAAATTATTTTAGCCTCAATTTTTTCATTTTCACATGGGCAACAGGATAAAATGGATCCTAAATTTTGTTGGGCAATTTCTCCTGAGTACACCAATACCTCACATGTGGGGGTAAACCACTGTTTGGGCACATGGTAAGGCTCGGAAGGGAAGGAGCGCCATTTGACTTTTTGAATGGAAAATTATCTCCATCGTTAGCGGACACCATGTCGTGTTTGGAAAGCCCCTGTGTGCCTAAACATTGGAGCTCCTCCACAAGTGACCCCATTTTGGAAACGAGACCCCCCAAGGAACTCATCCAGAGGCATAGTGAGCACTTTAAACCCCCAGGTGCTTCACAAATTGATCCGCAAAAATGAAAAAGTATTTTTTTTTCACACAAAATTTCTTTTAGCCTCAATTCTTTCATTTTCACATGGGCAACAGGATAAAATGGATCCTAAAATTTGTTGGGCAATTTCTCCTGAGTATGCCGATACCTCATATGTGGGGGTAAACCACTGTTTGGGTGCACGGCAAGGCTCGGAAGGGGAGGCGTGCCATTTGACTTTTTGAATGGAAAATTAGCTCCAATCGTTAGCGGACACCATGTCGCTTTTGGAGAGCCCCTGTGTGCCTAAACATTGGAGCTCCCCTACAAGTGACCCCATTTTGGAAACTAGACCCCCCAAGAAACTTATCTAGATGCATAGTGAGCACTTATAACCCCCAGGTGCTTCACAGAAGTTTATAACGCAGAGCCGTGAAAATAAAAAAAAAAATTTTTCTTTCCTCACAAATGATTTTTAGCCCAGAATTTTTTATTTTCCCAAGGGTAATAGGAGAAATTGGACCCCAAATGTTGTTGTCCAGTTTGTTCTGAGTACGATGATACCCCATATGTGGGGGTAAACCACTGTTTGGGCGCACGGCAGGGCTCGGAAGGGAAGGCACGCCATTTGGCTTTTTGAATGGAAAATTAGCTCCAATCATTAGCGGACACCATGTCGCGTTTGGAGAGCCCCTGTGTGCCTAAACATTGGAGCTCCCGCACAAGTGACCCCATTTTGGAAACTAGACCTCCCAAGGAACTAATCTAGATGTGTGGTGAGCACTTTGAACCCCCAAGTGCTTCACAGAAGTTTATAACGCAGAGCCATGAAAATAAAAAATAATTTTTCTTTTCTCAAAAATGATTTTTTAGCCCACAATTTTTTATTTTCCCAAGGGTAACAGGAGAAATTGGACCCCAAAAGTTGTTGTCCAGTTTCTCCTGAGTACGCTGATACCCCATATGTGGGGGTAAACCACTGTTTTGGCACATGTCGGGGTTCGGAAGGGAAGTAGTGACGTTTTGAAATGCAGACTTTGATGGAATGCTCTGTGGGCGTCAGGTTGCGTTTGCAGAGCCCCTGATGTGCCTAAACAGTAGGAACTCCCCACAATTGACTCCATTTTGGAAACTAGACCCCCAAGGGAACTTATCTAGATGTGTAGTGAGCACTTTGAACCCCCAAGTGCTTCACAGAAGTTTATAACGCAGAGCCGTGAAAATAATAAATGTGTTTCCTTTCCTCAAAAATATTTTTTTAGCCCAGAATTTTTTATTTTTGCAAGAGTAACAGGAGAAATTGGACCCCAAAAGTTGTTGTCCAGTTTCTCCTGAGTACGCTGATACCCCATATGTGGGGGTAAACCACTGTTTGGGCACATGCCGGGGCTCGGAAGGGAAGTAGTGACGTTTTGGAATGCAAACTTTGATGGAATGGTCTGCGGGCATCATGTTACGTTTGCAGAGCCCCTGATATGCCTAAACAGTAGAAACCCCCCACAAGTGACCCCATTTTGGAAACTAGACCCCCCAAGGAACTTACCTAGATGTGTGGTGAGCACGTTCAACCCCCAAGTGCTTCACAGAAGTTTACAACGCAGAGCCGTGAAAATAAAAAATCATTTTTCTTTCCTCAAAAAAGATGTTTTAGCAAGCAATTTTTTATTTTCACAAGGGTAACAGGAGAATTTGGACCCCAATATTTGTTGCCCAGTTTGTTGTGAGTACGCTGATACCCCATATGTGGGGGTAAACCACTGTTTGGGCACACGTCAGGGCTCGGAAGGGAAGTAGTGACATTTGAAATGCAGACTTTGATGGAATGGTCTGCGGGCGTCACATTGCATTTGCAGAGCCCCTGATGTGCCTAAACAGTAGAAACACCCCACAAGTGACCCCATTTTGGAAACTAGACCCCCGAAGGAACTTATCTAGATGTGTGGTGAGCACTTTCAACCCCCAAGTGCTTCACAGAAGTTTATAACGCAGAGCCGTGAAAATAAAAAATAATTGTTCTTTCCTCAAAAATTATGTTTTAGCAAGTAATTTTTTATTTTTGCAAGGGTAACAGGAGAAATTAGACCCCAACAGTTGTTGCCCAGTTTGTCCTGAATACGCTGGTACCCCAAATGTGGGGGTAAACCACTGTTTGGGCGCACGTCGGGGCTTGGAAGGGCGGGAGCACCATTTGACTTTTTGAACGCAAGATTGGCTGGAATCAATGGTGGCGCCATGTTGCGTTTGGAGACCCCTGATGTGCCTAAACAGTGGAAACCCCTCAATTCTAACTTCAACACTAACCCCAACACACCCCTAACCCTAATCCCAACTGTAGCCATAACCCTAATCACAACCCTAACCCCAACACACCCCTAACCACAACCCTAACCCCAACACACCCGTAACCCTAATCCCAACCCTAACCCTAATCCTAACCCTAATCCCAACCCTAACCACAACTGTAACCCCAACACACCCCTAACCACAACCCTAACCCCGACACATCCGCTGCCAATCCGCGGCCAATCCGCTGCGGATCCGCTGCCAATTCGCTGCGGATCCGCGGCCAATCCGCTGCGGATCCGCTGCCAATCCGCGGCCCATCCGCTGCGGATCCGCGGCCAATCCGCTGCGGATCCGCTGCCAATCCGCTGCGGATCCGCTGCGGATCCGCTGCCAATCCGCTGCGGATCCGCTGCCAATCCGCTGCGGATCCGCGGCCAATCCGCTGCGGATCCGCTGCCAATCCGCTGCGGATCCGCTGCCGATCCGCGGCCGATCCGCTGCGGATCCGCTGCCGATCCGCGGCCGATCCGCTGCTGATCCGCTGCGGATCCGCGGCCGATCCGCTCTGTGTGCACATGCCATAACCCTAACCCTAACCCTACCCGTAACCCTAACCCTACCCCTAACCCCCTACCCCTAGTTCTAACCCTAGTTCTAACCCTAACCCTAGTGGAAAAAGAAAAAAAAAATATTTTCTTTATTTTATTATTGTCCCTACCTATGGGGGTGATAAAGGGGGGGGGGGGTTATTTATTATTTTTTTATTTTGATCGCTGTGATAGAACCTACCACAGCGATCAAAATGTACCTCTAAGAATCTGCCGGCCGGCGGGCGCACTGAGCATGTGCCCGCCATTTTGGAAGATGGCGGCGCCCATGATGGAGGCGGACGGGGACCGGGAGCCTCGGTAAGTATAAGGGGGGGGGAGATCGGGGCACGAGGGGGGCGTCGGAGCACGGGGGGGTGACGTAGGAGCAGGGGGGGAGCGGGCAGGAGGACGGGGGAGCGGACAGCAGGACGGGGGAGCCGGCAGTCGGACGGAGGGGACCGGACCCTATAACGGAGCACTGGGGGGGCGATCGGTGGGGTGGGGGGTCACATTAGTGTTTCCAGCCATGGCCGATGATATTGCAGCATCGGCCATGGCTGGATTGTAATATTTCACCAGTTTTTTAGGTGAAATATTACAAATCGCTCTGATTGGCAGTTTCACTTTCAACAGCCAATCAGAGCGATCGTAGCCACGGGGGGGTGAAGCCACCCCCCCTGGGCTGAAGCACCACTCCCCCTCTCCCTGCAGATCGGGTAAAATAGGAGTTAACCCTTTCACCCGATCTGCAGGGACGCGATCATTCCATGACGCCACATAGGCGTCATGGGTCGGATTGGCACGGGTTTTCATGACGCCTACGTGGCGTCATGGGTCGGGAAGGGGTTAAAAAATGGTGCAGAAAAATCTCACAAGAATCCGCAACGTGGGCACATCGCCTTAGGGTTAGGGTTGGAATTAGAGCTAGGATTGGAATTAGGGTTAAGATTAGGCTTGTGGTTAGGGTTATGGTTAGGGTTAGGGGTGTGTTGGGGTTAGGGTTGTGGTTAGGGTTGTGGTTAGGGTTGGGATTAGGGTTAGGGGTGTGTCGGGGTTAGGGTTGTGGTTAGGGGTGTGTTGGGGTTAGGGTTGGGATTAGGGTTATGGCTACAGCTGGGATTATGGTTAGGGGTGTGTTGGGGTTAGAGTTGGAGTTAACATTGAGGGGTTTCCACTGTTTAGGCACATCAGGGGTCTCCAAAAGCAACATGTTAATTCTTTGTGCGGATTCTGCAGCGTTTTACACCTGTTCCTCAATAGGAATACGCAGGTGAAATCCGCACAAAAAACACTGGAAATCTGCGGTAAATCCGCAGGTAAAATGCAGTGCCTTTTACCTGCGGATTTTTAAAAAATGGTGCGGAAAAATCTCACAACAATCCTCAATGTGGGCACATAGCCTTAGGGTTAGGGTTGGAATTAGGGTTAAGATTAGGCTTGTGGTTAGGGTTATGGTTAGGGTTAGGGGTGTGTTGGGGTTAGATTTGTGGTTAGGGTTGGGATTAGGGTTAGGGATGTGTCGGGGTTAGGGTTGTGGTTAGGGGTGTGTTGGGGTTACAGTTGTGGTTAGGGTTGAGATTAGGGTTAGGATTAGGGTTAGGGTTGGGATTAGGGTTACAGGTGTGTTGGGGTTAGGGTTGTGGTTAGGGGTGTGTTGGGGTTAGGGTTGTGATTAGGGTTATGGCTACAGTTGGGATTAGGGTTAGGGGTGTGTTGGGGTTAGTGTTGAAGTTAGAATTGAGGGGTTTCCACTGTTTAGGCACATCAGGGGTCTCCAAACGCAACATGGCGCCACCATTGATTCCAGCCAATCTTGCGTTCAAAAAGTCAAATGGTGCTCCCTCCCTTCCAAGCCCCGACGTGTGCCCAAACAGTGGTTTACCCCCACATATGGGGTACCAGCATACTCAGGACAAACTGGGCAACAACTATTGGGGTCCAATTTCTCGTGTTACCCTTGCGAAAATAAAAAAATACTTGCTAAAACATAATTTTTGAGGAAAGAACAATTATTTTTTTATTTTCACGGCTCTGCGTTATAAACTTATGTGAAGCACTTGGGGGTTGAAAGTGCTCACCACACATCTAGATAAGTTCCTTGGGGGGTATAGTTTCCTAAATGGGGTCACTTGTGGGGTGTTTCTACTGTTTAGGCACATCAGGGGCTCTGGAAATGCAACGTGACGCCCGCAGACCATTCCATCAAAGTCTGCATTTCAAATGTCACTACTTCCCTTCCGAGCCCTGACGTGCGCCCAAACAGTAGTTTACCCCCACATATGGGGTATCAGCGTACTCACAACAAACTGGGAAACAAATGTTGGGGTCTAATTTCTCCTGTTACCCTTGTGAAAATAAAAAATTGTGGGCTAAAAAATCATTTTTGAGAAAAGAAAAATTATTTTTTATTTTCATGGCTCTGCGTTATAAACTTCTGTGAAGCACTTGGGGGTTCAAAGTGCTCACCACACATCTAGATAAGTTCCTTGGGGGGACTAGTTTCCAAAATGGGGTCACTTGTAGGGGAGCTCCAATGTTTAGGCACACAGCGGCTCTCCAAACGCGACATGGTGTCCGCTAACGATTGGAGCTAATTTTCCATTCAAAAAGTCAAATGGCGCGCCTTCCCTTCCGAGCCTTGCCGTGCACCCAAACAGTGGTTTACCCCCACATATGAGGTATCAGCGTACTCAGGAGAAATTGCCCAACAAATTTTAGGATCCATTTTATCCTGTTGCCCATGTGAAAATGAAAAAATTGAGGCTAAAAGAAATTTTGTGTGAAAAAAAAGTACTTTTTCATTTTTACGGATCAATTTGTGAAGCACCTGAGGGTTTAAAGTGCTCACTATGCTTCTAGATAAGTTCCTTGGGTTGTCTAGTTTCCAAAATGGGGTCACTTGTGGGGGAGCTCCAATGTTTAGGCACACAGGGGCTCTTCAAACCTGACATGGTGTCCGCTAGCGATGGAGATAATTTTTCATTCAAAAAGTCAAATGGCGCTCCTTCCCTTCCGAGCCTTACCATGTGCCCAAACAGTGGTTTACCCCCACATATGAGGTATCGGTGTACTCAGGAGAAATTGTCCAACAAATTTTAGGATCCATTTTATCCTGTTGCCCATGTGAAAATGAAAAAATTGAGGCTAAAATAATTTTTTTGCGAAAAAAAACTAGTTTTTCATTTTTACGGATCAATTTGTGAAGCACCTGGGGGTTTAAAGTGCTCACTATGCTTCTAGATAAGTTCCTTGGGGGGTCTAGTTTCCAAAATGGGGTCACTTATGGGGGAGCTCCAATGTTTAGGCACACGGGGGCTCTCCAAACGCGACATGGTGTCCGCTAAAGATTGGAGCCAATTTTTCATTCAAAAAGTCAAATGGCGCTCCTTCCCTTCCGAGCCCTGCCGTGCGCCCAAACAGTGGTTTACCCCCACATATGAGGTATCAGCGTACTCAGGACAAATTGGACAACAACGCTCGTGGTCCAGTTTCTCCTTTGACCCTTGGGAAAATAAAAAAATTGTTGCGAAAAGATCATTTTTGTGACTAAAAAGTTAAATGTTATTTTTTCCTTCCATGTTGCTACTGCTGCTGTGAAACACCTGAAGGGTTAATAAACTTCTTGAATGTGGTTTTAAGCACCTTGAGGGGTGCAGTTTTTAGAATGGTGTCACTTTTGGGTATTTTCAGCCATATAGAACCCTCAAACTGACTTTAAATGTGAGGTGGTCCCTAAAAAAATGGTTTTGTAAATTTTGTTGTAAAAATGAAAAATCACTGATCAAATTTTAACCCTTATAACTTCCTAGCAAAAAAAAAATGTGTTTCCAAAATTGTGCTGATGTAAAGTAGACATGTGGGAAATGTTATTTATTAACTATTTTGTGTCACAAAACTCTCTGGTTTAACAGAATAAAATTTCAAAATGTGAAAATTGCAAAATTTTCAAAATTTTTGCCAAATTTCCGTTTTTTTCACAAATAAACTCAGAAATTATCGACCTAACTTTACCACTATCATGAAGCCCAATATGTCATGAAAAAACAATCTCAGAATCGCTAGGATCCGTTGAAGCGTTCCTGAGTTATTACCTCATAAAGGGACACTGGTCAGAATTGCAAAAAACGGCAAGGTCATTAAGGCCAAAATAGGCTGATTCATGAAGGGGTTAAAGTGGTCACTGCACATCTAGATTAGTTCCATGGGAGGTCTAGTTTCCAAAATGGGGTCACATGTGGGGGAGCTCCAATGTTTAGGCACACAGGGGATTGGAGCTAATTTTTCATTCAAAAAGTCAAATGGCGCTCCTTCCCTTCCGAGCCCTGCCGTGTGCCCAAACAGTGGTTTACCCCCACATGTGAGGTATCAGTGTACTCAGTAGAAATTGCCCAATAAATTTTAGGATCCATTTCATCCTGTTGCCCATGTGGAAATGAACAAATTGAGGCTAAAATATTTTTTTTGTGATAATAAACTACTTTTTCATTTTTTACGGATCAATTTGTGAAGCACCTGAGGGTTCAAAGTGCTCACTGTGCATCTAGATAAGTTCCTTGGGGGTCTAGTTTCCAAAATGGGGTCACATGTGGGGGAGGTCCAATGTTTAGGCACACAGGGGCTTTCCAAACGCAACATGGTGTCCGCTAACGATTGGAGCAAATTTTTCATTCAAAAGTCAAATGGCGCTCCTTCCCTTCCAAGCCTTGCCGTGTACACAAACAGTGGTATGTGACCACATATGAGGTATCGGTCTACTCAGGAGAAATTGCCCAACACATTTTAGGATCTAAATTATTCTGTTGCCCATGTACTTTTTCATTTTTACTGATCAATTTGTGAAGCACCTGGGGGTTCAAAGTGCTCACTATGCATCTAGATAAGCTCCTTGGGGGGTTTGATTTCCAAAATGGGGTCACTTGTGGGGGTGCTCCAATGTTTAGTCACACAGGGGCTCTCCAAACACAACATGTCCGCTAAAGATTGGAGCCAATTTTTCATTGAAAAAAGTCAAATGGCGCTCCTTCCCTTCCGAGCCCTATCGTGCGCCCAAACAGTAGTTCCCCCCCACATATCGGGTATCGGCGTACTCAGGACAAATTGTGCAATAACTTTTGGGGTCCAATTTCTCTTTTTACCCTTGGAAAAAAAAATTGTTGCTGAAAGATCATTTATGTGACTAAAAAGTTAAATGTTCATTTTTTCCTTCCATGTTGCTTCTGCTGCTGTGAAGCACCTGAAGGGTTAATAAACTTCTTGAATGTGGTTTTGAGTACCTTGAGGGGTGCAGTTTTTAGAATGGTGTCACTTTTGGGTATTTTCAGCCATGTAGACCCCTCAAACTGACTTCAAATGTGAGGTGGTCCCTATAAAAATGGTTTTGTAAATTTTGTTGTAAAAATGAGAAATCGCTGGTCAAATTTTAACACTTACAACTTCCTAGCAAAAAAAAAATTAGTTTCCAAAATTGTGCTGTAATGTAATGCATGTAAAGTAGACATGTGGGTAATGTTATTTATTAACTATTTTGTGTCACATAACTCTCTCGTTTAACAGAATAAAAATTCAAAATTTTAATATTGTGAAATTTTCAAAATTTTTGCCAAATTTCCATTTTTTTCACAAATAAATGCAAAAATTATCAACCTAAATTTACCACTAACATGAAGCCCAATATGTCACGAAAAAACTTTCTAAGAACCGCTAAGATCCATTGAAGCGTTCCTGAATTATTACCTCATAAAGGGACACTGGTCAGAATTGCAAAAAACGGCCAGGTCATTTAGGTCAAAATAGGCTGGGTCATGAAGGGGTTAAAAATAATAATAAATCACCTCTCCGGCTGCCCCGCTGCTGACTGCCCACCTTCTGGTTCTCTTCTTTCAGCTGTTGCATGCTGCATCTCTGGTCTCTTCATAGGCCAGGACATTTGACTGCGTCCATGCTCCAGAATTCTCTGTGTGTGTGTGAGACACAGTGTGTCTCGCAATGTAACATCATGGGGCATGGCCACAGCCGGAAGTCCTGGCTTGCAGTGAAGAAACCAGGGATGTGTCCTGTGATGCTGGTGAGTTGAATGTTTTTTTCTTTTGTTTTTTTTTCCCCTGGTTCTGCTATGACTTGCATAGAAATCTGTAGTCCCATGTATTATTTATTCATTATAAATATAATGGAGATAAAATAAATATAAAGGGGATAAAAGTTCCACATTCTGCTTTTTGGGTCCCAGCAGTCAGACCCCGACTAATCAATACATCATCACTTATCCTATGGAGAGGTGATTACTTTTTCCACAGGAGAACCCCTGTAAGTACATCTCTGCCAATGTGTTCCAAGAATTTAATCTCTAATGGAAATAAAGAATCTTCTCCAAATTAGTATCAGGGAGAACAAAAGAACGCAATACACAACACAATCCACTATGCCAAGACAAATACTACCACATACAGGGAAGAAATACCATAACACTTATGACCACACCACAGCGGCTGAATACTACCACATAAAAGGAACAAACACGCTACACCATGAACAGACCACATCGTGACCAAATAATACCACATACAAGGAACAACTACTACCACACCATGACCAGACCACATATTATCTGCATATGGCGACCAAATAATACCACATACTAGGATACAGTCATATGAAAAAGTTTGGGCACCCCTATTAATCGTAAGCTTAATGTTTTATAAAAATGGTTTATTTTGCAACAGCTATTTCAGTTTCCTATATCTAATAACTGTTGGGCACAGTAATGTTTCTGCCTTGAAATGAGGTTTATTGTACTAACAGAAAATGTGCAATCTGCATTCACACAAAATTTGACAGGTGCATAAGTATGGGCACCCTTATCATTTTCTTGTTTTAAATACTCCTACCTACTTTTTACTGACTAACTAAAACACTTTTGGTTTTGTAACCTCATTGAGTTTTGAACTTCATAGCTAGGTGTATGCAATCATGAGAAAAGCTACTTAAAGTGGCCACTTGCAAGTTGTTCTCCTGTTTGAATCTCATCTGAAGAGTGGCAGCATGAGCTCCTCAAAACAACTGTCAAATGATCTGAAAACAACGATTATTCAACATAGTTGTTCAGGGGAAGGATGCAAAAAGCTGTCTCAGAGATTTAACCTGTCAATTTCCACTGTGAGGAACATAGTAAGGAAATGGAAGAACACAGTTCTTGTTAAGGCCAGAAGTGGCAGGCCAAGAAAAACATCTGTAAATACTGTAAATACTGTCACACCATGACCAGACCACATATTACCATCATATAGCGACCAACTAATACCACATACACACATGGTCAAAATTGTTGGTACCCCTTGTTTAATTACAGAAAAACCCACAATGGTCACCAAAATAACTTGAATCTGACAAAAGTAATAATAAATAAAAGATCTATGAAAATGAACAAATGAATGTCAGTAGAGTTGAGCGACTTTTACTTTTTTCAGATCGAGTCGGGTTTTGCAAAACCTGACTTTGTCAAAAGTCGGGTCTGGTGAAATCGTCCGATTATTGCGAAAAGTCGGGGGGCGACTGAACCACGAAACCCAATGCAAGTCAATGGGGAATCAAAGTCGGCAGTGAGTGGAGGACAGGAAAACGCCTATAGTGCCAATTTTAATGCCAAAAACATCATTTCTTATTACTTAAGCTTGTCAATCTTAATTTACTTTATAATAATAGTTAGGCATTGAAAACTGTGAGTCATTTGACTAAAGTTGTGGGGGGGTAGGGTTGGCTCAAGATTTTCGTGGGCCCAGGAAATGCGGAATACATCATGGCAGTGGAGCAGGGAGAGGTAAGTATTTCAACTTTGCAAGTGCTGATCCTGAGCAAGCAGGGGGGGCCCACTCATTGGCACTGGCACAGGGCCCCTCATAGTACGACGGTGTGTTTGACAGCAGGTGGCGCCTCCCACTGGCAGAGACACTTTTGCGTACTATGAGGGGCCCTGTGCCAGTGATGTCGCCAACGAGTATGCCCCCCACCTGATGAAGGAACCTGCACTTTCATCTGCACCTTCCTCTTTGTCCCCGTGTAAGGTGGTATAGTAAACGGGAAGGGGAATCTGACTTTAAGCAAGGTCAGATTCTGGCTGTGTAGAGTGCAAGGGGAATGTAGTGGTCTGGGTCAATGTACCAGCAGACTCATCTAGCAGTGGCTGGGCAATGGGCATGATGAGCAGGAAACACAGATATAGGCCCAGATAATAAAGTAGGCTAAATGCAGTTCAAATGTGGTAACAGGACTAAACAGGCGGCATTGCTTTGTTCAGTGTTATGACCTGGTGGTTAGGAGCACCTGGAATGACCTGATGGTTAGGAGCAACTGAATGACCTGATGGTTAAACTAGACGACAGGACAAGCTCTGGGGAGTGGGATCTCTGCTGACCGCAAATCCTAATCCTATCAAACACACTAGAAATAGCCGTGGAGCGTACCTAACTCTCCCTAGACACCTCTTCACAGCCTAAGAGCTAACTACCCCTAAAGATAGAAAATAAAGCCTTACCTTGCCTCAGAGAAATTTCCCCAAAGGAAAAGGCAGCCCCCCACAAATATTGACTGTGAGTTAAGAGGAAAGTCACAAACACAGGGATGAAACAGGTTTCAGCAAAGGAGGCCAGACTTACTAAATAGACTGAGGATAGGAAAGGGATCTAAGCGGTCAGCACAAAAAACTACAAAAAGCCACGCAGAGTGTGCAAAAAGACCCCCGCACCGACTCACGGTGTGGAGGTGCCACTCTGCACCCCAGAGCTTCCAGCTAGCAAGGCAATATCATGTTAGCAAGCTGGACTAGAACTTAGCAAGTACTAAAATATATTCAGTATACAATGAACAACAAATGAACTAGCAGGGACTTAGCTTCTGCTGGAGTAGACAGGTCATCAGAAAGATCCGAGAGAGATCTGAACCAGTACTGATACATTGACAGCTGGCATGGAGTAACGATCTGAGTGGAGTTAAATAGAGAAGCCGGCCTAGCCGCAAACGAGGGCAGCTGAGGAAGCAACCTCAGAACCAGCAGTTCCACTCACAGCCACCAGAGGGAGTCCACGGACAGAACTCGCCAAAGTACCATTCATGACCACAGGAGGGAGTTTGAGAACGGAATTCACAACAGTTCAGTGGAGGAAAACTGTAATGAATGGTAGACACAGTTAGTAGGCCCAAATAATAAAGTAGGCTAAATGCAGTTCAAATGTGGTAACATGACTAAACAGGTGGCATTGCTTTGTTCAGTGGAGGAAAACTGTAATGAGTGGCAAACACAGTTAGTAGGCCCAAATAATAAAGTGGACTAAATGTCTGCCAAAAAATTGTTCATAAATAACCAGCGACATTGCTTTTCTCAGTGTCTGAAAACTGTAATGAGTAGCAGACTAAGTTAGTAGGCCCAAATAATAAAGTGGGCTAAATGTCTGCCAAAAAAATTGTTCATAAATAAACAGGTGGCATAGCTCGGTACAGGGGTGGGCTCCTCTGCTGAGTAGCAGACAGTGGTAGTAGGCGCAAAGTATTAACTGGTCTAAATGGAGGCCAGGGCCCCTGTATATTTTACCTATCATCTATCATTTCAACAAATTTGTATTGGCAGTGCCATTGAAGGATTTAACAGCACAGACTACACAGTGGTGAAGCAGGGAGAGGTAAGTATTCCAAGTGGTAGAGCACTGTTCGAGCTGGGGGGAACACTCCCTCGTGGGCGGCGGTACTGGCACAGGGCCCCTCATATTATGACGGTGTGTCTGACGTTGGTTGTGCACCACCACCGTCAGAGACACTTCATTGTACTATGAGGGACCCTGTGCCAGTGCCGTCGCCCAAGAGCGGGCCCACCCACCTGTCCAGGCAAACGGCACTCGCACGGGTGCTTGTGCCAGGTGGTGACCACGGCCCTGTGGGAGGAGTCAGCCCATTTAGGGAGGTATAAAAATGACCTATGGTGGACATTCAACAAGTGCAAATGGAGGAATTGGAGAATTCCTTAAGAGGAGGCCAAAAGCAAGACATTTTTCAGGCAAGCTATGTGTCAGCAGGGGAAGGTGGGGCAAAATAATTTGAAATCCATGATTGGTTCATTTTAATGAAAGTTAGATCATCAACATTTTGGGTAGCCAGACATGTCCTTTTTTCGGTCAGTATTGAACCAGCAGCACTGAAGACTCTTTCTGATAGCACACTAGCAGCAGGGCAAGCAAGCTCCTGTAATGCATATTCTGCCAATTCAGGCCAGGTGTCTATTTTAGATGCCCAGTAATCAAAGTGGAATGACCTGTGAGGGAGAACATTGATAAGGGAGGAAAAATAGTTTGTAACCATACTGGACAAATGCTGTCTCCTGTCACTTTGAATCGATGCAGCAGTACCTGCCGTGTCAGCGGTCATTGCGAAATCACTCCACAACCTGGTCATAAAACCCCTCTGTCCAATGCTACTTCAGATTTGTGCACCTCTAACACCTCTGCCATGTTGGCCCCTATGGCTCGTGTGAGAACCATCACCGCCGCTGTGTGCTGGGAATGCCTGAACCAAACGGTCTACAATAGTTGCTTGTTTGGTAGCCAATATTTGCTCAAGATTCTCATGTGGCATGATATTTTGTAGTTTTCCTTTATATCGTGGATCCAGGAGGCAGGCCAACCAGTAATCATCATCGGTCATCATTTTGATAAAGCGGAGGTCCCTTTTTAGGATATGCAAGGCATACTCAGCCATGTGGGCCAATGTTCCAGATGTCAATTTACTGTTTGTGCTGGTTTGAGGAGCACTTTCTTGCAAATCAACATCACTTGTGTCCCGCAAAAACCCTGTACCTGACCTTGCAACGCCACCAGTTTCTATTGCCCTCTGAGAAGCATCCTCCTCCCATACATATTCATCCCCATCATCCTCCTCCTCCTCTTCGTCCGCCACCTCATGCAGGAGAGTTCCCTGAGCAGACAATGGCTGACTGTCATCAAGGCTTCCCTCCTCCTCGGCTGCAGACGCCTGCTCCTTAATGTGCATCAAACTTTGCATCAGCAGACACATTAGTGGGATGCTCATGCTTATGATGGTGTTGTCTGCACTTTCCAGCCATGTGCATTCCTCAAAATGCTGAAGGACTTGACAAAGGTCTTGTAGCTTCGACCACTGCACACTAGACAACTCCATGTCTGCCATCCAATTGCCTGCCCGTGTATGTGTATCCCCCCACAAATTAATTACAGCACGCCTCTGTTCGCACAGCCTCTGAACCATGTGCAGTGTGGAGTTCCACCTTGTTGCAACGTTGATTATTAGGCGGTGTTGGGGAAGATTCATCGATCACTGATAGTTCTGCATACGGCTGGATTGTACGGGCGATCGGTGGACGTGTGAGCAAAGTCTTCGCACCATCAAGAACAGGGCTGGTAACTCCGGATAATTTTTGAGGAAGCACTGCACCACCAGGTTCAAGGTGTGAGCCAGGCAAGGTATGTGTTTCAGTTCTGAAAGGGCTATGACAGCCATAAAATTCCTTCCGTTATCACTGACTACCTTGCCTGCCTCAAGATGTACACTGCCCAGCCATGACTGAGTTTGTTGCTGCAAGTACTCGGCCAGTACTTCCGTGGTGTGTCTGTTGTCGCCCAAACACTTCATTTGTAACACAGCCTGCTGACGCTTACCAATAGCTGCTCGATAATGGGACACCTCGTGTGCAACACTGGCAGCTACGGATGGAGTGGTCGTGTGACTGTGCTCTGTGGATGAGCTTTCGCTTCTGGAGGAGGAGGAGGGGTGGTGAACACCTACAGCCAACTGTTTCCTAGACCGTGGGCTAGGCAGAACTGTCCCACTATAGCTGTCCCCTGTGGACCCTGCATCCACCACATTAACCCAGTGCGCCCTGATGGACACGTAACGTCCCTGGCCATGCCTACTGGTCAATGCATCTGTTGTGAGGTGCACCTTTCCACTGACTGATTGCGTCAGTGCATGGACAATGCGGTCTTTGACATGCTGGTGGAGGGCTGGGATGGCTTTTCTCGCAAAGAAGTGCCGACTGGGTAGGTCATAGCATGGTACTGCGTAGGCCATCAGGTCTTTGAAAGCTTCGCTTTCAACCAACCGGTAGGGCATCATCTCTAATGAGATTAGTATAGCAATGTGGGCATTCAAAATGAGAGGATGAGTACTTTCTTTTCCTAATGAGAGTCTCTCGTAGGGTGAGCTGGACTGGAGAGCTGCATATGGTGGAACTAGCGGTGGTGGTGGTGGACATGGCAGATTGAGAGAGGGTTGTTGATATTATTCTTGATGTTGGCCTACATACAGTGTTTACTACCAATAACCTTGTGATTCCCTGACTGCTTTGGCCTTGCGACGATACCTCCACATTTGCTGCTGGTGGTGTCCTAACCGGTGGGCTTACAGTGAGGGAAGCAATGTAGCGTTGCTGACTACCTTCATTCTGAGCAGGTGCACCAATGGTACGGGACGTTTGGTAGTTAGTCCAGGCTTGCAAGTGCATGCTGGTTAAATGTCTAAGCATGCACGTTGTATTTAAATTTTGAAGATTCTTCCCTCTGCTAAAGGTCTTTGAGCATTTCTTACAGATAACTTTTGACTGATCATTCGGATCTTGGTTAAAAAATTGCCACACTACACTCTTCCTACTATGGAATACTTTTTCAGGCATTGCACCCTGTGCTACTTTCACCGGATGGCCACGCTGTCCTAAAACTGTTTTTGACAAATGTTTTTGGCCTGACAGCTGTTGCGATGTAGATGGCTGCTGCGGGTCATCCTCCTCTGCTTCTGAGCTACTGGCAGCGGCACCCTCTTCCCCCAATGGCTGCCAATCTGGGTCAACAACTGGGTCATCTATCACCTCCTCTTCAATGTCATGTGCACCTTCCTCTGTGTCACCGTGTAAGGTGCTATAGCGTTCGGGACGGGGCACCATAGTCTCATCAGGGTCAGATTCTGGCTCAGTACACTGCGAGGGCAATGTAGTGATCTGAGTCAATGGAACAGCATAATAATCTAGCTGTGGCTGTGCATCAGTGCACTCCATGTCCGATTCATCTTGTAATGGGCAGTTAACAATTTCCCTTTCTAACCCAGGCACGGTATGTGTAAAGAGCTCCATGGAGTAACCTGTAGTGTCGCCTGATGCATCCTTCACTTTTGGTTTGGGTGAAGGACACAAGGAAACATCTTGTTCCTGACCGGGAGCATCCACTGACAACTCGCTGCTTTTATATTTGGAACTTTCTGAAGAGGAGGCGAAAGAGCTAGAGGCTGAGTCAGCAAGGAAAGCCAAAACTTTTTCCTGCTGCTCCGGCTTTAAAAGCTGTTTTCCTACTCCCAGATAAGGGAGCCTTCGAGGCTTTGTGTAGCCAGACGATGACACTGGCTTAACACCTCCAGCCTTAGGTGCTATTGTGCTTTTGCCACTACCACCAGATGCACCACCACCACTATCAGTACCAGCTGGCAACCACCGCCCATGGGCTCTTCCACCAGACTTCCTCATTTTTTGGAAAATCTAACCAAAATAACAACCGTTATATGGTACTGTAAAACAAGGTAGAAGGTGTATATAAACTTGTTGAGAATTTAAATCTCCCTTTTTTGGGGGGGAGACTGAACCAAAACTCAGGCCCTGTGCATAAAACAACACAATGTCAGTGGCAGAAAGTGGCTGGCTGATATACGACAAACTAACAGGACTGAAGTATATCCACTTTGTGAGAATTTGAATCTCACTTTTTTTGGGGGGAGACTGAACCAAAACTCAGGCCCAGTGTATATAACAATGCAATCTAAGTGGCAGAAAGTGGCTGGCTGATATACGACAAACTAACAGGACTGAAGTATATCCACTTTGTGAGAATTTGAATCTCACTTTTTTTTTTGGGAGACTGAACCAAAACTCTGGCCCAGTGTATAAAACAACACAATGTAAGTGGCAGAAAGTGGCTGGAAGATACATGAAAAAGTACAAGGACTGTAGTACAATTTCAATCTCCCTACAATGATCTCAGGACAAGTATGGCTGCAATAAAAAGGACTACTGCACACAAAAGTGTGGACAAATAAACAAGATAACTGTGCAGAAAGGAGCAACAAGATTTTTGCTTTTAAAAAAGCAATTGGTTTGCACAGCAGCGTGCAAACAGCAATGCAGCTATCAGGGAGCCTTATAAGGCAGCCTAATAAGCTACAGAGCTGATGCATAAAAATATAGCCTCCACTGTCCCTGCAAAAAAAAGGTGGTGTTGGACAGTGGAAATCGCTACAGCACAAGCAGTTTGGGGGTTAATCTTCCCTCCCTAACTATATCCCTTCTACTGATGAAGCTGCAGCAACCTCTCCCTGTGCTAAGATCGGCAGAAGTAAGATGGCGGTCAGCGTGCATGCCCCTTTATAGCCCCTGTGACGCCGCAGAAAGCAAGCCAATCATTGTCATGCCCTTCTCTAAGATGGTGGCGACCGTGACCTATGTCATCACGCTGCCCACACTCTGCGTCCTCCTTCATTGGCTGAAAAATGGCGCTGAAAGCGTCATACGAAACGCGACTTTTGCGCACAGATCGACGACCTGATGGCCGATCCCACACTAGGATCGGGTCGGGTTTCATGAAACCCGACTTTGCCGAAAGTCGGCGAATTTTGAATTGTCCCGATCTGTTTCGCTCAACCCTAAATGTCAGACATTGCTTTTCAGCCATGCTTCCACAGAATTAAAAAAATAAAAATAAAACTCGTGAAATAGGGCTGGACAGAAATGATTACTCCTGAAAATAATGAGACAAAAGGGACATGTTAAATAAAGGTGTGTCCACTAACTAGCATCACGTCCATCCTGGCCCCCCATGTGTCCATCCTGGTCACCCCATATGTTCATCTTGGCCCCCTCATATATCCATATCTATCCTGGCTCCCCCATATATCCATTATGGTCCCTTGTCCTCGTTCCCCCATTTATCCATCCTGGCTCCCCATATATCCATCCTGGCTCCCCCATATGTCCATCCTGGGCCCCCCATATGCCCATCCTGGGCCCCCTATATTTCTATCCTGGCTCCCCTATAAATCTATCCTGGGCCTCCTCCACCATAAATTCTTCCTGGCTCCCCCATATAACCATCCTGCCCCACCCACAGGGGCTGGCTGGTACTTTTTGGCCTGAGGGGCAATCACAAGGCAGTGGCCCTCCAGTTGCTGTGATTTTGCCCTGCTTTTCTCTGGATAACAGGCTTTAAAAACAGGCTGGTACATAGATATGGGAGCAGAACGGAGCTAGCTGCATATACAGTGCCTACAAGTAGTATTCAACCCCCTGCAGATTTAGCAGGTTTAATAAGATGCAAATAAGTTAGAGCCTTCAAACTTCAAACAAGAGCAGGATTTATTAACAGATGCATAAATCTTACAAACCAAAAAGTTTTGTTGCTCAGTTAAATTTTTATAAATTTTAAACATAAAAGTGTGGGTCAATTATTATTCAACCCCTAGGTTTAATATTTTGTGGAATAACCTTTGTTTGCAATTACAGCTAATAATCGTCTTTTATAAGACCTGATCAGGCCGGCACAGGTCTCTGGAGTTATCTTGGCCCACTCCTCCATGCAGATCTTCTCCAAGGTATCTAGGTTCTTTGGGTGTCTCATGTGGACTTTAATCTTGAGCTCCTTCCACAAGTTTTCAATTGGGTTAAGGTCAGGAGACTGACTAGGTCACTGCAACACCTTGATTTTTTGCCTCTTGAACCAGGCCTTGGTTTTCTTGGCTGTGTGCTATGGGTCGTTGTCTTGTTGGAAGATGAAATGACGACCCATCTTAAGATCCTTGATGGAGGAGCAGAGGTTCTTGGCCAAAATCTCCAGGTAGGCCATGCTATCCATCTTCCCATGGATGCGGACCAGATGGCCAGGCCCCTTGGCTGAGAAACAGCCCCACAGCATGATGCTGCCACCACCATGCTTGACTGTAGGGATGGTATTCTTGGGGTCGTATGCAGTGCCATCCATTCTCCAAACGTCACGTGTGTGGTTGGCACCAAAGATCTCGATCTTGGTCTCATCAGATCAGAGAACCTTGAACCAGTCAGTCTCAGAGTCCTCCAAGTGATCATGAGCAAACTGTAGACGAGCCTTGACATGACGCTTTGAAAGTAAAGGTACCTTACGGGCTCGTCTGGAACAGAGACCATTGCGGTGGAGTATGTTACTTATGGTATTGACTGAAACCAATGTCCCCACTGCCATAAGATCTTCCCGGAGCTCCTTCCTTGTTGTCCTTGGGTTAGCCTTGACTCTTCGGACAAGCCTGGCCTCGGCACGGGAGGAAACTTTCAAAGGCTGTCCAGGCCGTGGAAGGCTAACAGTAGTTCCATAAGCCTTCCACTTCCGGATGATGCTCCCAACAGTGGATACAGGTAGGCCCAACTCCTTGGAAAGGGTTTTGTACCCTTTGCCAGCCTTGTGACCCTCCACGATCTTGTCTCTGATGGCCTTGGAATGCTCCTTTGTCTTTCCCATGTTGACCATGTATGAGTGCTGTTCACAAGTTTGGGGAGAGTCTTAAATAGTCAGAAAAGGCTGGAAAAAGAGATAATTAATCCAAACATGTGAAGCTCATTGTTCTTTGTGCCTGAACTACTTCTTAATACTTTAGGGGAACCAAACAGAATTCTGGTGGGTTGAGGGGTTGAATAATAAATGACCCTCTGAAAAAACTTTTCACTATTTAAAAAAAAAAAAATAAACAAAGAAATAACATTCTTTTTTGCTGCAGTGCATTTCACACTTCCTGGCTGATCTACAGTCCAAATGTCACAATGCCAAGTTAATTCCAAATGTGTAAACCTGCTAAATCTGCAGGGGGTTGAATACTACTTGTAGGCACTGTATATATGGAAGCAGAACCAAGCTTGCTGCCTACATAGATACTGTAACAGAAGCAAGCTGACTACATAGACACGAGACTGGAACCAAGATTGCTTTGTAGACAAGAAAACTGACTAGACTTACTACAGAGATATGGGAGCAGAACCGAACTTACCACAGGGATATATGAACAGAACGGAGCTTACAATGAGCTATGGGAGCAGAACCGAGCTTACTACAGAGAAATGGGAGCAGAACCAAGCTTATTGCAGAGATAAGGGAGAAGAACCAATCTAACTATGTCTGCTGCAAGATACGGAAACAGAACCAAGCTTACGGCATACATATTGTACCAGAATCTAGATAACTACATTGATACAGTACCAGAACCAATGTTACTGCTTAGATATGGTACCATAACTGTGCTTACTTACTAACGTACATACGACTCCAGAAACACGGATATATAAACACACAGTACGGTAGGGGCATTGCTAGGATCCTTAAAAATCAAGGGCCCAAGCCACAAAGTGCATGTCTCCCCTTATGACCACCCTATAGCCATTTAAAACAGCATGTGAATATATATATATATATATATATATATATATATATATATATATGTATATGTATGTATATGTATATATATATATATATATATATATATATATATATATATATATATATATATATATATATATATATATATATATATATATACACAGTATGTATACAGTACAGACCAAAAGGTTGGACACACCTCCTCATTTAAAGATTTTTTCTGTATTTTCATGACTATGAAAATTGTACATTCACACTCAAGGCATCAAAACTATGAATTAACACATGTGGAATTATATACTTAGCAAAAAAAGTGTGAAACAACTGAAAATATGTCTTATATTCTAGGTTCTTCAAAGTAGCACCTTTTGCTTTGACGACTGCTTTGCACACTATTGGCATTCTCTTGAGGAGCTTCAAGAGGTAGTCACTGGAAATGGTCTTCAAACAATCTTGAAGGAGTTCTCAGAAATGCTTAGCACATGTTGGCCTTTTTGCCTTCACTCTGCAGTCCAGCTCACCCCAAACCATCTCGATTGGGTTCAGGTCTGGTGACCATCCCATCACTCTCCTTCTTGGTCAAATAGCTGTTATGGACCTGGTGGTTAGGAGCACCTGGAATGACCTGATGAGTAAACTCAAAAAACGGAACTAGCTCTGGGGAAGTGGGAACTCTGCTGACCGCAAACTCTACTCCTATCGCACACACTAGAAATAGCCGTGGAGCGTACCTAACTCTCCCTAGACGCCTCTTCACAGCCTAAGAGCTAACTACCCCTAAGGATAGAAATAGAAGCCTAACCTTGCCTCAGAGAAATTCCCCAAAGGTAAAGGCAGCCCCCCACATATATTGACTGTGAGTTAAGAGGAAGTCACAAACACAGGAATGAAACAGGTTTTAGCATAGGAGGCCATACTTACTAAATAGTCAGAGGATAGAAAAGAATATTATGCGGTCAGCATAAAAAAACTACAAAACCACGCAGAGTATGCAAAAAGACCCCCGCACCGACTCACGGTGTGGAGGTGCAACACTGCACCCCAGAGCTTCCAGCTAGCAAGGAAACATCATGATAGCGAGCTGGACTAGAATTTAGCAGTGCTAAGAAATATATTCAGGCAGCAGTAACATCAAATGAACTAGCAGGGACTTAGCTTCTGCTGGAGTAGACAGGTCCTCAGAGAAGTCCAAGAGAGATCTGAACCAATTCTGAAACATTGACAGCTAGCATCAGGTAACGATCTAAGTGGAGTTAAAAAGGAAAGCCAGCATAGCAACATAACAAGAGCAGCTGATAAAGTCAACCTAGTGACCAGCAGTTCCGCTCGAAGCCACCAGAGGGAGCCCAAGAGCAGAACTAACCAAAGTACCATTCATGACCACAGGAGGGAGTCCGAGAACGGAATTCACAACAAATAGCCCTTACACAGCCTGGAGGTGTGTTTGGGGTTATTGTCCTGTTGAAAAATAAATGATGGTCTAACTAAACGCAAACCGGATGGAATAGCATGCCGCTGCAAGAACACAACCGATGGTCCCAACCCCATTTATAAGGCAATAAATCCCACTTATTAAACCTGACATGGCATACCTGTGAAGTGAAAACCATTCCCGGTGACTACCTCTTGAAGCTCATGAAGAGAATGCCAAGAGTGTGCAAAGCAGTCATCAAAGCAAAAGGTGGCTACTTTGAAGAACCTAGAATATAAGACATATTTTCAGTTGTTTCACACTTTTTTGTTAAGTATATCATTCCACATGTGTTAATTCATAGTTTTGATGCCTTCAGTGTGAATTTACAATTTTCATAGTCAAGAAAATACAGAAAAATCTTTAAATGAGAAGGTGTGTCCAAACTTTTGGTCTGTAGTGTATATATATATATATATATATATATATATATATATATATATATATATATATATATATATATATATATATATATATATATATATATATATATATATATATATATATATATATACACTCACCGGCCACTTTATTAGGTACACCTGTCCAACTTCTTGTTAACACTTAATTTCTAATCAGCCAATCACATGGCGGCAACTCAGTGCATTTAGGCATGTAGACATGGTCAAGACAATCTCCTGCAGTTCAAACCGAGCATCAGTATGGAGAAGAAAGGTGATTTGAGTGCCTTTGAACGTGGCATGGTTGTTGGTGCCAGAAGGGCTGGTCTGAGTATTTCAGAAACTGCTGATCTACTGGGATTTTCACGCACAACCATCTCTAGGGTTTACAGAGAATGGTCCGAAAAAGAAAAAAAATCCAGTGAGCGGCAGTTCTGTGGGCGGAAATGCCTTGTTGATGCCAGAGGTCAGAGGAGAATGGGCAGACTGGTTCGAGCTGATAGAAAGGCAACAGTGACTCAAATCGCCACCCGTTACAACCAAGGTAGGCCTAAGAGCATCTCTGAACGCACAGTGCGTCGAACTTTGAGGCAGATGGGCTACAGCAGCAGAAGACCACACCGGGTACCACTCCTTTCAGCTAAGAACAGGAAACTGAGGCTACAATTTGTACAAGCTCATCGAAATTGGACAGTAGAAGATTGGAAAAACGTTGCTTGGTCTGATGAGTCTCGATTTCTGCTGCGACATTCGGATGGTAGGGTCAGAATTTGGCGTAAACAACATGAAAGCATGGATCCATCCTGCCTTGTATGGAGCATCTTTGGGATGTGCAGCCGACAAATCTGCGGCAACTGTGTGATGCCATCATGTCAATATGGACCAAAATCTCTGAGGAATGCTTCCAGCACCTTGTTGAATCTATGCCACGAAGAATTGAGGCAGTTCTGAAGGCAAAAGGGGGTCCAACCCGTTACTAGCATGGTGTACCTAATAAAGTGGCCGGTGAGTGTATATATATATATATATATATATATATATATATATATATATATATATATATATATATATATATATATATATATATCGTATTTCGCGGACTATAAGACGCACCGGACCATAAGGTGCACCCCAAATTTGGGGTGAAAATTGCAGAAAAAAAGATTTTTTATAAGATGGGGGTCCGTCTTATTGTCCGAATTTACAGTATCTTACCTGAAGGCTGGCGGTGGCAGAGCAGGGTCAAAGGAGGCATGGTGTCGGCAGAGGTGGGGTGATGGTGTACGGCGTGCACCTGAGCAGGGTCTCTTCCTGCTTAGGTGGGCGACGCCACGGCCTGGTGTCCATGGGAGGGTTGCAGCACTGGTTACCGGCAGAGGTGCTGGAGTGAGGAGGTGCTGGGATGAGGAGGTGCTGGGATGAGGAGGTGCAGGGATCAGGAGGTGCTGGGATCAGGAGGTGCTGGGATCAGGAGGTGCTGCGATCAGGAGGTGCTGCGATCAGGAGGTGCTGCGATCAGGAAGTGCTGCGATCAGGAGGTGCTGCAATCAGGATGTGCTGGGATCAGGGGGTGCTGGGATCAGGAGGTGCTGGGATCAGGAGGCGCAGTGACAGGTATGGTGTGAGAGGGTTCCTTTCCCCGGTGAGGTGATGCAGCAGCCCGGTAAGGAGCAGAGCCGGGTGAATGCTGTTGTTATCGGTGGTGGCGGCCATTTTCCGGGGGCCGCGCGAGCGCAGATGAAGCGCTCTGCTTCCCGGGGCTTCAGGAAAATGGCCGCGGGAGGCCGCGCGTGCGCAGATGGAGATCGCACGGCCATTTTCCTGAAGCTAAGAACTTCAGAAAAATGGCCGCCGCGATCCCCATCTGCGCACGCGCGGCATCCCGCGGCCATTTTCCTGAAGCCCCGGGAAGCAGAGCGCTTCATCTGCGCACGCGCGGCCCCCGGAAGATGGCCGCCACCACCGATGACAACAGGATTCACCCGGCTCTGCTCCTTACCGGGCTGCTGCATCACCTCACCGGGGAAAGGGACCCCGCTCACTGTGCCTCCTCATCTCCGCACGTCTGCCGCCGCACCTCTGCCGCCACGGGTAAGCCTGCATTTCGACTATTAGACGCACCCCCCATTTTCCCCCCGTTTTTTTGGGGGAAAAAGTGCGTCTTGTAGTCCGAAAAATACGGTATTAGTGCCTTGCGAAAGTATTCGGCCCCCTTGAATTTTGAAAAGTGGGGCGTGCAATATTATTTGGCCCCTTTACTTTCAGTGCTGCAAACTCAATCCAGAATTTCATTTTGGATCTCTGGATGATCCAATGTTGTCCTAAATGCCTAATGATGATAAATATATTCCACCTGTGTGAAATCAAGTCTCCGTATAAATGCACCTGCTCTGTGATAGTCTTAGGGTTCGGTTTGAAGCACAGAGCGCATCATGAAGAACAAGGAACACAACAGGCAGGTCCATGATAGTGTTGTGGAGATGTTTAAAGCCGGATTTGGATACAAAATGATTTCCAAAACTTTAAACATCCCAAGGAGCACTGTGCAAGCGATCATATTGAAATGGAAGGAGATCATACCACTGCAAATGTACCAAGACCCGGCCGTCCCTCTAAACTTTCATCTCAAACAAGGAGAAGACTGATCAGAGATGCAGTCAAGAGGCCCATGATCACCCTGGATGAACTGCAGAGATCTACAGCTGAGGTGGGACAGTCTGTCCATAGGACAACAATCAGTCGTTCACTGCACAAATCTGGCCTTTATGGAAGAGTGTCAAGAAGAAAGCCATTTCTTAAAGATATCCACAAAAAGTGTTATTTAAAGTTTGCAACAAGCCACCTGGGAGACACACCAAACATGTGGAAGAAGGTGCTCTGGTCAGATGAAACCAAAATCCAACTTTTTGGCAACAATGCCAAAAGATATATTTGGCGTAAAGGCAACACAGCTCATCACCCCGAACACACGATCCCCACTGTCATACATGGTGGTGGCATCATCATGGTTTGGGCCTGCTTTTCTAAAGCAGGGACAGGGAAGATGGATAAAATTGATGGGAAGATGGGTGGAGCCAAATACAGGACAATTATTGAAGAAAACCTGTTGGAGTCTGCAAAAGACCTGAGACTGGGACGGAGATTTGTCTTCCAATAAGACAATGATCCCAAACATAAAGCAAAATCTGCAATGGAATGGTTCACAAATAAACGTATCCAGGTGTTAGAATGGCCGAGTCAAAGTCCAGACCTCAATCCAATCGAGAATCTGTGGAAAGAGCTGAAAACTGATGTCCACAAACGATCTACATCAAACCTCACTGAGCTCGAGCTGTTTGCCAAGGAAGAATTGACAAGAATTTCAGTCTCTCGATGTACAAAACTGATAGAGACACACCCCAAGCGACTTGCAGCTGTAATCGCAGCAAAAAGTGGCACAACAAAGTATTAAGTTAAAGGGGCCGAATAATATTGCACGCCTCACTTTTCAGTTTTTGAATTTCAACAAAAATTTAAAATAACCAATAAGTTGCGTGCAACTTCACAATTGTGTTCCACTTGTTGTTGATTCTTCACCAAAAATTTACATTTGGTATCTTGGTTTCAAGCATGATATGTGGGAAAAGGTTGAAAAGTTCAAGGGGGCTGAATACTTTGCAAAGACCAATATCATCAAGGCCAAAACAATATGGCTGCACAATGTCCACTACCACCAAAACGCAAATCTATAATATAACGCTGGGAGCGTCACTCTGTCCCTCCACTTTATAGACCGTGCAGGTGTCTGGACCCCACAGAGTGACACAACCCAGGAGATCACGGTATGCTTAAGCACTGAACGCATACCGCAATCTCCGACGGAGAAGCAGGGATGTATATATTCACCTGTCCCTTTCCACCGCTGTGCGCTGCTCCATCTTCCACATCCTCTGCCTGTGATGCTCAGGTCAGAGGGCGCGATGACGTGGTTAGTGTGTGTCCTCTGACTGAACAGTCACAGCCAGAGGACCCGGAAGACGGAGCGGTGGAACGGGACTGATGAATATAGCAAGTGCCGGGGGCCTGAGCCAGCGGCGACTCTGGCACCTGACCTCCATAGCGCGCCGGTGTCCCCACCTGCTCAGTCCCCCGACACTCGGCACCCAGCAACAATAGGTGAGTATGTCTTTTTTTTTTTTTTTTATTTAATCGCAGCAGCATACGGGACATATTATACTATGGAGCATCTTATGGGGGCCATCAACCTTTATGGAGCAGCATACGGGGCATACTATACTATGGAGCATCTTATAGGGGCCATCACCCTTTATTGATCAGTGTACGGGGCATATGGATGGGAGCAGCACATGACAGAATGGGGCGCAGGATGGGGGCATCACATGACAGAACTGGGGCGTAGGATGGGAGCAGCACATGACAGCATTGGGGTGCAGGATGGGAGCAGCACGTGACAGGATTTGAGCACAGGATGGGGGCAGCACATGACAGAATGGGGGCGCAAGATGGGATCAGCACATGACAGGATGGGGGCGCAGGATGGAAGCCCCACATGACAGGATTTGGGTGCAGGATGGGTGCAGCACATGACAAAATGGGGGTGCAGGATGGGAGCAACACATGGCAGGATGGGGGCGCAGGATGGGAGTGCAGGATTGGAGCAGCACATGACAGGATAGGGGCGCTGGAAGGGAGCAGCACATGACAGGATGGAGCAGGATGAGAGCAGCACATGACAGAATGGGGGAGCTGGATGGGAGCAGCACATGACAGGATGGGGGTGCAGGATAAGAGCAGCACATGACAGAATGGAGGCGCAGGATGGGAGCAGCACATACAAGAATGGGGACGCGGAATGAGGGCGGCACATGACAGCATGGGGGTGCAGGATGGGAACACCACATGACAGAATGGGGGCGCAGGATGGAGGCAGCACATGACAGAACAGGGGAGTAGGATGGGAGCAGCACATGACAGCATTGGGGTGCAGGATGGGAGCAGCACATGACAGGATTTGGGAGCAGAATGGGGGCACAGGTTAAGAGCAGCACATGACAGGATGGGGGCGTAGGATTGGAGCACCACATGACAGGATTTGGGCACAGGATGGGTGCAGCACATTACACAATGGGGGCGCAGGATGGGAGCAGCACATTACAGAATGGAGCGCAGAATGGGAACAGCACATGACAGAATGGGGGCGCAAGATGGTAGCAGCACATACCAGGATGGAGACCATATACCAATATAAATGCTCGCCACCCGGGCGTAGAAAGGGTTCAATAGCTAGTACATAATATAATGACCATTACAAAACACTCTATACAAAGACCAATGACACCACCATACACCTTCTACTACATAATGACCGAGTACACATTAAACTGTTACTAAATAAATTAAAAAAAAAGCTACTAAAAAGAACAATATTCCCACCTTACAGGAACCGTATAATGGTAGATACCAGTCATGCAGAACACACTTATGATTACAGTACAGTTAGATATAGTAACTTACAGCTGACGTTCTTTCTGATTTAGGTCGCTCACTTTTCCTGTCTTTTCCATCTGGCCCAGACCGACATGACAACTTCTCCAGCCACAACTCATCTGCACAGATTACAACAAAAACACATTTGACTTCTCTCATTTCTATCAACATCTCCATCTATTGCCAACCTATAAAAACTCCCTACTCTGCATGCATCTGAGGAGAGGAACACAGACCCCAATATTTTAAAAACGGTGTCATTACTATGATTACTCCCTCCCCCCAAAATTAAAGTGTGCCATAGAAAGTATTAATGCCCATCCTGTGCTACATAGAAAATCCCTGTATGTTCCTTTGAAGACTATAATATCCAAAATCCCCCCTTCTAGCAAGAAATACCCTTGAGTAGGGTTGAGGGAAACGGATCGGTCAATTTCATAAGTCGCCGACTTTCGGCAAAGTCAGGTTTCGTGAAACCCCAGCCGATCCCAGTGTGGGATCGGCCATGCGGTCGGCGATCTTCGCGCCAAAGTCGCGTTTCGTATGACGCTTTAACCGCCATTTTTTCAGCCAATGAACGAGTGTGGGCAGCGTGATGACATAGGTCTCCTCTTGCTTTCTGCAGCATCACAGGTAGTGGGGGCATAAACGCCATCTTACCGTTTTGGATGTAGCGATTTACACAGTCTGAGAAATATAGCAATTTACACTGTCCGAGGAGAGAGAGAGAGAAGAAAAAAAAAAAAAAATCCCCATTGACTTGCATTGGGTTTCGTGTTTCAGTCGGCCCCCCGACTTTTCACAATAATCGGCCGATTTCACACGATCCGACTTTTGAGAAAGTTGGGTTTCACGAAACCCGACTCGATCCTAAAAAAGTAAAAGTCGCTCAACCCTACCCTTGAGTGCTCACTTAAAGATAACAATGCCCCCCCCCCCCAACAAAAAAAAATAATGGAACCTGAGTGCTCCTATTAAAACTAATAATGTCCCCATTTATAACAAATAATGTCTTCTGAGTGCCCACACAGCTCTGAATATACAGAATGATGGTTCTACAGACCCCAAAACACAATATGATGGTCCCCAAAGTCCTTTATTATACATTGAGGATCCCAGAGCTCCCTATATATAGTAAAATGGCTACATAGCACCTATATAAAACATCATGTTCCCATTGCCCCTATATATAGTATGATGGTCCCCACTTCCCCTATACACAGCATGAAGGTCCCTGTGCCCCTATATATAGTATGAAGGTCCCCACTGCCCCCTGTATATAGTATGAAGGTCCCCACTGCCCCCTGTATATAGTATGAAGGTCCCCACTGCCCACTGTATATAGTATGAAGGTCCCCACTGCCCCCTGTATATAGTATGAAGGTCCGCACTGCCCCTGTATATAGTATGAAGTTCCCCACTGCCCCCTGTATATAGTATGAAGGTCCCCACTGCCCCCTGTATATAGTGTCTAACAAAGTGGCTTAAGGATAACAATGTCAATGTTTTGGAGCCGCCATAACAAAGCCCTGATCTCAATCCTAATGAAAATTTGCTGAAAAGGCAGGTGCGAGCAAGTCGACCTACAAACCTGGATCAGTTACACCAGTTTTGTCAGGAGGAGTGGGCCCAAATTCTGATCAACTATTGTGAGAAGCTTGTGGAGGGATATCCCCAACATTTGACCCAAGTCATTCAGTTTAAGGGCAATAGTAAGGTAGGACTGTAGTTACTATATATATATAAAAAATAACTTTTAATAATTTCTTTAAAACAGGCCAAGCCTATAACCCACAAGACATATAAACCCCAGATTATAGGGGAAACAAAAAACAACACAAAATACACATTTAAAAGAACGCCCCTTACGAGCGTTATGACACTGCTGGCCAGGTGAGGTATATAATTTTGAAGCTGTAACGCTCCCCACCACACCAAACATACAACACGGCCTCCTTTGCTACTTATACTACAATCTGCATATTACCAATTCATATTCTGCAGAGAGCGAAGATAGGCACGATAGAAATAGGAACAATCTCACCCAAAGGTATGAACACCTTCCTTTTCAGCGTGAGATACCGCAGTGCGTGACGCCAATGTTCATGGGATCCGTCTATATCTTAACCAATGTACGTCCCCTTCTTTTCTTATGCATCCGTACTGCATTAATGTGCTCCCTCCTCGGTAATCTCCCGACGCGTTTCCTGTGGCTAAGTCATCAGGGGAGAAGCCACTTCGACAATAGTGTGTGCTATTCACCGCACATCATAGGTGAGAGGAGCCAAAGCGCCGTGCCCGGCTGGACAGCTTTAAATAAGGCGCCACCGGGGGAACTAATCATGTGTCCCGTAGCTCACCCTTCATGCTGCGCCATTTCCGGCACGCCGACAGACACGTGACTCACGACAAACACGCCCACGGGATCCTGTGTGAGCCGCATATTGACACGCACACGCAATTTCCGGTCGCCTGTCAGAGGGATATCCCCACCCCGCAGGAGGCGTATGTAGATTGTGATGATTGACAAATAACACCGAATAAGACGTTATCGCTATGTTGTCAAATTTTAGCCCCCAAGGTAAATTACAACCTAATTTTAAACAACCTCAGCACAAGGGGGATTGTAAACTGAAAATGATACATCCTTCAACTTTGTATCCACAAAGGAGGATTTAATGATGGAGGATTGGTGGTTCCCTTTTAGGGGTGCCAGAAAACGGAGGTCCAAATACTAAAAATGGTACTAACCAAGCACTTTATGTCAGGAAATTGCATACAAAGATAATATTGGTATCAAGCCCAAATATAGGTACTCTTTTCACACTACTCAAAATGTGAGCATGCTGAGATAACAATCCTCATATCACTTTTTCTCTTAAAGTTACATTCCTTTTTCTAACTTACGGGGCTGTGGGCATATTAGAATAAAAGTCCAAATGAGCAAGCATGTTGCCCTTTCAGTTCTTTTAATAGAGAGACAGGTTGGGTAAAGAAAATATATCAAATAACTCAAAAAATGGAAAAAACACTTTACCTAGGGTAATTACATTGTACCATTCCTTACAAAAAAATTTTTTTTTTTTTTTTTTTTTGATATTATATGAGAAATTTCAAAAAAATTTTTTTAGACATTTTTGCGACATTTTTACGTCATTTTTACGACAGGAGACTCAGTGGGAATCGGGCACTAGCAGTTCCCTAGATGACCCTGATTCCAGGACCTGCCTAACCTGTGGGGGTTGGCACCCTAAAGACGAGAGATGGCGCCCCCACTCCACGAGGGCTGTCCCTATACACCCCTTAATTAACCCTAAACTGACTAGATCTATCTAAGTGCCAGAATACGGAAATACAAAGCATAGAATAGAAAGATAAGTAGGGGGGTAGTCCTTGAGATAGGAGAGACACCGCCAATGTTAACCACTAAAAGGGGGGGGGGGGGGGAGGTTATCTAGTATCAAAGACACGAATCATAGGAAACATCCATAGGTCAGAATCTCATTCAGACCTGTGGGTTGTTGTGTTTTGAGACGAAAAATCCATCTCGTCTCACATTGTAGTATCCTCCTATCCCAATTGCCACCCCTTATTGGTGCCTCTATCTTGTCGATCCCCATGAACCTAAGGCCCGAGATGTCTCCATCATGTGCGATATTCATATGTCTTGCCAGTGGTGTATCCCTTTTAAGGGCAATATCTCTTAGATGTTCCCCCACACGTCTTCTGAGCTCACGTATGGTCTTTCCGACATACTCCATACCACAAGAACACGTTGCCTTATAAATGACTCCCTTCGATCGACAATTGATGAAATGACGAATTTTATATTCCTTCTCAGTGACATTACTTCTGAAGGTCCGTCCCGTCTCCATAGACGGACATCCCACACAGCCGCTGCATCGATAACACCCCTTACTCCTGTTAGTGAGCCATGTTTCATTTTTGGGGGAAACAAAATGACTGTGCACAACTCTGTCCCCTATTGACCTCCCTTTTTGAAAAGTAATCAGAGGATGGGGTCCCACCAAGTCTCCAATGTCGTCATCCATCCGCAGGATGGGCCAATGTTTTTCCAAAATAGATCTGACCTGATCCGCTCCGGTATTGAAAGTTGTGATAAAACGACTTCCTACAGATTCTATTCTTTGACTGGTTGGATTTAACAAAAGGGCCCTACTTTTGTTCTTAGTTTCTCTATACGCCTTACGGAGGATACCATCCGGATAGCCTCTATTTTGAAAACGCTGGCGTAAATCCGCTGCCTGTTCCTGATAGTCACCTTCCGAGGAGCAGTTCCTGCGTGCCCTTATATATTGCCCTTTGGGGATACCCTTTTTCAATGGGGTTGGGTGGTGGCTCTCCCACCTCAAAAGGGCATTTGTAGATGTTGGTTTTCGGTACGTTTTAGTGTTCACCTCTCCCTCAGGGGTCTTATGGATTTTGATATCCAAAAAGGGAAGTTCATCCCTGTGATATTCACATGTGAATCTCAAACCCAAAGGATTGACATTGAGTTTGGCCACAAAATCAACCAGTCCTGAAACCTCACCGTTCCAAATCAGCAAGACGTCGTCTATATAACGAGCCCAAAACGATATCTTGGAACTCACCTCGTCATATAGATCACTGAAGACCACTGTCTCTTCCCACCAGCCCAGGAGCAAATTAGCGTACGAAGGCGCACAGGAATTGCCCATCGCTGTGCCCCTGAGCTGGTGGAAGACCCGGCCGCCAAAGGTGAAGACATTTTTGGTTAAACAAAACTCCAACAATTTGAGGATAAAGAGGTTGTGATTCCGACACTGTTGGCCCCTTCCCCTTAAAAAATGTTCCACCGCCATTATCCCATCTGCATGATTGATGGAGGAATATAAAGCCTCTACATCTATGCTACACAGAATGGATTCGGGCTCAAAGACAACACCATCCAATTTCCTCAGAAGATCTGCTGAATCCCTCGTGTAGGAGTTTAAAGATAGCACAAAGGGCTTCAAAATTGCGTGTGCGTGTCAATATGCGGCTCACACAGGATCCCGTGGGCGTGTTTGTCGTGAGTCACGTGTCTGTCGGCGTGCCGGAAATGGCGCAGCATGAAGGGTGAGCTACGGGACACATGATTAGTTCCCCCGGTGGCGCCTTATTTAAAGCTGTCCAGCCGGGCACGGCGCTTTGGCTCCTCTCACCTATGATGTGCGGTGAATAGCACACACTATTGTCGAAGTGGCTTCTCCCCTGATGACTTAGCCACAGGAAACGCGTCGGGAGATTACCGAGGAGGGAGCACATTAATGCAGTACGGATGCATAAGAAAAGAAGGGGACGTACATTGGTTAAGATATAGACGGATCCCATGAACATTGGCGTCACGCACTGCGGTATCTCACGCTGAAAAGGAAGGTGTTCATACCTTTGGGTGAGATTGTTCCTATTTCTATCGTGCCTATCTTCGCTCTCTGCAGAATATGAATTGGTAATATGCAGATTGTAGTATAAGTAGCAAAGGAGGCCGTGTTGTATGTTTGGTGTGGTGGGGAGCGTTACAGCTTCAAAATTATATACCTCACCTGGCCAGCAGTGTCATAACGCTCATAAGGGGCGTTCTTTTAAATGTGTATTTTGTGTTGTTTTTTGTTTCCCCTATAATCTGGGGTTTATATGTCTTGTGGGTTATAGGCTTGGCCTGTTTTAAAGAAATTATTAAAAGTTATTTTTTATATATATATAGTAACTACAGTCCTACCTTGCTGATTACACTTTTTATCTGATTGGTGGTGAGATTTACAATATACCTAAGGGCAATAGTACCAAATAGTAATGATGTGGAACCTTTTGACTTTGCAAAATGCTTTAAAACATTCTCTCTTTCTCATTATTCTGGCATTTGGCAAATATTAATAATTATGGTAATCCTAACTGACCTAAAACTAGAAAGGTTTATTCTGATTTCATGTCAGATAATGAGAAAGAAAATGCAGATGTGTCTTTTTATATAGTGTATGTAAACTTCTGGTTTCAACTGTATAATATGATAGCCCCTCTGCCCTGTATATATAGTATAAAGGTTCCCACCTAATCATATAAATAGTTTGATGGCCCCAGTTGCTCCCATGTATATAGTAGGAAGGTCCCAGTTCCCCCATATATAGTATGATGACCCCAGTTCCCTCATATATAAAGTATGATGGTCCCACAGCCCCATATATATATATATATATATATATATATATATATATATATATATATATATATATATATATATAGTATGAAGGAAAAAGGAAAAATATATAACGGCACTGCTGTGGGTCCAGACAATCATATGCTGAATGGAGTGCTTTCCGGATAGAGACAGCCTCTATGGACTCCGGGTGCTCATGCAAAAACAGGGTGTATGCAGCAAAGAAGAAAAATGCAGATAGCACTCACTGGTCCTTAAAACTTCATCCTTTATTCAAACTTTAAAATGTCCTGGCCAGAGGAACAGGTTGCTGGGATGTGTGAGTTGGTGTAAGATGACGGCTGTTTTGCGCCACTTAGCGCTTCAACGGGTCTATGGTAGGTGTGGTATAGTATGAAGGCCCCAGTTCTCCCCATACATATAGTAGGATATCCCCAATTCACCCAATATATATAGTATAATGGCCCCACAGACCCATATATATAGTATGATGATCCTAGTTAGTTCCCCCATGTATATAGTAAGATGGCCCCAGTTCTCCCATATATATAGTATGATGGCCCCAGTTCACCCCATATATAGTATAATGACCCCAGTTCCCTCATATATACAGTGTGATGGCCCCAGTTCCCCCTTAGATATAGTAAGACCCCAGTTCCTATATATATATATATATATATATATATATATATATATATATATATATATATATATATATATATACATCCATATATATATATATCTATATATATAATTGTCTAAGGGTTTTTCTGTCTGTCTGTCCTGGAAATTCCGCGTCTCTGATTGGTCGAGGCCGCCAGGCCTCGACCAATCAGCGACGGGCACAGCATGGCGACGATGATGTCATAAAGGTTGCCTCGACCATCATTGTCCATATACTACGGGGACATGCATATTCTAGAATACCCGATGCGTTAGAATCGGGCCACAATCTAGTATATATATATATATATATATATATATATATATATATATATATATATATATATATATATATATATATATATATATATATATATATATATATATATATATATATATATATCCATATATATATATATATATATATATATATCCATATATATATATATATATATATATATATATATATATATATATATATATATATATATATATATATATATATATATATATCCATATATATATATATATATATATATATATATATATATATATATATATATATATATATATATATATATATATATATAATACAGTCATGACCAAAAGTATTCACACCCCTGCAATTCTGTCAGATAATACTCAGTTTCTTTCTGAGGAAGCTGCCACCTCCCACACCATGCTCTGTCTATAGAAAATGAGGTGCCTATCACAGGTGGAGGAGTATCAGACTATCATGCACTTAAGGTACCTTCACACTGAGCGACTTTCCAATGATAACGATAGCAATCCGTGACGTTGCAGCGTCCTGGATAGCGATATCGTTGTGTTTGACACGCAGCAGCGATCTGGATCCTGCTGTGATATCGCTGGTCGTTGCTGAAAGTCCAGAACTTTATTTGGTCGTCAGATCGGCGTGTATCGTTCTGTTTGACAGCAAAAGCAACGATGCCAGCAATGTTTTACAATGGTAACCAGGGTAAATATCGGGTTACTAAGTGCAGGGCCGCGCTTAGTAACCCGATATTTACCCTGGTTACCATTGTAAAAGTAAAAAAAAAACACTACATACTCACCCTCTGATGTCTGTCACGTCCCCCGGCGTCCGCGCTGCTGCTCAGAGCTTCCTGCACTGAATGTGTCAGTGCTGGCCGTAAAGCAAAGCACAGCGGTGACGTCACCGCTTTGCTTTAGGGCCGGCGCTTACACAGTGCAGGGAAGCTGAAGGCGAGGGACGCGACAGACACGGCAATGTAAGTATGTAGTGTTTGGTTTTTTTTTACATTTACACTGGTAACCAGGGAAAACATCGGGTTACTAAGTGCGGCCCTGTGCTTAGTAACCCGATGTTTACCCTGGTTACCTGGGGACTTCGGCATCGTTGGTCGCTGGAGAGCTGTCTGTGTGACAGCTCTCCAGCGACCACACAGCGACGCTGCAGCGATCGGCATCGTTGTCGATATCGCTGCAGCGTCGCTTAATGTGACGGTACCTTTACTGCTGTGTCAGAGCAATGATATGCTCCTGGTGCTAAAACAATCAGTGCAAGCAAACAAAACCATGGATCCTTATAAGAGAGGCATTGCTGAAATGTGTGTTTTAAGCCCTACAGCATGCTGTCTTCAGATTACATAGCAAAAACCTGCTGACAGATTCTATTTAAGGCTATGTATGCACGTTGAGTATTTGCTTGCAGAATTTTCTGCAAGGTTTCTGCATCTCTAGGCAGGAAAACTATGTTGCAAAAACTCAAGTCTTTGCCGCCATTTTGTCCATTTTTGTATGTAAGTCTTTTTTGAGCTAAATAAAGATATTCCAAAAAAGTTTTGTGATGTAATTTTTTGGTTCAACACCACCTTTTTCATGTTGATGCAGTGTGGCTGTCATTGACACATAGCTCTAGGCTTATTAATGAAAAAGTGTCAGCCCAACACCCTCATTACTTAGCCAATGAGAAAACACAAACACACACAAGCCTACACACACATTGTCACCAGCCTATGTTGGAGCTTTAACAGTTCATAGGCTGTAACCAGACAGCAACTGTTAAAGGGAACCTGTCACCCCCAAAATGGCTGGTGAGGTAAGCTCACCGGCATCAGGGGCTTATTTACAGTATTCTGTAATGCTGTATATAAGCCCCCGATGTTACCTGAAAGAGGAGAAAAAGACGTTAGATTATACTCACTCAGGGGCGGTCCGGGTGCGGTCAGGTCAGATGGGTGTCTCCAGTCCGCTCCGGCGCCTCCCATCTTCATTCCATGACGTCCTCTTCGGGTCTTTACGCCGTGGCTCCGGCGCAGGCGTACTTTGTCTGCCCTGTTGAGGGCAGAGCAAAGTACTGCAGTGCGCAGGCGCCGGGCCTCTCTGACCTTTCCGGCGCCTGCCCCCTGCAGTACTTTGCTCTGCCTTGAACAGGGCAGACAAAGTATGCCTGCGCCGGAGCCGCGGCGTAAAGACCCGAAGAGGACGTCATGGAATGAACATGGGAGGCGCCGGAGCGGACCTGAGACGCCCATTTGACCAGACCTCAGCGGGACCGCTCCTGTGTGAGTATAATCAACGTCTTTTTCTCCTCTTATAGGTAACATCGGGGGCTTATCTACAGCATTACAGAATGCTGTAGATAAGCCCCTGATGCCGATGAGCTTACCTCACCAGCCATTTTGGGGGTGACAGGTTCCCTTTAATCTTAAAGAAAAAAAATGGAGTGGGTCCATAATTTTAATAAGCTCTGACAAAGATCTGTAATAGATCGAAACGCGTAGCTCGTTTCCCGTTTTATCATGGAGAGCATTGCAGCCTATATGTTTTTTAACATGTACCAATAAAGGATCAAATTTTATTCAAACATTCTTGGAGCTGGAATCAACCCTTTTTGTTTTTTACTGCCAGAATTTTAATAACCAGCAGAGGGAAAGCCAATGGCTGGGGGCAGGTGTTTATAGCTTGGAAAGGAGGCAATACCCATGGAGCTTCCCAGGCTATAAATATCAGCTCACAGCTGTATAATTAGCCGTTACTGGCTATTAAAATGGGGGATTCCCCCCCCCAAAAAAAAAAAAAAAATGATATGGGATGCCTCTATAATTAATAACCAGCAAATGCTATGCAGACAGTTGTGGGATGATATTAATAGCCTAGAAAGGGGCCATGGATACTGCCTCCCCAAGCTAAAAACATCATCTCTCAGCTGCCCCAGAAAAGGCACATCTCTAAGATGCGCCAAATCTGGGAATGGGTGAGTGGAAGGAAAGGGGCATTGGGCTGATAGGCCAGTTGATCTGCAGAGGGGATCTCAAGTCATATGAAATGTTGCAGGAAGAATTTCGGCTCCCAAGGCTAAATATCTTTCAATACAGACGGGTTCAGCTTGCATTCCAGGCGCAAATAAGAAGAGGGCCTATAGTGATACAGACGGATCTCACGTTGGATTTTATACTTAAGAATAGTGGAACGAAGGGGGCAATATCTGACGTGTACGGAGATCTATTACACACCTTTCGTGAAGATCACCCTGTCAAGGCCAGAAGGAAGTGGGAGGCTGACTTGGGTGAGGTAGTTGATGATAGGTGGGAGTCTATTTTAGAGTATGTACCCAAGATATCTATGAGTGAACCTGGGAGATTGTCACAATTATATGTGATACATAGGGTATATAGGACACCTGACATGCAATTTAAAGCTGGGTTGAGATCCAATTCTGAGTGCCCTAGATGTTCACAGTCTCGGGCGGGTATATTACATATGCTCTGGCATTGCCCCAGACTGTCTTCCTACTGGATTGTAGTGCTGAACTGAATTGAAGTGATATATGGGTGCAAAGTTCCTAGAGACCCGTTGATATGCGTACTAGGGTATGTGGAGGAAATATTAGCTGTCAACACGACTAAAATTGCAATTGCAAGACTATTGTTTATTGTGAGGAAACTGATTGCAAGGTATTGGATCAGAGAGGAACCTCCATCCAGATGGGACTTCATCACTCAAATTAACCATATATTCCAGCTTGATAAAAGTGTATACACTAAGAGAAATAGGCTGGGATTTTTCCATAAATTGTAGCAACCATGGCTGGGTGGGAATAATTAATGGTTATTTGAATACAATACTAGACTGTACAACATATAACAATTTGTAATTCTGTTTTCATTCGGTTAATACGGATGGTTTACTGTATGCCCTTGATTTGGTCTCCGGGAGGGGGGGTTATTTATTTCTTTCTTCCTTTCTTTCTTTCTTTCTTAAATAAATATTGTCATATGAGTGGTTGTAAACTTCGATATGTTTAATAAAAATTTATCTGATTTAAAAAAAAAAAGATGCACCAAATCTGGTGCTTATCCTCGCTGTTTCCACTTGCCATATTTGTGGGGCTGATGTCACCTTTGTATTGTCTGGTGACATCAAGCCCACAGGTTTCTAATGGAGAGGTGTCTATAAGACACCTATCCATTATTAACCCCATAGTGAAATTTTAAATAATGACAGAGTCCATTAATAATCTTAATCGTAATTAAACCATACTCACCAAACGTCTAATCCACAGAAGACATCCTCTCCTACAACAAAAATAAAATAATCACAGTATTCCTCACCTGTCCGCCGATAAGATAATCCATAATGTCCCACCACGATCCTGATCACTTTGAGAGCAGTCACTGCAGGAGCAATTACCTCCTGTCAGTGTATCACCGAGCTGCATTGAGAGAGGTTACCAGAGTTCTTCAGCTGATCAGCTCCGGTGATCTCCCTTACGGCACCACTGCTGCGTGGGAAAGTTTTCATGCAGTGGTGGCACATAAGTGAGAGCACCGGAGCTGATGAACTCCGGTGAACTCTATTGTCAGCTCAGTGATGCACTGCGGTAGCGATCACGTCCTGTCAGTGTATTGCTGGCGGCTGGGTAGAGCAGTCACATCTCCTGATGTGACTGTTCTACACGTCAGATCGCCGTGGGACAATCTGGATTACGTGGACTACGGCGGACAGGTGAGTATATGTTGGTTTATTATTATTTTTTTTTTTATGTGAATATGTATGTAATTGTACTTCTTTTTAACTGTGAGCCCAGGCGCTGGCTGATGATGCTACTTCTCCCATCAGCGGCACCTGCTGTCACTAGCCCGATGGGAGCAGTAATCTCATCGGTCCACACCTGCTGACCTGTGGTAAGCATTTTACTGCAGGTCAGCGCTGCAGGTCACAGCTGCAGGATCACTCTGGCATCTGTCCGCATGATCCCGCAGTGTTCAGAATGACGGTGTTACTGGCAGTAGTGTTACCGTGGGTGACAATTACAGCTGCGGGATCTTGCTGTCATCTGCCAGCATGACCTCGCATCGCTCTGACCGATAGCCTTTCCTGCAGTTGCGTTACTGCCGATAAGAACAATTGTGCCAGTGTTTCCCACGCTGTCACACAGATGACAGCTTGGGAAACAAAATAGTAAGCCGATAAAATGCAAAACAAAAATTCAACCCTTTTAATTTGTAGTTCAACCCCCAGATTCTAGCATTGTAGCAGTAGTACTAAAAAAAGGTTGTGCACCCTGCCTTAAAAGATATAGCTTCCAAATTGATGTCACTTTGGGGGATTTCCACCGTATTAATACCTCATGACTTTGCAAATGAAATAAGATTACTTGAAATTATTCCAGAAAAATTAGCCCTCCAGAAGCGAAATCCATTAAGGAGAGAGTGCTGCCATGTAGAGTATGCCCATATAGGAAATTTGCATACTTGTGATGAAATTCCATGACAAATTATGATGCATATTTTTTCCTAAGGCTGGTTTCACACTTGCGTTTTTGTCTGCAGCGTTTTTTGCACAAAAAACGCATGCGTTTTTTCCCCTATATTTAACATTGAAAACGCATGCGTTTTTTTGCACATGTGTTTGGTCGCGTTTTCAAACGCATGCGTTTTTTGTCTGCATGCGTTCATTTTCAAAAATGCTACCTGCAGTATTTTCTTGCGCGTTTTTTTGCCGCGAAAAAACGCATGCGTTTTTTCGCGGCAAAAAAATGCATTGCTGTCTATGTAAACGCATGCGTTTTTAAGCACATGCGTTTGTTTGCGCTAAAAACGCATGCGTTTTTATAGAAAAAAACCAGAAAACACACTGAAAAGCCACCCACCACCATCAAGGTGATAAAGGGATCCAAACCCTAACCCTAACTCTACCCCTAACCTCACCCCTAACCGTTTAATGAACATTTTCTGACAGTCATATTGCCACGTATTTAAGTGCCACGTATCACGTATTTCAGTGCCACGTATGCCACGTGCCACGTATTTAAGTGCCACGTGCCACATATTTAAGTGCCACGTGCCACGTATTAAAGTGCCATGTGCCACGTATTTAAGTGCCACGTATTAAAGTGCCACGTGCCACGTATTTAAGTGCCACGTGCCACGTATTAAAGTGCCACGTATTAAAGTGCCACGTGCCACGTATTTAAGTGCCACGTGCCACGTATTTAAGTGCCACGTATTTAAGTACCACGTATTTCAGTTGCACGTATTTCAGTGCCACGTATTTCAGTCACGTTTAGGGTTAGGGTTAGGGGTAGGGTTAGGGTTAGGGTTTTCTTGTTTTTTCTTGTGTTTTCTTGTGTTTTCTTGTGTTTTTCTATAAAAACGCATGCGTCTAAAAAACGCATGCGTTTTACCGCGTTTACATGCGTTTTTCACACATGTGGTTTTTTTTTTAAACACATGCAGATAAAAACGCAAGTGTGAAACCAGCCTAACTCATGTAAAAATTGAGTTTTTTTAGTTGTAGTGTATAGGAGTCCGTCACCTTTTATGGCTACAAAGCTACAGATTATATACCGTATATACTCGAGTATAAGCCGACCCGAGTATAAGCCGACCCCCCTAATTTTGCCACAAAAAACTGGGAAAACTTATTGACTCGAGTATAAGCCTAGGGTGGAAAATGCAGCAGGTACCGGTGAATTTCAAAATTAGAAATAGATGCTCCATACCGTTCATTATGGCCCCATAGATGCTCCACATAAAGCTGTGCCATATATACAATGCTCTGCACCGTTCATTATGGCCCCATAGATGCTCCACATAAAGCTGTGCCATATATACAATGCTCTGCACCATTGCCCCATAGATAGCTGTGCCATATATATAGTGCTCTGCACCATTTCCCCATAGCTCTGCCATATAGTGCTCTGCACCGTTGCCCCATAGCTGTGCCATATAGTGCTCTGCACCATTGCCCCATAGCTCTGCCATATAGTGCTCTGCACCATTGCCCCATAGCTCTGCCATATAGTGCTCTGCACCATTGCCCCATAGCTCTGCCATATAGTGCTCTGCACCATTTCCCCATACCTGTGCCATATAGTGCTCTGCACCATTGCCCCATAGCTCTGCCATATAGTGCTCTGCACCATTGCCCCATAGCTCTGCCATATAGTGCTCTGCACCATTGCCCCATAGCTGTGCCATATAGTGCTCTGCACCGTTGCCCCATAGCTGTGCCATATAGTGCTCTGCACCGTTGCCCCATAGCTGTGCCATATAGTGCTCTGCACCGTTGCCCCATAGCTGTGCCATATAGTGCTCTGCACCGTTGCCCCATAGCTGTGCCATATAGTGCTCTGCACCGTTGCCCCATAGCTGTGCCATATAGTGCTCTGCACCATTGCCCCATAGCTGTGCCATATAGTGCTCTGCACCATTGCCCCATAGCTGTGCCATATAGTGCTCTGCACCGTTGCCCCATAGCTGTGCCATATAGTGCTCTGCACCGTTGCCCCATAGCTGTGCCATATAGTGCTCTGCACCATTGCCCCATAGCTGTGCCATATAGTGCTCTGCACCGTTGCCCCATAGCTGTGCCATATAGTGCTCTGCACCGTTGCCCCATAGCTGTGCCATATAGTGCTCTGCACCATTGTCCCATAGCTGTGCCATATAGTGCTCTGCACCATTGCCCCATAGATGCTCCACAGAAATCTGTGCTGCTGCAATAAAAAAAAAAAAAAACACATACTCACCTGTCTTGCTTGCAGCTCCTCGGCGCCATCTTCCCGGCGTCTCCCTGCACTGACTGATCAGGCAGAGGGCGGCGCGCACACTATATGCGTCATCGCGCCCTCTGCCTGCAGTCAGTGCAGAGAGACGCCGGGAAGATGGAGACAGCGCCCGGCGTGTGGAACCAGGACAGGTGAATATGACATACTTACCTGCTCCCGGCGTCCCGCTCCTTCCCCCTGCCTGTCTTCGGTGCCGCAGCCTCTTTCTCTGTCAGCGGTCACCGGCACCGCTTCATTAGAGAAATGAATAGGCGGCTCCGCCCCTATGGGAGGTGGAGCAGCCTATTCATTTCTCTAATGAGCGGTCCCACGTGACCGCTCAGGGGAAGAGGCTGCGGCACCCGGAGACAGTGGGACGGGCAGGGGGAGCGCCAGGATCGCCGGGACTAGGTAAGTATATGACAGTGCTCACCCGCCGACCCCACCACCGATCATGACTCGAGTATAAGCCGAGGGGGCAATTTCAGCCCAAAAATTTGGGCTGAAAATCTCGGCTTATACTCGAGTATATACGGTATGCTGTATGATATATTGCAAAAAGAATTTTATTGGTAAATACAAAAGATGGATGGCAGAGACATGGCTAAAAAGTGACAAACTACACCAGAAACAGCGGTGGGAGGGCATGTGGCTGCCCTAGAAGACAGCATCAAGTTGAAACCATTAATGAAAAAAGCATAGATGCAAAGTAGCAGCGTCTAGAATAACATACCTAGTGGCACAGGGACGCACACGCTCACTCCCCCGCTCTCCCCAACGCGCGTTTCGGAAGTGAGAACTTCCTTCCCCCTGAGGAAGGAAGTTCTCACTTCCGAAACGCGCGTTGGGGAGAGCGGGGGAGTGAGCGTGTGCGTCCCTGTGCCACTAGGTATGTTATTCTAGACGCTGCTACTTTGCATCTATGCTTTTTTCATTAATGGTTTCAACTTGATGCTGTCTTCTAGGGCAGCCACATGCCCTCCCACCGCTGTTTCTGGTGTAGTTTGTCACTTTTTAGCCATGTCTCTGCCATCCATCTTTTGTATTTACCAATAAAATTCTTTTTGCAATATATCCTAGTCTTTGGACTTATTACACTGATTTGTGTTGTGGTGCTTTTCTAGTTAGACTCCAGTGTGTCCCTATACGTCCTGCGATTTTGCTATGGGGTGTATTTATATATACATTTACAGTACTGCATGCTAATATGATGTATCCCCCTGGCTATATGTGTTTTTCTATTTATTATTGGTATGCTGTATGAGTATCACAGAGGTGGTTGTCATCCGTGATGTAAAATTGTAATATTACTCTAGTGCACTTAGCACTAAGAGGTTTGTTTGGTGCATGTAGGCCAGGTTCTACGGACAGACTGAGAGATGGGTGGGTCTGGCTGCCCATATATCCTACCTGACTATGGTACACTTGTTAAAATGGATTCTGTTGTTTGACACTTATAATAATAATAATAATAATTTTTATTTATATAGCGCCAACATATTCCGCAGCGCTTTACAACTTATAGAGGGGACTTGTACAGACATAGACATTACAGCATAACAGAAATCACAGTTCAAAATAGATACCAGGAGGAATGAGGGCCCTGCTTGCAAGCTTACAAACTATGAGGAAAAGGGGAGACACGAGAGGTGGACACTTGGTCTTTTGTGTGGAGGAAGAAGGCTTATTTGTGTTATATCCTGACTGAGCCGGTATGCTGAATGTTATTGAGCCTAAAATACAAAAGAAACAGAGCAATATGTCCAGCGTATAATATATAAAAGGTTATACATTTGTTCAGTAAATCAAATAAAACATATTGATACATATAATAGACAAGGACTCTGTTTCATAGGATTTCAGAGAAAAGATCAGGTTGCAAAGACATAAATACTACATCAAATAGGGTATTTTTCTCCTTATAATAGGAAAGTGCACAGTGCCCCAGAGGAAGCCAACGTGAAACGCCCATTGGGGCTGGCTAGTGGTGCGTCTCTCCTACATCTTATCATGGGTAAGAGTCCTTTGTGTTGGAATGGGGTGGGTCTTTTGGAGCTTTCTGACTCCGAGTACTGACTTATAATGGTGTCCTGCCATATCTTCTTTCCACACAATACTACTGTACATTGAATCATAGGTTTACATATGCACTGTACACTTTCCTATTATAAGGAGAAAAATAATCTATTTGATGTATAATTGATGTCTGTCATTCTCTACCTGATCTTTTCTCTGAAATCATATGAAACTGATTCATTGTGTATTATATGTATTGATATACGGTATGTTTTATTTGATTTACTGAATAAATATATACCCTTTTATATATTATACCTTGGACATATTGCTCAGTTTCTTTTGTATTTTATTTGTATTGGCGTGTCCCCTAATAGGCATGTCAATATAGGCATAAGGCCCTGTTAGGCGACAGTTATGATTTCTGTTCTGGCATTTATTTTTCTCAATGATATCTAGCCTGTGTGATCTGCACTGGCTCTAAAGAGACTTTGGCAATAACTGTTTATTTTTGTTTTGCCTGCACTAAAAGGCTCTTTGTTTTTATTTTGCTTGTGGCTGGTTTATGAAACACCAATAAACCAGCACGGAAATTTTAATGGAATTGCTTCTTGTGTTACTTCATGATGCATCCAAGTGAGTAGCAATCCCACAATTGGTCTTAGAACTGCAGGCAGCGTTCTCAGGGAGCGTGTGTGATGGCTACAGAGGTGAAGGTGGCCATTAGCTAGCAAATAATATCAAAAAGCATGGAGAACCTGGTGGAAAAACCTGGTCCAAACTCATCTGCAGCAGCACCAACAACAGCTAGTACACCAGGAGACAAATAAACTGCTTATGCAAAAAGATCCAGCAGCAGCAGTTTGATCTACTCACAGACGCATGGCGTGGCACGGCAGCAGCTCCGACACCAAGGTCAACTTGGGTTTGTTTTTTTTTTATCCGGAAGGCGGTGAGAGGAGCCCTGCCAAAAATGACTGAGGGCGATGACATAGATACCTTCTTGACCGTTTTTGAAAAGGTTGCAGAGGGGAAGAAACTTATGCCAGAGCAATGGGCTAAAGCACTGGCGCCATACTTAACAGAGGAGCCTCAGAAGATCTACTGTGACTTAGCCTTACAAGACGCCAAGGAGTATGTAAAACTGAAAACTGAAATTTTTGGACGATTGTGGGTGACTATGACTGTCAGGACGCAGTGTGTCCACCACTGGGCGTATCACTGTAACAAATCCTATCGCTCCAAAATGTTTGATCTGCTGTACCTGGTCCAAAAATAGTTGCAGTCCTGTACCCCTGCACAGATGGTAGAGTGAATGGTGATGTATTATTCAGCCCTAAAGTTTTCACCACACACAGAGTCTATCGGGTTTCCCTGTTGTGTCCTTGTTGGGATTGAGGAGGTAGTGTCATCTGAAGCTGACATTTCTTAGTGGGTCCACCCAACCTAAGGACCTAACTGTAAGGGAGGCATTCAATAATGTAACCGTAATAAATGGTATAGTGCATGATCCAGGGCTTACACCAGCTTTCCTATTTTATACTTTTATGAGTAGGGACTTATTGTGCTGAGTCGCAAAAGTGAGGGAGGAATTATTGGAACAGTTATTGGTACCAGGACCCTATAGACAGAAGTTGTTGGACATGGCCTAATCAGGTCTTTGGTGGCCATATGGAGGTGGACAAAACTCGGGAGCGAGTTATGCAGAGGTTCTATTGGCCAGTATGTCACCGGGAAAACTTTAAGTATTGCAGCTCCTGTCCCACCTGTCAGCAAACCGCCCGACTTCTCAATTTCAAACCCCCATCGTGTCATTACCCATTCTAGAAATGTTGTTTGAGAAAATTTCCATGGATTTTGACGGTCCCTCAGATAAACCTGCTCGTGTGCATCAATATATACTGGTCATCCTTGACTGTGCTACACAGTACCCTGAAGCTGTTCCCCTGAGAGGCTCATCTGTGAAAAGTATAGCCCGCGAGTTGATCCATGTTTTAGCTGGATAGGATTTCTGAGGGAGATTCTGACTGACTAAGGAACACTTTTATGAATAAGGTGATGAAGGAAGTGTATAATGCCCTGCAAATTCTACAACTGAATATGTCAGTGTGCCTTCCCCAGACAGACGGTCTCGTGGAAAGATTCAGTAAAACATTGAAGAGTATGCTAAGGAAGGTTATAGAAAAGGACTTTCGAGACTGTCTCCTACTGTATGTATTATTCTCTATCTGAGAGGTTCCGAAGGCCTCTACTGGGTTCTCTCTGTTTGAACTCCTGAATGACTGTCATCTGCCATAGTCACCTTCATATAGGAAGGTAACCTGGGAATCCAAAGCCCCGTCCTACCGGAGCATCATCGAGCACGTCTCTTAGATGCAGGAGAGGATTGCGAAGGTGAGGCCCATCATAAAAGGACATCTCCTCTAGGCACAAGAAGCTCAAGCTATGGTATACAACTGATCAGCCAGGGAGAGACAATTCGACTCCTGTGAGCAATTATACGAATTCCCACTGTGGAGATTAAGTTCTTGGCCATGTGGCAATGGCATTATGAGGTGGTGGAAAAGCTTGCTGAAGTGAACTTTAAGGTTCATCAACCGGGAAGAATTAAGCCGTACCAGGTTGAGATTCTAGATGTTCGAGTCTGACAGGTTTGGCCAAACAGTTTCAAAAAGTTTGGGTTAGGGTAGTAGAACAGTACCAGGTCCCGAACCCGGACGCCATTCACTTAATTGTGTGGCCCGAACATCCAGTGTTTGCCACGCTGTCATATGTGCATGACAGAGCGGCAAATACAGCTTCTGATCGGCAATAAGACCATTACTTCCAGTTAGACGGCTAAAGCAGACAGCGGGGGACTGGTATTCTCTGGCTGGTAAGGGGCCATGGATATTAACCCCCAAGCCTAAAAATATCAGCTTGCAGCTGCCCAGAAAAGGCACATCTATTAGAAGCACCAATTCTGGCACTTTATATATAGAGGGGCAGGGAATGGGAGAGTCAGCTCACCGTATATCATTTTGTCAGATGAAGATAGAGTCCACGCAGGGAGTCACCCTGCCTCTGGGCATGCAGACACAAACAAGGTGAAAGAGGTTCTCCAGTGTGGTCAGGAATAAAACTTCTATTTTATGGTAGAAACATTAAGGGTATGTGCACACGTTGCGGATTTCTTGCAGAAATTTCCTGAAGAAAACCGGAAATTTTCTGCAAGAAATCCGCATTTATTTTTGCGTTTTTTTTCCGTTTTTTTCGCGTTTTTTTAGCATTCTGCAAGCGTAATTAGCTTGCAGAATGCTAAGTTTTCCAAGCGATCTGTAGCATCGCTTGGAAAACTGACTGACAGGTTGGTCACACTTGTCAAACATAGTGTTTGACAAGTGTGACCATCTTTTTACTATAGATGCAGCTTATGCAGCATCTATAGTAAAAGATAGAATGTTTAAAAATAATTAAAAAATAAAAAAAATGCTTATACTCACCCGCAGACAGCTGATATCCTCACCGGCGTCCGTTCCGTATAGATGGTGTGTGCGCGCAGGACCTTCCATGACGTTGCGGTCACATGACCGGTCTCGACCAATCACAGGACGGTCACAGGACCGTGACGTCATCGGCAGGTCCTTCACCGCACACCAGCTACAGGAACCGAAGCGGCAGCATGCAGCTGAGAGGCGGGAAGACATCGAGGGTGAGTATATCGCTATTTTTTATTTTAATTCTTTATTTTTGACCACCCTCTCCTCCACCCTGGGTACCAACCGCACATAATCTGCTTACTTCCCGCATGGTGTGCACAGCCCCGTGCGGGAAGTAAGCAGATCAATGGACTCCTAGGTGTGCGGAATCCCCGCAATTCCGCATTTTTAATGAACATGTTGCTTTTTTTTCCGCGATGCGATTTTTTCGCGGAAAAAAACGCAACATTTGCACAAAAAATGTGGAATACACTGTAAATAATAGGAGGCATATGTTAGCGTTTTTTTCGCGTTTTTATCACGTTTTTATAGCGAAAAAACGCTAAAAATCCTGAACGTGTGCACATGGCCTAAAAGGACATATGGTGGATACACTTGGAAGCCCAGGATAGCTGACGTGTGACGCGTTTCAACCGTGAGGTCTTAATCATGGTCTCTGGAGCGCTACCCAGCTCTTCCCAATTGCACTGTAGTAGTGGCAAGTCGGTGTTCATATTTGTGGGGTTGATGTCACCTTGGTATTGTCAGGTAACATCAAGCCCATGGATAAGCAATGGAGAGACATCTATAAGACACCTATCCATTACTGATCCTATAATTGTATGGTAAATAAAAACACAGCCAGAATGAAGTCTTTTATTAGAAATAAAACAAAACACAGTTTTCCATTTTTATTTAAATATAACAAACACAGTTATATGTCTAATTCCACTGCATCCCTGATCTCCTGTAAGAAAACAAACAAACAAAAAAAAAAACAATATCCTTCATCTCTCCATCATTCTGTCCCACATCATAATCCATGTCTGGGGAGTAAACAGTTTTCAACCTGGATGGTATCAAGATGCAACTGTTCAGGCTGAGAACCACTGGGGAATGATTTTCTGTGAGCACAGCCTCAGTGACTGATGGTGATGTCATTGAGGTTGCCGCCAGTCACTGAAGCTGCATTCTCAGCCGGACAAATGAACTGCTGTGACCTCAGTGAGATCACCATTCGTATAGTGAAAAAGTCTCACAGTGCAGCGCTGAGCTCAGAGAGTTCACCGCAGTTTACTGTGAGAAATTTCTCACAATGAATTCTCTGAGCGCAGCGCTGCAGCTTGAGTCTTTAAATAAGTAAATAATTTTAAAAACATTTGTGGCTTTTTTTTTTTTTTTTTATAACCAGTTAGGCAAAACTCACAGCTGTGGGCTGCAAACCTGTTTTTTTTTATTATTTAAATAAATAATTTAAAAAAACACCGTGAGGTCCCTCCCACTTTTGATAATCAGCCAAGATAAAGCTGACAGCTGAGGGATGGTATTCTCAGGCTGGTAAGGGGCCATTAATATTGCCTCCCCCATCCTAAAAATAGCAGCCCACAGCTGCCCAGAAAAGCTGCATCCATTCGATTTGTGGGGTTGATGTCACCTTTGTATGGTCCAGTCACATCAATCCACGGATTACTAATTTACAGGTGTCTATAAGACACCTATCCATTACTATTCCTATATTATATGGTAAATAAAGACACAGCCAGTGTTAAGTCCTTTATTAGAAATAAAACAAACCACACTTTTACTTTTTTATTTAAAAATAACAAATACAGCTATACTTAACACATATTTCCACTGAATCCCTCGTCTCCTGTAAGAAAACAAAAACAAAAAACAACAATATTCCTCACCTATCCATTGTTCTATCCCACACCGTAATCCATGTCTGGGGAATAAACAGTTTTCAACCTGGACAGTGCCAAGATGTGACTGTCCAGGCTTAGAACCAATGGGAATCGAGCTGCTGTGAGAGCAGCATCAGTGACTAAGCAGTGACATCATCGAAGTTACTGCAGGTCACTGAGGCTGCGTTCCCAGCTGGGCTGGATTGCGGTGACCTCGGTGAAATCCCCACTAGCACCGTGAGAAAGTTGCACGGTGCAGAGACGAGTTCACCGCAGTTCACTGGGAGAATTTCACTGCGGTGAACTCGCCTCTGCACCGTGCAACTTTTACTTCTATATTTGTTGCTGTGCCTTTCCCTTCTTTTCCCCCTGTGGATGCCTTTGGCCCTGATGCGATCCCGTGGTCCTGGATGGCGGGGGTTGCTCGTTCATTCTCCGCTGGACTGTGGTATATTCATGGCCACACAAGTCCCATTCATAAATAAAGAAAAATACAACATCTTGATGGAAGAAAATTGGCCGTGATGTTTATTTTGGGTAGCTTAAAACCAAACAGCATAATACCAAATACAATACTCTGATAAATGTCCAAATACTCCAGAAACCAATAAACCAATCCACCCAGAGACTGGGCGATTTTCCTACTGTCACGATTCACACCGTGACTGTCAAGATCCCTTAGCCGCGGCCAGCAGTTTGTCACAAAATCCACAGGGATTCCTGACCACTGCCACCAATATGTCACGGATTGGGGTGACTTTAGACCAACAGACGGCTATCACATGTGCGGGGGGGCTTATCTTAGTTATCCCTCCACTGCCACAATGTGATAAAAAAAACATACACAAGTTTAATGACCTCTTAGGTTACAGCAGGGGCTTATTTTAGGTATCCCACTGCTCTTGAATATACCATGAACTGCAGGGATTTGTGTATCCCGCTTACAGTTCCACTTAAACCTTGCAGCTCTCTGGCGCCCCCCTTACCGTCAGGTCAGATCAGGTACTGCACCTAGGGTAATTAGTCGCCAGAAAGGCTGCCTGCTATGTACTGGCTATTGGGCACGCTGCAGCGAGGCGATAACTACTCCCGCTCGGGCAGGAACAATAATTATCAAGCCGCAGTCGCTGCAGTGACACCCAACGGCCTGTACACGGTATTGCTGCCACCAGCTCCGATTAAACGGGTCCGGAGCTAACCCAAAAACAGTAGCGTAATTTCCCTTCAAGAGACAGGGTACGTTTTTAGAGCATAAAGAAGGAACTAGTATTAAATATTATACCCCAGAAAGGTTAGGCAGTGCTTTATCAAAATATTTTACAAAGATGTTACAAATGAGACAATTGCAAATATGTACAAGGTAATTATGAAAATAAAAGGATGAAATGAAGAAAAGATAACACTCACATATTCTCAGGTCATTGCAGTGCAGGCAACCATACGTCCCAGCTCATTGGCCGTGCTGCTCAGGGCTCACAGGAAAAGACAAGAAGACTGAGCTGGGGGTCCTGCCACAAAATTAAACCCTGCAGCTAGTGACATCACAGAAAGGCTGGCTTATCCAGACCCTCCTCTCTCTACATTCTGAGTAAATGTAAGCTAAATTTTCCTAAGACTTGTAATTCCGCTACTGAACATATCATAGTCCTAACATAACCAGCATTCATCTCGGAGTAACGTGGGCTTTCTAATAAAATCAAATATGCCCTGTCTGGGATACATATTTACAGAGAAATCCCTACTTCTTCACCAGATGGAGTTAGACGTCTGTGTTTAGAGTAATGGGTAGATGCTTCGATGGAGATCAAGGATATGTATTTTTTTGTCCCTATCTTAAATGATTTGCCTAATATCTTCCAAAAACAGAACAAAAGACTTTCATATTCTGGAAGTTTCTAATCTAGTTAAAGCTGGACACTTTCCACCACAGGAAATACCGGTCGTAAATACCTTTTGTCAATAAAACTCTCTTCCCCCATGTACATTGACAAGGCAGCTCTAGGCTGAGTGAAAGGGAAGGGGTTTTTTTTTAGCCCACAGCTTGCTAGCAACAGAACTAAACTTATATGATATTTCATACCATATCGTGACACCTCCCCCTTTTGGCGTGCGCTACGGCGGCAGAACCTCTCGGTATGTCTCTCAGCGCACCTCCGTGGGTTCACCCTGGCGGGAGAGTCCATCTGCATTCCCATGCTCTTTGCCCGCTTTGTGTTTAATGGAGAAGTCAAATTGCTGAAGGGCAAGGCTCCAGCGTAGCAACCTGCCGTTGCTTCCACACATGGTGCTTAGCCAGCGCAGAGGGTCGTGGTCGGTCACCACAGTGAAGGTGCGACCGTACAAGTAGGGCTGCAAGCGCTGCAGGGCCAAGACTATAGCCAGGCACTCCTTCTCAATGGTGGAGTAGGCCACTTCCCTCGGCAAAAGTTTCCGGCTCAGGTACAACACGGGGTGCTCTTGGTCCTCCGAGTCAACCTGGCTGAGCACAGCACCAAGGCCAAACTCGCTGGCGTCGGTCTGTACCAAGAACGGTCGACTGCTGTCGACTGCTTTCAACACAGGGGCGTTGCACAGTGCTGTTTTCAAAGCCTGGAAGGCCCCATGACAGCCATCTGTCCAGTTGACGATGTGGGGGAGCTTCTTCCTGGTGAGGTCCGTCAAAGGTTTTGCCAGGCTACTATAGTGCTGCACAAAGCGCCTATAGTACCCTGCAGTGCCCAGGAAGGACATCACCTGTTTCTTGGTCCTGGGAGTGGGCCAGTTCATGATCACGCCCACTTTGTCAGGCTCTGGCTTTAGGGTGTTTCCACCTACCCAGCGCCCCAGGTAGTGAACCTCCCTCATGCCCATCTGGCACTTTCCCGGCTTGATAGTCAGTCCTGCTCGGTGAATTCGCCTGAGCACCTCCTCGAGATGCTGCAGGTGTTCATCCCAGGAGGGACTGAAGATGGCAATGTCATCTAAGTACGCCATGGCGTATTTCTCCAGTCCCTGAAGCAGGAGATTGACCATCCGCTGGAAAGTGGCAGGGGCATTCTTCATGCCGAAGGGCATGACCGTGGACTCGTACAGTCCAAAGGGTGTGATAAAGGCAGACTTCTCCTGCGCCTCGGGGCTCAGGGGAATCTGCCAGTATCCTCGACTCAGATCCATTATTGTCAGGTACTTTGCGCCAGCTAACTTCTCAAGCAGCTCATCGATGCGCGGCATTGTGTGCGCGTCAGAGGCTGTAATGGCATTGAGCCCCCTGTAGTCCACGCAGAACCGGGTGGTCCGGTCCTTTTTTGGCACGAGAACTACAGGTGAGGCCCACGCGCTCTTTGACCGTCGAATCATCCCCAGCTGTAACATCTCATCGATCTCCTGGCGCATAATCTGCTGCACCTGGTCAGAGATTCGATAGGGTGTTCGCCGTAGTGGGGCGTGATTCCCGGTTTCCACCTCGTGGACAGCTAACTCAGTCCTTCCAGGCCGGTTGGAGAACACGACCCGGAAGGGTTCCAGTGTGGTTTGCAACTGCAACCGCTGTGGTTCATCTAGCGAGGCGCTTACCTCCACGTCCTCAATGGACCCACCGGCCTTGGCTTGGGCCAGCATGTCCAGGAGGGTGTCTTCCTCCCCATCTTCCGGTGCGCTGCAGACCGGTAGGACGAAAGGTTCATGTTCGTGATGAGCCTTCATCATGTTAACGTGAAAGGCCTTTCGCCTACCCCGAGCGTGGTCAAGCGTGACCACGTAGGTAACCAGGTTGAGCTGTTGGTGGACGACGTACGGACCCTCCCAGGCTGCCTGAAGCTTATCCGTTGGTACGGGGACCAGCACCCACACCTTTTGACCCACGTGGTAGGTCCGCTCCCGGGCGTTCTGGTCGTACCAGTGCTTCTGATCAGCCTGAGCCTGCGTCATGTTGTCATGCACCAACTGCGTCAAGGTCTGCATCTTGTCACGGAAGCGCATGACATACTCCACTATGGACACTTCAGAAGGGTTCGGCTCCTCTTCCCAGGATTCTCTTACCAACCCAAGGGGTCCCCGCACTCGCCTGCCGTACAGGAGCTCGAAGGGGGAGAACCCCGTCGAGGCCTGCGGAACCTCTCTGTAAGCAAATAGCAGGTGTGGGAGGTACCGCTCCCAGTCGCACCCTTGTGTCTCAACCAGCATGCGTAGCATCTGTTTGAGGGTACCATTGAAGCGTTCACACAAGCCATTGGTCTGTGGGTGATACGCACTCGATACCAGGTGCTTCACCTGCATTTTCTTACAGAGAGCCTCCATTAGGTGAGACATAAATTGGGTCCCTTGATCAGTAAGCATTTCTCTGGGAAATCCTACCCGTGCAAAGATGGCCAACAGGGCATACGCCACCTTATCTGCCCTAGTTGACGACAGAGCTACTGCCTCTGGGTACCGGGTAGCGTAGTCTACCACAGTAAGAATATATCGCTTTCCAGAGCTGCTGGGGATGGCCAGCGGGCCCACAATGTCCACCGCAATCCTCTGGAAAGGCTCCTCTATCACTGGCAAAGGGATCAGGGGAGCCTTAAGAGCAGGCCCCGCCTTCCCCACTCTTTGACAGGTGACACAGGAGCGGCAGTAGTTTGACACATCTGTCCCCATCTTAGGCCAATAGAAGTGTTGAGACAGCCGGGCCTTAGTTTTGCTGATCCCCAAGTGTCCAGCTAGCGGGATCTCATGGGCAATCCGCAACAACTCACCCCGGAATTGCTGCGGGACGACCAGCTGTCTTTCCCTCAACCACTCCTTTTGTGATTCTCCGGGTACTGTCTCCCGATACAACCTTCCTCCTTCCCAGAACACCTTCTCCTTATCAGTCTCGGAGAATGGCGTCCCGGCGAGTTGTCTCAAACTCTCTAGGCTCGCATCTGTGTGCAGAGCAGCCTGAAACTCCTGGTTAGGGGAAGCCAGAAGCGACGTCAGGGTCCCTTCCCCACGGGAGCCCTCTGGGACCTGCACTGGGTCCACCTCTGGTTCAGTCATAATGATGACTGAGGAGGGTCCGGGAGGCAGACAGTTATCTGCGTTCCGGGCACTCTGACTGCGGGTGACAGCAGCTACGTAGGCTGTCTCCCTGGGGGTTTCTACAGACCCATCAGCCGACGCTGCTATGGGCTCTACCTCCCCATCCACCCCCATTACCTCAGGAGCATTGCTACTTATGGGCCAGTTACCTTCCTGTTATGACCCCAATGGCGAGGGTCTCAGAGGAACGTGGAAGTCTGCAGAATCCAAAAATCCAGCTCATAGGGCAGTGGTAACTGTGTTGACCATATATCTACTCCTAACGCCAACACTAGAAGTAGCCGGGGATCATTCCTACGTTGATTCTAGATGACACGCGCCAGCCGGAGAATCTAGCTACCCCTAGTAGAGGAAAACAAAGACCTTTCTTGCCTCCAGAGAAGGGGACCCCAAAGCTGGATAGAAGCCCCCCACAAATAATGACGGTGAGGTAAGAGGAAATGACAAACACAGAAATGAACCAGGTTTAGCACAGAGAGGCCCGCTTACTGATAGCAGAATAAAGAAAGGTAACTTATATGGTCAACTAAAACCCTATCAAAATCCACACTGGAAATTCAAGAACCCCCGAACCGTCTAACGGTCCGGGGGGAGAACACCAGCCCCCTAGAGCTTCCAGCAAAGGTCAGGATATAGATTTGGAACAAGCTGGACAAAAATACAAAACCAAAACAAATAGCAAAAAGCAAAAAGCAGACTTAGCTGATATAACTGGAACCAGGATCAGTAGACAAGAGCACAGCAGACTAGCTCTGATAACTACGTTGCCAGGCATTGAACTGAAGGTCCAGGGAGCTAATATAGCAACACCCCTAACTAACGACCCAGGTGCGGATAAAAGGAATGACAGAAAAACCAGAGTCAAAAAACTAGTAACCACTAGAGGGAGCAAAAAGCAAATTCACAACAGTACCCCCCCCCCTTAGTGAGGGGTCACCGAACCCTCACCACGACCACCAGGGCGATCAGGATGAGCGGCATGAAAGGCACGAACTAAATCGGCCGCATGAACATCAGAGGCGACCACCCAGGAATTATCCTCCTGACCATAGCCCTTCCACTTGACCAGGTACTGAAGCCTCCGCCTGGAGAGGCGAGAATCCAAGATCTTCTCCACCACGTACTCCAACTCGCCCTCAACCAACACCGGAGCAGGAGGCTCAGCAGAAGGAACTACAGGCACAATGTACTGCCGCAACAAGGACCTATGAAATACATTGTGAATAGCAAACGACACAGGAAGATCCAGACGAAAAGATACAGGATTAAGGATTTCCAATATCTTGTAAGGCCCAATAAAACGAGGTTTAAATTTGGGAGAGGAGACCTTCATAGGAACAAAGCGGGAAGAAAGCCATACCAAATCCCCAACGCGTAGTCGGGGACCCACACCGCGGCGGCGGTTGGCAAAGCGCTGAGCCTTCTCCTGTGACAACTTCAAGTTGTCCACCACATGATTCCAGATCCGCTGCAACCTATCCACCACAGAATCCACCCCAGGACAGTCAGAAGGCTCCACATGACCCGAAGAAAAGCGAGGATGGAAACCAGAGTTGCAGAAAAAAGGCGAAACCAAGGTGGCGGAACTAGCCCGATTATTAAGGGCAAACTCAGCCAACGGCAAGAATGTCACCCAATCGTCCTGATCAGCAGAGACAAAACACCTCAAATAAGCCTCCAAAGTCTGATTGGTTCGCTCCGTCTGTCCATTAGTCTGAGGATGGAAAGCAGACGAAAACGACAAATCAATGCCCATCCTACTACAAAAGGATCGCCAGAACATGGAAACGAACTGGGATCCTCTGTCTGACACAATATTCTCAGGGATGCCGTGCAAACGAACCACGTTCTGGAAAAACACAGGAACCAGATCGGAAGAGGAAGGCAGCTTAGGCAAAGGAACCAAATGGACCATCTTGGAGAAGCGATCACATATCACCCAGATAACGGACATGCCCTGAGATAGCGGAAGATCAGAAATGAAATCCATGGAGATATGTGTCCAAGGTCTCTTCGGGACAGGCAAGGGCAAGAGCAAACCGCTGGCACGAGAACAGCAAGGCTTAGCTCGAGCACAAGTCCCACAGGACTGCACAAATGACCGCACATCCCTTGACAAGGAAGGCCACCAAAAGGACCTGGCCACCAGATCTCTGGTGCCAAAAATTCCCGGGTGACCTGCCAACACCGAGGAATGAACCTCGGAAATGACTCTGCTGGTCCACTTATCCGGGACAAACAGTCTGTCAGGTGGACAAGACTCAGGCCTATCAGCCTGAAATCTCTGCAACACACGTCGCAGATCCGGAGAAATAGCTGACAAGATAACTCCATCTTTAAGAATACCAACAGGATCAGCGACTCCAGGAGCATCAGGCACAAAGCTCCTAGAAAGAGCATCGGCCTTCACATTCTTTGAACCTGGTAAATACGAGACAACAAAATCAAAGCGGGAGAAAAACAATGACCAGCGGGCCTGTCTCAGATTAAGGCGTTTAGCAGACTCGAGATACATCAGATTTTTGTGATCAGTCAAGACCACCACACGATGCTTAGCACCCTCGAGCCAATGACGCCACTCCTCAAATGCCCATTTCATGGCCAACAACTCCCGATTGCCCACATCATAATTTCGCTCGGCAGGCGAAAACTTCCTAGAGAAAAAGGCACAAGATTTCATAACAGAGCAACCAGGGCCTCTCTGCGACAAAACGGCCCCTGCTCCAATCTCTGAAGCATCCACCTCAACCTGAAAGGGAAGTGAGACATCGGGCTGGCACAAAACAGGCGCCGAAGTAAACCGGCGTTTCAACTCCTGGAAAGCCTCCACGGCAGCAGGAGCCCAGTTAGCTACATCGGAGCCCTTCTTGGTCATATCCGTCAAAGGTTTCACAATGCTAGAAAAATTAGCGATAAAACGACGGTAGAAGTTAGCGAAGCCCAAGAACTTCTGAAGACTCTTAACTGACGAGGGCTGAGTCCAATCAAGAATAGCTCGGACCTTGACTGGGTCCATCTCCACAGCAGAAGGGGAAAAAATGAACCCCAAAAAGGGAACTTTCTGTACACCAAAGAGACACTTTGAGCCCTTGACAAACAAAGAATTTTCACGCAAAATTTTAAAGACCAACCTGACCTGCTCCACATGCGAATCCCAATTATCAGAAAAAACCAAAATATCATCCAGATAAACAATCAAAAATTTATCCAGATACTTCCGGAAAATGTCATGCATAAAGGACTGAAAAACTGAAGGCGCATTGGAGAGCCCAAAAGGCATCACCAAGTACTCAAAATGACCTTCGGGCGTATTGAATGCGGTTTTCCATTCATCACCTTGCTTAATGCGCACAAGGTTGTACGCACCACGAAGGTCTATCTTGGTGAACCACTTGGCACCTTTAATCCGGGCAAACAAGTCAGACAACAGCGGTAAAGGATACTGAAATTTGACAGTGATCTTATTTAAAAGCCGATAATCAATACAAGGTCTCAAAGATCCGTCCTTTTTAGCCACAAAAAAGAATCCCGCACCAAGAGGGGAAGAAGACGGACGAATATGTCCTTTCTCCAGAGACTCCTTGATATATGAACGCATAGCGGTATGTTCAGGTACCGACAGATTAAACAGTCTTCCCTTAGGAAATTTACTGCCTGGGATCAAATCTATAGCACAGTCACAGTCCCTATGAGGAGGCAGTGCACTGGACTCAGACTCACTGAAGACATCCTGATAATCAGACAAATACTCCGGAACTTCCGAAGGCGTAGAAGAAGCAATAGACACAGGCAGGGAATCCCCATGAATACCACGACAGCCCCAACTTGAGACTGACATAGCCTTCCAGTCCAGGACTGGATTATGGGTCTGTAACCATGGCAGCCCTAAAACAACCAAATCATGCATTTTATGTAAAACCAGGAAACGTATCACCTCGCGGTGTTCAGGAGTCATGCACATGGTAACCTGTGTCCAATACTGCGGTTTATTTGCTGCCAATGGTGTAGCATCAATACCCCTAAGAGGAATAGGATTTTCTAATGGTTCAAGAGTAAAACCACAGCGCTTAGCAAATGAGAGATCCATAAGACTCAGGGCAGCACCTGAATCTACAAACGCCATGACAGGATAAGATGACAGTGAGCAAATCAAAGTTACAGACAGAATAAATTTAGGTTGCAAATTACCAACGGTGACAGGACTAACAACCTTAGCTATACGTTTAGAGCATGCTGAGATAACATGTGTAGAATCACCACAGTAGTAGCACAAGCCATTCCGGCGTCTATGAATTTTCCGCTCATTTCTAGTCAGGATTCTATCACATTGCATTAAATCAGGTGTCTGTTCAGACAACACCATGAGGGAATTTGCGGTTTTTCTATCACATTGCACCGAATTAGGTGTCTGTTCAGACAACACCATGAGGGAATTTGCGCTCCCGCAACCGCCGGTCAATTTGAATAGCCAGTGCCATAGTATCATTCAGACCTGTGGGAATGGGAAAACCCACCATAACATTCTTAATGGCTTCAGAAAGGCCATTTCTAAAATTAGCGGCCAGTGCACACTCGTTCCAATGTGTCAGCACGGACCATTTCCGAAATTTTTGGCAATACACTTCAGCCTCGTCCTGCCCCTGAGACATAGCCAGCAAGGCTTTTTCTGCCTGAATCTCAAGATTGGGTTCCTCATAAAGTAAACCGAGCGCCAGAAAAAACGCATCAAGATCAGCCAATGCTGGATCTCCTGGCGCCAGCGAAAAAGCCCAATCCTGAGGGTCGCCCCGTAAGAACGAAATAACAATTTTTACTTGCTGAGCAGAATCTCCAGATGAACAGGGTCTCAGGGACAAAAACAATTTACAATTATTCATGAAATTCCTAAACTTAAACCTGTCTCCGGAAAACAGTTCAGGAATCGGTATTTTAGGTTCTGACCTAGGATTTCTGATAACATAGTCTTGTATGCCCTGCACACGAGTAGCCAGCTGGTCCACACTTGTAATCAAGGTCTGGACATTCATGTCTGCAGCAAGCATAGCCACTCTGAGGTAAAGGGGAAGAAGAAAAAAAAAACTCAGAATCTTCTTTCTTATAATCCCTCTTCTGCAATGCATTAAACATTTAATACTGGCCTGGCAAACTGTTATGACCCCAATGGCGAGGGTCTCAGAGGAACGTGGAAGTCTGCAGAATCCAAAAATCCAGCTCATAGGGCAGTGGTAACTGGGTTGACCATATATCTACTCCTAACGCCAACACTAGAAGTAGCCGGGGATCATTCCTACGTTGATTCTAGATGACACGCGCCAGCCGGAGAATCTAGCTACCCCTAGTAGAGGAAAACAAAGACCTTTCTTGCCTCCAGAGAAGGGGACCCCAAAGCTGGATAGAAGCCCCCCACAAATAATGACGGTGAGGTAAGAGGAAATGACAAACACAGAAATGAACCAGGTTTAGCACAGAGAGGCCCGCTTACTGATAGCAGAATAAAGAAAGGTAACTTATATGGTCAACTAAAACCCTATCAAAATCCACACTGGAAATTCAAGAACCCCCGAACCGTCTAACGGTCCGGGGGGAGAACACCAGCCCCCTAGAGCTTCCAGCAAAGGTCAGGATATAGATTTGGAACAAGCTGGACAAAAATACAAAACCAAAACAAATAGCAAAAAGCAAAAAGCAGACTTAGCTGATATAACTGGAACCAGGATCAGTAGACAAGAGCACAGCAGACTAGCTCTGATAACTACGTTGCCAGGCATTGAACTGAAGGTCCAGGGAGCTAATATAGCAACACCCCTAACTAACGACCCAGGTGCGGATAAAAGGAATGACAGAAAAACCAGAGTCAAAAAACTAGTAACCACTAGAGGGAGCAAAAAGCAAATTCACAACACCTTCCTCGGTGGCACTGGTCAATTGCATGGCATCACCTTCCTCACGGTTCCCATGTATCTCCCCATTTCTTGTAGCACCGACACTTGCCCCTGCTAGGGGTTCCTCAGCCGTCTCACTCCGCAGAGCGACGTGGCTGAGCACTCCTGTACCTATGGACACATCAACTTTCACAGAAACATCATTATCAGATTCAGTTGGCACAGGTACAACATTTTCGCCATCAATCCTAGGGAAAAACTGGTTAACAGATGCATCATTACAAGATAAAGCATGGTCAGGTAACACATGCGATTTCCCATCATCATCATCATTGTCAGGGTTAACGTTACCCTCATTAGTAGATTGGGGAGGGGGGTCATCGACGAAGTATGCAACCAACCTCCCCAAATCAGTCCCCAACAAAACATCAGTGGGCAAATTATCAGACAGCCCCACTTCCTTCACCCCGCTCCCGGCACCCCAATCAATATAATCCCGGGCCATCGGTAAGGGACAGCTAATGTCCCCAATCCCAGTGACAGTTAGGGTTTTCCCCGGAATGATTTCTTCAGGGGCCGCCAGTTCAGGTCGGATGAGGGTTCGTTCAGCCCCGGTGTCTTTGAGGCCTGTAGCAACACGACCTCCCACAGTGACGGGCTGTACGTTGTCACACACCCTCCCAACCACACCACCCACCAAAAGAACTGCTGCATTAGGCCCTGGGGCCTTGGCTGGGAGGTTCTTCTGCTTGTTTGGACAGAAGGTACTGATATGAACAGGCTGCCTGCAGTGGTAACACTGGCGAAGTTCGGTGGTAGGTCTGGTGCTGTTGGCTACGGGGACAGGACCTCTGGTGTGTTGGCTGGCAAGGGTAATGGCGTTGGATGCAGGCTTACTCTACAGCTGGAGGTGACTGGCTTCCGCACTTCCGATCTACGGTTGGCCTCATAGGCATCGGCAATATGCGCTGCTTTCATCACGTCTTTGGGTTCTCTGTCCATCACGAACTGTCGCACTTCAGTTGGGCAAAGATGGAAGAACTGGTCTTTGATCATCAGGTCTCGCAGCTGTGCAAAGGTGGTCACTGACAGTCCTTGAGTCCACTGGTCAAAGTGGGTCCCCAGTCCATGCACCACATCACTGTAACTGTCGTGTGGGCCACGTTGGAGGGTCCGAAACTTTTTACGGTACACCTCGGGTGTAAGCTGGTACTTGGCTATCAGAGACTGCTTGATGGCCTCATAGTCACCATCTTGTTCTTGATGGAGGGCAGCAAACGCCTCCAGAGCTTTTCCTCTCAGCCCTGGTGTCAGGTATCGTGCCCATTCTTGTGTAGGCAGCTGGTACTGCCTGCAGGCTTTCTCAAAGGCCCGCAGAAAAGTGTCCAAGTCCCCATCCTTTTCCATAACCGGAAAGAGGTCGGGCCGGGGCTTTGGTGTGTGAGCGCTGCTGGGCTCACGGCTCTGGGACGACCCCTGCATTTGCAGTTGGGCCATCTGCAGCTGGTACTCCCGCTGCGCTTGGGCCTCTCGCTCGGCTTGCTGGGCCTGGGCCTCTCGCTCGGCTCTCTCTTGGTATTGCTGGATCAGCTGCAGACGTCGGTCCAGGTCATCTGCGGAGCATTGTTGCAGAGCCAGCTGCAGGAGGAGGTCTGCGCCCCCTTGGTTGCCAGTAGGGCCCGTATTCAGTGGTTGGACCTCTGCTGCAGCACCATGTTCGCTTGTGCCGGCTTCCGCGGCCTCTGGGCTCTGTGGCCTGGCTTGGTCTGCTTCAAATTGCATCAGTTCAGCGACCATTTAAGCCTTGTTCTTACCCTGGGGGTTCAGGCCATGGTACGTGCATATCCCAGCAAGAGTGTCTTTCTTCTGCTGGGTGTACCAGGCTTCTCCTTTCGCAGCCATGGTTGCCAAATAAAAGATAGGATAGAAAAACGATGAGAAAGGGAGGGGATAATTACCAGTACACAATTGTCTCACAACTAATAAGCACTGAGTTCGTTCTCCGAAACTTATTTGCGCAGAGTTCTCGCAAGAACTTTCTGCAAGTTTTTAGTGAGAGGAATGATTGCTCAAACCAAATCACTAATGATCTAAAATCCCACTGCTGCCACCAATTGTCATGATTCACACCGTGACTGTCAAGATCCCTTAGCCGGGGCCAGCAGTTTGTCACAAAATCCACAGGGATTCCTGACCACTGCCACCAATATGTCACGGATTGGGGTGACTTTAGACCAACAGACGGCTATCACATGTGCAGGGGGGCTTATCTTAGTTATCCCTCCACTGCCACAATGTGATAAAAAAACACACACACAAGTTTAATGACCTCTTAGGTTACAGCAGGGGCTTATTTTAGGTATCCCACTGCTCTTCAATATACCATGAACTGCAAGGATTTGTGTATCCCGCTTACAGTTCCACTTAAACCTTGCAGCTCTCTGGTGCCCCCCTTATCGTCAGGTCAGATCAGGTACTACACCTAGGGTAATTAGTCGCCAGAAAGGCTGCCTGCTATGTACTGGCTATTGGGCACGCTGCAGCGAGGCGATAACTACTTCCGCTCGGGCAGGAACAATAATTATCAAGCCGCAGTCGCTGCAGTGACACCCAACAGCCTGTACACGGTATTGCTGCCACCAGCTCCGATTAAACGGGTCCGGAGGTAACCCAAAAACAGTAGCGTAATTTCCCTTCAAGAGACAGGGTACGTTTTTAGAGCATAAAGAAGGAACTAGTATTAAATATTATACCCCAGAAAGGTTAGGCAGTGCTTTATCAAAATATTTTACAAAGATGTTACAAATGAGACAATTGCAAATATGTACAAGGTAATTATGAAAATAAAAGGATGAAATGAAGAAAAGATAACACTCACATATTCTCAGGTCATTGCAGTGCAGGCAACCATACGTCCCAGCTCATTGGACGTGCTGCTCAGGGCTCACAGGAAAAGACAAGAAGACTGAGCTGGGGGTCCTGCCACAAACTTAAACCCTGCAGCTAGTGACATCACAGAAAGGCTGGCTTATCCAGACCCTCCTCTCTCTAAATTCTGAGTAAATGTAAGCTAAATTTTCCTAAGACTTGTAATTCCGCTACTGAACATATCATAGTCCTAACATAACCAGCATTAATCTCGGAGTAACGTGGGCTTTCTAATAAGATCAAATATGCCCTGTCTGGGATACATATTTACAGAGAAATCCCTACTTCTTCACCAGATGGAGTTAGACATCTGTGTTTAGAATAATGGGTAGATGCTTCGATGGAGATCAAGGATATGTATTTTCGTGTCCCTATCTTAAATGCTTTGCCTAATATCTTCCAAAAACAGAACAAAAGACTTTCATATTCTGGAAGTTTCTAATCTAGTTAAAGCTGGGCACTTTCCACCACAGGAAATACCGGTCGTAAATACCTTTCGTCAATAAAACTCTCTTCCCCCATGTACATTGACAAGGCAGCTCTAGGCTGAGTGAAAGGGAAGGGGTTTTTTTTTAGCCCACAGCTTGCTAGCAACAGAACTAAACTTATATGATATTTCATACCATATCGTGACACCTACAAATGAAAACATCACGACAAGGAAAATAAATAAAGGGAGGGTGTGATCTTCTCTTCTTCACAGGTACCTCAGAATGGTTCAAATAAGCCAAAACAGATCCTTAAATAGCTTCAAAAAAGCCCGCCAACACACTGACCACCAATGAAAAAACATTAAAAGGGTGACAATTAAAACAGGAAAAAAAACAGTTTTAACTGCTCAATGAATAAACAGGGGTATTAACTTGACCTAAACTAGGCCTCAGATTTACAGAAAAGCAAATAAAAGACCATGAGGATTATTCATAAGGAAAAATAGTGAAAAACCAGCTCACCTATTAGGCATTTGTTGTGGGGAAGCCCGGATACCGTGCAGTCATCACGTGGAATGATAAGGTAAAAGGAAAAAGAAATCCAGCTTCCAAAAATATCAAAATTTATTAAAGATAAAATCCAAAGTCCAATGACATGGTTCACAGAAGAATGAGTAGCAGCAGGCTACGCGTTTCGAACATTGAGTTCTTTTTCAAAGCAGGATTATTTATAGTCTGTGTAGCCATGAGACCCCCCTTTATTTCTTTATTTCATGGGGGGGGGGCTACCATGGCCACACAAGACCCATTCATAAATAAAGAATAATACAACACCTTCTTGATGGAAGAAAATTGGCTGTGATGCTTATTTTGGGTAACTTAAAACCAAACAGCATAATACGAAATACAATACTCAGATAAATATCCAAATACTCCAAAAACCAATAAACCAATCCACCCAGAGACTGGGCGATTTTCCCACCAGCCTCAACTCAGAGTTGTTGCCCCCCAAAACACCACATATATTTTTCAACCATGGTTTGAAGATTCAAATTAAATATATTGAGACCTATGTTTGACAATTGAACCATATCTTGCCGATACATTCCAGGTAAAAAACCTTCAATGTCTTCATGCCTAAAAGAAAATCCGTTAACCAATGGTAAAAATTTTATTCACCCTTCTACGTACTTTATCCAAAAATTGAAATTCATCTTTATTCCATAAAAGTCTGGGAATGATCTCAGAAAAAACAAAACCCGGGTATGGGAAAGATTGCCTAAGGCCTAGAACATCTGCTTGAATGAACAACAAATCCAGTAATTTCAATTTACCAAGATTGTTCCCGCCTACATGAAATATAACCAAATCCGGGAACAGTAAATGTTTAAAACATTTCTTAAATTGGAAGACAAAATTATACCATCTCATGCCACGAATGCCATGCCAAAAGATTTGAACATTAGAGGGATTGAAAGACAAGTTCTCTGTATAAGACCATTGAATGGCTCTCTTCTGAGCCCAAAAAAATAAAAGAATGTCCGATGATCCAAACTATGGTTGGACCTGAAAATCAAATTAAAAATTAATAATCATGTAAATAATGCCGAACATATAATTTAAACCTCCCCAAGTTGCATCTACCTAATTGTTTGATCTTAGAATTGCAGAGGCCAGCCCTAGATGCTTCAGTGGCAGCTCCAATTCTAAAAGAGTGAGATGTAATTTTGAGGTGCTCTTTCCCCAACACTTTCAAGCATTTTTTTAAAATAAAATTAAATTGAAAAACCGTAACTGGTGAACCATCCTTGTGAATGAATAATGGGCCTTGTACATTCGGTCTGCTGTGCAACCATCTCCTGATGTTTGAAACCGGACAAATAATAGGATCAAAAAAGGAGTCAACCTTCAATCTTGTCCCCCTAGCCAACTGATCCGTTTTAGACTTATTAATAAACAGAATGGCATAACAATTGCACAATTTTAAATCCGAAATCATTAGACCAGAAGGCTGTGACTTCTTAGCGGTGACTAGCTTGCCGATCCAAAGGGCCCCGAAAAAGGATAAAGAAAATGCTGCAGAAAATAATAGTTTAATCTGAATTTAAACAAACTTGACTTAAGGCTAAACAGAGGTCTTTTAAAAGAGGCAAAGAAATTGGGCGTCTACTGTCGGGTTGAAAACTACTCCTTCTAAAGCCTTTCAAAAATTGCTTAATTGGAAAGAGGACTGTTAGCGATGCCTCTCCGAAAAGTCTAAGAAAAAATGAAACACCTGCTAAAGATTTTGCTAAGGCAGAATAGGACAAACCTTTAATAATTAAAGACTTTACAAACTTTAAACCAGAAATGGGGCTGGCTACTTTAGGATTGAAATCATGCAAATTACAAAAATTAAGCCATTGATGCCATGCAGCCGAACAGCCAGCCCATGATCTTTCAGATAAAGATTTTTCAATAAAATAAGGGATCATGTTGAAATCACATCCCAAATCGATTGAGGGCATGGCGTTCCTTCTTGATTCGCGTTGGGCACCTGTTGACGAAAAATTGACCAATGACGTTCGCAGAGGGCATCCGCCGCTAAAACCCATTTGCTTCTGCCCATGCTTGCTTTAAGCCAAATATTAAATTTAAGACATCCTAAAACTAGCTTTCTCAAAATTCTAGCAGCCCATTTATTTTTAGAGGAAAGTGTATTAATGGAAAAAAAATCACTCCTTGATCATGTGTCAAAATAATGATTCTAGAATTTTGCATGAGCAAACCCCATAAAAATATGCCCCAAAAAATGGCAAAAATTTCCAAGACCATTTTGTTCCTAGTCACCTGGTTGGTTACCCAAGATATAGGCCATTGTTGGGATTTTCAATGAGATAAAAATAAAATTCCACAACCTGAAGAACTATGAACTGAAAAAAGGAAAGGAAAAGAGTCAGCAGAAATGAAAGAGGACTGCCAGCAAGATTTACTCTTAAAATCAGAAAGGAATGAAAGACAAATTTTGGCATCTTCCTTCAAATCAGAACAAACTCTAATATGTGAGTTAGGAGATGTAATGCCTTTTGTTGCATCAAAAAAGGCGTCTGAAAAATGCACAGCCAATTGGGATAATTTGTAAGGCGAAATTTAGTAACCCTAATAAGGATTGAAGCTCTTTAAGGGTAATTTCCTTTTTGACCAGGAAATTAGCTAAAGCACTGCACAGCTTAAGAATTTTGTCCTCCGGAAGCCTACACTCCATTTTAGCAGGATCCAAAGTGATACCCAAAAATTCAATTCACCTTGAAGGCAAAACAGTTTTCTCATGAGCAATTGGGACACCAAAATGTTGGCACATGTTGATGAAATTGTTTAATGTTTGCAAACATTTTAGAGGTGATGGGGGTCCTACAATAAGAAAATCATCTAAGCAGTGCAAAATACCGAAATCAGAAGAGTTTCACTCCAAAACCCAATGTAGAAAAGAGGAATAACTCTCAAAGTAAAAACATGACAAAGAAAAATCAATAGGTAAGCATTTATCAAAGAAAAACCTTTCCTAAAAATAAAAACCTAATGAAGAAAACCCGTCTGGATGCACTGGAAGAAGCCTAAATGCGGAATTGATGTCAGAATTAGACATCGACGCATATTGGCCAAATTTCCTGAGCATGTCTATTTCCCCATCAAATGATGAGTAGTTTACCGAGCAAATTGACTTGTCTACCTCATCATATAATGACGGACCATGTGGATAAGACAGGTGGTGAATCAAACGAAAAGAGCTAACATCTTTTTTGGGGATGACGCCCAGAGGAGAAATTGGAAAATTAGGAAACGGAGGGGATGCAAAAAGGACCTGCCACCCTTCCTAATTCTAATTCGCCAAATTTTTTTCCCTAACTACTTCTGGGTATAAAGACACCGAACATAAATTCTTTACAATTTTGTAGCCAGACCCCTTGAATGGAGGAATGAAAAACCCTTTAAAAAACCATTGAATAGTAAATTACTGATCACTTGATCTGGGTAATTGTTTAGCCAAGAAGCTATTCTTTCCACCATCATTGGAGTCTGTGCTCTTTGAATTAATGTCTTTTGATAAAGACTGCTGAGCCGACTGTTTCTTAAAACATTTTGACATAGGGTGTGAGTTCCCACAAAAGGAACACTTGTGACGGAATCTACAGTTGCTACTCAATTTACAGACTGATTTGTTAAATGCGAAACAGACACCCTTCTTAGGGAAGGATGAGGAAGATGGTCTGCTATAGGAGTGCCGCTGAGGAAGCATTAAATTAATCCAAAGGCCAACATCTTTGATACCCTAGTTAACTTCTGGATGAACTGCTAACTTTTCACGGAAGGCCTCATCATAATTGAGCCACGCAAAGCCACCAAAATTGTGATATTCTTCCAAAATAATATCAACATGTTGGAATAGTTTACTGCAAAGGTTAGGGAATTTTTCACCAAGAACCGCTGAGTAAATGGAAAAGGCCTGAATCAAGTTATTAAAGGATTTAACAGAACCACGTTTAAAATCGTCAGAATCTGATTTATCGTCCCTCTCTTCCATCTTGCTTGGCTGTTTTCTGCGGGGAAGTAAAGAGAATAAATCTACATATTGATTATTCCATATAAGCTCTTTTGTGGAAGGGCTTAAATGGAAACCTAAAGGGGAGAGTTCACATGTAAGAGCTTCCTTAGCTACATTAACCACTGGGGAATCTTTGATTAATTCTATAGTGGGAATTGCAGGAGAAGCAAATCTAAAAGCTTCACCCAAAGCTTCAGAAAGCACTTTTTTTTTAAATGTGCTTAAGATCAGAATTGGAAACAGTCAATGGTACATCAATGTTCTCACCCCTTCCAGACCTTCTCTTCTCAGGTAGTAGATCTGTAGAGCAGCCTGAGCTCAAGACTTCTGAGTTAGGCGAGCGCACCTGCATGGCAGTTGGGGGTGAATCATCATCTTCATCTGACTGTGCTGACTGGATGCTTGAAGACGCTGCTTGCACAGTGCCTACCGCTGCTGAGGAAGCCGCCAAGGCATTCAAAATTGGCGCGGTGCTTTTACGGCAGCGACGCTCTCCTCCCCTGCTGGCGGTTCCAGATGACGTCGCTGGTGAGGCTTCGTGACGCTGATGGAAATCTCGCGCCGGGATGGCTTCCGGAGCGGCGGTAATAGGTCTTATAGCAAGGCAGCTCCTCTGCCATTCCGCTCCATCCTCTTCACCAGCTCTTGACAGTAGCTGCTGCAGAAGATTCTCCATGGCAAAAGGTATCTTCTTCACAGGTAACTCAGAATGTTTCCAATAAGCCAAAACAGATCCTTAAATAGCTTCAAAAAAGCCCGCCAACACACTGACCACCAATGAAAAACCGTTAAAAGGGCGCCAATTAAAACTGGAAAAAAACAGTTTTAACTACTCAAGGAATAAAAACGGTATTAACTTGACCTAAACTTGACCTCAAATTTACAGAAAGGGAATAAAAGACCATGAGGGTTATTCATAGTCTGTGTAGCCATGAGACCCCCCACCCCCCTTTATTTTTTTATTTCATTGGTGGGGCTACCATTCTCCTCCTGCTATTTTTTGTCTGCACTAGAGAATGGTATGTATGTGATCGCTCTCTCTTCTTTCTATAATTGAATGATTTATGAAATCTCTTGCTACTTGCTTGATCTGTTCTACTTCTCTTGACTAGTGAAGTAGTGTGTTTATTCAGTCCTGCTGTCTTACACTAGCTTGGAATGCCAGTTTTGATGTTAAGTGCTATTCCTACATGTTCTCGTACTAAACAAACAAACATTTTTTTTATATACATTTATTTTACATATTATATTTATAGAAATTATTTAATACCACACTGTTAATTAATAAATCTGTTTTTATTCTTATTGTATAGGAATTATTAATTAATTATTTATTAATACTTATGGGTATTAATAAAAATGATTTTATTTTACATTATATATAAAAAATTCTACTGGGAAAAGGAAGCCCGCCTGATCTATTTGACAGCCCAGCAGTAAGGCATCTGCTTTTATACTGGAATGACCTTTTTATTATGACCTTTTTATTATAAGTTCTTGGCCTTTCAGTGGAAGTCGGGTCTTTTTTCACTCCTCCTGATTTTCTTTTTTTTAATGCTGTAAACTGGAGTTGTTACCTGAAAGTATAAGACATCATGAATTTGATCAGAATAAGCTGTTCCATTATGTATATAATATAACCTGTTGGAATTGTTAACCCTGTGATGGCTATGAGCTTTGACACAATGTCATCTAATTTGTTGGCTCTCGTTTTTTTTTTAACTCAACGTCCTCTCTTAACTATATATACTTGTGATGCCTGTACATATTGTGTGGTATTTCCTGATGAAGGGGGCATGAGACTCCCCGAAACGCCTAGAATAAACCACTGAGAATCCTTGATATTTTTCCTGAATTTATCCTTGCGGCAGCATGGAGTATAACTACATATTCCCTTTCAATATCTGACAATAACATAATACGACATTGTTGTCAAAGAGTTAGTGACCTAAGAAACTCAAACTTAAACGTCTTTATTCTCAAACTTATAAAATAAATTGAGAACTTTTATCCCCTGTATCAGCACGTTGCTGTGGGTGACAGCATCACTGTATCAATCGTGTGTTAGTAGCTTTGGCTTCTTTGACTCATACAGACCTGCCCTGCACATATCTGCTGTTTGTAAACCATAAACTGACACATCCAAACCTTTAGGGTATGTTTCCACGTTCAGTATTTGCTGCGGATTAGACGCTGCATACAGCTGCAGCATCCAATCTGCAGCGTCCAGATGTTACAGCATAGTGGATGGGATTTTATCAAATCCCATGTCCACTATGCATGCAGGGACGCCTCCAGCTTCCCTGCGTATGCACATCGTTCTAGACCGCACCATGTCAATTTATCTTGCGGAGACGGTCAGTCTCCGCAAGATAAATATCACCGTCCTATGCATAGGATGTGATGATTCCGCATTGTTCAGTGAACACATGCGGAATCACTGCAGATCCAAAGCGCTGCCAGTCCTGACCGTGGAAACATACCCTTACTGAAAGTTTAAATGGGTTTTGCGGACATGGGCCACTACCAAAACCCAGAGTGAAGGGAGAGATCTGTCCCATTACCAATCCTGCAGATCTGTCCAAAAAATAAAAGCCCATGTCAGGTTTTCTTAAATGTGACTTAAATTGGGTTAGTTTGACCAAATCAATTCTCTCTTTTATTTTGGATTGTTACCACAGGCATAGTTGTAATTACAATGCTCTCCAGCATATTCATTATGCCTCTTTGCACATCCTGGGGGGCACACAGCAACCCTCGTATATGATTCCCTCACTGCCTCACAAACAGTACAGCAATACAGCACCAGAAACAATAACAATAGAAGATTACAGCAACATAATCACCAACAGGACCGAAATACATCACCAGAAACTTCAACAGTACAACACAAGAACCACCAACGGTACAGAAATACAGTATCATGATCACCATCAATACAGAAATACATAACAAGAACCATCATGAGAACATAAATACAACACCAGAAATGCCATCAGTACATAAGTACATCACTAGAACCACTATCAGTACAGAAATACATCAACTGAACCACCATCAGTATATGAATACATTGACAAACTTAACCCCTTAAGGAGCAGGGGTGTCTCTGTGTTTGGGTTTCCGTTTTTTGCTCCCTTTCTTTCCAGAGCCATATTTTTTTTTTATTTTTACTCTAATATAGCCAAGTGAGGGCTTGTTTTTTTTGTGAGATGAGTTGAACTGTTGAATGACACCATTGCTTTTACATAGTGTATTGGAAACCGGGAAAACAATTCAAAGTGCGATTAAACAGAAAAAATGCAATTCCACACCCATTTTTTATTTATTTTTTACCATGTTTACTAAATGCTAAAACTGACTTGTCATTATGACTTTCCAGCTCATTACGAGTTCACAGATACCAAACTTTTATAGGTTCTTTTTTATTTAAGTGGTGAAAAAACATCCAAAGTTTGTTAAAAAAAAAAAAAAAAATCTGATGCCGGATGTCAGATTTTTTTTGCATGCCAAGCTGACATTTTTATTGACACCATTTTGGGATAGATGTGATGTTTTGATCACCCCTTATTGGATTTTATTGCAATGTTGCAGCAACTGTGATGCAGTGACCCATGTTACAGCCAAGGGATGCTGTATGTGCTCCTCAGGAGACGCATGGAGGTGCATCTGTAATGGTGATAATGAAAAAGTGTCCGATTGTAAAAGGCCAGTATGTGTCATAGAGGGAGTCTGCACTGTAAGCCTGTAGTATTGTTGTTGTGAGACCTCTAGTCCCACAAGTATTTGTATAGTTAAGCGGGAGGCTTGCAGGGTTAGTCGGAGAGCTGGCCGCGACTGGCTAACCCCACACACACCCCACCTATGGGGGTGGTTACAGGAACATAATGTGACCAGGGTTTGGGTCACATGTTTAGAGTGTATGGACCTGAATGGTCAGAATGTGAAGTCCTGAATGGTCAGTGTTGGAATGTTCTGGAGTGGACTGGATTAATGGAAGTGCATGGTGAGACCATGGGCTGATGGTCAGTTTTGGAAGGTCTTAACAATAGACAGACTTCCTGAATAACACCTGGTGAGACCATGTACCTGCAGAGCCTGGGACGGCTTCTGTGTTGGCGACGTCAGGACTGACAAAGAATCAGATTGAGGAGCGGAGCTGCTGTATGGTAACACCAGATAAAGGGGGTTACTGGCAGACAAGAATCTGCCATTGGAACAGACTGTTGGTGCTTATTGTGTTCTGTGGACATTAATTAACTGTTAAGCAAGTTAAATTGTTATGGACTATGCGTAGGCCTGTGATGCGCAACATGGCTTACGGTGCATTTTATGAATCCTAAATAAACTGTTTTTGTGAGAAACCATGCCTGAGTGCTTTAATCCCGTTGCCAAGCGAGTGTTCCCCAACCCACTTAGGTAGCACTATCTCACACAACCTAAAAAAAAAATAATTCTGGTGTTTTGATTTTTTTCTCATTACACCATTTACCGATCGGATTAATTATTTTTATATCTTGAAAGACCAGGTGATTCTGAATGCGGTGACACCAAATATGTGTATAATTGATGTTTTTATTGTTTTATTTTGAGTGGAGCAAAAAGGGGGGGGGGGTGATTTGATATTTTATATATATATATATATATATATATATATATATATATATATATATATATATATATATATATATATATATATATATATATATATATCTATATATATATATATATATATATATATTTTTTTTTTTTTTTACTTTTTACTTGCTTCCATAATTTCCATGGGAGACTAGAAGCTGCGATCATCTGATCGCTTGTGCTACTCATGTCAGGGCTGCAGCCCTGCTATGTGTAACTAAAATGCTCATCTGCTATGAGCACCAACCGCAGCGTGTGTCATGTGTTGTCTTCTATGTTGAGTAGAGGAACTTTCCAAACACTTAGGAAAATCTCTCATAGCCTCATTTTGAGTCTCTTATAATTACATTGATAAAGCAACCTCCACTCCACCCGGAATATTATTTGTGAATGGCGGGTTACACAAATGGTCATATGAGGCCGGTGCAGAGCTGGATATGGCAGAAGACTGTGACTGGTAAGTATGTAAATGCTCTCTACACACACGTTAATGAATGTTAGTAGGAAATTAATTCATGTTTCCCAAACCGTGGGCTACATGATTGTAGCCAGATAATTATTTCTTTAAAATGCCAGAAATCTTGCTTGAAGTTTCTGTCGCTGGCTTCACCCGGCTTTTAGTAGCAACACTCCAGATGTTTGACGGGCCTTTTTGGAAGTGCATTGAACAGCAAGGTGGATTGCTGCTGAGGGGAAAAAGAAAAAAAAAATGTTTAAATCTTCAGCTTAGCGAGTGTGAACGAGCTGAGTGTGACCTGAGCGTAAGTGTGAACGGCGGTAATTGTGACTTGTGATTCAGTGAAGAGATATTTGGAAAGCCTTTAACAAATACCTGTGTGAATTGGTGTGAAATGCTGAATTGGGAGTAGCTATATTCACAGGGGGTTAACTTAGGGTGGGGGCTCATAATTAAGGGTTTATAAGGGGCAGCTGTTTGGGGCTCAAGTCCTTTTTGGAAGTGCATTGATCAGCAAGGTGGATTGTTGCTGAGGGGAAAAAGAAAAAAAAATCTTTAAATCTTCAGCTTAGTGAGTGTGAACGAGCTGAGTGTGACGTGAGCGTAAGTGTGAACGGCAGTAAGTGTGACTTGTGAATCAGTGAAGAGATATTTGGAAAGCCTTTAACAAATACCTGTGTGAATTGGTGTGAATTGCTGAATTGGGAGTAGCTATATTCACAGGGGGTTAACTTAGGGTGGGGGCTCATAATTAAGGGTTTATAAGGGGCAGCTGTTTGGGGCTCAAGTCCTTTTTGGAAGTGCATTGAACAGCAAGGTGGATTGCTGCTGAGGGGAAAAAGAAAAAAAATCTTTAAATCTTCAGCGTAGTGAGTGTGAATGAGCTGAGTGTGACCTGAGCGTAAGTGTGAACGGCGGTAAGTGTGACTTGTGATTCAGTGACTTTGGGTTCAGGGAGTTTCCAAGGGAGGAATTACTGAATTGCTGTCTGTATCTTAATACTTTGCATTTGTTTTTGTTTTTTATTTAACGTTTCTGTGTGGTGCAATCCCCATTAGGAAATGTGCTCCACTATTGTTAATGCCATCTAGTGCACATCTTGCCACATGAATGCAATCCTTGAGCAGCCGGTCGAGGGTGCATACTGCTGTGCGAGATGTGAGCACGTTGTGCATTTGGAAACCCAGATTCTGAATCTAAATGTGCAGATGGCAACACTGAGATCCATTGAAAATATGGAAAGGAGTCTTCTGCTCACTGAGCAGACGCTCAATGGGATAGATGAGGGGGGATGGTAGGATGGAGCTGCAGGACAGTGAGGCAGCAAGCTGGGTGACAGTTAGAAGGCAGGGTAGAGGGAAGAGTGCCAGGGAGGCTAGTCCTGATCTGGTACACCCCAATAAGTATGCTAAGTTGGCAGATGAGGGGGGTGCCAGTACAGGGGTAACACTGCTGCAGCCAGGCATGTCCTCTGAAAGCCGGAGGAGTGACTGCTACAGTAAGGAGGGAAATAGGAGAGCAGGGCAGGCCACACAGGTGATGGTAGTGAGGGACTCAATTATTAGGGGAACAGATAGGGCAATCTGTCACAAAGACAGGGACACATCGCTGATCGGGTGGACAGATTACTGGGAGGGGCTGGTGAGGACCCAGCGGTCATGGTGCACATTGGCACAAATGGCAAAGTTAGAGATAGTTGGAAGGTCCTTAAAGATGATTTCAGGGAATTAGGCTGCAAGCTGAAAGCAAGGACCTCCAACGTGGTATTTTCCGAAATACTGCCTGTACCACGTGCCACGCCAGAGAGGCTACGGGAGATTAGGGAGTTTAATAAGTGGCTCAAGAATTGGTGTAGGAAGGAGGGGTTTGGGTTCCTGCAGAACTGGGTCGACTTCTCAGTTGGCTACAGGCTCTACGCTAGGGACGGGCTGCACCTCAATGGGGGAGGGTGCAGCTGTGTTGGGGGAGAAAAGGGCTAGAAGGTTGGAGGAGTGTTTAAACTAGGGATTGGGGGGAGGGTATTCATTTTATAGGAGGTGAAGATAGTGCAGATAGAGATCTGGGCACAAATAAGGAAGTTGGGAGTGGCGGTGGCTTGGGGGGTGGGGTTAGAACAGTTAATAATTTAAGAAAGAATAGAGGTACAGAGAGGAACATCAAGTGCATGTATACTAATGCCAGAAGCCTCGCCAACAAAATGGACAAATTAAAACTAATGTTTTTGAGGCATAATTATGACATGGTGGGGATATCTGAAACATGGCTGGATGAGAGCCATGACTGGGCTGTTAACTTGCAGGGTTATAGTCTGTTCAGAAATGACCGAATGGATAGGCTAGGGGGAGGGGTGTGTCTGTATGTAAAATCATCCTTAAAACCCATCCTGCGTGATAATATAGGTGAATCTAATGGAAATGTAGAGTCCCTGTGGGTGGAGGTAAGGGGAGGGGGGAAAATAATAAATTACTGATAGGGGTTTGTTATAAATCTCCAAAAATAATGGAAGCAATGGAGAATATCCTCGTAAAGCAAATAGATGAAGCTGCGACTCAAGGAAAAGTTATTATTATGGGGGGCTTCAACTACCTTGAAATAGATTGGGGAACAGAACCCTGCAGTTCCAGCAAAGGTAATCATTTTTTGACAACTATGAGACAATTACCTTTCACAACTGATTCAGGACCCAACAACTAGGGGGGCTCTGCTAGACCTAATATTAACCAACAGGCTTGACCACATATCAAATATAAGGGTTGGGGGTCACTTGGGGAATAGTGATCACAAAATAATAAGTTTTCATGTCTCCTTTAATAAGATGTGTAGTACAGGGGTGACAAGGACACTAAACTTCAGGAGGGCAAATTTCCAACGGATGAGAGATGATCTTAGTGCAATTAACTGGGACGATATCCTGAGACATAAAAGTACACAAAGAAAATGGGAGACGTTTATTAGCATCCTGGATAGGACCTGTGCACAGTATATACCTTATGGGAATAAACGTACTAGAAATAGGAGGAAACCAATATGGCTAAATAGAGCTGTAAGGGGCACAATAAGTGACAAAAAGAAAGCATTTAGAGAATTAAAGGAAGTAGGTAGTGATGAGGCATTAAATAAATACAAAAAAATACATAAATTATGTAAAAAGCAAATCAAGGCAGCAAAGATTGAGACAGAGAGACTGATTGCCAGAGAGAGTAAGAATAATCCCAAAATATTCTTTAATTATGTAAATAGTAAGAAACTAAAAAATGATAGTGTTGGCCCCCTTAAAAAATAGTCTAGGTGAAATGGTGGATGAGGATGAGGAAAAAGCCAATATGCTAAATGACTTTTTTTCATCAGTATTTACATAAGAAAATCCCATGGAAGACAAAATGACTAGTGATAAAAATTCCCCATTAAATGTCACCTGCTTAACCCAGCAGGAAGTACGGCGGCGTCTAAAAATCGCTAAAATTGACAAATCTCCGGGCCCGGATGGGATACACCCCCGAGTACTGCAGGAATTAAGTACAGTCATTGATAGACCATTATTTTTAATCTTTAAAGAGTCCATAATAACAGGGTCTGTACCACAGGACTGGCGTATAGCAAATGTGGTGCCAATATTCAAAAAGGGGACAAAAACTGAACTCTGTAATTATAGGCCAGTAAGCTTAACTTCTACTGTGGGTAAAATCTTGGAGGACATTCTAAGGGATGCTATACTGGAGTATCTGAAGAGGAATAACCTCATCATCCAGTATCAGCACGGGTTTACTAGGGACCGTTCATGTCAGACTAATCTGATCAGTTTCTATGAAGAGGTAAGTTCCGGACTGGACCAAGGGAACCCAGTGGACGTAGTGTATATGGTCTTTTCAAAAGCTTTTGATATGGTGCCACACAAAAGGTTGATACATAAAATGAGAATAATGGGGATAGGAGAAAATATGTGTAAGTGGTAACCCACTGGCTCAGGGATAGGAAACATAGGGTGGTTATTAATGGAACACACTCGGACTGGGTCGCGGTTAGCAGTGGGGTACCACAGGGGTCAGTATTAGGCCCTCTTCTTTTTATCATATTTATTAATGACCTTGTAGGGGGCATTCAGAGCAGAATTTCAATATTTGCAGATGACACTAAACTCTGCAGGGTAATCAATACAGAGGAGGACAATTTTATATTACAGGATGATTTATGTAAACTAGAAGCTTGGGTTGATAAATGGCAAATGAGCTTTAATGGGGATAAATGTAAGGTCATGCACTTGGGTAGAAGTAATAAGATGAATAACTATGTGCTTAAGGCCAGGGACTCACACAACGTATAAAAATACGGTCCGTTTTACACGGACGAGAATCGCACAAATGTTTGCAAAACAGTGATCCATGTGCAGTGCGAGGATGCGATTTCCTAGCATCAAATTATCTGTATGTCTTCCGTATGTCATCCGTATGGCATCAGTATGGCATCCGTACGGCGATATTTTCTCGCCGGCTTGCAAAACGGAAATAGAATGGATCCATGGCCTCAAATATTAGTAAAAACATATATACAGTCTAAATATATATATATATTATATATCTAATATATAATTGCCTACAATACTACTTCCTGCAATTTGTGCCAACTTCCGTGGCTTTGTCCGGAGCTATTATCCGGAGCTAATGTCTGGAGCTAATGTCCGGAGCTAATGTCCGGAGCTAATGTCCGTAGCTAATGTCCGGAGCTAATGTCCGGAGATAAGTGACGTCACCAGTATCCTACACCCAGGCAGAGCACAGTGGCCCCAGGCAGAGCACAGGGGCCCCATGCAGAACATGGGCCCCCAGGCAGAGCACAGGGGCCCCAGGCAGAGCACAGGGGCCCCAGGCAGAGCACAGGGGCCCCAGGCAGCATATGGGGCCCCAGGCAGAGCACAGTGGCCCCAGGCAGAGCACACACCAAATCGGAGGCCGAGGGGCCCCGCCAACCAAATCGGAGGCTGAGGAGCCCCGCCCACCAAATCGAAGGCCGAGCGGCCCCGCCCACCAAAGCAGAGGACGAGGGGCCCGGCCCCGCCCACCAAAGCGGAGGCCGAGGGGCCCCGACCACCACATCGGAGGCAGAGGGACCCCGCCCACCAAATCGGAGGCCGAGGGTCCCCGCACACCAAATCGGAGGCAGAGGGACCCCGCCCACCAAATCGGAGGCCGAGGGGCCCCGCCCACCAAAGCGGAGGCCGAGGGTCCCCGACCACCAAATCGGAGGCCGAGGGTCCCTGCCCACCAAATCGGAGGCCGGGGGTCCCCGCCCACCAAATCGGAGGCCGAGGGTCCCCGCCCACCAAATCGGAGGCCGAGAGTCCCCGCCCACCAAATCGGAGGCCGAGGGTCCCCGCCCACCAAATCGGAGGCCGAGGGTCCCCGCCCACCAAATCGGAGGACGAGGGTCCCCGCCCACCAAATCGGAGGCCGAGGGGCCCCGCCCACCAAATTGGAAGCCAAGGGTCTCTGCCCACCAAATCGGAGGCCGAGGGGCCCCGCCAACCAAATCGGAGGCCGAGGGGCCCCGCCCACCAAAGCGGAGGCCGAGGGGCCCCGCCCACCAAATCGGAGGCCGAGGGTCCCCGCCCACCAAATCGGAGGCCGAGGGTCCCCGCCCACCAAATCGGAGGCCGAGGGTCCCCGCCCACCAAATCGGAGGCCGAGGGTCCCCGCCCACCAAATCGGAGACCGAGGGGCCCCGCCCACCAAATCGGAGGCCGAGGGTCCCCGCCCACCAAATCGGAGGCCGAGGGGCCCCGCCCACCAAATCGGAGGCCGAGGGGCCCCGCCAACCAAATCGGAGGCCGAGGGGCCCCGCCCACCAAATCGGAGGCCGAGGGTCCCCGCCCACCAAATCGGAGGATAAGGGGCCCCGCCCACCAAATCGGAGGCGAGGGGCCCCACCCACCAAAAGTAAGTGTGCCCTCGGGTGCAAAAGTAAGTGTGCCTCCGGGTGCAAAAGTAAGTGCGCCCCGGGTGCAAAAGTAAGCGCGCCCCCAGTCCCGTGTGTGAAAAGTGCTGCTGTAAAGCTGGTAGCGCTGTTCAAGCACCATGTATTTCCTTCAGGAAATGCCCATCTAATATACACTCACCGGCCACTTTATTAGGTACACCTGTCCAACTTCTTGTTAACACTTAATTTCTAATCAGCCAATCACATGGCGGCAACTCAGTGCATTTAGGCATGTAGACATGGTCAAGACAATCTCCTGCATTCAAACCGAACATCAGTATGGGGAAGAAAGGTGATTTGAGTGCCTTTGAACGTGGCATGGTTGTTGGTGCCAGAAGGGCTGGTCTGAGTATTTCAGAAACTGCTGATCTACTGGGATTTTCACGCACAACCATCTCTAGGGTTTACAGAGAATGGTCCGAAAAAGAAAAAAAATCCAGTGAGCGGCAGTTCTGTGGGCGGAAATGCCTTGTTGATGCCAGAGGTCAGAGGAGAATGGGCAGACTGGTTCGAGCTGATAGAAAGGCAACAGTGACTCAAATCGCCACCCGTTACAACCAAGGTAGGCCTAAGAGCATCTCTGAACGCACAGTGCGTCGAACTTTGAGGCAGATGGGCTACAGCAGCAGAAGACCACACCGGGTACCACTCCTTTCAGCTAAGAACAGGAAACTGAGGCTACAATTTGTACAAGCTCATCGAAATTGGACAGTAGAAGATTGGAAAAACGTTGCTTGGTCTGATGAGTCTCGATTTCTGCTGCGACATTCGGATGGTAGGGTCAGAATTTGGCGTAAACAACATGAAAGCATGGATCCATCCTGCCTTGTATGGAGCATCTTTGGGATGTGCAGCCGACAAATCTGCGGCAACTGTGTGATGCCATCATGTCAATATGGACCAAAATCTCTGAGGAATGCTTCCAGCACCTTGTTGAATCTATGCCACGAAGAACTGAGGCAGTTCTGAAGGCAAAAGGGGGTCCAACCCGTTACTAGCATGGTGTACCTAATAAAGTGGCCGGTGAGTGTATAATTGCCTAGAATACTACTTCCTGCAATTTGTGCCAACTTCCGTGGCTTTGTCCGGAGATAATGTCCGGAGATAATGTCCGGAGCTAATGTCCGGAGCTAATGTCCGGAGATAAGTGACGTCACCAGTGTCCTACACCCAGGCAGAGCACAGGGACCCCAGGCAGCATATGGGGCCCCAGGCAGAGCACAGTGGCCCCAGGCAGAGCACAGGGGCCCCAGGCAGCATATGGGGCCCCAGGCAGAGCACAGTGGTCCCAGACAGAGCACAGGGGCCCCAGGCAGCCTATGGGGCCCCAGGCAGAGCACAGTGGCCCCAGGCAGAGCAGAGCACAGGGGCCACAGGCAGCATATGGGGCCCCAGGCAGAGCACAGGGGCCCCAGGCAGCATATGGGGCCCCAGGCAGAGCACAGTGGCCCCAGGCAGAGCACAGGGGCCCCAGGCAGAACATGGGGCCCCAGGCAGAGCACAGGGGCCCCAGGCAGAGCACAGGGGCCCCAGGCAGCATATGGGGCCCCAGGCAGAGCACAGGGGCCCCAGGCAGAGCACAGGGGCCCCAGGCAGCATATGGGGCCCCAGGCAGAGCACAGGGGCCCCAGGCAGCATATGGGGCCCCAGGCAGAGCACAGTGGCCCCAGGCAGAGCACAGGGGCCCCAGGCAGAACATGGGGCCCCAGGCAGACACAGGGGCCCCAGGCAGAGCACAGGGGCCACAGGCAGCATATGGGGCCCCAGGCAGAGCACAGGGGCCCCAGGCAGCCTATGGGGCCCCAGGCAGCATATGGGGCCCCAGGCAGAGCACAGTGGTCCCAGGCAGAGCACAGGGGCCCCAGGCAGCCTATGGGGCCCCAGGCAGAGCACAGTGGCCCCAGGCAGAACATGGGGCCCCAGGCAGAGCACAGGGGCCCCAGGCAGAGCACAGAGGCCCCAGGCAGCATATGGGGCCCCAGGCAGAGCACAGTGGTCCCAGGTAGAGCACAGGGGCCCCATGCAGCCTATGGGGCCCCAGGCAGAGCACAGGGGCCCCAGGCAGCATATGGGGCCCCAGGCAGAGCACAGGGGCCCCAGGCAGCATATGGGGCCCCAGGCAGAGCACAGTGGTCCCAGGCAGAGCACAGGGGCCCCAGGCAGCATATGGGGCCCCAGGCAGAGCACAGTGGCCCCAGGCAGAACATGGGGCCCCAGGCAGAGCACAGGGGCCCCAGGCAGAGCACAGGGGCCCCAGGCAGCATATGGGGCCCCAGGCAGAGCACAGTGGCCCCAGGCAGAGCACATGGGCCCCTGGCAGAACATGGGGCCCCAGGCAGAGCACAGGGGCCCCAGGCAGCATATGGGGCCCCAGGCAGAGCACAGGGGCCCCAGGCAGCATATGGGGCCCCAGGCAGAGCACAGGGGCCCCAGGCAGCATATGGGGCCCCAGGCAGAGCACAGTGGCCCCAGGCAGAGCACAGTGGCCCCAGGCAGAGCACAGGGGCCCCAGGCAGAGCACAGGGGCCCCAGGCAGCATATGGGGCCCCAGGCAGAGCACAGGGGCCCCAGGCAGCATATGGGGCCCCAGGCAGAGCACAGTGGCCCCAGGCAGCATATGGGGCCCCAGGCAGAGCACAGTGGCCCCAGGCAGAGCACAGGGGCCCCAGGCAGCATATGGGGCCCCAGGCAGAGCACGGTGGTCCCAGGCAGAGCACAGGGGCCCCAGGCAGCATATGGGGCCCCAGGCAGAGCACAGGGGCCCCAGGCAGCATATGGGGCCCCAGGCAGAGCACAGTGGCCCCAGGCAGAGCACAGTGGCCCCAGGCAGAGCACAGGGGCCCCAGGCAGAGCACAGGGGCCCCAGGCAGCATATGGGGCCCCAGGCAGAGCACAGGGGCCCCAGGCAGCATATGGGGCCCCAGGCAGAGCACAGTGGCCCCAGGCAGCATATGGGGCCCCAGGCAGAGCACAGTGGCCCCAGGCAGAGCACAGGGGCCCCAGGCAGCATATGGGGCCCCAGGCAGAGCACGGTGGTCCCAGGCAGAGCACAGTGGCCCCAGGCAGAGCACATGGGCCCCTGGCAGAACATGGGGCCCCAGGCAGAGCACAGGGGCCCCAGGCAGCATATGGGGCCCCAGGCAGAGCACAGGGGCCCCAGGCAGCATATGGGGCCCCAGGCAGAGCACAGGGGCCCCAGGCAGCATATGGGGCCCCAGGCAGAGCACAGTGGCCCCAGGCAGAGCACAGTGGCCCCAGGCAGAGCACAGGGGCCCCAGGCAGAGCACAGGGGCCCCAGGCAGCATATGGGGCCCCAGGCAGAGCACAGGGGCCCCAGGCAGCATATGGGGCCCCAGGCAGAGCACAGTGGCCCCAGGCAGCATATGGGGCCCCAGGCAGAGCACAGTGGCCCCAGGCAGAGCACAGGGGCCCCAGGCAGCATATGGGGCCCCAGGCAGAGCACGGTGGTCCCAGGCAGAGCACAGGGGCCCCAGGCAGCTTATGGGGCCCCAGGCAGAGCACAGTGGCCCCAGGCAGAACATGGGGCCCCAGGCAGAGCACAGTGGCCCCAGGCAGAGCACAGGGGCCCCAGGCAGAGCACAGGGGCCCCAGGCAGAGCACAGGGGCCACAGGCAGCATATGGGGCCCCAGGCAGAGCACAGGGGCCCCAGGCAGCATATGGGGCCCCAGGCAGAGCACAGGGGCCCCAGGCAGAGCACAGGGGCCCCAGGCAGCCTATGGGGCCCCAGGCAGCATATGGGGCCCCAGGCAGAGCACAGTGGTCCCAGGCAGAGCACAGGGGCCCCAGGCAGCCTATGGGGCCCCAGGCAGAGCACAGTGGCCCCAGGCAGAACATGGGGCCCCAGGCAGAGCACAGGGGCCCCAGGCAGAGCACAGGGGCCCAGGCAGCATATGGGGCCCCAGGCAGAGCACAGTGGTCCCAGATAGAGCACAGGGGCCCCATGCAGCCTATGGGGCCCCAGGCAGAGCACAGGGGCCCCAGGCAGCATATGGGGCCCCAGGCAGAGCACAGGGGCCCCAGGCAGCATATGGGGCCCCAGGCAGAGCACAGGGGCCCCAGGCAGCCTATGGGGCCCCAGGCAGAGCACAGTGGCCCCAGGCAGAACATGGGGCCCCAGGCAGAGCACAGGGGCCCCAGGCAGCATATGGGGCCCCAGGCAGAGCACAGTGGTCCCAGGTAGAGCACAGGGGCCCCATGCAGCCTATGGGGCCCCAGGCAGAACACAGGGGCCCCAGGCAGCATATGGGGCCCCAGGCAGAGCACAGGGGCCCCAGGCAGCATATGGGGCCCCAGGCAGAGCACTGTGGCCCCAGGCAGAACATGGGGCCCCAGGCAGAGCACAGGGGCCCCAGGCAGCATATGGGGCCCCAGGCAGAGCACAGGGGCCCCAGGCAGCATATGGGGCCCCAGGCAGAGCACAGCGATATTTTGGACCACTGTGCGGTGTTTCAGACCCCCTGTGTGATGTCTGGGGCCCTGTTCTTAAGTATATTAAAGATTAAAGTAACGTATATTAAAGTATATTATAGATCAAATTTGACACGTTTATGAGCACCATTGAGTGATATACTCAAGAATGACATAATTTTTCAACATTTTATGGTTTCAAACTGTAAACAGTAAACAGTTTACTTCAACCAGAAAACCTTAACGGTTCATAAAAAACTTGACTGTTCAGGATATGATAAAAGTCATAGTATTCTGAATCTTTAACTTATAAAGATACCTTTACATGGGGTGATTATTGGTTCCAGAGAGGCTTTCGGCCGATAATCGTACACATGGCTGGTGACAGGACAATACAATATAAACGTTCAAAGGTAAACACTGATAACATTAAAATCTAATATATAATTGCCTAGAATACTACTTCCGGCAATTTGTGCCAACTTCCGTGGCTTTGTCCGGAGATAATGTCCGGAGATAAGTGACGTCACCAGCGTCCTACACCCGCTCAGGGTGGACAAAGATATATGCCTTTGTGGTGTGCGGCACTTTTCTGATTGGTTGCCGCCTGCCGCGAGCGACCAATCAGAAATGTGCCGTACTGTCAAGAATTGTCAAGAGCTGGTGAGTGCAGCCATTTTTTGTTCTTTCTTACTATTATTTATTAATTGTATTATTCTTACATTTGAATAAATAAAGTATATATGGATTCTAGACTCCCGATTCTTTAGAATCGGGCTGCCATCTAGTATATATATATATATATATATATATATATATATATATATATATATATATATATATATATATATTTATTTCCTATAGCGCTAGATAGCAGAAAAGCCAGTAATTCAATTGCCGGCTTTTGCTATCTCCTTCCCAAACCCGACATGATATGAGACATGGTTTACATACAGTAAACCATTTCATTTCCCTTATTTTATTACATATTCCTGACTACTAATGTTAGAAGTGTATGTGTGCAACAAAATTTGGGGACTCTAGCTGTTAAAATAAAGAGTTAAACTGGTGTGGGCTCCCGAGCAATTTTCTCCGCCAGAGTGGTAAAGCCAGTTACTAAGAGCAGATATTAATAGCCTAGGGAGGTACTATTGGTTATTGGCCTCTCCTGGCTAAAAACTTCTGCCCCCAGCCACCCCAGAAAAGGCACATCTGTAAGATGTGCCTATTCTGGCACTTGGCCACTCTCTTCCCACTCCCATGTAGCGGTGGGATATGGGGTAATAAAGGGTTAATGTCCCCTTGAAATTGTAAGGTGACATTAAGCCAGGTTAATAATGGAGAGGTGTCAGTAAGACACCTATCCATTATTAATCCAATAGTAGTAAATGGTTAATAATAAATACACACACATTAGGGAAAAGTATTTTAACCCCTTCATGACCCAGCCTATTTTGACCTTAATGACTTGTCCGTTTTTTGCAATTCTGACCAGTGTCCCTTTATGAGGTAATAACTCAACGCTTCAACGGATCCTAGCGGTTCTGAGACTGTTTTTTCGTGACATATTGGGCTTCATGTTAGTGGTAAATTTAGGTCAATAATTTTTGCGTTTATTTGTGAAAAAAATGGAAATTTGGCTAAAATTTAGAAAATTTTGCAATTTTCAAATTTTGAATTTTTATTCTGTTAAACGAGAGAGTTATGTGACACAAAATAGTTAATAAATAACATTACCCACATGTCTACTTTACATCACCACAATTTTGGAAACATTTTTTTTTTTTTTTGCTAGGAAGTTATAAGGGTTAAAATTTGACCAGCGATTTCTCATTTTTACAACAAAATTTACAAAACCATCTTTTTTAGGGACCACCTCACATTTGAAGTCAGTTTGAGGGGTCTATATGGCTGAAAATACCCAAAAGTGACACCATTCTAAAAACTGCACTCCTCAAGGTACTCAAAACCACATTCAAGAAGTTTATTAACTCTTCAGGTGCTTCACAGCAGCAGAAGCAACATGGAAGGAAAAAATGAACATTTAACTTTTTAGTCACAAAAATGATGTTTTAGCAACAATTTTTTTTATTTTCCCAAGGGTAAAAAGAGAAACTGGATCCCAAAAGTTATTGTACAATTTGTCCTGAGTACGCCGATACCTCATATGTGGGGGGAACCACTGTTTGGGCGCACGACACGGCTCTGAAGGGAAGGAGTGCCATTTGACTTTTTCAATGAAAAATTGGCTCCAATCTTTAGCACCATAACACCATGTCGCATTTGGAGAGCCCCTGCATGCCTAAACATTGGAGCTTCCCCACGAGTGACCCCATTTTGGAAACTAGACCCCCAAGGAGCTTATCTAGATGCATATTGAGCACTTCGAACCCCCAGGTGCTTCACAAATTGATCCGTAAAAATGAAAAAGTACTTTTTTTTCACAAAAAAATTATTTTAGCCTCAATTTGTTCATTTTCACATGGGCAACAGGATAAAATGGATCCTAAAATTAATTAGGCAATTTCTCCTGAGTACACTGATACCTCACATGTGGGGGTAAACCACTGTTTGGGCACGCGGCAGGGCTCGGAAGGGAAGGACTACCATTTGACTTTTTGAATGAAAAATTAGCTCCAATCGTTAGCGGACACCATGTCGCGTTTGGAGAGCCCCTGTGTGCCTAAACATTGGAGCTCCCCCACATGTGACCCCATTTTGGAAACTAGACCTCCCATGGAACTAATCTAGATGTGCAGTGACCACTTTAAACCCCCAAGTGCTTCATAGAAGTTTATAACGCAGAGCCGTGAAAATAAAAAATCATTTTTCTTTCCTCAAAAATTATTTTTTAGCCTGTAATTTTTTATTTTCACAAGAGTAACAGGAGAAATTGGACCCCAAATGTTGTTGTCCAGTTTGTTCTGAGTACGCTGATGCCCCATATCTGGGGGGGGGAACCACTGTTTGGGCACACGTCGGGGCTCAGAAGGGAAGTAGTGACTTTTGAAATGCAGACTTTGATGAAATGGTCTGCGGGCATCATGTTGCGTTTGCAGAGCCCCTGATGTGCCTAAACAGTAGAAACCCCCCACAAATTACCCCATTTTGGAAAGTAGACCCCCCAAGGAACTTATCTAGATGTGTGGTGAGCACGTTCAACCCCCAAGTGCTTCACATAAGTTTACAACGCAGAGCCGTGAAAATAAAAAATCATTTTTCTTTCCTCAAAAAAGATGTTTAGCAAGCAATTTTTTTATTTTCACAAGGGTAACAGGAGAAATTGGACCCCAATATGTGTTGCCCAGTTTGTTGTGAGTACGCTGATACCCCATATGTGGGGGTAAACCACTGTTTGGGTGCACGTCAGGGCTTGGAAGGGAAGTAGTGACGTTTTGAAATGCAGACTTTGATGGAATGGTCTGCGGGCGTCACATTGCATTTGCAGAGCCCCTGATGTGCCTAAACAGTAGAAACCCCCCACAAGTGACCCCATTTTGGAAACTAGACCCCCCAAGGAACTTATCTAGATGTGTGGTGAGCACTTTCAACCCCCAAGTGCTTCACAGAAGTTTATAATGCAGAGCTGTGAAAATAAAAAATATTTGTTATTTCCTCAAAAATTATGTTTTAGCAAGTAATTTTTTATTTTTGCAAGGGTAGCAGGAGAAATTGGACCCCAATAGTTGTTGCCCAGTTTGTCCTGAGTACGCTGGTACCCCATATGTGGGGGTAAACCACTGTTTGGGCACACGTCAGGGCTCGGAAGGGAGGGAGCACCATTTGATTTTTTGAACGCAAGATTGGCTGGAATCAATGGTGGCGCCATGTTGCGTTTGGAGACCCCTGATGTGCCTAAACAGTGGAAACCCCTCAATTCTAACTTCAACACTAACCCCAACACACCCCTAACCCTAATCCCAACTGTAGCCATAACCCTAATCACAACCCTAACCCTAACACACCCCTAACCACAACCCTAACCCCAACACACCCGTAACCCTAATCCCAACCCTAATCCTAACCCTAATCCCAAACCTAACCACAACTGTAACCCCAACACACTCCTAACCCTATCCGTAACCCTAACCACAAGCCTAATCTTAACCCTATTTCCAACCCTAGCCCTAATTCCAACCCTAACTCTAATTCCAACCCTAACCCTAAGGCTTATGTGCCCACGTTGCGGATTCGTGTGAGATTTTTTGAAAAATCCGCAGGTAAAAGGCACTGCGTTTTACCTGCGGATTTACAGCGGATTTCCAGTGTTTTTTTGTGCGGATTTCACCTGCGGATTCCTATTGAGGAACAGGTGTAAAACGCTGCGGAATCTGCACAAAATTGACATGCTGTGGAAAATACAACACAGCGTTTCCGCACGGTATTTTCCGCACCATGGGCACAGCGGATTTGGTTTTCCATAGGTTACATAGTACTGTAAACCTGATGGAAAACTGCTATGAATTCGCAGCGGCCAATCCGCCTCGGATCCGCAGCCAAATCCGCACCGTGTGCACATGCCCTACCCCTAACCCTACCCCTAACCCTACCCCTAACCATAACCCTACCCCTAGCCCTAACCCTAGTTCTAACCCTAGTTCTAACCCTAACCCTAGTGGAAAAAGAAAAAATATATTTTTTCTTTATTTTATTATTGTCCCTACCTATGGGGGTGATAAAGGGGGGGGGGGGGGTTATTTACTATTTTTTTTTTATTTTGATCACTGTGATAAAACCTTTCACAGTGATCAAATTATACCTGGAATGAATCTGCCGGCCGGCAGATTCGGCCGGCGCACTGCGCATGCGCCCGCCATTTTGGAAGATGGCAGCGCCCATGGAGAAGATGGACGGACACCGGGAGGCCCGGTAAGTATGAGGAGGGGGATCTGAGCATGGGGGGTGGATCGGAGGATGAGGGAGCGGGAAGGAGGACGGGGGAGCAGACAGGATGACGGAGGGGAGCGGAGAACCGGACGGAGGACCGGGGAGGAGATCGGTGGCGGTGGGGGGCTGGATTATAATATTTCACCAGCTTTTTAGGTGAAATATTACAAATTGCTCTGATTGGCAGTTTCACTTTCAACAGCCAATCAGAGCGATCATAGCCACGGGGGGGTGAATCCACCCCCCCTGGGCTGAGTTACCACTCCCCCTGTCCCTGCAGATCGGGTGAAATTGGAGTTAACCCTTTCACCCGATCTGCAGGGATGCGATCATTCCATGACGCCACATATGCGTCATGGGTCGGATTGGCACCGACTTTCATGACACCTACGTGGCGTCATGGGTCGGGAAAGGGTTAATGAAATAAAGACACAGGGTGTTGTAATATTTTATTATACTCTCAATCCAATTGAAGCCCCTTGTCACCTGAAACAAAGTTAAAATAAAAAACAACAATATCCCATACCTTCCGTCGTTCAGTCATGTCCCACGATGTAAATCCATCAGAAGGGGTTAAATTAATTTACAAGCAGGACCTCTGCTAATGCAGCTGTGTTCCTGCCTGTAAACGTTGGGGAATGAATGGAAGCAGGGAAACATAGTTACCTAGACGTGCTGTGCAGGGGGCACAGCACGTCTAGGTAACTATGTTTCCCTGCTTCCATTCATTCCCCAACGTTTACAGGTAGGAACACAGCTGCATTAGCAGAGGTCCTGCTTGTAAATTAATTTAACCCCTTCTGATGGATTTACATTGTGGGACATGACTGAACGACGGAAGGTATGGGATATTGTTGTTTTCTTATTTTAACTTTGTTTCAGGTGACAAGGGTCTTCAATTGGATTGAGAGTATAATACAATATTACAACACCATGTGTCTGTATTTCATTAAAATAGTTGTTCCCTAATGTGTGTGTGTTTTATTAACCATTTACTACTATTAGATTAATAATGGATAGGTGTCTTATTGACAACTCTCCATTATTAACCTGGCTTAATGTCACCTTACAATAGCAAGGTGACATTAACCCTTTATTACCCCATATCCGACCGCTACACGGGAGTGGGAAGAGAGTGGCCAAGTGCCAGAATAGGCACATCTTACAGATGTGCCTTTTCTGGGGTGGGTGGGGGCAGATGTTTTTAGCCAGGGGGGGTCCTATAACCATGGTCCCTCTCTAGGCTATTAATATCTGCCCTCAGTCACTGGCTTTACCACTCTGGCGGAGAAAATTGCGTGGGAGCCTGCGCCAGTTTTTTCCGCGATTTAACCCTTTATTTTAACAGCTAGAGTCCCCAAATTTTGCACACATACACTTCTAACATTAGTAGTCAGGAATATGTAATAAAATAAGGGGTATGACATGGTTTACTGTATGCAAACCATGTTTCATATCATATCGGGTTTGGGAAGGAGATAGCAAAAGCCGGCAATTGAATTACCGGCCTTTCTGCTATCTAACGCTATATGAAATATATATATATATATATATATATATATATATATATATATATATATATATATATATATATATATATATATATATATATATATATATATATATATATATATATATATACATATATATATATATATATATATATATATATATATATATATATATATATACATACATATATATATATATATATATATATATATATATATATATATATATATATATATATATATATATATATATATGTGTGTGTGTGTGTGTGTCTCACTGACATATACACTGTGTTCCAAATTATTATGCACAAAGAGTTTAGGAGTGATAAGGTTAGAATTTTTTTGTTTGTCATTTAAACTCATTGATGGTGATGTGTGTCAGGGCTCTTTATATAACTGAAAGCAATTGCAGATACCTGTGCAAATTAGTTTGGCAGGTGTGTCCAAATAAAGGCAAGACTACTTAAGAAGGCTGTTCCACATTAAGCAGCCTACATTTTTGGCCAAAATGGGAAAGAAAAAGGATGTGTCGGCTGCTGAAAAGCAACAAATTGTGGAGTATTTAGGTCAAGGCATGACTACATCAACATTGCCAAGACACTTCATCGTGATCATCGCACAATCAAGAAGTATGTAGCGGATTCCCAGCACACACGTGTGCGTGCTGATAAGGAAAAATTGAGGACCCTGTCCAACAGCCAATTGCGTAAGGTTAAAAGAGCAGCTGCAAAAATGTCTGGTCATAGCAGCAGACACGTTTTTGAAGCTGCTGGTGCCTCCAACGTCCCCAGAACAACAAGATGCAGGGTCCTTCAGAGGTGCGTAAGCCACCCTGTCGACCACCTCTGTCCACTGCACACAAGCAGAAACAGCTCCAGTGGACCAAACGATACATGAAGACTGACTTCCAAACTGTTTTGTTCACTGATGAGTGCCATGCAATGCTCGATGGTCCAGATGGATGGAGTGGAGGATGGCTGGTTGATGGACACCCCATGAAAACACGGCTAAGGCGCCAACAAGGAGGAGGTGGAGTAATGTTTTGGGCTGGAATCATGGGGAGAGAAATTGTCGGCCCCTTTATGCTCCCTGAAGGGGTAAAGATGAACTCCATAATCTATGTGGAGTTTCTAAAAACACTTCCTGCCATGGTTCAAGAGGAAGAACCGTGCTTTCCGCAGCAAGATCATTTTCATGCATTATAATGCACCATCTCATGCTGCAAAAAACACATCTGCATCTCTGGCTGCTATGGGCATAAAAGAGGACAAACTTATGGTGAGGCCACCATCTTCCCCTGGCCTCAACCCCATTGAGAACCTCTGGAGCATAATCAAAAGGAGTGTCTATGATGGCGGGAGGCAGTTCACATCTAATCAACAGCTCTGGGAGGGTATTCTGTCCACATGCAAAACAATTGAAGCAGAATTCATCCAAAAACTGACAAATTCAATGGACGAGAGAGTTCAGAAGCTTCTTTCGAACAAGGGGTCCTATGTGCAAATGTAACATCGCCTAGAATAAAGTTTTCACTTGAAAACTGTTTGATTTCATTTTGTAATAAGCTGATAATGCTAATAACTTCACAATTGACCATTTTTTTGTTCAAAATATGAATAATTATTATGTGCATAATAATTTGGAGCACAGTGTATATGTATGTGTATATATATATGTATATATATATATATATATATATATATATATATATATATATATATATACCTATACTATGTGTAGATATTAATTTTATTTGTTCTATTCTAACCTGTCAGTGTGATTTTACTGTACACTGCGCTGAATTGCCGGCTTTTCTATAGAACACCTGTGCATATTTCTCGCAAGTTATACTGATGGTCCGTGTGTAATCCGATTTTTTCTCACCCCCATAGACTTTCATTGGCGATTCTCGGCCGAGATATGCTGACAATCGCAGCATGCTGCGATTTCACTTGGATCCTGAATACGGCCGAGAAAACAACGGATAATAGGAGCTGCCCCATAGCTTAACATTGGGCCGAGTGCTATGCGATTTTTTATCGCATTGCACTCGGCCATATTGTGGTCTAGTGTGACTCCGGCCTAATTCTAAAACTCTGGGCAAAACTGTCAATGAAAAAGACCTGGGTGTATGGGTGGATGACAAACTCATATTCAGTGGCCAGTGTCAGGCAGCTGCTACAAAGGCAAATAAAATAATGGGATGCATTAAAAGAGGCATAGATGCACATGAGGAGAACATAATTTTACCTCTATAAAAGTCACTAGTTCGACCACACTTAGAATACTGTGCACAGTTCTGGTCTCCGGTGTATAAGAAAGACATAGCTGAACTAGAGCGGGTGCAGAGAAGAGCGTCCAAGGTTATTAGAGGACTAGGGGGTCTGCAATACCAAGATAGGTTACTACAATTGAGGCTATTTAGTTTGGAAAAACGAAGACTAAGGGGTGATCTTATTTTAATGTATAAATATATGAGGGGACAGTACAAAGACCTTCCTGATGATCTTTTTAATCATAGACCTGAGACAGGGACAAGGGGGCATCCTCTACGTCTGGAGGAAAAAAGGTTTAAGCATAATAACAGACGCGAGTTCTTTACTGTAAGAGCAGTGAGACTATGGAACTCTCTGCCATATGATGTTGTAATGAGTGATTCATTAATTAAATTTAAGAGGGGACTGGATACCTTTCTGGAAAAGTATAATGTTACAGGGTATATATACTAGAATCCTTGATAGGGTGTTGATCCAGGGAACTAGTCTGACTGCCGTATGTGGAGTCGGGAAGGAATTTTTTTCCCCAAAGTGGAGCTTACTATTTGCCACATGGGTTTTTTTTGCCTTCCTCTGGATTAACATGTTAGGGCATGTTAGGTTAGGCTATGGGTTGAACTAGATGGACTTAAAGTCTTCCTCCAACCTTAATAACTATGTTACTATGTTACTATGTATGTACTTAATGAGAGACCTGTCAACCACTTGGAGCTGCGCTGTGAAAATCCTTCTGGGGGTGGTGCCAGTCTAGTCTTGTCTATAGCTAAGGTTCCCTGCATTTCAGAGAGAAAATATACTTGGCTGACTTATTCTATCCATGGTGTAGGCAGCATCAGCTGACAGGTTCCCTTTCACTGACTGAGTAATAGCAATAATAAAAAAAGCAAAACATTAGAATGTTCTTTTAAGCTCACTGCTGAATTCACATGGTTTATAAGAAATTGAATGTAAATTGTTACACACACTCAATTTCTAATAATCCATTTTAAAGCCACTGAAACTTTTGTGATTGTGCTACATCACAGCTACGTATATCAACCACTGTGTTGGACCCTTAGGCTGTATGCAGACATTGCACATTTGGTGCGTTTTTGGTGCAATTTTTTCTTGCTCATTTTCTAGATAAACATGAAGCAATCCTGATGCCAGCAAAGTGAATGAGAAACCTGAAGTGTCATGCACACGTTGCTTATTTTTTAGTCGTAGGTTTGGTGCTGAAAATAAGTGCTGCAGAAATGGTGCAGAAATTTTGTTCAACGTGTGCACATAGCCTTACCTTTACCCTAAGAAGTATCAGGCCAGGGTCACACTTGCGAGTTCAATGCGAGAAACTCATGTGAGTCTCTCACATCAAGTCCAGGCAGTGCCGCTGGCACTCGGGACCGGAGCGTTCAGATGCATAGAAATACATGCAGCCGCACACTCCAGTTCCGATTGCCATTAGCAATACCAGGACTTGATGCGAAAGACTCACCCGAGTTTCTTGCATTGAACTCGCAAGTGTGACCCCGGCCTTACACCAATGATTTTTGTCAAGTTTGTAATTTTAAAGTGCCCTTCTGCACTAACAATAAAGTACAAGATCTTAAGTTAATTGTTTTTTTGTGTGTTTAAAGTTTCACACATATGCTTACAGGTTTATTTTTTTTATTTTTTTGTAGGCTTGCACTTTGGCCCGAAGAAATGCTGATGTCTTCTTGAAATACTTACATAGGAATAGTGTAAATATGCCAGGGATGGTTTCACATGTCAAAGCTCCAGAACAGCAAGTAAAAAGCAAGTTTCTTTAAATGGTTTGGTTTTTTTTTATCTTACAAGGTTTTGTATACACAGGCCCCATGCATAAAGCTAGTGCAGATTAAGGCTAGTTTCACACTAGTGTTTAGCCAGGCTGCGGAAGGCTGCATACTTCCTCCATGAAGCCCCGCCCACTGCCACGCCTCTTCATTCAGCTCCGCCTATGGCTGCATGCAACGTGCGCACCCTGCGTCATTTTGACGGTGCAGCATTTGTACGAAATTGCAACTCGTTGCGTTTGCCGCAGGTCGTCGCACCATCAAAACAACGCATGCGGAGGCATCCGCATACAGTGGCATGGTCTGCGTACCCAATGTGATGTGATCGTTGCTATGGTGACCCAATGTCGTCATGACAACAACTGGGTCACCAGAGCTAGGAAACTTGCTGATCATGCACAGAGCATGATCAGCTAGTCTCTCTGTCAGTGCAGAGCTGACAATTTCTATAGCACGGAGAGGCTGCTTCATCTCCATGCTATAGAAGCTATTAGCCTGCACAAAATAATTGTCTCATATATTGTCATATATATATATATATATACACTCACTGGCCACTTTATTAGGTACACCTGTCCAACTTCTTGTTAACACTTAATTTCTAATCAGCCAATCACATGGCGGCAACTCAGTGCATTTAGGCATGTAGACATGGTCAAGACAATCTCCTGCAGTTCAAACCGAGCATCAGTATGGGGAAGAAAGGTGATTTGAGTGCCTTTGAACGTGGCATGGTTGTTGGTGCCAGAAAGGCTGGTCTGAGTATTTCAGAAACTGCTGATCTACTGGGATTTTCACGCACAACCATCTCTAGGGTTTACAGAGAATGGTCCGAAAAAGAAAAAAAATCCAGTGAGCGGCAGTTCTGTGGGCGGAAATGCCTTGTTGATGCCAGAGGTCAGAGGAGAATGGGCAGACTGGTTCGAGCTGATAGAAAGGCAACAGTGACTCAAATCGCCACCCGTTACAACCAAGGTAGGCCTAAGAGCATCTCTGAACGCACAGTGCGTCGAACTTTGAGGCAGATGGGCTACAGCAGCAGAAGACCACACCGGGTACCACTCCTTTCAGCTAAGAACAGGAAACTGAGGCTACAATTTGTACAAGCTCATCGAAATTGGACAGTAGAAGATTGGAAAAACGTTGCTTGGTCTGATGAGTCTCGATTTCTGCTGCGACATTCGGATGGTAGGGTCAGAATTTGGCGTAAACAACATGAAAGCATGGATCCATCCTGCCTTGTATTGAGCATCTTTGGGATGTGCAGCCGACAAATCTGCGGCAACTGTGTGATGCCATCATGTCAATATGGACCAAAATCTCTGAGGAATGCTTCCAGCACCTTGTTGAATCTATGCCACGAAGAATTGAGGCAGTTCTGAAGGCAAAAGGGGGTCCAACCCGTTACTAGCATGGTGTACCTAATAAAGTGGCCGGTGAGTGTATATATATATATATATATTTCTTGAAAAAATCAAAAATAATAAAAAAACAATCTTTTGGTATTGCCGCGTCTGCAACGACACAATGTATAAAACTGTTCCACTAGTTAAACCCTTTAGTGAACACCGTAAAGAAAAAAATAGCAAAAAACAATGCTTTATCATCAAACTGCTGAACAAAAAGTGGAATAACACGCGATCCCAAAGACAGATATAAATAAACATGGTACAGCTGAAAACGTCATATTTTCCCGCAATAAAACAAGGTGACATACAGCTCCATCAGTGGAAAAATAAAAAAGTTATAGCTCTCAGAATAAAGTGATGCAACAATAATTATTTTTTCTATAAAGGTTTTTATTATATAAAAACGCCAAAACATAAAAAAAACTATATAAATGAGGTTTTGCTTAATTGTACTGACCCGAAGAATTAAACTGCCTTATCAATTTTACCACACACAGATTGGCATTTATTATAATAATAAAAAATCATGAATTGCTGTTTTTTTGTTCATTCTGCCTTTCAAAAATCAGAATAGAAAGCGATCAAAAAATGTCACGTGCCCAAAAATGTTACCAATAAAAATGTCAACTCGTCCCACAAGTATCAAGACCTCACATTACTCTGTGGGCCAACATCTGGAAAATTATAGCTCTCAAATTATGGTGATGCAAAAACTATTTTTTTGCAATACATGGCATCTTTTAATGTGTGACAGCAACTAAATATAAAAACCCGCTATAAGGCCTCTTTCACACGTCCTGATATTTCAGGTACTGGAGATGTCAGTGTCCGTGTGTTTAATACTTGCGGCAGTTGTGTGGCATGTGTCTGCCGCATCAGTACCACATGGGCGGGCGTCAGGGAAGAAGCGTTACAGTAAGTGCTGTTCCCTGGCGCCAGGTGCTGAACACGGCTCTCATCATTCTCCCCTGCTCTCCCAGCGATTGATGCAAACAGGGAAGAATGAAGAGAGTTATATTCAAGTGATAAAAGAGACAGCAGGCGGCGGCTGATGGGACTATTACTGCCATCAGCCTACCCCTGCTGCTAATAACAGTGACAGCAGTAGTGGCTGATGGGGGTATTCATCAGCCGCCTGCGCTATAAATAAATAAATGAAAAAAAATGGAGTGGGTGCCAAGATGTGACCATCCAGGCTGAGAAACAGTGGGAAATGAGCAGCTGCCAGCGCAGCATTAGTGACTAGCAGTGACGTCATCGAGGTTACCGCAGTTCACTGAGCCTGCATTCCCAGCCGGGCTGACCTCAGTGAGATCCTCACTAGCACAGTGAGAAATTCGCACTGTGCAGAGGCGAGTTCATCACAGTGAAATTCTCCCAGTGAACTGTGGTGAACTCGTCTCTGCACCATGCAACTTTCTCACGGTGCTAGCGGGGATCTCACCGAGGTCACCACAATCCAGCCCAGCTGGAAACGCAGCCTCAGTGACCTACAGTAACGTTGATGATGTCTCTGCTAGTCACTGATGCTGCTCTCACAGCAGTTTGTTTCCCATTGGTTCTAAGCCTGGATGGTCACATCTTGGCACTGTGCAGGTTGAAAACGGCTTTTCCTCCAGACATGTATTACCGCGTGGAATTGTTTGACACAGCAGAGGGATATTGCTGTTTTCTATTTTTGTTTTTTTTTACAGGAGATGAGGGTTTCAGTGGAAATAGGCTTTAGGTGAGTATAACTGTGTTTTGCTATTTTTAAATAAAAAAAAAAAAAGTGTATTTTCTTTTATTTCAAGTAAAAGCCTTTATTTACCATATATCTATAGGATTAGTAATGGAGAGATGTCTTATAGACACCCCTCCATTACAAATCTGTGGGCTTGATGTCATCTGTCAATGCAAAGGTGACATAAACCCCACAAATATGAACCCCACTTGCCACTACTACAGGGCGTGGGAAGAATTGGGCAAAGCACCAGATTTGGCACATCTAACAGATGTGCCTTTTCAGTACGGCTGCAGGTTGATATTTTTAGGCTGGGGGGACCAATATCCATGGCCCCTTACCAGCCTGAGAATAATAGCCCCCAGTTGCCAACTTTAGAAAGGTTGGTTGTGAAAAAAATGAGGTGACACCAATCTATTTTTTTTATTATTTATTTAAATAGTTTAAAAATGCTGCATGGGGCCCCATCTATTCTAGATAACCAGCCTTGCTGAAGCTGACAGCTGAGGGTTGCAGCCCCCAGCTGGGATTTTTGGCTGGCTGGTTATAAAAAATATGTGGGAACCAACGCAGGTTTTTTTTTTAATTACGGTATTTATTTACAGCGCAGTAGCCGGCTGATGAATACTCCCATCAGCCTGCACCTGCTCTCACTGTTATTAGTGGCAGCAGGCCCCATCAGCTGACACTAGTGACCGAAGGTACACTTTATCCCTCTGATCACAGCTGCTGGCTCACTCTATCTTTTGAGTGCATGGGAACCGCGGCTCTCTGACCGGCGGGGATGATTTTACCGCCAATCAGAAGCGGTGTTTGCCGCGCTGTCATGCACATGATAGCATGGAAAACACTGTATGTTTGGACCCCCCATTCAAGTGAATGGGATTCGGGTCTGCTGCTCAGTGCTGGATGACAGGCTGTATGGTCGCATCATGCAGTCATGCAGCCGGCCATCTAGCTGTAGCAGAGCCGACTGTGAGGTCACATCCTTGACTTTTCTGTAGGAAATACATGGTAAAAAAGTCAACCTGCGTTTTCGCAGCATTTTTTCACCATCCATTTAAGTCAATGGGTGCAAAATGCTGAAAGAAGTGACATGCTCTATGTAAAAAAAAAAACGCAGCATAGCAAAAAAAAAATGTGTTTGCATGTGATTTCTGAAATCTCATAGGCTTTGCTGATACTGTAAAAAAGCAGCTGAAAATTGGCATAAAAAATTGCAGCAAGAAGACACAGCAAAAAGGCCCAGAACATAGCCTTAGTCTTTGTCGACTAGCTTAGTGTCATCTGAACATTAGAGACTGAGACTGCGGAAGAATAAATGATTAAAAAAAATGTGGTATGCAAGTCACCAAATGTCCAGATATAATTTTATTCTTCACCAGACATTTTATTCTGAACAACAAAACAAACAACAGGTATCTGTCTAACATTCTGGTTGTTCAACAACCTTTCGGTATTTTTTTTTTTCCTTTCTTTTCAAAGGATTAAAAGTAGACTTTTAGTAAAAAATAATTTCCTGAAGAATCAGACTTCCAGTAATAGAAATCACCATATTATGGTTGATAAAAATTTGATTTTTCTTAACATTAGATGAGCGAGTATACTCGGGTTATCTCTGAGTATTTGTGACTGCTCGGAGATTTAGTTTTTCTTGCCACAGCTGTATGATTTGCAACGGTTAGACAGCTTGATTACATGTGGGGATTCCCTTGCAACCAGGCAACCCCCACATGTACTCATGCTGGCTAGCAGCCGTAAATCATGCAGCTGAGTCAACAAAAACTAAATCTCCGAGCAGTCACAAATACTCAGAGATCACCCGAGCGTGCTCGGGAAAACCCGAGCAACGAATGTACTCGCTCATCACTATTTAGGAAGCATGAGAATTTTGTATAACAAATGTTAGCATTTTCAGCAGAATTAATATTTATTTCCATTTGCTTTAAGACACGAAAATGAAAGATCAAGAGTACAGTTCAGTGCCAATGTATATACTTTAACCACATTTTGTGAAATAAAAGTTGTGCCTTTCCATGTTGGAATGTCAATATTCACAATTTGACATTCATCAATATACGAGCTAGAGAACAGCTATTGTTTTCTACATTTCTGCTTTCTGTAGTTGGTAATATATTATTGGCAATGTCTTAATTTTATATATTTTTTTACTTTTTAGATATCTTAAATGAATTGTTTCAAAGAGAAAATAGAGTCCTACATTATTGGACGCTGAGGAAAAGGCGACTTGACCATTGTCAACAATATGTGGTATTTGAAAGAAGTGCAAAACAGGTTTGTTTTGTTCTGTACAATTGCACATTATGGTTATAAAGAATATAAATATATATATATATATATATATATATATATATATATATATATATATATATATATATATATATATGTCATGGCTGAAAGTGTTGGCAAAATTGCTTAAAAATATATTTTTATTGGCAAATCATTTTCTGTGTGCTTTTTGTTCTTTTTTAGATTTTTGCAACTATTTTTTTTAACTTAGTCACCAATAAGGGAGTGTATAAAACTAAAGAGACCACTGCAAAATGCTCAGTGTGTCTGATTTTTCTCTTTGTACGTATATTTTTGAGTAAAATGTAAATTGTTCTTTCATTCTATAAACTTCTGACAACATGTCTCCAAATTTCCAAGCAATACATTTTTGTATTTTTTTTTGACAAAGAAAAATGGCCAAAATTAAAACAAAACAGTGCTTTCAGACCTACCTCAAATAATGCAAAGAAAACAAGTTCATAATCATTTAGAAACAACAATACTAATGTTTTAACCCAGGAATCGTTCAGAAATCAATACTTTGTGGAATAACCATGATTTTTATTCACAGCTTTCATGCGTCTTGGCATGCTTTCCACCAGTCTTTCACACTGCTTCTGGCGCACAAATTTTAGCAGTTCTTCTTTGTTTGATGGCTTGTGACTATCCATCATCCTCTTGATTACATTACAGAGGTTTTCAGTGGGGTTCTTGTCTGGAGATTGGGCTGCCCATGACAGGGTTTTGATGTGGTGGTCTTTTATTTTTTGACAGAGCTGTATGTGCTTGCCACTGGCATTTGGGAGTTGTCAGTGATAGTTCATACTGCCTGGTTTGGAGTTGTTCAGTGTTTGGAGATGGAGAGTTGTTCTGCCGATTTCTGCGTGGAATTTGCTTGCGTGTTCATCCTCATCCTTTCCTATTTGGTTTCACCTTCCTTACCGTCCCCTGTGTTCCACTCTGTTGTTTGATGAGTGCATTTCATATGATTTTTGTTTTCATTTATCCTTGTCTGTCTTCTTTTGTCTGTCTGGTTTGTGTAACACTTCTGTACACTTCGACCTCACACCATCCTGGGTAGGGGAGGGTACACATTAGGATTAGACCGTAGCATAGAAATGCATGTGATCACGGTGTCTCCACCTTCCGTGGGACGGGGTAGACTAAGATGCCCCCTAGTGTGAGGGATAGGGAAAGAACCCTTGCCTCAAGAAGTCCTGCAACAAGCACCATGATAATCGTTTCTTTGGTTTTTTATTGTTTAGCAGGTGATTTCAACTGTTTATTTTTTAATTTCTTTTAATTTTTTTTTTTTTTACTTTTCTTTGTATTTAATAGTTCTTTTTAGGAGACTTGAAGCTGATTTGTCTGATCGCCTGTACTATATGTAACAGTGCATCATTACTATTACGGTATGTATATCAGAAATCACGATCTCTTATGAACGCCAGCCACAAGCCGACATTCACAGGAGAATTATAATGACAGGTTCGGGTGTCATCAGCAGGTCCCGGCTGTCATGACAATCCAAGCACTCCGTGCCAGCACTTGTTAAGTCCTGCGGTCAGAGACTGGTAATTGGTTTATGTAATAGTATAGTGGCCACATAAGCTGCTTTTCCAGACACAGGATAAGGGACGCACAATTGTCTTTCTGAACAGATGGGGGTTTGGGGGAGATCTGTGCTGTTTCTAGGATTTTTCCAGTGAATGCTAGGAATGTTCGCACAGGCAGTGACTGCTTAGCAGCATTAGAGGTCAGGGATAGCTGAAGGCAGTCTCAGTGCCTGCACAGACTTGTAATGGAGACAGCACTTCTACATGGTAACACAAGACCAACTCACTTATAAAAAATAACAACACTGAAAGAATAAACTGAAACAAATGTTGGATAAAAGAAACCATGATGTTTTATTAGGAGTTACTAAAAAGTTTACCGTATTTAAAACGGATAACGAACTTTAAATAATAAACATCAGAATCACCAAATGTCCAAGTCCTCCCAGCATAAGGTTAGATATTTTCTCTGTAATAAATATCACGACAATATAAAGGGCATCTTCAATCCTCTTTGACATTGACAACTGATCAGAGAATCCAGGGTTTAAATAATTGAATTGTTCCCTCTTTTTTTGATAAGAGTCAATCAGGGACCTAGAAAACATTGGGAAACAAGCAGCTGGGAACCAGCTGAAACCAGATAATCTAAAAATAGCCTGGTGGAATTGATCTTTGCCCTAACAACCAGAACATAGGTGAAGAAATAAAGAGAAAAGAAAATGGAGAATAAAAAAGAGTGAAAACGCCAGGCAAATTACTTGTGGTCTGTGAGACCATGTGTCCTCTGTTATGTTGGGGGGACCCTACATTCTGTCCTATGGTATTTGCTGTCTTGTGTGACTGCTGGTGTCCCCTCATTGTGCTGCAATGCTGAGTGCACAGCATTCATCAGGAGACAGCCTTAACCTCATCATTGCTCGTCCAGTTTCTGGCTGTCTGCTTTGACATTAACACTCTGAGGTATCAGACAGCCTCGGGCCTGTGAGGCACTTGTGGCTCCTGAGCTACAGGATAGGGAACCCTGGTCCAGGTGATTATGTTGTATCTTTATGTGAAGGTTTGGATATGCATTTGGGCACATTTAGACATTAGTTTTTCTCGTACAAGAGTTGTGTGTGTTTTTCACGGATAGCGCTCATACCTGTGATGGTCTATGGCAGGGTTGGGGAACCTCAGGCGTACGTGCCATTTATGGATCTCCATGGTCTGTTATTCGGGCCATATTTTGACAGCTGCCATCCTTTTACTTTCTTCTTGCTCCGTGAGTACACACACCCACTGTTCACAAGTGCCAACGTCAGAACTTACTTTGTGGTCGGAGTTAGCACGAGAGTTGTTTGGCCCCCGAAGGACGATCTGTTACCAGTAACCTGGTCTGTACTATCAACCATCAAGTAAAGGAAAAGAAAACTACAGGCATTGTGTCATTTAGTGATTTCTTGTGCCCTGAGTCCTGCACCACAAGGTACATGAAGCCTGACATAAATGGGACCTGTAGCCCTGGGGCCCCACTCCACCTGTGGGGAGCAGAACCATCTTAGCTGCATCACCATCAGCCCCAGCAATATCCTTTAGCAGCGTCGGCCATCCATTGCCGAACACCACAGGTGGCGTCACATTAAATCCCATATACATATTCCCCATTTTACGGTATAGCCAGGGCCACGGAGTCGGGTCACAGCCCCATGACTTCCCCAAAGAACTATCCGACCCGGTTCCAAGTACCCCACAGCCCTGGTGGGCATGTCATATCCAAATGGCCCTTGATAGAAAAAAGGTTCCCCACCCCTGGTAGGTCACATTTCAAATATTTTCCTTGGACCGAGTATCCAAAAAGTGGAAAAAAAACCCCAGCATTCTGATACCATCCATATTCAGATACCTCACTCAGTTTCTTTATTTTGTGTTTTTTTTTTTTTTTTTAAATCTGATAAAAACTGATAAAATTTTGACCGAACTGTGATGGTAAAAAAATGACAATGACAAAACTCTGATCAAGATACTGATGAAACCTGATCTATTTTTGCATATGAGAAAAATCATGCCTGAATAAGGTCTTTCACTGATGTAACTTGAGTAATAATGCAGAGCTACAGCTGAATCGGGATGTATTAGACGTATGCACAGAGTTGAGCTTTGTCAGTGAATCCATAGTATATACAGTGTGTGGCACAAAGCAGACTAAGACCGGTTTCACACGTCCGTATATTTCCGCTACCAGAAAAAAAAACGCTATCGGAGATATCCATGCCCATGTGTGTACTACATGTGGCAACCGTGTGCACATCAGTACCACATGGGCAGCCGCCAAGGAGGAAGCGATCAGTAAGCGCTGTTCCCTGGCGGCTGGTGCTGAAGCCGGCTGTCATCATTCTCCCCTGCTCTGCCTGCGAGTGGAGGAGAATGATGAGCATTATATTAAAGTCTGAGCGACAGCAGGTGGGGGCTTTTGGGACTGTTACCCCCATCATCCCACACCTGCTGTCGCTAATAACAGTGACAGTAGGTGCGGATGATCGGGGTATTCATCAGCTACCAGCTGCAGTTGTTCAGAAATAAATGAATGAAAACCCCGACATGGGTTCCCCCTATTTTATTAACCAACCAGACAAAACTCACAGCTGGGGGCTGCAACCCCCAACTTTCAGCTTCTGCAAGGTTGGATATCAAGAATATAGGGGTCCACACGCTGTTTTTTTTTTAATTACTTAAATAATTTAAAAAAAACAGAGTGGGATCCCTCTCATTTTGGAAAACCAGCTTTGCTAAAGCTCTCAGCTGGGGGCTGCTATTCTCACACTGGTAAGGGGCCATTGATATAGGCCTTTCCCAGCCTAAAAACAGCAGCCTGCAGCTGCCCAGAAAAGGTGCATTTGCCTGGCTCTTCCCACTTGCCCTGTAGTGGTGGCAAGTGGGGTAATATTTGTAGGGTCGATGTCACCTTTCAGGTGACATAAAGTCCACGGCTTAGTAATGGAGAGGCGTCTATAAGACACCTATCCATTACTAATCCTATAGTTGTAATGTTAAATAAAGACATGGCCAGAATAAAGTCTTTTATTTGAAAAAATTACACAGACACCGTTAATGTTCTAAATTAAACCATACTTACTGTAAAACCTAATTCCCAGATGCCTTTGATCTGCTGTAATAAAAATAAAATAATAAACCAACAATATACCATAACTGTTCGTCGTTGTGTCCCATGCTGTAATCCAAGTCTGGGGGCTAAATAGTTTTCAACCAGGATGGTGCGAAGATGCAACCGTCCCAGCTGAAAACCACTGGTGAATGAGCTGCAGAGAGCGCAGCATCATTCACCAGCGGTGACATCATCTCGGCCGGACTGAACTGAGGTGACCTCTGGACCGTGGGAAAAAGCCGTTGATGATGTCACCACTGTTTAATGATGCTGCTATACTTTTAAGGGTACCATGAGTATAGCACATGAATTCCAATAGAAGAACTCTTAGGTTCTGTATGGCACTGTCAAATGGTATTATAACAATGCATAGAGCTTGATTCTTTTATCATATTTGCTTATTTAAACCAAAAAAGAATCCAATAACATACAAAATACTGAAAGTGCTAAGATGAAAGCTTTTTGAATCAAAGTCTTCCATCAGGTAAAAAGTACTTGTTCACACGGAATCCTGACAGCTTGCACACCACAGATTGTCAGGCCATGTGCACACATTGAACATTCACTGAGTTTTTTTTAACTTTGTATTTGTAAACCAAAACCAGGAGTGGGTGATAAATACAGAAGTGGTGACATGTTTCTATTATACTTTAACTCTGATTGCTCCACTCCTGGTTTTCGCTTACCAATACTGAGGTAAAATACTGACCAAATGTTGAACGTGTGCACATGGCTTCACGATTTGTAAGTTAATAGACACAGAGTGACTGACTACAGTCTTTTCTGGGTAGGCCAGGCAACCCCTATAATTGATGTTACATTAATTGCTATTGTAGGCCCTCGAATGGATCCATGACAGTGGTGAATTCTATTTATCCACTCATACATCAACTGGGTCTTCTATACAGCATACTCAAGAGCTGTTAAAAGAACATGAAGAGTTTCAAATAACTGCTAAGGTATGTACAAAGATTATTTTTGTTTGTCAGTAAAATGGTACATAACTAAATAAATGCAAATGTTCTTACTATTTTGCAACTAAAGTCCAAGCCTGCTTTGTCTTGCTTATTCAAAATTTGTGTTTTACATTTACGTGTCTTCTGCTCCAAAGACTCAGTAGGTATATATAGTGTGGACTAGAGCAGTGTATATTATCTTATCTAGTGTGGCACACTGTTTAAATTTGCATGGGGAACATACTGGACCACTGTAGAAGCAGTGAAACGTGCTTTGGGGCAGAAATGGTGGTCAACTCTGTGGTATTACATACTATGAGTAAGGCTGGTTTCATATTTGCGGTTGTGTCCGCAGCGTTTCGGCCGCATTCATCCGCATGCGTCATGTTTTTCCAGTGAACAAAGTCAGAACCCGTTGGCGTTCGATGAAGGATCGCTTCAACAAGGACCTTCATCAGGAGAGCCAGGTTTGCAGTGGTGCTGCAGCAAGGATCCAAAAGTACAAGTATCATAACATGCTGGCGTTTTTGAGACCGGTCCTTGCCCAGAGAACGTAAGTATTTTTGTGTTGTATTGTATTGTGTTGTATTCCATAATCTGTTTTTTTCTAGTCCACAGGAGATGGTGCTTTTACTATTGTAAATTTTTAGTACTAATGTTTTTCTTTTCTTTTCACAGAACCTGGAGCAGCACCTTCGAACCTGGATCTGGAGCGGTCCTTAATCGAACAGCCACAGATCCGTCCCAGCCATCCAGCAGTGCAGCAGCAAGTGGGCCTGCAACACAGACCGGAGACCAGGAAGCTGGTCAATCAGGTGTTCCCCTGTCCCAGTCCTCTGCCTCTTTTTTTTTTTTTTTTGGAGTGGCTCTTCCTGCCAGCTGCAGAAGGCCTCAGACAGGTCACTCATGCCCGAGTTTCTTCACTTGAGCTCGGTCTTCCAGAATGGCTTAAAGGTGCTGGGAGATAGACTGGAAAGTGGTCTGACTCATATTAACACACTTTTCCAGGATGTCAACCAGCACCTTAACCATCTGGAAGCCGACCTCCAGAGACCAGCACGTCATTTATTCAATCAAATTGAATATTGCAATGTCGGAACACCTTACTCATGATCTCCAGCTCAATGTCATTCAGGCCTGCAATGCTGCTTACATGCAGGCTATGCAGCAGACTCGGCACATGCAGCAGTCAGTGGGGGTATTTCCACCTGTGCCAACTGTAGCGTTTCCCTTTCTTTGGGTCTTGGGGGACACTCGCTTGGCACGGGAATAACGCATACAAGCACAATATGTCACAAAAATTAAGTCCATTCTGGTTTATTAAAGCGTCATAAACCGCACCGTAAGCTAGGTTACACATCACCAGCTTACACATAGTCTGTTACTTTAACACGTGTGGCTTTACAAAGCATTCAATAGTCATGCCTTATCTCTTCAGTCACCAAGTGACTGCACAGTTCATTACAGTTCATTGCATGTATCAACGGAACATATTAACCACCAGCAGTCTGTTCCAATGGCATATACGTCTCTGCTGTATTATTACAGTTTTTTTTTAACATACCAGGGGTTACCTCTCAGGAGCTCCGGCTCCACACACTGACTCCTGCCAGTGCTGGTTGACAAGGAAACTGCCTCACTGGGATCACCGTCCTTGTGACCAGGGCACCTCGGATAGTCCAGACCCACAGTAGGAACTGTAGTTTCCCCAACACAGAATCCGTCTCAGGCTCTGTAGATGCAGCCTTTCCATGCGCTTCCAGGAAGTCCAATCACAGGCACCTCCAACACACAGGACATCAGTCCATGATCTTACCTAGTTCTTACAGGACTCCAGTCCACCCCAGGACTACCCAACACTCTGACCATTCCAGGACTCACACTCTTACCAGGTGCTTGCAGGACTCCAGCCCATACCAGGACAATCCAACACCCTCGAGCATTCAGTCCATAGCCTCATCAGTGCTTCCAGGACTCCAGCCCACTTCAGGACAATCCAAAACACAGGCTATTGCAGGACTCTCTCTCTCTTCAGTGCTTCCAGGACATCTCCAATGCCAGGAGACTCCAACACTGGCCATCCAGTAGGTCCACGGTCTCAGGTGCTTCCAGGACTTCTCCACTCACAGGAGCTTCCAACACCGACCGTCCAGGACCTTGCACATGGACCAAACAGATCCATACACTCTGACCATGTGACCCACACCCTGGTCACATTATCTAGGTGTAACCACTCCCCTGGGTAGGAGTGTGGGTGTGTGTGTGGCTAGTTTGACCCTCCCATCTCTCATAACTAGCCCTGCCAATCTCCAATTAGAACTACACAATTACTTGTGGGACTACAGGTCCCAGAACACAACATAACTTTAGACTGACAGTGCAGAGTGTCCTACTAGGTGACACACATATCGGCCATTTATAATCCTATCGGACTTTCTCTCACCACCTCAGTTATACATCCAAGCGCATCCTGCAGCACGCACACAGTGCCCCCTGGCTGTAAGATTGGTCACTGCACCACATACCTCCCCCTTTGTTCAGCCCTATTGGGGTGGACACATGACATAAACCCATGTGTTATGATCCTAGTGGCATTGATCGCAGGTCGGACTAGCTAAGTAACTGAACAGACTACTAGCTCTGGGGAAGTGGTAACTAGATTGACCCCAACCTGATCCTATCCGCAAACAACTATAGGCAGCCGTGGAACGTTCCCTAAAAATCCTAGACGTCTCATCACGGCCTGAGAAACTGACTATTCCTGGAAGGAAAGTAAGTCCTCACTTGCCTCAGTGGAAGACCCCAAAGATATAGAATAGCCCCCCACAAATATTAACGGTGAGTTAAGGGGAAAGCACAAACGCAGAGATGAAATCAGATTTAGCAAATGAGGCCCGCTAATACTAGATAGCAGAAAATAGGAAAGAAACTGTGCGGTCAATAAAAAACCCTATTCAAAATATCCACGCAGAGATTGCTCGAGCCCCCGCACCAACTAACGGTGCGGGGGAAGCAACTCCGTACCCCAGAGCTTACCAGCAAAAGAAATCACATGTTAGCAAGCTGGACTAGACTCATCATACACATAAATCATATTGCAGGCAGATGAGCAAAAAATATTCAAACAGAACTTAGCTTATCCTGAAGAGGCAGAAAACGAGATAATCAGGAGTAATCAGAATAGCACTGAATACATTGACAGCCGACAACAAGTGGCAGTGAAGCAGAGCTAAATAGGAGCCTCCCTGGTGAATAACGAGGCAGCTGATCCAGCAGACCCGCAGGATAATAAACCAAACCACCAGGGGGAGCCAAAAAACCAAAGTCACACAATACCATCTGTGACCACAAGAGGGAGCCTGAAAACGGAGTTCACAACACCCAGGGTTCCGATACCGGGAACCCACGTCACCTTTGATAGGCCTCCCCTGCCCCCAGCGGTCATTTTGTCAGCCTTGGGCTTCAACCCTTGAGTCACCATCCATCTGTGTCAGCAGACCCTTTTTGGTCAACCCACTTACAGTCGAGCTGACTGTCTGGTCTGAGTCTGACCCTTCGCTACTACGTCTGCTACCAGGTCTCCCACCTGGGACACTCAGCCTCGAGCTAACAGAGGAGTCACTACTTTTAACTCTTCTATTCTTTAGGGTACCTTTTCATATTTCCATACCCTGGGTTGGAAGTGGTCATCTTCTTATATTCTGCAGCTGTTTATTAATCTTCAGACGTTCCAGTCTTAACTGCTCTATCTCCTTTAGATACGTCACCCAGGATTCAAGAAGCACTCGAATGTTCCTAAGCCTATCTACTGAGCCAATTACAACAAATGGAACCATATCATCTTCACCAGTTACCTGGACTTCACCATCATCCGGAATCCTCAGTCTTACCGCACCGAATCTATTCACCAGGTCCTGCATCACTTTTCCAAATCTTCCAATGACTTTCCCCACCAGACTTCTGGGTACTTGAACAATGTCTTCCACAAAGCCCAGCCGACTTTGAGCTTTCCTGGTATGCTCCAAACGTCGAGCGGCTTCCTTATTTCTCAACAAGATCATCTGTTTCGTACGGAGACATTGTAGGTGCATATCCTTCAGGATTGCCACCCACTTCACTGTGACTTCCATAGTCGACAGTATCACCAACTGTTTTGTCTCTGGTGCCCAGTGCACACTACATGCTTCCACTGCTTTTCTAAAGGCCTCATGCACACCCTCATTGGTACACGCATCTTGCACATCTTCGGGTACATCTACAGTATCATACACTTGAAGAGCGGGGTCTCACTCTGTTCATGGACAGACGGCTCCTGTTCTTCCATGGACCTTTCCACTAAGACATCTGCCACGACCAGGTGACTGCCTTGTTCTATTTTTAGTGCCAATTCTTCCTCTGCTTTACACTTTAACAGATCCCTGGCCAGGATGGGAACTGGCAGCTTCACCTCGTTACCACTCTGATACCGCCGCTGTGAGTCTGTGACCAGCATCTCCTTTTCTTGCAGAAGCCCACTTAATGCTTCCCTGAGCACTTCCACATCTTTCCTTAAGGCTTTATTCACACTTTGCCACGTTGACAGGTGACATTGAAGCTCAGAGACTTCCTTCTCCAGCTTATCCACCCTGTGCTCAGCTGCTTGTCTCAGATGCCTTAACTTGGCCTGCAAATCTGTTACCTTTTGCTTCTCATGAGACAACTCATTAGCGAGATCCTGGACCTCCTCTTTATCAATCTTCTCACAGGGTGCAATTTGTTCAGCCCCTTTTCCTCTGTTACGTCTCCAGCGACGGGAGGAAGACTTGCCACTTGTACTTGAGTCAGCTATACTGCACTCTTTCCCGCTGGCGTCCTCATCTGAATGGGAATCACCACCACCCAATCGGTCATCCTGGAACCCACAGTCGCCCCTTACACAGGTCATATTTTCTGGTATGGCTGCCCCCACCATCCTGAGGTCACCTTGTGGAGCCCTGTCATTCCCCTGTGTCAGTGTTTCTGTTAGCACACCATTGTACTCAGTCCTAGCAGTTGCTACTGGCAATGACACGTCACAGTCACCCCCGGAGTCTGTATCACACCCCACAGTATATTGAACCCCCAAGTTCCTTTCTAACGGGTGTCAGCTTCACAGGTTTTATTTACCACATTACTGTCAGTCATGTATGCCCCTGCCACAGTAATGAGACTTCCATCCTCCTGCTGTAGAGGAACACCCTCCTCCCTCAAGACTGAGAATAACTTACAGTCCCGGCCTACTATCACCGGACAAGGTAGGTTTGGAACTATGGCGGCCTCCAGACTTATATGGCCCCTGACCGTCTTGAGCTGCACCAAGTCCACTGAATAAACCTTAGTGTCCCCATGGATGCATGTGACCTCAATCTTCCTTTCAGACATTACAAATTTATTTTCTACAGCCCTTACCAGGGTCACCGCGCTCCCCGAATCAACCAGACCAAAAACATCCTCTACATCTGTGTTCAACTCTAGAACACACCCACACAGCTTCTTATCAGGAGTGTAGTTCACATGGCAAATTGGACACACATAGTACCATTGTCTCTGGCAACAGTCTGTTTGTGCCACCCCTTTAGTTTCAGGAGGCTCCACCCCCTTTTGGGCCTCTGCTCCCTTTAGGGTCACCACCCTCTTTTGGGACTCCACCCCTTTTGGGCAACTATGCTCGTTTGGGATACCACCCCCTTTTGGGACTCCACCCCTTTGTAAGCAACCATCCCTGTTTGGGTTACCGCCCCTTTTTTGGGACACCACCCTATTAGGGACACCACTCCTTCCCTGGGGTACACCCTGTGGACTCCCCACAATACTTTCAGGCCCCAGTTCGCACAGTAAACCAATGTAACTCTGGCCTTGCACTGGCCATTTAAGAGTCTGAAGGCTCTGGACCAGCAATGTCTTTTTTTTTTCTCTTTGCTGCAACTGCAGCTATACTCCACAGTGCTCTGTACTGCAGACTTCGTGGACCTGCCGATCCACAGCAAGACGCTTGTCACCTTCGTGGACCCGCCGATCCACAGCAAGACGCTTGTCACCTTCGTGGACCCGCCGATCCACAGCAAGATGCTTGTCACCTTTGTGACCCCGCCGAGCAACAGCAAACTTAGTGACCTCACCGAGCCACAGCAACACAGCAAGCTGACTTGAGAAACAAAACTTCACACGTGCTTTCTGACCGTTGCCCGCATTTGAGCACCAATTGTAGCGTTTCCCTTACTTCAGGTCTTGGGGGACATTCGCTTGGCACGGGAATAACGCATACAGGCACGATATCTCACACAAATTAAGTCCATTCTGGTTTATTAAAGCGTCATAAACCACACTGTAAGCTAGGTTACACATCACCAGCTTACACATAGTCTGTTACTTTAACACGTGTGGCTTTACAAAGAATTCAATAGTCACGCCTTATCTCTTCAGTCACCAAGTGACTGCACAGTTCATTACAGTTCATTGCATGTATCAACGGAACATATTAACCACCAGCAGTCTGTTTCAATGGCATATACGTCTCTGCTGTATTATTACAGTTTTTTTTCCCATACCAGGGGTTACCTCTCAGGAGCTCCGGCTCCACACACTGACTCCTGCCAGTGCTGGTTCACAGGGAAACTGCCTCACTGTGATCACTGTCCTTGTGACCAGGGTACCTCGGATAGTCCAGACCCACAGTAGGAACTGTAGCTTCCCCAACACAGAAACCATCTCAGGCTCTGTAGATGCAGCCTTTCCATGCGCTTCCAGGAAGTCCAATCACCGGCACCTCCAACACACAGGCCATCAGTCCATGATCTTTCCAAGTGCTTACAGGACTATCCAACACTCTGACCATTCCAGGACTCACACTCTTACCAGGTGCTTGCAGGACTCCAGCCCATACCAGGACAATCCAACACCCTCGAGCATTCAGTCCATAGCCTCATCAGTGCTTCCAGGACTCCAGCCCACTTCAGGACAATCCAACACACAGGCTATTGCAGGACTCTTCAGTGCTTCCAGGACATCTCCAATGCCAGGAGACTCCAACACTGGCCATCCAGTAGGTCCACGGTCTCAGGTGCTTCCAGGACTTCTCCACTCACAGGAGCTTCCAACACCGACTTTCCAGGACCTTGCACATGGACCAAACAGATCCATATACTCTGACCATGTGACCCACACCCTGGTCGCATTATCTAGGTGTAACCACTCCCCTGGGTGGGAGTGTGGGTGTGTGGCTAGTTTGACCCTCCCATCTCTCATAACTAGCCCTGCAAGTCTCCCATTAGAACTACACAATTACTTGTGGGACTACATACATAAACATACGGGAACACAACATAGCTTTAGACTGACAGTGCAGAGTGTCCTTCTCTGTGACACACATACCGGCTATTTATAATCCCGCCGGACTTTCTCTCACCACCACAGTTATACATCCAAGCACATCCTGCAGTGCACACACAGTGCCCCCTGGCTGTAAGATTGGTCACTGCACCACACAACACTGACACACTTGACCTCAGTACCGAGTTCTGCTGCATACCACTGCACGGCCACCACCATTCCAAGCCCTGCTGGACACCACTACAGCGCAGCAGCAGCAACGTTATGCTGCCAGGCCGTCCACCCACACCATACCACAGCAGGAGCAAAAGGATACAGCCAGGCTGCCCACCCACACAATCCCACCATTAGACACGACACCTACACTCCCCAGAAGACATCAGCGCTAAACACTGAGGAGGAAGAAAAAAGAAACGGACTCCCGCACTCCCTCCACCCTCACCTCCAAATGTGTCTGTGATGTCCGGTTTGTCTCTCCCTTCCAGTGTGTCTGTCCCGTCCCATGCCTCTACTACCATCCTTGACCTCCCTGACCCCACTGCTTTTGTCGCCCCCTTCCCCTGCAACCCCTTTGTCGTCTTTACCCAGTCAAATGTCTCAGCTCCACACACGCCAGTTCCGTCACGTTACCTCAAGTCACCGTAGTTATTGTAATTTATTTTTTTAAATAAATGTGTAGTCTTTTGCCCCACTATGGTTTGGTTCTTTGGGTTCCGCCGCCGGCAACACACCGTGCAGCGACTAACACACTGTGCCGTACACTTTGTGTTTTTGCCACCTCATATCTCCAGGACTGACACAACTTTAAGACTGCACTGCAGCTTTGTTTCTTGTGTCTGTCATGGAGCTATGAGTTTTCAAAAACAAATTTTATCCAGCATCTCTTCAGTGTGCGTAATGTATTGGATGCAGAATGAAGAGACGGTGGAGGTAATACAAGGCTTATCTATACTCACCTGGCCAGGTGTCAGAAACAGTGAATTCAGGATGCACAAAATCCAGCATCCTGAATTAAGTATTTCTGGCACCTGGCCGGGTGAGTATAGATATGCCTTGTATTACATCCATTGTCTCTTCATTCTGCGTCCAATACATTACAGAAAAATATTTTTTATAGTTGAAGTACTCAGATCCTGTTCTGCCGGGTTTGGTAGTCCAAATGTGTTTTCCATCCACTGCTCCCAAACAGTTGGGGAAATTACAGACTTGCCAGAATTTTTCTGAAATTTCCTGCCACATTTCCGCACTGGGTACGGGGATAAATTCTTCCCGGAGAATGTTCCACAAAGCACGGCAGGTATCCGCAACTATCCCAGACAAGGTGGAAATTCCAAGCCGGTACTGAAAATGGAGCGATGATAAGCTCTCTCCGGTAGCCAGGAATCTACCAAAAAAGAAATAAACAAATTCCGAACAATTATATTTATGATGGGGTTTTGCTAAAGCTAAACACATAAAGGAAAAAACAAATTATACATGGCAGAACAATAATAATTATTTTTTTAAAATATTACTTACCTTAATGTGACCAGGAGACGTTCATCTGCAGGAATCGCTCGATGGAGCTGGGTGTCCTGTCTCATGATGGCTCCTTGGACACGATCAATCAAATCCCGGAAGGCCTCTTGAGACATCCTTGTATAGTCCACAAATTGTTGCCGGGTTGGCATGGAGCTCGCTATATAGGGTGTGGTAGTCTCCACGGCTCTCCCAGACTTCGATTATGGGGTGTCTCCAAAAACGCCGACGCCGTGTTCTTCTCTGTTTTTCTTTGTTTCTTTGTTGCTCACAAGCAAACACAAAGGCTCTCCATGCAAATAGACATCGCGAAGCAGGATACAGGAGCAAAATCTGAAGATTTCAGCTGTACAAAGTGTCTATATAAAGAATTCTCATGAGACACGCCCATTGGTGGTGTTTGTTTATCTAGATGTTTCTCCTGGTACATTTTTCACCTTTACAACTCATGCGCATAAAAAGCGCAAACGCATGCAAAACATATGCGAACGCATGCAAACGTTGCATTATTTTGCCGTCATATGTAAGATAATGCTGATAAAAAATGCTGCTTTAACATGTGTTTGTATGCGTTTTTGCATGCGTTTGCGGTAGCGGACAATACGCTGCGGACTCAACCACAAATGTGAAACTAGCCTAAGACTAGCAACATTTACTACTTATATAACTTCTGTAATCATCAGGTCATTATATGATTAATTGAGGGTTGACTAGAATCTCATGAGTGTATTGATTGCCCAGACTTTGCTACCTTCATTATCTGGTTTATCATCCTGTTATTAATTTTGAATTATGTTTATCTTAATTTTGCTTAATGAACATTGTTAATTGTGACTTTTTCATAAAAAAAAATAAATATACATATGAACATGAGGGGCATTTAATACATTTCTGGGTCATTATACTAATATGCACCCAGGTAGTCATATTGTTATACTAGTGTGAAGCTGTGTATATTGTAGTACATAGTGTAGAGCTGTGTGTATTGAATAGATGTATATAGTGCAGAGCTGTGTCTGTATAGAGTAGAAGTTTATAGTGTGGAACAGTGTGTGTATAGAGCAGAAGTATATAGTTTGGAGCTGTGTGTATAGAGTAGAAGTATATAGTGTGGAACTGTGTGTATAGAGTGGAAGTATATAGTGTGGAGCTGTGGGTGTATAGAGTAGAAGTATATAGTGTGGAGCTGTGTGTGTATAGAGTAGAAGTATATAGTGTGGAGCTCAGTAGTAGTAGATGTAGTAGCCAGTCAAACCCATTTGTGTCAACTTCTGTGCATGTTATCAGGCCGAAATCACCAGGGTATGAGAACATTTGATCAGGATCATTTGGATGTTTCAGGTTGTTATTATGATCTAAAAAGAGAAAACACAGCAGTCTGACAATAAATGGCTTCACCCAACCACTAATCATGAGTGGAGAAAAAGTTTTGGAGTTATCATTCATATTTGCTGAATTAAGGCCAAGAAAGCTATAATTCTGCCAGGGTATGTAAACTTTGAAGCACAACTTTACATCTGTATGGTCTTATGACAGGCCACTGATCCTTCAGTGGCCTACCTAGTATTTTACGTAATGCATATAATACTGTTGATGTTACTGTTCATAATTTTCTTCATATGGGATGTTGTTGATAATTGCTATAATATTGTGGCTTTTGTGAGGCTTAGAAAAAAAAATTACATCCAGAAAAATGGCAGCGGCGCCTGCTCAGTAGCAACTCTCTTACCAATGGATGGTTCCTGTGCAAGCTACTGTGCATGCTCGGGTGCCATTTTGCTGCAGCACAATTTTTTTTCCTCCAGGAGATGCTACTGCACAACTGCTGCTCTTTTGATTCAGGTAATTTATTTTTCCTTCAGCAAAATGGAGCCGCCGGTGGCGCTTGCGCAGTAGAAACTATCTGCTAGAAATAGATGCTCCTGACCACCAGTGCCATTTTCCTGTTTTTTTTTTTTTTTTCGTAGCCTCACAATATGACAGATGAATAATATTATCAACAGTGTTATATGCATTATGTAAAATAGGTGACAGGTCACTGTCATAAGCCCATACTGATACATATGTAAGCAGAGCACCACATAAAGACCTTCCCACAGGCCGCCCTGGAGCACGAAAATCTCATTAACTGAAAAATACAAGTAAAGATTAAACAACAACCACAAGATGGATTTAATCAACCAAGGTATCATTTTAATCAGTATAATGGTGCTGATCTGACACTGTAGGTTACTGAGCACAATCCTGCTGACAGGTTCCCTTTAAAGCCATGTTCACACTTAGCGGTTTTTACCGCGGATCCGCGGCGATTTTGATGCTGCGGGTCCGCAGCAGTTTCCATAGCGTTTACATTAACATGTAAACCCTATGGAAACTGCAAACCGCAGTGCACATGCTGCGGGAAAAACCGCGCAGAAACGCAGCGGTTTAAAACCCGCAGCATGTCACTTCTTTGTGCAGAATCGCAGCGATTCTGCACCCATAGAAATGCATTGTTCCGCTTACTTCCTGTGCCCACGTTGCGGGAAGTAAGCGGAAAATGTGCGGGTGGTACCCGGGGTGGAGGAGAGGAGACTCTCCTCCAGGCCCTGGGAACCATAAATAGTGTAAAAAAAAGAATTAAAATAAAAAATAATGCTATACTCACCTCTCAGCGCTGCACGCGGCCGTCCGGTCTCAGGTTTGCTGTGCGAACAGGACCTGTGGTGACGTCGCGGTCACATGACCGTGATGACGCCGCGGTCACATGACCGTGACGTCACGAAGGTCCTTCTCGGCACAGCATCTTTGGAATCGGAGCGCCGCGTGCAGCGCCGAGGAGATCCGGACATCAGAGGGTGAGTATAACCAATTTTTATTATTTTTATCATTACTATTGATGCTGCGTTTTGCTGCATATGCAGCATCAATAGTACAGGAGTAATCCCGCAGCGGAAACCGTGGAACAAACCGCGATAAATCTGCAGGGATAACCGCAGCGGTTTTGCCCTGCAGATTTATCAATTCCGCTGCGGGATAAACCCGCAGAGCACGCCGCAGAGTGTGAACATGGCCTAAGTGTGACAAACATGCAAAAGAATAGGAAATCACTTTTATACACTTTTTCACCAGTGTATAATAAAAATTTAGAACGGATTAGCTCACCCAATTATGAAGGAACTAGCTGTGCCACAAGGAAGTCAAGCCCGTATCTGACTAGACTGGTTTGGAGTCTGGGCCATCTAACCCTTTAAATATCACTGTTAATCGCAACAGTGGTATTTAAGTTGTTGCAAGTGGTTCACAAGTCTCCCTTAGTAACAATCGGACCCCAGCGATGAGAACCATGGGACCCCATGGTTACCATGGTACCCTGAGGTCATGTGATGACCCCAGGGTACAGTGGCCTGTGAGAACCAGCATAAGTACAGCAGTGTATGAAACAAGTGATCAAAATAAAAATTATACATGTCCCAGAGTGGGACTAAGTAAAAAAGTAAAATAAAGCATGTAAAAAAGTTTTAAAAACACAAAAAAGCACACACAAATCCCGAAAATCATTTTTTCCACTCAAAACGCAGCGTTTCTGATAAAACAAAAAAAGTACACATAAGTGGTATCACCGCAACCGTAAAGACTTGCTCTACAATATTGGCATGTAATTTTTTTTTTTTTAAATTTGTTTATTAACAGCAAAATGAATCATGTTTACATATACATTTGTTCCCAAAAGTCTGATTACAATAAACAGTGCATTAGAATCATGCATTGACAAGCATACAGTAGAATAATATTTCAGTTATGACTAGCGTTTTTTGAAACTGTAAAGTAAAGGCGTTAAGTTATTGGTAACATATAGAAATATGAATCATAAATTGTACCTATCTCTTTTCTAACTACTAATATGCCGCATTACCTCGTACCTGTCGCCTGCATGGAGTCCCCACTCATCCCCAAAACCAGTCATATTTTAATTATAGAGTAAGATGGGAAGAATTCCATCTACCCCAAATTTTTTCAAACTTTCCCGGACACCCCCTGTTCTGGTACAATGTGCGTTCATATGGGATGATTGAATTTACCAAATCAATCCAGGTTCTCCGAGAGGGGAATGAGCCCCCCATCCACCGCAATGCCAGTGCCTTTCTTGCCATAAAAAGTGTTTCCCGTAGGAGGATCCCAGTGTAGTGATCCCAAGTCTCTTCCTCCCATACTCCAAATATACAAATTAGTGGATCAAGGGGAACAGGAAGCGATAACAGCGAAGTAAGTAAGGATGTCACCTTCCTCCAATAATGAGAAGTAACAGGACAACTCCAAATCATGTGAATAAAGTCTGCATCCAATGAGTGACATCGCTGACACTCTGACGTTTGATACCGACCCATTTTATAAAGCCGTATCGGAGTTAAATATGCTTGGTGCAATATATATAACTGGATCATCCTATTATTAACCGATGGAGACACCCCAACGGGAGACTCAAGAACGTCCTCCCAATCCTCCTCCTGTATATTGGAAAGAAGACTCTCCCATTTTCCCTTAATAGAAGTAAGAGCAGATGTGGCACCTGAAGATAGCAAATAGGTGTAAGAGGGAGGAGATAAGACCTTGAGGGCCTTGGGATTTGAGGATCCCTATCAAGGGCAATGAAGAGATAGCACGACCCACACCCGAGTGTCTCATATACGATTGAATAGCGGACCTTAATTGTAAATATCTAAAAAATTGGGATCGCGGTATATTGTGTTTAGCTTGTAATTGTTTGAACGATACAAAAATTCCCCCGTCATATAGATCACCTATGGAGAAGACGCCATGTGCCACCCAGAAGTCAGTGGATGGGTGGTTAGATAAAGCTGGGAAATAGCCATTACTCCACAGGGGCATCTCCGCTATAATGGCTGTAAATTTAATAGATCTTTTAATTTGCCTCCAGACTAATCGCGCCAAACGGAGCAAAGGTAGCAAACGTGGGGCATTGGTTTTCTCCATTTCCAGAAAGTGCAGTGGACAATCAATTTGAGCTGACTAAAAAGGTGATTTTCAGAGTTGGGAGGGGACCTATCGGGCATCCACTCGTTGAGAGCTTTAGCCTGACCTGCCAAATAATAGAAATAAAAGTCCGGTAACGCCGCCCCACCCCGCTGTTTTGGTCTCTGTAGCGTGGACAGTTTAAGTTTGGGTCTGGAAGTACCCCATATGAAGGTTGTGGTTTGAGAATTTAAAGTGGTAAAAAAGGGTTTAGGGATCGGCACCGCGCTGTGTTGAAGAAAATAATTGAGTTTAGGGAGTAATATCATTTTAATTAAATTAATGCGACCAGCTACAGAAAGTGGGAGTTTAGACCACGCTGCAAATTTAAGTTTAACCAGTTCTATCAGGGGAAATATATTAAGTTGTAAATCAAGCCCACTACGTTGAGAAATATGTATGCCTAGATATTTAAAACTGGTTACGATGGGAAGGGGAGACAGGGTCCCAAGGCGAGGTGTTGGAATGTGGGAGAGAAGCATCAACGTGGACTTATCCCAATTAATACATAGGCCTGAGTATCTACTAAACTCGTCTATAGTAGCTATCACCCGTGGTAAAGTTTCCTCCGCTTTATCCATAAAAATCACCATATCATCAGCATACAGACCGATGGTATCCACCCGACCAGCTATGTCTATGCCTTTAATATCTGGAGAGGACCTCATGTGTATCGCCAAAGCCTCTATCGCCAGAGCAAAGAGGGCCAGAGAGAGGGGGCACCCCTGGCGGGTTCCTCGATGTAATGAAAAGGGTGCAGAAATTGTACCATTTACAATTAGACGGGCTCTAGGTTTAATATACAATAGACCCACCCATTTTAGAAATTTGTCTCCAAAGCCATATTTTTGTAAACATGCTAAGAGGAAGGGCCATTCGAGAGAATCAAAGGCCTTGGCCGCATCCAGCGATGCCAGTGCCCAGGAGTTATCTAATACTAATGAACTGTATTGGACTACCGATTGAACTCGCCTAATATTAATAGAGATATTCTTGCCTGGCATAAAACCTGTTTGGTCTGGGTGTATAAGATCTAGTATAATTGAGTTTAGTCTGGTAGCTAGAATTTTAGTGAAAATTTTATAGTCCACATTCACCAGAGATATAGGACGGTAAGATCCACATTCCAAAGGGTCCTTCCCCTCTTTTTTAAGTACAATAATGTTTGCCTCGTAATAGGTGTCAGGCATAGAGCCTGCCTCCCACAACCCCCAAAATATTTTCAACAAAAGTGGCACCAGTATACCCCGATATTTCTTATATAATACAATGGGAAACCCGTCTGGACCAGGAGCTTTCCCGGAAGCCATATCTGTCATGGCACATTCAATTTCCTCCAAGGTAAACTCAGCGTCCATATAGTCTCGCTGTGCTGAGCTTAGTGTGGGAAACGTTATATCTGATAGGTAGTTTAGGTTTTCCGAGACATCAAAGTCACACTTGGATGAATATAGTGCCCTATAATATTCATGAAAACAGTGGAGTATCTCCTCGGTCGAGGACACCAGTAGTCTGTCAGCTGTTCGGAACTGCAATATAGTATTGGATATATTATGTTGGCGTACCAAAAAGGCTAAGAATTTACTAGCTTAGTTGCCCAATTCAAAGTAAGATTGACGCGTAAAGAATAGCTTACGCTTGGACTTAGTGTCCATATGTTGAACATATAGTCTCTGAGAGGATAGTCATTCAAGTCTATTGCCATTAGTGGGATCAGATATATATGCAGATTCCGAATCTCTCAGTCTCCGCTCAACCTCGTCATCCTCCCCTGAGGTCACCCTCTTTATTTAGGAAATTGTGGACGACAGACATCCCCGCAAATATGCCTTAAGGGCATCCCTGTTGTGAAATTGGATTTTGGGCTCCCCCGGTGGCCACTGGTAGAATTGAACTTGTGTGCATCATCCCCTCTGTTCACCTGTTCCCATCAGGATGTGGGAGTCGCTATTTAACCTTGCTCCTCTGTCATTTCCATGCCGGTCAACATTGTAATCAGAAGCCTTTCTGTGCATGTTCCTGCTTCTAGACAACTCCCAGCTAAGTCGGACTTTTGTCCTTGTTTGTTTTTTTGCATTTTGTTCCGGTTCGCAGCTGCAGTTTCGTTTCTGTGTCTGGAAAGCTCTTGTGATCTGGAATTGCCACTCTGATGTTATGAGTTAATACTAGAGTCTTAAAGTAATTTCAGGATGGTGTTTTGATAGGGTTTTCAGCTGACCATGAAAGTGCCCTTTCTGTCTTCCTGCTATCTAGTAAGCGGACCTCGATTTTGCTAAACCTATTTTCATACTACGTTTGTCATTTTCATCTATAATCACCGCCAATATATGTGGGGGCCTCTGTCTGCCTTTCGGGGAAATTTCTCTAGAGGTGAGCCAGGACTGTATTTTCCTCTGCCAGGATTAGTTAGTCCTCCGGCTGGCGCTGAGCGTCTAGGGATAAAACGTAGGCACGCTACCCGGCTACTGTTAGTTGTGCGGCAGGTTTAGTTCATGGTCAGTTTTAGTTTCCATCCCTCCAAGAGCTTGTTCTTATGTATGCTGGGCTATGTTCTCTTGCCATTGAGAACCATAACAGTTTGACCGGCCCACAAAGGGTTAAATTAATTGGCAGAGAAAGGAGAGAAAAAAGAAGTCTGCTGATTTTTTTTTTTTTTTTCCTTCAGTTCTGAGTGTGCTTTCAATTGAATCACTTGCAAGTCTGCCTATATTGCAGCCTTCCTCTCTCTCTCTCCTTCTAATCCTGGAATGGCTCTGTGTTCACCTGTTTAAAATGGATATTCAGAGTTTAGCTGCAGGTTTGAATAATCTCACCACGAAAGTTCAAAATTTACAAGATTTTGTTGTTCATGTTCCTATATCTGAACCTAGAATTCCTTTGCCTGAATTTTTCTCGGGGAATAGATCTTGCTTTCAAAATTTCAAAAATAATTGCAAGTTGTTTTTGTCCCTGAAATCTCGCTCTGCTGGAGATCCTGCACAGCAGGTCAGGATTGTGATTTCCTTGCTCCGGGGCGACCCTCAAGATTGGGCTTTTGCATTGGCTCCAGGGGATCCTGCGTTGCTCAATGTGGATGCGTTTTTTCTGGCCTTGGGGTTGCTTTATGAGGAACCTCATTTAGAGCTTCAGGCGGAAAAAGCCTTGATGTCCCTATCTCAGGGGCAAGATGAAGTTGAAATATACTGCCAAAAATTCCGTAAATGGTCTGTGCTTACTCAGTGGAATGAGTGCGCCCTGGCGGCGAATTTCAGAGAGGGTCTCTCTGATGCCATTAAGGATGTTATGGTGGGGTTCCCTGTGCCTGCGGGTCTGAATGAGTCCATGACAATGGCTATTCAGATCGATAGACGTCTGCGGGAGCGCAAACCTGTGCACCATTTGGCGGTGTCTACTGAGAAGACGTCAGAGAATATGCAATGTGATAGAATTCTGTCCAGAAGCGAACGGCAGAATTTTAGACGAAAAAATGGGTTGTGCTTTTATTGTGGTGATTCAACTCATGTTATATCAGCATGCTCTAAGCGTACTAAGAAGCTTGATAAGTCAGTTTCAATTGGCACTTTTCAGTCTAAGTTTATTCTATCTGTGACCCTGATTTGTTCTTTATCATCTATTACCGCGGACGCCTATGTCGACTCTGGCGCCGCTTTGAGTCTTATGGATTGGTCCTTTGCCAAACGCTGTGGGTATGATTTAGAGCCTCTTGAAACTCCTATACCTCTGAAGGGGATTGACTCCACCCCATTGGCTAGTAATAAACCACAATACTGGACACAAGTAACTATGCGAATTAATCCGGATCATCAGGAGATTATTCGCTTTCTTGTGCTGTATAATCTACATGATGTGTTGGTGCTTGGATTGCCATGGCTGCAATCTCATAACCCAGTCCTCGACTGGAAAGCTATGTCTGTGTTAAGCTGGGGATGTAAGGGGATGCATGGGGACGTACCTTTGGTTTCCATTTCATCATCTATTCCCTCTGAGATTCCTGAATTCTTGTCTGACTATCGTGACGTTTTTGAAGAACCTAAGCTTGGTTCATTACCTCCGCACCGGGAGTGCGATTGTGCCATAGATTTGATTCCGGGTAGTAAATACCCTAAGGGTCGTTTATTTTATCTGTCTGTGCCTGAACATGCTGCTATGCGAGAATATATAAAGGAGTCCTTGGAAAAGGGACATATTCGTCCTTTGTCATCTCCCTTAGGAGCCGGTTTTTTCTTTGTGTCTAAGAAAGATGGCTCTTTGAGGCCGTGTATTGATTATCGGCTTTTGAATAAAATCACGGTTAAATATCAATATCCGTTGCCACTGCTGACTGATTTGTTTGCTCGCATAAAGGGGGCCAAGTGGTTCTCTAAGATAGATCTCCGTGGGGCGTATAATTTGGTGCGAATTAAGCAGGGGGATGAGTGGAAAACCGCATTTAATACGCCCGAGGGCCACTTTGAGTATTTGGTGATGCCTTTTGGCCTTTCAAATGCCCCTTCAGTCTTTCAGTCCTTTATGCATGACATTTTCCGTGATTATTTGGATAAATTTATGATTGTGTATCTGGATGATATTCTGATTTTTTCGGATGACTGGGACTCTCATGTCCAGCAGGTCAGGAGGGTTTTTCAGGTTTTGCGGTCTAATTCCTTGTGTGTGAAGGGTTCTAAGTGCGTTTTTGGGGTGCAAAAGATTTCCTTCTTGGGATACATTTTTCCCCCTCTTCCATCGAGATGGATCCTGTCAAGGTTCAGGCTATTTGTGATTGGACGCAACCCTCTTCTCTTAAGAGTCTTCAGAAATTTTTGGGCTTTGCTAACTTTTATCGTCGATTTATTGCTGGTTTTTCTGATGTTGTTAAACCATTGACTGATTTGACTAAGAAGGGTGCTGATGTTGCTGATTGGTCCCCTGCTGCTGTGGAGGCCTTTCGGGAGCTTAAGCGCCGCTTTTCTTCCGCCCCTGTGTTGCGTCAGCCTGATGTTGCTCTTCCTTTTCAGGTTGAGGTCGACGCTTCTGAAATCGGAGCTGGGGCGGTTTTGTCGCAGAGAAGTTCCGACTGCTCCGTGATGAAACCTTGTGCTTTTTTTTCTCGTAAATTTTCGCCCGCCGAGCGGAATTATGATATTGGGAATCGGGAGCTTTTGGCCATGAAGTGGGCTTTTGAGGAGTGGCGTCATTGGCTTGAGGGGGCTAGACATCAGGTGGTGGTATTGACCGACCACAAAAATTTAATTTATCTTGAGTCCGCCAGACGCCTGAATCCTAGACAGGCGCGCTGGTCGTTGTTTTTCTCTCGGTTTAATTTTGTGGTGTCATACCTACCGGGTTCTAATAATGTTAAGGCGGATGCCCTTTCTAGGAGTTTTGAGCCTGACTCCCCTGGTAATTCTGAACCTACAGGTATCCTTAAGGATGGAGTGATATTGTCTGCCGTTTCTCCAGACCTGCGGCGGGCCTTGCAGGAGTTTCAGGCGGATAGACCTGATCGTTGCCCACCTGGTAGACTGTTTGTTCCTGATGATTGGACCAGTAAAGTCATTTCTGAGGTTCATTCTTCTGCGTTGGCAGGTCATCCTGGAATCTTTGGTACCAGGGATTTGGTGGCAAGGTCCTTCTGGTGGCCTTCCCTGTCACGAGATGTACGAGGCTTTGTGCAGTCTTGTGACGTTTGTGCTCGGGCCAAGCCTTGTTGTTCTCGGGCTAGTGGATTGTTGTTGCCCTTGCCTATTCCGAAGAGGCCTTGGACGCACATCTCGATGGATTTTATTTCGGATCTTCCTGTTTCTCAGAAGATGTCTGTCATCTGGGTGGTGTGTGACCGTTTCTCTAAGATGGTCCATTTGGTTCCCCTGCCTAAGTTGCCTTCTTCTTCCGAGTTGGTTCCTCTGTTTTTTCAAAATGTGGTTCGTTTGCATGGTATTCCGGAGAATATCGTTTCTGACAGAGGAACCCAATTCGTGTCTAGATTTTGGCGGGCATTCTGTGCTAGGATGGGCATAGATTTGTCTTTCTCGTCTGCTTTCCATCCTCAGACTAATGGCCAGACCGAGCGGACGAATCAGACCTTGGAGACATATTTGAGGTGTTTTGTGTCTGCGGATCAGGATGATTGGGTTGCTTTTTTGCCTTTAGCGGAGTTTGCCCTCAATAATCGGGCCAGCTCTGCCACCTTGGTGTCTCCTTTTTTCTGTAATTCGGGGTTTCATCCTCGATTTTCCTCCGGTCAGGTGGAGTCTTCGGATTGTCCTGGAGTGGATGCTGTGGTGGAGAGGTTGCATCAGATTTGGGGGCAGGTAGTGGACAATTTGAAGTTGTCCCAGGAGAAGACTCAGCTTTTTGCCAACCGCCGGCGTCGGGTTGGTCCTCGGCTTTGTGTCGGGGACTTGGTGTGGTTGTCTTCTCGTTTTGTCCCTATGAGGGTTTCTTCTCCTAAGTTTAAGCCTCGGTTCATCGGCCCGTACAAGATATTGGAGATTCTTAACCCTGTGTCCTTCCGTTTGGACCTCCCTGCATCTTTTTCTATTCATAATGTTTTTCATCGGTCATTATTGCGCAGGTATGAGGTACCGGTTGTGCCTTCCGTTGAGCCTCCTGCTCCGGTGTTGGTTGAGGGCGAGTTGGAGTACGTTGTGGAAAAAATCTTGGACTCCCGTGTTTCCAGACGGAAACTCCAGTATCTGGTCAAATGGAAGGGATACGGTCAGGAGGATAATGCTTGGGTGACTGCCTCTGATGTTCATGCCTCCGATCTGGTCCGTGCCTTTCATAGGGCTCATCCTGATCGCCCTGGTGGTTCTGGTGAGGGTTCGGTGCCCCCTCCTTGAGGGGGGGGGTACTGTTGTGAAATTGGATTTTGGGCTCCCCCGGTGGCCACTGGTGGAATTGAACTTGTGTGCATCATCCCCTCTGTTCACCTGTTCCCATCAGGATGTGGGAGTCGCTATTTAACCTTGCTCCTCTGTCATTTCCATGCCGGTCAACATTGTAATCAGAAGCCTTTCTGTGCATGTTCCTGCTTCTAGACAACTCCCAGCTAAGTCGGACTTTTGTCCTTGTTTGTTTTTTTGCATTTTGTTCCGGTTCGCAGCTGCAGTTTCGTTTCTGTGTCTGGAAAGCTCTTGTGATCTGGAATTGCCACTCTGATGTTATGAGTTAATACTAGAGTCTTAAAGTAATTTCAGGATGGTGTTTTGATAGGGTTTTCAGCTGACCACGAAAGTGCCCTTTCTGTCTTCCTGCTATCTAGTAAGCGGACCTCGATTTTGCTAAACCTATTTTCATACTACGTTTGTCATTTTCATCTATAATCACCGCCAATATATGTGGGGGCCTCTGTCTGCCTTTCGGGGAAATTTCTCTAGAGGTGAGCCAGGACTGTATTTTCCTCTGCCAGGATTAGTTAGTCCTCCGGCTGGCGCTGAGCGTCTAGGGATAAAACGTAGGCACGCTACCCGGCTATTGTTAGTTGTGCGGCAGGTTTAGTTCATGGTCAGTTTTAGTTTCCATCCCTCCAAGAGCTTGTTCTTATGTATGCTGGGCTATGTTCTCTTGTCATTGAGAACCATAACACATCCCAGAATATATTAGTATCCTGGGGCTCCGGGTGGGATGAGAGAAAACACTCCAGCTGATCAACAGTTCTATCATTAGAATCCAGTAATTTAAGCCAAAACAGATTCAATTTCCAAAGTATGCCATTATTAGGGTGTCCAAATTTAAGTTTAAGGATAATTGGGCTGTGGTCAGATATTCCCCTATTACCATGTTCAATACTGTCAACCCACATTGCCACCTTCTCGGAAACAAATATGTAATCTAAGCAGGAGAGGGTGTGTCTGGTAGATGAATGGCAGGTATATCCTTTCACCCCGGGGTGGCGCACTCTCCACAGATCTAGCCATCCACTTCCCTCCATAAACAAGGCTAGTTGGGAAGGGGCTTGTGAAGGAGGCTCCCCATTCGTCTCGTCACCCAGTCTCAGTCTATCTAGGCGATTATCCATAACCAGATTAAAGTCCTCCATGCAGATAACGCTAGCTTCCGGGAAGCCTAGAGCAAAGCTCAGTGCCTTCCGAAGAAGCGAGATGCCAGCCGAAGGGGGGTTGTAAACACACAGTATAACATATTCACAAGAGTTCATTAGAGCATGTACAAAGACAAAACGGCCTTCGGTGTCCCTTCTAGTTTCTCTAACCTCCCATCTAAAGTCCCTGTGAATGAACAGCGAAACCCCTCTAGAGTAGCTAGTGTGAAATGCGTGGGCGGACCACTGCACCCATGGTTTCTGTACACAGCGGACCGAGTCTCTAGTCAAATGTGTCTCCACCAGCGCCACCACGTGAGGGTGATTCCTCTTGATCTGAGAAAAGACCTTAATCTTTTTCCGAGGTGATTTAATACCCCGTACATTCCAGATCATGCAGACTACCTCAGACCCCATACCGATATTTCGAAATGTAATTAAGAAGTTAGGTCCGGGCTGAGACTGGGGACAACCCATACAAGGCAGGAGAACTGATGGCGGCGATTTCTACCTACAAAACAAATAAAACCAGAATAAAAACAGAAACAGAACGAAAACCAAACATTATAGGAGTAAAATCCTGTGCTCCTACTGACAAGCAAAAACGGGGATACCCTCGCTAGATTCAGCGTCCGGTATTGTTGTTAAGTGGGACGTCCACATAGAGAGCTCCAATATGAAATGATTAGCACAACTACATTAGGATTTTTTTGCATTGGACATCCCGTGGGTTCGCAGCCATTCAGTCGCCTCCTCCAGATCAGTGAAAAATACAGAGGTGCCATCGTGAACAACGCGCAAACGAGATGGATAAATCATGGAATATATAACATTTCGGACTCTGAGTTGTTTCTTTATAGCCATAAACCGTGCCCGCTGTTTCTGTAGTTCCATTGAGAAGTCTGGGAAGATTGAAATAGTAGCATTGTGAAATTTAATAGGGCTCTTCTGCCTCGCCAGGCGCAGGATAGTGTCTCTGTCTTTGCAGTTAAGGAGACGTGCCAAAAAGGGTCTCAGCGGAGCTCCAGGGGGGAGGGGTCTCGTAGGAACTCTATGGGCTCTTTCCACGGAGAAGGTTGAGGAGAATTCACCTCCCAGAGAGGTCTTGAGCCATTCCTCCAGAAATTCTTCAGGACGTTGACCCTCGGAGCGTTCCGGCAGACCAATAATACGGATATTATTCCGACGTAGTCTATTCTCCAGGTCATCCGCTTTTTGTTTCCAAGCATTAATGGAGCCAGCCACCTTTGTCAAGTTGGCCTCCATGGGAGGAATGATGTCCTCCACTTGTGACACTCTTGTCTCCACCTCTGTGATACATCCACCCATAGTTTGCATATCATGTCTCAGGCGGCCAACCTCAGTGTGCACATTCTCTATTTTTTCCGTAAGAGAAGATCTAGTTAAAGAGATGGCCTGCATTAATTGTTCAGAAGCTTGCTTGAGAGTCAGATCTTCTTGTTCACCCTCTTCAACACTGTCTGACAGGTGGCTTTTCCGTGGAGCCTGTGCAGGATTATTTCTAAGGGTTCGCCCTCCATTCAAATGTTCCTCTCTAGCAAATTTCTTCAATTTGTCAGCAGCTCCCGAACTCTTTGAGTGCTGCATTACTGACAGATGTGAAGGACAGCCGGATAATCAGGAAAACAAAAGAGGCAACTCCACTCACAGAGATGATAGAGTAATGCGAGTCCCGTATACAGAGCCTGGCAGGCAGCACAGAATGAACAGGATATTTATAGTGGCAATGGAGTTCATTAAACACAGCAGTGCCCAGTTGAGGTTAAATTTTGTACACTAGGGCAAGGAGGGGAGAGCCTGCAGCCCCCGCAGAGAAAGCAGCCAGGAGGGGAGCCAATCCCTCCAAGTCTTTAGCGCTGATAAGGATAGGTGACTGCCGAGTAAGGGGAGCACGGGGCCCAATTTCTCAGGGCACACTCCGATTATCCCCACAGCGTAGATCAGGATGTGTGCACACCCCCAGACAGCGCTTTAAGGATAGCGTTCAGCACCGCATCTCTTCTGATTAGGCGCGCGCTTATGAAATGACCGCCACCTCCCGCCGGTACCGCCGCCCAGCTCCCTCCAACCTCCGACGTACACAAGTCCAGCCACTCTCCACAGAGCCTCCCAGGCTCAGAAGGGTCCCAGCGGAGACGGAGGCCGGCGCCGCTCTGTGGTTCCTGAGCGCGTGTGTATAGAAAATGGCCGCCGCCTCGTGTGTGCCTCACCGCTCTCACTAGCTTTCAGGGATCTCCGCTCCCCTTCCTAAATAAAAACACACCAAAATTTACGCTTTTTCATCATACTGACTAACTAAAAAGTGATCAAAAAGTCTTAGGTAAAAAAGAAATAGTATAAATGAAAATGCCAAACTGTTCTACAAAAAAAGCCCTAATATGGCTAATTCGGCAAAAAAATAAAAAAAGTTTCAGTTCTCATAATATGATGCTGCAAAAATAAATTAATTTTTGTAAAATATTGTTTTTAATCTGTAAAAAGAGCAAAGCATAAAAAAAAAAAATCTAGTATCGCTGTAATCGTACTGACCCTACGAACAAATTAGTCTCATCTCTTTTACTGCCTGGTGAATGGTGGAAAAAAATAAAAACAATAATGGAATTGCTGGGTTTTGTTCATTCTGTGTCTGAAAAATCTGAATAAAAAGCGATTAAAAAATATTATGTACCTCAAAATGGTACAAAAAAATCTGCAACTCATCCTGCAAAAAATAAGCCCTGCTCTGCCCGCTAAAAAATAATAAAAAAAAACTTACTGCTCTCAGAATATGACAAAAAAAAAAAAACATTTTCACTGTGTGAAAGCAGCAAAAGTTGAAAAAAAACCCCATATTTTTTGGAGTATAAAACGCACTTTTATGATGCTCTGGGCCCGGAGTTGGGGATGTTGAGACGGCATATGGTGGCCACCATTCTTCTTCCAGGGTCAGCCTTCTCAGTCAGTGCAGGTGCAGAATGGAGGAAAGCTGAGATCTCCATTCGTGCCTGCCTCTACGCGATATCTCCAGGAAAATGGCCACGGTTGCGGCGCAGATGGAGCTCTCGGCCCGGACTTGATGATGTCACCTCTGGTCAACGGTGCTGCGCTCGCAGCAGCTCATTCCCCAGTGGTTTTCAGCCTTTTTTGGTCGCATCTTGGCACCGTCCATGATGAAAACTGTTTCTCCCCCAGACATGGATTACGGTGTGGGACAGAACGACCTACAGGTATGGTATATTGTAGTTTGTTTGTTTTTTTTTTTTACTTTATTCTAGAAGATCGAGGGCTTCAGTGAAATTAGGCTAGTTCTTAAGTATGGTTTAATTGAGATTATTAAAGGACTCTGTGTCAATTTTTCAATTGAAGGAATTTATTCTGGCTGTGTCTTTGTTTACAATACAGCTATAGGATTAGTAATGGGGAGGTGTCTTGTAGATACCTCTCCATTACTAAGCCGTGGGCTTGATGTCACCTGACAATACAAATTTGAAATCAACCCCACAAATATGAACCCCACTTGCCACCGCTAGAAGGCAAGTGGGAAGAGCCGGGCAAAGTGCCAGAATTGGCGCATCTTATGTATGTGCCTCTTCTGGGTAGCTGTGGGCTGCTATTTTTAGGCTGCGGGGGGGGGGGCAGTTTCCATTGCCCCTTACTAGCCTGAGAATACCAGCTCCCAGCTGTGAGCTTTAGCAAGACTGGTTGTCAAAAATGGGGGGGACATCATGCCATTTTTTTAATTATTTATTTACATATTTAAAAATAAGGCGTGGGTACCCCTCTATTCTTGATAACTAGCCTTGCTGAAGCTGACAGCTGAGGGTTGCAGCCCCCAGCTGTAAGATTTGCCTGGCTGGTTATAGAAAATACGGAGGAACCCACGCTGGGTTTTACATTAATTTAGCTATATTGCAGGTGCGGAATACCCCCATCATCCGCTCCTGCTGTCACTGTTATTAGCGGCAACAGGTGTAGGTTGATGGGAGTAATAGTCCAAAAAGCCCCCATCTGTTGTCATTGTTCTAACTTGAATATAACACTCATCATTCTCCTCTGCTCGATCACCAGCAGAGCAGGGGAGAATGCTAAAAGCCATTTTCAGCACCCGGCGCCAGCACTTGCTGTAGCGCTTCTTCCCCGGCGCCTATGCATGTCACACAGATGACATCCATGTGTGTTCTCCATGTGCACCCGTTCGGGATGTTTTGCCACCCATGCTGATGGTACAAAATGGACATGTCTATGTGTGTGACACACGGTCAGTGGAAACACACTGCCATGTGCACAGACCCATTCATTTGAATGGGTCTACATGTGTCAGTGTTTCGGGTACGTGTGAAAACTGTCACTACACGTATTGGAGACACATATGTGTGAAAGAGGCCCAAAGTTGAGGAGGGAGAGAACAGGGATTCTCATCTTCCTCTGCAGGGATGGATAGTGATTGGTGGAGGGAACTGTTACTGAGCTGCCTCCACCAATCACATATCTGTCTCTGCACACTATTTAATGTTGCAACTACCGTACTCACAAGTCCGAGATACTTTTAGGAAAGGTGAGCAAGCAACCCCCATCATCCTTGAGAATATACTGTATCAATGGGTATATTCTGAAGGATGATGGGGGTTCTAGCTATATTTAATAATAATAATAATAATAATAATAATAATAATAATAATCTTTATTTATATTGCGCCAACATATTCCACAGCGCTTTACAGTTAAACAGCTTCAAGCACAACAGTCATAAGTAACAGCGATAACAATAATATAATGATTAAAGCAAAATAAACCAACCCTGTTCGTGAGAGCTAACAATCTACAATGAGGTGGGGGAGATACAAAGTACAGGTGTGTATTTAAAATGATGTATTTACAATGAAGGTCCAACCATCTTCAGTGGGTGGGGGATAGTTTAAATATGCACTGTAATGTAGTGTACAAAGTGTTTATTGCAAATGTGACTACCACCTCCCTGATCTTTTAGAATACATCCATGTATACAGTAAGTGGGTGTATTCCTGAATATGTGGGGGGTGGTAGTCACAATATGCGATACTGCAGGCACTGTACTGTAATTCACAGATTCCCCCATAACAGAGCATCATCCACAGATAATATTTTTGGATTTTATTAAAGGTTTTTGCACACTTTTGGCTCAAAATATTTTTTTTCTTATTTTCCTCTCTAAAATCTAGGTGCGTCTTATAATCAGGTGCGTCTTATAAACCGAAAAATACAGTACATAAATCTGGCATTGCACCAACCCAAATAATAAATCCACCTTATCACTTATACCGCACGTGAACCTTGCACAAATAAAAATAAGATGGGTGTGTGGTCTAGGCACTGAGGGAAAAGGACATGTGCACACATCTCTCCTGCCACTAGACCAAAGGAGGGAGGAAAGGCTGAGGAATCACTGAGATTACCTGATGAGGAGTCCCTCTGGCCATTACACTGGACTTCCCCTGCTGGATTAAATGTGAGTGATAAGAGATGGATTTAAAAAAATCTTGGAGTTACAAATTCTCCACTACATAGCACAGGTGAGATATCTGATGCCAAAACCACCATGTTAGAGGATGCTGGCTGATAACAGCTATATCTCATGTACACCCCTACCTCACAACTTTGTAGTTGTTTACTCCAATGGAGTTCAAAACCACTCACAGCTCTCCCTGAGATTTCAGCTTCAAAAGATTTCGGAGTTTTAACCTAATTTTGTCCTGCCACTTTAAAAAAGGGCTATCCAGCATATACTCTGCCACCCCCCTGAATTCCTAATGTCTGGGACTTTCATGCACTCTCAGAAATAAGGTCTTTGGATGTTGTAACACAGACTGAGCCCCTGAGCTGTATGGAGAGAAATCTCTGAGTCACTCAGTGGCAGGCTGACTCACTGCTATCAGAAAGAGGAAGTTCTTGATAACATCTACAACAAAGGTGAACTTTTGAGTGACTGTGTGAAACTATAATTAAGAGCAAGAAAGAATAGAACCAGAAACACATGGGCCACTTGCACATTGAACAAGTCTGTAGGAACCTGTTCACACCACCAGAAAACTTGAAGACACAAAAGAGCGCAGTGAGGTCAAAAATACTCTGTTGTAAAAAAAATCACAGTAATCAGCAAGTGCTAGTCAAAAGATGTAAAGAAAACAGGGTATTTAGTTGATACGTTTTTTTGCAAAAAAATGTATACTAAGCTGCTCCACCAAATCGTCAAGGTATACCCTTATAGAGCAGTCCTAACTAATGTATAGAATCCCTATCTGATGTATTTAAAACCTGATCATCTGTATAATACCTGTATAAGCAGGGTTCAGAGAAGGACTATCCATGTGGACTAATCAACTAACTAATCAACATCAACTAAATACCCTGTTTTCTTTACATCTTTTGACTAGCACTTGCTGATTACTGTGATTTTTTTTACAACAGAGTATTTTTGACCTCACTGCGCTATTTTGTGTCTTCAAGTTTTCTGGTGGTGTGAACAGGTTCCTACAGACTTGTTCAATGTGCAAGTGGCCCATGTGTTTCTGGTTCTATAATTGTTCTCTTGTTTCTACAAGACTGGGGAGTCCACCACTCCTCTGTGGGTCATTTGCATTTAACTGCTCCATCCTGCATGTCCACATGGATAGTCCTTCTCTGAACCCTGCTTATACAGGTATTATACAGATGATCAGGTTTTAAATACATCAGATAGGGATTCTATACATTAGTTAGGACTGCTCTATAAGGGTATACCTTGACGATTTGGTGGAGCAGCTTAGTATACATTTTTTTGCAAAAAAACGTATCAACTAAATACCCTGTTTTCTTTACATCTTTTGACTAGCACTTGCTGATTTCTGTGATTTTTTTTTTTACAACAGAGTATTTTTGACCTCACTGCGCTCTTTTGTGTCTTCTTATAATTAAGAGCAGAAAAAAGCACAGAGGAATATTAAAGGGTCCTGTTTGTTTTTGATCTGGAACTGTTAACCCATGTCTCAAGCTCCTGGGGATACACTCCTCATGTGAGATATTACATGACTGCCATATACTGCCATTCCTTGGATCCTACTGAGCATTATCCCAGAGATGTTTCCTGTTACTAAATTCACTTGGTAAAAATCATCTGTCTCCATGCATGATGTTCAATTCACAATTATGATTGTTTAACCCTCTCTGAATGCCCAAGTAGTGTTCACAACTCTCCCGTATAAATATGCATTTACAATGGTCCGCACAAACAAAGAACGGGCGAAAAGTATTACAAGAAGCATCTCTACCAGCCTGAACACTACCCCTCAAGGAGAGTTAGACAAATTTCTGATGAAAAGGCCGGATGCTCTCCTGTCCCCTGATAAATCACTGGCGCCGAGCTCAGAGCCATCTACTCATATCGATAACTCGGATATAAGCCCGGATGAATCCGATTGTGAATCTAAGGTGGAGGAATCAGTCCCTATTTCTCGAACCTTCATGGAAAAACTTTTAGCCACAAATATGAAGCCCTTAATCAAGGAGATAGCTGGTCTCAGGTCTGATATGAAACATATAAGGCATAGAGTGGAGGCTCTCATACTGAATTGATTGATGCCACTTACACCCTGGGAGATCATGTCCTCGTCCACCAACATCATCTCATTACTGTTTTTCTGACCATGGAAGACCAGGAAAGCAGGACAAAGAATGTACGGTTGAGAGACATACCAGAATCCTTTGCCCCAGAATCCCTCAACAAAGTCTCCAAGGAAATATTTCCTCTATCCTAGGACCGGATAGAGCAGACACCATTGTCATTGAAAAGGGCCACAGGGCTCTCGGACTGAATCCCGAATCTACCAAGCCTCCTAGAGACATAATTTGCGGAGTTCTCAACTATCTAGATGCCACAGCAATCTTGACAGGGGCTAGAGAGCAATTTCCCTTCACCTATGGAGATACAAATTTCCAAATTTTCCAAGATATCTCCTCCAAAACCTTGGCTAAGAGGAGGCTGCTGAAGCCACTGACAGATGTGCTAGTGGCTATAGGTTTGAGGTTTAAATGGCTTTTCCCTTTCGGCATCGGGATCACTAAAGAGGGTCGCCAGATTAGCATTCGCACCCCTGAGGACTTGAAGAAATCTTGGGAGCCATTACAAATCAATCCTATCCCTATACCTTTGTGGATGCCTCTTGATCTTGGGTTGAACATTCCGCGACTTGCTAAACCAGCAGAGTGGTCCGCTAAAAACAAATCTGCCTCTCCGAAAGCCAAGAAAAACTCTTCCAAATGCCACTTCACCTGAGGCTACTACTCTCAGGTCTTGATGGGACTGTGACTGCTCCATGTTGTTGTTCTATATGATAGAGGCTACAGATAGGTTATTGTTTGGTCAGTTGTCGGTCTGTTGCCCCTCCTTTTCTTCCATCCCTCTACTGACTACAGATGGTTCTTAACTACTTGGAGCACCTTTCTCAGCTCTTTTACGAGCTTCTCTTTCTTGACGTTTCCACTTTCACTGTTTCTCCTCCTCCTTTCCTATCCTACCTGCACTGATCAACCTGTTTTTTCGATTCCTTCTTATATGAGAGATGGGGATGGGACAGCTGGCTAGAAGGCATGGACTATTGATCATAGTTACATAGTTACATAGTTACATAGTTATTAAGGTTGAAGGAAGACTTTAAGTCCATCTAGTTCAACCCATAGCCTAACCTAACATGCCCTAACATGTTGATCCAGGGGAAGGCAAAAAAAACCCATGTGGTAAGAGTAAGCTCCATCATGGGGAAAAAAATTCCTTCCCGACCCCACATACGGCAATCAGACTAGTTCCCTGAAGTACTTCTGGGGCAATAAGTTCCAATTGTATTACCCCTAGGGCTTTCAATGTATCATTAACTTTTGACCAGAAATATTGACGTTTCTGACATGCCCAGAATATGTGAGTTAATGTGCCTCTCGATGTTCCGCATCTCTAGCATAGAGGGAACTCGGCTAAGCACAGATGAAAGAGATTCTCTGGTGTGTAATACCACCTTGATAGAATTTTGTATGCAGTTTCCTGAAGCAGGATGCATGTAGAGAAGCCATGTGAGTTGGAGCACACATTTATCTTTCTTGTGGTGATAGGGTGCTGTTAAGTTCACCTTCCCAAGAATGGAGAAATAGTGGGGTAGTGTTTAATTTAGAGTTTATAAGATTAATGTAAAGATGAGTCTCGGGATAGATATTTTCTTTAGTAATTCCAACCAAAGCCACTGGGAGCGGGAGTGGTCAGTTTTTTGATCTGCTTCATAAAATGTGTCACATGTATTTTTTTAAGATAATTAGTTGGGCATTTTGTAGCTTCTAAGGCCCACAAGTTAATGCAAGGTATTTTGTCATTCAAAAGATGGGAAATTGGCTTGTTTGGGAGAGAAGTCCGGAGCCCATAGGGATCTGTAAAATCCAGGTTAAAAATGTATGGGATAAGGCCAAGTAGTATTTTATCCAGAAAGTAGCATGTAGGCGGGTGGTTTGGAATCAATAAACGTCTGATTAATAAAGTTGATGAGAGGATCTCATCAAAGCTAACTTCTGAAAGGGGGTATGTTGTCCATACCAGCTTTTTCACCTCGCAACCTAGGAATTGCATTTTGATGAGTGCTTGAATACCTTGGTCTGCTAGGTGAGTAAGTTTTAACCATCTAGTCAGACGTATAGCCTGATAGTAGCAGAACAAATCAGGGAGACCCAAGCCTCCAGCCTGTTTCGGGAAGATCAGCGTCTTAAAAAGACAGTCGAGCTTTTTTAAACTTCCAAACGAACTTAGCAATGATTTGATTTAGGGAATGATAAATGGATTTTGGTAGAGAGATTGGGACCATGTTCACTACAAAAAAGATTTTGGGAAGGATATACGATTTGATTACGTTAATCGTACCAAACCAGCACAAAAATGGAAGATCAAAGGAATTTAGGAGGTTCCTGATTTTCCCCAAAAGGGGAATAAAGTTATGTTGGAAGAGGGAGCGTGGATCATCGGTGATAAAAATCCACAAATATTTAAGGGTCAACCAAATTAAAAGAGTTCAGTTTGTTTAAGAGGCTCCACATGCCATTAGATGCATCCAGATTTCGGTGTAGAGTTAAATTCAGATCACCCCCCCAAAATCAAAAGTCCTTCCATGAACGAGGCAAGAGTGTCCATAGTTGTAGACAACCACTGTGTCTGTCCCTGATTCGGGGTGTAAAGATTTCCAAATGTGATCAGTGTATTGGCTAAGAAGCCTTTCACAAAGATGTACCTACTCTCCGAATCTGTGAGGCAGTCTTTCAGAGTAAAGGGGAATCCCTTCTTGAAAACTATACTAACCCCTTTAGAAGCTGAGGAAGAGCAACTGTTAAACCAGGTTGTATATGGGGAGAAAGAGGTATTAGGAGCCCTACCCATCTTAAAGTGGGTTTCTTGGAGGAAAAGGACGTGTGAGTGATTTTTCCGCAAAAGGGAAATTATCTAGCTACGCTTGTCTGGTGCATTCATAACTTTCCCATTAAAGGACGCCACAGTGGTCGAGTCTCCCAGATTTAGTTCAGCCATAGACATGAAAGCCATCAATACTCGCTGCCATAGGTATACACCTGTAGTAAAATAATATCAGAATCAACACATAACTATATACATAAACATTCTCATCTTCAGCAGGGGGGTTGTTAAATTATTATAGATAACATTGTGAACCCAAGTAGTGGTCAAAATCAGTTAATAGAAGTAACAAAACCATAAGAATTTAATCTCTGGGAAAATATATTTCCCATTCCAAAAGGTAGAGGCTCGAAATAGTCTGGGTGAAATGGTGGATGAGGATGAGGAAAAAGCCAATATGCTAAATGACTTTTTTTCATCAGTATTTACAAAAGAAAATCCCATGACAGCCAATATGACTAGTGATAATAATTCCCAATTTAATGTTACCTGCTTAACCCAGCAGGAAGTACGGCAGCGTCTAAAAATCACAAAAATTTACAAATCTCCGGGCCCGGATGGGATACACCCCCGAGTACTGCAGGAATTAAGTACAGTCATTGATAGACCATTATTTTTAATCTTTAAAGAGTCCATAATAACAGGGTCTGTACCACAGGACTGGCGTATAGCAAATGTGGTGCCAATATTCAAAACGGGGACAAAAACTGAACTCAGAAATTATAGGCCAGTAAGTTTAACCTCTACTGTGGGTAAGATCCTGGAGGGCATTCTAAGGGATGCTATACTGGAGTATCTGAAGAGGAATAACCTCATGACCCAGTATCAGCACGGGTTTACTAGGGACCGTTCATGTCAGACTAATTTGATCAGCTTCTATGAAGAGGTAAGTTCCGGACTGGACCAAGGGAGCCCAGTGGATGTAGTGTATATGGACTTTTCAACAGCTTTTGATACGGTGCCACACAAAAGGTTGATACATAAAATGAGAATAATGGGGATAGGGGAAAATATGTGCAAGTGGGTTGAGAGTTGGCTCAGGGATAGGAAACAAAGAGTGGTTATTAATGGAGCACACTCGGACTGGGTCACGGTTAGTAGTGGGGTACCACAGGGGTCAGTATTGGGCCCTCTTCTTTTTACGCGAAAAAAGCAGTACTAAATAACTATTTGGAATATTCCAACAAGATCCCACCAGTATAATAGGAACACAGCTATAGTAGGAATTAAAACTTAACCTTTATTTTAAAGGGATTTAAAATATCAAAAAACAAAAAAACAAAAACACCTCAAACAAGTACCAATTGATACAGCCTGTATGGTAGTGTGTCAACTAATGGCACTAATAGATTATGATTGGAACTTTGGTTCTACTTGTAACGTACACTGTCCCAAACATATAGGATACCTGTAATCAGTACGTGCAGAAACGAATCAGGTAATCCTATTATATAGATATCAACAAGTATCAAAAAAGTATCAAACATTCAATACTTAAACAGGCGGGATGAAAACAAGATACAGTGAAAATCATAAGAATTAAAACAGGAATGATCTCACCAATTGCCACAGACCAGGTAAATGATGCCCATGATTCACTGAAGCGGAGAGTTCCATATGTCAGCGATGTCGGGAGACAATACCCTGTCAGTCCCTATTGGGCTATCAATAAACCTGCGTCCCAGACTCCCGCCCTTACAAGGGCAGTCCACAGCTACCCCTGAGCAAAGTCATGCCCTGCACTCTCCCTATTGAAGTGTCCCGACGCGTTTCTTTGCAGGCCTCATCATCAGGGGACTTGCCTGCTTGGGAGATTAAAGTGCACGAGTGCTATGAGAAGGACAAAAGAACCTGCCACCCTCCTTGCTGTATTAGAGAGAGTGGGAGGAGTCATGAGGTCCACATTATATAGTGAAATGGCGGACATGATTAGCCAATCGGATATTCAGACCCCAAACATGTGATCAAAAGATATGGGTCCTTGCTATGTGCGGCGATATTAATGGTAAAAACCATTAATCAAAAGAGAAACCAGAGGCAAAACTACCCATAGGTCACTGCAGTCAAAGTTACCTGTCAGGGAACCGCAGGAAAATCACCGCACTGGTGCCGATGAGATGATCCGTACATGCGCTCTCTGTTAGTGGCGGAAGTTATCGTAACCAGGATACCAGGACGCCAAGTCGCGTCAGGACCCGACAACTTCCGGTTTCCACAGGAGTGATTGTTGCTAGGACGCTCAAGCGCTATACTCTATAGAGCGCTCAGGCGTCACAAAAAAGCCGATGGAGCGCCCGAAACTCGCCGATCCATCGGCGAAAAGAGGACGCTGTAGCGTCATATAATGAACGCAGCAATGTAATATATAAGAAGCAATATTTATAAGGACACTCAGGCCCTGAATCCCAACAAACTATCAAAAACATTACACCGTAAAGCTCATACAGTACAGATGGCTATTTCTGGTTATGGAATAATTGGTATTGTTAAGATATCATATGTTAGAGCCCAGAAAAAATACAATTGTAACAAGATTAGTGGTATGTTATGGCGCATACAGCGCCTTATTACATTAATGCGTTACCACCAAAACTATGCGATGCTACAATTAATAAAGATATTATCGCCTCTAGTATCAAGACACGAAGAGAGCCACTTTATGTCTGAGAGTCTCACATCAGGCCACCAAATATGAATAATGATAACAAGTAATATAAATACAATTGAAAATAAGAGGTGACAAAAGGGATTTAAAAAGGCTTCATAAACATGTAAACTGATATTAGGACTATAGATAAGGGAGGGAAAAAGGGAGGGTATTGGCAGAAACAGGTCTACAGAAAACATCCATAATTGATTTGGTCATTAAGACCATGCGGTGAAATGGTGTTCAGATAAAAAATCCATTTTGCCTCTTTTTTTAGGAGCAACTGATCCCAGTTGCCTCCTCGAATGGGCATGGTCACCTTTTCTATGCCCATAAACTGCAGATGATTGACTTGTCCATTATGTAACTGGTTCACGTGTCGGGACACAGGTGTATCCCTATTGTGTAGCACGTCGCCCACATGTTCCCCAATTCTCTTTTTGAATTCCCTGATGGTTTTACCTATATATTCCATGCCGCAAGAACAAGAGACCCTATAGATGACCCCTTTCGTGCTGCAGTTAATAAACTGCTTAATGGCATACTCTTTACCGGTCACATTGCTTACAAAGAACTTGTCAACATGGACATACTGGCACACTGAACAATGTCCACACCTATGACACCCCACAACATTGCTTCTAAGCCACGTGTCCCTGGCCGGATTGGAAAAATGACTATGGACAATCCTGTCCTGCAGGGATCTAGACTTTTTATATGTGATGGTAGGGACATCCCCCAGATGATCCGAGATTTCAGGATCCATCTGGAGAATCGACCAATGTCTTTTGAGAATGTCCCTGACTCGATTGGCCCCGTTGTCATAGGTGGTAATGAACCGTACGGAGGAATCATCCTGTTTCTTCGAGACGGGGTTCAACAGTTCACTGCGGTTCCTCCCCTTTGCCTCCTGGTATGCTTTATTGAGAACCCCCTGTGGGTAACCTCTAGCCAAAAAACGCTCTCTCAAATCACGGGACTGCATCTCAAAGGTACAATTTTTTGTGCAGTTTCTCCGGATTCGGAGGTATTGCCCTTTCGGGATACCTCGTTTTAGGTGTGCAGGGTGATGACTTTCCCAATGGAGTAGCGAATTAGTGGCTGTCGGTTTTCTAAATGTGGAGGTGAGCAGTTCTCCACTTTCCCCCTTTGTAATCAGAATGTCCAAAAAAGGTAAAGAGCGGGTTTCAAAAACGGAAGTAAAGGAGAGACCAATGTCATTGTGATTCAATGAATGTACAAAAGTAATAAATTCCTCCTCTGTGCCCCGCCAAACGATCAGAATGTCGTCAATGTATCTTGCCCATAATTCGGACACAAGATACAGAGACGAATCATTTTCCTCATATTTACCACCCAACACCAGGGTCTCCTCCCACCAGCCGAGGAAGAGGTTGGCATAGGCCGGGGCACAAGGGCTGCCCATGGCCGTCCCCCTCAGCTGGTGGTAGGTCTTGCCATCAAAAACAAAATGGTTGTGGGTAAGGCAGAACCGGAGAAGTTTTAACACAAAGCAGTTATGTTGGTGGAACTGCTGGCCTCTAGTACTAAGAAAATACCGTACTGCCTCTAGGCCTCTATTATGGGGGATGGAGGAATACAGGGCCTCCACATCGATACTTGCCAAGGAAGATTCCAAGTCAATGGTGAGGCCCTCTATTCGTCGTAAAAGATCAGGAGTATCTTTGACGAACGATTGTAGTGCCGACACAAAAGGTGATAAAACCCGATCAAGATAGATACCTGCATTTTGGCAAAGACTATCGACCCTTGATACAATGGGCCTACCCTTCAAAGGGTGTAGGCCCTTATGTATCTTGGGCAGACTGTAAAATGTCGCAGTTACTGGACATTTAGGTAAGATGAAATCGAACTCAGTCTTATTAATGATCCCGTCACTCAAGCCCTCCTGTAAGATTATTCGTAATTCAGCGCAGTATTCATTTGTGGGATTATGCGGAAGAATCTCATATGTAGTTCTATCTGCCAGTATAGATTGGCACATGTCACGATATTCCTTAACACCGAGTATTACGATATTGCCCCCTTTATCAGAGGGCTTTACTACAATACTGGTATTCTTTTCTAATCGTTTGACAGCTTCCATTTCTTGTTTAGAGCAGTTAAAATTACACTGTATATGGCTTTGAGATAGCTCCCTTAATTCTGCAGTGACAAGATTCGAGAAAATATCAATAGCTGAGAGGTCACCCGTGTTAGGTGGCATTTTGGTGCTTTTTGCTTTCAACTGTGTGAAGGGTCCCATACCTTGGGAATTGGGTTCAATATCCCCAATACTGTTTAGTAATCTCACATCAGGTAACATATCCACTGGAATGCCTAGGTCATCACATAAACGCGAGTCCTGTTTATTAAAAAAATTTTTCCATCTCAGCTTACGCAGAAACAAATTAAGGTCTTTTACCGCCCGGAACAAATCAAAGTCAGTACTGGGAACAAATGAGAGTCCTTTGCTCAGGACCGCCATTTCCCAGTTATCAATATACTGATCAGACAGATTGATTATTTGTATGTTAGATCCAGACTGTGTAGAGGAGATGTCCTTCCCTACAATAGAGCTAGGAGGGAATCTACTTATTATTTTCTCCCTTGAGCTAGTCGACTTCTGAGGGGGTAGGCCTGATCTAAAAAACCCCCACTTTGTATATTGTCTACCCTATCTGTGGCTCCTCTAGCCCCACGACCCCTACCCCTGCCTCGATTTCTCCCCCTATAAGATCTAGTTCTATTTTCTGATTCAGAGAACTCGGTATCGGTGGAGGATAAATCTGTTTCTCTATCCTGCGGGGTAGTTCTCGGAGTCAGCACTAGATATGCCTTGTTGTCCTTGAAATCCTGAATGTCTCTCAGGTACTGGCGGTGCTTTCTCTCCTTCAGGTGGTATTGGAACCGCTCTATGTGTGTCTGGAGTTTAGTTTCTTTAACAACAAAATCTGTTTCTGTAGCAAATTTCTTTGTAATCTCTATATGTTCCCTAAGTTTATCGTTAAGGGCGGATAGTGTAACTTTTTCTTCTTCTAATAGTAACTGCATAAATCGTAGGGAACTATCAGTTGCCTCTCTCTCCCACTTATGAGTGAAAGCAGGGTTTTTATGTCTGCTGCCGGCTGACAAATTAATCCTAAGGCCCCGCGGGACACACATAGAGCGGTTCCAATACCAAGCAATGTTGTGGGGTGTCATAGGTGTGGACATTGTTCAGTGTGCCAGTATGTCCATGTTGACAAGTTCTTTGTAAGCAATGTGACCGGTAAAGAGTATGCCATTAAGCAGTTTATTAACTGCAGCACGAAAGGGGTCATCTATAGGGTCTCTTGTTCTTGCGGCATGGAATATATAGGTAAAACCATCAGGGAATTCAAAAAGAGAATTGGGGAACATGTGGGCGACGTGCTACACAATAGGGATACACCTGTGTCCCGACACGTGAACCAGTTACATAATGGACAAGTCAATCATCTGCAGTTTATGGGCATAGAAAAGGTGACCATGCCCATTCGAGGAGGCAACTGGGATCAGTTGCTCCTAAAAAAAGAGGCAAAATGGATTTTTTATCTGAACACCATTTCACCGCATGGTCTTAATGACCAAATCAATTATGGATGTTTTCTGTAGACCTGTTTCTGCCAATACCCTCCCTTTTTCCCTCCCTTATCTATAGTCCTAATATCAGTTTACATGTTTATGAAGCCTTTTTAAATCCCTTTTGTCACCTCTTATTTTCAATTGTATTTATATTACTTGTTATCATTATTCATATTTGGTGGCCTGATGTGAGACTCTCAGACATAAAGTGGCTCTCTTCGTGTCTTGATACTAGAGGCGATAATATCTTTATTAATTGTAGCATCGCATAGTTTTGGTGGTAACGCATTAATGTAATAAGGCGCTGTATGCGCCATAACATACCACTAATCTTGTTACAATTGTATTTTTTCTGGGCTCTAACATATGATATCTTAACAATACCAATTATTCCATAACCAGAAATAGCCATCTGTACTGTATGAGCTTTACGGTGTAATGTTTTTGATAGTTTGTTGGGATTCAGGGCCTGAGTGTCCTTATAAATATTGCTTCTTATATATTACATTGCTGCGTTCATTATATGACGCTACAGCGTCCTCTTTTCGCCGATGGATCGGCGAGTTTCGGGCGCTCCATCGGCTTTTTTGTGACGCCTGAGCGCTCTATAGAGTATAGCGCTTGAGCGTCCTAGCAACAATCACTCCTGTGGAAACCGGAAGTTGTCGGGTCCTGACGCGACTTGGCGTCCTGGTATCCTGGTTACGATAACTTCCGCCACTAACAGAGAGCGCATGTACGGATCATCTCATCGGCACCAGTGCGGTGATTTTCCTGCGGTTCCCTGACAGGTAACTTTGACTGCAGTGACCTATGGGTAGTTTTGCCTCTGGTTTCTCTTTTGATTAATGGTTTTTACCATTAATATCGCCGCACATAGCAAGGACCCATATCTTTTGATCACATGTTTGGGGTCTGAATATCCGATTGGCTAATCATGTCCGCCATTTCACTATATAATGTGGACCTCATGACTCCTCCCACTCTCTCTAATACAGCAAGGAGGGTGGCAGGTTCTTTTGTCCTTCTCATAGCACTCGTGCACTTTAATCTCCCAAGCAGGCAAGTCCCCTGATGATGAGGCCTGCAAAGAAACGCGTCGGGACACTTCAATAGGGAGAGTGCAGGGCATGACTTTGCTCAGGGGTAGCTGTGGACTGCCCTTGTAAGGGCGGGAGTCTGGGACGCAGGTTTATTGATAGCCCAATAGGGACTGACAGGGTATTGTCTCCCGACATCGCTGACATATGGAACTCTCCGCTTCAGTGAATCATGGGCATCATTTACCTGGTCTGTGGCAATTGGTGAGATCATTCCTGTTTTAATTCTTATGATTTTCACTGTATCTTGTTTTCATCCCGCCTGTTTAAGTATTGAATGTTTGATACTTTTTTGATACTTGTTGATATCTATATAATAGGATTACCTGATTCGTTTCTGCACGTACTGATTACAGGTATCCTATATGTTTGGGACAGTGTACGTTACAAGTAGAACCAAAGTTCCAATCATAATCTATTAGTGCCATTAGTTGACACACTACCATACAGGCTGTATCAATTGGTACTTGTTTGAGGTGTTTTTGCTCCCCCTCTTCTTTTTAACATATTTATTAATGACCTTGTAGGGGGCATTCCGAGTAGAATTTCAATATTTGCAGATGACACTAAACTCTGCAGGGTAATCAATACAGGGGAGGACAATTTTATATTACATGCTGATTTATGTAAACTAGAAGCTTGGGCTGATAAATGGCAAATGAGCTTTAATGGGGATAAATGTAAGGTCATGCACTTGGGTAGAAGTAATAAGATGTATAACTATGTGCTTAATTCTAAAACTCTGGGCAAAACCGTCAATGAAAAAGACCTGGGTGTATGGGTGGATGACAAACTAATATTCAGTGGCCAGTGTCAGGCAGCTGCTACAAAGGCAAATAAAATAATGGGATGCATTAAAAGAGGCATAGATGCTCATGAGGGGAACATAATTTTACCTCTATACAAGTCACTAGTGCGACCACACTTAGAATACTGTGCACAGTTCTGGTCTCCGGTGTATAAGAAAGACATAGCTGAACTGGAGCGGGTGCAGAGAAGAGCAACCAAGGTTATTAGAGGACTGGGGGGTCTGCCATACCCAGATAGGTTATTACACTTGGGGCTATTTAGTTTGGAAAAAAGAAGACTAAGGGGTGATCTTATGTTAGTAGTGTAGCGTCCGGTGGTTTCGTCAAACTCAATTTGACAGGTGGACACGCCCCTATCAAAGTGTATCAAAGTGTGTAACCCCTCCCCTCTCCTTGTCTTCTAACAGCAGCTGTGTGGCAGCTCCCCCTCCCTTTTTATATAGTTTAATTTGTTAATACGGTGAATATTATCCCAGTAATTGTTTTATATTAGAGTTTTATATTTATATGTGATTTATAATGCACACATTATGTATGTGGGCATGTTACAACATGAATGTTATCCCCGGGGCATGTTACAACATGAATGTTATCCCCGCAGCTGTCCTCCTTGTCTTCTAACAGCAGCTGTGTGCCTGCTCCCCCTCCATTTTAATATAGTTTTATATTATTATCGCTGTATTTGATACAGTGTTTATTATCCCAGTAATTGTTTTATATTAGTTGATTATATGCTATATTAAGTAGCCTTATTTGATAATCCGCTGGTAGGGAGAGTGAGGTTGTGTTTCTACGGTATTATTCTGCTGTGAGCTTGAAGTCTGGATACTATAACTGCTAACACATGCTAAGATTTTCAGGGCTGGAGATACAAAACATTCCACTAGCTAGCAGCTGTTAAAATGTATCTGTACCGATCACTAACTAGGTGTCAGGGTGTGTGTGTTAAGAGGTGTTTACCAAATATGTGAAACTTCTTACAAAATAATATGTTGTTACAAGTCATTTATCCGCTATAAGATGTGCTTCTGACATTTTCATAAACCTATAGCCCCAATAATATTTATTTGGCGCGCAGATAATTAATTAAAAACGGATAAAATGTGTTAAATAGACTAATTAAAATCGCATAAACCGTGTTAAATAGACATTACACCAAAATCATAGCGAATCAAAATGTATTAAATTGATTACTGATACGCTTCCAACAAGTTGATAATAATATCAAAAGTGTATAAAAGCGCATAAAGCGTGTTAAATAGACATTACACCAAAATCACAGCGAATCAAAATGTATTAAATTGATTACTGATACGCTTCCAACAAGTTGATAATAATATCAAAAGTGTATAAAAGCGCATAAAGCGTGTTAAATAGACATTACACCAAAATCACAGCGAATCAAAATGTATTAAATTGATTACTGATACGCGTCCAACAAGTTGATAATAATATCAAAAGTGTATAAAATCGCATAAAGCGTGTTAAATAGACATTACACCAAAAGCATAGCGAATCAAAATGTATTAAATTGATTACTGATACGCTTCCAACAAGTTGATAATAATATCAAAAGTGTATAAAATCGCATAAAGCGTGTTAAATAGACACTACACCAAAATCATAGCGAACCAAAATGTATTAAATTGATTACTGATACGCTTCCAACAAGTTGATAATAATATCAAAAGTGTATAAAAGCGCATAAAGCGTGTTAAATAGACATTACACCAAAATCACAGCGAATCAAAATGTATTAAATTGATTACTGATACGCGTCCAACAAGTTGATAATAATATCAAAAGTGTATAAAATCGCATAAAGCGTGTTAAATAGACATTACAACAAAATCATAGCGAATCAAAGTGTATTAAATTGATTACTGATATGCGTCCAACAAGTTGATAATAATATCAAAAGTGTATAAAATCGCATAAAGCGTGTTAAATAGACATTACACCAAAATCACAGCGAATCAAAATGTATTAAATTGATTACTGATACGCGTCCAACAAGTTGATAATAATATCAAAAGTGTATAAAATCGCATAAAGCGTGTTAAATAGACATTACACCAAAATCACAGCGAATCAAAATGTATTAAATTGATTACTGATACGCTTCCAACAAGTTGATAATAATATCAAAAGTGTATAAAATCGCATAAAGCGTGTTAAATAGACATTACAACAAAATCATAGCGAATCAAAGTGTATTAAATTGATTACTGATATGCGTCCAACAAGTTGATAATAATATCAAAAGTGTATAAAATCGCATAAAGCGTGTTAAATAGACATTACACCAAAATCACAGCGAATCAAAATGTATTAAATTGATTACTGATACGCGTCCAACAAGTTGATAATAATATCAAAAGTGTATAAAATCGCATAAAGCGTGTTAAATAGACATTACAACAAAATCATAGCGAATCAAAGTGTATTAAATTGATTACTGATATGCGTCCAACAAGTTGATAATAATATCAAAAGTGTATAAAATCGCATAAAGCGTGTTAAATAGACACTACACCAAAATCATAGCGAAAGAATAATATCAAAAGTGTATAAAATCGCATAAAGCGTGTTAAATAGACATTACAACAAAATCATAGCGAATCAAAATGTATTAAATTGATTACTGATACGCGTCCAACAAGTTGATAATAATATCAAAAGTGTATAAAATCGCATAAAGCGTGTTAAATAGACACTACACCAAAATCATAGCGAAAGAATAATATCAAAAGTGTATAAAATCGCATAAAGCGTGTTAAATAGACACTACACCAAAATCATAGCGAACCAAAATGTATTAAATTGATTACTGATACGCTTCCAACAAGTTGATAATAATATCAAAAGTGTATAAAAGCGCATAAAGCGTGTTAAATAGACATTACACCAAAATCACAGCGAACCAAAATGTATTAAATTGATTACTGATACGCGTCCAACAAGTTGATAATAATATCAAAAGTGTATAAAATCGCATAAAGCGTGTTAAATAGACATTACAACAAAATCATAGTGAATCAAAATGTATTAAATTGATTACTGATACGCGTCCAACAAGTTGATAATAATATCAAAAGTGTATAAAATCGCATAAAGCGTGTTAAATAGACATTACAACAAAATCATAGCGAATCAAAATGTATTAAATTGATTACTGATACGCGTCCAACAAGTTGATAATAATATCAAAAGTGTATAAAATCGCATAAAGCGTGTTAAATAGACATTACACCAAAATCACAGCGAATCAAAATGTATTAAATTGATTACTGATACGCTTCCAACAAGTTGATAATAATATCAAAAGTGTATAAAATCGCATAAACCGTGTTAAATAGACATTACACCAAAATCATAGCGAATCAAAATGTATTAAATTGATTACTGACACGCTTCCAACAAGTTGATAATAATATCAAAAGTGTATAAAATCGCATAAAGCGTGTTAAATAGACACTACACCAAAATCATAGCGAATCAAAATGTATTAAATTGATTACTGATACGCTTCCAACAAGTTGATAATAATACCAAAAGTGTACCAATAATATTTATTCTCTTTTTATTGACATTTTCATAAACCTATAGCGCCAATAATATTTATTTGTTTTAAAGAAAAAAGCACATGCTCAAAGGTATAGAAACTCCACCAAACAGAGTTATTTAAGTTACAAAAGTTTATTTCCACATAAAGGCACTACACACATTTAAAATCATTTAAAATTACTCCCAAGAGTAAATAGCTCCAAATGTTTTTGTAATTTGTACAGAATACACCTAGTATACAGAATGTTATCTATAATTAACAAAGCTGCTGCACAAATTTCTATTAATGGTACTGCACATGCTGCATATCTATAATCCTGTATAACTTTCAGTCCTATTTATAGGGTCCTATTTACTGAAATTTATACAGGATTATAGATATGCAGCATGTGCAGTACCATTAATAGAAATTTGTGCAGCAGCTTTGTTAATTATAGATAACATTCTGTATACTAGGTGTATTCTGTACAAATTACAAAAACATTTGGAGCTATTTACTCTTGGGAGTAATTTTAAATGATTTTAAATGTGTGTAGTGCCTTTATGTGGAAATAAACTTTTGTAACTTAAATAACTCTGTTTGGTGGAGTTCCTATACCTTTGAGCATGTGCTTTTTTCTTTAAAACTATGATATGTACTATACATGCTTGGTGGTGAACCCACACTATTTATTACATTATTATTAGATGGTGCCCACTTAAAAAACTGTGTTTAATAATATTTATTTGCACACAATCATTTTGAAACCATGTTTTGCTGACCTTAAACATTTTGTATAACAGATGTGTTTCTCCTGATTTTTCTAGCGCAGCTTGCTGAGCGTTACCACTGCACTCATTTCTCTTTGCTGCTTCTGAATGTACACTATTCTCACCCATAGACAGCTTTCCTTTAAAAAATACGAATATTATTGAATATAATGTTTTACATATGTTACAGTATTTTATTTTCCTGGTGTTACTTTAATAATGATAATGATAATAATAATAATAATAATAATCATACACCGCAAAATTGTGTCAATATTGGACGACTATGAAATTTTCCATAAAAAACTTCTTGGTTAACCCAAGACATGTAAGAAACAAATGCATGACTTTTAGCACAGCCACAGACACGTATATTATTCCATCTTTCTTTAATTCAACATTATTTTATCACATATTAATTTCACAGATGTCTGTGCCGGCTATTTGCACACAACCATTTGAATCCATGTTTTGCGGACCTTAAACATTTTGTATAACAGATGTGTTTCTCCGGATTTTTCTAGAGCAGCTCGCTGAGCGTTACCGCTGCACTCATTTCTCTTTGCTGCTTCTGAATGTACACTATTCCCAACCATGGACAGTTTTCCTTTAAAAATATGCGTATTATTGAATATAATGTTTTACATATGTTACAGTATTTTATTTTATTAATAGTTACTTTTAACTATTCTTTTAGAGTGTCTAGTAGATTTATATTCTTTGCCTGATATATTTCTACACAAAGCTTCAAACTATTTTGTAATTTATAATGTATCACAGTAGTTTCATATGAAGCTACATCTTAGGCCCCATTCAGACTATTGTAATATCTGTAGCTTAAAATAGAGCCAAATAGCTACTTTCAAATCCGGACACACACCGTTGATTTTAATGGGTCTAAGGGGGTTCTATCAAGGTTTCCACATAATAGTTATGGAAAGAATAATGCTACAGAATTGGCCGCTCCAGTTATAAAACAAAAATGATGAAAATTATCCATGATGTTAATGTGAAAAAGGCTTATGCAGTGGGTTTATGGATCTCTACAATAAACAACATGTGTAGAAATTTGGTTCTAGAACTTGTTGGATTAGTGAATATAATAACGTTTGTCATATTTTATAACATGCAGCTAATGATTCTTGCTTTCAACTTGTATGTAACTGGATTAAAATAAAGAATAATGACCTAGCTGATTTGGGTGATATTGTAAAACCATTTATTGTTTCTACTACTTGGCAATTGTTACATTCAGTTATTTTTATTTATTTATTTTTATTTTTATTTATTTATTTATTTATTTTTCCATGGAATTTGTTAGTCATTACAATTATTTTTGCTCCCAAGATAGGCTATTAGAGCCACCAAGCTACATAAATGTGCAGGCTCCGGAATATTACAATTACAAAACATTCAAAGTTTGTTTCTCCACTTTTTGCAGATAATAAATCTTAATTTCTTTATAATCTGACTTTTAGTTATAGTTTGTCGCAGTTCTTTGGCGTTCTATGTATACCGTAAATTTTGCTTCCTTTCAGTGAATAATATAAGACAGATTATTTTTATTCAAAAAACATCTAACTTATGTATACTTTTAAAGATTTGTTACATTTCTAGTCAGTCTACACCATGCTGTGTAACATAAATACATGCAGCCTTGTAGTGATTTAATATAGTGCACCAAACATGATATGGTTTTGGTTTCTCTGAACTGACGCAAACAAAACATATAAGGTAGTACGGCACAAGACGTGAGCGTGCCCGCAGCTCAATCTTTATAGAAATAATATTTCTGCACTCATGGCCACTTCTCCTCCACCTTTGCCTCCTGAACTCATCATACACTGTGAAATAATGCAAAAATCCAGCTTTGTGCTGATGGAGGCATCAACATTTTGCCATTATAAGTTTATGGCTCTGTAAAGAGAGGTGAGAATTGTCGAAAGGAGCTGGAGTCAGACACACACAACACACAGAACACACGCACAACAAACACACAGAACACACGCACAACAAACACACAGAACACACGCACAGCAAACACACATAACATACAGAACACACACAGCACATACAACACAAACAACAAACATACACACACAACATACAGAACACACACAACACATGCAACACACACACACACAACAAACACACACAACACATACAACACACACAACAAACATACACACACACAACATACAGAACACACACAACACATGCAACACACACAAAACAAACACACACAACAAACACACACAACACATACAGCACAAAGCTGGATTTTTGCATTATTTCACAGTGTATGATGAGTTCAGGAGGCAAAGGTGGAGGAGAAGTGGCCATGAGTGCAGAAGTATTATTTCTATAAAGATTGAGCTGCGGGCACGCTCACGTCTTGTGCCGTACTACCTTATATGTTTTGTTTGCGTCAGTTCAGAGAAACCAAAACCATATCATGTTTGGTGCACTATATTAAATCACTACAAGGCCGCATGTATTTATGTTACACAGCATGGTGTAGACTGACTAGAAATGTAACAAAGCTTTAAAAGTATACATAAGTTAGATGTTTTTTGAATAAAAATAATCTGTCTTATATTATTCACTGAAAGGAAGCAAAATTTACGGTATACATAGAACGCCAAAGAACTGCGACAAACTATAACTAAAAGTCAGATTATAAAGAAATTAAGATTTATTATCTGCAAAAAGTGGAGAAACAAACTTTTAATGTTTTGTAATTGTAATATTCCGGAGCCTGCACATTTATGTAGCTTGGTGGCTCTAATAGCCTATCTTGGGAGCAAAAATAATTGTAATGACTAACAAATTTCATGGAAAAATAAATAAATAAAAATAAAAATAAATAAATAAATAAATAAAAATAACTGAATGTAACAATTGCCAAGTAGTAGAAACAATAAATGGTTTTACAATATCACCCAAATCAGCTAGGTCATTATTCTTTATTTTAATCCAGTTACATACAAGTTGAAAGCAAGAATCATTAGCTGCATGTTATAAAATATGACAAACGTTATTATATTCACTAATCCAACAAGTTCTAGAACCAAATTTCTACACATGTTGTTTATTGTAGAGATCCATAAACCCACTGCATAAGCCTTTTTCACATTAACATCATGGATAATTTTCATCATTTTTGTTTTATAACTGGAGCGGCCAATTCTGTAGCATTATTCTTTCCATAACTATTATGTGGAAACCTTGATAGAACCCCCTTAGACCCATTAAAATCAACGGTGTGTGTCCGGATTTGAAAGTAGCTATTTGGCTCTATTTTAAGCTACAGATATTACAATAGTCTGAATGGGGCCTAAGATGTAGCTTCATATGAAACTACTGTGATACATTATAAATTACAAAATAGTTTGAAGCTTTGTGTAGAAATATATCAGGCAAAGAATATAAATCTACTAGACACTCTAAAAGAATAGTTAAAAGTAACTATTAATAAAATAAAATACTGTAACATATGTAAAACATTATATTCAATAATACGCATATTTTTAAAGGAAAACTGTCCATGGTTGGGAATAGTGTACATTCAGAAGCAGCAAAGAGAAATGAGTGCAGCGGTAACGCTCAGCGAGCTGCTCTAGAAAAATCAGGAGAAACCCAGCTGTTATACAAGTGTTTAAGGTCAGCAAAACATGGTTTCAAAATGGTTGTGTGCAAATAGACGGCACAGACATCTGTGAAATTAATGTGTGTTAAAATAACTTTGAATTAAAGAATGCTGGAATAATATACGTGTCTGTGGCGGTGCTAAAAGTCCTGCATTTGTTTCTTACGTGTCTTGGGATAACCAAGAAGATTTTTATGGAAAATTTCATAGTAGTCCAATATTGACACAATTTTGCGGTGTATGATTATTATTATTATTATTATCATTATTATTATTAAAGTAACAACAGGAAAAATAAAACACCGTAACATATGTAAAACATTATATTCAATAATATTCATATTTTTATTATTATTATCATTATTATTATTAAAGTAACACCAGGAAAAATAAAACACTGTAACATATGCAAAACATTATATTCAATAATATTCATATTTTTAAAAGGAAAACTGTCTATGGGTGAGAATAGTGTACATTCAGAAACAGCAAAGAGAAATGAGTGCAGTGGTAACGCTCAGCGAGCTGCGCTAGAAAAATCCGGAGAAACACATCTGTTATACAAAATGTTTAAGGTCCGCAAAACATGGATTCAAATGGTTGTGTGCAAATAGCCGGCACAGACATCTGTGAAATTAATATGTGATAAAATAATGTTGAATTAAAGAAAGATGGAATAATATACGTGTCTGTGGCTGTGCTAAAAGTCATGCATTTGTTTCTTACATGTCTTGGGTTAACCAAGAAGATTTTTATGGAAAATTTCATAGTCGTCCAATATTGACACAATTTTGCGGTGTATGATTATTATTATTATTATTATTATTATTATTATTATTATTATTATTATCATTATTATTATTAAAGTAACACCAGGAAAATAAAATACTGTAACATATGTAAAACATTATATTCAATAATATTCGTATTTTTTAAAGGAAAGCTGTCTATGGGTGAGAATAGTGTACATTCAGAAGCAGCAAAGAGAAATGAGTGCAGTGGTAACGCTCAGCGAGCTGCGCTAGAAAAATCCGGAGAAACACATCTGTTATACAAAATGTTTAAGGTCCGCAAAACATGGATTCAAATGGTTGTGTGCAAATAGCCGGCACAGACATCTGTGAAATTAATATGTGATAAAATAATGTTGAATTAAAGAAAGATGGAATAATATACGTGTCTGTGGCTATGCTAAAAGTCATGCATTTGTTTCTTACGTGTCTTGGGTTAACCATGAAGATTTTTATGGAAAATTTCATAGTCGTCCAATATTGACACAATTTTGCGGTGTATGATTATTATTATTATTATTATTATTATTATTATTATTATTATTATTATTATTATCATTATTATTATTAAAGTAACACCAGGAAAATAAAATACTGTAACATATGTAAAACATTATATTCAATAATATTCGTATTTTTTAAAGGAAAGCTGTCTATGGGTGAGAATAGTGTACATTCAGAAGCAGCAAAGAGAAATGAGTGCAGTGGTAACGCTCAGCGAGCTGCGCTAGAAAAATCAGGAGAAACACATCTGTTATACAAAATGTTTAAGGTCAGCAAAACATGGTTTCAAAATGATTGTGTGCAAATAAATATTATTGGCGCTATAGGTTTATGAAAATGTCAATAAAAAGAGAATAAATATTATTGGTACACTTTTGGTATTATTATCAACTTGTTGGAAGCGTATCAGTAATCAATTTAATACATTTTGATTCGCTATGATTTTGGTGTAGTGTCTATTTAACACGCTTTATGCGATTTTATACACTTTTGATATTATTATCAACTTGTTGGAAGCGTGTCAGTAATCAATTTAATACATTTTGATTCGCTATGATTTTGGTGTAATGTCTATTTAACACGGTTTATGCGATTTTATACACTTTTGATATTATTATCAACTTGTTGGAAGCGTATCAGTAATCAATTTAATACATTTTGATTCGCTGTGATTTTGGTGTAATGTCTATTTAACACGCTTTATGCGATTTTATACACTTTTGATATTATTATCAACTTGTTGGACGCGTATCAGTAATCAATTTAATACATTTTGATTCACTATGATTTTGTTGTAATGTCTATTTAACACGCTTTATGCGATTTTATACACTTTTGATATTATTATCAACTTGTTGGACGCGTATCAGTAATCAATTTAATACATTTTGATTCACTATGATTTTGTTGTAATGTCTATTTAACACGCTTTATGCGATTTTATACACTTTTGATATTATTATCAACTTGTTGGACGCGTATCAGTAATCAATTTAATACATTTTGGTTCGCTGTGATTTTGGTGTAATGTCTATTTAACACGCTTTATGCGATTTTATACACTTTTGATATTATTCTTTCGCTATGATTTTGGTGTAGTGTCTATTTAACACGCTTTATGCGATTTTATACACTTTTGATATTATTATCAACTTGTTGGAAGCGTATCAGTAATCAATTTAATACATTTTGATTCGCTGTGATTTTGGTGTAATGTCTATTTAACACGCTTTATGTGATTTTATACACTTTTGATATTATTATCAACTTGTTGGACGCGTATCAGTAATCAATTTAATACACTTTGATTCGCTATGATTTTGTTGTAATGTCTATTTAACATGCTTTATGCGATTTTATACACTTTTGATATTATTATCAACTTGTTGGACGCGTATCAGTAATCAATTTAATACATTTTGATTCGCTGTGATTTTGGTGTAATGTCTATTTAACACGCTTTATGCGCTTTTATACACTTTTGATATTATTATCAACTTGTTGGAAGCGTATCAGTAATCAATTTAATACATTTTGGTTCGCTATGATTTTGGTGTAGTGTCTATTTAACACGCTTTATGCGATTTTATACACTTTTGATATTATTATCAACTTGTTGGAAGCGTATCAGTAATCAATTTAATACATTTTGATTCGCTATGCTTTTGGTGTAATGTCTATTTAACACGCTTTATGCGATTTTATACACTTTTGATATTATTATCAACTTGTTGGACGCGTATCAGTAATCAATTTAATACATTTTGATTCGCTGTGATTTTGGTGTAATGTCTATTTAACACGCTTTATGCGCTTTTATACACTTTTGATATTATTATCAACTTGTTGGAAGCGTATCAGTAATCAATTTAATACATTTTGATTCGCTGTGATTTTGGTGTAATGTCTATTTAACACGCTTTATGCGCTTTTATACACTTTTGATATTATTATCAACTTGTTGGAAGCGTATCAGTAATCAATTTAATACATTTTGATTCGCTATGATTTTGGTGTAATGTCTATTTAACACGGTTTATGCGATTTTAATTAGTCTATTTAACACATTTTTTCCGTTTTTAATTAATTATCTGAGCGCCAAATAAATATTATTGGGGCTATAGGTTTATGAAAATGTCAGAAGCACATCTTATAGCGGATAAATGACTTGTAACAACATATTATTTTGTAAGAAGTTTCACATATTTGGTAAACACCTCTTAACACACACACCCTGACACCTAGTTAGTGATCGGTACAGATACATTTTAACAGCTGCTAGTTAGTGGAATGTTTTGTATCTCCAGCCCTGAAAATCTTAGCATGTGTTAGCAGTTATAGTATCCAGACTTCAAGCTCACAGCAGAATAATACCGTAGAAACACAACCTCACTCTCCCTACCAGCGGATTATTAAATAAGGCTACTTAATATAGCATATAATCAACTAATATAAAACAATTACTGGGATAATAAACACTGTATCAAATACAGCGATGATAATATTAAACTATATAAAAAGGGAGGGGGAGCAGGCACACAGCTGCTGTTAGAAGACAAGGAGGACAGCTGCGGGGATAACATTCATGTTGTAACATGCCCCGGGGATAACATTCATGTTGTAACATGCCCACATACATAATGTGTGCATTATAAATCACATATAAATATAAAACTCTAATATAAAACAATTACTGGGATAATATTCACCGTATTAACAAATTAAACTATATAAAAAGGGAGGGGGAGCTGCCACACAGCTGCTGTTAGAAGACAAGGAGAGGGGAGGGGTTACACACTTTGATACACTTTGATAGGGGCGTGTCCACCTGTCAAATTGAGTTTGACGAAACCACCCGACGCTACATTACTACTTATGTTAATGTATAAATATATGAGGGGACAGTACAAAGACCTTTCTGCTGATCTTTTTAATCATAGACCGGTGACAGGGACAAGGGGGCATCCTCTACGTCTGGAGGAAAAAAAGGTTTAAGCATAATAACAGACGCGGATTCTTTACTGTAAAAGCAGTGAGACTATGGAACTCTCTGCCATATGATGTTGTAATGAGTGACTCATTGCTTCAATTTAAGAGGGGACTGGATACCTTTCCTTCCTGAGCACCGGTGCCCAAAACTGGACACAGTACTCCATGTACGGTCTAACTAGGGATTTGTACAGAGGCAGTATAATGCTCTCATCATGTGTATCCAGACCTCTTTTAATGCACCCCATGATCCTGTTTGCCTTGGCAGCTGCTGCCTGGCACTGGCTGCTCCAGGTAAGTTTATCATTAACTAGGATCCCCAAGTCCTTCTCCCTGTCAGATTTACCCAGTGGTTTCCCGTTCAGTGTGTAATGGTGTTATTGATTCCTTCTTCCCATGTGTATAACCTTACATTTATCATTGTTAAACCTCATCTGCCACCTTTCAGCCCAAGTTTCCAACTTATCCAGATCCATCTGTAGCAGAATACTATCTTCTCTTGTATTAACTGCTTTACATAGTTTTGTATCATCTGCAAATATCAATATTTTACTGTGTAAACCTTCTACCAGATCATTAATGAATATGTTGAAGAGAACAGGTCCCAATACCGACCCCTGCGGTACCCCACTGGTCACAGCGACCCAGTTAGAGACTATACCATTTATAACCACCCTCTGCTTTCTATCACTAAGCCAGTTACTAACCCATTTACACACATTTTCCCCCAGACCAAGCATTCTCATTTTGTGTACCAACCTCTTGTGCGGCACGGTATCAAACACTTTGGAAAAATCGATATAGTTACTGTTTTTACAGCCCATCTTTGAGGGTTTTAGTTTTGTGGCAGCGATGGAAGGTGTTCTTGTGAGGATTGCGAGTTTGGTTACCGACGTTATCTTTGAGACGAATCGCCTGGATATCATAGTGCGGGAGAATGAGGCAGCAGCGGAAAAACGTAGGATGCTTCTGCAGCAACGGAGACGGAGGCGACTCTGGATACATCCGATTAATGAACTACGGATGACTCGGGGTGTCCAGTCCACTCTGTACCTGGAGTTGCAGCACAATCCACACAAATTCTACAATTACGTGCGGATGAGGATGGAACTTTTTGCTTCAAAAACTGGAGGATGTCATCCGAAGGCAGGACACAAGGATGAGGTTTGCCATCACACCGGCGGAGCGGCTGATGGTGACCCTGCGGTAAGCCTCTTTTTTATTTCATTGCTGATATTGAATGTAATATTACATGCTGCAGACAATACTGCACTGACATATTGCGCACTATTTTCTGCAGCATGTAATTTTTGTTTTGTTTGCGGCCATTCCACTGCTTTTTTTTTAATGTCATTGCTCATATTGAATGTCCTATAACAGACTGCAGAAAATACTGCGCTGAAATATTGCGTTGCATTTTCTGCAGATTTTTTTTTTGGGGGGGGTTTGTTGACATGCAACTGCTTTTTTTTCTATCATTGGTCATTTTTAATGTTAGATTACATGCTGCAGACAATACTGCGCTGACATATTGTGCACTATTTTCTGCAGCATGTAATTTTTGTTTTGTTTGCGGCCATTCCACTGCTTTTTTTTAATGTCATTGCTCATATTGAATGTCCTATAACAGACTGCAGAAAATACTGCGCTGAAATATTGCGTTGCATTTTCTGCAGATTTTTTTTGGGGGGGGGTTTGTTGACATACAACTGCTTTTTTTCTGTCATTGGTCATTTTTAATGTTAGATTACATGCTGCAGACAATACTGCGCTGACATATTGTGCACTATTTTCTGCAGCATGTAATTTTTGTTTTGTTTGCGGCCATTCCACTGCTTTTTTTTTAATGTCATTGCTCATATTGAATGTCCTATAACAGACTGCAGAAAATACTGCGCTGAAATATGGTGTTGCATTTTCTGCAGATTTTTTTTTTTTTGGGGGGGGGTTTGTTGACATGCAACTGCTTTTTTTTCTGTCATTGGTCATTTTTAATGTTAGATTACGGTACATGCTGCAGACAATACTGCGCTGACATATTGCGCACTATTTTCTGCAGCATGTAATTTTTGTTTTGTTTGCGGCCATTCCACTGTTTTTTTTTTTTTATGTCATTGCTCATATTGAATGTCCTATAACAGACTGCAGAAAATACTGCGCTGAAATATTGCGTTGCATTTTCTGCAGATTTTTTTTTTTTGGGGGGGGGTTTGTGACATGCAACTGCTTTTTTTTCTGTCATTGGTCATTTTTAATGTTAGATTACATGCTGCAGACAATACTGCGCTGACATATTGCGCACTATTTTCTGCAGCATGTAATTTTTGTTTTGTTTGCGGCCATGCCACTGCTTTTTTACACCGGTTTCATGCAGGTTTTATTGTGTGTCCCGTCCTAAAAAAAATATTCACAGTGCCATTTATTGAAACTTTTTGGTCTGTGCAATTTTTTCTAAATTTTTTTTTTTTTTTTCAGCTTCCTAGCTACTGGTGAATCGATGACTTCGCTCCATTACCAATTTCGGCTGGGCATTTCCACTATTTCAGGAATAGTGAAGGAGACATGTCGGGCTATTTGGACCACTTTACAGCCAGAGTATATCCCCCAACCATCCATGGAAATCTGGTTGAGAAGTGCAGAACAGTTTCAGCAATTTTGCAATTTCCCAAATTGTGTGGGTGCAGTTGACGGGAAACATATAAGGATTGCGAAACCGGCAGGAACAGGATCGGAGTACTATAATTACAAGAAGTATTTCTCCATCGTTCTTATGGCTATTGCAGACGCCAACTGCAAGTTCCTTGCCGTGGACAAAGGAGCGTATGGACGGTCCAACGATTCGCAAGTTTTTAAAAACTCTCCAATGGGTCGTTGCCTTTATGGAGAGACCTACAATTCCCCGTCAGCTAGACCACTGCCAGGAACAAGTGAACCAGCCATGGAATATGTTTGTGTAGGTGATGAAGCCTTTCAACTGTTGCCGCACCTACTGAAACCGTATAGTAGCCGGAACTTAACCCGTACCAAGTGGGTATTTAATTACCGGCTTACTAGAGCACGAAGAGTAGTAGAGTGTTCTTTTGGTATATTGACGGCGAAGTGGCGAGTTCTACTGACACTGAAAACCACAACTATAGACGAGGTTGTTAAAGCCTGTGTGGTGCTCCACAACTTTGTCCTTTCAAAGGAGCCCGTTTCCTTGGATGACGAAGAGTTGGAGACAACCTTGTGGGACTACCGCAGCAGCTCGGTTCGCTCTACAGGTTCTGTTACAAGGATGAGGGACCAGTTTGCGGATTATTTTTTGTCACCTGTCGGGCGGATCCCATGGCAAGACATAATTGTGTAACCTGTTTTCCATGTGTTTGGTTTATGTAAAAAATGTGTTTCCCCCCCCCCAAAAAAAAGGCCCAAAAGCGTGGTTTTCTTGCTAGTAAAACCAATATGTTATACCTTTCACACGTCTGGTGTTTATTTTTATTTTACCTTTTTTATTTAGTTGCCATATTACCTTAATAAATCCACACACACACAAAGACTAGAATTTAAATCAGACAGCATTTTATTTTAACTCTTTTTTTAAAAAAAAAAATATTTTTTTTGCCAAAAAATTAGATATTTTTTATTTTCAATTTTTTTTTTTGAAAACTGCACATTTTTTTGAATAACATTTACATAAACATTTACATAGCTACATTACAAGTCTTCAAAGTGTGGGGTGGAGATAAGAGGGGAGGAGGGGCAGGAAGGTTGGACCACGTCGATAGGTGGGGAAACCCTACTTGTTTGGGGTGCAGTGGAAGGGGGGGTAAAACCAGGAGGCTGACCAGAGGGGGGTGGTGTTGGGGTAGGGGGAATACTTACTGGGGAAGATAAGCTGGGCAAGGAAGAAAACATTGGGGAAGGAATTTGGTTTGGGGGCCGGGATGGGTATGGGGACTGGGTTGGGTGTTGGGACTGGGTTGGGTATTGTGACTGGGTTGGGTAGTGGGACTGGGTTGGGTAGTGGGACTGGGTTGGGTAATGGGGCTGGCGTGGGGTTTGTGGCTGGGTTTGGTAATGGTGCTGGTGTGGGGATTGGGGCTGGGTTTGGTAATGGGGCTGGTGTGGGGATTGGGGCTGGGTTTGGTAATGGGGCTGGTGTGGGTATTGGGGCTTGGTTTGGTAATGGGGGGTATGGTGTGGAAATGGGGCCTGGGGTGGGGCATGGTGTGGAAATGGGGCCTGGGGTGGAATTGTAGTGGATGTGTGGGTAGATTCGGGTTCGTTAAGGGCCTTCATTAGAGCATTATAGCAGGTATTCATTACCCGCATCTGTTGCTGAAGAGAAAGCTTCTCCATGCTCCTGAGCATGGATTGAAAAAAAAGATTGGCCGGAGACTGACTTACATCTGAATGCAGCCTATCCAAGCGACTGCTGGTTTCATGGCTTGTTTCACTGATGCGTGATTGCACCATGTTGAAACCAGCAGTCACTTGCTCTCCCAAAATTTTGAAAGAGCTTTGGAAGGATGCATTCAGATGTAAGAACTCAGGAGCATAGCTCTTTTCCTGACCCCTCTGTCGCTGCCGCCACGAACCTAATGGTGGTCTCGAGGTGGCAGGATCAGAGGGGTGGGGTAAAGGGAACGCTATCTGTTCAGCATCAGATGCGAGCAATGAAGGCTGCAATAATGCTCCACTGCTTGGGGCAGATGAGGTGGAGGGGGCAGAGGGGTCAGAGGAGGGGTCAGTGGTGTGGGGCCTACTGACGTGGCCCTCTGTGGCGGACTCAGGAGGGATCGCTCCAGAGGGTGCAGAGGAAGATGCAGGTGCCCGGTGGCTGGAGAAGGTGCTGTGAAAGAAAAAACAAAAGAAATTAATATATTGATATGAAAAAGCCCTGACTGAAGCCAAACTAAGTTAGACAGGTTAACATGGTTATTAGTGGGCTGTAGAATACTTACACTCTGCTCAGCATCATTCGCCTCAGGAAGGAGAGGGCCGGGCCATATTTATATCTGCTCCTCTTCCTTCCTGCTGAGCCACTCGGGGCCTGCATCTCCGCATTGAATTCCCTCTTAAAGCGATCCCTCAGTGACCGCCACCGCTTCCTAACCTTTCCACCTGTGAAGACAAGAATAAAAAGAAAAAAAAAATTGGTAAATGCAATACATTACAGTCAGCTCAAAACATCACTGAAAAGTGAATACTTACATAGTTTGCTCTGCTGCTGTGGATGAAGGTCCTCCCACCTTGGAAAGATGTTATGACACACTTCGTCCCAAAGCTGACGGGTGACACCGGTATCGGCATGGCTGCGGTCAGCCATGTTCCACAGTGGCTCCCGCTCGTGAACCTCCTCGATGAGACTGTCTATGTCGATGTCATCATCGAACTCCTCTGCGGGAGCACGCTGTGAAGCCTGTGCAAAAAAAGAAGAAAAACAAACAAATTAGTACACTGAAACACTGAAGTACCAATAGAATCCCCCTCCCAAAAAAAAAAACTCACTGATGGCCGACCGCGGCGACGATTATGCCGACTCTGGGAGCGGCTGGGAGGACCTTCACGATTTGCTGACTGGTCAGCAGCAGCAGCAGCAGGAGACTGAAATAAAGGAAACAAATTCTCTGTAATGTAGGCATGTTTTCGGTGTTAAGTTATGTATGAAAATCTGTTTTGTGTATGGTGCAGTGTGATGTGTGAAGCAACTGTTTCACCACTACTTACACTTGGTTCCTCCTCCACTTGCATCTCTCCACCCGTTTTGCCCCCTTCTGACAGCTCCTCATCTGATTCAGCTTCCTGTTGAAACATAATTTATGCATGTAGTGATCCATAAAAATGTAATTTAAAAAAAATAAAAAAAAAAAACATTTTTTGTGTTAACTTACTGATACACGCTGTTGCTGTGGAGGAGGGCTGTCAGAAAAGGACATTGTTGCTCAAGCTTGCTGCGGCTGTTGTCCTGGTGTATCTGTAAGTTAAAAGACACTTGCAATCTGCTCTACACATTGAAGTAGCAGTTTTGGGGTCTTCAAAACTTACTTGAAAAGATTGGTGGCTGTGGTCCTGGTTGGGACTAGAGGTGGCGGCTTGCTGCGGCTGTGGTCCTGGTTGGGACTAGAGGCGGCGGCTTGCTGCGGCTGTGGTCCTGGTGTATCTGTAAGTTAAAAGACACTTGCAATCTGCTCTACACATTGAAGTAGCAGATTTGGGGTCTTCAAAACTTACTTGAAAAGATTGGTGGCTGTGGTCCTGGTTGGGACTAGAGGCGGCGGCTTGCTGCGGCTGTGGTCCTGGTGTATCTGTAAGTTAAAAGACACTTGCAATCTGCTCTACACATTGAAGTAGCAGATTTGGGGTCTTCAAAACTTACTTGAAAAGATTGGTGGCTGTGGTCCTGGTTGGGACTAGAGGCGGCTTGCTGCGGCTGTGGTCCTGGTTGGGACTAGAGGCGGCGGCGGCGGCTTGCTGCGGATGTGGTCCTGGTGTATCTGTAAGTTAAGAGACACTTGCAATCTGCTCTACACGTTGAAGTAGCAGATTTGGGGTTTTCAAAACTTACTTTGAAAGATTTCAAGATGTGGGTATGGCTGTGGTCCTGTGGGATGACCGGTGGCTGTGGTCCTGGTTGGGACTAGAGGCGGCGGATGTGGTCCTGGTCCCTGGTGTATCTGTAATATGTATAATAGATTTATAGTTAAACCACCCCCTGAACTAGGTAATGTTTAAGATAAACACCCTGCTGAATTGATGTGAGAAATGTTCATTAAAGGTGAACACCAAAACATGTGCACGTTATACCATTCATTTCCATGTCTCAAAAAAAATTTTAAAAATGTGAACCCACCATGTAAAAATATATTTACCACATTTTATTTTCAAAAATCACCTCCCCCAAAAAACCTTTACAGTATAACCTTTATTAAAAAATGAGATGTCAACCAACTCTTTATTGCATGTGTAACCCATTGGTACATACACCAGTTTTAAATTTACCTTTCTGAAATGATACTACGGACATTTTTTTTAACAAACATTTTATTCTTTTTTTTTTTTTTTTCTTCACATCACAATTGGGAGCTGAAATGCTCTTTATTTTAAATACAAGTACGGTACATCAACTGCAAATGGTTTCAACAGAAAATCAACACTTTGAAATAGAAAAAAAAAAAAAAAACACTCACACATTCAAACCACAAGCTGCAGACTAGACTTTGCAAAAATACATCAGATTTAAAAAAAATAAAAATAAATAAATAAATAAAATAAGAAAAAAAAAAATACACACATTTAAACCACAGGCTGCACAGACCACTATACTTAGTAAATCCATCAGAAAAAGGCAATTAACCAATTAGGCATGGACAAATGCACATGCAATCAACATGATGCGCACAAACATGCCTGGTATGTGTCCACGTTCAGGATTGCATCAGGATTTGGTCAGGATTTTCCATCAGTATTTGTAATCCAAAACAAGGAGTGTAAGGGTATGTTTCCACGATCAGGATGGCCGGCGGTATCGCCGCAGCGGCGAAGCCGCTCGGCGCTAAGCCCCGCCCCCTTTCTGGGACGCGATCATGCCGGATGTGTTAACTCTTCACATCCGCGATGATCGCTCTCTCCCATAGCGCCCTGTGATATGCCTTGCGGGGACGCTGCGTCCCCGCAAGGTGTACGGACATGCTGCGATCTGAAAAGACGCGCAGCATGTTCGGAGTCGCAGGGCCGCCGCGTGCGGGTTTCATAAAATCCCCTCCACTATGCTGGAACATCTGGACGCTGCTTTTTTGACGCTGCAGCTCTGCGCAGCGTCAAACAAGCAGCGTTTCCTGACCGTGTAAACATACCCTAACAATTAGAGGAAAAGTATAATAGAAACATATGCACCACTTCTGCATTTATCACCCACACAAATACTGATGAAAAATCCTGACCAAATGCTGATGAAATCCTGAACGTGGACACATACCCTCCCACATGAACAGGCATAAGATTGGCGAAGGCATAATAAGGTGCAGGCACATGAAGACATACTTACAAAAGCACACAGCCGTACAAAAATACACACACACACACAAGCACATAAGCTTTATGAAAATACACATATGTACAACAAAGGCAGAAAGGTGGACCCAATCAGAAGACGCATACACACACACACATACACACAAAATCCTTCTTCTGAGCATGCTCAGTGTAAAAAAAACGTATTGCAGCGCTGCATTGCGTCGTACGACGTGTCCCGACGCATCTGTCGCCCATAGGCTTCCATTGTAGCCAACGACGCATGCCGAAGGATGCGTCGCGACACGTTTTTTAGGCGGAGACAAAAAACGTTACAATCAACGATTTTTGCCGACAACGTGTCGCCAAATTTCGACGCATACGTCGTACGACGGACACGACGTATGCCAATCTGTCGCAATATGTCGCCAATACAAGTCTATGGGGAAAAAACGCATCCTGCAAAAACTTTTGCAGGATGCGTTTTTTCTGAAAAAAGACGATTTGCGACGTAATGCAGTTAACGCTAGTGTGAAAGTAGCCTTATGGGGAGGTACTACTGTTTAGACAGATCAGAGGTTTTCCAAACACAACATGGCGTCCACTAATTATTCCAGCAAATTTTACATTCAAAAACTCAGATGGCAAAAGAGGATTTTCCCCACAAATGGGGTATTGACTCACTCAGGAGAAATTGCACAACAAATTTTAGCATCCATTTTCTCCTGTTAACCTTGTGAAAATAACAAATTTGGAGCAAAAGTTTAAAAAAAAAAAAAAAAAAAATGTGAAAAAAGGTTAAATGTTAATTTTTTCCTTCCAGATTGCTTTAGTTCCTGTAAAGCAACTAAAGGGTTAATTAACTTCTTGAATGTGGTTTTGAGCACCTTGAGGAGTGCAGCTTTTAGAATGGTAATAATAATAATTTTTATTTATATAGCGCCAACATATTCCGCAGCGCTTTACAACTTATAGAGGGGACTTGTACAGACAATAGACATTACAGCATAACAGAAATCACAGTTCAAAATAGATACCAGGAGGAATGAGGGCCCTGCTCGCAAGCTTACAAACTATGAGGAAAAGGGGAGACACGAGAGGTGGATGGTAACAATTGCTTTAGTTATTTGGACCAGCCATAGTGTAAGGCTCGGGTGTTCATGTAAAGCTGCATGAACCAGTTAACTGCCTAAGTATGTAGCAGTACAGACACAGAGTGATATTTACTGCATAAAGTGTATGAGAACATGATGCGAGGAACCTGATTATGTGTTGGGGATGGGGATTAATCGTATTAACCTAGGTAGTGCATTCCAAAGAATCGGCGCAGCGCGTGTAAAGTCTTGGAGACGGGAATGGGAGGTTCTGATTATTGAGGATGCTAACTTGAGGTCATTAGCGGAGCGGAGGGCACGGGTAGGGTGGTAGACTGAGAACAGAGAGGAGATGTAGGGTGGTGCTGAGCCATGGAGTGCTTTGTGGATGAGGGTAGTAGTTTTGTACTGGATTCTGGAGTGGATGGGTAGCCAGTGTAATGACTGGCACAAGGTAGAGGCATCGGTGTAACGGTTGGTGAGGAATATGATCCTGGCAGCAGCATTCAGGACAGATTGGAGCGGGGAGAGTTTGGTAAGAGGGAGGCCGATTAGTAGAGAGTTACAATAGTCCAGACGGGAATGAATAAGAGAAACAGTAAGAGTTTTTGCAGAGTCGAAAGTAAGAAAAGGGCGAATTCTAGAAATGTTTTTGAGATGCAAATAAGAAGAGCGAGCCAGTGATCGGATGTGGGGGGTGAATGAAAGCTCGGAGTCAAGGATAACCCCAAGGCAGCGGGCATGTTGCTTTGGAGTAATGGTGGAACCACACACGGAGATGGCAATGTCAGGCAAAGGTAGGTTAGTAGAGGGAGAGAACACGAGGAGTTCAGTTTTTGACAGGTTCAGTTTCAGATAGAGGGAGGACATGATGTTAGAGACAGCGGTAAGACAATCACTGGTGTTTTCTAAGAAGGTCGGAGTGAAAGCAGGAGAAGAGGTGTATAATTGGGTGTCATCAGCATAGAGATGGTACTGGAACCCAAATCTACTGATTGTTTGTCCAATAGGGGCAGTATACAAAGAGAAGAGGAGGGGGCCTAGGACTGATCCTTGAGGAACCCCAACAGTAAGGGGAAGGTGAGAGGAGGAGGAACCAGCAAAACATACAGTGAAGGATCGGTCAGAGAGATAGGAGGAGAACCAAGAGAGAACGGTGTCCTTGATGCCGATGGAGCGGAGCATAGTGAGGAGGAGCTGATGATCCACAGTGTCGAATGCTGCGGAAAGATCCAATAGAATTAGCATGGAGTAGTGACCATTAGATTTAGCTGTTAGTAGGTCATTAGAGACTTTAGTGAGGGCAGTTTCAGTAGAGTGTAAAGAGCGGAAGCCAGATTGAAGAGGGTCAAGAAGAGAGTTATCTGAAAGATAGCGGGTAAGACGGGAGTGGACCAGGCGTTCCAGGAGTTTAGAGATGAAGGGAAGATTAGAGACAGGTCTATAATTAGCAGCACAGTTTTGGTCGAGAGAGGGTTTTTTAAGTAATGGATGTATGATGGCATGCTTAAATGAGGAGGGAAAAATACCGGAAGTGAGGGAAAGGTTGAATATTTTTGTTAGGTGAGAGGTGACAGCCGGGGAAAGGGACTGGAGGAGATGTGACGGAATGGGGTCACTGGTGCAAGTGGTCGGGCGAGAAGATGCAAGGAGCCTGCTTACTTCTTCTTCAGTAACTGGTTCAAAGTCAGAGAGTGAACTAGATGCAGTGGGGGAGGGAGGACAGTGCCTGGTATGAAGAGATTGGGAGATGATTTCCTGGCGAATGTGGTCAATTTTTTCTTTGAAGTAATTGGCCAGATCTTCAGCGCGGAGATCTGTGGTTGGGGCCTGCTCTCTTGGGTTGAGTAGGGACTGGAAAGTGTCGAAGAGACGTTTAGGGTTATTGGACAGTGAGGTGATGAGGGTGTTGAAATAGGTTTGTTTGGAGAGGTGAAGGGCAGAGTTGTATGTTTTTAACAAGAACTTATAATGGATGAAATCTTCGGGTAACTTAGATTTTCTCCACAGACGTTCGGCGCACCTGGAGCATCGCTGCAGGAAGCGTGTTTGCAGCGTGTGCCACGGTTGTCGCCGTCTGTGTCGAGTTGCTCTATGTATAGGATGTTGTCACTTTTGGGTACTTTCTGTCACATAGACCTCCCAAAGTCACTTTAAGTGTGATTTTGTCCCTATATAAAATGTTTTTGTACATTTTGTTGGAAAAATGAGAAATTGCTGATCAACTTTTAACCCTTCTGACTTCCTAACAAAAAAAGGTTTACAAAATTGTACTGGTGTAAAGTAGACATGTGGGAAATGTTATCCATTAACTATTTTGTGTGACATACTTCTCTGGTTTAAGGGCACAAAAATTATATTGAAATGCTCAAAATTTTTGCCAAATTTCTATTTTTTTCATAAATAAACCCAAGTCATATCGAAGAAAATTTACCACTATTATGAAGTACAATATGTCACAATACAACAGTCTCAGAATCAGTGGGATCCGTCAAAGCTTTCCAAGAGTTATCACGTAAAGTGACCCTGGTCAGAATTGTAAAATTTTGCTTGGTCAATAAGGTCAAAATTGTCTCAGTCAATAAGGGGTTAAACACAAATGTCTGAATCAGGCCTAATACGCAGATTGTTTTTTTTAAACAGTCTGCGCCTGGGGACAAAAGTTTTCTGAAACTGTAATAGCATTTTAAATTTAATAGATTTTTCAGTTTTCTTCTTTTTCATCACTTTTCATGTCAAGAATAGATGACCCTTATATCAAATCAGTGATATATGTCATGCATTGTGATCAGTCATGTTATGGAACTAACACAAAGTTGCAGCTTTCACTTTAAATATAAGTTGTAACTCATTGTTATCGTATTGTTTTTTTTTTTCTCATTTTAAAGTGGAAATACATTTTATTTTATGAAAAATGAAAGTTTTATGTTATTTTTAATCCTTTTCCAGCAAACTAGAGAGAGGGTAAAACTGCTGATACAGCTTGCTGATGGCTTTTGTGACAAAGGACATGCTCATTCTTCTGAAATTAAAAAATGTATTGCTGTGCTGGACAAAAGGTATCGAGATTTCTCTTTGCGTATGGAGAAATACCGTACAACTTTGGAAAAAGCGTTGGGAATTTACAGTGACTCAAACAAATCGGTAAGTGTTATGGAAATGCTGCTGTAAATTTGTAATCCTGCTTGTAATACTAATTTAATTATTTTCCACCATGTGATATAAATGTGCGTAACATGTCAGGAGCAGATGCATGCAACAGGCTCAGGATCTGGACATGCTAGGCGAGGATTGCATTATACAGCTGGCACCTTCCTCTAACTAAAGCTGCTACATATCCCATTTGATGTCACTTATAAAAAAGGCCATACTTAACCTTTACACTTTAAAAATATTGGTTTACAGCAGGATGCAAACCGGCTCCAGTGTTATAGGTTAAAGGGCACCTGTCACCCCGTTTTTTCAGTATGAGATAAAAATACTGTTAAATAGGGCCTGAGCTGTGCATTACAACAGTGCATTTTGTGGACCCCGATTCCCCACCTATGCTGCCGAAATACCTTACCAAAGTAGCCGTTTTCGCCTGTCAATCAGGCTGGTCTGGTCAAAAGGGCGTGGTGTCTTCCCCCAGATCTTGCTTAGTTTTTCGTTGGTGGCGTAGTGGTTTGTGCATGCCCAAGGTCCCGAATCCACTGCACAGGGGAGTTAAAAGAGCGCGATGTGTACTATTTCATTGGTGATCGTTGGGGGCGGCCATCTTCCTTTGGCCGCGCGTGCGCAGAAGCGGCGCTCTGCTGGCCGCGGCTTCAGGAAAATGGCCGCGGGATGCCGCGCATGCGCAGATGGAGATCGCGGCGGCCATTTTCCTGAAGCCGAGATGCGAACTCTGCTTCAGGAAAATGGCCGCCGCGATCTCCATCTGCGCACGCGCGGCATCCCGCGGCCATTTTCCTGAAGCAGCGGCCAGCAGAGCACCGCTTCTGCGCACGCGCAGCCAAAGGAAGATGGCCGCCCCCACGATCACCAATGAAATAGTACACATCACGCTCTTTTAACTCCCCTGTGCAAGTGGATTCGGGACCTTGGGCATGCGCAAACCACTACGCCACCAACGGAAAACTAAGCAAGATCTGGGGGAAGACACCACGCCCTTTTGACCAGAACAGCCTGATTGACAGGCAAAAACGGCTACTTTGGTAACGTATTTTGGCAGCATAGGTGGGGAATCGGGGTCCACAAAATACACTGTTGTAATGCACAGCTCAGGCCCTATTTAACAGTATTTTTATCTCATACTGAAAAAACGGGGTGACAGGTGCCCTTTAAAGGTAAGAAAGGTGCAAAATACTGATAAACAAGCACTAGCGCACCTATCTTCCATCAAGTGGGTGCATGCTTTGTATTAAAAATAAAGACAAAGGAACAGCTTCAAGATGGCAGGGAGATCAATATAATGTAAAATAGATAATTATGGATAAAGATAATAAATGCTAATAGTATCCCTGCAACCAAGAAGCCGGACAAAAGTAGTGACAAAAGGACAATCGGAAATAAAGGAGCAAGAAAAAACGCGGAAAAACCGAAGAAAAAAAAAAAATGATCAAAAAGTCAGTTAAAGTATAAAACCACAATAGTTTATTAAATCAGGTTTAACAATGGAAAATTAATAAACAACATGTTATAAACAGTTAAAAACAACAAGGACACACCCAGAATAAATACTGAAAAAATTGCTTTAAAAAATATATACCGTATGTGCACAATAAAATATGCAAAAAATGTGAAAAATGAAAATATATATAATATATACAAAGTGCAACAACCAAGGGAGATCAGGATCATAAGAAATATATATATATATATATATATATATATATATATATATATATATATATATATATATATATATATATATATATATATATATATGTAAGTGCATAATATATATATCCAAATATAAATTATTACATAACGTGCCCATTATGTATATAAGAAACAATCATGTGCAAAGTGCGGCACAGTGTGCAATATACATAGTTGCACATCAGTATAGTGATACAATCTATATATATAATTGTCTAAGGGTTTTTCTGTGTCTGTCTGTCTGTCCTGGAAATCCCGCGTCTCTGATCCGCGTCAATCAGTGACGGGTACAGTATCGACGTAGATGTCATAATGGTTGCCATGGCGACGATGATGTCATAAAGGTTGCCTCGACCAATCAGCGACGGGCACAGTCTGCCGCAAATTCTGGAATCATCATTGTCCATATACTACGGGGACATGCATATTCCAGAACACCCGATGCGTTAGAATCGGGCCACAATCTAGTAAATAATAAGAGAGACAAAAGTGCATACCGTATTTTTCGGACTATAAGACGCACCGGACTATAAGGCGCACCCAGGTTTTAGAGGTGGAAAATAGGGAAAAAAATAATTGAAGCAAAAAGATGTGGTAAAATATTTAATAACATACTATTATATGTGGTGTTATTATATATAATAGTATGTTATTGTGTTGGAAGCTGCGGGACCAGTGTGGTGGCTGTAAAGTACTATATGAAGATTCTGGAGGGTGAGTATAAGAATGGGGGCACAGGGCTTATATTGAAAGCACCACTCCAGCACTGCAAAATAACACTGCAGTGCTGCTTTAAAATCCCATGGGAGAACTATAACTCCCAGCATGTCCTGCAGATCCTATGACATGCTGGGAGTTATAGTTCACCAAAGGAGTGGCTGAGTGCTTTATTGTGTTCTGTGAAGACTAACCTTTTAATTGTGGCAGCCAGCCAGCCACTGGGGTGAGGTAAAAGCATCCCATGACTGCACACAGATCCCTCCCTCTTGTTGCCTTTCCACAGCACAGGTTATAAGAGGAATCCTGCAGATTCTAGTGGGGAGTCTGAAGGACCTGTGATGATGTCAAGAAGAGGGAGGGCTCTGTGCTGCCATGTGATGCTCCAGCCCGCCCACTTCTGACATCATCACAGGTCCTCCTTGTGCACACTGCACAGCACTCGGCTCCAGCCCAGGAAGGTACGCAGCGATCTCCTCTCCCTCGGACCCTGCTGCTGCTGCCTCCTCCTCCCCTGGACACACGGATCTCCCCAGCTGCTGCAGGAATCAGCGCTGGGGAAACCATGTGTGTTGCTGCTTAAGTGCAGTATTCATTTGCTGCTCCCGGCTCACCGCTCAGCTGATAGGTGGGCGGGGAGTAGCTAATGAATATTCACTGCACTTAATCATCGGGACCACATGGTTTCCCCAGCGCTGATTCCCAGCAGTGTGGACATTTTTCTGCCTCCTGAAGTGGGATAACAGTGCGATCCCACTCGCTGCTGCCCCCCTCCCCACATGCTGCATCCCCACCATAAGACGCACCCACACTTTCCTCCCAAATTTGGAGGGAAAAAAGTGTGTCTTATGGTCAGAAAAATACGGTAGTTGGAAAGTAACTTACAAAAGTAATAAGACTCCCTGGTACCTGGATGGCGTCCTCCCCAATGCGCGTTTTTTTTAAGCGATCAATGGGTAACCATATCGCTTAAGGTCATTATCTTTCATGAATCTCCACATCCATTACATCATCCTCATTTATTACTGGTCTATCAAAAAATTTACTCACCTATCCCAACACAATCAACACAGGACACCCATATAGAATTTAATTTGTGCGTGTGTCCCCCCCCCCACTTCACCATCTGGGATATGACGCAGTGCCTGCATTGTCCCTGCCTCAAGTCTTCCCCCCTCCAATCAGCGTTTGCGGAGGATATGATCTTCCATTACTTCGGTCCTGTCCGGGTCCCCCTCCTGACGTGATTGAATGAGATTCTTTCCTGAGAGAAGCGAGAGTGCATATCAGAGATACCAGTCTGCGCATATGAGAATCAGCATCTCACATATAAACAGAGCGGTGATCTTTGGCTTCCTGACATGTCACATAGTATCCTCGCTTCATATAGGAGCAAACTATTCAATTATGGATACAGTGTTCAAATGTTGCAGAGTAGGGGAGGATTTTTTCCTTGTTGTTTATAATTTCTCTTTTACTACAGTAACAAAATTTATGAAGGACTAATGTAATTTTTTTCTCAATTAGCAGTTTCAAATCTATTAGATAATTGTGAAGTTACGTCTGGGATAGGTGAGTACAGTTTTTGATAAGCCAGTAATAAATAAGGACGATGTAATAGATATGGAGATAGGTGAAAGATAATAACCTTAAGCGATATGGTTACTGTTACGGAACCCCCCAGCACCCAGAATATGTTGTGCAGTTATATGTACAGTGGGGCAAAAAAGTATTTAGTCATTCAGCAATAGTGCAAGTTCCACCACTTAAAAAGATGAGAGGCGTCTGTAATTTACATCATAGGTAGACCTCAACTATGGGAGACAAACTGAGAAAAAAAAATCCAGAAAATCACATTGTCTGTTTTTTTATCATTTTATTTGCATATTCTGGTGGAAAATAAGTATTTGGTCAGAAACAACATTTCATCTCAATACTTTGTAATATATCCTTTGTTGGCAATGACAGAGGTCAAACGTTTTCTGTAAGTCTTCACAAGGTTGCCACACACTGTTGTTAGTATGTTGGCCCATTCCTCCATGCAGATCTCCTCTAGAGCAGTGATGTTTTTGGCTTTTCGCTTGGCAACACGGACTTTCAACTCCCTCCAAAGGTTTTCTATAGGGTTGAGATCTGGAGACTGGCTAGGCCACTCCAGGACCTTGAAATGCTTCTTACGAAGCCACTCCTTCATTGCCCTGGCGGTGTGCTTTGGATCATTGTCATGTTGAAAGACCCAGCCACGTTTCATCTTCAATGCCCTTGCTGATGGAAGGAGGTTTGCACTCAAAATCTCACGATACATGGCCCCATTCATTCTTTCATGTACCAGGATCAGTCGTCCTGGCCCCTTTGCAGAGAAACAGCCCCAAAGCATGATGTTTCCACCACCATGCTTTACAGTAGGTATGGTGTTTGATGGATGCAACTCAGTATTCTTTTTCCTCCAAACACGACAAGTTGTGTTTCTAACAAACAGTTCCAGTTTGGTTTCATCAGACCATAGGACATTCTCCCAAAACTCCTCTGGATCATCCAAATGCTCTCTAGCAAACTTCAGACGGGCCCGGACATGTACTGGCTTAAGCAGTGGGACACGTCTGGCACTGCAGGATCTGAGTCCATGGTGGCGTAGTGTGTTACTTATGGTAGGCCTTGTTACATTGGTCCCAGCTCTCTGCAGTTCATTCACTAGGTCCCCCCGCATGGTTCTGGGATTTTTGCTCACCGTTCTTGTGATCATTCTGACCCCACGGGGTGGGATTTTGCGTGGAGCCCCAGATCGAGGGAGATTATCAGTGGTCTTGAATGTCTTCCATTTTCTAATTATTGCTCCCACTGTTGATTTCTTCACTCCAAGCTGGTTGGCTATTGCAGATTCAGTCTTCCCAGCCTGGTGCAGGGCTACAATTTTGTTTCTGGTGTCCTTTGACACCTCTTTGGTCTTCACCATAGTGGAGTTTGGAGTCAGACTGTTTGAGGGTGTGCACAGGTGTCTTTTTATACTGATAACAAGTTTAAACAGGTGCCATTACTACAGGTAATGAGTGGAGGAAAGAGGAGACTCTTAAAGAAGAAGTTACAGGTCTGTGAGAGCCAGAAATCTTGATTGTTTGTTTCTGACCAAATACTTATTTTCCACCATAATGTGCAAATAAAATGATAAAAAAACAGACAATGTGATTTTCTGGATTTTTATTTCTCAGTTTGTCTCCCATAGTTGAGGTCTACCTATGATGTAAATTACAGACGCCTCTCATCTTTTTAAGTGGTGGAACTTGCACTATTGCTGAATGACTAAATACTTTTTTGCCCCACTGTATGTATAATAGGTTCCATGTGAGATGCATGTCCCTAATGCATCAGCCCACAGGCTGCACCCCTGGGCAGAGGGGACCAGATATCCCCCTTCTGACCTCCCCACCTTTGTAATTCCCACAGTAAATATTGTCAGGCTCCGGCCACCTGCGGCTATTGTAATGTATGTCTGGCCTGCCGTTTTTCAATTGGCCTGCCCTCTGTATCTGTGTGATGTATTCTGTGTCCTGTGAATAAAGTGTTGTCACACTGGAAATACGTGGAGAAGCAGTGATCTTTTATATGCACCCATGTAACCAAGCAATTCCAGCCAGCGTCCTTCATTCAGACTCCAGCCAAAGCAGAGTGGACCTCCTGAAACACGGAGTGGTACTGAAAGAGGTACTCCAGCACGGTAGACTCCGTCACATTGGTGGCAGACAGCAGGATGTGATACCCCGTCTACAGGAGGAAAGGAATGAATGGAAAACAACTACCAGAAGTTAAAGAGGACTACATTAAAAGATCTGGTGGAAGCCCGAGGGTTAATCGCTAGCAACAAAACAAAAGCGGATTCGATAGCAGCCATCATGGAACACGACAGTGCAGCGCCCCCCAATGTGAACGTGGAGGAGACTGAATTCCAGAGGGACGTAAAGAACAGACTGGCGTTCTATGGCCCAAACCCTGCAGTAGAGATCATACGAAAGGTGATGGCTGATGTGCGTACTAATCTGAAGGAAAAGATGGCCAAGCGGACCAGGATAGAGCTAGCCAAGATGGAGATGGCAGAGCGGACCAAAGTGGAGCTGGCCAAGATGGAGATGGCAGAGCGGAGAGAGGAGTGTCAGCGAGAAGAGGGAGCTCTGCCTTCTGCCCAGGTACCTTCAACAGTAAGCCACAAAAAGATCCAGTATAATGCCTTCCAACAGTTGGGGGAGGCAGAGGAAGACATTGATGGCTTTCTGCAGGATTTTGAGCGGCAGTGTGCCCTTCATCAAGTGAAGCCGGAGGAACGGGTTCAGATTCTGGCCAGCAAGCTGACAGGCCAGGCAGCAGACGCCTATTGCACGGTACCTGATGAGGACTGCATGGACTATGAGCGGATCAAAGAAGTGATCTTGGCCTGGTATGCGCTGACACCAGAGGCATACTGCCAAAAGTTCTGCGGACTCATAAAACGCGTAACTGATACCCACGCTGAATGGGCCTGTAAATTACGGAGGTCACTGCTTCAGTGGGTACAAGGGAGCCAAGCAACCACTAAGGAGGACGTCCCCCAGCTCATCTTGTTAGAACGATTCTTTAATGGACTAACCCCCGAGACACAGGAATGGCTTTGGGACAGGTGGCCAATGACTCTTGAGGAGGCCGCTCGTCTGGCCGATGAACATAATGATGCCAGGAGGCCTCAGTTGTCCGGATCAAAGATGGTCACTAGGGGTCCGCCCATGGACCTGGAGGCCCCCAAACCATAGAAGATGGTAGGGGGAGCAGATAAAAACCCGGTCTACCACAGTCCCCCTGGGACGCGTTGCCACACCTGTCATCAGCTGGGCCACCTGCAAAGACAATGTCCCAACCAGACTCAGCATACCCAGTGGCCAAAGGCGGCAACAGCTACCTTCAGCCGCGCCGCTGTACACTGCTACCAAGGCGAAGCTGACCCGGTATTGGGGGCTATGACTAACCAGGGGGTGGAAGAGATGGAGGAAGTGCTGCATGAAGTAGACCCTGTGCAGGCAGCCCGGGCAGATAATCGACAACAGCATCCACAGGTCGTGTGGGTTAATGGGAAACGAATGCAGGGACTAGGACTAGGAGATTCTGGGACAACTTTGAGCCTTGCGAAGTCTCATCTCATCCGGGACCAAGAAAAGACGGACCGGACAGTGGCAGTCTGTGTAGCAGGGGGAGCCATACATCGACTGCCCACTGCCAGGATTCACCTGAACTGGGGAGTTGGGGATGGTCTTGTTGAGGTCCGCTTGATGGAGGATTTGCCTGCAGACGTCTTGCTGGGAAATGACTTGGGGCCCATGTTGTCTGCCTTCTCGGTTGCCCCTCTGGCTGAGACATATCCTGTGACCACCCGGAGACAAGCTCGAGCTGCGGAGGAGGAATCACACTCAGAGGAGGCCCAGGTAAGACATCCCAGCCCTACACGTATTCCCATAGCCAGACACATATCTTGGGCCACCCCAGCTGAATTTAAGAGGGAGTTACTTGATGATCCTTTATTGGAGGGATATCGTGGGAAGGCACAGGGGGGAAGTGGGGTACTGGAAGGTGAACAGTTTGTATGGAAGCAGGGACTCCTCTACTGGATCACAGAGCAGCACCACACAGGGTTGAGCCCCACTATAAAACGACAGCTGGTAGTTCCCAAGAAGTATAGGCAGGAGTTACTGCGCATCTCTCATGACATACCCTTGGCCGAGCACTTCAGCGTCATTTGCACCAGGCATCGTCTGACACAAAACTTCTTTTGGCCGGGGGTAACCTATGATGTTCGTCAGTACTTCCAGACCTGTGACAGTTGCCAGCGCATTGGCAAGAGGGGAGATCGATGCAAGGCCAAATTATGCCCCCTCCCCATTGTGGAGGAACCATTTAGCCGAGTAGCGGTCGATCTGATAGGGCCATTAGCCAAACCCAGTCCATCAGGGAAAAGGTATATATTAACAGTGGTAGATTATGCCACTTGGTATCCAGAGGCAGTTGCGATACTGGCAGAGACGGTGGCAGCTGCCCTGCTCCAGGTTTTCTCACAGGTTGGATTTCCCTGGGAGATTATCTCGGACCAGGGTACCCAGTTTACTGTGAAAGCTGTGCGGCATAAAGTCCATTATAAGCGCCCCGTACCATCCGCAAACCAATGGGTTGTGTGAACGCTTTAACGGGACGTTAAAACAACTCATTGGGACTTTTACCAGGACCTACAGGGACTGAGAGAAATTCTTGCCACACCTCCTGTTTGCCTATCGGGAGGTGCCCCAAGAATCCACGGGGTTCTTCCCGTTTGAACTGGTATACGGGAGGCGGGTAAGGGGACCCCTAGACTTAGTGCTAGAACACTGGGAAGGGGAGGGCATCATAGAAGGGGTACCTATTGTACCATATGTGCTGGAATTCTGGGACCGCCTACAGGAGCTGACCCAGGCTGTATGTGGGAACATGCAGGTTGCCCAGTGGCGCCAGCACGTATGGTACAATCGTCGGGCCAGAGAACGCACCTTGGAAATAGGACAGAAGGTCCTGGTGTTAGAGCCCACTAGGTAGAACAAGTTCCAAGCTGCATGGCAGGGGCCCTACCAGGTAGTGGGGAAAATAGCCAACACCACCTATAATGTTGCCGATTGTGATGACCCCAGGTTATCCGCATGTTCCATGTGATTATGCTGAAGCCCTACCGGGAGCGCCCTGAAGAGGTAGTGGCCATCTGTGCACCTGAAGCAGTGAATTTAGCCAGACTTCCCTTGCCTGATGTCTTAGGGGAAAGGACTCAGTCTAAAACATGCGACCAGGTACACTTGGGTGAAGACCTAGGTCCCTGGGAGAGACAGCAGGCGGAGGCGTTGTTGAGGCAGCGACAGAGGATGTTTTCGGAGAGACCAGGGTACACTCGCCTGGCACAACACAAGGTTGAGACCCAGGATCAGACCCCCCTGCGACAACCCCCCTTCCACGTCCCTGAGTCTGTACGAGAAGGGATGTGACAAGAGATACAAGAGATGTTGCGTTTAGGGGTCATTGAAGAGTTAGATAGACCCTGGGCATCCCCCGTAGTGTTAGTACACAAGAAGGATGGGACTACACGGTTTTGTGTAGACTATCGTGAGCTCAATGAGAAAACGGTGATGGATGCATATCCCATGCCGCGTGTGGATGAGTTGTTTGGACGGCTGACGGGGGCAAAGCATTTGACCACCATCGATCTATGCAAATTCTACTGGCAGATTCCCCTTAGTCCTGACGCTATTCCCAAGTCGGCATTTGTCACCCCTTCCGGCTTATTCCAGTTTTGAGTTATGCCATTCGGGATGAAGAATGCCCCAGCCACCTTCCAGAGGCTGGCTGACCGGCTTCTGGATGGTCTCCAGGACTATGCTTGTGCCTACCTGGATGACATCGCCATCTACAGCGCGACATGGGAAGAGAATCTAAATCACCTAGAGACAGTATTGGACAGGATCCACAAGGCCGGAATCACCCTGAACTCAAACAAGTGTCACGTGGGCAAAGCAGAGGTTCAGTATTTAGGGCATTGGGTGGGAAGTGGAAAACAGCGACCAGAACCAGCCAAGATTGAGGCCATAGCCAAATGGCCCATTCCACGCACTAAAACCCAGATCATGGCATTTCTAGGGACAGCGGGCTATTACAGGAAATCTGTTCCCAATTACAGCAGCGTAGCCAAGCCCCTCACTGATCTGACCCATAAGAACCAACCCCGCCAGGTAACCTGGACCCCACAGTGTGAGGAAGCCTTCTGCCAGCTAAAGGACGCCCTCACCAATACCCTTGTATTGGCCGCACCCGATCCAACTAAACGTTTCCTTGTTCACACAGACGCTTCTATGTTTGTGTCATGTCAGACACTGTTCAGACCAGGTCGTCTGACAGACAGCGGTAATTCTGCGTTTGACCACTGTTTGCTCATTGGCGTCGGCTAGTTTTCGTCTGGCTGCTCCGGGGTTAATTTATCTGATCCTCGGATTGGAAGCTGGGCCATGCCCATTTCCTTTAAATGGTTCTCTTGATCTTTGGGCGTCGCCAATTATAGCTTATGTCTTATCCTTAGTTATCTCGGTCCGGAGTGGAGAGCTGGTTGTTGGAGAATCGTTGCTGGTGGTGTATTTTCCTTTGTCTTATTTACTCCTTCCTATATTTGTATTTATTTTGCCCTGCACATTTATAGTGTATTCCTGATTCACTGCGGCGTGGTGTATATTTTCCTGTATCCTTGTTTGTTATTACTCTGGGTATTGGTCTATTGCATTCACTGGTTGGTGGGCGGTGGAGTTCAGTCTAGGGCTGAATCAGGAGTCAGTGTGAGGGTGGAGGCCTGAACATGCACACCTTCAGTGTAAACTTCAGGTAGAGGGTCAGACAGGGTTTCCCTAGTCTGAGGGAAATTGCAGGGGCCCGGGTTATTAGCTCTCGCCCTCCATGTCTCCCCATGACATTATAATCGGCCTAACAACAAAAAAAAAGGGGTTCCTTTTTTTTTTTCTTCTCTGAGTTTTGTCATGGATCCCATGACTTCCATAACCCGCCAGTTGGGGGTGCTGTCCCTACAGGTCACTGAGTTGAGGGGAGCAGTGCAGCAACAGACCATTATTTTTAATCTTTAAAGAGTCCATAATAACAGGGTCTGTACCACAGGACTGGCGTATAGCAAATTTGGTGCCAATATTCAAAAAGAGGACAAAAACTGAACTCGGAAATTATAGGCCAGTAAGCTTAACCTCTACTGTGGGTAAAATCCTGGAGGGCATTCTAAGGGATGCTATACTGGAGTATCTGAAGAGGAATAACCCCATGACCCAGTATCAGCACGGGTTTACTAGGGACCGATCATGTCAGACTAATATGATCAGCTTCTATGAAGAGGTAAGTTCCGGACTGGACCAAGGGAACCCAGTAGATGTAGTGTATATGGACTTTTCAAAAGCTTTTGATATGGTGCCACACAAAAGGTTGATACATAAAATGAGAATAATGGGGATAGGGGAAAATATGTGCAAGTGGGTTGAGAGCTGGCTCAGGGATAGGAAACAAAGGGTGGTTATTAATGGCGTACACTCGGATTGGGTCGCGGTTAGTAGTGGGGTACCACAGGGGTCAGTATTGGGCCCTCTTCTTTTTAACATATTTATTAATGACCTTGTAGGGGGCATTCAGAGTAGAATTTCAATATTTGCAGATGACACTAAACTCTGCAGGGTAATCAATACAGAGGAGGACAATTTTATATTGCAGGATGATTTGTGTAAACTAGAAGCTTGGGCTGATAAATGGCAAATGAGCTTTAATGGGGATAAATGTAAGGTCATGCACTTGGGTAGAAGTAATAAGATGTATAACTATGTGCTTAATTCTAAAATTCTGGGCAAAACCGTCAATGAAAAAGACCTGGGTGTAAGGGTGGATGACAAACTCATATTCAGTGGCCAGTGTCAGGCAGCTGCTACTAAGGCAAATAAAATAATGGGATGCATTAAAAGAGGCATAGATGCTCATGAGGAGAACATAATTTTACCTCTATACAAGTCACTAGTTTGCCCACACTTAGAATACTGTGCACAGTTCTGGTCTCCGGTGTATAAGAAAGACATAGCTGAACTAGAGCGGGTGCAGAGAAGAGCGACCAAGGTTATTAGAGGACTGAGGGGTCTGCAATACCAAGATAGGTTATTACACTTGGGGCTATTTAGTTTGGAAAAACGAAGGCTAAGGGGTGATCTTATGTTAATGTATAAATATATGAGGGGACAGTATAAAGACCTTTCTGATGATCTTTTTAATCATAGACCGGTGACAGGGACAAGGGGGCATCCTCTACGTCTGGAGGAAAAAAGGTTTAAGCATAATAACAGACGCAAATTCTTTACTGTAAGAGCAGTGAGACTATGGAACTCTCTGCCGTATGATGTTGTAATGAGTGAGTCATTACTTAAATTTAAGAGGGGACTGGATACGTTTCTGGAAAAGTATAATGTTACAGGGTATATATATTAGATTCCTTGATAATGCGTTGATCCAGGGAACTAGTCTGATTGCCGTATGTGGGGTCGGGAAGGAATTTTTTTCCCCATGGTGGAGCTTACTGTTTGCCACATGGGGTTTTTTGCCTTCCCCTGGATCAACATGTTAGGGCATGTTAGGCTATGGGTTGAACTAGATGGACTTAAAGTCTTCCTTCAACCTTAATAACTATGTAACTATGTAACAGGGACTAGCAGTATCTAATATACAGGCTGGAGCGACAGGAGGAGTTAATGAGCCCAAGTTTCCTTTGCCTGAAACGTTTGCTGGGGAACGCAGTAAATTTGTTTCTTTTCGTGAAGCTTGCAAACTGTATTTCCGTATGCGCCCGATCTCCTCTGGTAATGAGGCTCAACGTGTGGGTCTGGTGTTGTCATTATTAAGCGGGGATCCCCAAGCATGGGCATTTCCGTTGCCTTCTGATTCTGCTGCATTTAACTCAGTGGAGTGTTTCTTTTCTGCTCTAGGACACATTTACGACGATCCAGACAGAATGGCTCTAGCAGAATCTAAGTTACACACTATTTGCCAGGGGGAGCGTGTTGCAGAGGATTACTGTTCTGAATTTCGCCGCTGGGCTGTTGACACTCAGTGGAATGAGCCAGCATTGCGGAGTCACTTTATTCATGGAGTTTCTAATAGGGTTAAAAAAGCCCTCCTGATGTACGAGACTCCTGCTTCACTAGATTCCGCCATGAGTCTTGTTGTCCGCATTGATCGCCGTTTGCGTCAGGGGAATCATGAGACGCCGCCTGTGGGTGAAGGTTTAGGTTCACGTGTGGTTGCTGCAGGTGAGCCCACAGAATCTATGCAAATCGCAGGGGTGTCACATGTTAAGAATCGTACCCCTGTACTCAGGAAGCAGGGAGCCTGTTTTTTCTGTGGTAAAACTGGTCATTTTATTAATATCTGCCCTCTGCTGTTAAATAAAAACGCAACGGCGGAAAACTTCTGAGCTCAGAGGGAGTGGAGGAGTCCAATCTCAGCTTATGTATATCCTCCATGATGATTTCTCAGTGCATGCTCCCTGCCAAAGTTGTTGTCGCTGGCAGAGAGATACCAATCACTATTTTTGTGGATAGTGGTTCCGCCACAAATCTCATTGATGAGGAGTTTGCGCGCACTGCTGGTTTTAAGATTGAAAAACTGCCTCATCCTATCCGTGTGGTCACCATCAATTCTGCTCCTCTTCCACAGGGGGAGATTACTGAGTTCGTGGCTGAGGTTAAACTCCACATTGGGGTTCTTCATTTCGAGCAGGTCACATGTAAGGTGCTCAAGAGTCTTCCGGCACAATTGGTTCTGGGTTTTCCATGGTTGTCTACACACAACCCGGTGATTGACTGGAAAACTCAGGACATAATCCAGTGGAGTGATTTCTGTCAGGAGAATTGCCTGGCCACATGTGTGTCCGCTGTGACTTCAAGCGTTCCTGAGTCACTTCAGGATTATGCGGATGTGTTCTCTGAGAAGGGTTGTTCAGAGTTGCCGCCACACCGCTCCTATGACTGTTCTATCAGGTTTAAAACAGGGGTCAAGTTGCCTAAAGCAAGGATGTTCAACATCTCCGGTCCGGAGAGACAAGCGCTAAAGGATTACATTTCTGAAAGTTTGAGCAAAGGGCACATCAGGCCGTCATCCTCGCCGGTGGCAGCAGGGTTCTTCTTCGTGAAGAAGAAAGATGGCGGATTACGCCCGTGTTTGGATTTCAGGGAGTTGAACCAGATTACTGTTCGTGATCCATACCCTATGCCACTGATGCCTGACTTGTTCAACCAGGTGGCAGGTGCTAAGTGGTTTACCAAGCTTGACCTCAGGGGGGCGTACAACCTCATAAGAGTCCGTCAAGGTGATGATTGGAAGACAGCTTTTAATACCCCTAAGGGTCATTTTGAAAATTTGGTGATGCCTTTTGGGTTAACTAACGCACCTGCAGTGTTCCAACATTTCATCAATGATGTGTTCTCGCATGTTTTGGGGAAATTCGTTATCGTGTACCTAGATGACATCCTCATATATTCTTGCGACCGTGATGCTCATTTAGATCATATCAGGCAGGTGTTACAGCTACTCAGAGAGAATAAGCTGTATGCTAAACTTGAGAAATGTGTATTTTTTGCTCAATAGTTGCCGTTCTTGGGTTATATTGTGTCTGCTTCTGGTTTTAAAATGGACGCCGCTAAGGTGCAAGCGGTGCTGCATTGGGAACGTCCTGATAACCTGAAAGCACTTCAGCGGTTCCTTGGGTTTTCTAACTACTATAGGAAATTTATCAAGGATTTTTCTATCATTGCTAAACCGCTAACTGACATGACTAAAAACGGTACAAATTTCTTCGTTTGGCCTGAGGCTGCTGTTCGCGCATTTGAATTTCTCAAGAACAGTTTTGTTTCAGCCCCCATTCTTGTGCAGCCAGACGTATCTAAACCCTTTGTCGTGGAAGTCGATGCGTCTGAGGTTGGTGTGGGGGCGGTACTATCTCAAGGCTCATCCTTGAGTGGTTTGCGTCCGTGCGCCTATTTCTCCATAAAACTGTCGTCCGCTGAACGTAACTACGATATCGGCAACAGGGAGTTGTTGGCTATTAAGTTGGCCTTTGAGGAATGGTGACACTTCTTGGAGGGGTCGGTACATCAGGTCACTGTTATTACCGACCATAAGAATCTGCTGTATTTGGAGTCTGCCAAGCGTCTGTCCCCCAGGCAGGCTCGCTGGGCATTGTTTTTCACGCGGTTCAACTTTGTTGTCTCTTACTGACCTGGGTCTAAAAACACTAAGGCGGATGCTCTGTCCAGGTGTTTTCCGGGGGAGTACCTCAGGAGGATCCAGTACCCATCCTCCAAAAGGGTGTTGTGGTTTCGGCTCTCACTACCGAGGTTGAGGCTGAGATTGCCGAGGCTCAGGAGGAGGTACCATCTGAGCTTCCCATCAACAAATCTTTTGTACCGCTTCATCTCCGCTTAAAGGTGTTGGCGGAGCATCATGATACTGTACTGGCTGGCCACCCAGGGGTTAGAGGTACTTTGGAGTTGGTGTCACGTCGGTTTTGGTGGCCCAAAATCCGACAGGACGTGGTCTCATATGTGTCAGCTTGCACCACGTGCGCTAGGGCGAAGACGCCCCGCTCCCGTCCTGTTGGCACACTACTTCCTCTGGAGGTACCTAGTAAGCCATGGACGGAAATCTCCATGGATTTCATCACTGATTTGCCTCCCTCAGCTGAGAACACGGTCATTTTGGTGATTGTGGATCGGTTTTCAAAAATGTCGCACTTTGTGTCTTTGCCTTCTTTACCTAACGCTAAAACTCTTGCTCATGTGTTTGTGCAGGAGGTGGTCAGGCTTCATGGAGTTCCGTCTGACATCGTGTCAGATAGGGGTACTCAGTTTGTAGCAAAATTTTGGAAAGCATTTTGCTCACGGCTGGGGATCAAGTTGTCTCATTCATCTGCGTTTCATCCCCAGTCAAATGGTCAGACCGAGCGTATGAACCAAAATTTGGAGCAGTACTTGCGCTGCTTTGTCTCTGATAACCAGGAGGAGTGGTCTACCTTTCTTTCTTTGGCTGAGTTTGCCATCAATAATCACCACCAGGAGTCATCTGGGGAGTCTCCGTTTTTTTGTGTTTACGGGCTACATCCTCAGTTTTGTATGTTGAGTCAGAGAGGCTCTTCCGGCGTTCCGGAGGAGGACCAGTTAGGAACACAATTGTCATCAGTCTGGAGGAAAGTTAAACACCGCCTGTTGAGTGTGGGTGCTAGGTACAAACGTGTGGCTGACAGTAGGCGTGTGCCAGGTCCGGACCTGAGTGTGGATGACTGGGTGTGGTTATCCACAAAAAACGTAAGACTAAAGATACCATCCCTTAAATTGGGTCCACGGTTTATTGGTCCATTTAGGGTCACCGCCGTCATTAACCCAGTAGCGTACCGACTGGAGCTCCCTACGGTGTATAAAATACACAACGTGTTCCACAGGTCTCTTCTTAAGAAGGTGGTGGGTTCTGTGGATGCGGCACCTATGCCACCTCCAGTCTTGGTGGATGGTAACCTAGAATTTGAAGTCTCCAGGGTGGTTGACTCTCGTGTGGTGCGCCGCACTTTACAATATTTGGTACACTGGCGTGGTTATGGGCCTGAGGATAGGTCCTGGGTACCAGCCTCGGACATTCATGCGGATCGGTTGGTCAGGTGTTTTCATCGTCGCCATCCGGACAGGCCGGGTCCTATAAGCCGTGAGGGCCCTGGGGTCCCTCGTAGAAGGCGGGGTACTGTCATGTCGGACACTGTTCAGACCAGGTCGTCTGACAGACAGTGGTAATTCCGCGTTTGACCACTGTTTGCTCATTGGCGTCGGCTAGTTTTCGTCTGGCTGCTCCGGGGTTAATTTATCTGATCCTCGGATTGAAAGCTGGGCCATGCCCATTTCCTTTAAACGGTTCTCCTGATCTTTTTATAGCTTCTGTCTTATCCGTAGTTATCTCGGTCCGGAGTGGAGAGCTGGTTGTTGGAGAATCGTTGCTGGTGGTGGTGTATTTTCCTTTGTCTTATTTACTCCTTCCTATATTTGTATTTATTTTGCCCTGCACATTTATAGTGTATTCCTGATTGACTGTGGCGTGGTGTATATTTTCCTTTATCCTTGTTTGTTATTACTCTGGGTATTGGTCTATTGCATTCACTGGGTGGTGGGCGGTGGTGTTCAGTCTAGGGCTGAATCAGGAGTCAGGGTGAGGGTGGAGACCTGAACATGCACACCTTCAGTGTAAACTTCAGGTAGAGGGTCAGACTGGGTTTCCCTAGTCTGAGGGTAATTGCAGGGGCCCGGGTTATTAGCTCTCGCCCTCCTTGTCTCCCCGTGACAGTTTGGATTGGGAGCAGTACTGAGCCAAGTCAGGCCGGACGGCCAAGAACACCCGGTAGCTTACCTGAGTCGGAAACTACTGCCCCATGAAGTAAGCTATGTGGCCATCAAGAAGGAGTGCCTGGAGGTAGTATGGCCACTCAAAAAGTTACAACCATATTTGTATGGATGACAGTTTTCCCTCCTAACGGACCATAATCCCCTAGTCTGGCTTAATCGGGTCTCCGGAGACAACGCCAGATTACTGCAGTGGAGTTTAGCCCTACAACCTCTGGACTTCACCATCCACTACAGACCCGGCAAACAAAACGGTAACGCCGATGGACTAAGTTGACAAACGGAACTTGTACCCACCCAATAAACTTCGGTCATCTCCAAACCGATCCGTTAAGGATCAGACTGTGTATGCCGATCGCGTCGCTGAAAAGGGGAGCCGTGTTACGTAACCACCCAGAATATGTTGTGCAGTTATATGTATGTATAATAGGTTCCATGTGAGATGCATGTCCCTAATGCATCAGCCCACAGGCTGCGCCCCTGGGCAGAGGGGACCAGATATCCCCCTTCTGACCTCCCCCACCTTTCTAATTCCCACAGTAAAAATCGTCAGGCTCCGGCCATCTGCGGCTATTGTAATATATGTCTTGCCTGCCGCTTTTCAATTGACCTGCCCTCTGTATCTGTGTGATATATTCTGTGTCCTGTGAGTAAAGTGTTGTCACACTGGAAATATGTGGAGAAGCAGTGATCTTTTATATGCGCCCATGTAACCAAGCAATTCCAGCCAGCGTCCTTCATTCAGACTCCAGCCAAAGCAGAGTGGACCTCCTGAAACATGGGGTGGTACTGAAAGAGGTACTCCAGCATGGTAGACTCTGTCACAGTTACCCATTGGTTCTATATACGGCTAGCAATGATTGGATACTTCCATATGACATCAGAACCAAACCTCTAAAAAATCAGGTTACCCATGTGCTTTGTCATATAGCCTCAATCCCCTGATGATGCCAGTTGTTTGGTGAAACATGTTGGGGAGGCATAAGGTTTCTTTTAAATAGCATGAGTCAGTTGTGTATGGTCATATAATATAAGGAAGTGAGGTAGCGGCTGCATAAAGCTAATCCTGAAACCGCAATAGAGATGGAAATTTATGGGATACTAGATGGTAGCCCGATTCTAACGCATCGGGTATTCTAGAATATGTATGTAGTTTATTTATTAAGATTTTAGAATAATACATTGAATACACAGGATTCGGCCGGCCAGGAGCGACCAATTAGCAAAGTGTGATTCAAAGCCCGCGCCAATTCGTGGCCGGACTGCGCCTGTTGCTGATTGTTTGCAGCTGGCCACGTAGTATATTGCACAGCCACATAGTGTATTGCACAGCCCACGTAGTATATTGCCCAGCCCACATAGTATATTGCACAGCCATGTAGTATATTGCCCAGCCCACGTAGTATATTGCACAGCCCACGTAGTATATTGCCCAGCCCATGTAATATATTGCCCAACCCACGTAATATATTGCCCAGCCACATAGTATATTGCACAGCCACGTAGTATATTGCCCAGCCCACATAGTATATTGCACAGCCCATGTAGTATATTGCACAGCCCACGTAGTATATTGCACAGCCCACATAGTATATTGCACAGCCCACGTAGTATATTGCACAGCCTACGTAGTTTGTTGCACAGCCACATAGGATATAGCACAACCACGTAGTATATAGCACAGCCACGCAGTACATTGCACAGCCACATAGTATATTGCACAGTCACGTAGTATATAGCACAGCCACACAGTATATTGCACAGCCGACATAGTATATAGCACAGCCCACGTAGTATATAGCAACGTGGGCATCATATCCCTGTTAAAAAGAATCAACATAAAAAATAGTTCTATACTCACCCTCCGTCGTCCCCCCGGATCCAAGCGAGGCCTTTACCGATGCTTCTCGCGACGCTCCGGTCCCAAGGGTACATTGCGGTCTCGCGGGATGATGACGTAGCGGTCTCTCGAGACCGCTATATCATCATCTCGTGAGATTGCAATTCAAGGAGCTGTCACCGGAGCGTCGCGAGAAGCGGGAAAGGCCTGTTCTGGATCCGGGGGCCCAACGGACGGTGAGCATACAACTATTTTTTATTTTTTTTATTATTTTTAACATTAAATCTTTTTACTATTGATGCTGCATAGACAGCATCAATATTAAAAAGTTGGTCACACAGGGTTAATAGCAGCGTTAACGGACTGTGTTACACCGCGGCATAACGCGGTCCATTAACCCTGTGTGAGCGCTGACTGGAGGGGAGTATGGAGCGGCCGCTGACTGCTGGGGAGTAGGGAGGGACTAATTCTCGGCCGGACTGTGCCCGCCGACCAATCAGCGATGCAGGATTTCCGGGACAGACAGACGGAAGTGACCCTTAGACAATTATAAAGTAGATGAATGCATGGATGATAACACTGTGATAAGTGAGAGATATGGTTATTAGACCCTGAATGTCCCACATTGACTTATACAAATTTTAATAATATTCCTTTAAATAGTTCATTAAAAGTTACATTTTAATGGTCTGTTGATAGGGATTTCTTGCCTTTTGGCAATCTGTGATTAATACTTAATGCCCTTTCTGACTTTATAGATAGCATTTTTTTGTGAAATATTTAAAATGCACACAGATAAAGCTTGTATAAGGGGTCAGTCATATAGTTACGTGGAGTGAATTGTGCTGGTTCCCAGGCTATTGGTCACTATAATACTATTAGATCATTCAAGCTGTAAAGCACTATATAAGTGCACCCCACAAGTATAAATGCCTTTTTTTCCATTCTCAACACAACAAAATAAAATACATGAGGTACTAGTTGATATTTTGACCAAAATATGCAAAGTAGCAACCTTCGACAAGTGTCCTCATTGTCTTATAAGTTCCACTAAAACAAAAATTGGTTACCTGAAAAGAACATCAGCTAAACAGCACATCACTGAATATCACTGTAGTTACCTTGGTGCCCTCTGGTTACCTCCCCCTGCCTGTGCTGATCAGAACAGTGTATCTTTACTAATGCTTCCAAGATGTATGCCATAGTAGCATGATCAGTGCAGTGATAAGTCTAAACCATGCCTTTCCTGTACTCACTATGCCACTGTGGTGACCATATTAAGCAGGGTACTATACATGAGTTATATATAACTTTGCAGTCTCTGGGTCTTTTTGACCCCCAAATAAATTGACCAAAGTTCACCAGTAACATCTAAAAAGTATGTGTTGGTAAGTGAAATGGGCATGATTATAAACAAATACAATTCTGTGGGAATGAACATCATTTTATTGGTGGCTATGCTGCTCACCAAAGATAGATCTTTCTTAGGTGTCTGTGAACTTCACCTACTGCAAGTTTTAATAATGGAAGGAAATTAGGTTTGCATAGTGTGACGATTCGCCACTCTCTGTGGACGGGGGTTACTCACTTGGCTGGTCGTTGAGGCATATGCTGAGACACTCAGGGTTAAACAGTCCATTTGGTTTATTAACACACCATAAACCGAGTCTCAGGTACTTGATAACATGCAGCAGCCCATGCACCGTCTGGCAACCGTTCGGCTCTACAGTACCCACAGTCCTCGCTGAGCCTTGGTGTCCCTAACATGGATTAGTGTCCGTTAACTGTCCGTGACTACCGCACAGGTTCCCGGATACCTCTTATCCTAAGAGGCGTCCTCTCCTGAGGTATACCACAGGCCTCCTCTCTCTGGCTCAGTCTCACCAGCACTGCCCCCACAAACACACAAACTCCATCTTGGGTGTTCAGACACACCCCTTGGGTGGGGTGTGCAGGTGACTGGACCTACCCATCTCTCCAAGTCACCTGAAAGCCTTCCCAATGTATAGTAACACTCAGCAGTAGATCTGTTGAGCAAAATAAGCCCAGGCTTCCATCACATGGTCACCCACCTCTGTGATACATACCACCCAATAACCACATTGCCACTCGCCATACCACAGTAGGTTAGCAGTGAGATGAGAGAGGGATATTCCCAAATATTGAATATGTTCTTCAGCCCAACTAAAGGGAAAATGTTGCTAAATATATGTCCTTTAGTTGTGTATAAGACCCATATCTAAAAGATGGGATTTAGAGGCTTTTGTTTTGTGATAAGCTGCTGCTATCATAGTATCATCTGTGAATAGACCAGTTTTGGGGGTCGTGTTACTTTTGCTGATGCCATAGATGAGTGGGGAGGATCTAATGTATTCAGTCAGTTACTCCATAATTAATGTAAAAATGAAAGTGGACAAAGGGCACCCTAGGCGGATGCCACTGAAAGCAGCAAACAAATTTTGTAAACAGCCAGTCGTTGCTACTGTTACTGAAAGGAAGGTATTTAGAGAAATTATGGCCTTTTTGGCGGTGCCAACAATACCAAATTTACTTAATACTGCATTTGAAAAGAAGTCTTTCAAGTGTAAAAATGCTATTAACTGGCACATATGGGGTTAATTTGCAGTTTTATAGCATTCTGAACCTGTGTAAGATAGCAGCAGGCTGCGATTGCCACCGAGACTCGTCCAAGACTTGCCAATGCGAGCCTATGGGTGCGAGAAAAAAAGTTGCACAGCACTCGGACCATGCGAGTGCTGTCTACATACAGTAAAATCACAGCATGACAGGTTAGATGAGATAGAATAGATATATACACATAGAATAGATAGATATATAGATGTCCGTGACACACATATATATTATATACCGTATATACTCGAGTATAAGCCGAGATTTTCAGCCAATTTTTTAGGCTGAAAGTACCCCCTCTCGATTTATACTCGAGTCATTGTCCCAGGGGTTCGGCGGGGGAGGGGAAGCGGCGGCTGTCACATACTCACCTGCTCCTGGCGCGGTCCCTGCATGTCCGATGGTCTTCGGGCACAGGCTGCTGTTCCTTTGTTCAGTGGTCATCTGGTACCGCTCATTAAAGTAATGAATATGGACGCATATTCATTACTTTGATGAGCGGTACGATGTGACCGCTGAACATAGGAAGAAGCTGCCGGTGCCCGGAGACCATCTGACCTTGAGAAGCTGCCGGCGCCCGGAGGCCATCTGACAGTGAGAAGCTGCCAGGGACAGCACCGGGAGCAGGTGAGTATAAAAGGGGAGGGTGAGAATTGCGTGATATTCACCTGACCCCGTTCCACCGCCGTGCACCGCTCCGTCTTCCAGCTGTGACTGTTCAGCTCAGAGGGTGCGATGACATGTTTAGTGTGCGCCCTCTGCCTGAACAGTCAGAGAGCTGGAAGACATGGAGGTGGAACAGGGAAGCTGAATATTGCAAGTGCCGGGGGCCTGAGCGACGAGAGGTGAGTATGTGATTTTTTAAATTTTAATCACAGTAACAGCATATGGGGCATAATCCGTGGAGCATCTTATGGGGCCATCAACCTAAATAAAGCATTGTATGGGGCATAATCTATGGATCATCTTATGGGGCCATCAACCTAAATAAAGCATTGCATGGGGCTTAATCTATGGAGCATCTTATGGGGCCATCAACCTAAATAAAGCATTGTATGGGGCATAATCTATGGAGCATCTTATGGGACCATCAACCTTTATGCCGCATTGTATGGGACATTGTTATATATGCTTATTTTGCACATTTATTTAATCAGGACTCTTTACCAGATGTGAAACTCTTAAAGAAACATGTCATGTTATTTTCATAAAAAATGTAGTGGTTTATTGGATTGTCCACAAAACCCCACATTGCAGCAAAACATAAAATAGGTGAAGTCATTACAAAGAGATTGTCCATTTGAGATTCTGAATGGTAATGGTAATGTCATGGAGTTGAAGTCATCATGGCTACCAGCTGTTCATTTCTTCTGTGAGTAGTCTGAAATCCGTGGAGAGTGAAGGAGCAGGCAGAAGGTGACAGCCCCCACCCTCCTGTGAGTCTCGGTTAGTACGTGTTCTCTCTATATGGTGTTAACTTATACTCTGAGCTAAATATACAGGAATAGCTTTTGTAATATCAGCAAAAGACTGTGCTCAGTACAGAATTAAGAATAAGTAAAAAATTAATAATTAATATTTAACAGGCATAATCTATGGAGCATCTTATGGGGCCATCAACCTTTATGCCGCATTGTATGGTGTATAATCTATGGAGCATCTTATGAGGCCACGAACCTTTATACATCATTGTATGGGGCATAATCTATGGAGCATCTTATGGGGCCATCAACCTTTATACAGCATTATATGGGGCATAATCTATGGAACATCTTATGGGACCATCAACCTTTATGCCGCATTGTATGGGCATAATCTATGGAGCATCTTATGGAGCCATCAACCTTTATAAATCATTGTATGGGGCATAATCTATGGAGCATCTTATGGGGCCATCAACCTTTATGCCACATTGTATGGGGCAAATGTTTCTATGGAGCATCTTATGGGGCCATCAACCTTTATGCTGCATTGTATGGGGCAAATGTTTCAATGGGGCATCTTATGGGGCCATTATTAAACTTTATGCAGCATTTTATGGGGCATATTTTAATATGGAACATCTTATGGGGCCCATCATAAACTGTATGGAGCATTATATGGGGCTCCTGATTCAATATGGATATTCAAAAACACTTAACCTACTGACGTCTCAAATAATTTTAATTTTATTGGTATATATTTTTATTTTTGAAATTTACCAGTAGCTGCTGCATTTCCCACCCTAGTATTATGCTCGAGTCATTAAATTTTCCTAGTTTTTTGTGGCAAAATTAGGGGTCCCGGCTTATACTCGGGTTGGCTTATACTCGAGTATATACAGTACATATATCTATCTATCTATCTATCTATCTATATATATATATATATATATATATATATATATATATATATATATATATATATATATATATATATATATATATATATATAGTACAGACCAAAAGCTTGGACACACCTTATCTTTTAAAGATTTTTCTGTATTTTAATTACTATGAAAATTGTAAATTCTCACTGAAGGCATCAAAACTATGAATTAACACATGTGGAATTATATACTTAACAAGAAAGTGTGAAACAACTGAAATTATGTCTTATATTCTAGGTTCTTCAAAGTAGCCACCTTTTGCTTTGATGACTGCTGTCACGCTCACTCCCTGACTGATGGGCATGAGCTCGGGGGGTTTGTGGCCCCACTGTGCCACGAACCAGACTACCCTGGAAGGGGCATGACTATGACAGCTGCCGTGGTCTTCACTGGAGCCTCTGATGGTGATGTCAGGCTTGTGCGGCAGGCAGCTGCCAGGTGCTACTCAGGGTGGTGTCTGGCTGTGGCTGCTGATCCCACTTGGGAAACAGGAACACCATAATTGGTGCGGGCATCAGGCAGGACTAGCAGATGAGCACAGCTGAAACTCAGACGAGTAGGCTGGCACGGCTGAGACACAGAGCTGGCAGAGACACAGGACTGGCAGGAACGGCAGAGACACAGTGCTGGCAGTCACAGCAGAGACACATGGCTGGCAGTCACAGCAGAGACAGGGCTGGCAGGCACGGCATAGACACAGAACTGGCTGGCACGGCAGAGACACAGGGCAGGTTGGTGTGTATGAAGGAACAGGCAGGGACCTGTTCACACAGGAGGTGCAGGTACGGATATGATGTATGAAAGAAAAGGTTGGGAACTGTTCACACAGGAGGTGAAGGTAAGGAATCAAGCAGGAAGGAATGAAGTATGAAGGAACAGGTTGGGACCTGTTCATACAGGAGATGCAGGTATGGAAACAAGCAGGAAGGAATGGAGTGTGAAGGAACAGGTTGGGACCTGTTCACACAGGAAGAGAACCGCAAGGCTGCGGATAAGAATGGTAGAGCTGCAGGAGATGGAGCAGCAACAGAAGCTAAGCAGAGCGGAACCGCAAGGAATGCGGAGAGGAGCTGCAGCAAGAGGTCTCTCCAGCAGCAGAGCAGAGTAGAATGGAGCAGAACCGCAGGAGTGCGCGGAGCAGAGGCAAAGCTACAAGAGAGCAGAGCCCAGGCAAAGTCACAAGGGTTCAGAGCAGGCAGAGCTGCAAGAGTGCGGAGCATAAGCAGACTGAGAACACAAGGAAAGACACAGCAGGGAAGGAAGCCACAGACAAGGAGACAAAGTTCAGACAATGTAATGGAACAAGACAAGGAACAAGAACAAATAGACCAGGATATACAGCCTCCTGGAGGGCAGACAAACAAGATCAAGGCAAGGCAAGGAGAAAAGCCTCTAGAGAGGGAGTAACACAGAGCAAGGCCTGGCAACTCAGAAGCTAAACACAAACTGAGCTAACACATTGCACAGGCCCAGTCCACTGGGTGGAGCTGCATTAAATACTGGAGGCCTCTTGGTAATTGGTCAGGAACAGATTAGACAGGTGCACCTGATTCCTATAAGAACCAGAGAGTTCAGGCGCTGCCCCCTATGCACACAGCCAGGAAGCATGCAGAGAGCAGAGGCACCGAATATGGAGCTGGCAAGAAACTGAAACCACAACATGATCTGGAGCAGTGGGTAAGATAGTGAGAGAGATGAGAGGCCATGCCGTGATGCCAGCAGAGTTGTTACAACTGCTTTGCACACTCTTGGCATTCTCTTTATGAGCTTCAAGAGGTAGTCACCAGGAATAATCTTCCAACAATTTTGAAGGAGTTCCCAGAGATGCTTAGCACTTGTTAGCCTTTTTGCCTTCACTCTGCGGTCCAGCTCACCCCAAACCATCTTGATTGTGTTCAGGTCTGGTGACTGTGGAGGCCAGGCCATCTGGCGTAGCACCTCATCACTATCCTTCTTGGTCAAATAGCCCTGACAAATCCTGGAGGTGTTTTTGAGGTCATTGTCCTGTTGAAAAATAAATGATGGTCCAACTAAACGCAAACCGGATGGAATAGCATGCCGCTGCAACATGCTGTGGTAGCCATGCTGGTTCAGTATGCCTTCAATTTTGAATAAATCCCCAACAGTGTCACCAGCAAAGCACCCCCATGCCATCACACCTCCTCCTCCATACTTCACGGTGGGAACCAGGCATGTAGAGTCCATCTGTTCACCCTTTCTGCGTCACACAAAGACACGGTGGTTGGAACCAAATATTTCAAATTTGGACTCATCAGACCAAAGCACAGATTTCCACTGGTCTAATGTCCATTCCTTGTTCTTTAGCCCAAACAAGTCTCTTCTGCTTGTTGCCTGTCCTTAGCAGTGGTTTTATAGCAGCTATTTTACCATTAAGGCCTGCTGCACAAAGTCTCCTCTTAACAGCTGTTATAGAGATGTGTCTGGTGCTAGAACTCTGTGTGGCATTGACCTGGTCTCTAATCTGAGCTGCTGTTAAGCTGCAATTTCTGAGGCTGGTGACTCAGATAAACTTATCCTCAGAAGCAGAGGTGACTCTTGGTCTTCCTTTCCTGGGGTGGTCCTCATGTGAGCCAGTTTCTTTGTATCGCTTGATGGTTTTTGCCACTGCACTTGGGGACACTTTCAAAGTTTTCCCAATTTTTCGGACTGACTGACTGACCTTCATTTCTTAAAGTAATGATGGTCACTCGTTTTTCTTTACTTAGCTGCTTTTTTCTTGCCATAATACAATTTCTAACAGTCTATTCAGTAGGACTATCAGCCGTGTATCCACCAGACTTCTGCTCAACACAACTGATGGTCCCAACCCCATTTATAAGGCCAGAAATCCCACTTATTAAACCTGACAGGGCACAGCTGTGAAGTGAAAACCATTTCCGGTGACTACCTCTGGAAGCTCATCAAGAAAATGCCAAGAGTGTGCAAAGAAGTCATCAAAGCAAAAGGTGGCTACTTTGAAGAACCTAGAATACAATACATATTTTCAGTTGTTTCACACTTTTTTGTTAAGTATATAATTCCACATGTGTCAATTCATAGTTTTGATGCCTTCAGTGTGAATGTACACTTTTCATAGTCATGAAAATACAGAAAAATCTTTAAATGAGAAGGTGTGTCCAAACTTTTGGTCTGTACTGTATCTCTGTGATAGAAGGGCTTAACAATAGAAGTCCCAGAAATTTCGAGCTCCCCCCTAAAGTCCTGAAAGAGGGTCAAATGACCCTTACAATAAACTGAATAGAACTAACTAGAAACTAAATGGCTAAACTCAATGGAAACAACAACCTCCTGTGGTGCGACAGTAATGGCCTTAATTACAGAACAAAAGACGGTGATTAGAGAATGTTAAGGTACCTTCACACTAAGCGACTTTGCAGCGAGAACGACAACGATCCGTGACGTTGCAGCGTCCTGGATAGCGATCTCGTTGTGTTTGACACGCAGCAGCGATCTGGATCCTGCTGTGATTTCGCTGGTCGGAGCTAGAAGTCCAGAACTTTATTTCGTCGTCAGATGACCCGCTGTCATCGCTGGATCGGTGTGTGTGACACCGATCCAGTGATGTGTTCACTTGTAACCAGGGTAAATATTGGGTTACTAAGCGCAGGACCGCGCTTAGTAACCCGATATTTACCCTGGTTACTATTGTAAAAGTAAAAAAAAAAACAAAAACACAACATACTCACATTCTGATGTCTGTCATGCCCCCCGCCGGCGGCTTCCCTGCACTGAATGTGTCAGCGCCGGCTCTGCTTTACGGCTGGCTGGCGCTGACACATTCAGTGCAGAGAAGCTGCCGGCGGGGGGATGTGACAGACATCAGAAGGTGAGTATGTAGTGTTTTTTTTTTTTTTTTTTTTTTACTTTTACAATGGTAACCAGGGTAAATATCGGGTTACTAAGCGCGGCCCTGCGCTTAGTAACCCGATATTTACCCTGGTTACCCGGGTGCTGCAGGGGGACTTTGGCATCATTGAAGACAGTTTCAACGATGCCGAAGTCGTTCCCCTGATCGTTGGTCGCTGCAGAGAGCTGTCTGTGTGACAGCTCCCCAGCGACCACACAACGACTTACCAATGATCGCATAGCTGGTCGTGATCGTTGGTAAGTCGTTTAGTGTAACGGTACCTTTAGCTAAAATCCTTCAGGTCATTTGACCCATCTCTGGGTTCCAAAGGTAGAAATGTTAAATGACCCCTCTCTGGGACTTCTAGTGTTATAAATTCAAAGTTGGAAAATTGCGAAATTTTCAAAATTTTCGCCAAATTTCAATTTTTTTCACAAATAAACACAGGTAATAGCAAAGAAATTTTACTACTATCATGAAGTACAATATGTCACGTGAAAACAGTGTCAGAATCATCAGGATCCATTGAAGCGTTCCAGAGTTATAACCTCATAAAGGGACAGTGGTCAGAATTGTAAAAATTGGCCCGGTCATTAACGTGCAAACCACCCTTGGGACTTAAGGGGTTAAGGATATGCACTGGTGTGAACTAAACATTAATTGCTTTGTTATTTTTTATATATATATATATATATATATATATATATATATATATATATATATATATATATATATATATATATATATATATATATATACACATTGCATAATAAACGTTAGATTATCTATCATTACTACATATAACTCTCCTTGCTGGTTGTTTTGCTTGCAATTTAGTATATTAAAAGCCTCCAACATTATTATGGGCTTTTTTCTTTTGTGACATTCCCATTTTTTTCTATCTGTGAGATAGTTTCAAAGTTACCGATCTGTAGATCAGTTTTTTTTTCCTTATTCCTACTATAAAATGGCGCCACAGGTTGGCCACTTTAACTCCGCCGCTCCGTTCATTTTGGGGCTGAGGAAAAGTCAAGTGTAGAAGTCAGCAGCCTCATAGGGATGAACAGAGCGCAATTGGAGCATGCGAACTGCAGCTTCATAAGGGTTCACCAATCTCATGGATAGATGATCACTTGTTTTCTATGGATAACCCCTTTAATGTGTAAACTAGGAGAGCAGATTTCCTGGATGTAGTGTATTAGCCGATGTGACATTCTTTTTTAGGGTCTGTGCTGCAGCATCTATCATTGTATAAGCATAGGGTGGGATACATCACTCATTGTTTTTCTATCGTATGTGTCTTTTTTTAAATGTGGCACAGGCTGCACTTTTCTTTTACGATCTGCTTTGTCATTCAGTGGTGTATTCTGATTCCTTACATTGGAGGGTTATTGCCATCTTAAAGGCTTTGTGCAGGCTTGGAGTAAAAATCTGCACTTACTCAAGGTATTTCTGATGTGAGTGGTCAGTCGCGTGACTGCATGCATGGGAATTGCTCACTTGTAGTTATGTATCGACTATATGCTTTTGGCTTCTTTCAATAGAAGTGAATTGATAGAAGCTAGGTAAGTCTTACAACCTGTAATGACCACACGACCACCTCATCACCATTGGAGCTACTGCAACCCCCGACCTACTGTCTCCTTCCCCATAATCCTGTAGAATGTAAGCCCTCAAGGGCACGGTCCTCTTCCCTCTTTATCAGTCTGTCATTGTTACTTTGTTTATTGTAAGTGGTATTTGTATTTTCATGTAACCCAGTCTCATGTACAGCACCATAGAATTAATGGTGCTATATAAATAAATAATAATAATAATAATATATACTTGTGTGAATTGGACATTTAATACTGTGAAGTAACTGCTTTAACCCCTTTCTGACCTCGGACGGGATATTCCGTCCGAGATCAGCAGCCCCGCTTTGATGCGGGCTCCGGCAGTGAGCCCGCATCAAAGCCGGGACATGTCAGCTATTTTGAACAGCTGACATGTGCCTGTAATAGGCGCGGGCAGAATCGCGATCTGCCCGCGCCTGTTAACTAGTTAAATGCCGCTGTCAAACGCAGACAGCGGCATTTAACTACCGCTTCCGGCCGGGCGGCTGGAAATGATCGCATCGCCGACCCCCATCACATGATCGTCGGCGATGCTTCAGAATAGTAACCATAGAGGTCCTTGAGACCTCTATGGTTACTGATCCCCGGCAGTTGTGAGCGCCACCCTGTGGTCGGCGCTCATAGCACACCTGCATTTCTGCTACATAACAGCGAACATCAGATCGCTGCTATGTAGCAGAGGCGATCGTGTTGTGCCTGCTTCTAGCCTCCTATGGAGGCTATTGAAGCATGGCAAAAGTAAAAAAAAAAATGTGAAAAAAATAAAAAAATATATAAAAGCTTAAATCACCCCCCTTTCGCCCCAATCAAAATAAATCAATAAAAAAAAATCAAACCTACACATATTTGGTATCGCCGCGTTCAGAATTGCCCGATCTATCAATAAAAAGCATTAACCTGATCGCTAAACAGCGTAGCGAGAAAAAAATTGAAACGCCAGAATTACGTTTTTTTGGTCGCCACAACATTGCATTAAAATGCAATAACTGCCGATCAAAAGAATGTATCTGCACCAAAATGGAATCATTAAAAACGCCAGATCGGCACGCAAAAAATAAGCCCTCAAACGACCCCAGATCATGAAAAATGGAGACGCTAAGAGTATCGGAAAATGGCACAATTTTTTTTTTTTTTTAGCAAAGTTTGGAATTTTTTTTCACCACTTAGATAATAGATAATAAAGTAACCTAGTCGTGTTAAGTGTCTATGAACTCGTACTGACCTGGAGGATCACAATGGCAGCTCAGTTTTAGCATTTAGTGAACCTAGCAAAAAAGCCAAACAAAAAACAAGTGTGGGACTGCACTTTTTTTGCAATTTCACTGCACTTGGAATTTTTTTACCGTTTTCTAGTACACAACATGGTAAAACCAATGAGGATGTTCAAAAGTAGAACTTGTCCCGCAAAAAATAAGCCCTCACATGGCCAAATTGACGGAAAAATAAAAAAGTTATGGCTCTGGGAAGGAGGGGAGTGAAAAACAAACACGGAAAAACGGAAAATCCCAAGGTCATGAAGGGGTTAAAGAGACTTTGTGTTGAAACTTTGTTGGGTCACCGCCTCCTCACTAGTGGCATATGTGTGTCACCGCGGCACTACAATATATATATACATATATATTATATGTATGTATATATATATATACAGTATATACACACTGCTCACAAAAATAAAGGGAACACTAAAATCCCACATCGTAGATATCACTGAATTAAATATTCCAGTTGTAAATCTTTATTCATTATATAGTGGAATGTGTGGAGAACAATAAAACCTAAAAATTACAAATGCAAATCACAACTACTATCCCACGGAGATCTGGAGTTGGAATGATGCTCAAAATCAAAGTGGAAAATGAAGTTACAGGCTGATCCAACTTCAGTGGAAATGCCTCAAGACAAGGAAATGATGGCCTCCACTTGCCTGTATGTTATCCCTTCAACGCCTGGGCATGCTCCTGATGAGGCGGCGAATGGTCTCCTGAGGGATCCCTCCTCCCAGACCTGGACTAAAGCATCTGCCAACTCCTGCACAGTCTGTGGTGCAACATAACGTTGGTGGATGCTGCAAGACATGATGTCCCAAATGTGTTCAATCGGATTCAGGTCTGGGGAACGGGCGTGCCAGTCCATAGCTTCAGTGCCTTCATCTTGCAGGAATTGCTGACACACTGTTAGGTGTCGAGTTCCCGCCGCCGCACAAGGGGAATCTCGAACCATGTCCACTGCGGTCTCCCATTCTCCTCCAGCCGCAGTGGAACCTGTTCAGCAGAGACGTAGATCCCAGTGTCTGGCTCAAGCTGATACTGTGCACTTAGTTACTGCTGCCTTTCCAGGCTCTGCCTTTGTAGCCAACACTGATCAGCAGCGAGCAGGCGTTTCAGGGACTAAGTCCTGCTTTTCTCATACTGAGCATGCCCATGGGACCACCTCCCATTGAAGGTCGGGGGTCACATGCTCAGGTCCTGTTGTGGCTCCTATAGAACCATCATGAATGTCCCGGAGCGCTACTACTATAAAAGGTTTGCATGGTCGCTCGGCCATGCGCTAGTGGAAACTTGCTATTGTGTGTATGGATGTATGCCTGTTGATGGATGAAAGCTCCAAACCATTCCCATTGCTAGAGTTGTTGCCTGTTTGCGAATGATGGTAATTACCTAGCTCCTGGCAGTGCTATCCTGCACATCTAGCACACAATAATGCGTCTCTCAGCAGCAACCACCAGTGTGGAGTCATGTGCAAATAGTGCGCTTTCCTGGCCCTAGTTAGGGTGGTTAGTGGCGTCCGCCAGAGCGGCGCTGTACACACTTTTGTGCGGTAAATTATTAGCTCAGCTCTATCCTTGACACCACAGTAGCGGTGTCGAGCGCAAGAGGTCTAGAGGAACTCTTTCCCTGAGTCTTGGGACAGAGTTCTGTCACTCTATGCTTGTGCTCTCTGTGCTGTATCGCGGCCCGGTGACGCAACAGGGTTCGCTTCCTTCATACCGGGTGAAGCTAACCCGTGTGTGTATTCTCATTATACCGCCATACAGTTCGCCATTACCGAGCAGCAGGTGTCCTTAATGCACGGTGGACCCGGACTGCTAATGCACCTCATATCCTCTCTAATTATTATTTGGTGCGTTCCACCAGTCCTAACACACACTCCAGCCACCTGTAGTCTGGCATTGTCCTGCATTAGGAGGAACACAGGGCCAACCGCACCAGCATATGGTCCCACAAGGGGTCTGAGGATCTCATCTCGGTACCTAATGGCAGTAAGGCTACCTCTGGCCTGTACATGGAGGGCTGTTCGGCCCTCCAAAGAAATGCCACCCCACACCATTACTGACCCACTGCCTATCCGGTCATGCTGAATGATATTGCAGGCAGCAGATCACTCTCCACGGCATCTCCAGACTCTGTTACGTCTGTCACATGTGCTCAGTGTGAACCTGCTTTCATCTGTGAAGAGCACAGGGTGCCAGTGGCAAATTTGCCAATCCTGGTGTTGTGTGGCAAATGCCAAGCGTCCTGCATGGTGTTGGGCTGTGAGCACAACCCCCATCTGTGGACGTCGGGCACTCAGACCATCCTCATGGAGTCGGTTTCTAACCGTTTGTGCAGACACATGCACGTTTGTGGCCTGCTGGAGGTCATTTTTCAGGGCTTTGGCCGTGCTCTGTTGTGGATTCTGTTTGTGGGCTCCCTCTGGTGGTTACTGCTGGTACTGGGTGACTTTGGTGGGTTGCGGCCTTTGGTTTCCACCTGTCCATCAGAGGCTGGGTGTTTCCTATTTTACCTGGCCTTTCTGTCATTTCCCTTGCTGGCTATCAATGTGTTCAGATGTGCTCTGTTTGGTTCCTGCCTACCTGCTCCCAGATCTTTCAGGATAAGCTAAGTGCTGATTTTCAGTTGTTTGGTTTTTGGTCCAGCTTGCTTAGAATGTCTCTATGCTAGCTGGTTGCTCTAGTGGACTGAGGTTCTCCCCATGTGCCATGAGTTGGCACATGGGTTCTTGTAATCTCAGGATGGTTTTTTTGATTAGGGTTTTTTGCTGACCGCTCAGTCCCCTTTTGTGTCATTCTGCTTTCTAGTTTTCAGCGGGCCTCTATTTGCTAAACCTATATACATCATCTCTATGTGTGTGCCTTCCTCTCATTTCACCGTCAATACATGTGGGGGGCAACTATACCTTTGGGGTTAATTCCTCTGGAGGCAAGTGAGGTCTTGTTTTCTCTGCAGTACTAGTTAGCTCTTAGGCTGGTGTGTGGCGTCTAGAACCAACGTAGGCACGCTCCCTGGCTATCTCTAGTTGCGTTTGTCAGGCTTAGGGCAGCGGTCAGCCCAGGTTCCATCACCCTAGAGCTCGTCCGATATTTATTATACCTTGCTTGTCCTGTGCTATCCCTCGCCATTGGGGATTCATGACAGTATAGCCGGCCCACAAAGTGTTAATTGTTTGGGCTGAAGCAGGAGAAAAAGAAGTGTTCAAGGGAATTTTTTTTTTTCCTTCAGAGTTTTGCTGCCTAGCCCTTAATTGCTGTCTAGCTGCTTCTTACCTCCTCTTAACCCTTGAATGGCTCTGATCTTAGCTGTTAATCATGGATGTCCAGAGTTTGGCTTCCAGCCTGAGTAATCTTGCAGCAAAGGTTCAAAACATACAGGATTTCGTTGTTCACACTCCCATGTCTGAACCTAGAATTCCTATTCCAGAGTTTTTTTCTGGAGATAGATCTACCTTCCTGAATTTCAGGAACAATTGTAAATTGTTTCTCTCTTTGAAATCTCACTCCTCTGGAGACCCTGCTCAACAGGTCAAGATTGTTATATCGTTCCTACGGGGCGACCCTCAGAATTGGGCATTTGCATTGGCACCAGGGGATCCTGCATTGCTCAGTGTGGATGCGTTTTTTCTGGCATTGGGATTGCTCTATGAGGAACCTAACCTAGAGATTCAGGCTGAAAAGGCTTTATTAGCCCTCTCTCAGGGGCATGATGAAGCGGAAATATATTGTCAGAAATTTCGGAAATGGTCGGTGCTTACTCAGTGGAATGAGTGCGCCCTGGCTGCAAACTTCAGAAATGGTCTTTCTGAGGCCATTAAGGATATTATGGTGGGGTTCCCTGCGCCTACAGGTCTGAATGAGTCTATGGCTATGGCCATTCAGATTGATCGGCGTTTACGGGAGCGCAAACCCGTGCACCAGTTGGCGGTGTCTTCTGAACAGGCACCTGAGACTATGCAATGTGATAGAATTCAGTCCAGAAGTGAACGGCAAAGTTATAGGCGGAAAAATGGTTTGTGTTTTTATTGTGGTGATTCAGCTCATGTTATATCAGCATGCTCTAAACGCACAAAAAGGGTTGATAAATCTTTTGCCATTGATACTCTGCAGTCTAAGTTCATTTTGTCTGTGACTTTGATTTTTTCACTGTCTTCCATTTCCGTCGATGCCTATGTGGATTCAGGCGCTGCCCTGAGTCTAATGGATTGGTCATTTGCTAAACGCTGCGGTTTTAGTCTAGAGCCTCTGGAAGTTCCTATTCCTCTGAAGGGAATTGATTCTACACCATTGGCTATGAATAAACCGCAGTATTGTACACAAGTGACCATGCGCATGACTCCCGTTCATCAGGAGGTGATTCGCTTCCTTGTACTGTATAATTTACATGATGTACTAGTGCTTGGTCTGCCATGGTTACAAACTCATAATCCTGTCCTGGATTGGAAAACAATGTCTGTGTTAAGCTGGGGATGTCAGGGGGTTCATGATGATGCACCTCCGATTTCTATTGCTTCATCTACTCCTTCGGAGATCCCTGCGTTTTTGTCGGATTATAGGGATATTTTTGAGGAGCCTAAGCTCAATTCGCTCCCTCCTCATAGAGAGTGTGACTGTGCTATAGAATTGATTCCTGGCAGTAAGTTCCCTAAGGGTCGTTTATTTAATCTGTCACTGCCAGAGCATACTGCTATGCGGAATTATATTAAGGAGTCCTTGGAAAAGGGACATATTCGTCCATCTTCGTCCCCTCTGGGAGCAGGTTTTTTTTTCGTGGCAAAAAAAGATGGTTCCCTGAGGCCTTGTATAGATTATCGCCTTCTGAATAAGATTACAGTCAAATACCAGTATCCATTGCCATTATTTACTGATTTGTTTGCTCGCATTAAGGGGGCTAGGTGGTTCACTAAAATAGATCTTCGTGGTGCGTATAATCTTGTGCGGATAAAACAGGGTGATGAGTGGAAAACCGCATTTAATACGCCTGAGGGCCATTTTGAGTATTTGGTAATGCCTTTTGGACTCTCCAATGCTCCGTCAGTCTTTCAGTCCTTTATGCACAATATTTTCCGTGAATATCTGGATAAGTTTATGATTGTGTATTTGGATGATATTTTGGTGTTTTCTGATGACTGGGAGTCTCATGTTCTACAGGTCAGGAAGGTGTTTCAGGTTTTGCGGGCCAATTCTCTGTTTGTGAAGGGCTCAAAGTGTCTCTTCGGAGTCCAGAAGATTTCTTTTTTGGGGTACATTTTTTCTCCTTCTACTATTGAGATGGATCCCGTTAAGGTTCAGGCTATTTGTGACTGGACACAACCTACATCTGTTAAGAGCCTTCAGAAGTTCTTGGGGTTTGCTAATTTTTATCGTCGGTTCATTGCTAATTTTTCCAGTATTGTTAAACCTTTGACTGATTTGACTAAAAAGGGTGCTGATGTTGCTGATTGGTCTCCTGCGGCCGTGGAGGCCTTTCGGGAACTTAAGCGCCAGTTTTCTTCTGCTCCTGTGTTGTGTCAACCGAAAAAGGTGGAGGTTGATGCTTCCGAGATTGGAGCGGGGGCGGTTTTGTCACAGAGAAGTTCTAATGGCTCGGTGATGAAGCCATGTGCTTTCTTCTCTAGAAAATTCTCGCCCGCCGAGCGCAATTATGATGTGGGTAATCGGGAGCTTTTGGCCATGAAGTGGGCATTTGAGGAGTGGCGTCATTGGCTTGAGGGTGCTAAACATCGTGTGGTGGTCTTGACTGATCACAAGAATCTAATTTACCTTGAGTCTGCCAGGCGTTTGAATCCTAGACAGGCTCGTTGGTCGTTGTTTTTTTCTCGTTTCAATTTCGTGGTTTCATACCTGCCAGGTTCAAAGAATGTGAAGGCAGATGCTCTTTCCAGGAGTTTTGTGCCTGACTCTCCTGGAGACACTGGGCCTGCTGGTATTCTTAGGGATGGGGTAATATTGTTCGCCGTATCCCCAGACTTGTGACGTGCATTGCAGGAGTTTCAGGTGGATAAACCGGATCGATGTCCACCAGAAAGACTGTTTGTTCCGGATGATTGGACCAGTAGAGTCATCTCCGAGGTCCATTCTTCTGTGTTGGCTGGTCATCCTGGAATATTTGGTACAACAGACTTGGTGGCCAGGTCTTTTTGGTGGCCTTCCTTGTCTAGGGATGTGCGTACCTTTGTGCAGTCTTGTGAAGTGTGTGCTCGAGCTAAGCCTTGCTGTTCACGGGCTAGTGGGTTGTTGTTATCATTGCCCATCCCGAAGAGGCCTTGGACGCACATTTCCATGGATTTTATTTCTGATCTCCCGGTTTCACAGAAAATGTCCGTTATCTGGGTTGTGTGTGACCGCTTTTCTAAGATGGTTCATTTGGTGCCCTTGCCTAAGTTGCCCTCCTCCTCTGAGTTGGTTCCTTTGTTTTTTCAGAACGTGGTTCGTTTGCATGGGATTCCGGAGAATATCGTTTCTGACAGGGGATCCCAGTTTGTGTCTAGATTTTGGCGGACGTTTTGTGCCAAGATGGGCATTGATTTGTCTTTCTCGTCTGCATTCCATCCTCAGACGAATGGCCAGACGGAGCGAACTAATCAGACCTTGGAAACTTATTTGAGGTGTTTTGTTTCTGCTGATCAGGATGACTGGGTTGCTTTTTTGCCACTGGCCGAATTTGCTCTTAATAATTGGGCTAGTTCTGCCACGTTGGTCTCTCCTTTTTTTTGTAATTCGGGGTTTCATCCTCGTTTTTCCTCTGGTCAGGGGGAATCTTCGGATTGTCCTGGAGTGGACGTGGTGGTGGACAGGTTACATCAGATTTGGAATCAGGTGGTGGACAATTTGAAGTTATCTCAGGAGAAGACTCAGCAGTTTGCTAATCGCCGTCGCCGCGTGGGTCCCCGACTTCTTGTTGGGGACTTGGTGTGGTTGTCTTCTCGTTTTGTCCCTATGAAGGTCTCTTCTCCTAAGTTCAAGCCTCGGTTCATCGGTCCTTATAGGATCTCGGAGATTCTTAACCTTGTATCTTTCCGTTTGGATCTCCCAGCATCGTTTGCTATTCATAATGTGTTCCATCGGTCGTTGTTGCGGAGGTATGAGGTGCCCGTTGTTCCTTCGGTCGAGCCTCCTGCTCCGGTGCTGGTGGAGGGAGAATTGGAGTATGTTGTTGAAAAGATCTTGGATTCTCGTGTTTCCAGACGCAAACTCCAGTATTTGGTTAAGTGGAAGGGTTATGGTCAGGAGGATAATTCCTGGGTGGTCGCCTCCGATGTTCATGCGACTGATTTGGTCCGCGCCTTCCATAGAGCTCACCCTGATCGCCCTGGGGGTTCTCGTGAGGGTTCGGTGACCCCTCCTCAAGGGGGGGGTACTGTTGTGGATTCTGTTTGTGGGCTCCCTCTGGTGGTTACTGCTGGTACTGGGTGACTTTGGTGGGTTGCGGCCTTTGGTTTCCACCTGTCCATCAGAGGCTGGGTGTTTCCTATTTTACCTGGCCTTTCTGTCATTTCCCTTGCCGGCTATCAATGTGTTCAGATGTGCTCTGTTTGGTTCCTGCCTACCTGCTCCCAGATCTTTCAGGATAAGCTAAGTGCTGATTTTCAGTTGTTTGGTTTTTGGTCCAGCTTGCTTAGAATGTCTCTATGCTAGCTGGTTGCTCTAGTGGACTGAGGTTCTCCCCATGTGCCATGAGTTGGCACATGGGTTCTTGTAATCTCAGGATGGTTTTTTTGATTAGGGTTTTTTGCTGACCGCTCAGTCCCCTTTTGTGTCATTCTGCTTTCTAGTTTTCAGCGGGCCTCTATTTGCTAAACCTATATACATCATCTCTATGTGTGTGCCTTCCTCTCATTTCACCGTCAATACATGTGGGGGGCAACTATACCTTTGGGGTTAATTCCTCTGGAGGCAAGTGAGGTCTTGTTTTCTCTGCAGTACTAGTTAGCTCTTAGGCTGGTGCGTGGCGTCTAGAACCAACGTAGGCACGCTCCCTGGCTATCTCTAGTTGCGTTTGTCAGGCTTAGGGCAGCGGTCAGCCCAGGTTCCATCACCCTAGAGCTCGTCCGATATTTATTATACCTTGCTTGTCCTGTGCTATCCCTCGCCATTGGGGATTCATGACAGTGCTCCTCCTGTTCTTCCTTGCACAAAGGCTGAGGTAGCGGTCCTGCTGCTGGGTTGTTTCCCTCCTATTGCCCCTTCCACATCTCCTGGTGTAGTGGCAAGCCTTCTTGCCACAGCTCGCATTGATGTGCCATCCTGGGTGAGCTGCACTACCTGCACCACTTGTGTGGGTTGTAGGGTACGTCTCATGCTACCATGAGTGTGAAAGCACAACCAACATTCAAAAGTGACCAAAACATCAGCCAGAAGGCATTGGTACTGAGATGTGGTCTGTGTTCCCCACCTGCAGAACCACTCCTTTATTGTGTCTTGATAATTGCCAATAATTTCCATCTGTGGTCTATTCCATTTGCACAACAGCATGTGAAATTGATTGTCAAACAGTGTTGCTTCCTAAATGGACAGTTTGATTTCAGAGAAGTTTGATTTACTTTGAGTTATATTCTGTTGTTTAAGTTTTCCCTTTTTTTTGAACAGTGTATTACATAAATAGATAGAAGGACAACTGGCAATTCAGACACGTACTGTAAATCACAGCAGGAGCTGACAGGATAGAAAGATGGATTACATACTGTAAATACAAACATACTATATATATATATATATATATATATATATATATATATATATATATATATATATATATATATATATATATATATGTCAGTGACATATACAGTTAGTACAGTATGAGTGTAGCTTACTGTACATGTATTTAATAAAATAGTATTTTTCTAAAAAAAAAATGGTGTTGGCACACTCATAATTTTCTTAACCAGCAGAGGGAAAGCCGTTGGCTGGGGGAAGATGTTTATAGCCTGGGAAGGTGGTAATACCCAAGGAGCTTCCCAGGCTATTAATATATATCAGCTCACAACTGTATACTTAGCCTTTAATGGCTATTAAAATAGGCGACTCCCTTAAATATGATGTATGGTCTCCCTATAATTAATAACCAGCAAAGGTTATACTGCTGTGGACTCATAATGATATCCTAGGAATGGGCAATGGATACTGCCTCCAAGTTAAAAAAACATCAGCTCTCAGCTGCCTCAGAATTAGCAAGAGCTCAAAAGTAATTGGGCAAATTAACCTTGCCATAACTAAACTGATCATTTTTAATACTTTGTAGCAAATCCTTAAGAGGCAATGACTGCATTCAGTCTGGAAGCCATGGACAGGGTCGGACTGGCCTGGCGGGGTATCGGGGTATTCCCCGGTGGGCCCTTGTCTCTAGGGGGCAGGAGAGGAGAAAAAGAAGAAGAAAAAAAAAGTATGCATATTTTGGGGGCGCGGGCCCTTTAAAAGCGCAGAGAAACTGCAGGGCGTGTGCACACAGCAGTCATTACCTGAAGCGCTGCGGTGCGCGCCCCTACCTTATCTGCCAAGTGTGCGCCCGTTGTCACCGGTGTATGACATCAGTGTCATGCGCTGCCGCATGCGACGGTGCACATCAGTCGCCGGCCTCTGCTAGGTCGTCGGCCATTTTGCTATGTGCGCGCCGACCTGCAGAGAGGAAGAGGAAAACTCTGCCGCCAGAAGCGCAGTAAGGTAAGAAGAATCTTCTCTCTGTCTCTGTCTCTCTGTCTGTCTCTCTGTATGTCTCTCTGGCTGGCTCTCTGCCTGGCTCTGTGTCTGGCTGCTGTCTCTGTGGCTGTCTCTGTCTGGCTTTCTCTTGTCTGGCTGTCTCTGGCTGTGTCTGTGCAGCGCCCCAGAGTCCTGGTCGGTGCAGTATTGTCGCTCTTCCACAAGGGGGAGTGATGGTAAGTCTGATGGCACTAAAGAAATTCACCTGACCAGGTATCACAGTCACACACTACACTTCACACTCCGTCACCAGGGTGAGCAAAAGGTTCTATGTATTAGGCCACTCCTCACACTCTGGTAAAACTGGGAGTTGGATAGAGAAGCTGACTGGGTTTTGCCCATGTAACATCTAGTGAGAGAGAGAGTTGCTTGGGAAGACTCAGGGAGGTCCCTGTCAGGGGTGGGATTCTGACAGTGGCCTAGCAAGAGGCAGATCGTTACGGAGCCATGCCTGCACCTCATTGCGGTGGCATCCTAAGAAAGGACACAAAGTGAAGTATATTGTGGAGAAGTGAGAAATGAGATCACAGCACAAAGGAGATGGAACCAGGAGGAGTCGTGCCCCAAGATCGGCAACACCCTTCTGAGGTGCGTAGCCAGCGGCCGGAACACCGAAGAAGTAATAGGCTCTACGTATTACTTTGAACTACGGCAGGGCAGTTAACTCTAGGTTGGCTGTCTCACCTTTACACCTAATGAAGACAATGGAGGCAATTGTGGGAGATGGGGCGTCTCTAGGGTCCCTATAAAATAACTCCAGGCCTACCCCGTCATACGGGTGCGTCCTATCCATACCATCTGGGGGACGGAGAGAGAGAACAGAAACAATCACGACAGTTGTGAGGACTATCCCGTGGTGCTCAGCAGGGAGGTACTACAACACCCTATGAGGCGCTAGTAGGAAGGCTACTGATTTCCACCTGCAAAGGGAACTCTGGATGTGCCTTCGGACTGGCCGGTCTCAGCCAGCCCTGTTAGCAGTGCTCTGGATTGTGGATGCCGAAGCCTTCAGTTAAAAGGTAAAGAGACTGCAACCCTGTGTCCTCGTAATTTACTGTGACCTACACCATCACCATCTACTCATAAAGGGAAGCCTTGGGGACATACTTCACCTGTGGGAAGTTACACCATCTAGCTGCCATTCCATCACCCCAGCGGACCCCTAGCAGCGTCGGTCACCCTGACCGAATACCACAGGTGGCATCACGAACACTTGACAAACTCTCACCTACACCTTTATTTGGGCGCCCCTTAGCAGGGCCACGGACCGGGTCGGACCACCGTGACACCCCTAAAACCGAGACCGAGGGACCCGGTACCGAGTACCCCGCTGTTGTGAATTCTGTTCTTGGGCTCCCTCCGGTGGTTGTCAGTGGTAGCGCTGCTGTCTGTCCTTCACAGCAGTTATCAGGTGTGTTCACTCTGGACTGGGCTATTTAGTCTGGCTTCACCCTTTAATGAGTGCCAGTTGTCAATTGTATCTGGGGGATTCACATCTCTTCATGGTCTCTCTTGCTTCCTGGTCTTTTCACCAAGATAAATCCTGCTTGTTTTGCAGCCCACATTTTGTGGGCCTTATTGTTCAGTGCATTTCATGTTTTTTCTTGTCCAGCTTAATCTGTGTAAGAATTTATGCAGTTCCAGCTGGAATCTCTGGAGAGGCAGATATACCCCTTCATGTCTTTAGTTAGATGTGAAGTTTTTGTACTTTCTGTGGTGGACATTTCATAGTATTTTATTACTGACCGCATAGTACTCTGTCCTATCTTTTATATCTAGCTAGATTGGCCTCCTTTGCTAAATCCTGTTTTCAGCCTGTGTATGTGTTTTCCTCTCCTCTCACAGTCAATATTTGTGGGGGGCTGCCTATCCTTTGGGAATTTTCTCTGAGGCGAGATAGCTTTCCCTTTTCTATCTATAGGGTTAATTAGTCCTCCGGCTGTGTCGAGGTGTCTAGGATCAGTAGGTACATCTCACGGCTACTTCTAGTTGCGGTGTTAAGTTCAGGGTCCGCGGTCAGTATAGATACCACCTTCTCCAGAGTACGTCTCATGCTGCTCCTAGGCCACCAGTTCATAACACCCCGCTGCCCTGCATTTGGGGGCCGCTCCATCTGTTTCTGTCTGTCTCTGTGGCTGTCTCTGGTTATCTCTGTCTGGCTGTGTCTGTTTCTGTCTGTCTCTCTGTCTCTCTCTCTCTGGCTGTCTCTTTCTGTCTCTGTATGGCTGTGTCTCTCTGTCTGTCTCTCTCTCTGTTTGTCTTTGTCTATGTGGCTGTATCTGTGGCTGTCTCTCTCTGTGGCTCTCTGTGACTCTCTCGGTGTCTGTGGCTGTCTCTGTCTGTATCTGTCTGTGTCTGTCTCTGTGTCTGTCTCTGGCTGTCTCTGTGGCTGTCTCTGGCTGTCTCTGTCTCTCTCTGTGGCTCTCTGTGTCTGTCTCTGTGTCTGTCTCTGGCTGTCTCTGTGTATGTCTCTGTGGCTGTCTCTGTGTCTGACTCTGGCTGTCTCTGTCTGGCTTTCTCTGGTTGTCTCTGTGTCTGTTTCTGTCTGTCTCTCTCTGTGGCTGTCTCTGTCTCTTTGTCTGTGTCTGTCTCTTTGTCTCTGTGGCTGTATTTGTGGCTGTCTCTTTGTGGCTCTCTGTGACTCTCTGTGTCTGTCTCTGTCTCTCTCTGTGTGTCATGATCCATGTTTGGATCTGTGACAGATCTGGTTTCCCTCTGATTAAAACCTTTTTTTCCTTTCTGGTCATTTGGGGTTAATGCAGTTTTCCCCCGGTGGCCGCTGGTGTTATTGCATTGCTGCTGGGTCAGCTGATGTTGGTGGTGACCACTCCTACCATCCTTCATAAGGTCACCTGATGCATCAGCTGACTGTTGGTTTTACAGGTCCTTCTGGAGATCAACAAATTTGGAGAAAGAGCTTGCTGGGTTCAGTGGTGCTTCTGTTGAATTCTGCCATTTGGTGCCTTACTCTGCTGTGTGGTGCATTGCAGCAGACAAAGCTAAGTGTTGTTTTGTGTTTCCTTTTCCCCTGGTGTTTGTCTTACCTCACCATGTGTTGTATTAGTGCAGCGGTGGGACCAGCGCTCTCACCTGCCAATTCCCTACTTATGCAAATTGCCTCTTCTGAGAAAAAGAGGACTTTACTCTATAGCGCCACCTATTGGAAGTAGCGATCCTACAAGTCACAATCAACCCTTTAACGAGTCGTGCAATATGACTTAGGATAAAAGCCAAATCAGTATCTCAATTCGCAGACACGGTGTTTCGGGCTATTGGCCCTCGTCAGTGCGAAGCATGAGAACTGATTTGGCTAGGTGAGAGGCTCTGGAGTGGGGTCTAAGGGGTAACGTTTCTCCTTATGGAGAGTGACATACCATCTCTGGCTTGTCAAGGTAAGGAGGCTTATTTGCCGTGCAATGCTCCTCTGGGAATTTAAATATGCAAATTGCCTCTTCTGAGAAAAAGAGGACTTTACTCTATAGCGCCACCTATTGGAAGTAGCGATCCTACAAGTCACATTCAACCCTTTAACGAGTCGTGCAATATGACTTAGGATAAAAGCCAAATCAGTATCTCAATTCACAGACACGGTGTTTCGGGCTATTGGCCCTCGTCAGTGCGGAGCATGAGAACTGATTTGGCTAGGTGAGAGGCTCTGGAGTGGGGTCTAAGGGGTAACGTTTCTCCTTATGGAGAGTGACATACCATCTCTGGCTTGTCAAGGTAAGGAGGCTTATTCGCCGTGCAATGCTCCTCTAGAAATTTAAATATGCAAATTGCCTCTTCTGAGAAAAAGAGGACTTTACTCTATAGCGCCACCTGTTGGAAGTAGCGATCCTATAAGTCACAATCAACCCTTTAACGAGTCGTGCAATATGACTTAGGATAAAAGCCAAATCAGTATCTCAATTCGCAGACACGGTGTTTTGGGCTGTTGGCCCTCATCAGTGCGAAGCATGAGAACTGATTTGGCTAGGTGAGAGGCTCTGGACATGGGGTCTAAGGGGTATCGTTTCTCCTTATGGAGAGTGACATACCATCTCTGGCTTGTCAAGGTAAGGAGGCTTATTTGCCGTACAATGCTCCTCTGGGAATTTAAATATGCAAATTGCCTCTTCTAAGAAAAAGAGGACTTAACTCTATAGCGCCACCTGTTGGAAGTAGCGATCCTATAAGTCACAATCAACCCTCTAACGAGTCGTGCAATATGACTTAGGATAAAAGCCAAATCAGTATCTCAATTCGCAGACACGGTGTTTCGGGCGGTTGGCCCTCGTCAGTGCGAAGCATGAGCACTGATTTGGCTAGGTGAGAGGCTCTGGACATGGGGTCTAAGGGGTATTGTTTCTCCTTATGGAGAGTGACATACCATCTCTGGCTTGTCAAGGTAATTAGAAAACTCCAGGAACCGCTGGAGCGCTTTTAGGTTATCAGGACGTTCCCAACGCAGCACCGCTTGCACCTTAGCGGCGTCCATTTTGAACCCTGATGCGGACACAATATAACCCAAAAAAGTCAACTCCTGAACCGAAAATACACATTTCTCCAGTTTAGCATAGAGCTTATTCTCTCTGAGCAGCTGTAACACCTGCCTAACATGCTCTAAATGAGTATCACGGTCGCATGAATAGATGAGAATGTCATCAAGGTACACAATAACGAATTTTCCCATGACATGAGAGAACACATCGTTTATGAAATACTGAAAAACAGCAGGTGTGTTTGCCAAACCAAATGGCATCACCAGATTTTCAAAATGACCCTCAGGAGTATTAAAAGCCATTTTCCACTCATCACCTTGACGGACTCTTATGAGGTTGTACGCCCCCCTGAGGTCAAGCTTAGAGAACCACCTAGCACCAGCCACCTGATTAAACAGATCAGGTATCAGTGGCATAGGGTATGGGTCACGAACCGTAATCTGGTTTAACTCCCTGAAATCCAGACACGGGCGTAATCAGCCATCTTTCTTCTTAACAAAGAAAAACCCCGCTGCCACAGGCGAGGACGAAGGCCTGATGTGCCCTTTGCTCAGACTCTCAGCGATGTAGTCTTTTAAGGCTTGCCTCTCAGGACCAGAGATGTTAAACATGTCGGTAATTTGGCCCCTGGTTTTAGCCTAATAGTACAGTCATAGGGGCGATGTGGTGGCAATTCTGAAGAACCCTTCTCTGAGACCACATCCACGAAGTCCTGCAGTCACTCAGGAATGCTAGGAGTCACAGCGGACACACATGTGGCCAGGCAATTCTCCTGGCAAAATCCGCTCCACTGAATTATGTCCTGAGTTTTCCAGTCAATCACCGGGTTGTGTACAGCCAACCATGGAAAACCCAGAACCATTTCAGCAGGAAGATTACTGAGCACCTTACATGTAACTTGCTCAGCATGTAGGACCCCAATGTGGAGTTTAACTACAGCCACAAACTCAGTAATCTCCCCCTGTGGGAGAGGAGCGGCATTGATGGTGACCACCCGGATAGGATGAGGCAGTTTTTCGATCCTGAAACCGGCTGTGCGTGCAAACTCCTCATCAATGAGGTTAGTGGCCGAACCACTATCCACAAACACAGTAATAGGTAGCTCTCTGCCAGAGACCACAACCTTGGCAGGGAGCATGCATTGAGAAACCACTATGGAGGATATGCATAAACTCAGATCGGCCTCCTCCACACCCTCTGAGCTTCGTAGTTTTTCCACCATTGCGCTTTTCTTAGATAGCAGAGGACAAGTATCAACATAATGAACAGTTTTACCACAGCAAAAACAGGCTCTCTGCTTCCTGAGCAAAGGGGCAAGATGCTTCACATGTGACACCCCTGCGATCTGCATAGACTCCGTGGGCTCACCTGCAGCAACCTCACGTGTACCCACGCTCTCTCCCATAGGCGGCATCTCTTGCACCCCCTGACGCAGACGGCGATCAATACGGATAACAAGACTCATAGCGGATTCTAGAGAAACAGGAGTCTCATACATCAGAAGGGCTTCTTTAACCCTTCCTGAAACCCCATGAACAAACTGACTCTGCAGCGCAGGATCATTCCACTGTGTGTCTACCGCCCAGCGGCGAAATTCAGAACAGTAATCCTCCGCCATACGCTCCCCCTGGCAAATAGCGCAAATTTTAGTTTCTGCTAGACCCATTCTGTCAGGATCCTCATAAATGAGTCCAAGAGCAGAAAAAAACTCTCCACTGAGTTATATGCAGCAGAATCAGATGGTAAAGAAAATGCCCATGCTTGAGGATCCCCATTCAGTAATGACAACACCAGACCCACACACTGAGCCTCATTACCTGAGGAGATCGGGCGCATATGAAAATACAGTTTACAACATTCACGAAAAGTAACAAATTTACTGCGTTCCCCAGCAAACCTTTCAGGCAAAGGAAACTTTGGCTCAGCAACTATGCCTGCAGATTCAGCTTGCACATTAGATACTACTAGACCATGTTGCTGAACTGCCTCCTTCAGCTCAGTGACCTGCAGGGACAGCGCCTCCAACTGGTGGGTTATGGAAGTCATGGGTTCCATGGAATACAAAAATATGGCCGATTATAATGTCACGGGAAGCCTAGGTAGGCAAGAACTAATAACCCAGGCCCCTGTGATTTCCCCCCAACTCTGGGAAACCCTGACTGACCCTTCTCCCAGAGTTTACACTGATGGTGTGCATGTCTAGGCCTCCACCCTCACCCTGTCTCCTGTTTCAACCATAGGCTGAAACCACCACCCACCACCCAGTGAAGAGACCACACACCAATACCCACAGTTAGCACAGACAAGGATAACGGAAAATATGCACCACACCACAGTCACACAGGAATACACTATAAGTGCACAGGGCAAAACAATACAAATAAAGGAAGGAGAAAATATGACAAAGAGAAATACACCACCGGATACGAAACTCCTTCTCCTAAACCACCACTCCAGACCGAGATAATCAAGCACACGACTGAAGCTATAATCGGCGACGCCCAAAGCCCAGCAAAACTATTTAAAGGCAGTGGGCGTGACTCAGCCCTCAACCCGAGTACCAGCCAGATTAACCTCGGATAATCTGGATCAAATCTATCCGGCGCCACTGAGCATATAGTGGACAATTGAGGAATTACCACTGTCTGTTGGACGCCCTAGTGTGAACAGCGTCCGACATGACAGATATCAAAAGATGGCCTGCTCCAGCCGCAGAGGCATTTTCAGCGCTAAAGAATTGTTTTATGTCTGCCCCTGTATTGATTCAAACAGATCCATCTGAACCGTTTATTGTGGAGGTGGATGCCTCGGAGGTGGGGGTGGGGGCGGTATTGTCTCAGGGACCAACCACTTTGACCAATTTAAGACCTTGTGCCTTCTTCTCGAAGAAATTATCTTCTGCAACAAAAAAAAAACTATGATGTAGGTAACAGTTACTAGCCATTAAAAGTGCATTTGAAGAATGGAGGCATATTTTTGGAGGGGACGGTCCATCGAATCACTGTAATTACAGATCATTAGAATCTGGCATACATCAAAGTCAGCTAAAAGGTTGACACCCCAACATTTGAGATGGTCACTTTTCTTCTCACTGTTTCAGTTCTTTATTACCTTTCGACCCGGTTCTAAATATGTCAAGGCTGATGCCTTGTCTCGTAGTCTGGACCCAGTATCACCTCCTGAACCTCCTTCCTCCATTTTTTAGTATGGTTTAGTGGTGGCTGGGGTATCTTATGTATTGGAGCGGGAGATTTGTGAGGCCCAATCTCTTGCACTTTTGACATTGCCAGGTAATAAGCTCTTTGTGCCCATTCAATTTCATCTCAAGATACTCTGGGAGTTTAATAATTCAGCCTTGAGTGGGCATCCTGGAATCTTGGCTACTCGTAAAGCTGTCTCTAGGTTGTTTTGGTGGTCCTCGTTGGCCTCGGATGTGGTGAAGTTTGTGTCATGCTGTGCAGGGTGGATAAAAATCAATGTTTTTTTAAAAAAAATCAAAAAAATCGGATTTTTTTTATTTAAATCGGATTTTTTTGATTTAAATCGGATTTTTTTCAATAAACTGCTTTTTGAGGAAAATATTTTACCATCCAAAGGTTCTTCCATCATGAGATAAAGCTGAGTTGTTTAACTCAGTAGAATAAAGGCTGTATATGTGTAACATTCACAATGCCATGCTCTTCCAGAGGTTTCTGTAGGATGCTGACTATCCAACAAGTTTGGGCATGTCAACTGAATGGAAAAAGAAACTAAACCAAAAGTGAAACCAAGCTAGAAGTGTGGAATTAAAGGGGCAGTATGAACAAAATGTGGAGGCTATTAATAGTTTATACAATTAAGACATGCTGCTTTTAAACACCTACCTATTGCCATATAGTAAAACAAAAAATATTTTTACTTACTTTGGGGTCCCCCCCTCACCCTGGCGTTAGATCGTTGCCCCTAGTTTCGTCCGTGTAACTATGGGCGCACATGCGCACTGCTCTCACTTCTCATTTTAATCGTGATTTATATTAAAAAAAAACCTTTTGATTTAAATCAGTGATTTAAATCATGATTAAAATCATGATTTAAATCGATCCGATTTAAATAGAAAAAAATCTTTTGATTTAAATCGTGATTTAAATCATGATTTAAATCGGCGTGATTTAAATCAATCCACCCTGATGCTGTGATGTATGTGCTCTTGCCAAGAACTCCCATAGCCGCCTGACGGGCCGGGGAATTGGTGCCATTACCAATTCCTGATAAAATCCATGGACAGATGAGTCCATGGTCTATCTCTGACCTTCCTCCTTTTTGTGGTAAAACGGTCATTTGGTTGGTGGTGGACAGATTTAGCAAGCAGGCACATTTTGTACATTTAACAGGTAAGCCTAATGCAGAGACGTTAGCTAAGGCTTGTTTCACATTTGCGGTTGTGTCCGCAGCGTTTCTGATGCATACATCTGCATGCATCTTGATTTCATATATTTAACATTGTAGACGCAGGTGCAGGCTAACACACCATGTTATAATTTTTGTGGCGGCAAATTTCCATTGCCATACGCATACGGACGCTTGCAGAAGGAGTGTGTCAAATAAACACATTGGAGGCGATACAAGCCTTGCAGCATCAAGTTTGGAAGACTCTATCAAAATGTAAGTATACAAGCTATATGTCTGCCTGTCTTTTTTTCTCCCTGCAGTCTTTAATCACTTCCGTCTCTCTTGCAGCATTCCTCATCATGTCCTCCACTGAAGATCAGAGCTCACACAGTGGACAGGAGACTGAAGTGAATACATTTGCTCCTGATTGGTAAGTATTCACTGTCACTATTTTACACATGTGGCAAAATATTTATTTTTCTTTTTACAGAACCATTCTAGTGCCTAAGAGCAGGAGCAGCAGGCTTAGGCTATGTGCCCACATTGCAGAAATGCTGCGGAAATGTCTGCAACATTTCCGCACCTCCCTGCCGTGGGTAAAACGCATGCGGAATTCACATTTGTTTTCCCTCAAAAAACAAGCGTTTTGCAAGCTTGCAGAATTTAGCTTGCAGAATGCTTGCGTTTTCCAAGCGATTTGAAGCATCGCTTGGAAAAGTGATTGACAGGTTAGTCACACTTGTCAAGCATAGTGCTTGACAAGTGTGACCAACTTTTTACTATTGATGCTGCCTATGCAGTATCAATAGTAAAATATAGAATGTTAAAAATAATTAAAAAAAATAAAAAATTTGGGTATTCTCACCTTCCAAAGGCCCCCAATCTCCTCAGCGGCTCTCCCGGTACATTCCGTTCCCAGGGATGCTTTGCGCGAAGGACCTTTGTGACATCACGGACGCGTGACCGCGACGTCATCTCAGGTGATTTGTGCAATGCATCGCTGGGAACGGAAGCCGCCGCGTGCACCGCTGAGAGATGGGAGAACTCCGGGGGCCAAGTAAGGGGTAAGTAAATCCCTATTTTTTATTTTTATTCTTTTTTTTTTTTTTTTTTTACAAGAAAATTATACCCAGGACTTGGATGAGAGTCTCCTTTCTTATAGATCCTGGGTACCATCCACACATGAAGCGCTCACTTTACGCATGGTAGGCATAGCCACATGCGTAAAGTGAGCGTTCCAATGCAATCCTATACCTGCGGAATCGCTGCGATTCCGCAGAAATAATGAACATGCTGCATTTTTTCCAAAAAGCATTTCCGCTGCGGAACGCCATTAAAATTAATGGGATGCCTTTTGTTGGCGTTTTTGCAGTATTTCCGCAGCGGAAAACCACTGCAAGAACGCTAAAAAACGCAAAAAATCCTGAACATGGGCGCATTGCCTCAGGAACAAGTTTCGATGGCAAGATGTTGTGTAAGTATTCTTGACTGTTTTTAGTTATTCTTGACTGTTTTTAGTTATTCTTGACTGTTTTTTTTTTCTTTTTGACTGTTTTTTTTTTCTTTTTGACTTTTTGTTTTAAGTGTTTTAGCTTTACAACATTAATGTCTTTGTTTAATTTCTAGGTCCCACAATGAGAGGAGGATTTTATAGACAATGACCTCCTCATCACTTTGGTGCAGGAGAGAGTTCCGTTGTGGGACACCCGGTGTAACAGGCCAGTAACTAGTCCAGTTTATACCCCTCTGGGCCAGATTATACCCCAGGTATATTCTGTCCTAACCCAAACTATACCCCGGGGTACAAATTGGACTAGTCCAGTTTATACCCCTCCAGGTCAGAATATACCCCAGCTACTGTAGATCAGATTTTTCAGGCTTTTGAGAACCATTGAGTGACAGTTTTAATAACGGGGCCCCAGGCAGCACCCAGGGCCCCAGGCAGCACACATGGGCCCCAGAGAGCACATAGGGGCCCCAGGAAGCGCACGGGGCCATAGACAGCGCACAAGGGCCACAGGCAGCGCATGGTGCCCCAGGCAGAGCACAGGGGCCACAGGCAGCGCACAGGACCCCAGGCAGCCCGCAGGGGCCTCAGGCAGCCCACAGGGCCTCAGGCAGCCCACAGGGACCCATGCAGCCCACAGGGACCCATGCAGCCCACAGGGCTCCAGGCAGCGCATGGGGCCCCAGGCATCAAACAGGGGCCCCAGGCAGCGCACAGGGCCCCAGGCAGTGCAAAGGGGCCCAAGGCAGTGCACAAGGGTCCCAGGCAACGTACAGGGCCCCAGGCAGTGCACAGGGCCCCATGCAGCCCACAAGGCTCCAGGCAGCGCACGGGGCCCCAGGCAGCGCACAGGGGCCACAGACAGCGCAACGGGCCCCAGGAAGAGCACAGGGGCCACATGCAGCACACGGGGCCCCAAGCAGCACACAGGGGCCATAGGCAGCGCACAGGACCCCAGGCAGCCCACAGGGGCCTCAGACAGCCCACAGGGCCCATGCAGCCCACAGGGCTCCAGGCAGTGCATGGGGCCCCAGGCAGCAAGCAGTGGCCCCAGACATCGCACAGGGGCCCTAGACATCTTAGGCTAGTTTCACATTTGCGCACGGCTGTGTACGCTCTTAGTGAAGCCCCGCCCACTGCCGTGCCCACCAGTTAAGCTCCGCCCAGGTACGCATGCGGCCGCATGTGGCCTGCATACCCTATCTTTATCATTGGGTACGCAGCCCTGCGGATGTTTGCGTTCGCATGTATTGTTTTGACGATTCGGTGAACGCAAGAAAATCCAACTTTTTGCCTTCGCCGCGGGTTGCAGCACCATCAAAAGAATGTGGGCGGAGCTTAACTGGCAGGGCACAGCAGTGGTCAAGGCTTCACTGAGAGCGTATGCATGCGCATGGCTGTACGCAAATGTGAAACTAGCCTTACAGGATTGAGTGATATACTCTGTGCTGCCTGGGGCCCCTCTGTGCTGCCTGTTGCCCTGTAAACTGCCTGGGGCCCTGTGTTCTGCCTGGGGCCCCTCAGTGCTGCCTGGGGCCCCTCTGTGCTGCCTGGGGCCCTGTGCGCTGCCTGGGGCCCTGTGTTCTGCCAGGGGCCCCTGTGAGCTGCCTGAGGCCCCTGTGAGCTGCCTGAGGCCCCTGTGTGCTGCCTGGAGCCCTGTGGGCTGCCTAGGGCCCTGTGCGCTGCCTGGGGCCCCGTGCACTGCCTAGGGCCTTATGCGCTCCCTGGGGCCTTTGTGTGCTGCCTGGGGCCCCTGTGTGCTGCCTGGGGCCCTGTGCGCTGCCTGGGGCCCTGTGCGCTGCCTGGGGCCCTGTGTTCTGCCAGGGGCCCCGTGTGCTGCCTGAGGCTCAGTGCGTTGCCTGGAGCCCTGTGGGCTCCTGGGGCCCTGTGGGCTCCTGGGGCCCTGTTCAGTGCCTGGGACCCTATGCGCTCCTTGGGGCCCCTGTGTGCTGCCTGGGGCCCTGTACTCTGCCTGGAGCCCTGTGTGCTGCCTGGGGCACCTGTGTGCTGCCTGGGGCCCTGTGCACTGCCTGGGGCCTTGTGCACTGCCTTGGGCCCTGTGCGCTGCCTGGGGCCCCGTTTGCTGCCTGGGGCTCCATTATTGATTATATCACTCAATAGTTCTCAAAAGGCTGAAAAATCTGATCTACAGCAGCTGGGGTATATTCTGACCTGGAGGGGTATAATCTGGACTAGTCCAATTTGTACCCGGGGTATACTTTGGGCTAGGCCAGAATATACCCGGGGTATAAACTGGCCCAGAGGGGTAAAAACTGGACTAGTCCAATTTATACCCCGGGGTATTGTTTGGGCTAGGCCAGAATATGCCCGGGGTATAATCTGGCCTAGGCCACTTTAACCCCGGGTATAATCTGGACGGGGGGTTATTCTGGCCTGTTACACCGGGAGCTGCAGCATTCGGATGCTGTGGTGATTCAACGGCTGTGGACTGAGGTGGCCCAAGCACTGATGGATGACTGGGACAACACCACGTCATGAGTCAGAAAGGCTTTTTGTAAGTATTACAGTGTCGTCTGATGTGTCAGTGAACCTGAAGGCCGGGATCACACAACCGTGTGTGATGCGAGAAACTCCTGTGAGGTTCTCGCATCACACACGGTTGTGTGATCCCGGCCTAAAGTGCATTGCTTAACAATTTTTTTTTTCCCCTATTCACAGTGAACAAAGTCAAAACCTGTTGGCGTTCGATGAATGATCGCTTCAACAAGGACCTGAGACAGGAGATACAAGTTCGCAGTGGTGCTGCAGCAAGGATCGGGAAATATAAGTACCACCTATTGCTGGCTTTCCTGAGGCCTGTCCTTGCTCAGAGAACGTAAGTATGTTTGTGTTGTATTCCATTGTGTTGTATTCCCTAATCTGAATTTTTCTATTCCACAGGAGTTGGCGCTTTCACAATTGTTATTTTTTGGTAGTAATGTTTTACTTTTCTTTTCACAGAACCTTTAGCAGCACCCTTGAACTTGGATAGTCCTCTGGAGTGGTCCCTCATCGAACAGCCACGGACCAGTCCCAGCCATCCACCAGCGAAGCAGCAAGTGGGCCGGTGTCACAGGCTGGAGAACAGGCAGCTGGTCCTTCAGGTGTTCCCCTGTCCCAGTCTTCTGCCTCTTTTAATTTGGGCTCTTCCTGCCAGTGGCAGAAGGCCTCGGACAGGTCCCTCATGCCTGACGCGTTTCGAACAAAGTTCTTTGTTCGAAACTCGTCAGCCATTTAGGGGATTTGTCCCCACAAGATGTCACTGAAGATTTTATGAAGAGATGCCTGGTGCTGGAACTTATCCCTTTTGCAGGTGGTATTTCCATCTGTGCCACAAAATACACACTTAACATCAATACCGAGTTCTGCTGCATACCACTGTATGGCCACCACCTTGCCCAGTCCTGCCGCACACCACTACACCGCCACCACCATGCCGGGTGCTGCTCAAAGCCACTCCACCACCATGCCGAGTCCTGCTCCTGCACGGCTGACCACTGACACCAGCACTAGGCCGCCTACAGATCCTGCACAGCTGCCCACCGCCACCACCACTAGGCCGCCTGAAGATCCGCCATTTCCAGGCCAGGTCGATATTGTGAACGACCTGCTGACCCCACCACTCCCACCAAGGAGACACAAAAAAAGGAAGCTGCCGCATAAAACTCGACAGAAAGGCAAAAGGACTCGTGGCAGTAGAAGTGTCGTGCTACCTCCACCCTTACCTCCCAATGTGTCTGTGTTGTCTAGTTTTTCTCTTCCTTCCAATGTGTCTCTCCCTTCACATGCTTCCATTCCTAATGTGTCTACTTCCATCCTTGACCTCCCAGACCCCACAAGTTTAGTTACCCCTTCCCCTGGAACCCCTTCATCGTCCACCCGTAACCAATCCTCCCAGCTCCACACCCCCCAGATCCATAACATTTCCCCCTCATCGGTTCGTAAAAGTTTTCTATTTATTTGTTTTTAAATAATTTTGTGTTGTTTTTCCCCAATCACTGCTTGATCTTTGTCTCTTTCGTCGCTGGCAACACTCTCCGTGCACCGTCAACACACATGTCGCCGTGTACACACACTGTTTTTTGCCACCTCATAGCTCCATGACACACAATCTATTGCCCCTCTTCTTTATTTGCTTTACACAGCAGCTTTGCTTGTTGTGTGTGTCATGGAGCTATGAGGTGGCAAAAACACAAAGAGGACTGAAAATCCTCCAAATATATATATTAATACAGCAAAAAAGGTCAGGGGTCCACAATGCTCACCTGCCCAGGTGTCAGCAGTAGTGCTCTCAGGATGCAGTGTTTTCTGCATCCTGAGTGCACAAGTTCTGACACACGGGCAGGTGAGTAAAGATATGAGGTGGATTATCTCCATCATCTCTTGTCTGCATTAATATATAGAAAAATAGAAATGCAGACTGAAGAGATGATGGAGCTAATCCAACGTCACCAACCATAGCACTGACCTCAGAGAGAAGAGGTGTAGTGTAAAGCATGGGTTACATGACCCAATTTGGTTATAATCCAATCCCTGTCTCATGCAATCTGCATGATACAGCGAGTGGATTATATAAAAACTGTAGTTGTGAACCAGTGATCACCTTATTAACCCCTTCATGACCTTGGGATTTTCCGTTTTTCCGTGTTCGTTTTTCACTCCCCTCCTTCCCAGAGCCATAACTTTTTTATTTTTCCATCAATTTGGCCATGTGAGGGCTTATTTTATGCGGGACGAGTTGTACTTTTGAAAGACATCATTGGTTTTACCATGTTGTGTACTAAAAAACGGGAAAAAAATTCCAAGTGCGGTTAAATTGCAAAAAAAGTGCAGTCCCACACTTGTTTTTTGTTTGGCTTTTTTGCTAGGTTCACTAAATGCTAAAACTGACCTGTCATTATGATTCTCCAGGTCAGTTTGAGTTCATAGACACCTAACACGACTAGGTTATTTTTTATCTAAGTGGTGAAAAAAAATTCCAAACTTTGCTAAAAAGAAACAAAAAAAATTGTGCCATTTTCCGATACTCGTAGTGTCTCCATTTTTCATAATCTGGGGTCGGTTGAGGGCTTTTTTTTTGCGTGCCGAGCTGGCGTTTTTAACCCCTTTACCCCCAAGGGTGGTTTGCACGTTAATGACCGGGACAATTTTTACAATTCTGACCACTGTCCCTTTATGAGGTTATAACTCTGGAATGCTTCAACGGATCACGATGATTCTGACACTGTTTTCTCGAGACATATTGTACTTCATGACAGTGGTAAAATTTATTTGATATTACCTGCGTTTATTTGTGAAAAAAATGGAAATTTGGCAAACATTTTGAAAATTTCGCAATTTTCCAACTTTGAATTTTTATACAATTAAATCACAGAGATATGTCACACAAAATACTTAATAAGTAACATTTCCCACATGTCTACTTAACGTCAGCACAATTTTGGAACCAAATTCTTTTTTTGTTAGGGAGTTATAAGGGTTAAAAGTTGACCAGCAATTTCTCATTTTTACAACACCATTTTCTTTAGGGACCACATCTCATTTGAAGTCATTTTGAGGGGTCTATATGATGGAAAATACCCAAGTGTGACACCATTCTAAAAACTGCACCCCTCAAGGTGCTAAAAACCACATTCAAAAAGTTTATTAACCCTTCAGGTGTTTCACAGGAATTTTTGGAATGTTTAAATAAAAATGAACATTTAACTTTTTTTCACACACAATTTATTTCAGCTCCAATTTGTTTTATTTTACCAAGGGTAACAGGAGAAAATGGACCCCCAAAGTTGTTGTACAATTTGTTCTGAGTACGCTGATACCCCATATGTGGGAGTAAACCACTGTTTGGGCGCATGGCAGAGCTCGGAAGGAAAGGAGCGCCATTTGACTTTTCAATGCAAAATTGACTGGAATTGAGATGGGATGCCATGTTGCGTTTGGAGAGCCCCTGATGTGCCTAAACATTGAAACCCCCTACAAGTGACACCATTTTGGAAAGTAGACCCCCTAAGGAACTTATCTACATGTGTGGTGAGCACTTTGACCCACCAAGTGCTTCACAGAAGTTTATAATGCAGAGCCGTAAAAATAAAAAATCATATTTTTTCACAAAAATTATCTGTTCGCCCCCAATTTTTTATTTTCCCAAGGGTAGGAGAAGAAATTGGACCCCAAAAGTTGTTGTACAATTTATCCTGAGTACGCCGATACCCCATATGTGGGGGTAAACCACTGTTTGGGCGCATGGCAGAGCTCGGAAGGGAAGGAGCGCCATTTGACTTTTCAATGCAAAATTGACTGGAATTGAGATGGGATGCCATGTTGTTTTTGGAGAGCCACTGATGTGCCTAAACATTGAAACCGTTTGGGCGCATGGCAGAGCTCGGATGGGAAGGAGCACCATTTGGAATGCAGACTTAGATGGATTGGTCTGCAGGCGTCACGTTGCATTTGCAGAGCCCCTGATGTAACTAAACAGTAGAAACCCCCCACAAGTGACCCCATATTGGAAACTAGACCCCCAAGAAACTTATCTAGATGTGTTGTGAGAACTTTGAACCCCCAAGTGTTTCACTACAGTTTATAACGCAGAGCCGTGAAAAGAATAAATATTTTTTTTCACAAAAATTATTTTTTAGCCCCCAGTTTTGTATTTTCCCAAGGGTAACATGAAAAATTGGACCCCAAAAGTTGTTGTCCAATGTGTCCTGAGTATGCTGATACCCCATATGTTGCGGTAAACCCCTGTTTCTGCGCACGGGAGAGCTCGGAAGGGAAGGAGCACTGTTTTACTTTTTCAACGCAGAATTGGCTGGAATTGAGATTGGACGCAATGTCACATTTGGAGAGCCCCTGATGTGCCTAAACAGTGGAAACCCCCAATTCTAACTGAAACCCTAATCCAAACACACCCCTAACCCTAATCTCTACTGTAACCCTAACCACACCCCTAACCCTGACACACCCCTAACCCTAATCCTAATCCTATTCCCAACCGTAAATGTAATCCAAACCCAAACCCTAACTTTAGCCCCAACCCTAACTTTAGCCCCCAACCCTAATTTTAGCCCCAACCCTAACTTTAGCCCCAACCCTAACCCTAACTGTAGCCCTAACCCTAGCCCAAACCCTAACCCTAGCCCTAACCCTAGCCCTAACCGGAAAATGGAAATAAATGTATTTTTTAATTTTTTTTATTTTTCGTAACTAAGGGGGTGATGAAGGGGGGTTTGATTTACTATTTATAGCGCGTTTTCTAGTGGATTTTTGATTGGCAGCCGTCACACACTAAAATATGCTTTTTATTGTAAAAAATGTTTTTTGCGTTACCACATTTTGAGTGCTATAATTTTTCCATATTTTGGTCCACAGAGTCATGTGAGGTCTTGTTTTTTGCGGGACGAGTTGATGTTTTTAATGGTAACATTTTCTGGAACGTGACATTTTTTTATCGCATTTTATTCAGATTTTTGTGAGGCAGAATGACCAAAAACCAGCTATTCATGAATTTCTTTTTTGGGGGGGGCGTTTATACCGTTCTGCGTTTGGTAAAATGGATAAAGCAGTTTTATTCTTCGGGTCAGTACGATTACAGCGATACCTCATTTATATCTTTTTTATGTTTTGGCGCTTTTATACGATAAAAACTATTTTATAGAAAAATAATTATTTTTGCATCGCTTTATTCTGAGGACTATAACTTTTTAATTTTTTCTCTGATGATGCTGTATAGCGGATCGTTTTTTGCGGGACAAGATGACGTTTTCAGTGGTACCATGGTTATTTATATCCGTCTTTTTGATCGCGTGTTATTCCACTTTTTGTTCGGCGGTATAATAAAGCGTTGTTTTTTGCCTCTTTTTTTTTTTCTCTATACGGTGTTCACTGAAGGGGTTAACTAGTGGGACAGTTTTATAGGTCGGGTCATTACGGACGCGGCGATACTAAATATGTGTAATTTTATTGTTTTTTTTTATTTAGCTAAAGGAATGTATTTATTAGAACAATATTTTTTCTTTTTAATTACTTATTTAGGATTTTTTTTTTTGCACATGCAATTTTTTTTTTACATTTTTACATTGCCCCAGGGGGGGGGGGGGGGGGGTCATCACACTAAAGTGACAGATCGCCGATCTGACACTTTGCTGTGCACTGTGTCAGATCGGCGATCTGACGTGCACAGTAGGGAGGCTTCCCGGCGCCTGCTCTGAGCAGGCGAAGTGAAGCCACCTCCCTGCAGGACCCGGATGCAGCCCCGCGGCCATTTTGGATCCGGGGCTTGCAGGGAGGAGGCGCTCGGTACAAGGTGAGCACATCGCCTTGTACCGATCGTCTCAGGGAAGCACGCAGGGAGCCCCCTCCCTGCGCGATGCTTCCCTGTACCGCCGGAACATTGCGATCATGTTTGATCGCAGTGTGCTGGGTGTTAATGTGCCGGGGGCGGTCCGTGACTGCTCTTGGCACATAGTGCCGGATGTCAGTTGCGATAGTCAGCTGACACCCGTCCAAGATCGGCCGCGCTCCCCCCGTGAGTGCGGCCGATCGCGCTGGACGTACTATTCCGTCCTTGGGAAGTAGGGCCCACCCCACATGAACGGAATAGTACGTCCAATGACAGAAAGGGGTTAATGATACCATTTCGGTGCAGATACGTTCTTTTGATCGCCCGTTGTTGCATTTTAATGCAATGTCGCGGCGACCAAAAAAAACGTAATTCTGGCATTTTAAATTTGTTTCTCGCTACGCCGTTTAGCGATCAGGTTAATGCTTTTTTTTATTGATAGATCGGGTGATTCTGAACGCGGCGATACCAAATATGTGTAGGTTTGATTTTTTTTTTTTTTATTATTGATTTATTTTGATTGGGGCGAAAGGGGGGTGATTTAGACTTTTATATATTTTTTTATTTTTTTCACATTTTTTTAAACTTTTTTTTTACTTTTGCCATGCTTCTATAGCCTCCATGGGAGGCTAGAAGCTGGCACAACGCGATCGGCACTGCTACATAGCAGCGATCTGATGTTTGCTGCTATGTAGCAGAAATGCAGGTGTGCTATGAGCGCCGACCACAGGGTGGCACTCACAGCTACCGTGGATCAGTAACCATAGAGGTCTCAAGGACCTCTATGGTTACAATGTAGAAGCATCGCCGACCTGCGATCATGTGACAGGGGTCGGCGATGCGCTCTGTCATGGTTCCCAATGGCAAGGGAACGTCAGAGAACTTAAACAACAGACTAGCTCTTGGGTGATGGAATCTCGAGCTGACCGTGAGCTAAACCTACCACACAACTAACAGTGGCCGGGTGGCGTACCTACGTTTTATCCCTAGACGCCTAGCGCCAGCCGGAGGACTAACTAACCCTAATAGAGGAAAAGACAGACCTGGCTTACCTCTAGGGAAATTCCCCCAAAAAGGAGACAGAAGCCCCCCACATATATTGACGGTGAGTTCAGAGGAAAAGACATACGCAGTATGAAGGTAGGTTCAGCAAAGCGAGGTCCGCTTACTAGATAGCAAGAAGATACAATAGGGAACTTCACGGTCAGCTGAAAACCCTATTAAAATACCATCCCGAAATTACTTTAAGACTCATGTGTCAACTCATGACACCGGAGTGGCAATTTCGGCCCACAAGAGCTTCCAGCTACAGAAGAATAACATAACTGTGAACTGGAACAAAAATGCAAAACAAACTTAGGACTAAGAGTCCAACTTAGCTGATAGTAGTCTAGAAGCAGGAACATGCAACATAAAGGCTCTGGTTACATTGATGGCCGGCACTAGAATAACTGAGCAGCAAGGCTAAATAGGATACACCCATATCCTGATGGAAACAGGTGAACAGAGAAAGTGAAGCACACAAGTCCAGTACCACCAGTGACCACCGGGGGAGCCCAAAAACCAAATTCACAACAGTACCCCCCCTCAAGGAGGGGGCACCGAACCCTCACAAGAACCACCAGGGCGATCAGGATGAGCCCTATGAAAGGCACTGACCAAATCAGAGGCATGAACATCAGAGGCTGTCACCCAAGAATTATCCTCTTGACCGTAGCCCTTCCACTTGACCAGATACTGAAGTTTCCGTCTGGAAACACGGGAGTCCAAGATCTTCTCCACAACGTACTCCAATTCACCCTCAACCAACACCGGAGCGGGAGGCTCAACGGAAGGCACAACCGGTACCTCATACCTGCGCAATAATGACCGATGGAAGACATTATGGATAGAAAAAGATGCTGGGAGGTCCAATCGAAAGGACACGGGGTTAAGAATCTCCAAAATCTTATACGGGCCGATGAACCGAGGCTTAAACTTAGGAGAAGAAACCCTCATAGGGACAAAACGAGAAGACAACCACACCAAGTCCCCAACACGAAGACGAGGACCAACACGACGACGGCGGTTAGCAAAATGCCGAGTCTTCTCCTGGGACAACTCCAAATTGTCCACCACCTGTCCCCAAATCTGATGCAACCTATCCACCACAGTATCCACTCCAGGACAATCCGAAGACTCCACCTGACCAGAAGAAAAACGAGGATGAAACCCCGAATTGCAAAAGAAAGGAGAAACCAAAGTGGCAGAACTAGCCCGATTATTGAGGGCAAACTCCGCCAACGGCAAAAAGGCAACCCAGTCATCCTGATCCGCAGACACAAAACACCTCAAATAAGTCTCCAAGGTCTGATTAGTTCGCTCAGTCTGGCCATTAGTCTGAGGATGGAACGCAGACGAAAAAGACAAATCAATGCCCATCCTAGCACAGAACGCCCGCCAAAATCTAGACACGAACTGGGTCCCCCTGTCAGAAACGATATTCTCCGGAATACCATGCAAGCGAACCACATTCTGAAAAAACAGAGGAACCAACTCGGATGAGGAAGGCAACTTAGGCAAGGGCACCAAATGGACCATCTTTGAAAAACGGTCACACACCACCCAGATGACAGACATTTTCTGAGAAACAGGGAGATCAGAAATAAAATCCATAGAGATGTGAGTCCAAGGCCTCTTCGGAATAGGCAAAGATAACAACAATCCGCTGGCCCGAGAACAACAAGGTTTGGCCCGAGCACAAACATCACAAGACTGCACAAAAACTCGTACATCTCGAGACAGGGAAGGCCACCAGAAGGACCTAGCCACCAAATCCCTGGTACCAAAGATCCCGGGATGACCTGCCAACACAGAAGAATGAACCTCCGAGATGACTCTACTGGTCCAATCATCAGGAACAAACAGTCTACCAGGCGGGCAACGATCAGGTCTATCCGCCTGAAACTCCTGCAAAGCCCGTCGCAGGTCTGGGGAAACAGCAGATAATATCACCCCATCCTTAAGGATACCTGTAGGTTCAGAATCACCAGGGGAATCAGGCTCAAAACTCCTAGAAAGGGCATCAGCCTTCACATTTTTAGAACCTGGTAAGTATGAGAACACAAAATTAAACCGAGAGAAAAACAACGACCAGCGCGCCTGTCTAGGATTCAGGCGCCTGGCAGACTCAAGATAAATCAAATTCTTGTGATCGGTCAATACCACCACCTGATGTCTAGCCCCCTCAAGCCAATGACACCACTCCTCAAAAGCCCACTTCATAGCCAAAAGCTCCCGATTACCAATATCATAATTTCGCTCGGCGGGCGAAAATTTTCGTGAAAAGAACGCACAAGGTCTCATCACGGAGCAGTCGGAACTTTTCTGCGACAAGACCGCCCCAGCTCCGATCTCGGAAGCATCAACCTCAAGCTGAAAAGGAAGAGTAACATCAGGCTGACGCAACACAGGGGCGGAAGAAAAGCGGCGCTTAAGCTCCCGAAAGGCCTCCACAGCAGCAGGGGACCAATCAGCAACATCAGCACCCTTTTTGATCAAATCAGTCAAAGGTTTAGCAACATCAGAAAAAACAGTTATAAATCGACGATAAAAATTAGCAAAGCCCAAAAATTTCTGAAGGCTCTTAAGAGAAGAAGGTTGCGTCCAATCACAAATAGCCCGAACCTTGACAGGATCCATCTCAATGGAAGAGGGGGAAAAAATGTACTCCAAAAAAGAAATCTTTTGAACCCCAAAAATACACTTAGAACCCTTCACACACAAGGAATTAGCCCGCAAAACCTGAAAAACCCTCCTGACCTGTTGGACATGAGAATCCCAGTCATCCGAAAAAATCAAAATATCATCCAGATACACGATCATAAATTTATCCAAATATTCACGGAAAATGTCATGCATAAAGGACTGAAAGACTGAAGGGGCATTTGAAAGACCAAAAGGCATTACTAAATACTCAAAATGGCCCTCGGGCGTATTAAATGTGGTTTTCCACTCATCCCCCTGCTTAATTCGCACCAAATTATACGCCCCACGGAGATCAATCTTAGAGAACCACTTAGCCCCCTTTATTCGAGCAAACAAATCAGTCAGCAGTGGCAGAGGATACTGATATTTGACTGTAATTTTATTCAAGAGTCGATAATCAATACACGGCCTCAAAGAGCCATCTTTTTTAGATACAAAGAAAAAAACGGCTCCCAAGGGAGATGAAGAAGGACAAATATGTCCCTTTTCCAGGGACTCCTTAATATATTCTCGCATAGCAGCATGTTCAGGTACAGATAGATTAAATAAACGACCCTTTGGAAATTTACTGCCCGGAATCAGATCTATGGTACAATCGCAATCTCTGTGAGGAGGTAGTAAACCAAGCTTAGGCTCCTCAAAAACATCACGATAATCAGACAAAAATTCCGGAATCTCAGAGGGAATAGATGACGAAATGGAAACCAAAGGTACGTCCCCATGAGCCCCCTGACATCCCCAGCTTAACACAGACATAGCTTTCCAGTCAAGGACTGGGTTATGAGATTGTAACCATGGTAATCCGAGCACCAAAACGTCATGTAGATTGTACAACACAAGGAAGCGAATCATCTCCTGATGGTCTGGATTCATACGCATAGTCACTTGTGTCCAGTATTGTGGTTTATTACTAGCCAATGGTGTAGAGTCAATACCCTTCAGAGGTATAGGAACTTCCAGAGGCTCTAGATCAAACCCACAGCGCCTGGCAAAGGACCAATCCATTAGACTCAAAGCGGCGCCAGAGTCGACATAGGCATCCGCGGTAATTGACGATAATGAACAAATCAAGGTCACAGACAGAATAAGCTTAGACTGTAAAGTGCCAATTGAAATATACTTATCAACCTTTTTTGTACGTTTAGAGCATGCTGATATAACATGAGTTGAATCACCACAATAGAAGCACAACCCATTTTTTCGCCTAAAATTCTGCCGTTCGCTTCTGGACAGAATTCTATCACATTGCATATTTCCTGGAGCCTTCTCAGAAGACACCGCCAAATGGTGCACAGGTTTGCGCTCCCACAAACGCCGATCAATCTGAATAGCCATTGTCATGGACTCATTCAGACCTGTAGGTGCAGGGAACCCCACCATAACATCTTTAATGGCATCAGAGAGACCCTCTCTGAAATTCGCCGCCAGGGCGCACTCATTCCACTGAGTAAGCACAGACCATTTACGAAATTTTTGGCAGTATATTTCAGCTTCATCTTGCCCTTGAGATAGGGCCATCAAGGATTTTTCAGCCTGAATCTCTGTTAGGTTCCTCATAAAGCAACCCCAAAGCCAGAAAAAACGCATCCACATTGAGCAACGCAGGATCCCCGGGTGCCAATGCAAATGCCCAGTTTTGAGGGTCACCCCGCAGCAAGGAAATTACTATCTTAACCTGCTGTGCGGGATCTCCAGGGGAGCGAGATCTCAGGGAAAGAAATAATTTACAATTATTTTTGAAATTCAGGAAACGAGATCTATCCCCGGAGAAAAATTCTGGTATAGGAATTCTAGGTTCAGATATAGGAGCATGAATAACAAAATCCTGTAAATTTTGAACCTTCGTAGCAAGATTATTCAAACCTGTAACCAAACTCTGAGGATCCATTTTAATCAGGTGAGATCAGAGCCATTCAAGGATTAGAAGGAGAGAGAGAGACAAAGGCTGCAATTAGAGCAGAAATGCAACTGAGTCAACTAAAAAGCAAACTCAGAAGGAAAAAAAAAAAAAAATATGCAGACTTCTTTTTCTCTCCTTTCTTCTGCCAACGGTTTTAACCCTTGGCCGTCCATACTGTCATGGTTCCCAATGGCAAGGGAACGTCAGAGAACTTAAACAACAGACTAGCTCTTGGGTGATGGAATCTCGAGCTGACCGTGAGCTAAACCTACCACACAACTAACAGTGGCCGGGTGGCGTACCTACGTTTTATCCCTAGACGCCTAGCGCCAGCCGGAGGACTAACTAACCCTAATAGAGGAAAAGACAGACCTGGCTTACCTCTAGGGAAATTCCCCCAAAAAGGAGACAGAAGCCCCCCACATATATTGACGGTGAGTTCAGAGGAAAAGACATACGCAGTATGAAGGTAGGTTCAGCAAAGCGAGGTCCGCTTACTAGATAGCAAGAAGATACAATAGGGAACTTCACGGTCAGCTGAAAACCCTATTAAAATACCATCCCGAAATTACTTTAAGACTCATGTGTCAACTCATGACACCGGAGTGGCAATTCCGGCCCACAAGAGCTTCCAGCTACAGAAAAATAACATAACTGTGAACTGGAACAAAAATGCAAAACAAACTTAGGACTTAGAGTCCAACTTAGCTGATAGTAGTCTAGAAGCAGGAACATGCAACAGAAAGGCTCTGGTTACATTGATGGCCGGCACTAGAATAACTGAGCAGCAAGGCTAAATAGGATACACCCATATCCTGATGGAAACAGGTGAACAGAGAAAGTGAAGCACACAAGTCCAGTACCACCAGTGACCACCGGGGGAGCCCAAAAACCAAATTCACAACAGCGCTCATTTCCGGCCACCCAGCCGGAAGCGCCGGTTAAATGCTGCTGTCTACGTTTGACAGCGGCATTTAACTAGTTAATAGGCACGGGCAGATCGCGATTCTACCCGCGCCTATTACGGGCACATGTCAGCTGTTCAAAACAACATCAAAGCGGGGCTTCTGACCTCGGACATACTATCCCGTCCGAGGTCAGAAAGGGTTTTAAACTTTAAAAGTAATTATTCTAATATAGAGGGCACTTGGAACAGGTGTTTAACCCCTTCCCGACATGTGACGGTATAGTATGTCACATGTCGGGACCCCCGCTTTGATGTGCGCTCCGGCGGTGAGCGCACATCAAAGCCGGGACATGTCAGCTGTTTTGAACAGCTGACATGTGCCAGCAATAGGCGCGAGCAGAATCGCGATCTGCGCGCGCCTATTAACTAGTTAAATGCCGCTGTCAAACGCAGACAGCGGCATTTAACTACCGCATCCGGCCGTGCGGCCGGATATGAGCGCATCGCCGACCCCCGTCACATGATCGGGGGTCGGCGATGCTCCTCCATTGTAACCATAGAGGTCCTTGAGACCTCTATGGTTACTGATTGCCGGTGGCTGTGAGCGCCCCCCTGTGGTCGGCGCTCACAGCACACCTGCAAATCTGCTGTGTAGCAGCGATCTTATGATCACTGCTGCATAGCAGAGCCGATCGGGCTGTGCCTGCTTCTAGCCTCCCATGGAGGCTATAGAAGCATGGCAAAAGTAAAAAAAAAAAGTTTTTAAAAATGTGAAAAAAATAAAAAAATATAAAAGTTTAAATCACCCCCCTTTCGCCCCAATCAAAATAAATCAATTAAAAAAAAACCCAACCTACACATATTTGGTATCGCCGCGTTCAGAATCGCTCGATCTATCAAAAAAAAAAGCATTAACCTGATCACTAAATGGTGTAATGAGAAAAAAATTCGAAACGCCAGATTTACGTTTTTTTGTTCGCCACGACATTGCATTAAAATGCAATAACGGGCGATCAAAAGAACGTATCTGCACCAAAATGCTATCATTAAAAACGCCAGCTCGGCACGCAAAAAATAAGCCCTCACCTGACCCCAGATCACGAAAAATGGAGACGCTACGAGTATCGGAAAATGGTGCAATTTTGTTTTGTTTTGTTTTTTGCAAAGTTTGGAATTTTTTTTCACCACTTAGGTGAAAAACAACCTAGTCATGTTAGGTGTCTATGAACTCGTAGTGACCTGGAGAATCATAATGGCAGGTCAGTTTTAGCATTTAGTGAACCTAGCAAAATAGGCAAGCAAAAAACAAGTGTGGGATTGAATTTTTTTGCAATTTCACTGCACTTGGAATTTTTTTCCCGTTTTCTAGTACACGACATGCTAAAACCAATGATGTCGTTCAAAAGTACAACTCGTCCCGCAATAAATAAGCCCTCACATGGCCAAATTGACGGAAAAATAAAAAAGTTATGGCTCTGGGAAGGAGGGGAGCGAAAAACGAAAACGGAAAAACGGAAAAAGCTCCGGGGGTGAAGGGGTTAACTAGAGGTGTTATATTGTCAGCAAACATTAAAGTATTATAGGTACATAACATTACATAACATTACAAGAACACTAGACCATGTCATCTTGCCAGGACAGAAGAAATAAGGAGGTGCACACAGCTGAATAAGGCGAGGTGCAAGCTGAACCAGGATAAAATAGATGAAAAGTCAAAACAGCTGCACTCTTCATATGTGATGCTAGTGATTATTTAATAAGTAGAATCGTGACACCATATTCAACAATTTTTCACGTAGAGGGCACATAATCAACAGCGTGACGTTTCGACTCTTAGGAGAGTCTTTTTCAAACAATACTGGAAAATAACTGAATATGAATCATCAATCATATGGTACATGCAATGTGAAAAATATATACAGAAATGTACAGAAGATATAAATAAAAAAATATATACTGACATTTGGAAAATATGTCGTACAATTACAAGCAAGCAAAGAACAATAAAGAATAAACAGAAATAATGTGGTATCTCTGCAAAAATGAAAGGTAAAAAGAAAAAGGTTGGAAGGAGCTTGCAGAGAGAATAACAGGTATGGTAATAGAGTGTATCTGACCTAATTAGTAGATTCTGTACGGTCCACAGGATAGTGGAAATGCGGTGTCAAAGCGCAAAAATATGCTGAAAAAGGGACATGGTAGATAAGTGTCATGTCGGACGCTGTTCATACTAGGGCATTCGACAGACAGCGGTAATTCCGCTTTTGTCCACTATGTGCTCAGTGGCGTCGGCTAGATTTTATCTAGCTGGTCCGGGGTTAATTTAGCTGGTGCTCGGATTGGAAGCTGGGTCACACCCACTGCCTTTAAATAGTTCTTCTGAACATTGGGTGTCGCCGATTATAGCTTCTGTCTTGTGCTTGGTTATCTCGGTCTGGAGTGGTGGTCTAGGAGAAGGAGTTTCGTATCTGGTGGAGTATTTCCCTTTTTCAGATTTTCTCCTTCCTTTATTTGTATTTATTTTGCCCTGTGCACTTATAGTGTATTCCTGTGTGACTGCGGCGTGGTGCATATTTTCCGTTATCCTTGTCTGTGCTAACTGTGGGTATTGGTGTGAGGTCTCTTCACTGGGTGGTGGGTGGTGGTTTCAGCCTAGGGTTGAAACAGGAGACAGGGTGAGGATGGAGGCCCAGACATGCACACCATCAGTGTAAACTCTGGGAGAGAGTAAGTCAGGGTTTCCCAGAGTTGAGGGAAATCGCAGGGGCCTGGGTTATTAGCTCTTGCCTACCTAGGTTTCCCGTGACATTATAATCGGCCTACATTATTTGAATTCTATGGATCCCATGACTTCCATAACCCACCAGTTGGAGGCGCTGTCACTACAGGTCACTGAGTTGAGGGGAGCAGTGCAGCAACAGGGACTAGCAGTATCTAATGTGCAAGCTGGAGCGACAGGTAGAGTTGCTGAGCCTAAGTTTCCTTTACCTGAAAGATTTGATGGAGAACGCAGTAAATTTGTTACTTTTCGTGAAGCTTGCAAACTATATTTTCGTATGTGCCTGATCTCCTCAGGTAATGAGGCTCAGTGTGTGGGCCTGGTGTTGTCATTACTAAACGGGGATCCTCAAGTTTGGGCATTTTCTTTGCCTTCTGATTCTGCTGCATTTAACTCAGTGGAGAGTTTTTTTTCTGCTCTTGGACACATTTACGATGATCCTAACAGAATGGCTCTAGCAGAATCTAAGATATGCGCTATTCGCCAGGGGGAGCGTGTTGCAGAGGATTTCTGTTCTGAATTTCACCGCTGGGCGGTCGACACTCAGTGGAATGATCCCGCGCTGCGGAGTCAGTTTATTCATGGGGTTTCTGGAAGGGTTAAAAAAGCCCTCCTGATGTACGAGACTCCTGCTTCTCTAGATTCCGCTGAGTCTTGTTGTCCGCATTGATCGACGTTTGCATCAGGGGGAGCATGAGACGCCGCCTATGGGAGAGGGTTTAGGTTCACGTGAGGTTGCTGCAGGTGAGCCCACGGAGCCTATGCAAATCGCAGGGGTGTCACATGTTAAGCGTTGAGCCCCTGTGTTCAAGAAGCAGGGAGCCTGTTTTTACTGTGGCAAAACTGGACATTTTGTTAACATTTGTCATCTGCTGTCTAAGAAAAACGCACCAGCGGAAAACTTCTAAGCTCAGAGGGTGTGGAGGAGGCCAATCTGAGCTTATGCATATCCTCCATGGTGGTTTCTCAACGCATGCTCCCTGCCAAAGTTATTATCGCTGGCAGAGAGCTGCCAATCACTGTTTTTGTTGATAGTGGTTCTGCCACAAATCTCATTGATGAGGAGTTTGCGCGCACAGCTGGTTTTAGGATCGAAAAACTGCCTCACCCTATCCGTGTGGTCACCATCAATGCTGCACCTCTCTCACAGGATGAGATTACTGAGTTTGTCGCTGAGGTGAAACTCCACATTGGGGTTCTACATGTCGAGCAGGTTACATGTAAGGTGCTCAGGAATCTTCCTGCACAGGTGGTTTTGGGTTTTCCATGGTTGTCTATGCACCAGCTGGTTATTGACTGGAAAACTCAGGACATAATTCAGTGGAGCGAATTCTGCCAGGAGAATTGCCTGGCCACATGTGTGTCTGCTGTTACTTCAAGCGTTCCTGAGTCACTTCAGGATTTTGCGGATGTGTTCTCTGAGAAGGGTTGTTCAGAGTTGCCACCACATCGCCCCTATGACTGTACTATCAGATTTAAACCAGGGGCCAAATTGCCTAAAGCAAGGATGTTTAACATCTCCGGTCCGGAGAGACAAGTGTTAAAGGATTACATTGCTGAAAGTTTGAGCAAAGGGCACATCAGGCCTTCATCCTCGCCTGTGGCAGCGGGGTTCTTCTTCGTAAAGAAGAAAGATGGCGGACTACGCCCGTGTCTGGATTTCAGGGAGTTAAACCAGATTACGGTTCGTGACCCATACCCTATGCCACTGATACCAGATTTGTTCAACCAGGTGGCAGGTGCTAAGTGGTTTACCAAGCTTGACCTCAGGGGGGCGTACAACCTCATAAGAGTCCGTCAAGGTGATGAGTGGAAGATGGCTTTTAATACCCCTGAGGGTCATTTTGAAAATTTGGTAATGCCATTTGGGTTGACAAACGCACCTGCAGTGTTTCAACATTTCATAAATGATGTGTTCTCGCATGTTTTGGGGAAATTCGTTATTGTGTACCTAGATGACATTCTCATATATTCTTGCGACCGTGAGACTCATTTAGATCATGTCAGGCAGGTGTTACAGCTTCTCAGAGAGAATAAGCTCTATGCAAAACTTGAGAAATGTGTATTTTCGGTTCAGGAGTTGCCTTTCTTGGGTTATATTGTGTCTGCTGCTGGGTTTAAAATGGACGCCGCTAAGGTGCAAGCGGTGTTGCGTTGGGAACGGCCTGATAACCTAAAAGCACTTCAGCTGTTCCTTGGGTTTTCTAACTACTATAGGAAGTTTATCAAAGATTTTTCTATCATTGCTAAACCGCTAACTGACATGACTAAAAAGAGTACCCATTTCTCAGTTTGGCCTGAGGCTGCTGTGTGCGCATTTGAATTTATTAAGAACAGTTTTGTTTCGACCCCCATTCTTGTGCAGCCAGATGTATTGACACCTTTTGTCGTGGAAGTCGATGCGTCTGAGGTTGGTGTGGGGGCAATGCTGTCACAAGGCTCATCCTTGAGCAATTTGCGTCCATGCGCCTATTTCTCCAAGAAACTGTCGCCCGCCGAACGTAACTACGATATCGGCAACAGGGAGTTGTTGGCAATCAAGTTGGCCTTTGAGGAATGGCGACACTTCTTGGATGGGTCGGTTCATCAGGTTACTGTTATTACCGACCATAAGAATTTGCTTTATTTGGAGTCTGCCAAGCGTCTATCTCCCAGGCAGGCTCGCTGGGCATTGTTTTTCACGCAGTTCAACTTTGTTGTTACTTACAGACCTTGGTCTAAAAACACTAAGGCGGATGCTCTGTCCAGGTGTTTTCCGGGGGGAGAACCTCGGGAAGATCCGGTATCCATCCTCCAAAAGGGTGTTTTGGTTTCGGCTCTCACAACCGAGGTTGAGGCTGAGATTGCCTAGGCCCAGGAGGAGGTACCATCTGAACTTCCCATCAACAAATTGTTTGTACCGCTTCATCTCCGCTTAACCCCTTAATCCCGTATGACGTACTATCCCGTCAAGGTGACCTGGGACTTAATTCCCGGTGACGGGATAGTACGTCATACGCGATCAGCCGCGCTCACGGGGGGAGCGCGGCCGATCGCGGCCGGGTGTCTGCTGCCTATCGCAGCTGACATCCGGCACTATGTGCCAGGAGCGGTCACGGACCGCCCCCGGCACATTAACCCCCGGCACACCGCGATCAAACATGATCGCGATGTGCCGGCGGTATAGGGAAGCATCGCGCAGGGAGGGGGCTCTGTTATGACCCCAGTGGACAGGGTCTCAGAGGAATGTGTAAGTCTGCGAAATACAAAAATCCTGCTCATAGGGCTGTGGTAACTGGGTTGACCAAATAGCTACTCCTAACGCCAACACTAGAAGTAGCCGGGGATCATGCCTACGGTGATCGCTAGATGACTCGCGCCAGCCGGAGAATCTAACTACCCCTAGGAGAAGAAAACAAAGACCTCTCTTGCCTCCAGAGAAAGGGACCCCAAAGCAAGATACAAGCCCCCCACAAATAATAACGGTGAGGTAAGAGGAAATGACAAACACAGAAATGAACCAGGTTCAGCAAAGAGAGGCCAGCTTACTAATAGCAGAATAAAGCAAGATAACTTATCTGGTCAACAAAAACCCTATAAAAATCCACGCTGGAGATTCAAGAACCCCCGAACCGTCTAACGGTCCGGGGGGAGAATACCAGCCCCCTAGAGCTTCCAGCAAAGGTCAGGATACAGATTGGAACAAGCTGGACAAAAATACAAAACAAAACAAAAGCAAAAAGCAAGGAAGAAGACTTAGCTTGAAATACAGGAACCCGGATCAAAGGACAAGAGCACAACAGATTAGCTCTGATTTCAACGATGCCAGGCATTGAACTGAAGGTCCAAGGCGCTTATATAGCAACGCCCCAGAACTAACGGCCCAGGTGAGGATAAAGAAAAAGACAGACGCTCCAGAGTCAATTCACTAATGACCACTAGAGGGAGCAAAAAGCAAAATCACAACAGTACCCCCCCCTTAGTGAGGGGTCACCGAACCCTCACCACGACCACCAGGGCGATCAGGATGAGCGGCGTGAAAGGCACAAACTAAATCGGCCGCATGAACATCAGAGGCGACCACCCAGGAATTATCTTCCTGACCATAGCCCTTCCACTTGACCAGGTACTGAAGCCTCCGCCTGGAGAGACGAGAATCCAAGATCTTCTCCACCACGTACTCCAACTCGCCCTCAACCAACACCGGAGCAGGAGGCTCAGCAGAGGGAACCACCGGCACAACGTACCGCCGCAACAAGGACCTATGAAATACGTTGTGGATAGCAAACGACACAGGAAGATCCAGGCGAAAGGACACAGGATTAAGAATTTCCAATATCTTGTAAGGACCAATAAAACGAGGTTTAAATTTGGGAGAGGAAACCTTCATAGGAACAAAGCGGGAAGAAAGCCACACCAAATCCCCAACACGTAGTCTGGGACCCACACCGCGGCGGCGGTTGGCAAAGCGCTGAGCCCTCTCCTGTGACAACTTCAAGTTGTCCACCACAAGATTCCAGATCCGCTGCAACCTATCCACCACAGAATCCACCCCAGGGCAGTCAGAAGGTTCCACATGACCCGAAGAAAAACGAGGGTGGAAACCAGAGTTGCAGAAAAACGGCGAAACCAAGGTGGCGGAACTAGCCCGATTATTAAGGGCAAACTCAGCTAACGGCAAGAAGGTCACCCAATCGTCCTGATCAGCAGAGACAAAACACCTCAGATAAGCCTCCAAAGTCTGATTAGTTCGCTCCGTCTGTCCATTAGTCTGAGGATGGAAAGCAGACGAAAACGACAAGTCAATGCCCATCCTACTACAAAAGGATCGCCAGAATCTGGAAACGAACTGGGATCCTCTGTCTGACACAATATTCTCAGGGATGCCGTGCAAACGAACCACGTTCTGGAAAAACACAGGAACCAGATCGGAGGAGGAAGGCAGCTTAGGCAAAGGAACCAAATGGACCATCTTGGAGAAGCGATCACATATAACCCAGATAACAGACATGCCTTGAGACACCGGAAGATCAGAAATGAAATCCATGGAGATATGTGTCCAAGGTCTCTTAGGGACAGGCAAGGGCAAGAGCAACCCGCTGGCACGAGAACAGCAAGGCTTAGCTCGAGCACAAGTCCCACAGGACTGTACAAATGACCGCACATCCCTAGACAAGGAAGGCCACCAAAAGGATCTGGCCACCAGATCTCTGGTGCCAAAAATTCCTGGGTGACCTGCCAACACCGAGGAATGAACCTCGGAAATGACTCTGCTGGTCCACTTATCAGGCACAAACAGTCTGTCAGGTGGACAAGAATCAGGCCTATCAGCCTGAAATCTCTGCAACACACGTCGCAGATCTGGAGAAATAGCTGACAAGATAATACCATCCTTAAGAATACCAACAGGTTCAGCGACTCCAGGAGCATCAGGCACAAAGCTCCTGGAAAGAGCATCGGCCTTCACATTCTTTGAACCTGGTAAATACGAGACAACAAAGTCAAAACGGGAGAAAAACAATGACCAGCGGGCCTGTCTAGGATTCAGGCGTTTAGCAGACTCGAGATACATCAGATTTTTGTGATCAGTCAAGACCACCACACGATGCTTAGCACCCTCGAGCCAATGACGCCACTCCTCAAATGCCCATTTCATGGCCAACAACTCCCGATTGCCCACATCATAATTTCGCTCCGCAGGTGAAAACTTCCTAGAGAAAAAGGCGCAAGGTCTCATAACAGAGCAACCAGGGCCTCTCTGCGACAAAACGGCCCCTGCTCCAATCTCTGAAGCATCCACCTCAACTTGAAAGGGAAGCGAGACATCAGGCTGGCACAAAACAGGCGCCGAAGTAAACCGACGTTTCAACTCCTGGAAGGCCTCCACGGCGGCAGGAGCCCAATTAACCACATCGGAGCCCTTCTTGGTCATATCCGTCAGAGGTTTCACAATGCTAGAAAAGTTAGCGATAAAACGACGGTAGAAGTTAGCGAAACCCAAGAACTTCTGAAGACTCTTAACTGACGAGGGCTGAGTCCAATCAAGAATAGCTCGGACCTTGACTGGGTCCATCTCCACAGCAGAAGGGGAAAAAATGAACCCCAAAAAGGGAACCTTCTGTACACCAAAAAGACACTTTGAGCCCTTGACAAACAAAGAATTTTCATGCAAAATTTTAAAGACCATCCTGACCTGCTCCACATGCGAGTCCCAATTATCAGAAAAAACCAGAATATCATCCAGATAAATGATCAAAAATTTATCCAGATAGTTTCGGAAAATGTCATGCATAAAGGACTGAAAAACTGAAGGGGCATTAGAGAGCCCAAAAGGCATCACCAAGTACTCAAAATGACCTTCGGGCGTATTGAATGCGGTTTTCCATTCATCCCCTTGCTTAATGCGCACAAGGTTGTACGCACCACGAAGGTCTATCTTGGTAAACCACTTGGCACCCTTAATCCGGGCAAACAAGTCAGACAACAGCGGCAAAGGATACTGAAATTTGACAGTGATCTTATTTAAAAGCCGATAGTCAATACAAGGTCTCAAAGATCCGTCCTTTTTAGCCACAAAAAAGAATCCCGCACCAAGAGGGGAAGAAGACGGACGGATGTGTCCCTTCTCCAGAGACTCCTTGATATATGAACGCATAGCGGTATGTTCAGGTACCGACAGATTAAACAGTCTCCCCTTAGGAAACTTACTGCCTGGAATCAAATCTATTGCACAGTCACATTCCCTATGAGGAGGCAATGCACTGGACCTGGACTCGCTAAAGACATCCTGATAATCAGACAAATACTCCGGAACTTCCGAAGGCGTAGAAGAAGCAATAGACACAGGCAGGGAATCCTCATGAATACCAAGACAGCCCCAACTAGACACTGACATAGCCTTCCAGTCAAGGACTGGATTATGGGTCTGTAACCATGGCAGCCCCAAAACAACCAAATCATGCATTTTATGTAGAACGAGAAAACGTATCACCTCGCGGTGTTCAGGAGTCATGCACATGGTAACCTGTGTCCAATACTGCGGCTTATTTTCTGCCAATGGCGTAGCATCAATACCCCTAAGAGGGATAGGATTTTCTAATGGTTCAAGAATAAAACCACAGCGCTTAGCAAAAGAGAGATCCATAAGACTCAGGGCAGCACCTGAATCTACAAACGCCATGACAGGATAAGATGACAATGAGCAAATCAAAGTTACAGACAGAATAAACTTAGGATGCAAATTACCAACGGTGACAGGACTAACAACCTTAGATATAAGTTTAGAGCATGCTGAGATAACATGTGTAGAATCACCACAGTAGTAGCACAAGCCATTCCGGCGTCTATGAATTTTCCTCTCATTTCTAGTCAGGATTCTATCACATTGCATCAAATCAGGTGTCCGTTCAGACAACACCATGAGGGAATTTGCGGTTTTTCTATCACATTGCATCACATCAGGTGTCTGTTCAGACAACAACATGAGGGAATTTGCGGTTTTGCGCTCCCGCAACCGCCGGTCAATTTGAATAGCCAGGGACATGGTATCATTCAGACCTGTGGGAATGGGAAAACCCACCATAACATTCTTAATGGCCTCAGAAAGGCCATTTCTAAAATTAGCGGCCAGTGCACACTCGTTCCAATGTGTCAGCACGGACCATTTCCGAAATTTTTGGCAATACACCTCAGCCTCGTCCTGGCCCTGAGACATAGCCAGCAAGGCTTTCTCTGCCTGAATCTCAAGATTGGGTTCCTCATAAAGTAAACCGAGCGCCAGAAAAAACGCATCAATATCGGCCAATGCCGGATCTCCTGGCGCCAACGAAAAAGCCCAATCTTGAGGGTCACCCCGTAAGAATGAAATAACAATTTTTACTTGTTGAGCAGAGTCTCCAGACGAACAAGGTTTCAGGGACAAAAACAATTTACAATTATTCCTGAAATTCCTAAACTTAAATCGGTCTCCTGAAAACAGTTCAGGAATCGGAATCTTGGGTTCAGACCTAGGATTTATGGTAACATAATCTTGTATACTCTGCACACGAGCTGCAAGCTGGTCCACACTTGTAATCAAGGTCTGGACATTCATGTCTGCAGCAAGCTTAAGCCACTCTGAGGTAAAGGGGAAAAGAAAAAAAAAAAAAATGAGAGAGGAAAAAAAAAACTCAAAATTTTATTTCTTATAATCCCACTTCTGCAATGCATTAAACATTTAATACTGGCCTGGCATACTGTTATGACCCCAGTGGACAGGGTCTCAGAGGAATGTGTAAGTCTGCGAAATACAAAAATCCTGCTCATAGGGCTGTGGTAACTGGGTTGACCAAATAGCTACTCCTAACGCCAACACTAGAAGTAGCCGGGGATCATGCCTACGGTGATCGCTAGATGACTCGCGCCAGCCGGAGAATCTAACTACCCCTAGGAGAAGAAAACAAAGACCTCTCTTGCCTCCAGAGAAAGGGACCCCAAAGCAAGATACAAGCCCCCCACAAATAATAACGGTGAGGTAAGAGGAAATGACAAACACAGAAATGAACCAGGTTCAGCAAAGAGAGGCCAGCTTACTAATAGAAGAATAAAGCAAGATAACTTATCTGGTCAACAAAAACCCTATAAAAATCCACGCTGGAGATTCAAGAACCCCCGAACCGTCTAACGGTCCGGGGGGAGAATACCAGCCCCCTAGAGCTTCCAGCAAAGGTCAGGATACAGATTGGAACAAGCTGGACAAAAATACAAAACAAAACAAAAGCAAAAAGCAAGGAAGAAGACTTAGCTTGAAATACAGGAACCCGGATCAAAGGACAAGAGCACAACAGATTAGCTCTGATTTCAACGATGCCAGGCATTGAACTGAAGGTCCAAGGCGCTTATATAGCAACGCCCCAGAACTAACGGCCCAGGTGAGGATAAAGAAAAAGACAGACGCTCCAGAGTCAATTCACTAATGACCACTAGAGGGAGCAAAAAGCAAAATCACAACAGGGCTCCCTGCTGGCTTCCCTGAGACCCCCGGAGCAACGCGATGTGATCGCGTTGCTCCGAGGGTCTCCTACCTCCTTCCTCCCTGCAGGTCCCGGATCCAAGATGGCCGCGGCATCCGGGTCCTGCAGGGAGAAAGGTGGCTAACCGAGCGCCTGCTCAGAGCAGATGCTGGTAAGCCTGCACCGATGTAAGTGAGATCTGTGATCTGACAGAGTGCTGTGCACACTATCAGATCATCAATCTGTGATGTCCCCCCCTGGGACAAAGTAAAAAAAAAAAAAATTTCCACATGTGTAAAAAAAAAAAATTCCTAAATAAATAATAATAAAAAAATATATATTATTCCCATAAATACATTTCTTTATCTAACTAAAAAAAACAAAACAATAAAAGTACACATATTTAGTATTGCCGCGTCCGTAACGACCCAACCTATAAAACTGCCCCACTAGTTAACCCCTTCAGTAAACACCGTAAGAAAAAAAAAAAAAAAACGAGGCAAAAAACAACGCTTTATTACCATACCGCCGAACAAAAAGTGGAATAACACGCGATCAAAAGACTGATATAAATAATCATGGTACCGCTGAAAACGTCATCTTGTCCCGCAAAAAACAAGCCACCATACAGCATCATCAGCAAAAAAAATAAAAAAGTTATAGTCCTGAGAATAAAGCGATACCAAAATAATTATTTTTTCTATAAAATAGTTTTTATCGTATAAAAGCGCCAAAACATAAAAAAATGATATAAATGAGGTATCACTGTAATCGTACTGACCCGAAGAATAAAACTGCTTTATCAATTTTCCCAAACGTGGAACCGTATAAACGCCTCTCCCAAAATAAATTCATGAATAGCAGGTTTTTGGTCATTCTGCCTCACAAAAATCGGAATAAAAAGTGATCAAAAATGGTCACGTGTCCGAAAATGTTACCAATAAAAATGTCAACTCGTCCCGCAAAAAACAAGACCTCACATGACTCTGTGGAGCAAAATGTGGAAAAATTATAGGTCTCAAAATGTGGAGACGCAAAAACTTTTTTGCTATAAAAAGCGTCTTTTAGTGTGTGACAGCTGCCAATCATAAAAATCCGATATAAAAAACGCTATAAAAGTAAATCAAACCCTCCTTCATCACCCCCTTAGTTAGGGAAAAATAATAAAATTAAAAAAATGTATTTATTTCCATTTTCCCATTAGGGCTAGGGTTAGGGTTACGGTTAGGGCTAGAGTTAGGGTTAGGGCTAGGGTTCGGGTTGGGGCTAAAGTTAGGGTTAGGGCTAGGGTTAGGGTTAGGGCTAGGGTTGGAGGTAAAGTTAGGGTTAGGGTTGGGGCTAAAGTTAGGGTTAGGGTTTGAATTACATTTACGGTTTGGATTAGGGTTGGGATTAGAATTATGGGTGTGTCAGGGCTAGGGGTGTGGTTAGGGTTACCGTTGGGATTAGGGGTGTGTTTGGGTTAGGGTTTCAGGTAGAATTGGGGAGTTTCCACTGTCCAGGCACATCAGGGGCTCTCCAAATGCGACATGGCGTCCAATCTCAATTCCAGCCAATTCTGCGTTGAAAAAGTAAAACAGTGCTCCTTCCCTTCCGAGCTCTCCCGTGCGTCCAAAAAGGGGTTTACCCCAACATATGGGTTATCTGCGTACTCGGGACAAATTGAACAACAACTTCTGGGGTCCAAGTTCTCTTGTTATCCTTGGGAAAATTAAAAATTTGGGGGGCTAAAAATCATTTTTGTGAGAAAAAAAAAGATGTTTTATTTTCACGGCTCTGCGTTATAAACTGTAGTGAAACACTTGGGGGTTCAAAGTTCTCACAACACATCTAGATAAGTTCCTTGGGAGGTCTAGTTTCCAATATGGGGTCACTTGTGTGGGGTTTGTACTGTTTGGGTACATCAGGGGCTCTGCAAATGCAACGTGACACCTGCAGACCAATCCATTTAAGTCTGCATTCCAAATGGCGCTCCTTCCCTTCCGAGCTCTGTCATGCGCCCAAACAGTGGTTCCCCCCCACATATGGGGTATCAGCATACTCAGGACAAATTGGACAACAACGTTTGGGGTCTAATTTATCCTGTTACCCTTGTGAAAATACATAACTGGGGGCTAAAAAATCATTTTTGTGAAAAAAAAAAAGAATTTTTATTTTCACGGCTTTGTGTTATAAACTGTAGTGAAACACTTGGGGGTTCAAAGTTCTCACAACACATCTAGATAAGTTCCTTGGGAGGTCTAGTTTCCAATATGGGGTCACTTGTGGGGGGTTTGTACTGTTTGGGTACATCAGGGGCTCTGCAAATGCAACATGACGCCTGCAGACCAATCCATTTAAGTCTGCATTCCAAATGGCGCTCCTTCCCTTCTGAGCTCTGTCATGCACCCTGTTATGACCCCAATGACGAGGGTCTCAGAGATATCAGCAAGTCTGCGAAGTACAAAAATCCAGCTCATAGGGCAGTGGTAACTGGGTTGACCATATATCTACTCCTAACGCCAACACTAGAAGTAGCCGGGGAACATGCCTACGTTGGTCGCTAGATGTCTCGCGCCAGCCGGAGGACTAACTACCCCTAGAAGAGGAAAACAAAGACCTCTCTTGCCTCCACAGAATAGCCCCCAAAAGTAGGATACAAGCCCCCCACAAATAATAACGGTGAGGTAAGAGGAAATGACAAACACAGAGATGAACTAGGTTTAGCAAAGAGAGGCCCGCTTACTAATAGCAGAATGTAGTAAGATAACTTATATGGTCAACAAAAACCCTAACAAAATTCCACACTGGAGATTCAAGAACCCCCGAACCGTCTAACGGCCGGGGGGAGAACTCCAGCCTCCCTAGAGCTTCCAACAAGGAAAGGATACAGATAATGAACAAGCTGGACAAAAATGCAAACAAAAACAAATAGCAAAAAGCAAGAAAGCGGACTTAGCTTAATCACGCAGGAACCAGGATCAGTAGACAAGAGCACTACAGATTAGCTCTGATATCAACGTTGCCAGGCATTGAACTGAAGGTCCAGGGAGCTTATATAGCAACACCCCTGACCTAACGACCCAGGTGAGCATACAAGGGATGATAGACATACCCAGAGTAAAATCACTAGTAGCCACTAGAGGGAGCCAAAAGGTAAATTCACAACAGTACCCCCCCTTAGTGAGGGGTCACCGAACCCTCACCAAGACCACCAGGGCGATCAGGATGAGCGGCGTGAAAGGCACGAACTAAATCGGCCGCATGCACATCAGAGGCGACCACCCAGGAATTATCCTCCTGACCATAGCCCTTCCACTTGACCAGGTACTGAAGCCTCCGCCTGGAGAGACGAGAATCTAAGATCTTCTCCACCACGTACTCCAACTCGCCCTCAACCAACACCGGAGCAGGAGGCTCAGCAGAAGGAACCACAGGCACAACGTACCGCCGCAACAAGGACCTATGAAATACGTTGTGAATGGCAAACGACACCGGAAGATCCAGGCGAAAGGACACAGGATTAAGGATCTCCAATATCCTGTAAGGACCAATGAATCGAGGCTTAAATTTGGGAGAGGAGACCTTCATAGGAACAAATCGAGAAGACAGCCATACCAAATCCCCAACACGAAGTCGGGGACCCACACCGCGGCGGCGGTTGGCAAAACGCTGCGCCTTCTCCTGTGACAACTTCAAGTTGTCCACCACATGATTCCAGATCCGCTGCAACCTATCCACCACATAATCCACTCCAGGACAGTCAGAAGGCTCCACATGTCCCGAGGAAAAACGAGGATGGAAACCGGAGTTGCAGAAAAATGGCGAAACCAAGGTGGCAGAACTAGCCCGATTATTAAGGGCAAATTCAGCCAACGGCAAGAAGGTCACCCAATCATCCTGATCAGAAGAGACAAAACACCTCAAATACGCCTCCAGAGTCTGATTAGTTCGTTCCGTTTGTCCGTTAGTCTGTGGATGAAAAGCGGAGGAAAACGACAAATCAATGCCCATCCTACCACAAAAGGATCGCCAGAACCTGGAAACAAACTGGGATCCTCTGTCCGACACAATATTCTCAGGAATGCCGTGCAAACGAACCACGTTCTGGAAGAACACAGGAACCAGATCAGAAGAGGAAGGCAGCTTAGGCAAAGGAACCAGATGGACCATCTTGGAGAAACGATCACATATCACCCAGATGACAGACATGCCCTTAGACACCGGAAGATCCGAAATGAAATCCATAGAGATGTGTGTCCAAGGTCTCTTCGGGACAGGCAAGGGCAAGAGCAACCCGCTGGCACGAGAACAGCAAGGCTTAACTCGAGCACAAGTACCACAGGACTGAACAAATGACCGCACATCCCTTGACAAGGAAGGCCACCAAAAGGACCTGGCCACCAGATCTCTGGTGCCAAAAATTCCCGGGTGCCCTGCCAACACTGAGGAATGAACCTCGGAAATGACTCTGCTGGTCCATTTAGCAGGCACAAACAATCTGTCAGGTGGACAAGAGTCAGGCCTACCAGCCTGAAATCTCTGCAACACACGTCGCAGATCTGGAGAAATAGCTGACAAGATAACTCCTTCCTTAAGAATACCCTCAGGTTCAGCGACTCCAGGAGCATCAGGCACAAAGCTTCTAGACAGAGCATCGGCCTTCACATTCTTAGAACCTGGTAAATACGAGACCACAAAGTCAAAACGGGAGAAAAACAATGACCAGCGGGCCTGTCTAGGATTCAGGCGTTTAGCAGACTCGAGATACATCAAATTTTTGTGATCAGTCAAGACCACCACACGATGCTTAGCACCCTCGAGCCAATGACGCCACTCCTCAAATGCCCACTTCATGGCCAACAACTCCCGATTGCCCACATCATAATTTCGCTCTGCCGGCGAAAACTTCCTAGAGAAAAAGGCACAAGGTCTCATAGTAGAGCAACCAGGGCCTCTCTGCGACAAAACGGCCCCTGCCCCAATCTCCGACGCATCCACCTCAACCTGAAAGGGAAGTGAGACGTCAGGCTGGCACAAAACAGGCGCCGAAGTAAACCGGCGTTTCAACTCCTGGAAAGCCTCCACGGCAGCAGGAGCCCAGTTAGCTACATCAGAGCCTTTCTTGGTCATATCCGTCAGCGGTTTAACAACGCTAGAGAAATTTGCGATAAAACTACGGTAGAAGTTAGCAAAACCCAAGAACTTCTGAAGAGTCTTAACTGACGAGGGTTGAGTCCAATCATGAATAGCTCGGACCTTGACTGGATCCATCTCCACAGCAGAAGGGGAAAAAATGAACCCCAAAAAGGGAACCTTCTGTACACCAAAGAGACACTTTGAGCCTTTTACAAACAAAGAATTTTCACGCAGAATCTCAAAAACCATCCTGACCTGCTCCACATGCGAGTCCCAATCATCAGAAAAAACCAGAATATCATCCAGATAAACAATCAAAAATTTATCCAGATACTTCCGGAAAATGTCATGCATGAAGGACTGAAAAACTGAAGGTGCATTAGAGAGCCCAAATGGCATCACCAAGTACTCAAAATGACCTTCGGGCGTATTGAATGCGGTTTTCCATTCATCGCCCTGCCTAATGCGCACAAGGTTGTACGCACCACGAAGGTCTATCTTGGTGAACCACTTGGCACCTTTAATCCGGGCAAACAAATCTGACAACAGCGGCAAAGGATACTGAAATTTGACAGTGATCTTATTTAAAAGCCGATAGTCAATACAAGGCCTCAAAGATCCGTCCTTTTTGGCCACAAAAAAGAATCCCGCACCAAGAGGGGAAGAAGAAGGACGGATATGCCCCTTCTCAAGAGACTCCTTGATATATGAACGCATCGCGGTATGTTCAGGTACCGACAGATTAAACAGTCTCCCCTTAGGAAACTTACTGCCAGGAATCAAATCTATTGCACAGTCACATTCCCTATGAGGAGGCAGTGCACTGGACTTAGACTCGCTGAAGACATCCTGATAATCAGACAAATACGACGGAACTTCCGAAGGCGTAGAAGATGCAATAGACAAGGGCAGGGAATCTCCGTGAATTCCATGGCAGCCCCAGCTTGACACTGACATAGCCTTCCAGTCCAAGACTGGATTATGGGTCTGTAACCATGGCAAACCCAAAACAACCAAATCATGCATTTTATGTAGAACAAGAAAACGTATTACCTCCCGATGTTCGGGAGTCATGCACATGGTAACCTGTGTCCAAAACTGCGGTTTATTTTTTGCCAATGGCGTAGAGTCAATACCCCTAAGAGGGATAGGATTTTCCAATGGCTCAAGCACAAATCCGCAGCGCTTGGCAAATGACAGATCCATAAGGCTCAGGGCAGCACCTGAGTCCACAAACGCCATGACAGGATACGATGACAGTGAGCAAATCAAAGTTACAGATATAATAAATTTAGGTTGCAAATTACCAATGGCGACCGGACTAACAACCTTAGTAAGACGTTTAGAGCATGCTGAGATAACATGTGTAGAATCACCACAGTAGTAACACAAGCCATTCTGGCGTCTATAAATTTTCCGCTCATTTCTAGTCAGGATTCTATCACATTGCATTAAATCAGGTGCCTGTTCAGACAACACCATGAGAGGATTTGCGGTTTTGCGCTCCCGCAACCGCCGGTCGATTTGAATAGCCAGGGCCATAGAATCATTCAGACCTGTGGGAATGGGAAAACCCACCATCACATTCTTAATGGCTTCAGAAAGGCCATTTCTAAAATTTGCAGCCAATGCACACTCGTTCCACTGGGTCAGCACGGACCATTTCCGAAATTTTTGGCAATACACTTCAGCCTCGTCCTGGCCCTGAGACATCGCCAGCAAGGCTTTTTCTGCCTGAATCTCAAGATTGGGTTCCTCATAAAGCAAACCGAGCGCCAGAAAAAACGCATCAATGTCAGCCAATGCCGGATCTCCTGGCGCCAGCGAGAAGGCCCAATCCTGAGGGTCGCCCCGTAAAAAAGAAATAACAATTTTTACTTGCTGAGCGGAGTCTCCAGATGAACAGGGTCTCAGGGACAAAAACAATTTACAATTATTCCTGAAATTTCTAAATTTAAATCGGTCTCCGGAAAATGGTTCAGGAATCGGTATCTTAGGTTCTGACATAGGATTTCTGAAAACATAATCTTATATGCCCTGCACACGAGCAGCAAGCTGGTCCACACATGTAGTCAAGGTCTGGACATTCATGTCTGCAGCAAACACAAGCCACTCAGAGTTAAAGGGGAAAAGAAAAAAAAATGAGAGAGAGAAAAAAAAACTCAGAACTTTCTTTCTTATAATCCCGCTTCTGCAATGCATTTAACATTTAATACTGGCCTGGCAAACTGTTATGACCCCAATGGCGAGGGTCTCAGAGATATCAGCAAGTCTGCGAAGTACAAAAATCCAGCTCATAGGGCAGTGGTAACTGGGTTGACCATATATCTACTCCTAACGCCAACACTAGAAGTAGCCGGGGAACATGCCTACGTTGGTCGCTAGATGTCTCGCGCCAGCCGGAGGACTAAATACCCCTAGAAGAGGAAAACAAAGACCTCTCTTGCCTCCAGAGAATAGCCCCCAAAAGTAGGATACAAGCCCCCCACAAATAATAACGGTGAGGTAAGCGGAAATGACAAACACAGAGATGAACTAGGTTTAGCAAAGAGAGGCCCGCTTACTAATAGCAGAATGTAGTAAGATAACTTATATGGTCAACAAAAACCCTAACAAAATTCCACACTGGAGATTCAAGAACCCCCGAACCGTCTAACGGCCGGGGGGAGAACTCCAGCCTCCCTAGAGCTTCCAGCAAGGAAAGGATACAGATAATGAACAAGCTGGACAAAAATGCAAACAAAAACAAATATCAAAAAGCAAAAAAGCGGACTTACTTAATCACGCAGGAACCAGGATCAGTAGACAAGAGCACTACAGATTAGCTCTGATATCAACGTTGCCAGGCATTGAACTGAAGGTCCAGGGAGCTTATATAGCAACACCCCTGACCTAACGACCCAGGTGAGCATACAAGGGATGATAGACATACCCAGAGTAAAATCACTAGTAGCCACTAGAGGGAGCCAAAAGGTAAATTCACAACAGCGCCCAAACAGTGGTTCCCCCCCACATATGGGGTATCAGCATACTCAGGACAAATTGGACAACAACATTTGGGGTCTAATTTATCCTGTTACCCTTGTGAAAATACAAAACTGGGGGCTAAAAAATCATTTTTGTGAAAAAAAAAAAGAATTTTTATTTTCACGGCTTTGCGTTATAAAGTGTAGTGAAACACTTGGGGGTTCAAAGTTCTCACAACACATCTAGATAAGTTTCTTGGGAGGACTAGTTTCCAATATGGGGTCACTTGTGGGGGGTTTGTACTGTTTGGGTACATCAGGGGCTCTGCAAATGCAACGTGACGGCTGCAGACCAATCCATTTAAGTCTGCATTCCAAATGGCGCTCCTTCCCTTCCGAGCTCTGTCATGCAACCAAACAGTGGTTCCCCCCCACATATGGGGTATCAGCGTACTCAGGACAAATTGGACAACAAATTTTGGGGTCCAATTTATTCTGTTACCCTTGTAAAAATACAAAGCTGGGGGCTAAAAAATCATTTTTGTGAAAAAAAAATATATATATTTTCACGGCTCTGCGTTATAATCTGTAGTGAAACACTTGGGGGTTCAAAGCTCTCAAAACACATCTAGATAAGTTCCTTAGGGGGTCTACTTTCCAAAATGGTGTCACTTGTAGGGGGTTTCAGTGTTTAGGCACATCAGGAGCTCTCCAAACGCAACATGGCGTCTCATCTCAATTCCAGTCAATTTTGCATTGAAAAGTCAAATGGCGCTCCTTCCCTTCCAAGCTCTGCTATGCGCCCAAACAATGGTTTACACCCACATATGGGGTATCAGCGTACTCAGGACAAATTGCACAACATTTTTTGGGGTCCAATTTCTTCTCTTACCCTTGGGAAAATAAACAATTTGGGGCGAACAGATAATTTTTGTGAAAAAATATGATTTTTTATTTTTACGGCTCTGCATTATAAACTTCTGTGAAGCACTTGGTGGGTCAAAGTGCTCACCACACATGTAGATAAGTTCCTTAGGGGGTCTACTTTCCAAAATGGTGTCACTTGTAGGGGGTTTCAATGTTTAGGCACATCAGGGGCTCTCCAAACGCAACATGGCGTCCCATCTCAATTCCAGTCAATTTTGCATTGAAAAGTCAAATGGCGCTCCTTTCCTTCCGAGCTCTGCCATGCGCCCAAACAGTGGTTTACTCCCACATATGGGGTATCAGCGTACTCAGAACAAATTGTACAACAACGTTGGGGGTCCATTTTCTCCTGTTACCCTTGGTAAAATAAAACAAATTGGAGCTGAAATAAATTTTGTGTGAAAAAAAGTTAAATGTTCATTTTTATTTAAACATTCCAAAAATTCCTGTGAAACACCTGAAGGGTTAATAAACTTCTTGAATGTGGTTTTGAGCACCTTGAGAGGAGCAGTTTTTAGAATGGTGTCACACTTGGGTATTTTCTATCATATAGACCCCTCAAAATGACTTCAAATGAGATGTGGTCCCTAAAAAAAAATGGTGTTGTAAAAATGAGAAATTGCTGGTCAACTTTTAACCCTTATAACTCCGTCACAAAAAAAAATTTTGGTTCCAAAATTGTGCTGATATAAAGTAGACATGTGGGAAATGTTACTTATTAAGTATTTTGCGTGACATATGTCTGTGACTTAAGGGCATAAAAATTCAAAGTTGGAAAATTGTGAAATGTTCAAAATTTTCGCCAAATTTCCATTTTTTTCACAAATAAACACAAGTTATATCGAATAAATTTTACCACTAACATGAAGTACAATATGTCACGAGAAAACATTGTCAGAATCGCCAAGATCTGTCAAAGCGTTCCAGAGTTATAGCCTCATAAAGGGACAGTGGTCAGAATTGTAAAAATTGTCCCGGTCATTAACGTGCAAACCACCCTCGGGGCTTAAGGGGTTAAAGATTTTGGTGGAGCATCATGATGCTGTCCTGGCTGGCCACCCAGGGGTCAGGGGTACTTTGGAGTTGGTGTCACGTCGGTTTTGATGGCCCAAAATCCGACAGGACGTGGTCTCATACGTGTCAGCTTGCACCACGTGCGCTAGGGCTAAGATGCCCTGTTCCCATCCTGTTGGCACACTACTTCCTCTCGAGGTACCTAGTAAGCCATGGACGGAGATCTCCATGGATTTTATCACTGACTTGCCCTCCTCAGCTGGGAACACGGTCATTTTGGTGATTGTTGATCAGTTCTCAAAAATGTCACACTTTGTGTCTTTGCCTTCGTTGCCTAATGTTAAGACTCTGGCTCAGGTATTTGTGCAGGAGGTGGTCAGACTTCATGGGGTTCCGTCTGACATTGTTTCTGATAGAGGTATTCAGTTTGTGGCAAAATTTTGGAAAGCGTTTTGCTCACGGCTGGGGATCAAGTTGTCTCATTCTTCGGCGTTTCATCCTCAGTCAAATGGTCAGACCGACCGTATGAACCAAAATTTGGAGCAGTACTTACACTGTTTTGTTTCTGACAATCAGGAGGAGTGATCGACGTTCCTTCCTTTGACTGAGTTTGCCATCAATAATCACTGCCAGGAGTCTTCTGTGGAGTCTTCGTTTTTTTGTGTTTACGGGCTACATCCTCAATTTTGTACTTTGAGTCAGGGGGGCTCTTCCGGCGTTCCGGAGGAAGACCAGTTAGGAGCACAACTGTCATCAGTCTGGAGGAAAGTTAAACAGCGCCTGTTGAGCGTGGGTGCTAGGTACAAACGTGTGGCTGACAGTAGGCGTGTGCCAGGTCCGGACCTGAGTGTGGATGACTGGGTGTGGTTATCCACAAGAAACATAAGACTCAAAATACCATCCCTTAAATTGGGTCCTAGGTTTATTGGTCCATTTAGGGTCGCCGCCGTCATTAACCCAGTAGCGTACCGATTGGAGCTTCCTACGTTGTATAAGATACACAACATATTCCACAGATCTTTATTAAAAAAGGTGGTGGGTTCCGGGGACGCGACGCTGACGCCTTCTCCAGTCTTGGTGGATGGTAATTTGGAATTTGAAGTTTCCAAGGTGGTTGACTCTCGTGTAATGTGCCGCACTTTACAGTACTTGGTACACTGGCGTGGTTATGGGCCTGAGGATAGGTCTTGGGTACCAGCCTCGGACATTCATGCAGATCGGCTGGTCAGTATGTGTCGCCACCGCCATCCAGACAAGCCGGGTCCTATAAGTCGTGAGGGCCCTGGGGTCCCTCGTAGAAGGCGGGGTACTGTGATATCGGACACTGTTCATGCTAGGGCGTTCGACAGACAGCGGTAATTCCGCTTTTGTCCACTATGCTCAGTGGTGTCGGCTAGACTTTATCTAGCTGGTCCGGGGTTAATTTAGCTGGTGTTCGGATTGGAAGCTGGGTCACGCCCACTGCCTTTAAATAGTTCTTCTGAACATTGGGTGTCGCCGATTATAGCTTCTGTCTTGTGCTTGGTTATCTCGGTCTGGAGTGGTGGTCTAGGAGTTGGAGTATCGTATCTGGTGGTGTATTTCCCTTTGTCATATTTTCTCCTTCCTTTATTTGTATTTATTTTGCCCTGTGCACTTATAGTGTATTCCTGTGTGACTGCGGTGTGGTGCATATTTTCCGTTATCCTTGTCTGTGCTAACTGTGGGTATTGGTGTGTGGTCTCTTCACTGGGTGGTGGGTTGTGGTTTCAGCCTAGGGTTGAAACAGGAGACAGGGTGAGGATGGAGGCCCAGACATGCACACCATCAGTGTAAACTCTGGGAGAGGGTCGTCAGTCAGGGTTTCCCAGGGTTGAGGAAAATCGCAGGGGCCTGGGTTATTAGCTCTTGCCTACCTAGGTTTCCCGTGACAATAAGGTCATGTGATGAATTAGAAAGGAATAAATAACAATGCTATAGTAATAATGAGATCTAGCATCCCTGTGTAGCCAAATGCAATCCCCCACAAAAAATTGTTGTAATAAAGCATGTGGTATAAGATTTAACCCCTTCCCGACCTGTGATGCCAAGTAGGCGGTGCCAATCCGACCTGTGACGCCTATGTGGCGTCATGGCAGGATTGTGATCTTGCAGGCCAGGTGAAAGGGTAAACTGAAATTTCACCAGACCTGCAGGGACAGGGGGAGTGGTACTTGAGCCCAAGATGGGTGGCTTCACCCCCCTGTGGCTATGATCGCTCTGATTGACTGTTTCACTTTCAACAGCCAATCAGAGCAATCGTAACATTTCACCAATATTACAATCCAGCCATGGCCGATGCTGCAATATCATCGGCCACGGCTAGAGACTCTGATCTGCCCCTGCCACCGACTGACGGCAGCGATCTGCAGCCGCCGCCAGTGTTCCCTACCCTCCCTTATGTCCTGTGCTGCAATCGTCTCCCCTCCTCTCCCCTCCATCCTGACCGGCGCCACCCCCCCCCCCCCCCCCGCTGTGTCTGATTCCACCCCCCGTACCTCCGGAGTCCCAGGCTCCCTCCCGGTGTCCGTCCGGCTTCTAGTATGGGCGCCGCTATTTTCCAAAATGGCGGGCGCATGCGCAGTGCGCCCGCTGAATCGGCCGGCCGGCAGATCCGTTCATTCATTTTGATCACTGTGATAGATCATATCACAGTGTTCAAAATAAAAAAAGTAAATACCCCCCCTTTTATCACCCCCATAAGTAGGGAACATAATAAAATAAAGAAAATATATTTATTTTTATTTTTCCACCAGAGTTAGGGTTAGAATTAGGGTTAGGGTTACAATTAGGGATAGGGTTACAGCTAGGTTTAGGGTTACAATTAGGGTTGCAATTAGGGTTTGGGTTAGAATTAGGCTATGAGCACATGGTGCGGATTTGGCTGTGGATCCACAGCGGATTGGTAGCAGTTTTCCATCACATTTACAGTACCATGTAAACCTAAACCAAATCCGCTGTGCCCATGGTGCGGAAAATACCGCTCGTTATTTTCCGCAGCATGTCAATTCTGGAAATCCGCGGTAAATCCGCAGGTAAAACGCAGTGCGTTTTCCTGTGGATTTTTCAAAAACGGTGCGGAAAAATCCGCACACAAATCCGCAATGTGGGCACATAGCCTTGGGGTTAGGGTTGGAATTAGAGTTAGGGTTGGAATTAGGGTTAGGGGTGTGTTGGGGTTAGGGTTAGGCTTGTCGTTAGGGTTATGGTTGGGATTAGGGTTGTGTTGAGTTTAGGGTTGTGGTTAGGGTTGGGATTAGGGTTAGTGGTGTATTGGGGTTAGGGTTGTGGTTAGGGGTGTGTTGGGGTTAGGGTTGTGATTAGGGTCATGGTTAGACTTGGGATTAGGTTTAGGGATGTGTTGGGGTTAGTGTTGGAGTTAGAATTGAGGGGATTCCACTGTTTAGGCACATCAGGTGGTCTCCAAACGCGACATGGTGTCCGCTAATGATTGGAGCTAATTTTCCATTCAAAAAGTCAAATGGCGCTCCTTCCCTTCCGAGCCCTGCCATGCGCCCAGACAGTGGTTTACCCCCACACATGAGGAATCAGTGTACTCAGGAGACATTGCTCAACAAATTTTATGATCCATTTTATCCTGTTGTCCATGTGAAAATGAAAAAATTGAGGCTAAAATAAAATGTTTATGAAAAAAAGTACTTTTTCATTTTTACGGATCAATTTGTGAAGCACCTGAGGGTTTAAAGTTCTCACTATGCATCTAGATGAGTTCCTTGGGGGGTCTAGTTTCCAAAATGGTGTCACTTGTGGGAGCTCCAATCTTTAGGCACACAGGGGCTCTCCAAACGCGACATGGTGTCCGCTAAAGATAGGAACCAACTTTTCATTCAAAAAGTCAAATGGCGCTCCTTCCCTTCCGATACCTGTCGTGAGCCCAAACAATGGTCCCCCCCCCACATATGGGGTATCGGCGTTCTCAGGACAAATTGGACAACAACTTTCGAGGTCAAGCTTCACATTTTACCTTGGTAAAATAAAAAAATTGTTGCTAAAAGATCATTTTTGTGACTAAAAAGTTAAATGTTCATTTTTTCCTTCCATGTTGCTTCTGCTGCAGTGAAACACCTGAAGTGTTAATAAACTTCTTGTATGTGGTTTCCAGCACCTTGAGGGGTGCAGTTTTTAGAATGGTGTCACTTTTGCGTATTTTCAGCCATATAGACCCCTCAAACTGACTTCAAATGTGAGGTGGTCCCTAAAACAACATGGTTTTGTAAATTTTGCGGTAATAATGAGAAATCGCTGGTCAAATTTTATCCCTTATAACTTCCTAGCAAAAAAAAATTTCCATATTTCCAAAATTGTGCTGATGTAAAGTAGACATGTGGGAAATGTTATTTATTAACTATTTTGTGTCACATAACTCTCTGGTTTAACAGAATAAAAATTCAAAATTTGAAAATTGCGAAATTTTCAAAATTTTCGCCAAATTTCCGTTTTTTTCCACAAATAAATGCAAAAATGATCAACCTAATTTACCACTAACATGACCAATATGTCACGAAAAACCATTCTCAGAATCGCTACGAGCCGTTGAAGCGTTCCTGAGTTATTACCTCATAAAGGGACACTGGTTAGAATTGCAAGAAATGGTCAGGTCATTAAGGTCAAAATAGGATGGGTCATGAAGGGGTTAATAGAGGTATGTCCGTAATGGAAAATGAAATGTCATCGTATGACCAAGCATACTAGCCCGGGGTATATTATAATGAGGTGCACAGAGTAGCATAGTAATGGGGCATGTAATAAGACACAGCTGTGATCAGAGATAGCAACCTTGCGTTGTGATGGGCAAAAGGTACACTCACCAGAGGTATGTTGTAGCCAGGGAATGCTGTCACTGGGCGAGTGTTGCAGCGCAGGTGAAATGGTGCAGGAGATGTGTAACATGGGGTGTATTAAATAGAACAACAGCGGTGTGGTTCCAGAGTGTAAACCCGGAAGTGACCGCTGCGGTGCGGCTGCGAGACTTGGGTTGCTGGCGCCTGCACAGTAGGGGGAAGCGTGTATGAGGAGGAGGCTAGGGGAATATCAGAGAGAGTGCTTGCAGTGTGGAACGCACTGTGAAGTGCCATAGTGTCTGTTGAAAACAGTGCAGAGTATGGCACGGCCAGGAAATAGGGAGACCGAGGGGTAAAAAGGAGGCAGGAAAGGAAGGGGGAAATGGAGGCTTATTGTGATAGTATTTGTAATTGGTAACATTGGTGCTGTAAAAATAAAACACAGTAACCACAGTGGTGTATACAAGAAATATCCTGAAAAAATATATAACGAGGGATAATGATGTTAAAAATGATGTGGAAGCAGTACATGGTACATGAAAAAAGTGAAATAAAACATTAAAGGGAAAAATGATAATAAAATAAATCTAGAGTAAATATGAGAAATAAAGGATGAATAAAGTAAAAAATGGGAAAAGTAATAAATGGAAATAAATGAAAAGTGAAAAAAGATAAAGAATAATAAAGTAAAAAATAGAAAATAATAAAAAAACTAAAAATAACAATTATAAAGAATAACGAAATAAAAAATAATGAAGGAAAATAAAAATAATAAAAAAGAAAAAAAAATTAAAATAAAAAATTGAAATAAAAAAAATAATGAATGTACTGAAAATGAGATTTATACTCACCCATAAGAGTCAATGGGTCTGTGGAGACAATAAAGAGAATATTAAGTAGGGGGAAAAAGGAGAAAAAGCAAGCTCCTAAGCAGATTTCAAGAAACATACCACTTGTAAAACAACAATAACATGCCAGTATATAAACAGTATCATAAAATTATATTGGAAACTAATGAGTAATGCGATCCAACTCTCTATTGAGACCCTTTGGAGTTAAGGTTTTTAGGGTATGGATCCAATAGGACTCTTTTTCCTTTAGTAGCCGTATGTGATTACCACCCCTTCTAGGGCGTATCAACTGTTCCAAAACCTGAAATCTTAATTGTGACACCGTATGGCCCATTGCAACAAAATGCTGTGGGAGTGGAAGCCAAGTTTTTTTTTACACCTGATGGTAGATTTGTGGCTCGCTTTTTCTATCTTCTATGTGTTGCGTTGTCTCGCCAATATAGAGAAAGCCACATGGGCATTTAATTGCATAGACGACACAGTTACTGTCACACGTAAAAAAGCCTTTTATTGGAAAATCTTTTCTCGTGTGGGGTTGAGTGATGTCACTTGATTTAATGATGTTTGAGCAGGCCGCGCATGCCAGGCAGGGGAAGGTGCCTATTCTTTTTGAACCAATTAAGGTTTGTCTTGCTTGTTGAGCGCCCCCAATGTCAGCTCTAACTAAATGGTCCCTGAGGTTACGTGGTCTGCGGGTACACATCAGGGTTGGGTTTTTGAAGGCTGCAATTTGAGGATAGGCCTTATTAAGGAGAGGCCAGTGTCCTCTATTTTGTAAATTTGAGGCATCACAGGGTGGTATGTGTGTGTATAAATGGGATGCGATCGCTAGAAGGACATGGTCGTGTGGAGTGGTTTCTTTTAACCAACCTTTTTCTTTTTACCTTTCCTTTTTCCAGAGATACCACATTATTTCTGTTTATTCTTTATTGTTCTTTGCTTGCTTGTAATTGTACAACATATTTTCCAAATGTCTTGTGGTGTAGTGACCCCTGTGGCAGCTAGGGGGCGCTCTGTGAGATATGCATGGAGGCGTATCTGTTGTGGTAATAGTGGTGAACCTGTAATCGGCAGTGTTGTGAATGGCCGATATGTGTCGCAGAGGGAGTCTGCGTGGTAAGTCTGATGTATTGTGATTATGCTGGGACCTGTAGTCCCTCAAGAGTTTGTGTAATGTGTATAGTTAAGTTTGGGTGACTTACTAGGCTAGTCATGAGAGATGGGAGGGTCAGACTAGCCACACATACTGCGGCGCGCCCCCACACCGCCGCAGGGCCGAGGGGTACCCGGAGCCGGGCCTCTAGTTCTCAGTCTCGGGGTTGTCACGGTGGCTAGACCCGGTCCGTGGCCCTGTCCGTCAGTGGGGGACGTCCGGTGTAATAGGTGGTAGTAATGGTAGCGATGTAGCGGTGCGGTTGTGGGGTGTAAGTCGCGGTAAATAACGAGGACACCAGGTTGCAGTCTCTTTACCTCTTTACTGGAGATCTCTGAGTCCTCAGTCCAGAATACGGTTCACCAGGCTACGCAAGTCCGGCCGGTCCAATGGCACCTCCAGAGTTCTCCTCTCAGGTGGAAATCTGTGCCTTCCTTCTAGCGCTATGTGTTGTAGTCCTTCCCTGCTGTGCTCACGGAAAGTAACCCCACAACGGTTGTGTCTGTTTCTTAAGTTCCCTCACAACTCGATTTGATGTTCCTCTGTAATCCACCCCTTCCCTGTATTCAGGTTGGAATGGCACCCGTTTGTCAGGTAGGCCTGGAGTTCTTCCGGGACCCTAGAGTTGCCCCTCTCCCGCAATTGCCCCCCAAGACTTCATAGGTGATATGTGGTAGACAGCCCGCCTGAGACCGACTGTCCTGCCGCTGTTTGGAGTATGGCTTGAAGCTGTATTCTAATCCACTCCCTCGGCGTTCCGGCCACCGGTATTGCGCCTCAGCAGGGTGCTGCCTCTTTCAACAAAACCCCTGCTGGTATTCTCCTTCTGCTTGATCTCGTTTCTCACTCAGCACAATCTATCTCGCTTCTAGTCCTTTCTTGAGTCCCGCCGCTTCCAGGAGCCTGCGCGGACCCGTTACGTTCTTTCAATGCCAAGCCTCTGCCAGGATCCCACCCCTGGCAGAGACCCTACAGTCTCTCCCTTCACAACACCCTCTGCCACAGGGTGTTGCTCCGTTCAATCCCGTAAGCGTTCTCTCTAACTTCCTGCCTGACCCCCAGTTTACCCACTATGGTGGGGAGTGGCCTAATGAATAGCACCCTTAGCTCCCCCCGGAGGCCCAGCTGTGAAACATATTGGTGTCTGTGATACCTGATTGGAGGAACTCCTTCGGTGCCATCGAACGTACTATGGCTCCCCTTAGCGGCGAAGCCACAGCACTGCAACGACCAGGACTCTGGGGCGCTGCACTCCCCCCTGGTTAAACACAGTACTCCGGGACTGGGAAGAAAAACAACAATACAGATTAGCAAAAAGACATACAATTTTGTTGAGTGCAAAACAATAAGTATACTTGAACAGGCTTCCCTTTATGGGAGGTGAGGACACTTTTAACGTTACAAACATGGTCAACATTATAAATTACAGGCTATGCATAACTCCTGTTACCCAACCGGGTATTCTACTTAGTGCAAATTCTGGAACAATAAATTAACATTGCCTTTAAGAAACATACACTCTTAGTTTACCAAAGGCCTTCCTATAATCACATTACAGGGTAAGGTAACTTCACATTCTCCTACTTTGAACCTGCAGGACCGCCTGTCCCTATGGCACCAGACCTACTGCCTCTCCTTTCTTTTACAGGACCGCCCCGTTCAGCCAGGGCCTACTGCCTTTCGCTACTATACATAGTATAGACATAACATTCCTTTCGTTTAAAGAACTCTGAGCCCGCTCTACTCGGCTCCTTTAAGGACTCACTCTCTAACCCCTACGGGTTCGCTTTCTGTCCTTAGTAACAAAGTAACTTTCTATGGGGACGCAGGGTTGACCTTCTATCCTCACCTTCATCATTACTTCCTTACTTTCAGCTATGCAGATCTCTATCTCTACCCCTACGGGCTCTCTGCATCTTTTCCTTCTGCAAAACATTATTTAGATTTCACATTTCAACAAATTCAACACATATAACTTAGCATGTAAAACAGTTACATTTCTTTTTCAAGCTTCATTATCACATTACTGTTCTGCAACAGTATCTTTCTCAAGTTCAATTTCACACATCCCCATTAAGAGGGGACCAAGTCTTTCTGAGGTAGCTCGTCTTCTCAGCCTACCAGCCCACGCAAAGGTTCCGGTATGGTATCTTCGCAAAGTGTCTTTAACTAGAACCGGTAGGAAAGGTATCTTCACAAAGTGTCTTTGGCTCAAACCAATAGGGCAAATATCTTCGCAAAGTGTCTTTGGCTAAAACCAGTAGGGAGCACCTTTAAGAAGGTGCAAACTATTTACAAAAGAAAGTTCGAATCATGCACAGTCCATGATTACTGCAGTTTGTATAACTTTGTGCAAAAACTTCAGAAAAGGAAAACAAACAAAGGGGATCCCGGGTCAACAGAGGGATCCGTTAACCCTGGACGGGTTCTAGCAGCAACAGGAACAGTTAAAACAATAAAGTAACAACTATTTACATTTTTCATGGTTTCCGAGGTTTATTCTTCTTCTGGTGGCTTGGGCTCCGGGCCCCTGGCCACTGTGGCGCCAGTGCCCGCCTGAACCTGAAGACGGATCCTGGCTGCCAGCTCAGTTGCTGCAATAATATGGGCGGTGGCAATGTTGGTAAGCTCCACTACATTTAGTTCAGTCGCCGCTGAGGTAGTAGATGACACTCTCTCAGATCCACCTCGGCGAACGTGGCGGGCACACTCTTCCCGGGTACTCCGATGGCGGGTATCTCCTGACCGTGCAGGCTTCGGACCCCGGTTCACGGCTAATGCAGCGGGGTTTTGTCCCATCTCTTTCCAATCTTTCCATTGGGAAATCAGGCACTGTTTATATTGTTCCCAAGTGAGCACGGCAACGGCGTGGCTTCTTCTCCAAACCCCATTCGACTTAATCCGGGGGGCCTCCCACCGGAGGATCACTCCCTCCGAACTCACATCTAGGAACTCTCCTATTGCGATCGGTGGCAGAGGTACCAGACCCTTCTTCGTTTCGGAGGATGATGCCACCATTCCCGCCATGAAGAGGCGGCTACTGTTGTGAAGGGGGTCGGTCGCAGGAGCGGAATCGAACGGAGAGGCAGGGGTGTCTTCCGTACCTGCGCCTGATGTGATTCCATCGATGTCGCTCCGGTCCGTTAACGAGGACGCTGGAGTCTGCTGCAGCCCGGACCGGGGCTCCTCCAATAAGATGCTCGGATTCGGCTCCGCTGGCTGTGGTTCCTCCTCCTCTAACTCCGAGGTCGGGATTGGTGGACGTAGCTTCGCTGTCGGATCCGCAGGCTTCCGGTCCATCTCCGGTGAAGAAAGGCAGGCCTGAACCGCTTCTTCCTCGCTCAGGCACTCGCCGTTCATCATCGCCGCCTGATAGTCGCTGGCAGTGCATGCACCTAACTCCGCCATTTCTCTGAGGTCGGGCTTCTCCGTCACCAGCCTCTCGCCGTTGCATATCAAGGGGTGTTTCTCTTCTGCTTTGGGGCAGGTCATTCCTCTGCAGCCAGAAGTGCAGGGGGCGGTAGCCATTTCTCGCGCCACACTGGGAGTCTCCGCCCATAACACGCCCTCCTTCCCCTTGGGTGTAGCAATGGCGGCGCCTTTTGGCGGGAACTTTTGGCGGCTAATGGCGCAGCACAGTCTTACAATAAAGTACAGTCCAAGCACAATAAATCACAGTTCCAAGGCACACATGACCTGATTCTTCAGGCTTAAGTAGATCCTGTTCGTGACGCCAAGTTCTGCGGCGCGCCCCCACACCGCCGCAGGGCCGAGGGGTACCCGGAGCCGGGCCTCTAGTTCTCAGTCTCGGGGTTGTCACGGTGGCTAGACCCGGTCCGTGGCCCTGTCCGTCAGTGGGGGACGTCCGGTGTAATAGGTGGTAGTAATGGTAGTGATGTAGCGGTGCGGTTATGGGGTGTAAGTCGCGGTAAATAACGAGGACACCAGGTTGCAGTCTCTTTACCTCTTTACTGGAGATCTCTGAGTCCTCAGTCCAGAATACGGTTCACCAGGCTACGCAAGTCCGGCCGGTCCAATGGCACCTCCAGAGTTCTCCTCTCAGGTGGAAATCTGTGCCTTCCTTCTAGCGCTATGTGTTGTAGTCCTTCCCTGCTGTGCTCACGGAAAGTAACCCCACAACGGTTGTGTCTGTTTCTTAAGTTCCCTCACAACTCGATTTGATGTTCCTCTGTAATCCACCCCTTCCCTGTATTCAGGTTGGAATGGCACCCGTTTGTCAGGTAGGCCTGGAGTTCTTCCGGGACCCTAGAGTCGCCCCTCTCCCGCAATTGCCCCCCAAGACTTCATAGGTGATATGTGGTAGACAGCCCGCCTGAGACCGACTGTCCTGCCGCTGTTTGGAGTATGGCGTGAAGCTGTATTCTAATCCACTCCCTCGGCGTTCCGGCCACCGGTATTGCGCCTCAGCAGGGTGCTGCCTCTTTCAACAAAACCCCTGCTGGTATTCTCCTTCTGCTTGATCTCGTTTCTCACTCAGCACAATCTATCTCGCTTCTAGTCCTTTCTTGAGTCCCGCCGCTTCCAGGAGCCTGCGCGGACCCGTTACGTTCTTTCAATGCCAAGCCTCTGCCAGGATCCCACCCCTGGCAGAGACCCTACAGTCTCTCCCTTCACAACACCCTCTGCCACAGGGTGTTGCTCCGTTCAATCCCGTCAGCGTTCTCTCTAACTTCCTGCCTGACCCCCAGTTTACCCACTATGGTGGGGAGTGGCCTAATGAATAGCACCCTTAGCTCCCCCCGGAGGCCCAGCTGTGAAACATATTGGTGTCTGTGATACCTGATTGGAGGAACTCCTTCGGTGCCATCGAACGTACTATGGCTCCCCTTAGCGGCGAAGCCACAGCACTGCAACGACCAGGACTCTGGGGCGCTGCACATACACTCCCACCCAGGGGAGTGGTTACCAGTATGTAACGTGACCTGGGTGTGGGTCAGTGTTCGTTGTGAGCTCCCTGTGTGTGGAGCTGAGAGGTGTGTCCGGTAGGTCCTGTGTGGTTCCTGTGTGGAACCTGTGTATGGACCTGACCGGTGAAGGTGCTGGATCGTCCTAGGAATGACTAGGGTCCTGTGAGCACCTGGAACCGAGGAACCTGATGTATGGAAGGTGCTGGATCGTCCTAGGAATGACTAGGGTCCTGCAAGCACCTGAGATGGTTGGTGCTGGACTGTTCTGGGAATGACCAGGGTCCTGCAAGCACCTGAGATGGTCGGTGCTGGACTGTTCTGGGAATGACCAGGGTCCTGCAAGCACCTGAGATGGTCGGTGCTGGACTGTTCTGGGAATGACCAGGGTCCTGCATGCACCTGAGACCGTGAGACTTGGCTTCGGGTGGCCTGGGTATTGGACGTTCCCGGCTGGGGAAGGACGTCCTGAAGAATACCCGGACTAGGCCACCAGGCAGGGTCCTGGCTACCTGGGTGTTGGGAGGTCCTGCGACGAGGACCGGATCCCTGAATAGCACGAGGTGAGGACCGGGATCTGCGGGGCCAGGGACTGTTACTGTGTGGGGAAGCTGGAGTCCTTCGGTGAGGTCTGGACTGACTACTGGGTGCCGACCAGGCAAGTTGGTGATCCCCGTTAGGCAGCTTACCCGGAAGAGTGTTAACAGAGTGTGGGGAAGCTGGAGTCCTTCGGAGAGGTCTGGACTGACTACTGTGTATTGACCAGGCGAGTTGGTGATCCCCGTTAGGCAGCTTACCCAAAGGCTGTTAGAAGAGTCGGCAGGTGGAGCCGGAGCTCCCGTCAGGTACGATACAGGCCGGTAGTGCTTGTGAAGTTCTATGTACTGCGTGGTCTCCCTTGGGAACTGGTTAAGGGAGGACCAGCATGATTAAGAGACTGTGACCCAGAGTTGTATGTGCTGTTTGCGACTTGGGACATTGGTGAAGTGTACGGCGTACGGACACCCTGGTAACTGGGCGAAGTGAGAGGCCCAGCACGTTAGTGTCCGTGAGACAAAGCCATACACTGAAGTGTTTGAAGCTGCAAGTAAATATCACCAGTTGGTGCCTGTTGTGTTTCATGTTATGAACTGTGCGTAACCCGGTTTATGACGCTTAATAAACCGCATGGACTGCTTTGTTTTATAAACCCGTGCCCGTGTGCTTGAATATCGCGGCCAAGTGAGTGTCCCCCAACACTCTCAGTAAGAGAAACCTTACAATTGGTGGAGAATTTTGGCAACAATCCCGCTAACACACGTGGAGTTAATTGCTGTGGCAGAGCCACGAAGGTGACAAGCGTCTAGCTGTAACTCGGCGGGGTTACGAAGGTGACAAGCGTCTGCTGTGACTCGGCGGGGTCACGAAGGTGACAAGCGGCAGCAGTGGAGCCGTGCAGAGCCGTGTGGAGAGTAGCCGCGGTTGCAGCGAGAGGTTCCGTAGCAGCCAGAGCTGCAGTGGCAGCAGCGGTGACTTGTGGTTTGCTGCTGGTTATGTGTGTCTACAGCGGGAGCTGTGGCGGTACCAGCAGGAGCTGGTGAAGTGACATAGAAAAAAAAAAAAAAAAATGTCTTCTTTTTGTGCAGACTCTTAAAGGGCCAGTACAAGCCCAGAGACATTGGGGTGTACTGTGTGAACTGGGGCCTGAGTGCCGTGGAGAAGTCCACTGGGTGTGTCCCAGGGAGGGGAGTATCCCTAATAGTGAGTGGGGACCCCAAATGGAGATGGTTGCCCAAAAGGGGGTGGAGTCCCAAAAAGGGGCGGTAACCCAAATAGGGGTAATGGCCCAAAAAGGGGTGGAATCCCAAAAGGGGGCTGAATCCCGAACCGGGGTGGTATCAAAAAACACAACACTTGCCCAAAAAGGGGGTGGAGCCAAAAAAGGGGCAGTAATCAGTGAGGAGCCACGTCTGTGTCCTTTTTGGCTGAATGGAGAGTGTGTGCAGGGGTTGTTAGACCCGGGGAGAGAGGCGTCTTTGCTGAGAACCCTTCCAGGGAGTGCTGGGTCACCTGGGGACGCTAAATGTCTTCAGGCAGCCACTCTCTCCGTTACTGCAGCTGATGTTTCCACATACCATGAGGTGATTGTAGTCCCGAGCTGGCCGTGTCCTATGGTTAAAGGACAAGATTTGGTGACACTGTGGGACTGGTGGAAAACGGGTGAAGTGTTTGTGGATGTTATGTGGAAGGGTGGTAGTATTAGTGAGAATGCGCCCCCTAGAGTTGACAGTCCTAAGGTGGGTGGGACCAAAGGAAATGATAAACGTGCCCAACTTACGGACATGCCACCTGAAGTGTGCCACAATGCGACTGGTAGTGGTCTGGTGGAAAAAATAAGTGGAGCTGACACCCAGACAGAGAGGGACTTGTGGGATCTTCGTACTCTGGGTGGTGACTATGACAGGTCTTGGCCAGTAATAGGCACTGGAGCGGAGTATGACCCTGTGTTAACACACGTACTGACACAGAGAAACGACAGGGCTCCACAGACTGAAGTCATGATAGCGGGGGCAGCCATTCCAGAAGTTGTGACCTGGTTAGGAAGGGACGGCTGTTTCCTGGATGACAGATCGGGTGGTGGTGACTCCCAATCAGACGGTGACGAAGGCGGTAAAGAGGGCAGTAAGACTGACTCTGGTATAAGGAGAAAAACTTCCTCCCGTCGCCGAAGATATAAAAGAGCCGAACGAGATAGTCACCCGGTTGTGGCAGAGGTCTTGTCGGAAAGGTCGATGGCAAAACAGGGGCCATCCATTCCTGAAGGAAGTGAGAATCCACTCGTCAAGTGTGTGATAGATGTACCCGAAGAGGCGCAAGATGCATGTACCGGTGAGGGTGTGCATGAAGCCTTCAAAAGGCAGTAGAAGCGTGTAGTGTGCATTGGGCACTAGAGACGAAACAGTGGTGAGTGACTTAAGGGCCAAAACTCAAGGCCTACGTGTGGACCGCTGGGAGCGGGGTAAACCCAACATGGGTATGATTATGAGTGTTGTCCAAAACCGACTGAGACGGTCTTCTCGACTGGTAGGGCAAGGGAGTGTGTGTGACCTGTCTCGAGATTCCAGGTGTTTGACAGGTGTTCAACCCTACAGGTGTGAACAGAGGGGGAGGATATGTGGTGTAGTGACCCCTGTGGCAGCTAGGGGGCGCTCTGTGCGCTCTGTGAGATATGCATGGAGGCGTATCTGTTGTGGTAATAGTGGTGAACCTGTAATCGGCAGTGTTGTGAATGGCCGATATGTGTCGCAGAGGGAGTCTGCGTGGTAAGTCTGATGTATTGTGATTATGCTGGGACCTGTAGTCCCTCAAGAGTTTGTGTAATGTGTATAGTTAAGTTTGGGTGACTTACTAGGCTAGTCATGAGAGATGGGAGGGTCAGACTAGCCACACATACACTCCCACCCAGGGGAGTGGTTACCAGTATGTAACGTGACCTGGGTGTGGGTCAGTGTTCGTTGTGAGCTCCCTGTGTGTGGAGCTGAGAGGTGTGTCCGGTAGGTCCTGTGTGGTTCCTGTGTGGAACCTGTGTATGGACCTGACCGGTGAAGGTGCTGGATCGTCCTAGGAATGACTAGGGTCCTGTGAGCACCTGGAACCGAGGAACCTGATGTATGGAAGGTGCTGGATCGTCCTAGGAATGACTAGGGTCCTGCAAGCACCTGAGATGGTTGGTGCTGGACTGTTCTGGGAATGACCAGGGTCCTGCAAGCACCTGAGATGGTCGGTGCTGGACTGTTCTGGGAATGACCAGGGTCCTGCAAGCACCTGAGATGGTCGGTGCTGGACTGTTCTGGGAATGACCAGGGTCCTGCATGCACCTGAGACCGTGAGACTTGGCTTCGGGTGGCCTGGGTATTGGACGTTCCCGGCTGGGGAAGGACGTCCTGAAGAATACCCGGACTAGGCCACCAGGCAGGTTCCTGGCTACCTGGGTGTTGGGAGTTCCTGCGACGAGGACCGGATCCCTGAATAGCACGAGGTGAGGACCGGGATCTGCGGGGCCAGGGACTGTTACTGTGTGGGGAAGCTGGAGTCCTTCGGTGAGGTCTGGACTGACTACTGGGTGCCGACCAGGCAAGTTGGTGATCCCCGTTAGGCAGCTTACCCGGAAGAGTGTTAACAGAGTGTGGGGAAGCTGGAGTCCTTCGGAGAGGTCTGGACTGACTACTGTGTATTGACCAGGCGAGTTGGTGATCCCCGTTAGGCAGCTTACCCAAAGGCTGTTAGAAGAGTCGGCAGGTGGAGCCGGAGCTCCCGTCAGGTACGATACAGGCCGGTAGTGCTTGTGAAGTTCTATGTACTGCGTGGTCTCCCTTGGGAACTGGTTAAGGGAGGACCAGCATGATTAAGAGACTGTGACCCAGAGTTGTATGTGCTGTTTGCGACTTGGGACATTGGTGAAGTGTACGGCGTACGGACACCCTGGTAACTGGGCGAAGTGAGAGGCCCAGCACGTTAGTGTCCGTGAGACAAAGCCATACACTGAAGTGTTTGAAGCTGCAAGTAAATATCACCAGTTGGTGCCTGTTGTGTTTCATGTTATGAACTGTGCGTAACCCGGTTTATGACGCTTAATAAACCGCATGGACTGCTTTGTTTTATAAACCCGTGCCCGTGTGCTTGAATATCGCGGCCAAGTGAGTGTCCCCCAACACTCTCAGTAAGAGAAACCTTACAATTGGTGGAGAATTTTGGCAACAATCCCGCTAACACACGTGGAGTTAATTGCTGTGGCAGAGCCACGAAGGTGACAAGCGTCTAGCTGTAACTCGGCGGGGTTACGAAGGTGACAAGCGTCTGCTGTGACTCGGCGGGGTCACGAAGGTGACAAGCGGCAGCAGTGGAGCCGTGCAGAGCCGTGTGGAGAGTAGCCGCGGTTGCAGCGAGAGGTTCCGTAGCAGCCAGAGCTGCAGTGGCAGCAGCGGTGACTTGTGGTTTGCTGCTGGTTATGTGTGTCTACAGCGGGAGCTGTGGCGGTACCAGCAGGAGCTGGTGAAGTGACATAGAAAAAAAAAAAAAAAAATGTCTTCTTTTTGTGCAGACTCTTAAAGGGCCAGTACAAGCCCAGAGACATTGGGGTGTACTGTGTGAACTGGGGCCTGAGTGCCGTGGAGAAGTCCACTGGGTGTGTCCCAGGGAGGGGAGTATCCCTAATAGTGAGTGGGGACCCCAAATGGAGATGGTTGCCCAAAAGGGGGTGGAGTCCCAAAAAGGGGCGGTAACCCAAATAGGGGTAATGGCCCAAAAAGGGGTGGAATCCCAAAAGGGGGCTGAATCCCGAACCGGGGTGGTATCAAAAAACACAACACTTGCCCAAAAAGGGGGTGGAGCCAAAAAAGGGGCAGTAATCAGTGAGGAGCCACGTCTGTGTCCTTTTTGGCTGAATGGAGAGTGTGTGCAGGGGTTGTTAGACCCGGGGAGAGAGGCGTCTTTGCTGAGAACCCTTCCAGGGAGTGCTGGGTCACCTGGGGACGCTAAATGTCTTCAGGCAGCCACTCTCTCCGTTACTGCAGCTGATGTTTCCACATACCATGAGGTGATTGTAGTCCCGAGCTGGCCGTGTCCTATGGTTAAAGGACAAGATTTGGTGACACTGTGGGACTGGTGGAAAACGGGTGAAGTGTTTGTGGATGTTATGTGGAAGGGTGGTAGTATTAGTGAGAATGCGCCCCCTAGAGTTGACAGTCCTAAGGTGGGTGGGACCAAAGGAAATGATAAACGTGCCCAACTTACGGACATGCCACCTGAAGTGTGCCACAATGCGACTGGTAGTGGTCTGGTGGAAAAAATAAGTGGAGCTGACACCCAGACAGAGAGGGACTTGTGGGATCTTCGTACTCTGGGTGGTGACTATGACAGGTCTTGGCCAGTAATAGGCACTGGAGCGGAGTATGACCCTGTGTTAACACACGTACTGACACAGAGAAACGACAGGGCTCCACAGACTGAAGTCATGATAGCGGGGGCAGCCATTCCAGAAGTTGTGACCTGGTTAGGAAGGGACGGCTGTTTCCTGGATGACAGATCGGGTGGTGGTGACTCCCAATCAGACGGTGACGAAGGCGGTAAAGAGGGCAGTAAGACTGACTCTGGTATAAGGAGAAAAACTTCCTCCCGTCGCCGAAGATATAAAAGAGCCGAACGAGATAGTCACCCGGTTGTGGCAGAGGTCTTGTCGGAAAGGTCGATGGCAAAACAGGGGCCATCCATTCCTGAAGGAAGTGAGAATCCACTCGTCAAGTGTGTGATAGATGTACCCGAAGAGGCGCAAGATGCATGTACCGGTGAGGGTGTGCATGAAGCCTTCAAAAGGCAGTAGAAGCGTGTAGTGTGCATTGGGCACTAGAGACGAAACAGTGGTGAGTGACTTAAGGGCCAAAACTCAAGGCCTACGTGTGGACCGCTGGGAGCGGGGTAAACCCAACATGGGTATGATTATGAGTGTTGTCCAAAACCGACTGAGACGGTCTTCTCGACTGGTAGGGCAAGGGAGTGTGTGTGACCTGTCTCGAGATTCCAGGTGTTTGACAGGTGTTCAACCCTACAGGTGTGAACAGAGGGGGAGGATATGTGGTGTAGTGACCCCTGTGGCAGCTAGGGGGCGCTCTGTGCGCTCTGTGAGATATGCATGGAGGCGTATCTGTTGTGGTAATAGTGGTGAACCTGTAATCGGCAGTGTTGTGAATGGCCGATATGTGTCGCAGAGGGAGTCTGCGTGGTAAGTCTGATGTATTGTGATTATGCTGGGACCTGTAGTCCCTCAAGAGTTTGTGTAATGTGTATAGTTAAGTTTGGGTGACTTACTAGGCTAGTCATGAGAGATGGGAGGGTCAGACTAGCCACACATACACTCCCACCCAGGGGAGTGGTTACCAGTATGTAACGTGACCTGGGTGTGGGTCAGTGTTCGTTGTGAGCTCCCTGTGTGTGGAGCTGAGAGGTGTGTCCGGTAGGTCCTGTGTGGTTCCTGTGTGGAACCTGTGTATGGACCTGACCGGTGAAGGTGCTGGATCGTCCTAGGAATGACTAGGGTCCTGTGAGCACCTGGAACCGAGGAACCTGATGTATGGAAGGTGCTGGATCGTCCTAGCAATGACTAGGGCCCTGCAAGCACCTGAGATGGTTGGTGCTGGACTGTTCTGGGAATGACCAGGGTCCTGCAAGCACCTGAGATGGTCGGTGCTGGACTGTTCTGGGAATGACCAGGGTCCTGCAAGCACCTGAGATGGTCGGTGCTGGACTGTTCTGGGAATGACCAGGGTCCTGCATGCACCTGAGACCGTGAGACTTGGCTTCGGGTGGCCTGGGTATTGGACGTTCCCGGCTGGGGAAGGACGTCCTGAAGAATACCCGGACTAGGCCACCAGGCAGGGTCCTGGCTACCTGGGTGTTGGGAGGTCCTGCGACGAGGACCGGATCCCTGAATAGCACGAGGTGAGGACCGGGATCTGCGGGGCCAGGGACTGTTACTGTGTGGGGAAGCTGGAGTCCTTCGGTGAGGTCTGGACTGACTACTGGGTGCCGACCAGGCAAGTTGGTGATCCCCGTTAGGCAGCTTACCCGGAAGAGTGTTAACAGAGTGTGGGGAAGCTGGAGTCCTTCGGAGAGGTCTGGACTGACTACTGTGTATTGACCAGGCGAGTTGGTGATCCCCGTTAGGCAGCTTACCCAAAGGCTGTTAGAAGAGTCGGCAGGTGGAGCCGGAGCTCCCGTCAGGTACGATACAGGCCGGTAGTGCTTGTGAAGTTCTATGTACTGCGTGGTCTCCCTTGGGAACTGGTTAAGGGAGGACCAGCATGATTAAGAGACTGTGACCCAGAGTCGTATGTGCTGTTTGCGACTTGGGACATTGGTGAAGTGTACGGCGTACGGACACCCTGGTAACTGGGCGAAGTGAGAGGCCCAGCACGTTAGTGTCCGTGAGACAAAGCCATACACTGAAGTGTTTGAAGCTGCAAGTAAATATCACCAGTTGGTGCCTGTTCTGTTTCATGTTATGAACTGTGCGTAACCCGGTTTATGACTCTTAATAAACCGCATGGACTGCTTTGTTTTATAAACCCGTGCCCGTGTGCTTGAATATCGCGGCCAAGTGAGTGTCCCCCAACACTCTCAGTAAGAGAAACCTTACAATTGGTGGAGAATTTTGGCAACAATCCCGCTAACACACGTGGAGTTAATTGCTGTGGCAGAGCCACGAAGGTGACAAGCATCTAGCTGTAACTCGGCGGGGTTACGAAGGTGACAAGCATCTGCTGTGACTCGGCGGGGTCACGAAGGTGACAAGCGGCAGCAGTGGAGCCGTGCAGAGCCGTGTGGAGAGTAGCCGCGGTTGCAGCGAGAGGTTCCGTAGCAGCCAGAGCTGCAGTGGCAGCAGCGGTGACTTGTGGTTTGCTGCTGGTTATGTGTGTCTACAGCGGGAGCTGTGGCGGTACCAGCAGGAGCTGGTGAAGTGACATAGAAAAAAAAAAAAAAATGTCTTCTTTTTGTGCAGACTCTTAAAGGGCCAGTACAAGCCCAGAGACATTGGGGTGTACTGTGTGAACTGGGGCCTGAGTGCCGTGGAGAAGTCCACTGGGTGTGTCCCAGGGAGGGGAGTATCCCTAATAGTGAGTGGGGACCCCAAATGGAGATGGTTGCCCAAAAGGGGGTGGAGTCCCAAAAAGGGGCGGTAACCCAAATAGGGGTAATGGCCCAAAAAGGGGTGGAATCCCAAAAGGGGGCTGAATCCCGAACCGGGGTGGTATCAAAAAACACAACACTTGCCCAAAAAGGGGGTGGAGCCAAAAAAGGGGCAGTAATCAGTGAGGAGCCACGTCTGTGTCCTTTTTGGCTGAATGGAGAGTGTGTGCAGGGGTTGTTAGACCCGGGGAGAGAGGCGTCTTTGCTGAGAACCCTTCCAGGGAGTGCTGGGTCACCTGGGGACGCTAAATGTCTTCAGGCAGCCACTCTCTCCGTTACTGCAGCTGATGTTTCCACATACCATGAGGTGATTGTAGTCCCGAGCTGGCCGTGTCCTATGGTTAAAGGACAAGATTTGGTGACACTGTGGGACTGGTGGAAAACGGGTGAAGTGTTTGTGGATGTTATGTGGAAGGGTGGTAGTATTAGTGAGAATGCGCCCCCTAGAGTTGACAGTCCTAAGGTGGGTGGGACCAAAGGAAATGATAAACGTGCCCAACTTACGGACATGCCACCTGAAGTGTGCCACAATGCGACTGGTAGTGGTCTGGTGGAAAAAATAAGTGGAGCTGACACCCAGACAGAGAGGGACTTGTGGGATCTTCGTACTCTGGGTGGTGACTATGACAGGTCTTGGCCAGTAATAGGCACTGGAGCGGAGTATGACCCTGTGTTAACACACATACTGACACAGAGAAACGACAGGGCTCCACAGACTGAAGTCATGATAGCGGGGGCAGCCATTCCAGAAGTTGTGACCTGGTTAGGAAGGGACGGCTGGTTCCTGGATGACAGATCGGGTGGTGGTGACTCCCAATCAGACGGTGACGAAGGCGGTAAAGAGGGCAGTAAGACTGACTCTGGTATAAGGAGAAAAACTTCCTCCCGTCGCCGAAGATATAAAAGAGCCGAACGAGATAGTCACCCGGTTGTGGCAGAGGTCTTGTCGGAAAGGTCGATGGCAAAACAAGGGCCATCCATTCCTGAAGGAAGTGAGAATCCACTCGTCAAGTGTGTGATAGATGTACCCGAAGAGGCGCAAGATGCATGTACCGGTGAGGGTGTGCATGAAGCCTTCAAAAGGCAGTAGAAGCGTGTAGTGTGCATTGGGCACTAGAGACGAAACAGTGGTGAGTGACTTAAGGGCCAAAACTCAAGGCCTACGTGTGGACCGCTGGGAGCGGGGTAAACCCAACATGGGTATGATTATGAGTGTTGTCCAAAACCGACTGAGACGGTCTTCTCGACTGGTAGGGCAAGGGAGTGTGTGTGACCTGTCTCGAGATTCCAGGTGTTTGACAGGTGTTCAACCCTACAGGTGTGAACAGAGGGGGAGGATATGTGGTGTAGTGACCCCTGTGGCAGCTAGGGGGCGCTCTGTGCGCTCTGTGAGATATGCATGGAGGCGTATCTGTTGTGGTAATAGTGGTGAACCTGTAATCGGCAGTGTTGTGAATGGCCGATATGTGTCGCAGAGGGAGTCTGCGTGGTAAGTCTGATGTATTGTGATTATGCTGGGACCTGTAGTCCCTCAAGAGTTTGTGTAATGTGTATAGTTAAGTTTGGGTGACTTACTAGGCTAGTCATGAGAGATGGGAGGGTCAGACTAGCCACACATACACTCCCACCCAGGGGAGTGGTTACCAGTATGTAACGTGACCTGGGTGTGGGTCAGTGTTCGTTGTGAGCTCCCTGTGTGTGGAGCTGAGAGGTGTGTCCGGTAGGTCCTGTGTGGTTCCTGTGTGGAACCTGTGTATGGACCTGACCGGTGAAGGTGCTGGATCGTCCTAGGAATGACTAGGGTCCTGTGAGCACCTGGAACCGAGGAACCTGATGTATGGAAGGTGCTGGATCGTCCTAGGAATGACTAGGGTCCTGCAAGCACCTGAGATGGTTGGTGCTGGACTGTTCTGGGAATGACCAGGGTCCTGCAAGCACCTGAGATGGTCGGTGCTGGACTGTTCTGGGAATGACCAGGGTCCTGCAAGCACCTGAGATGGTCGGTGCTGGACTGTTCTGGGAATGACCAGGGTCCTGCATGCACCTGAGACCGTGAGACTTGGCTTCGGGTGGCCTGGGTATTGGACGTTCCCGGCTGGGGAAGGACGTCCTGAAGAATACCCGGACTAGGCCACCAGGCAGGGTCCTGGCTACCTGGGTGTTGGGAGGTCCTGCGACGAGGACCGGATCCCTGAATAGCACAAGGTGAGGACCGGGATCTGCGGGGCCAGGGACTGTTACTGTGTGGGGAAGCTGGAGTCCTTCGGTGAGGTCTGGACTGACTACTGTGTATTGACCAGGCGAGTTGGTGATCCCCGTTAGGCAGCTTACCCAAAGGCTGTTAGAAGAGTCGGCAGGTGGAGCCAGAGCTCCCGTCAGGTACGATACAGGCCGGTAGTGCTTGTGAAGTTCTATGTACTGCGTGGTCTCCCTTGGGAACTGGTTAAGGGAGCGTGATTAAGAGACTGTGACCCAGAGTCGTATGTGCTGTTTGCGACTTGGGACATTGGTGAAGTGTACGGCGTACGGACACCCTGGTAACTGGGCGAAGTGAGAGGCCCAGCACGTTAGTGTCCGTGAGACAAAGCCATACACTGAAGTGTTTGAAGCTGCAAGTAAATATCACCAGTTGGTGCCTGTTGTGTTTCATGTTATGAACTGTGCGTAACCCGGTTTATGACGCTTAATAAACCGCATGGACTGCTTTGTTTTATAAACCCGTGCCCGTGTGCTTGAATATCGCGGCCAAGTGAGTGTCCCCCAACACTCTCAGTAAGAGAAACCTTACAGTCTGTATATATTTTATATTTATATCTTCTATACATTTCTGTATATATTTTTTTACATTGCATATACCATATGATTGATTCATATTCAATTATCTTCCAGCATTGTTTGAAAAAGACTCTAAGAGTCGAAACGTCACGCTGTTGATTCTGTGCCCTCTACGTGAAAAATCGTTATACATGGTGCATTCTGTAATGCTGTAGATAAGCCCCCAAAGTAACCTGAAAGATAAGAAAAAGAGGTTAGATTATACTCACCCAGGGGCGGTCCCGCTGCGGTCCGGTCCGATGGGCATCTCGGTCCAGTCCGATGGGCATCTCGGTCCGGTCCAGCACCTCTCATCTTCTTACGATGACGTCCTCTTCTTGTATTCACGATAAGGCTCCGGCGCAGGCGTACTTTGTCTGTCCTGTTGAGGGCAGACCAAAGTACCACAGTGTGCAGGTCCAGGGAAAGGTCAGAGAGGCCCAGCGCCTGTGCACTGCAGTACATTGCTCTGCCCTCAACAGGGCAGTCAAAGTACGCCTGCGCCGGAGACGCAGCGTGAAGACAAGACGAAGACGTCATCGTAAGAAGATGGGAGGCCCCGGACCGGACCGCGACGCCCATCAGATCGAACCACCCGCCCAGGTGAGTATAATCTAACCTCTTTTTCTCATCTTTCAGGATACATCGGGGGTTTATCTACAGCATTACAGAATGCTGTAGATAAGCCCCTGATGCCGGTGGGCTTAGCTCATCATCGATTTTGGGGGTGACAGGTTCCCTTTAAATGCCGCTGTCAAATGCTGACAGCGGCATTTAACTACCGCCTCCGGCCATCGGGCCAGAAATGAGCGCATCGCTGACCCCGTCACATGATTGGGGGTCAGCGATAACAAAAAGAGGTCTCCTTGAGACCTCTATGGTTGGTGATGCCAGCTTGCTGTGAGCGCCACCCCGTGGTCGACGCTCATAGCAAGCCTGTAATTCAGCTACATAGGAGCGATCTGATGATCGCTTCTATGGAGCATAGCTGCTGAGGCTATACCAGCTTCTAGCCTCCCATGGTTCACATGGCAAAAGTAAAAAAAAATAAATATAAATATATATATATATATATATATATATATATATATATATATATATATATATATATATATACATTTAAATCACCCTCTGTTAGGGCTAGCGGAACGCACCAAACAATAAAGAGGTAGATATGAGGTGCTTTCGCAGCCCGGGGTCCACCGTGCAGAGATGGTACCTGTTGCTGAGTAATGGCGGATGGACACTTGTTCACACATGGGTTAGACTTCACCACGTGTGAATAGTAGCGAACTCTGTTGCTTCACAGAGCCGCCAAAATATGCTGCGCCCTGTTAACAGGCACAGGGTGCAGCTGCAAGACACTAGTGGGATCCCTATGAATCACCCCCACTAATCTAGTGATTGAACTCGCTCTGACCCTCGGTGGCTTTTGAGCCCGCGCCTGAGGACTCCCCAAGTCAGATGCAGAGTCCAAGCGGGAATTTCCACCCTACACTGATAGGCTGTCAGGAAAGTGCACTGATTGCGCACGGTGACGTATAAGCCGGCACTGCAAAAGGCACTGTAACGTGTGCTAGGTGTGCAGGTAGCACTGTCGGGTGCTAGATAGCTTCCACCTTTTGTGAGCAGTCAACAACACTAGGAATGGGAATGATTAAGGAGCTTTCAACCATCTACAGTAATTCATCTACACACACACGTTATCAAGTTTATACTAGAGCATGGCCGTGCAGCCATGCAAAACTTTTATAGCTGTAGCACTCAAGGACCTTCCAAGTGGTACAATAGGAGCTCCTACAGGACCTGAGCATGTGACCCCCGACCTCCAATGGGAAGTCGTCCTGTGGGCATGCTCAGTATGGGAAAAGCAGGACTTAGTCCCTGAAACACCTGCTCGTTGCTGATCAGTACTGGCTACAAAGGCAGAGCCTGGAAAGGCAGCAGTAACCAAGCGCACAGTATCAGCTAGAGCCAGACTCTGGGACCGACGTCTCTGCTGAGCAGGCTCCACTGTGGCTGGAGAAGAATGGGAGACCACAGCGGAGGTGGTTCAAGATTCCCCCTGTGCATTGGCGGGATCTCGACACCTAACATTACTCCTAGGGCCCCCCTCCTTGGACCTTGCTACGTTCGAAGGCAGCAATGAGCTGCAGAGCCCGAATGTGCTCAGCAGGCTTCCACGACCTGTCCTCTGGGCTATAACCCTTCCAATCCACCAAATAAAATGTTTTGCCATGTGCCACCTTACACCCCAAGATAGTGTTCACCTGATAATCATCTGTAGATGAACCCCATGTCCCGGCAGATGACTCAGAAAACCGGGACATGTGAACCGGCTTTAGAAGGGACACATGAAAGGTGTCGGTGATACCTAGGCATGGAGGAAGGGCCAGACGGTAGACCACAGGGTTAACCAGTTCCAGGACGTTGAAGGGACCCAAGTAGTGAGGTGGAAACTTAGTGGACTCAACACGCAGCCTTATATTACAGGCGGAGAGCCACACTAAGTCGCCAGGAGCAAAGGTCGGAGCAGGGTGTCGACATGCATCGGCGGAGGACCTCATTCTCTCCTTGGAAGCCCAGATGGCATCCTGTGTGCGGTCCCAAATGTCACGTGCCTCCACATCCCTGTCTGCCACCCTGGAATTGGCGTAAGACATGAGCAATAGGCACAGGAACCCGCGGATGCTGGCCGTAGTTAAAGAGGAATGGGGTCTGTCCAGTGGTGTCGGCTACGGCGTTGTTCATCGCAAACTCCGCCCACGGTAGCAAGGATGCCCAGTCATCTTGCCTGTCTGAAACAAAATGTCGCAGATATGTGACCAGAGTCTGGTTAGCCCTCTCTACCAACCCATTCGTCTCGGGATGGTATGCTGAAGAGAGATTCAGCTCGATGCTGAGTAGACGACAAAGCTCTCTCCAGAACCGAGACGCAAACTGGGGTCCCCGGTCACTCAAAATTTTGTCCGGCATACCGTGTAGGCGGAAAATGTGTTTAATAAACAATGCTGCCAAGACCTGTGCAGAAGGTAGCCGTTGAAGAGGCACCAAGTGCACCATTTTGGAAAAATGGTCGGTGATTACCCAAATAATGGTGCAGCCACGGGACTTGAGTAAGCCCACCACAAAGTCCATCCCGACCATCTCCCAGGGCCTGGTCGCCACCAGCAGGGGGTAAAGTAACCCAGCTGGCCGTTGTCGAGGAGACATATTGTTGGTGCAGGAGACACATGCCCGAATATAGTCTCCAACGTCACGGGCCATATGCGGCCTCCAGTACGTCCTCGCCAGAAGCTCAGAAGTCCTTTTGGTCCTAAAGTGTCCACTTACCCTGGACAAGTGAGCCCAAGAAAGAACCTCCGGTCGCAAATTTGATGGCACAAAAGTTTTGCCCAGGGGCACAGACTCTAGCGAAACCGTGGCCACGGTCCTCAGGCTTTCTGAAGGGACAATTATCCTCCACTGATGATACTACGGAGCGGTAGAGAGCGTCGGCATGGATGTTTTTCTCCCCGGACAGATAATGGAGAGTGAAGTGGAAATGGGAGAAGAGCAAGGACCATCTAGCCTGGCGAGAATTTAGCCGCTGGGCAGTCTGCAAGTAATCCAAATTGTTGTGGTTGGTATAGACTTGGAAGGGAAAATGAGCCCCCTCCAGGAGGTGTCTCCACTCTGAGAAGGCCAACTTCATAGCTAGCAACTCCCTGTCCCCGATTGAATAATTCCTCTCTGCCTGTGTGAGGGTCTTAGAGAAAAAGAAGCAAGGATGCTTCCGACCTTGAGCATCCTTTTGGAATAGGACTGCTGCAGCATCGACAGATGAGGCATCCACCTCCATTATGAAAGGTTTATCTACATCGGGGCGATGTAGAACGGGAGCGCTATCAAAGTGGAACATAATAGAGAGGAAGGCCTTGGAGACCTCCTCCCACCACAATTTGGGATTTGCTCCCTTTTTGGGGAGGGCAACCAAGGGAGCTACCACAGTTGAGAAGTGGGGAATGAACTGGTGATAGTAATTAATGAACCCCATAAAGCGCTGCACTGCTTTGAGAGAATGGTGTTCCTGCCAGTCCATCACAGCCTGTAGCTTGGCAGGATCTGTAGCGAATTCCTGGGCGTAGATGATATAGCCAAGGAAAGGTAAGGACTCCTGCTCAAACACAGACTTCTCCAACTTGGCGTAGAGGGAGTTTGCCCGTAGGAGGACGAAGACTTTGCAAAAATCTCTCTGGTGGGAGTCTATATCTGGAGAGTAGATGATAATATCATCCAGAAAGACTACAACTGAGGTGGAGAGCATATCCCGGCAGATATCATTCACAGTCTTGGAAAACGGCAGGAGCATTACAGAGCCCGAAGGGCATCACCAGGTATTCATAGAGCCCATCCCTGGTGTTAAATGCCGTCTTCCATTTGTCCCCCTCACGGATGTGAATCAGGTTGTAAGCACCCCGCAGATCAAATTTAGTAAATACCCTCGCTCCCCGCAACCTATCGAATATCTCTGATATCAGAGGCAGAGGGTATTTGTTCTTAACGGTGATGGTGTTAAGACCTCTGTAATCAATGCATGGACGTATGTTGTGAATTAGACTTTTTTGGCTCCCTCTTGTTGTCACTAGTGATATGACTCTGGGATTGTCTTTCCTCAGTTTGGCACCCACCTGGGTCGTTAGTCCAGGGGTGTTGCTATATAAACTTCCTGGTTTCTCAGTCCAGTGCCTGGCATCGTTGTAATCAGTTCCTTTCTGTTTGCTCCTGTCTGCTGGTCTTGGATCTTGCAAAATTAAGCTAAGTCCTGCTTCCTTGTTTTTTGGTTATTTGCTTGCTCTTATTTTTTGTCCAGCTTGTACTAAATGTGATTCCTGATTTTGCTGGAAGCTCTAGGGGGGTGGTGTTCTCCCCCCGGGCCGTTAGACGGTTCGGGGGTTCTTGAATATCCGGCGTGGAAATTTTGATAGGGTTTTTGCTGACCATATAAGTCATCTTACTATATTCTGCTATTAGTCAGTGGGCCTCTCTTTGCTAAATATCTAGTTCATTCTTACGTTTGTCTTTTCTCCTTACCTCACCGTTATTATTTGTTGGGGGCTTGTATCCAACTTTTGGGGTCTTTTCTCTGGAGGCAAGAAAGGTCTATCTTTTCCCTTCTAAGGTTAGTTAGTTCTCCGGCTGGCGCGAGACGTCTAGAGCTAACGTAGGCACGTTCCCCGGCTGCTGCTATTTGTGGTGCTAGGATTAGATATATGGTCAGCCCAGTTACCACTGCCCTATGAGCTGTTTTTTTGTGTTTGCAGACTTGGTAATTACTTCTGAGACCCTCTGCCATTGGGGTCATAACAATCGGGCCTCCATCTAGTAGTACATAATCAGGATGTTCATACTTTGTAGTGTATGTCACATATAACATTGCATAGCCCATCACCAATCATAGTATGGCCCTAGGCCTATATTACTTGATCAGTTTATTCATGGTATGTTACCATACCCACTATAATATTACACAGCCCATCACCAGTATAATAGATAATGCATAGAAATGCACGATGGAGAATGATTTGTTTCAGGTCAATGACAAAAGCTGTGGTGCACTGCTTCTATCAACACCCACTGATGTCCTGTTTAAGTGAAAGAGGTGGGGAACAGAAGCTGTGTAATTGTGGGCCCAGATGCTGCGAAGCAGCTGTGCTAAAAGTGTGGCAGCTGTGATAGAAGCGGCAGTCACATCTCACTGCCTGCATCACCATGACTGATTTCAGAAGTCATCAGGGCACATGACCGCGTATAGCCCATTTTGGAGATTTTTCTGCCACCACTCCGTCAAGCCCTCAACTTGTAACCAAGCCAAATTCCGCCACCCCCACTTAACGCTAATTAGGCAATAAAAACATAACACATAAAATTCAGCTTTTGAACGCCGAATACAAAAAGAAATACCTCCAGTCCAAAATTCAATGTCTTCTGCCAACAGACCTCCTGCCCTCCGTTTGTTCGGAGACACCAGCTCCCCCAATCTCAAAGCCCCAAAGAACGCCCAAGAATAAGCCAACCTAAACAAGGAAGCCTCGAAATGAGAACAACAAATTCTCCCAACTACGTCACCCAGCCCGGTTAACGTGCTAAACGAAATGGGCCTGCGCTTGTCAACGCTAACATTCCCACTGCGAAAACCCTTCAGAGCCTGTGTTATCAGGAAATTCTTGGTAATATCAGAAGCACCCTGTAGCTTAAAACCAAAAGCCAAACCTGCCATGAATTTATTCACTTTGGATACCGACCAACCCCACTCTGCTGCTTTACCCACCAAAAACAAAACCGCCAGCGTCCTCTCATTATCAGAGTCCACTACTCCCCATTGCCACGACCAGCTTTCCCATATTCTCCAAGCGGCCTTGTAAGCTAGCCACGTCGACCTTGAGATAAAGGCCTGAATCAACCGACCTCCTCGTCCGCAACATCTTTCCACAAATAAGAAGGGCATACCACTCCTGAGGCCTCCGCGTCCGGCGCCAGCTCCCGGAAACGTTCCAACTGTGAACGAGACAAAGCATCCGCTGTAGAATTTTGCACACCCGGTACGTGTACCACAGAAATGTAAGCTGTGACGTCGGGAAGACGTGAACAAGAGTGGACCCTCTGGGTCACGGCACTGAGGATCCAACGGGCGAGCGAGCCTGGGAACAACCCCTATACAGGGACTGTGAGGAGCAGGCTCGAGGGAGTCAGATGCTGCAACAGCTGGAAGCAAGAGAGACGGCTCAAGAGAGAAAAAGCACAGGACAGAGTCACAGCGATGCTTGAGTCAGAGGGGAACAGGAATACAGAACAAAGCCAAATAACCTGGACGGAACAAGGAACGGGCCAAAAGCACGTATGGAATACACACGATAATCAGGTGCCACCATAATGGCGGAACTGCCGGATATATCCTGTGCTGAAGGCTGATTGGGAGGCAGGGACTGCTGGGAAGGAACTGAAGGGGTTAACTGCAGGGAAGAGCACGTGCCCGCGACCTAAGGGGTTTGCAAGGAGCTGACACAGGTCGGGAGAAAGGATGAGAACGTGCAACATGCTGAGGTTCCCTAGTGGCTGCAAGGGAGGACAGAGGAAGCACGTGACGCTGGAAGGAAGGAGACAGAGCAGAACCCCCAGGGACAGCTGTGGCAGAGATGGCGGCAAGGTGCCCAGAGCAGCGAGGAGGAAGCGAGAGAGCGGACCCCGGAGCAGGAGTAACGTCAGCGCAACGCCTGGAGAGATAAGTAGCAGCAGAAGCGGAGGAAGCAGCGGCAGAAGCAGGAGGAGCAGCGGCCATGACATAAGCATTCAGTTCCAAACATCACAACACCAATTCCCTAACCAATCTAATCACCTGGGGGGAGGAAGAAGTCATACTATTGATAATATAGACTACGCTAAGATTATCACAGTGAAACCTGACCTTCCGGTTTTCAAAAACGTCACCCCAAATCATCAGTGACATCACGATGGGGAACAATTCAAGCAGTGCAAGATTTTTGTTCAACCCTTGTTGTTTCCACCTCTCCGGCCACAAACCAGCACTCCACTGACCTCCACAATACACCCCGTATCCAACCGAACCGGCCGCATCGGTGTAAATTTCACAATCAAAGTCATTCACCGTTCCCAACTGAATCAGCGATCTACGGTTGTAATTTGATAAAAAAACGCTGCCAAATAACTAAATCTTCCCTATGTTCCTTAGTCAAACGAACAAAGTGATGAGCTGCCTTGATTCCAGCCGTCACCAATGACAACCTGCGGCAAAATATTCTGCCAATGGGCATAATTCTGCACGCAAAATTCAAACGCCCCAACAGGGACTGCAACTCCCTCACAGTCACCTTACGCAAACGACCCAACCTGTGTACCTCCTGTATCAACAACAAAAGCTTGTCCTCAGGCAACCTACATTCCGTTTTATCCGAGTCAATAAGGATGCCGATAAAACTCAAAACCGTGCCCGGTCCCTCCATCTTATCTTTTGCCAACGGAACGCCAAATAGCCCAGCCATCCATTCCATAGTAGTCAACAAATTCTTGCATACGGCAGAATCCGGGAGCCGATAAACAAAAAATCGTCCAAATAATGAATGGTGGAAGGAACTCCAGAAACGTCCCTAACCACCCATTCAAGGAAAGTGCTAAATGTCTCAAACAATGAACAAGAAATAGAACAGCCCATAGGCAAACATCTATCCAAATAAAACCCACCATTCCAAAAACAACCCAGCAAAGGAATGCTTTCCGGGTGAACCGGCAGCAACCGAAAAGCCGATTCAACATCCATTTTAGCTAACAAGGCCCCTTTTCCATACCGCCGTACCCATTGTACCGCTGCGTCAAATGAGGTGTACACTACTGAGCATAACTCCTCATCTATGCTGTCATTGACTGACCTGCCCCGCGGATATGACAAATGCTGAATCAGCCGAAACTTGTTCGTCTCTTTCTTAGGCACCACGCCCAATGGCGAAACAATCATGCCCTCAATTGGCAAGGAACTAAACTTCCCAGCCACCCTCCCCAGCTCCACTTCCTTTGATAACTTACTGCTGACCACTGCAGCATTTAGGTCCGCCGACCTCAAATTCTTAGTAGTAAAAGGAACAACGTGACTAGGAGCCGGAATACGAAAACCCTCAGAAAAGCCACGTATAAAAATTCCCGCCTTTTCCTGATCTGGGTACCTACTTAGATAAGGGGCCATCTTTTGAAGCCTCACTGGAGTCTCCCCCTTGACTGCCACCCACTCCTGGCTTCCCCTTTCCTTTTTTGAAACACTTAGACACTCCGTGGGAGCCTCAGTTGCAATGGGAACAAACGTGCTTAAATTTGCAGGAGTTCCCGTATTTACATTGACTGTCGTTAGGTGTGCCTACCCTATCGAGTCAAAATAACAAAAAAGGTCCGAGCAGTTATCCGGAAATTTCTCGCCTATTACACTAGCCAGTATCGCAAAAGCCTGCTGCCAGTTAACAAAAGTTTGCGGAATCAACCGCCACCTCCTCTTCTTTTCATCCTCCTTTTTGCTATTGTCCTTCTTACCCTTATCCAAATTAAACTTCTCTAAAGGAAGGAGTGAAAAAATCTCCACATACTCATCCTTCCAAATTTTTTCTTTTACCTCCTTCTTTAAATGTGCACCAAGCGGACCCTCAAAGCAAACATACACCTCCCCTTTTGCCCTATCGTCCAACTTCACCATATCCCCTTTATCTTTTTTGGTCTGTACGGACACCGACACCCCGGCAGACGACGCCTGTGACGACCCACCTGGCCTCGCATTGTCGCTCGCTACCCGAGATCCCATACTCCAACTGTGCAACCAGGTTCCCAAAGGCGACCCCCCCGCAGGCTCGGCAACGCCCCCGTCTAAACTTCTCAAGAAATGCGACACCCCAGCCAGAATATTGCGAATACCCGACGCCCCTGTGCCCCCTACCCCGCCAACATCAGCTGCCGCACTCTGACTGTCCTCAAACTCACCTAACCAACCCCCCGACTGTGACAAACGAGACATGGACATATACTCACAAGGCTGCGTGGGTGCTGTGTCCCTGTCAGCCGAACCTCCAGATCCCTGCTCCTCTCCATCCACCATCTCGTTCCCGGAATCGCTCCCGCAGTTGTCGCCTCGCAGCTCCAGTCCCGCGCCCCTGGCCTCCGCATCACCAGGGGGGACCGGAGCAGGCGATGATCGCTGCTCACTCGACCGTCGGCTGGACCTCGACCTGTAGCAGGTGGCCGTCTCCCGCACCCTGCCGCCCCCAGGCGTGCTGCAGTCCTTCCCGGAGCCATCGCCCAGCAGAGGAACTGGGGGCTGCCTGCCCTGTGATCTGCTCTGCCTGCCGTTGCCTGTGCCCGTCTACATGTTGCCGAAGGCTCTGACATGCTTGTACTCGCAGCCGTCGCATCTGCCTGCCTAGTTTTCACAGCCACTGGCCGGGCCCCGCTCACCGGAGCTGCGCTGGAGCTGCGCTGGAGCTGCTGAGCCTTCTGCCTGCCCTCGCCGATCCCCGGTGCGCAGGTGCAGGCCGGGCTTCCGTTACGGCCTGCATTCCCTGCGAGGCCTGCCTGGCCGCAGGACTCCTCTCCTCCACAGCACGATGACGACCCGCGCCGGCAGAGCGGGCGGCCGGATTCCTGCTGGAGGTAGTGCCGGGCGGGGCTGCCTCACCGGTGCACCTAGCCTCCGCAGGGACCCGTGAGGGGCTCCGTGGCCTCCGCGCGCCGCGATCTCCGGCGATAGCCGCTCCGGGGGCCTGGTTCTCCTCTTCCTGCCACTCCACTGACCTCCGTCACTCAGCAAGAAAGCCAGCTGCTCCTGCAGCCAGCTGTCCCTCCGTGACCGCGCCATATCCCGCAACCTGTCCACTAGGACTTCAACAGACTCCATCATAAGTGGAGAGGGAGGGGGGGTCCTTTTTGCGTTGGGATCTCCTTGCTAATGCCCTTTCCCGCGATTTTCCCCCTTTTTTTTCTGCCTCCAACCCACAACTCCTCCCTCACCCCCTTTTACCAATCCCACCACAGTATTTAAAAAAAAAAAAAAAACATTATGGAAAAACCCTCCCATGGCAACGCAGTCATGGGGGGGCTTACTTCAAGCTGTGCCTGTTCCAGCCCCCATCTTGAGTAAAAGAAGCTGGGGCAATTGACCGCAATGTTATCCCATTATGACATCTTGTTTAGGAGCTGGTGATAGAATCTGAGGGAAAGTGATTATAGGGCCATCCTTCTGATGATGTAGCATTGGAGGCTTCCCTCATAAGAAAAGTCACAGGAAGTAAAGGAAAAAACACATATAGATAAGCAGAATAGACAGAGCAGTGGGGAACCTTAAAGTAAAGCAAGTTCAGAAAGTGGTTAGGGCTTACAAACAGATATTTATAAAGGGAATTATATGTATAGGACAACCGCTTTAATAAATAGTCACTGAGGTCAGTTAAGTTGCAATAGTTTTTTGTTTTTTTTTTTAATTTTATTTAGTGTGTAAAGCAAGACAAATGGGACAGAAAAAAAGGAACACGTTATGTATGTTTCATTAGTTTTATAGGTGTTCTTTGATATTTATAAATAAATATACAATATAAAATCAATACAGTCATAACTCAGTTGTACTTTTGGAGAAATGTTGTGACACTAAAAGTTAATCTGACATATATTGAAAGCACTTGTGAGGCAAATTGTATATTGGGGCATTTGCCTAGTCACACGCTTGTTAAATGACATTTCTAACCACCTCCAATCAAGCAATCACAATGATGAGAATATTGAGCACTGTACCTGATTTTAGGGAGTTGCTTTTGCTGATAGTACACATTAGCAGATTGACTCACATTATGTGTTGACAGCCAGACTATCTTCCAAGAATGCCACCAGGGGATTATTTTTTCACCATATACCCTACTTATATTAAGTATATATTTTGAAATGAAATTGTGCCTTCAAAGTAATACTGTCAAAATAGACTTCATCATTGTCACTTTTTTTCCCATGCAGAGTAAAAGTCTTCAGTTAGATATAATTCCAGGCAGTGCACCAGGATGTGAAGTAAAGCTTCGAGATGCTGCACATGAGCTTAATGAAGAAAAGCGGAAGTCTGCTCGTAGAAAAGAGTAATGTATTCTTTAATGATCTTATATTTTATTATATTTTATTTTTGTTAAATTTCCTTTTTGGTATCAGATTCATCCTGCTTGGATTGTAGGCAGCATGAATCAGACACTGTGTACATGATTGCAGACAGGTATGCTTGATTATAAAAAGCCAGCCAGAGGTTATGTGTCTTCACTTACTATTTCTAGGTGGATCCCTGGTCGAATTTTCTCTGTCCCTTTTCAGTTGACTGACTAGTCTGTCTATGTTTTGCATTGGGAGAGACCTATTAGTCAAAGGGATCTGGTGGGGATTCAGCCGAGACAAAGAACTTGGAAGCTTTTTCAAAGTAAATGTATTCTGAAATGTTGCAGTGTTTTAAGGTAAGTGCACACGTTGCGGATTTCCCTGTGGAATTTTCTGTGCAGATTCTGCATCACTTGACAGAAAACTCAGGTCAAAATCTGCGCATTTTTTATGTGGATTTTGTGCGGTTTTACTGCGGATTCTGTGCGGATTTCATGCGTTTTTACCCCTGCGTTTTCCTATTATGGAATGGATGCAGAAACGCTGCAGAAACGCACAAAGAATTGACATGGTCCTTTTTTTAATCCGCTGCGGATTCCATGCGGATTGTTCCACACCATCTGCACAGCATTTTTTTTCCCCATTGATTTACATTGTACTGTAAATCACTTGTGGTTGTGCAGTGTTTCTGCACGGAAAAAAAGCTGCAGATCCGCAGGAAATCTGCAACGTGTGCACATAGCCTTAGAGTAAAACTTACCTGGCTGAAATTAAGTATGCAGACACTATCTGATTCATGTTGATTGTAGTTTGGCAGCATAAATTCTATAACAATCTTCGCTGATCCGCTGTACTGTTCACTCAAATACGGCAAAAAATAGTTATGAGTCTGTTCTTTTTAGAAGTGGTTTAAATGATTAAGCCTTCAATTAATTCCTAAGTAGTTTCCCATCTTCAACAGTGACTACCGTATTTTTCGGACTATAAGACGCACCGGACTATAAGACGCACCCCAAATTTGGGGTGAAAATTGCAGAAAAAAAGATTTTTTATCAGATGGGGTCCGTCTTATTGTCCGAATTTAAGATCTCTTACCTGAGGGCAGGCAGTGGCAGAGCAGGGTCACAGGAGGCATGGTGGTGGCAGAGGTGCGGGCATGATGTGGCACGGTGAGCTGTATGGCGTGAGCAGGTCCCATCCATATTTGAGGTGAATCCGCGGCCCGGTATTGATGGAGAGCAGCAGCGCTGGTGAGTTACGGTGGATCACACATAATGCCACTATGGATCAAACATAATGCCACTATTGATCACACATAACACCAATATCCATCACACATAATGTCACTATCGATCACACATATTGCCACTATGGATCACACATAACACCACTTGAGTGCAGCCAACGTCTTGATTTTATAGAGATGCACTGATCAGAAATTAAAGTTTAAAAAGCATTTAAAAAAATCAGAAAACATTCGCCAGCTTTCCATGGCTCCAGAATGCCACGTCCAGTTCTGCAGTGATATGCCAATGTTGGGTACTCCACCGCTGACAACCCTTGTGCCTGGCTGGCGCAGTTGTCAGCCTGCTCCTTACTGTTGATGGTAGGGATGGCGTGGAGACAGCACATTCTCCCGCACCCACCAGGGGGGAGATGAAGCCCCCTCAGCACACAGACTGCAGATGGGCAATGACAGGGAATGAGCCCAAACAACACATCCTTGTGTCATTCCCACCGGACATTGGTGGCTCTCATGAAAGAGGGTTTTGTCTGCCACCCAGCTGTAACTGGCAGCTATGCCCCCTAGTCCTGCATGGACCCTCGGCCTGTGCCCTATGGCAGTGCCACCATGTCACGCAGATGCCTCCGCATGCCGTACAATGCTGCAGCGTGGTGCTGGCCCGAGAATGCCCACATGCCACCTGCTCGGGGGCAGCCATGTGCAGCACACAGTGTACACAGGGCACGGAGGAGCAGAGCCGGCCTCAGCAATGCACATGCCTCCATTCTCAGGCACACCGTGCTGTGCCAGCTGCTGGGGCCCGGCATCCTGCCACCTCCCCGGTCCCGGCCATGTCTGTGCGCCCTCCTACCCTACACAAAGGAGCCACGGGGGAACAATGGGACAATAACGGGCCACCTTCCCCCCGCCCGGCGTTCTGCACCTGCACCGGCCAGCAGCGCTGGTGAGTTACGGTATTTTCCGGTGGCGGCGGCCATCTTGCTGAGGCCGCGCGTGCGCAGATTCACTACTCTGCGTCCCAGGGCTTCAGGAAAATGGCCGCCACGATCTCCATCTGCGCACGCGCGTCCTCCCGCGGCCATTTTCCTGAAGCCCTGGGACGCAGAGTAGTGAATCTGCGCACGCGCGGCCTCAGCAAGATGGCCGCCGCCACCGGAAAATACCGTAACTCACCAGCGCTGCTGCTCTCCATCAATACCGGGCCGCGGATTCACCTCAAATATGGATGGGACCTGCTCACGCCATACAGCTCACCGCGCCACATCATCCCCGCACCTCTGTCGCCGCCACAATGCCGGTAAGCCTGCGTTCCGAATATAAGACGCACCCCCCATTTTCCTCACAATTTTTTTGGGGAAAAAGTGCGTCTTATATTCCGAAAAATACGGTAATTGCCATTTTGTATACATTCAGGTTAAACTCCTTGTTATAGATGTAATTGTAGAAATCTATGAAACCATTTCTTAAGAGGTGAAGTGTCACCCTCATATTGAGGATTGAACATGGCCTCATCTTAAATTGAAGGAAAAAGAGCTGGCTCTGTAAAACACTCCACTTGACCCTTATTTAGCTGGGACCCCACTGCTGTGAACATGTAATTAAATTGGGTTATCTGATGTACACCAGACATGAATTCCAAGCACAGACACAGTTTGTACAAGAGTTAAGAGGCGACTGATTTATGGCCTGTAGAGAAAATGCTTACTATGAAAAAAAAATCACAACCAAACTCTCTGGCACGGAAGTCCAGTAATGACTATTTTTTTTTTTTTTGTGTGAATTACTTAGATCCTATAGTTATGGGAGACATATTTTCGGCATCGTGTTAAAAAGATGAACATAATGCTACATCACTGGTTGGTCTGCACAACAGCTCCAAATTAATATCAGAGAGCTAAAATCATCATGGGAAATATGATATTAATATCTCCCACCAGGAACCTCTAGGGGAAAAGATATCCTGAAAATTGAGGATCTAATAATTTTTGGGACCTAACCACATCCCATTGATTAGCCCAAATCTGAGCTCACCAAAGGAAGGTATTTGGGAGTGGTTGTTATCTAATAAATGCAGATTTTGAATTATAGTCATTGTTCATTTCTGGAAGACACAGCTTGCTGTAGTATTATTCTATTTTCCTAAAAGGAGAGCTTCCCTCGATAAACATCAGAGCCATTCCTGTGACCCCAGGTTTATTTATTTCTATATACCGTATTGCTTTGTCTCCTTTTGTAACATTTTTTGTGTATTTTTATAAACACTGCCTACTATTTGGATTAAATATGTAAAATGTAATAGCATTGCTCCATAATGGATGTCCATTAATAATAAAAAAGGGAGATGTCAGATTTAGGTAGGATGGTAGATGGTGGGAGGAGAAGTTCAGCTTTGGAGAGGTTGAGTTTCAGATAGAGAGCAGACATGATGTTGGAGACTGCGGACAGACAGTCACTGGCGTTCTGTAGTACAGCGGGAGTAAGGTCAGGGAATGACATGTATAGTTGTGTGTCATCGGCATAAAGATGGTACTGAAAGCCAAATCTGCTGATGGTCTGTCCAGTTGGGGCCATGTAGAGAGAGAAGAGAAGGAGACTAAGGACTGAGCCCAGAGGTACCCCGACAGTGAGAGGAAGAGGAGATGAAGTGGAGCCAGCAAATAAAACACTGAAGGAGTGGTCAGAAAGATAGGGAGGGATCCAGGAGAGAGCAGTGTCTTTAATGCCTAGTGACTGGAGCCTAGAGAGTAGGAGAGTGTGGTCAACAGTGTGGAAAGCTGCAGAAAGGTTGAAAAAAATTAGCAGAGAGTGGTCACCGTTAACATTTTGCAGTCAGGAGGTAATTTGTCACTTTGATGAGTGCAGTTTCTGTTGAATGTAGGGGGCGGAAACCGGACTGTGAATGGTCTAGGAGGGAGTGAGTGGAGATGTAACGGTCAAGGTGGGAGTAGACTAGGTGCTCCAAGAGTTTAGAGATGAAGGGGAGGTTGGAGACCGGTCTGTAGTTATTTGTGCAGGATGGGTCGAGGGCGGGTTTCTTTAATAGTGGAGTAATGATAGAGTGTTTGAAGGAGGATTGAAAAATGCATGAGGAGAGGGAGATATTAATGATTGTAGTTAGCTGAGTTGTGACGACTGGAGGGAGAGACTGGAGGAGATGAGAGGGAATGGGGTCAATAGTGCATGTAGTCGGACGAGAAGAAGAGAGGAGCTTGGAGTCTTCTTCTGTGATGGGATCGAATGTGGAGGATGAGCCAGGGGAAATGCAGAGAGGGATGGGAGTCACTACACTTGGTTTGGCTGGGAGCGGATTTCCTGACGGATATTGTCTATTTTCTCTATAAAGTGTGAGGTCAGGTCATCAGCACAAATGTCTGTGATAGGGGCTTGTGCTTTGGGCCTAAAGAGGGAGTGAAAGGTGTCAAAAAGTTTCTTGGGGTTGTTGGATAGTGAGGAGATCAGAGTGGTGTAGTAGGTCTGTTTGGCGAGGTGAAGGGCAGAGTTATAGGTTTTTAACATAAATTTGAAGTGGATGAAGTCTTCTGGTGTGAGTTTTCCTCCATAAGCGTTCAGCACTTCTAGAGCATCGCTGGAGAAGCCAAGTTTGCGATGTGAGCCAGGGCTGTTTTACCCTGTGTTTGGAGGTTCTGAGGGTGAGGGGTGCTACTTGGTCCAGGGTGCTTCTAAGAGTGTAATTGTAGTGATGTACAGCCAGATCAGGACAGGAAAAAGAAGAGATTGGGGACAGTGCTGAGTGTAAGGAGTCTGAAAGTGTATGAGGATTAATAGCGCGTAGATTTCTGACTGAATGGTAGATAGGAGTGTGCTGGGGTGAGCGAGGATTTGTGAACATGAAGGAAAGAATGTTGTGGTCAGAGAGGGGAAGCGATGAGTTGTTTAGGTAGGAGATTTAACAGAGCTGGACAAAGACCAGGTCAAGGGTGTTACCATCCTTGTGTGTTTCAGAGGTTGAGAGCTGTGAGAGGCCGAGAGAAGTGGTCAGTGATAGATGCTGTAAAGCAGATGTGGAAATGGGGCTGTTAATGGGGATGATGAAGTCTCCCAGGATAAGGGTTGGGTTTTCTGACGACATGAAGTGCAGCAACCAGGCTGATAAATGGTCCAGGAAGTGGGTGGGTGAGCCTAGGTGCCGATATATGACCGCTACTCTGAGGGAGAGGGGAGGAAAGAGCCTGATGGTGTGGATCTCAAAAGAAGGGAATGAGAGTGATGGAACTGGGGGGATGACCTGGAAGGTGCATTGGGGGACAGGAGTATGCCGACTTAACCACCAGGTCTGTTTGTGGGTCTCGGGGAATTGGAGAATTGTAAGCCACCATGAGAAATGGCAGCAGGGGAGACTGTGTCAGAGTACTGGATCCAGGTTTCAGTGAGGGCCAACAGATTTAGAGAGTTGTTCAGAAAGTAGTTGTGCAGTAAAGGAAGCTTGTTACATACAGACCGTGGATTACAAAGGGCACAATTGAAAGAGAGAGATGAGGGAGTGCAAGTAGAATTTAATAAGGTTAGAATGGTTTTGATATGAGGTAGGGTAGCGTTTGAGGCTGTGGGATGGTGGATCGGGGTTGGGGGAGATGTCCCCCGAAATCAGTAGGAGTAGGAAGACAAAAAGCAAGAAGTTTTTTGAAATTCTACGAAGATTTTTTGTGCAGTGTGTTTGGGCAAGATGGGCTGAGGTTTTTCAGGAAGGTGAGAAGTGCATGGAAGCTGTACATGGGAGAGGGAATGAGAGAAGAGCTGATGTGTATGAATCATGATGAAGGGGTGTTGTGCGGTGAATTTGGATGGCAAGGGAACATAGCAGGATAGGAATAAAGCACATGGATAAAAGGGAGAGCAGAGTGTGGGATTCCTGACCCCTGCCCTGACTAACTGCCATGGAGTAACTGCCCTTTAGCTTGATGCTTAGCTAATGTGATGCTTTGCTAAATGTGTGCGACCCCACACATGCGTGCATCCCTAAGAATGAATCTAAATTTATATGCCCCCAGTACAGGGAGAGGAGAGCGGGATTATGGGAGCTGGTTATTTATAAATTCGCAACAGCTGCTTAACATCCTGATTACATCTCTATACTATAGCACCTCTTCTGAGATAAACATCTACAGAGATCTCCCCTGGAGCTACAGTAAGTACTGGGAACCATGTAAAGGTACCTTCACACTAAGCGACTTTGCAACGATAACGATAGCGATCCGTGACGTTGCAGCGTCCTGGATAGCGATATTGTTGTGTTTGACACGCAGCAGCGATCTGGATCCTGCTGTGATATCGCTGGTCATTGCTGAAAGTTCAGAACTTTATTTGGTCATCAGATCGGCGTGTATCGTTGTGTTTGACAGCAAAAGCAACGATGCCAGCGATGTTTTACAATGGTAACCAGGGTAAATATCGGGTTACTAAGCGCAGGGCCGCGCTTAATAACTTAATATTTACCCTGGTTACCATTGTAAAAGTAAAAAAAAAAAGACTACATACTCACCCTCTGATGTCTGTCACGTCCCCCGGCGTCCGCGCTGCTGCTCAGAGCTTCCTGCACTGAATGTGTCAGTGCCGGCCGGAAAGCAAAGCACAGCGGTGACGTCACCGCTGTGCCCTGCTACTGCCGGCGCTTACACAGTGCAGGGAAGCGGACGCCGGGGGACGCGAATGTAAATATGTACTGTTTGTTTTTTTACATTTACACTGGTAACCAGGGTAAACATCGGGTTACTAAGCGTGGCCCTGCACTTAGTAACCCGATGTTTACCCTGGTTACCAGGGGACTTCGGCATTGTTGGTCGCTGGGGAGCTGTGTGACAGCTCTCCAGCGACCACACAGCGACGCTGCAGCGATCGGCATCGTTGTCGATATCGCTGCAGCGTCGCTTAGTGTGAAGGTACCTTAACTGATGAATTCTAGCAAAGGAGTTGAATGACATGATTATCACTCAGGATGCTTGCTAATATTGAATGGAGTAAAAAGACATGCAAGGTAGTTCAGTTCAGGAGTTGAATGACATGATTACCTGTGTGAAGAGAGAAGATGGATGTCAGTTTCTTGCCATGTAGTAACTGCCCTTTAGTTGATGCTTAGCTAATGCGATGCTTTGCTGAATGCGTGCGACCTCCCACGTCCATTCGCTCTGTATAAACAATTGGTGGTGGCAGTTACTTTTCTTCGGTTATTACAGAGCTTTGCATTGACCATACTGGAGTGTATATACAGCTCTGGTAAAAATTAAGAGACCACAACATCAAAACCCTCTCATGGCCAGCCCAATCTCCGGACTTGAACCCCATTGAAAACCTCTGGAATGTAATCAAGAGGATGATGCATAGTCACAAGCCATCAAACAAGAACTGCTTAAATTTTTACGCCATAAGCAGTGTGAAAGGCTGGTCTGGTTGGAAAGCATGCCAAGACGCATGGAACCTGTGATTAAAAATCATGGTTATTCCACATAATATTTGTCATGCAGCTGCAATGTAGGTTTGTGTGTGCTCCACCTGTTGGCAGCAGAGGGGAGGAGGGATTGCACACTCCCAGGACACCAGGGCAAGCCTACACTGCAGCAGCCAAGACTACCACCAGATGGCAGCAAAAATGTCCAAAGCCAGGTCAGCAACAAGCAGTCATATGAAGTACCAGAGGTCTAAGCAAGCACGTGGTCAGAAACAAGCCAATAGGTCAACCCCAGACGCGCAGTACCGGGGGAGAAAAGGAAGGGTAATCAGAGACAAGCCAGCCAGGGCATCATAAACCGGAGCAAGCAAAACAGCACCAAAATGGAGAACAGAAACTCAGGTCAGGGAACCACCCAGGTCATACAACAGCGGGCATGCATACAGAGAAGCACGATTACTAGCATAGAAACCTACGTCAGCTGCTGTAGCCGAGGGACCAGAACTATCACCTATGCCGGACCTAGGTCATATGGCACCTAAATAGCTGCCCTAACACCAGAGAGAGGCAGATACAATTAACCTCTGTTACCAGGACGGAATAAAGACAAAACCTTGTCCTGGATCATGACAATATTGATTTCTGAACTCTTCCAGAGTTAAAATATTAGTATTTTTGTTTCTAAATGATTATGAACTTGTTTTCTTTGCATTATTTGAGGTCTGAAAGCACTGTTTTTTTTTATTTTGACCAGTTTTCTTTGTCAGAAAAACAATAAAAAATTTATTACTTGGAACTTCGGAGACATGTTGTCAGAAGTTTATAGACTAAAAGAATAATTTACATTTTACTCAAAAATATACCTATAAAGAGAAAAATCAGACAAACTGATCATTTTGCAGTGGTCTCTTAATTTTTGCCAGTGCTGTATATATCACTTAGCTGCTCTCAGGAGTAGACACAGGAACGCTTCTTCGGTTAATCTTCAGCTGGTTTATGACATAAAACAAAGCAGGATTTAGTATAATAAACATGGCCTTTCAGGCATAACGGCAAAACAAAAGATAATGTATTTCAGAGTGGGATTTGCCCACTCACGATATAGCAAATCTTCAGCTCCCCTTGGAGCTACCGTCTGGACTGGAGACTTTCCTCTCCACACACACACACACACACACACACCAGAGGAAAAAAGTTAAATGTGTCTGGACATTTAACTTCCCCATCCACACCCTTGAGGTGGAGATATGGTGAGTAGGCATCCTGAATTATGGGTTTCACATCACTGGAGAAAGCAATCTTTGTAACACATATTTATCCTCACATACAGCTCCAGTGAATCTGTAACAAATAACTGCAAACAAACAACTGCAGGCTGTAGGCTTGTCAGAAGAGTTGAGTCTTCAGGTTCTTTTTGAAGGTTTCTATGGTAGGCGAGAGTCTGATGTGTTGGGTTAGAGAGTTCCAGAGTATGGGGGAAGCACGGGAGAAGTCTTAGATGTGGTTGTGGAAGAAGAGATAAGAGGGGAGTAGAGAAGGAGATCTTGTGAGGATCGAAGGTTGCGTGTAGGTAAGTACCGGGAGACCATGTCACAGATTTATGGAGGAGACTGGTTGTGGATGGCTTTGTATGTCATAGTAAGGGCTTTGAACTGGATGATAGGAAGAAAGTGAAGGGCTTGGCATAGAGGGGAGACAGGTAGATTAGTCGGGCAGCAGAGTGAAGGATGGATTGGAGTGGTGCCAGAGTGCTAGAGGGGAGGCCAGAGAATAGAAGGTTGCAGTAGTCAAGGCAGGAGATGATAAGGGCATGCACTAGTGTTTTTGGGGTTTCCTAGTCAAAGAATGCACGGATCCTGGAAATATTTTTGAATTTGAGACCACAGGAGGAGGCAAGGGCTTGGATATGTGACTTGAAAGAGAGGACAGAGTCGAGGATCACCCCAAGGCACCGAGCATGCGGGACCGGGGAAAGTGAGCATCCATTGACATTGATGCATAGGTCTGGTGGAGGGGTGTTATGACCCCAATGGCAGAGGGTCTCAAAAGTACATACCAAGTCTGCAAACACAAAAAACCAGCTCATAGGGCAGTGGTAACTGGGCTGACCATATATCTAATCCTAGCACCACAAATAGCAGCAGCCGGGGAACGTGCCTACGTTGGTTCTAGACGTCTCGCGCCAGCCAGAGAACTAACTAACCCTAGAAGGGAAAAGATAGACCTTTCTTGCCTCCAGAGAAAAGACCCCAAAAGTTGGATACAAGCCCCCAACAAATAATAACGGTGAGGTAAGGAGAAAAGACAAACGTAAGAATGAACTAGATATTTAGCAAAGAGAGGCCCACTGACTAATAGCAGAATATAGTAAGATGACTTATATGGTCAGCAAAAACCCTATCAAAATTTCCACGCTGGATATTCAAGAACCCCCGAACCGTCTAATGGCCCGGGGGGAGAACACCAGCCCCCTAGAGCTTCCAGCAAAATCAGGAATCACATTTAGTACAAGCTGGACAAAAAATAAGAGCAAGCAAATAACCAAAAAACAAGGAAGCAGGACTTAGCTTAATTTTGCAAGATCCAAGACCAGCAGACAGGAGCAAACAGAAAGGAACTGATTACAACGATGCCAGGCACTGGACTGAGAAACCAGGAAGTTTATATAGCAACACCCCTGGACTAACGACCCAGGTGGGTGCCAAACTGAGGAAAGACAATCCCAGAGTCATATCACTAGTGACCACAAGAGGGAGCCAAAAAAGTCTAATTCACAACAGTACCCCCCCTTTAAGGAGAGGTCACCGAACCCTCACCAAGACCACGAGGGCGATCAGGATGAGCAGCGTGAAAGGCACAAACTAAATCGGCCGCATGCACATCAGAGGCAACCACCCAGGAATTATCCTCCTGTCCATAGCCCTTCCACTTGACCAGATACTGAAGCCTCCGCCTGGAGAGACGAGAATCCAAGATCTTCTCCACCACGTACTCCAACTCGCCCTCAACCAACACCGGAGCAGGAGGCTCAACAGAAGGAACCACAGGTACAACGTACCGCCGCAACAAAGATCTATGGAACACGTTGTGAATGGCAAACGACACCGGAAGATCCAAGCGAAAGGACACAGGATTAAGGATTTCCAATATCTTGTAAGGACCGATGAAGCGAGGCTTAAATTTAGGAGAGGAGACCTTCATAGGAACAAATCGAGAAGACAGCCATACCAAATCCCCAACACGAAGTCGGGGACCCACACCGCGGCGGCGGTTGGCAAAACGCTGAGCCTTCTCCTGTGACAACTTCAAGTTGTCCACCACATGATTCCAGATCCGCTGCAACCTATCCACCACGGAATCTCCCCCAGGACAGTCAGAAGGCTCCACATGTCCCGAGGAAAAACGAGGATGGAAACCAGAGTTGCAAAAAAATGGCGAAACCAAAGTAGCCGAACTAGCCCGATTATTAAGGGCAAACTCAGCCAACGGCAAGAAGGTCACCCAATCATCCTGATCTGCAGAAACAAAACACCTCAAATAAGCCTCCAGAGTCTGATTAGTTCGCTCCGTTTGTCCATTAGTCTGAGGATGAAAGGCAGACGAAAACGACAAATCAATGCCCATCTTAGCACAAAAGGATCGCCAGAACCTGGAAACAAACTGGGATCCTCTGTCAGACACAATATTCTCAGGAATGCCGTGCAAACGAACCACATTCTGAAAGAACAAAGGAACCAGATCGGAAGAGGAAGGCAGCTTAGGCAAAGATACCAAATGGACCATCTTGGAAAAGCGATCACATACCACCCAGATGACAGACATGCCCTGAGACACCGGAAGATCTGAAATGAAATCCATGGAAATGTGTGTCCAAGGCCTCTTCGGGACAGGCAAGGGCAAGAGCAACCCGCTGGCACGAGAACAGCAAGGCTTAGCTCGAGCACAAGTCCCACAGGACTGCACAAATGACCGCACATCCCGTGACAAGGAAGGCCACCAAAAGGACCTAGCCACCAGATCTCTGGTGCCAAAAATTCCCGGATGCCCTGCCAACACCGAGGAATGAACCTCGGAAATGACTCTGCTGGTCCACTTATCAGGAACAAACAGTCTGTCAGGTGGACAAGAGTCAGGTCTACCAGCCTGAAATCTCTGCAACACACGTCGCAAATCCGGACAAATGGCTGACAGGATAACTCCCTCTTTGAGAATACCAACTGGTTCTGCGACTCCAGGAGAGTCAGGCACAAAGCTCCTTGAAAGAGCATCAGCCTTCACATTCTTTGAACCTGGTAAATACGAGACCACAAAGTCAAAACGGGAGAAAAACAATGACCAGCGGGCCTGTCTAGGATTCAGGCGTTTAGCAGACTCGAGATACATCAGATTTTTGTGATCAGTCAAGACCACCACACGATGCTTAGCACCCTCGAGCCAATGACGCCACTCCTCAAATGCCCACTTCATGGCTAACAACTCCCGATTGCCAACATCATAATTCCGCTCAGCAGGCGAAAACTTCCTAGAGAAAAAAGCACATGGTCTCATTACAGAGCAACCAGGGTCTCTCTGCGACAAAACGGCCCCTGCCCCAATCTCAGAAGCATCCACTTCAACCTGAAAGGGAAGTGAGACATCAGGCTGGCACAAAACAGGCGCCAAAGTAAACCGGCGCTTCAACTCTTGAAAGGCTTCCACGGCTGCAGGAGCCCAGTTAGCAACATCAGAACCTTTCTTGGTCATATCCGTCAAAGGTTTAACAACGCTAGAAAAATTAGCGATAAAACGACGGTAGAAGTTAGCAAACCCAAGAACTTCTGAAGACTCTTAACTGACGTGGGTTGAGTCCAATCATGAATAGCTCGGACCTTGACTGGATCCATCTCCACCGCAGAAGGGGAAAAAATAAAACCCAAAAAGGGAACCTTCTGTACTCCAAAGAGACACTTTGAGCCCTTAACAAACAAAGCATTCTCACGCAAAACCTGAAACACCATCCTGACCTGCTCTACATGCGAGTCCCAATCATCAGAAAAAACCAGAATATCATCCAGATAAACAATCATAAATTTATCCAGATACTTCCGGAAAATATCATGCATAAAGGACTGAAACACTGAAGGAGCATTAGAGAGCCCAAAAGGCATCACCAAGTACTCAAAATGGCCTTCGGGCGTATTAAATGCAGTTTTCCATTCATCTCCTTGCTTAATGCGCACAAGGTTGTACGCACCACGAAGATCTATCTTGGTGAACCACTTGGCACCTTTAATCCGGGCAAACAAGTCCGACAACAGAGGCAAAGGATACTGAAATTTAACAGTGATTTTATTCAGAAGCCGATAGTCAATACAAGGTCTCAAAGATCCGTCCTTCTTGGCCACAAAAAAGAATCCCGCACCAAGAGGGGAAGAGGATGGACGGATATGCCCCTTCTCCAGAGATTCCTTGATATACGAACGCATTGCGGTATGCTCAGGTACAGACAGATTAAATAATCTTCCCTTAGGAAATTTACTACCTGGAATCAAATCTATAGCGCAGTCACAGTTCGTATGAGGAGGAAGAGCACTGGACCTGGACTCGCTGAATACATCCTGGTAATCAGACAAATACTCAGGAACTTCCGAAGGAGTAGAGGAAGCAATAGACACCGGCGGGGAATCACCATGAATTCCCTGACAGCCCCAACTTGACACAGACATTGCCTTCCAATCCAAGACTGGATTATGGGTCTGTAACCAAGGCAGACCCAAAACGACCAAATCATGCATTTTATGCAGAACAAGAAAACGAATCACCTCCCGATGTTCAGGAGTCATGCACATGGTTACCTGTGTCCAAAACTGCGGTTTATTTTCCGCCAATGGCGTAGCATCAATACCTCTAAGAGGGATAGGATTTACCAACGGCTCAAGAACAAAACCACAGCGCTTGGCAAACAACAGATCCATAAGACTCAGGGCAGCACCTGAATCCACAAACGCCATAACAGGGTAGGAGGACAATGAGCAAATTAAAGTCACAGACAAAATAAATTTAGGTTGCAAATTACCAATGGCGACAGGACTAACAACCCTAGCTAGGCGTTTAGAGAATGCTGATATAACATGTGTAGAATCACCACAGTAAAAACACAACCCATTCTGACGTCTATGATTTTTCCGTTCATTTCTAGTCTGAATTCTACCACATTGCATTAAATCAGGTGTTTGTTCAGACAACACCACCAGAGGATTCGCGGCTTTGCGCTCCCGCAAACGCCGGTCAATTTGAATAGCCAGCGCCATGGAATCATTCAGACCTGTAGGAATGGAGAAACCCACCATCACATTCTTAATGGCTTCAGAAAGGCCATTTCTGAAATTTGCGGCCAGAGCACACTCATTCCACTGAGTAAGCACGGACCATTTCCGAAATTTTTGGCAATACACTTCAGCTTCATCCTGACCCTGAGAAATAGCCAGCAAGGCTTTTTCTGCCTGAATTTCAAGATTGGGTTCCTCGTAAAACAATCCGAGCGCCAGAAAAAACGCATCAATATTTGCCAATGCCGGATCTCCTGGCGCTAGCGAGAAGGCCCAATCCTGAGGGTCGCCCCATAAGAAAGAGATAACAATTTTTACTTGCTGAGCTGAGTCTCCAGATGAACGGGGTCTCAGAGATAGAAACAATTTACAATAATTCCTGAAATTCCTAAACTTAAATCGGTCTCCAGAGAACAGTTCAGGAATATGTATTTTAGGTTCAGACATTGGACTACTGGTAACAAAATCTTGTATGCCCTGCACACGAGCAGCAAGCTGATCCACACTTGTAATCAAAGTCTGGACATTCATGTCTGCAGCAAGCACAAGCCACTCAGAGGTAAAGGGGTGGAAAAAAGAGGAAAAAAAAAAAAACTCAGACTTTCCTTTCTTGTAATCCCACTTCTGCAATGCATTAAACATTCAACCTTGGCCTGGCATACTGTTATGACCCCAATGGCAGAGGGTCTCAAAAGTACATACCAAGTCTGCAAACACAAAAAACCAGCTCATAGGGCATTGGTAACTGGGCTGACCATATATCTAATCCTAGCACCACAAATAGCAGCAGCCGGGGAACGTGCCTACGTTGGTTCTAGACGTCTCGCGCCAGCCGGAGAAATAACTAACCCTAGAAGGGAAAAGATAGACCTTTCTTGCCTCCAGAGAAAAGACCCCAAAAGTTGGATACAAGCCCCCAACAAATAATAACGGTGAGGTAAGGAGAAAAGACAAACGTAAGAATGAACTAGATATTTAGCAAAGAGAGGCCCACTGACTAATAGCAGAATATAGTAAGATGACTTATATGGTCAGCAAAAACCCTATCAAAATTTCCACGCTGGATATTCAAGAACCCCCGAACCGTCTAACGGCCCGGGGGGAGAACACCAGCCCCCTAGAGCTTCCAGCAAAATCAGGAATCACATTTAGTACAAGCTGGACAAAAAATAAGAGCAAGCAAATAACCAAAAAACAAGGAAGCAGGACTTAGCTTAATTTTGCAAGATCCAAGACCAGCAGACAGGAACAAACAGAAAGGAACTGATTACAACGATGCCAGGCACTGGACTGAGAAACCAGGAAGTTTATATAGCAACACCCCTGGACTAACGACCCAGGTGGGTGCCAAACTGAGGAAAGACAATCCCAGAGTCATATCACTAGTGACCACAAGAGGGAGCCAAAAAAGTCTAATTCACAACAGGGGTAGAGTGAGATGGTGGAAAGATGATGACTTCTGTTTTTTCCATGTTCAGTTTTAGAAAGCGAGCAGAAAAGAAGGCCGAGATAGCAGACAGACAGGTTGGGATTTTGGTGAGTAAGGAGGTGTCAGGTCCGGATAGGTAGATCTGCGTGTCATCGGTGTAGAGATGATACTGCAAACCATGGAATTCTATGAGCTGTCCCAGGCCGAAGGTGTAGATGGAGAAGAGTAGGGGTCCTAGAACTGAGCCTTGAGGAACACCGACAGACAAGGGGCGAGGTGAGGAGGTGGTGTGGGAGAGGGAGACATTGAATGTTGGGTCTGTTAGATATGATAAGAACCAGGATTGGGCCAAGTCTGTGATGCCAAGAGATGATAGAATCTGTAGCAGGAGGGAGTAGTCCACAGTGTCAAAGGCAGAAAACAGGTCCAGGAGAAGGAGGACAGAGTAGTGTTGCTTGCTCTTGGCGGTTAGTAGGTCATTGGTGACTTTAGTTAGGGCAGTTTCAGTTGAGTGATTGGGTTGGAAGTCAGATTGTAACCTGTCAAAGAGGGAGCATGAGGAGAGGTGGGAGGACAGTTTAAGATGGGCATGCTGTTCCAGTAGATTTGAGGCATAAGGAAGAAGAGATATTGGGCAATAGGTAGGCACAGAGGATGGGTTGAGGGAGGACTTTTTGAGGATGGGTGTGATCTTGGCATGTTTGAAGGATGAAGGGAAGACACCAGTTGTGAGTGAGAGGTTGAAGAGGTGTGTTAGGGTTGGGATGAAGACTAACGAGGTTAGGGATGAGGTGGGACGGGAGTGGATCAAGTCTGCAATACCAAGATAGGTTATTATACTTGGGGCTATTTAGTTTGGAAAAACGAAGGCTAAGGGGTGATCTTATGTTAATGTATAAATATATGAGGGGACAGTACAAAGACCTTTCTGATGATCTTTTTAATCATAGACCGGTGACAGGGACAAGGGGGCATCCTCTACGTCTGGAGGAAAAAAGGTTTAAGCATAATAACAGACGCGGATTCTTTACTGTAAGAGCAGTGAGACTATGGAACTCTCTGCCATATGATGTTGTAATGAGTGATTCATTACTTAAATTTAAGAGGGGACTGGATGCCTTTCTGGAAAAGTACAATGTTACAGGGTATATACACTAGATTCCTTGATAAGGCGTTGATCCAGGGAACTAGTCTGATTGGCGTATGTGGGGTCGGGAAGGAATTTTTTTCCCCATGGTGGAGCTAACTCTTACCACATGGGTTTTTTTTGCCTTCCCCTGGATCAACATGTTAGGGCATGTTAGGTTAGGCTATGGGTTGAACTAGATGGACTTATAGTCTTCCTTCAACCTTAATAACTATGTAACTATGTAAGTGTGCAAGTGATGAGGTGTTATCTTGACACGAGGGTGGGAGCTGATCTTCTGTCATGGTGGATAAACTGCTTTTGGAGAAACAGGGTTGAACAGCTAAGAGGGGGCATTGGGCGCTGTGGGCCAAAGCTTTCTCTGATCGTATCGATCTTATGTTTAAAGAAAGAGGCAAAGTCTTCAGCAGAAATGAGAGGGGATGAAGGAGGTGCTGGGAGACGGAGTAGTGAATTGAAAGTGTTGAAAAGCTGTTAAGGGTTGTGAAACGGAGGATATGAGAGATGAGAAATAAGTTTGTTTTGTGGCAGTGAGCGTGGACTTGAAGCTGGCGAGGGACTGCTTGTATGCGATGAAGTGCTCGGCAGAGTGGGATCTCTTCCATCTCCACTGGAAGCCCGTCTCAGCTCTCTAATCAGGCTGGTAAGCCAGGGCTGTCTGTTGATTGTACGAGTTTTGCTATGCATTAGGGGGGCTTCCGAATCGAGTGTCACTGTTATTGTGGTGTTATAAAAAGTGGCATGAAGGGAAGCTATGTTTGTAAAAGAGAGTAGGGACTCAGACTGATTGTAAATTGAGGTGTTTGAGATTTCTGCGAGGGTGAGTGAGTTTGTGGAGTGGGGGTTGTGCACGAGGAGAGGAGAGGGAAGGGAATGTCAGTAGGTCGTAGACAGACAGGGGGAGGGTTAAGTTAGTGAGATTAGTAAGGGAACAGAAGCGGGTAAAGATAAGGTCTAGTGTGTGACCATCTTTGTCAGTGGCCGCAGAAGACCATTGAGTGAGACTGACGGAGGCAGTGAGCGATAAAAGTTTAGAGGCAGCTGAGATGGAAGTGTCAATGGGGATATTGAAGTGACACATGATGATAGTGGGGATGTCAATGGAAAGGAAGTGAAGTAGCCATGTGGTGAAGTGGTCGAGAAAGGTGGAGATGGCTAGTTCTGGAGGGCGGTAGATGACAGCAAGATGGAGGTTGTAGGGGAAATAGACGCGGACAGAGTGCACCTCAAACAAGGGAAGAGTAGCAGAGGGTGGTAGCGTAATAGCGGGATTGGAGTAAAGGAGCAGGTGTTGGACAGGAGCTATCCTACTCCACGTCATTTGGTGCTGGGGCGAGGAGTGTGAGAGAGGTGGAATCCACCACAGGAAAGTGCAGCTGGAGAGGCTGAGTCAGAGGGGGTGAGCCAGGTTTCAATGATACATAGGAAGGAGAGTTTATTGGTGATAAAGAGGTCATAGATAAATGCCAGTTTGTTGCAGACGGAGCATGCATTCACTAGTGCTCAGGTAGGGGGACCGGGGGCTGGATGAATGGGTGTGAGGTACTCATGGTTTGGAAAACCTGTAGAGGGGTTAGAAATGAGTGTGGGGATGTGTTGAGGAGGGCCAGGATTTGGGGATACATCACCAGTGATGGGGAGTAGCAGACAGAGCGTTAGAAGGTGGGAGCAGGATAGGACATGATGCGGCCGTGTGTGTCTGGAGAAAAAGGATTGTATGTGGAAGAACAGCTGTGAGGAGGAGGTGAGATGGCTGGGGAGGATGGAGGGTGAAATTACTAGTTCCTTACTAGGTATGGGGGGATTACAGGAGGTAGGGAAAAAAAGAGTAGTATAGGTGTAAAAGTGAAAAGAAACCGAAACATTGCAGTGGTTTTATATTCCGTTACCTTACAGTCAATTTCAGTCCAATTCAAGTCTAATTCAAAGTAATGTAATTATAGATCTGTAATTTGAAAGATGGAATTTGAAAGATACATGGATCAGACTAAAGTCTGGATCAGACTCCTGGGTCTGAATATATCTGGGATTAACACTGCTCAGCTGTGTGAGAATGTGGGTGTGTGGGGCCAGAACACATGTTCACATTTAAACAAAGGCCATAAAAAGGGGAGGGGTTACACTGACCACTTAGATATGCCTGCAAACACAGGAGCAGTGAAATACATAGTGGATGCAGAGTGATGGGTAAGCACAGCATCCCATAAAAAATCAATGCAATATGCAGAGACATTCAGGAACCAAGAAGAGTTGGGGAAAGTCAGTGCATACCATAGAAAATCAATATTTCAGTGTATCCACAGCCCCTTTTATGGCTAGGCACTCTTTCTCGACAATGGCATATTTTTTTCTCGCAGGAAGAGAGTTTCCAGTTCAGAGACGGGATGGGATGCTCTTCCCCATTTATTTCCTGAGACAGCATGGCTCCCATCCCGACTTCTGAAGCACATGTTCAGACCACAAATTATTTGCTGAAGTCCGGTGCAATCAGAATAGGATGTTTACACAGGGCTTTCTACTCTGGATTCCATTCCAGGGCATTCCTGGAATGCAATCTCTGTCTCAGCAGTCCATGTAACCATTGTTGATTTGGTGACTTTAAGGAGCTCCATCAATGGTGCGGCAATTATAGCAAAACTTGGGATAAACCGCTGATAATAACCCACAATTTCAAGCGGTTGTGGCCACTTCTGAATTGCCTTGACCCAATTTATCTGTGGCTTGATTTTGCCTCTCCCGATTATATAGCCTAAGTACTTGGCCTCTTTTTTTCCTATGGCACATTTTCTAGAATTTATGGTAAACCCAGCTTTTCTAAAAGAATCCAGAATTGCCTGTAGCTTTTGTAGATGACTACCCCAGTTAGGGCTGAAGACCAAAATGTCATCAAGGTAGGCTGTGGCATACTTCTTATGCAGATCTAAGATCCAATCCATAGCCCTCTGTGAGGTAGGTGGGACTCCCTGAAGTCCGAAGGGCATTCGAATGCGCATCAAAACTGGACACCTTATTCAGCAAGCGGTAGTCGTTACAAAATAGTCACCGTCAGGCTTCAGCTCAAGGACTCTGGGACTCGACAATACACTTTTTGACTCCTCTATCACACTGAAGTATAGCATTCTCTTCACCTCATTTGATATAACCTCTGGGCATGCTTCAGAAATTCTATGGGACTTGAGGTTCACCCCTATATGCAGCTCGGTCTGTACGTCATGCTCCACCACCTATGTATGCCCTGGCAACTCCCAGAAAAGGTCACGGTTCCATTGCAGCAGCTCCTGACACTGTTGCCTCTGGGCCAGCATTAGAGTCTCTGCAGTTGTGACATCCTCCACTTTGGATTTGAGATGGGCTTCCAAGCAAGGAGCTTCCAGTGATCCTCGACCTAGTCATGGCTTGAGCAAGTTCACATGGTATACTTGGGGCAGCTTCCTCGACCTGGCTGGTGTACCTTGTAATTGACCTTGCCCAGTTTTTCCACCAGCTTGTATGGGCTATGCTACTTGGGTAGGAACTTCCTCTCTATTGTGAAGACAAGCGCTAGTATGTGATCCTCAGGCTGGAACTGCTTCAGCCTCACTGATAGGTTATACACCCTTGCCTGTGCCTCCTGTGCATGGAGAAGATGTTCCTTCACGATAGGCACTATTTTCACCATCCTTTCTTGCAACTGGGTGACATGTTCTATGAGGCTCCAATGTGGCGTGACCTTGGCTTCCCAGGTTTCCTTGGTGATGTCCAGGAGCTCTCAGTGCTTGAACAGAGAGAAGACAGTGGAGGCTTAAGGAACTTCTCTGATGGAGAAGAGCAGAAATTTAAACAGTCCCAGTCTCGACCGTCCTTTTCAATGACCTTTTTGAGCACGACCTTTAAGGTCTATCAGGTTGTCTGTCTGCGGATGGTAGACTGAGGTTTGTAGCTGGGCAATCTATAGGACAGCTCCCTCATTACCTTGGTCATTAAAGGGGTTCCCTGGTCCATCAAAATCTCCTTTGGCAGGCCCATCCTTGCAAAAATATAGACAATTCCCAAGCGATACTCTTGGCCGAATAGTTTCTTAGTGGTACTGCTTCAGAGTACCTGTTTGGATAGCCCATGATCACTAGTATGTATTGATGCCTCCATGCAGACTTAACTAGGGGACCTACTAGGTCCATGGCAATATTCTCAAATGAGACATTACATCAAATGAGACATTATTCTATTACAGGTAATGGGAGTAGGGGACTTCAGAAATGAGAATAAGGAGCGGTTATCTGACAGGTGGGGCGGGACCTACTATAATTTAGGATCTCCCAGTAACATCCAGGCCAACAGAATCTCTGCATTCTCTCCTGCATTTTCTCTACTCCCAGATGCCCCCAGAACATGAACCCTCTGCTGGTAAGGTCCTGAAACCAAAAGCGGCTCTACTATCCTCCCTCCCCTCAGTTTGGTCACACGATACAATAACTTGCAATTACACCACTAAACCCATATCAAATCTCCAAGGCACAAAAAACTAAATGTACTATAAACAAACACAGAGAAGGAAATAGTATAAAGTGGCAGTATGCACAAAATTTTTTTATTAAATAATTAAAAAATAAAAAACAACAATTTTTGCAAGGTGACTGCTAAGAAGCAGGGACAGCCACAATCAGTTTATATACTAATTATAATCCACAAAAGTGCCTGCATAAACAAACCAATACACATGAACCCATCAACTACTCAACTACATTGTGTAGGGGCAAAGCACCCTGTAAGAATACATGATGGCAATGTGATGGAACAATAATAAGCAAACAATAATAAGCGGCACTAGCATGGATAGATGTCTGTTATATGTGGCGTCCCCGCCGCCCCAACGCACGTTTTGCTTCTTCGTAAGGAGGTGTTTGTTGGGGAGGGGTGAGGCTGATTATAAAGGGTGACTGGCCAATCTGCTGTGGATATCACAGAAGTGTGCGTAAGTGTAACAGCTGACGCGAGGCAAGCAATGAGTGTAACTTCCGGGACTCCATTGCGCGTGCGCGGCCGACGGCGCTCATCACTGAGACGCATAGACTCACAGCCGTGGAGCGCAAGCTAACATGGGCCATCAATGAGATGGCACATGCGCAAGTCTCCCAATGACCACTCGTATAGGTGTCAGAGAGCGGGGCAGCCACACATGCGCTAAGTCCAGGACACACATTGGGAAAAGAATGAATGAACATGCTGTGCAGAAGCAAAAGGTAATGGTGTAAGTGCACAATACAAAACATATATATATATATACATATATATATATATATATATATATATATATATATATATATATATATATATATAAAGAAAATAAACCCTAAATATAAATTATATTTGTGACTATAATCGACCAGCACATAAAGTGCAAAGTACGTAAATATACATAAACATATGAACAATACATAGTATTATAATATTTAAATAGCATAGCAACATGCCAGCATGTGCCAAAGATGACATATAAAAGTGCACTCAAACCATACATTATAATATACAGAAAAAATATTTTTTCCCCTTCCTTTCCCTAGTAAAGTGCACTGTGCTAAAAATAAGAACATAAAAAGTAAACAACCCAAATTTACAAAAATACCATGTATACTAACAGATACAAAGTATTACATAGAAGTGTCAAAATGTCACATATAAATAAACTGTGACAGTTGCATATGGTTAATAAATAAAAAAAATTACAATATCATTAATAAGACCCCCATTATAAATTATCCATATTGCATTGAGCACAACAATACATGCTAATTTCTATTCCTTTCTGGAAATAGGACCCAATGTCCAATAGGCCTCAGAGTTCTGTGTCCATGTTATCAACTTTTGCCTGATGGTGATATGAATAGCCAGACGAGATGAACAAGCTGGTGATGATGGCGTTCCCAGACATCAGGACCAACATTCAAGCCAAGCCAATCTTTAGCATCAGATAGCAGTAGGAAATGTGATATGATTTGACTAAAATAGATAATAAACATTAGTATCAAAAACATAAACAAATTAAAAACAGTACTGTATATACCCTACAACAAAAATTCCCACCCTCCCCTATCCAAATGATATAGATACCCAATTCAGAGAAAAGAACTGAACCCAAAGTTCTCATTAAGGCCCAGGGGGGCAACTGTTTGTAATTGGTATATCCACCGACTCTCTATTTGTGCGAGTCTTTTAAATAGATTCCCACCCCTTTGGCCCATCGAAACCTGGTCAATAGCCCTCAAGATAAGCTTACTGGAGTCCGAATTATGAAAATCCTTGAAATGTTTAGGCAGGGTTTAAGAGGTTCATCACGGCACATATTTTTGGATTTTTCGATGTCTCTTATGTGCTCCCTCACCCTAACCTTAAACTCCCTAGTGGTCATGCCGATATATATTTTTGCACATGGGCATTGAGCATAGTAGATCACCCCCGAGGATGAGCAGGTAAGTTTGTGCAGAATTTTAAAAGTATGTGTCCCATCTGAATTGGTAAAATCCTTGCATTTTATTAGATTTCTGCACGTCTTGCATAATCCGCAGGGAAAAAAGCCTTGATAAAAAAACAGGAACAGTAGGATTAATTTGCCTGAGGTTAGGGGCATAGTGGCTTTCAACTAAAAAGTCCCGTACGTTCTTACTCCTTTTTGCTGTGACCAGTGGTTTTGCGGAAATAAATTTGCATAGAATAGGGTCATGTTATGATCCCAGTGGCTGGGGATCACAGGAAATACTAGCTAAGTAACTAAACATAGACACAAGCTCTAGGGAGGTGGTAACTGGACTGACCGCAAAACCTGATCCTATCCAAACACACTAAAGGTAGCCGGTGAATGTGCCTAAAATCCTGGACGTCTCGACACAGCCTGAGAAACTGACTACCCCTAAAGAGAAAGCAAGACCTCACTTGCCTCAAGAGAAATAACCCCAAAGATATAGGAAGCCCCCAACAAATAATAATGGTGAGGTAAGGAGAAAAGACACATGTAGGAATGAAAACAGATTCAGCAAATGAGGCCCGCTAATACTAGATAGCAGAAGACAGATAGCGAACTGTGCGGTCAGTAAAAAACCCTACCAAAATATCCACGCTGAGAAATCAAGAACCCCCACACCAACTAACGGTGTGGGGGGAGAAACTCAGCCCCCCAGAGCTACCAGCAAGCTGGGAAATCACATATTAGCAAGCTGGACAAGAAACATATAGAACACTGATGATCAAAAAATGAACAAAACGGAAACTTAGCTTCTCTTGAAGAGACTGGGAGCAAGGTAGTCAGAAGGAATCAGAATAGCACTGAATACATTGACAGCAGGCATAGACTGAGAGTCCAAGTGAGCTTAAATAGAAAACCAGCCCACAGATAACGAAACAGCTGATGCCAGTCACAAACCTGCAGAAAGACAGCACTCACACAGTACCACTTGTGACCACAAGAGGGAGCCCAGAAAAAGAGTTCACAACAGGGTCAGTTTCTAACACTTTCCAGTGTTTGTTAAAAATATCTTTGAGTTGATTCCATTGGCTATTGTATGTTGTAATTAGCCTAACTTGTTTGGACTCCCCACTCTGTTGTGTTGATGGCTTAAGGTACCTTCACATTAAGCGACGCTGCAGCGATAGCGACAACGATGCCGATCACTGCAGCGTCGCTGTTTGATCGCTGGAGAGCTGTCACACAGACCGCTGTCCAGCGACCAACGATGCCGAGGTCCCCGGGTAACCAGGGTAAACAACGGGTTACTAAGCGCAGGGCCGCGCTTAGTAACCCGATGTTTACCCTGGTTACCAGCGTAAAATGTAAAAAATACAAACAGTACATACTCACATTCGCGTTCCCCGGCGTCCGCTTCCAGCACTGACTGAGCGCCGGCCCTAACAGCAGAGCGGTGACGTCACCGCTGTGCTGTACTTTCACTTTCACTTTACGGCGCTCAGTCAGTGTGGGAAGCGGACGCCGGGGGACGCGAAGGTGAGTATGTAGTTTGTTTTTTTTACATTTTACACTGGTAACCAGGGTAAACATCGGGTTACTAAGCGCAGCCCTGCGCTTAGTAACCCGATGTTTACCCTGGTTACCAGTGTAAAACATCGCTGGTATCGTTGCTTTTGGTGTCAAACACGACGATACACGCCGGTCTGACGACCAAATAAAGTTCTGAACTTTGTTCAACGACCAGCGATATCACAGCAGGATCCTGATCGCTGCTGCGTGTCAAACTAAATGATATCGCTAGCCAGGATGCTGCAACGTCATGGATCGCTAGCGATATCGTTTAGTGTGAAGGTACCTTTATACAACAATGCATTCCTAGAAGCATCTCTTGCCCTATGATAACCATGACGGATTGATCTGTGGCTATACCCTCTTTCACGGAACCTAGAATAAAGTTCTCTTGCCTGTTTCTGAAAGTTCTCTTCTGTCGAGCATATTCGTTTAATTCTGAGATGTTGACCAATGGGGATTCCCCGAGTCAATCTGATGTTCAAATCGTTATTGTTTAAATCATCCATCAAACTTTTCAACTCTTCTATAGAACCCTCCCAGATCAACCATATATCGTCAATATAACGATTCCAATGGTGTACTTTATCGATATATCTGGGAGGGTTACACTGGAAAATATCACGTTCCCTAGCTCCAAGGAACAAGTTGGCATATGAGGGGGCACAAGTGGCCCCCATAGCAGTTCCTTGGAGCTGGAGATACACCTGGTTGTTAAATATGAAACAATTATGTTTTAATATGAATTCCAGAAGGTTGATGATGAAGTCAATCAACGATTTGTCAAGATTGCTCGATTTAAGGAACCAGGATGTTGCCCTTAATCCATCATCGTGTCTGATTGATGTATACAAACTCTCTACATCGGCGGTCACCATGATCATGTTCTCCTGCACACTAATCCATCAAAGTGGCCTAAAGCCGATGTAGTGTCTCTGATGTATGATGGCAGAGACGAGACAAGTGGTTTTAAGTAGAAGTCAATAACTTGACAGGCTACTTCACAGGGGCCCCAAATCTCTGACACTATAGGTGGATTAAGGGCAACATCCTGGTTCCTTAACTTTTTTATGCCCTTAAATCACAGAGATATGTCACACAAAAATACTTAATAAGTAACATTTCCCACATGTCTACTTTACATCAGCACAATTTTGGAACCACAATTTTTTTTTGTTAGGGAGTTATAAGGGTTAAAAGTTGACCAGCAATTTCTCATTTTTACAACACCATTTTTTTTAGGGACCACATCTCATTTGAAGTCATTTTGAGGGGACTATATGATAGAAAATACCCAAGTGTGACACCATTCTAAAAACTGCACCCCTCAAGGTGCTCAAAACCATATTCAAGAAGTTTATTAACCCTTCTGGTGCTTCACAGGAATTTTTGGAATGTTTAAATAAAAATGAACATTTAACTTTTTTTCACAAAAAATTTACTTCAGCTCCAATTTGTTTTATTTTACCAAGGGTAACAGGAGAAAATGGACCCCAAAAGTTGTTGTACAATTTGTCCTTAGTACGCCGATACCCCATATGTGGGGGTAAACCACTGTTTGTGCGCATGACCGAGCTCGGAAGCGAAGGAGCGCCATTTGACTTTTCAATGCAAAATTGACTGGAATTGAGATGGGACGCCATGTTGCGTTTGGGGAGCCCCTGATGTGCCTAAACATTGAAACCCCCCACAAGTGACACCATTTTGGAAAGTAGACCCCCTAAGGAACTTATCTAGAGGTGTGGTGAGCACTTTGACCCACCAAATGCTTCACAGAAGTTTATAATGCAGAACCGTAAAAATAAAAAATCACATTTTTTCACAAAAATTATTTTTCGCCCCCAATTTTTTATTTTCCCAAGGGTAAGAGAGGAAATTGGACCCCAAAAGTTGTTGTACAATTCGTCCTGAGTACGCTGATACCCCATATGTGGGGATAAACCACTGTTTGGGCGCATGGGAGACCTCGGAAGGGAAGGAGCGCCGTTTGACTTTTCAATGCAAAATTGACAGGAATTGAGATGGGACGTCATGTTGCGTTTGGAGAGCCACTGATGTGCCTAAACATTGAAACCCCCCACAAGTGACACCATTTTGTAAAGTAGACCCCCTAAGGAACTTATCTAGATGTGTTTTGAGCGCTTTGACCCACCAAGGGCTTCACATAAGTTAATAATGCAGAGCCGTAAAAATAAAACAAAAAATTTTTCCCACAAAAATTATTTTTTTAGCCCCCAGTTTTGTAGTTTCCCGAGGGTAGCAGGAGAAATTGGACCCCAAAATTTGTTGTCCAAGTTGTCCTGAGTGCGATGATACACCATATGTGGGGAGAACCACTGTTTGGGCGCATGGGAGGGCTCGGAAGGGAAGGAGCACCATTTGGCATGCAGGCTTAGATGGAATGGTCTGCAGGCGTCACATTGCGTTTGCAGAGCCCCTAATGTACCTAAACAGTAGAAACCCCCCACAAGTGACACCATGTTGGAAAGTAGACCCCCTAAGGAACTTATATAGATGTGTGGTGAGCGCTTTGACCCACCAAGGGCTTCACAGAAGTTTATAATGCAGAGCCGTAAAAATAAAACTAAAATTTTTTCCCACAAAAATTATTTTTCAGCCCCCAGTTTTGTATTTTCCCGAGGGTAACAGGAGAAATTGGACCCCAAAAGTTGTTGTCCAATTTGTCCTGAGTGCGCTGATACCCCATATGTGGGGGGAACCACCGTTTGGATGCATGGGAGGGCTCGGAAGGGAAGGAGCGCCATTTGGAATGCAGACTTAGATGGAATGGTCTGCAGGCGTCACATTGCGTTTGCAGAGCCCCCAATGTACCTAAACAGTAGAAGCCCCGCACAAGTGACCCCATTTTGGAAACTAGACCCCCCAAGGAACTTATCTAGATGTGTTGTAAGAACTTTGAACCCCCAAGTGTTTCACTACAGTTTATAACGCAGAGCCATGAAAATAAAAAATATTTTTTTTTCCCACAAAAATTATTTTTTAGCCCCCAGTTTTGTATTTTCCCAGGGGTAACAGGAGAAATTGGACCCCAAAGGTTGTTGTCCTATTTGTCCCGAGTACGCTGCTACCCCATATGTTGGGGTAAACCCCTGTTTGGGCACACGGGAAAGCTCGGAAGGGAAGGAGCACTGTTTTACTTTTTCAACGCAGAATTGGCTGGAATTGAGATCGGACGCCATGTCGCGTTTGGAGAGCCCGTGATGTGCCGAAACAGTGGAAACCCCCCAATTATAACTGAAACCCTAATCCAAACACACCCCTAACCCTAATCCCAACAGTAACCCTAACCACACCTCTAACCCTGACACACCCCTAACCCTAATCCCAACCCTATTCCCAACCGTAAATGTAATCTAAACCCTAACCGTAACTTTAGCCCCAACCCTAACCCTAACTTTAGCCCCAACCCTAACTGTAGCCTTAACCCTAGCTCCAACCCTAGCCCTAATGGGAAAATGGAAATAAATACATTTTTTTTTTCCCTAACTAAGGGGGTGATGAAGGGGGGTTTGATTTACTTTTATAGCGAGTTTTTTAGCGGATTTTTATGATTGGCAGCCGTCACACACTGAAAGACGCTTTTCATTGCAAAAAATATTTTTTGCGTTACCACATTTTGAGAGCTATAAATTTTCCATATTTTGGTCCACAGAGTCATGTGAGGTCTTGTTTTTTGCGGGACAAGTTGACGTTTTTATTGGTAACATTTTCGGACATGTGACAGTTTTTGATCGCTTTTTATTCCGATTTTTGTGAGGCAGAATGACCAAAAACCAGCTATTCATGAATTTCTTTTGGGGGAGGCGTTTATACCGTTCCGCGTTTGGTAAAATTGATAAGCAGTTTTATTCTTCGGGTCAGTACGATTACAGTGATACCTCATTTATATTATTTTTTTATGTTTTGGCGCTTTTATATGATAAAAACTATTTTATGGAAAAAATAATTATTTTTGCATCACTTTATTCTCAGGACTATAACTTTTTTATTTTTTTGCTGATCATGCTGTATCGCGTCTCGTTATTTGTGGGACAAGATGACGTTTTCAGCGGTACCATGGTTATTTATATCTGTCTTTTTGATCGCGTGTTATTCCACTTTTTGTTCGGCGGTATGATAATAAAGCGTTGTTTTTTGCCTCGTTTTTTTTTCTTACGGTGTTTACTGAAGGGGTTAACTAGTGGGCCAGTTTTATAGGTCGGGTCGTTACGGACTCGGCGATACTAAATACGTGTACTTTTATTTTTTATTTTTTTTTATTTAGATAAAAAAATGTATTTATGGGAATAATATATATTTTTTTTCATTATTTTGGAATATTTTTTTTTTTTTTTTTTTTTTTTACACATTTGGAAAATTTTTTTTTTACTTTTTTACTTTGCCCCAGGGGGGGACAATACAGATCGGTGATCTGCCAGTTTGCATAGCACTCTGACAGATCACCGATCTGAGAGAAGTGCAGGCTGCTTCACAGTGCCTGCTCTGAGCAGGCTTCTGTGAAGCCACCTCCCTCCCTGCAGAACCCGGATCCGTGGCCATCTTGGATCCGGGTCTGGAGCAGGCAGGGAGGGAGGTAAGACCCTCGCAGCAACGCAATCACATCGCGTTGCTGCGGGGGGCTCAGGGAAGCCCGCAGGGAGCCCCCTCCCTGCGTGATGCTTCCCTGCACCGCCGGCACATCGCGATCATGTTTGATCGCGGTGTGCCGGGGGTTAATGTGCCGGGAGCGGTCCGTGACCGCTCCTGGCACATAGTGCCGGATGTCAGCTGCGATAGGCAGCTGACACCCGGCCGCGATCGGCCGCGCTCCCCCCGTGAGCGCCGCCGATCGCGCTGGACGTACTATCCCGTCCGTGGTCATGGGGGCCCACCCCACCTCGACGGGATAGTACGTCCGATGTCAGGAAGGGATAAAAATATTATAATGCTATGTATTGTTCATATGTTTATGTACATTTACGTACTTTGCACTTTATGTGCTGGTCGATTATAGTCACAAATATCATTTATATTTAGGGTTTATTTTCTCTCTCTCTCTCTTTCTATATATATATGTTTTGTACCGTGCACTTACAACATTACCTTTTGCTTCTGTACAGCATGTTCATTCACTCTTTTCCCAATGTGTGTTCCTGGACTTAGCGCATGCATGGCTGCCCCACTCTCTGACGCCTATACGAGTGGTCATTGGGAGACTTGCGCATGCCTGATTGTGGCTGTCCCTGCTTCTTAGCAGTCACCTTGCAAAAATTGTTGTTTTTTATTTTTTTATTATTTATTAAAAAAAAATTGTGCATACTGGCACTTTATACTATTTCCTTCTCTGTGTTTGTTAATAACTTGCAATTGTCTGCAAAGTTTGGGAACCTGTTGTCAGCTCCCAGCTCTTGAGGACTTTTAAGGTAAGGTCCCTAACATGAGCAGTCCAAAAGTTCTCTTTGGCACTTCTAACTCAGGGAAGTTTGGCTCCTCTGTCACCATCTCATCCTCTCCTCCAACGAGGACACACAGTGGTAACTCCTCCATCTTTAATTTTGATTGAGTCTCTTACATAGGGATCTGGCTTTTGTCCCAGACACTTGGTACAGCCTCCTATTGCCACACGTCACAAAATAAGGAACCCCCCCAGTATCAAGTATTTTACAACCCCAAACTCATGGTACTTAGTACCACAGTCTGTTCCCATGGTCACTCTGGCCACAGGGTAGTCTTTGGCATCTTTGGCTGTATGCAGCGGACATCCACAAATTTATCAGGGATCAACTGGTGGGAAAGTGAAGCACTAATTAGGGTCACTAGACTCCAGAATAAAAAAATCAGAGAAACATTACCCAATTGACTGACACGGTACACCCCTGTGGCCCCTCACCGGGTTGACCGTCCACACTGCAGGCCTAATAGTAACACTGCTGGCCAATGCTGCAGTCCATTGTTCAGGGGACATATGACACCGGGCCGCTACGTGTCCAGGATTGTGACATCGCCAACAGACCATGTCCTTAACAACAGTGTTAGGTGCTGCCTCAGTGGAATTAAGATGCCCTTCATTTGTGCCTCTAGACCACTGTTCCCCAACTCCAGTCCTCAAGGCCCACCAACAGATCATGTTTTCAGGATTTCCTTTGTATTGCACAGGTGATGCAATTATCACCTGGGCAAGACTAAGGAAATCCTGAAAACATGACCTGTTGATGGGCCTTGAGGACTGGAGTTGGGGAACACTGCTCTAGATCCCATCCGTGGTGAGTCTGCCCCCTTTGGGTATTCCAGTACAGGGAAGTGGCAACGTCTGGTTTCTCGAGGGATTTCTCGACAAACTGGTACGTCTCTACTAAACTAACCAGGTCATCCGCGTTCCGAGGGTTACCTGGGTCTGATTGGCCTTGGAAGGGAGTGGATAAATCTGTCCATCACCATGTGCTGGACTATCTGGGCAGGACTCTGGCTTCATCCACTTTTGAACTAGATGAAAATAGTCAAACATCTGCAAGTGAATGGGTTTGTCGCCAGCATGCGCTCAGTAGTGAACTCGTTGCACTCCAACCAAAATAATTACTCCCAGGCGTGCCATGATTTCAGTCTTTAACTTGGCATATTCTTTGGCATCCTGTAGTAACATAGTAACATAGTTAGTAAGGCCGAAAAAAGACATTTGTCCATCCAGTTCAGCCTATATTCCATCATAATAAATCCCCAGATCTACGTCCTTCTACAGAACCTTATAATTGTATGATACAATATTGTTCTGCTCCAGGAAGACATCCAGGCCTCTCTTGAACCCCTCGAACCCCCCTGTAGTGCTAAGTCATATTACACCTTTTGGGGTTCGCCCATCAAATATGGCACTTGCACCTCCGCTCACTGTTTTGTTGGATGTTTCTCTCGTTCAGCCTCTCGAAAACAGTCAGAAAAGTTTCCACATAATCCTCTGGGGTCATCTTTTGCATGGCCCGTCTTACCTCCTTACGGACGTGGGAGTCATTTGCCAGACTTGGGGGTGGGGCAGGATGGCACTTGCCAGAAGCTGCATCTTCTGCAACTGCTCTTACTGCTGCTGCATCTGCTGTAAGATCATCTTGTTTGTCTCCTGCTGCTGGTGCTTCGTCTGGACCAGGTTTTTTAATTATCTCCTCCATGCTGCCGTATGTCACCTGCTGGATGTCGGCTTTTACCCAGGACATACAACATTCTCTGTAGCAGCACCATGTGTTTCTGGAACGCTGCCCACATTCCACATTCCAAACACCAACTGTGAGGGGTTGACTCACTCAGCTGTTCTCAGAGGTCGACACAGGAACACTTCTTGGGTTAATCTTCTGCTGGTTTGTTAACATGACATAAACCATGGCAGAATCTAGTGAAATGAATATGGCCTTTCAGGCATAGCGGCAAAACAAAAGGTAATGTATTTCAAAGTCCATAAGCCTGTGGAATTTGCCCTCTCTGGATATAGCAAATCTTCAGCTTCCCTGGGAGCGACCTTCTGGACACTTACCTTTTCAAACACACACCAGAGGAAAAAAAAACACGTGGCTGGACATTTAATTTCCCCAAACACACCCTTCAGGTGGAGATATGGTGAGTAGGCGTCCCGCCCATCTCTTACACCTACTGACAAAAAGCCCAAACCCTTGTAATGGCTGGTTAACCCCCCTCCGCATATAGCATGCTGGAGATAAACTTATGAGCTTCACATCACGGAAGAAAGCAATCTTTGTGACACATACCTCCCCTCACATACAGCGCTAGTACACCGGCCCTAATAAATATATATATATATATATATATATATATATATATATATATATATATATATATATATATATATATATTGTGATGCAGTGACCCCTGTTACAGGTAGGGGGTGCTGCATGGTCTTCCCAGGATATGCACGGAGGCGTATTGAGGCTATTAGAGTGCATGGCAGTTGCACGTGTAAGAGGGTGGTGTTGTTATGGACAGTAAGGAACATGCTGTCACTTTAAGAGGCTGCACCCCCTTGTCTGGCGTGATGGAATGTTCTGCTTCTCCCTTGCAATATTCAGCGTGATGAACTAGTCTGGCAGAGTGCAGGCGTTGAGCTGGAGCAGCGTTTGTGAGCTGAGGCTGCTTCACAGAGGACTTTTTGTGCTGATAGCTGAAAGAGAGAAGAACTGTGCCCTGATATAGCTGCAAGAGAGCCACAAAGATACAGAGAAAGGGACTTACAGTTACCAGGAACATCCCTAGGATCCAGAAGCAAGGAGAAGACCACGCTTCACAGAGCTGACAGAAAGCCGTGTGCATCACCGTGTAGACTGCTGGGGCCCCCCGGGACAGGAGCTGATTTTCCAACATCACCGTGAGTCTGTTCCTGTCTGATGCACCTGTTAGGGCCTAGTGTAGGCTTCAATAGTCAGTACATGGGAGCCGTGTGGCCTGCTTAGTAAAGGCCAGGGAGGTTATACGTAGAGTAGCATCATCACTTGTTTATTGTTTACATTTGCTGGTTAGACATATTTTGAGTCTGTAATAGTTGGAGCACCGTGCTATTTTACGGGAAAAATAACGTTTATAACTCTTGTAAATTGTCTTTTGCTATTGTATACCCCTGTTTGCATCTTCCTCATTCACTTCATCCCTTGCCTTGCAATAAATCTACCCTTTGTTGTTTGCACCTCATCTTGTGTACACTAGTCTTCCTGCACTGTGGTGGTCCCCCGGCCATCGCTTCAAGTGGCGCTGCGAGCAGGGTACTGTCACTAAGATGGAGGCAGCAGACAGCAATGGAGGGAATGCTAATGTTAATGGAGATGCTGTGGGCATTGGTGGAACCCCCCCTTCAATGACACTCCCTATGGGCACCATATTTAGTGTGCTGTTATGACCCCAATGGCGAGGGTCTCAGAGGAACGTGGAAGTCTGCAGAATACAAAAATCCAGCTCATAGGGCAGTGGTAACTGGGTTGACCATATATCTACTCCTAACGCCAAAACTAGAAGTAGCCGGGGATCATTCCTACGTTGATTCTAGATGACACGCGCCAGCCGGAGAATCTAGCTACCCCTAGTAGAGGAAAACAAAGACCTTTCTTGCCTCCAGAGAAGGGGACCCCAAAGCTGGATAGAAGCCCCCCACAAATAATGACGGTGAGGTAAGAGGAAATGACAAACACAGAAATGAACCAGGATTAGCACAGAGAGGCCCGCTTACTGATAGCAGAATTAAGAAAGGTAACTTATATGGTCAACAAAAACCCTATCAAAATCCACACTGGAAATTCAAGAACCCCCGAACCGTCTAACGGTCCGGGGGGAGAACACCAGCCCCCTAGAGCTTCCAGCAAAGGTCAGGATATAGATTTGGAACAAGCTGGACAAAAATACAAAACCAAAACAAATAGCAAAAAGCAAAAAGCAGACTTAGCTGATATAACTGGAACCAGGATCAGTAGACAAGAGCACAGCAGACTAGCTCTGATAACTACGTTGCCAGGCATAGAACTGAAGGTCCAGGGAGCTTAAATAGCAACACCCCTAACTAACGACCCAGGTGCGGATAAAAGGAATGACAGAAAAACCAGAGTCAAAAAACTAGTAACCACTAGAGGGAGCAAAAAGCAAATTCACAACAGTGTGCTACCAAAGTTTGACGGCAAGAATATGCCACTGTCCGACTGAGTGTCCCAGCTGCAAAGCACCCTGAAGATTTATAACATCAGCCCAGACCTTGAAGTGGACATTGTATTAACTGCCCTAGAGGGAGAAGCCCGTAGAAATGTCTGCCTACAAGAACTCACCCGCAGTACCCTGAAGGAGCTAGTGAAGTTCCTGGAAGAGATCTACAGCGAGACTGCTAGCGCCGGACACCTTCGCGCCAAATTGTTCTCTAGGCTGCAGCGGGAACAAGTAGGAATTTCTCAGTATGCAACAGCACTGCAAGAAGTGTTAGCAGAGGTGCAGAGAAAGGAGGCGGATGGATTTGGCGGCATTGCCTCTAAAGACCGGATACTCCGGGAGCAATTCATTCTGGGACTGGACAGCACATCCTTGAGGCGAGCACTGTCAGAACGGGTCTGGGCAGATCCGGCTCTTATGTTTCGTCAAATCCTGGCGGAAACAGTGGCCCAAAGTAAAGAAGAGAGCTATACGTCTGGGGTGATGCGTGTCCAGGGCACCAATACCAGAGGGGACCCAAACCATCAGGAGGTGCTGGACCAGGTGGTGCAGGACTTGCAGCAGTCCCTTGTCAAAGTGCAAGAGAAACTGACCCAGATGGAGCAAAGAGTGGGGGAACTACAACAGTCTGACCCACCATACTCATGCAACCATTCTTCAGCCCGACCGATAAAGGATCAGTGGGAGCAAGCCCCCTCCCATCAGGCATCCGAGGCACGAGGACAGGCTCGAGGTACCCCCCGGCGAGGAGGAGGCATCCAATGCTGGGAATGTGGATGATGGGGACACCTTGCCAGAGACTGTCGGAACTATACTCACGGCCAGCGGAAGCTGCCGTTAAACTATCAACCCCCTCAGTAGTGCGGCACTCTGTAGGGGAGGCGAGAAGAGAGGCCGCTCCATATCATAACGAACACTTGATTGCTGGGAGCCCCATCCTACGTGCTGAATTCGAAGGAGTTCTAGTGGATTGCCTGATAGATACTGGGTCACAAGTGACAACGATGCCAGAAGCGTATTTCAAGCAGCATTTCCAGGACCAGGCCAAGCCAGAAAAAGAGACATTGATCCGGTTGTTTGCTGCCAACCAACAACCGATCCCGGTCACAGGGGTTGTGTGGATGAATATTCGAATCTGTGGGCAAGAAGTTGGGAGAAAAGGGATCCTGCTAGTCCCTGAGCCTATCAAGGAAGATGTGCCTGTAGTACTGGGAATGAATATCCTACGTGAACTCGATCAGATTATGTTTACTAAACGGGGACCTGGATATTGGAAGAAGGCTACTACACATAAGCCTACTCAAGAAGCCCTTCAATGACTGATCCGCGTCTGTGGGATGCAGAAGAGTGTGCCATCTTATCAGATGGTAGGGGTCATCAGGGCCCCTGGCAAAGAACCTGTAATCCTACCTCCCGAGCGAGAAACTATATTATACCTTCCTGTGGGGACTCACCGCAACCTTGACAGGTTGGAAGTGGTTGTTCAGCCTGTAGTAGGTGGAGGAGTGGACCAAGAAGTCATGATAGCTCGTATGATAGCTGTGGTCCAGCGAGGATATGTCCCCATAAGAGCTTTGAATGTGGGCCCCGGGGAGGTCACCTTGCCACGAGGGACAGATCTGGCCCTGGTGTACCTACATAAGGGTGAAGTGGTGAGTCAGAAGGAGATGTCTTTATCACCGAAAGAAGGTGTGGGGTGGAACCCAGGGGACGAAGAGACGCCATCCCCAGAGTGGAGTGGACGGGTCATCCTTGGTCAAATATAAGTGGATGTGAAGGCTCTGGGCCCTGAGCGTGTGAAAGCAATAGAAACTACACTGTGGGAAAATCAGGCTGCATTCGCCCGCGACGCCGAAGATTTTTGCTGTACTGAAGCCATCACGCATGAGATACCGACTGGGGAAGCTCGTCCAATTCGAGAACGATACCGGCAGATCCCGCCCAAGATGTATCAAGAGGTGAAAACATTACTGAGGCAGATGCTGGATTCAGGAGTGGTGCAGAGTAGTCAGAGCCCTTGGGCAGCCCCAGTGGTGCTCATCTAGAAAAAGGATGGGACCATCCGGTTCTGTGTAGATTACAGGAAACTCAATGCCTGCACTGTTCGAGACTCGTATCCATTGCCCCGCATCAAGGAATCCTTGACAGCGTTGGGGAAAGCCAAGTACTTCTCCACCCTGGACCTAGCAAGCGGATACTGGCAAATAGCCGTGGCAGAGAAAGACAAAGAGAAAACCACCTTCATCCTCCCTATGGGGCTATTCGAGTTTAACCGGATGCCCTTCGGGCTCTCCAATGCTCCAGGCACATTTCAACGGCTGATGGAAAAGTGTTTGGGAGACTTAAATTTTGAGGCTACCCTGATCTGTCTGGATGACATCATTGTGTTTTCGGCCTCATTCGAAGAACACCTTGCCCAGCTTGGACAGGTACTTGGAAGGCTACGGGCTCATAACCTGAAGGTGAAGCCAAAGAAGTGCCACATCTTCAAGAGAGAGATCGAGTACCTGGGCCACATAGTGTCACAAGATGGAGTTCTACCCTCGCCAGAAAAAGTGGCTGCTATCCAGAAGTGACCAGTCCCTCGAACAGTGAGAGAACTCCAGGCCTTCCTGGGACTCGCTGGGTGCTACCGCCGGTTTGTTAAAGACTCCGCGAAGGTGGTGGGTCCTGTTAATGAGTTGTTGAGGGGGACCGCTGGAGTGCCGAAGACCCAGCGCATCCCCTGTGCACAGGGACAAGACGAGGCCTTCCAGGCTATAAAGAATGCCCTTACGTCAGCCCCAATTTTGGCCTACGCAGACTTCGATCAACCATTCCTCTTGTACACAGATGGTAGCCTTCATGGACTCGGTGCAGTACTTTCTCAGATACAGGATGGACATGAGAGAGTCATCGGGTATGCTAGCATTTCCCTGCGAGACAGCGAAATAAATCCTCCCAATTACAGCTCCTTCCAGTTAGAGCTCCTGGCCCTGGTGTGAGCCATGACAGAAAAGTTTGCAGGCTTCCTGACAGGTACCAAGGTTCTAGTTCGAACAGACAATAATCCCCTTGCCCACCTTGAGAATGCTAAATTGGGGGCCTTGGAACAACGGTGGGTGGCTCGCCTAGCCAAGTTCGAATTTATCATCCGCTATCGCTCTGCTACCGAAAACGCAAATGCTGATGGGCTGTCAAGAGTTACTGTGGAGACTCCAGTGGGAGATCTTGATGTGCAACTTGAAGAGGAAGAAACCCCAGACTTTCGTAAGTTTAAGCCCCCAATGGCCCAGTCAAGAAGGGAGGCCTAAGCATTACCCCAGTCCCTGGGGAGAACCAATGAGGAATGGGGACACTTTCAGGATGAAGATGAAGGGCTGAGACAAATGAAATGGTGGGTAACTCAAAAGCGGAAGCCTGACAAACAAGAGAAAGATGATCTGGACTCTGAAATGAGGAGTGTGTTACACCAGTGGGATAGACTGGAAGTGCGAGAGTCAGTGCTATATCGTAAGAGGCTACAGCAAAAAGATATGGAAGTAAGGTGGCAAATGGTCATCCCAGGAAAAATGGCTCAAGAAGTAGCTAAAGAAGCCCACGAATTTGGGGCGCACTTCAGCCCCACTAAGACCTACCAATGGTTACAGCGGTATGTGTATTGCCCCCGGTTGGAGCTTGTGGTGGAAGAGGTTTGCCGGCAATGTTGAATATGTGACCTCTGCAATACTGTTTGGTGATGACCGATCATTTCTCTAAGTTTGCAGTAGTCACTCCGACTAGAGATCAGACTGCGGAATCGGCGGCGTGAGCCATCTGTCAAGACTTCATCCGGGTATATGGGTGCCCAAAGCGCATCCACTCCGACCAAGGCACATATTTCCAAGGCAAGGTGATGGAAGAATTGTATCGCATGTATGGCATCGAGCGGTCCCGGACCACCCCTTACCACGCTCAAGGCAACGGAGCTTGTGAACGCTTCAACCGAACCTTACTTCAAATGCTGAAAACGTTGGAGGAGGATAAGAAGGCGTGTTGGCCAGACTATCTGTCTGACTTGGTCTGGACCTACAACAATCGGGTCCACTCCACCACAGGTTATACCCCCTATCTACTGTTGTTTGGAAGAGCTGGACGAGCGGTCATGGAGCTGAATTTGGAACAGCCAGAGGAGCTGATGGAGTGAACTGTCACCTCATGGGCGGTTGGCGGGTCAGCAGCTGCAAGAAAAAGAACATACGGGCCGCAAACCGATTCAAGAGTTACCGCTCCAGCCTGGAGACCGAGTATTAGTCAGAGAGAAACGCCCCAAGGGAAAACTAAGTGAGAGATGGGAAGTACAGCCATACAAGGTTATCGAGCGTGTGTCTGCTAACGGCCCTGTCTACAAGATACAGATTGAGAATGGGGCATCCGCCCCTAGAGTACTTCACAGGAATATGCTGCGGCCTTGCCGGTCTGAGGTCTGTTCTATGTCATTGTCGCCTGAAGGCGCGACTCCACTTCCTGAATCTGTCATGCCTGATGGTGAAATCGGTGAGGAGTGGTGGACCGTCCCTGACACAGTAGGGGGTCCTCAGCCGCACAGAGACGGTAATCCCATGGATGTACCAGTACCACCATACGAGGACGAGACCAGACAAGAGCTCACAATGTCTCCTGCAACAAGTGTTCCTCTGGAAGATAGTAAAGCCTTGCCTGACAGCCAAGAGCTTCGGAGATCCCAGAAGTCTAATGCAGGGGTTCCACCAGTCCAATATGTAGAACAGTGTGCTCAGTCTGTTTTTACACCTTTGTTGCCTCCTCTATAGGTGTTGTTTCCGCATTGCATGTTCTTCCATTACACTTTGACCCTGATGCTGTGATGGCCGAGGATGACCATCATTAAGAAGGGTGGCAGGTAAGAGGGTGGTGCTGTTGTGGACAGTAAGGAACACGCTGTCACTTTAAGAGGCTGCACCCCCTTGTCTGGCATGATGGAATGTTCTGCTTCTCCCCTGCAATATTTGGCGTGATGAACTAGTCTGGCAGAGTGCAGGTGTGGAGCTGGAGCAGCGTGTGTGAGCTGAGGCTGCTGCACAGAGGACTTTTTGTGCTGAAAGAGAGAAGAACTGTGCCCTGATATAGCTGCAAGAGAGCCACAAAGATACAGAGAAAGGGACTTAGTTACCAGGAGCATCCCTAGGATCCAGAAGCAAGGAGAAGACCACGCTTCACAGAGCTGACAGAAAGCCGTGCACACCACCGTATAGACTGCTGGGGGCCCCCCTGGGACTGGAGCTGATTCTCCAACATCACCGTGAGTCTGTTCCTGTCTGGTGCACCTGCTGGGGCCTAGTGTAGGCTTCAATAGTCAGTACACGGGAGCCATGTGGCCTGCTTAGTAAAGGCCAGGGAGGTTATACGTAGAGTAGCATCATCACTTGTTTATTGTTTACATTTGCTGGTTAGACATATTTTGAGTCTGTAATAGTTGGAGCACCGTGCTATTTTACGGTAAAGATAACATTTATAACTCTTGTAAATTGTCTTTTGCCATTGTATACCCCTGTTTGCATCTTCCTCATTCACTTCATCCCTTGCCTTCCAATAAATCTACCCTTTGTTGTTTGCACCTCATCTTGTGTACAGTAGTCTTCCTGCACAGTGGTGGTCCCCCGGCCATCGCTTCACACGCATAAATATGATGCTGAGACAAAGTCCGGCATTGTTGTGAATGGCCGATATGTGTGTCGCAGAGGAAGTTATTCTGCGCTGTCAGCTTAAAGCAATGTTGTTGTTCTGGAACCTGTAGTCCTACAAGTAAATTGTGTTGTTTAACAAGGGAAGCTGGCAGGGCTAGTGTTACGGTTTCTGATGAACTGACAGGGACAGACAGAGAGTGGACCCTCTGGGTCACAGCACTGAAGCTCCAACGGGGAGCGAACCTGGGAGACCAACCCCAGGGACCGTGAGAAGCGAGCCCGAGGGAGTCAGATACCGCAACGGCTGGAACCAAGAGGGACTGCTCAAGAGGAAGTTCAGGATGGAATGTGCGGTAAAACGGACAAACAGTAGCGAACAAGCAGTAAGAGGAATCAGAGTAACAGGACGGGTAAGAAAACTGGCCAGAAGCTCGCATGAAGTTCACACGATAATCAGGCATTGCTAGAATGGTGGAGACTAGGGTTGAGCGACCTTTACATTTATAGGATCGGGTCGGGTTTCACGAAACGCGACTTTTTCAAAAGTCGGGTCGAGTGAAATCGGCCGACCCTATAAAAAAGTCGGGGTCGGGGTCGGCCGAAACTCGAAACCCAATGCAGTGCATTGGGTTTCCAATGGTTCCCAGGGTCTGAAGGAGCGGAAACTCTCCTTCAGGCCCTGGGATCCATATTTAAGTGTAAAATAAAGAATTAAAATAAAAAATATCGCCATACTTACCATCTGATGCGCCCTGGTACTAAGCGGGAACCTTCCTTCCTTAGAATCAGCCTTCCAGGACCTTGCGGTGACGTCGCAGTGACGTCGCGGCTTGTGATTGGTCGCGCGGCCGCCCATGTGACCGCTCGCGTGACCAATCACAAGCCGCGACGTCACCGTGACGTCACCAAAGGTCCTGGAAGGGCTGATTCTTAGGAAGGAAGGCTGCTGGAAAGAAGCCGAGGGTGAGTATATTCCTATTAGGTATATACTCACCCTCGGACGTGCCCTGCTTCTTTCCGGCAGCCTTCCTTCCTAAGAATCAGCCCTTCCAGGACCTTCGGTGACGTCACAGTGACATTGCGGCTTTTGATTGGTCGCGCGAGCGGTCACATGGGCGGCCGCGCGACCAATCACAAGCCGCGACGTCACCGCAACATCACTGCAAGGTCCTGGAAGGCTGATTCTAAGGAAGGAAGGTTCCCGCTTAGTACCAGGGCGCATCAGATGGTAAGTATGGCGATATTTTTTATTTTAATTCTTTATTTTACACTTAAATCTGAATTCCGATACCAATTCCCGATATCTTAAACATATCGGGAATCGGTATCGGAATTCCGAATCCAGATTCAGAAGATCGCCGACTTCATGGCCGACCCCACACAGGGGTCGGGTCGGGTTTCATGAAACCTGACTTTGCCAAAAGTCGGCGACTTCTGAAAATTGCCGACCCGTTTCGCTCAACCCTAGTGGAGACGCCTGATAAACCCTGTGCTGATATCTGATTGGGACACGGACTGCTGGGAAGGAGCAGAGAAGGTTAATAAGAATTGGGAATGTGCACCTGCGCCCTATAGCACCTGACTGGAGCAGAGACAGGACGAGAGAATGCAGGGAGAGAAGCAGCACACCGAAGCCCCCTAGTGGCAGAAGAAGGAATCGGGGGATCAGCATGATGCCTGGAGCGAGGAGGAGCTGACGGCTCAGGAAGCCCAGAAACAACAGCAGGAGCGTCTGCAATGGAAAAGGTGGCCGCTTGACGATGAGAGCGACAGAGAGGAGATGAAGCGGTAGACCAGGAACAGTGGCGGGGATGACCGCAAGTAGAGAGGAGTCGGCAAGATGCCCAGAGAGGTAAGTAGAGGCGGCAGCAGAAGCGGGAGCCATAACAGCTAGTTATGAGAGATGGATGAGTTGAATTAGCCACGCACACACCTCCCACCTGTGGGAGTGGTTACAACCATATAATGTGACTGAGGTCTGGTCACATGGGCTCTGATTGTGGACCTGAATAGTTCTGTGTTGGAAGGTCCTGGAAACCTATGTGTTGGGAGTGCTAGCTCCCTGAACAGCACATGGTGGGGCTTTGGACCTGGTGGCCTGGAGTGTTGGACGAACATCCTGAATAGCACCCAGACAGGCCACATGCCTGTGTGTTGGAATGTCCCAGGTGGGATGGACGTCCTGAAGAGCACAGTGTGACCGTGGTCTTGGATGGTCTGTGTTGGAAGATCCTGTGAGTGGAGTCTTCCTGGAGCACCTGAGAGACTGTGGACCTGGACGGTCTGTGTTGGGGAAGCTATTGTCCTTCGGTGGGTCTGGACTGACTGAGGTTTGCCTACCAGGCAAGTTGGTGATTCCCGTGAGGCAGCTTTCCCAGAAGACAGGACTGACAAGAAGTCAGCGTGAGGAGTGGAGCTCCTGGAAGGTAACCCCGGACAAGGGGATTGTAATATACTGTAATACACGGCAGAGAAATGTATCTGCTATATGAACTGTGCAGTCACCCGTGGCTGGAGAGATACAGGCTTGAATAATGAATGTTGTGTAAAGCACAATGTGATGAAGTAATAGATTATGTGTAAGCTGGTGATGTGTAACCTGGCTTACTGTGTGGTTTATGACACTTGAATAAGCCGTATGGGCTGTTTTGTGATTAAAAAAGTGTGCCCCTGTGCTTGATTCCTGTGCCAAGCGAGTGTTCCCCAACGCGTTAGTGAGCGCTATCATAATATATATATATATATATATATATATATATATATATATATATATATATATATATATATATATATATATATATATATATATATTTATATTTATATATATACAGTACAGACCAAACGTTTGGACACACCTTCTCATTTAAAGATTTTTCTGTATTTTCATGACTATGAAAATTGTACATTCACACTGAAGGCATCAAAACTATGAATTAACACATGTGGAATTATATACTTAACAAAAAAGTGTGAAACAGCTGAAATTATGTCTTATATTCTAGGTTCTTCAAAGTAGCCACCTTTTGCTTTGATGACTGCTTTGCACACTCTTGGCATTCTCTTGATTAGCTTCAAGAGGTAGTCACCAGGAATAATCTTCCAACAATTTTGAAGGAGTTCCCAGAGATGCTTAGCACTTGTTAGCCTTTTTGCCTTCACTCTGCGGTCCAGCTTACCCCAAACCATCTCAATTGGGTTCAGGTCTGGTGACTGTGGAGGCCAGGTCATCTGGCGTAGCACCCCATCACTCTCCTTCTTGGTCAAATAGCCCTTACATAGCCTGGAGGTGTGTTTGGGGTCATTGTCCTGTTGAAAAATAAATGATGGTCCAACTAAATGCAAACTGGATGAAATAGCGTGCTGCTGCAAGAAGGTGCGGTTGCCATGCTGGTTCAGTATGCCTTCAATTTTGAATAAATCCCCAACAGTCACCAGCAAAGCACCCCCACACCATCACACCACCTCCTCCATGCTTTACGGTGGGAACCAGGCATGTAGAGTCCATCAGTTCACCTTTTCTGCATCGCACAAAGACACGGTTGTTGGAACAAAAGATCTCAAATTTGGACTCATCAGACCAAAGCACAGATTTCCACTGGTCTAATGTCCATTCCTTGTGTTCTTTAGCCCAAACAAGTCTCTTCTGCTTGTTGCCTGTCCTTAGCAGTGGTTTCCTAGCAGCTATTTTACCATGAAGGCCTGCTGCACAAAGTCTCCTCTTAAAGGGAACCTGTCACCCCCAAAATCGATGGTGAGGTAAGCTCACCGTCATCAGGGGCTTATCTACAGCATTCTGTAATGCTGTAGATAAGCCCCCGATGTTACCTGAAAGAGGAGAAAAAGACATTTGATTATACTCACCCAGGGGCGTTCCCGCTGCTGGTCCAGTCCGATGGGTGTCTCCGGTTCGGCCAGCGCCTCCTATCTTCATTCCATGACGTCCTCTTCTGGTCTTCACGCTGGGGCTCCGGCGCAAGCGTACTTTGTCTGCCCTGTTGATGGCAGAACAAAGTTCTGCAGTGCGCAGGCGCCGGGAAAGGTCAGAGACGCCTGACGCCTGCGCACTGCAGTACTTTGTTCTGCCCTCAACAGGGCAGACAAAGTACACCTGTGCCGGAGCTGCGGTGTGAAAACCAGAAGAGGACCAGAATGCTGTAGATAAGCCCCTGATGACGGTGAGCTTACCTCACCATTGATTTTGGGGGTGACAGGTTCCCTTTAACAGTTTTTGTAGAGATGTGTCTGCTGCTAGAACTCTGTGTGTCATTGACCTGGTCTCTAATCTGAGCTGCTGTTAACCTGCAATTTCTGAGGCTGGTGACTTGGATAAACTTATCCTCAGAAGCAGAGGTTACTCTTGGTCTTCCTTTCCTGGGGCAGTCCTCATGTGAGCCAGTTTCTTTGTAGTGCTTAATGGTTTTGGTCACTGCACTTGGGGACACTTTTAAAGTTGTCCCAATTTTTCGGACTGACTGACCTTCATTTCTTAAAGTAATGATGGCCACTCATTTTTCTTTACTTAGCTACTTTTTTCTTTCAATAATACAAATTCTAACAGACTATTCAGTAGGACTATCAGCTGTGTATCCAACAGACTTCTGCTCAACACAACTGATGGTCCCGACACCATTTATAAGGCAAGAAATCCCACTTATTAAACCTGACAGGGCACACCTATGAAGTGAAAACCATTCCTGGTGACTACCTCTTGAAGCTCATCAAGAGAATACAAAAGCAGTCATCAAAGCAAAAGGTGGCTACTTTGAAGAACCTAGAATATAAGACATAATTTCAGTCTTTTCACACTTTTTTGGTAAGTATATAATTCCACATGTGTCAATTCAAAGTTTTGATGCCTTCAGTGTGAATGTACAATTTTCATAGTCATGAAAATACAGAAAAATCTTTAAATGAGAAGGTGTGTCCAAGCTTTTGTTCTGTACCGTGTATGTGTGTGTATATATATATATATATATGTATATATATATATATATATATATATATATATATATATATATATATAGAGAGAGAGAGAGAGAGAGAGAGAGAGAGAGAGAGAGAGATAGATAGATAGATGGATAGATATAGATATTGTGAGGCTGTGGCCTCTGATACAGCTAGGGGGCGCTGTCTGTTCTCCCCAGAATGTGCATGCAGATGGATGAAGTCCATAGGTGTGCATGAGAGTCACGGATTCCCAGTCCGGGTTTTCCAGGTGGCTGAAGGCCACAGGTTTTTGTGTGTTTAAAAACCCTGCAGTAAGGGTTATGGGTGTGTCAGGACATGTCAGATGTGCGATGTGCACGTCAGTGTCAGTCTGGTGTGTGCTGGTCTGCAGAGTGCATGGAAGCACAGACCAGCAGAGCCAGCACCCAGGGCAGCTGAATAGCCTGGCACTCGCAGCGTACACAGAGATGCAAGTCGTCTATGGTACTGGTCTCAGATGTGGACAGTCCTGTGCCCGGAGGTGGATGTCCTGTGCCCGAAGGAGTCGGATGTGGACAGTCCTGTGCCCGGAGGTGGATGTCCTGTGCCTGAAAGAGGACTAGCATGTGCAACGATTGCAAACAGGTGGATATGGTTCCCGGCTGCTATCCGGAGGATATCCTGAACTGTGTACCCCTGTGTGAGTAAAGAGTCTGTAAAGAGACTGTGATACAGCGATGCAGGACACCCACGAGAACTAGTCAGAGGAGGGCTGGCGTGTGTAGTGTCTGCAACATATGAGGCTGTGTGTATGGAGACTATAGAGACTGAGATGGCGTGCGGTCGCCCAGGGAAACTGGACAAGGGAAGTCTGGCCTGTTTAGGGACCGCAAATCTAAAGCCATGTGATATGTATTTCTTTGAACTGGTGTAAACTGGTCACTGATAATATCCACTGAAGTTATATGCATTTATGTGAACTGGACTTTAATGCTGTGAAGAAACACATTAAAAGAGACTTTTGTGTTTGAATTTGTGGGTCACTGCTTCTTCACTGCGTACGATGCTGCTGCAGCTTTACATATGGTGGAGAGAATGCGGGCAGTGTGAACTGAGGCATACCCCAAAGCGTGCTGCAGTCGGCTGGAATTTTTTTTTTCTCAAGACTGTCTTGCTGTGGCTCAGGGGGGGCCATGAAGATTGAAGGCTTCTGGTGGTAACTCAGTGGGGTTATGAAGATTTGCTGTGGATCGGCAGGTCCATGAAGTCTGCGCAGCAGGAGCTATAGTTCTGGCAGCAGCAACTAGAGGCGCTGTAGTTGCAGCAGAGAATGTGTTTATGTACTGTTTTGGGCGTAGAAGCTGAAAATATTGAGATATCTGCCATAGGGGTCGCCAATTTAGGGTCAGAGTGTAATCCTGATAGGCTCCTCCTAGAGGTATTGGCAGGAGAAACTGAAAACGTTGTTTTGCGTGGGGATGTCACAGGGTCATATGGATGCCTTATCATCTCGCTCCCATACGGGGTAACAAGTGTTCAACCCCACAGGTATGAATGGGGGGAGGATATGTGAGGCTGTGGCCTCTGATACAGCTAGGGGGCACTGTTTGTTCTCCCCAGAATGTGCATGCAGACGGATGAAGTCCATAGGTGTGCATGAGAGTCATGGATTTCTGGTCCAGGTTTTCCAGGTGGCTGAAGGCCACAGGTTTGTGTGTTTAAAAACCCTGCAGTAAGGGTAAGGGGTATGGGTGTGTCAGGACATGTCAGGTGTGCGAGGTGCACGTCAGTGTCAGTCTGGTGTGTGCTGGTCTGCAGAGTGCATGGAAGCACAGACCAGCAGAGCCAGCACCCAGGGCAGCTGAATAGCCTGGCACCCGCAGTGTACACAGAGATGCAAGTCATCCATGGTACTGGTCTCAGATGTGGACAGCCCTGTGCCCGGAGGTGGATATCCTGTGCCCGAAGGAGTCGGATGTGGACAGTCCTGTGCCAGGAGGTGGATGTCCTGTGCCCGAAAGAGGACTAGCATGTGCAACAATTGCAAACAGGTGGATATGGTTCCCGGCTGCTATCCAGAGGATATCCTGAACTGTGTACGACTGTGTGAGTAAAGAGTCTGTAAAGACACTGTGATACAGCGATGCAGGACACCCACGAGAACTAGTCAGAGGAGGGCTGGCATGTGTAGTGTCTGCAATATATGAGGCTGTGTGTATGGAGACTATAGAGACTGTGAGATGGCGCGCGGTCGCCCAGGGAAACTGGACAAGGGAAGTCTGGCCTGTTTAGGGACCGCAAATCTAAAGCCACGTGATATGTATTGCTTTGAACTGGTGTAAACTGGTCACTGATAATATCCACTGAAGTTATATGCATTTATGTGAACTGGACTTTAATGCTGTGAAGAAACACATTAAAAGAGACTTTTGTGTATGAATTTGTGGTATTTTGTGTATATATATATAGTATATATATATATATATATATATATATATATATATATATATATATGTACACACACACACACACACACACACACACACACACATACACAACTCTGGCAAAAGTTAAGAGACCACTTCAAAATGTTCTGTTTGTCTGATTTTTCTCTTTATAGGTATATTTCTGAGTAAAATATGCGTTATTTTAGTCTGTAAACTTCTGGGCCTGTGTGATTTCAAATGCCAGGGCTGATTTTCAGCCCCTGTCCGTACCTGTGTGTGTATATATATATATATATATATATATATATATATATATATATATATATATATATATATATATATATATATATATATATATATATATATATATAACAGTTAAAGCGTTTTTGTGCTAATTTTTAGGTCGCACCCCTGAGAATAATTCCCTTTGGAAGTCATTGTAATGTACACAAAATTTCATAACTTTGTTCATTGGTGGTTTAATTACGACCACAAAACTAACAGTTAGTTGTGGTAAATGTCTTGCAGCACAGTAAATGTACAATTTTATAGTAGTTTCATGGTTTCCCTTTTTTTATTGAAGCACACTTTATTTGGTTCTGTAGAACAATGGAGAATAAATGATTTCTTTCTCCTTGAGCTCTCAGTGATGAATTGAATGTACTCACGAGTAGTGTTGAGCGAATTTGTTCGGAAAACAATCACCAAACATAAATTTGGCATGAATATGGCACATTCGGATTCACGAATGGAAACAAGAGCAATATTTTATAAAATCGGAAAAAAATCTATAACATTCGGTAAAAAGTGCGGGAAAATATTTGCCGCAAAATTATTTTCAGCACTTTAAACGATAATGGTGGTGTATCATGAGCATTTGGCATGAGTTTGATGAGGGGATGGGGTTTGCAGAGCTCAGAGGGGCTGCATTCTTGTCAACAGTAAATTTTTTTTCTAACTTTTTGTGTGCACATTGCGGCTAGCAAATCAGGGCGCACGAAACACACACAATGTCGTGACACAACGGCTTATGCCATTGGCTGCTGAAATCACATGTCCCTCTCCATGTAAAGAGCGGACATCTTGTTTTAGCGCCATTTTGACACTGTAACAGCAAAGAGAGGCTGCTCCTGACGCTGGCACTGTTAGCAGCAAGATTTTGGCTAGTTAGCTGGCGGTTGTATATCAGTCAGATGGTGTAGCTAGCTAGTGTCCAGTGTGGCTGTTAAATTTACCTTCCAGCATTTTTTTTTTGCCATTGCTGAGGTCCACAGACAAAGCCAGCAAGGTACATGCACTGCTTCTATTATGCTCCATGCACTAGTATAGCATTCTAAATAATATTTTTTCACTAGCTAAATGTGAAACAGCCTGCTGCATCCCACTTTGTCATTTAGTTCTGTGGTGATATGAAACTTTCTGCAGACCTAAGGCATGTTAAATCAAAACTACAATTTTTCATTTGCAAAAAGTTAGACAGCCCGCCATATCACACTTTGTAATTTTGTTGTGTTGAAATTAAGCTGTAGAGGCCTGATCTAGAGGCCACCAAAAAATTATTGTGTCCCTAATGTCATACAATAGGGGACCTGACTTTAAAATAGTTTGTAGCATCTAGTGTGTGTTAGAGGCCTTATACAGAGGCTACAAAAATATTCTTCTGTTCCTAATGTCATACAGTAGGAGACCTGACGTTCAAATAGTTTGCAGCATCTAGTGTGTTATAGAGTCCTTATCCAGAGTGCACCAAAAAATTCTTGTGTTCCTAACGTCATACAGTAGGGGACATCTGACCTTCAAATTGTTTGTAGTATATCTTCTTTGTCATACAGGCCTCATCCACACTCAAACAATTCTTTCTTCTGTCGCTAAGATGATACAGCATGCCAAATTTCACCTTGGAATGTACTGTCACTGAAATTCAGCTGTTTGCAGAGGTCGTGCAGAGTTTAAAATCTAATTTTACTATTCATCACAACAGCACCCACATGAGAGAGGGATCGGCCCATAGGAACAGGAAACCTACATAAATAAAAGGGGCGGTCCGCCTTTCCTCCTTAGTTGGTTTCCTGTTCCTATGGAACCGAAGGATCTGCGAAAGAAAGAAGAATTCCTGGGCCAATGCATGCTGCCTGTGCAGTGTCCGTTGAGAACAGCAGGGACTGCAGTTCCAGAAGCAGCGTCGGGGAGCCCTGTCCATCAGTCTCCCACCTTGTCTGGCTCATATCTAGAAGGACCGGCCGCCAGGATTCCACATTTGGCAGAAGCACCGTCGTGGATGGCGTGAGGCCAGGGTCGGGGTAAGGCTGCCCTGACTCACGCGGGAGCGAAGGCCATTAATGTGTCATGGTGCCGGGGAAGAGAAAGCTGGCCCACACATGCACAGTATGCCGGGAAGCGCTCCTTGCCCCGGAAGTGACTTGGATGACTTCCAGGGGGGCCGGAGGAGGGGGTACTGTCAAGCAAGGTGGTCAACCGCGCATGCACAGGAAAAAAAGAAAAAAAAAACCCCAAGGCCCTGGGTAGCTATAAATTGCAGTGATTACAGAACCGCCAGTGTGCTAAACATGTCATCCCCAGGCGGACATGAGGCATACCCACCAGCGGACCTGCAGGGGCATAGCGTGGGCAAAGACAGTGGATGCTCCAGGGAAGGAGGCTCCACAGACAGGAGTTGGTGAGGTGCAACTTTGAACCCACCCGGAACTCGGACTGTACCTTGAACTCCAGAACCAGTACCATTTAAGCTTCACTGGGTGAGTGTGCTGGGTTTTACCTCTTAAGCTAACTTCCCTTCTTTCTGTATACCTCACTCTTTCAGACCAAGAAAACAAAAATCCAAACATAAAGAGTGTGCACTATGCAAACAGCCCCTTCCTGACTCCTTCCCAAAAAGACTATTTGAGGGTTGTATTAGTGAAATACTACAGGGGGAGGCTGCGGTAACATCAGCGGACATCCGTATGATGATAAGAGAGGAGCTTCAGACTTTAGGCCAGACCAAAATTCCTAAGGGTCATACAAGTAAAATAAAAAAGGTGTTCCCTATCTCCATTTAAGACTCTGATACTCAACAGGGAAAGGCTTCCGACTCTTCATCATATTTCTCATCTGATGTAGAGGGGTGTTCATGCTTTCCTATAGATAGTATAGACAACTTAGTCAACTCAGTCAGGAACACTATCGAATGCACGGATGCAAAAGAAACCTTAACAACACAGGGTATAATGTTTGCAGGGCTAACTCAGAGGAAGAAAAGAGCCTTCCCTGTTATTCCGGCAGTAAAGGACCTAGTAAAGAGGGAATGGGACAAACAAAACCAGTGGGGCTTCCTTCACTCGGCTTCCAAGAGACAATATCCATTTAGTGATGAGGAATTATTAACCTGGACCAAAAGTGGACATGACGGTAGCCTTCACGTCGAAACAATCGACTATACCAGTAGTTGATGCGGGTTTGTTAACCGACCCACTTAATCGCAGAGCAGAGACCTCACTTAAGAGGGAGTGGGAAGCCTCTACTGGGACTTTTAAGCCAGCCATATCCAGCACGTGCACGGCAAGGTCGATGCTGGTATGGATAGACCAACTAGAGCAGTAGATCGAGCAGAAAGTGCCCAGGGACAAATTGTTATCCGCCATTCCATTAATCCGAGGAGCGGCGGCATTCCTGGTGGATGCATCAGCGGATTCATTACAATTAGCGGCTAGATCAGCTGGTCTAGATACTGCTGCCCGACGCGTTCTGTGGCTTAAAAGTTGGAAGGGAGATACTCAGTCAAAAACAAAACTGTGCCATCCCGTGCCAGGGTGAGTTCCTCTTAGGAAGTGTACTGGATGAGATACTCACCAAAGCGGGGGAAAGGAAAAAAGGTTTCCCTAATCAATCTCTTCCATTATATAGGAGAGAGTTTAAAAGACATCCATTCAACAAAAGAAAGATGTCGGGAAGCCGAGACTGTTGGGCTACGAAAGAGGTTAAACAAGGAGGGACTATGTTTAAAGGGCCTTCTTCCCAGAAAGGTAGTAGGTTCCAATAGCCTAGATCCTCCATTAGGAGGTAGACTGACATTTTTTCACCAAAAATGGAAAGAAATAACATCCAGCACCTGTGTCCTGAACCTAGTCAAATTCGGATTGGAATTCTGTTGAATTCCCCATGAATCATTTATTTTAACATCACCTAAGTCATCGGAAAAGCAAATAGCTCTTGAAATAGAAATTCTGAACTTAGTGTCCAAAAATGTCCTGGTAGACGTTCCAGTGGGTCAGACAGGAAGGGAATTGTATTCCCCTTTGTTCCTGGTCTCTAAACCGGACAGGTCTTTTAGGACCATTTTAAATTTAAAGAAGCTAAACACCTTTCTTTACAATCACAAATTCATGATGGAGTCAGTTAGATCCACTATCAAACTTTTATTTCATAGATGTATGATGGTTGGTCTGGATCTAAAAGATGCATATTATCATCTTCCTATACATGCCAAATACCAGCAGTATCTCAGGGTGGCAGTGATCATGGCAGAGAGAGTCTGCCATTTCCAGTTTGCAGTGATGCCCTTTGGCCTCTCTTTGGCACCTCGAGTATTCATGAAGGTAATTTTGGAGGTGATGGCCTTTTTACGTCAGCAGACTAGGCTGATCATATTTAGATGATTTTCTGGTAGTAGGAAACTCGAACTCCCAATGTAGTAACCGCCTTGCTGTCACAATGTCTTCTCTACAGGCGTTGGGATGGATTGTCAATGATTAGAAGTCCAGGCTGGTGCCACAGACCCTTCAGTCATTCCTGGGTTTTCACCTGGATTCGACAAGTCAGAGTTGTCTGCTTTCAGAGGTAAAGAAGTCAATCATAAAGGTGAAAGTTAGGACAGCAATGGATAAACCTAGGATGTTCTTAAGAGAGGCTATGTCCCTTCCAGGATCCTTTACCTCTTGCATTCCGGTGATCCAATGGGCTCAATACCATACCCTGGGGTTGCAGCATGAGGTCCTCCGCTAGGAAGAATGCTTGCGGGGTCATCTGGACAGAGTAATAACATTGTCTACAGAAGTGTTAACCTCCCTAACTTGGTGATTGGATGATAATCAATAAGACAGGTAATATGTTGTGAATTCCGCTCTTGGGCTCCCTCCGGTGGTTGTAAGTGGCACTTTTGTGAGTTCTGCTCTTGGGCTCCCTCCGGTGGTTTTGAGTGGAATGGCTGCTTCTTGGATTTAGCATCAGCAGCTGCTTCCACTGATCGTCTTTCCTTGTCGGCTATTTTAGTCTGGCCTTATCCCTTACTCAATGCCAGTTGTCAATTGTTCCTGCTTGGAGTCACAGCTCTTTTGAATTTCCCTGACACTCTGACCAGTTCAGCAAAAATAAGTCCTTGTTTGTCCTTTTGGAGTCCACTTGTTGTGGACTTTATTGTTCAGCACATTCTATGTTTTTTCTCTTTAGTCCAGCTTATCAGTATGGATCTATTCAGCTAACTTGGAAGCTCTGGGCAGCAGATTTTGCCCTCCACACCTTTAGTCAGGTGTGGAGATTTTTGCATTCTCTGCGGTGGACTTTTTCTAGTTTTATTTACTGACCGCACAGTGTTCTGTCCTGTACTATCTATCTAGCTAGTATTGGCCTCCTTTGCTACATCTTGTTTCATTCTACGTATGTCATTTCCTTCTCCACTCATAGTCATTATTTGTGGGGGGCTGTCTATCCTTTGGGGATTTTCTCTGAGGCAAGATAGCTTTCCTTTTTCTACCTGTAGGGGTAGTTGGCTCTTAGGCTGTGACGAGGTGTCTAGGGAGTGACAGGAACATCCCACGGCTACTTCTAGTGTTGTGTTAAGATCAGGAACTGCGGTCAGTATAGTTACCACCTGCTCAGAGCTCGTCGCATGTCGCTCCTAAATCACCAGACCATAACAGTACAACTGGCCAAAAATGAGTTAAATGCATCTCAAAAGAAGGAAAAAAAAAAAGAGTTCTGAGCCATTTTTTTTTCTTTAGTCTGTTTTGTCTTTTTTCTTCCTCTTAATCTCTGGGTGGTTCAGGATTTTGGCGCGGGCATGGATGTTCAGGGTTTGTTTTCTCGTGTGGATCAGCTTGCTGCAAGAGTACAGAGTATCCAAGATTATGTTGTTCAGACTCCGGCTTTAGAGCCTAGAATTCCTACTCCAGATTTGTTTTATGGGGATAGATCCAAGTTTTTGAACTTTAAAAATAACTGCAAATTGTTTTTTGCTCTGAAACCCCGTTCCTCTGGTGATCCCATTCAGCAAGTTAAAATAGTCATTTCTCTGCTGCGTGGTGACCCTTAGGACTGGGCATTCTCCCTTGAGTCAGGGGATCCGGCATTACTTAATGTAGACACATTTTTTCAAGCGCTCAGATTACTGTATGATGAACCTAACTCTTTGGATCATGCAGAAAAAACCTTGTTGGCCCTGTGTCGGGGTCAGGAAGCGGCAGAATTATACTGCCAGAAATTTAGAAAATGGTCTGTGCTCACTAAATGGAATGAGGATGCTCTGGCAGCAATTTTCAGAAAGGGTCTTTCTAAAGCCCTTAAAGATGTTATGGTGGGGTTCCCCACGCCTGTTGGTTTGAGCGAATCTATGTCTCTAGCCATTCAGATTGATCGGCGCCTGCGCGAGCGCAAAGTGGTGCACCACATGGCAGTGTCCTCTGAACAGAGTCCTGAGCCTATGCAATGTGATAGGATTTTGATGAGAGCAGAACAGCGGGGATACAGACGTCAGAATGGGCTGTTTTTACTGTGGTGATTCTGCTCATGCTATTTCTGATTGCCCTAAGCATATTAAGAGGGTCGCTAGATCTGTTACCATCAGTACTGTACAGCCTAAATTTATCCTGTCTGTGACCCTGATTTGCTCATTGTCATCCTTTTCTGTCATGGCATTTGTGGATTCAGGCACTGCCCTGAACTTAATGGACTTAGAATTCGCCATGTGCTGTGGTTTTTCTTTGCAGCCTTTGCAGAGTCCTATTCCTTTGAGGGGTCTTGATGCTACACCGTTGGCCAAGAATAAACCTCAGTATTGGACTCAGCTGACTATGTGCATGGCTCCAGCACATCAGGAAGATTGCCGTTTTCTGGTGTTGCATAATTTGCATGATGTTGTTGTACTGGGTTTTCCATGGTTACAAGTACACAATCCAGTGCTGGATTGGAAATCTATGTCTGTGACTAGTTGGGGTTCTCAAGGGGTACATAGTGACGTTCCTTTGATGTCAATTTCCTCTTCCCCCTCTTCTGATGTTCCTGAATTTTTGTCAGATTTCCAGGATGTATTTGATGAGCCCAAGTCCAGTTCCCTTCCTCCACATAAAGACTGTGATTGTGCTATTGACTTGATTCCTGGCTGTAAGTTCCCTAAGGGCCGACTTTTCAATCTGTCTGTACCAGAGCATGCCGCCATGCGGAGTTATGTCAAGGAGTCTTTGGAGAAGGGGCATATTTGGCCGTCTTCGTCACCATTGGTAGCAGGATTTTTTTTTGTTGCCAAGAAGGATGGCTCCTTGAGACACTGTATTGATTATCGCCTTCTTAATAAGATCACGGTCAAATTCCAATACCCCTTACCTTTGCTTTCTGATTTATTTGCTAGGATTAAGGGGGCTAGTTGGTTTACCAAGATTGACCTTCGAGGGGCATATAATCTTGTTCGTATTAAACAGGGTGACGAATGGAAAACTGCATTTAATATGCCCGAAGGCCATTTTGAATACCTTGTGATGCCTTTCGGGCTTTCTAATGCTCCTTCTGTATTTCAGTCTTTCATGCATGATATTTTCCGCAATTATCTTGATAAATTCTTAATTGTGTATTTGGATGATATTTTGATTTTTTCCGATGATTGGGAGTCTCATGTGAAGCAGGTCAGGATGGTATTCCAGATCCTTCGTGATAATGCCTTATTTGTGAAGGGGTCTAAGTGCCTATTTGGAGTTCAGAAGGTCTCTTTTTGGGGTTTATTTTTTCTCCTTCGTCTATAGAAATGGATCCGGTTAAGGTCCAAGCCATTCATGACTGGATTCAACCCACATCTGTGAAGTGCCTTCAGAAATTTTTGGGCTTTGCTAATTTTTATCGCCGTTTCATTGCCAACTTTTCCAGTGTGGTTAAGCCCCTGACCGATTTGACGAAGAAAGGGGCTGATGTGACGAATTGGTCCTCTGCGGCTGTTGACGCCTTTCAGGAGCTTAAACGTTGATTTACTTCTGCCCCTGTGTTGCGTCAGCCGGATGTTTCTCTTCCTTTTCAGGTTGAGGTTGACGCTTCTGAGATTGGGGCAGGGGCCGTTTTGTCACAGAGGAATTCTGATGGTTCCTTGATGAAACCGTGTGCCTTCTTTTCCCGAAAGTTTTCACCTGGGGAACACAATTATGATGTCGGCAATCGGGAATTGTTGGCTATGAAGTGGGCATTTGAGGAGTGGCGACATTGGCTTGAGGGAGCCAAGCACCGCGTTTTGGTCTTGACCGATCATACAAATTTGATTTACCTCGAGTCGGCCAAGCGGCTGAACCCTAGACAGGCTCGATTGTCCCTGTTTTTCTCCCGTTTCGATTTTGTAGTCTCATATCTTCCGGGATCCAAGAATGTTAAAGCGGATGCCCTCTCTAGGAGTTTTTTGCCTGATTCTCCTGGAGTCCTTGAGCCGGTTGGCATTCTTAGGGAAGGGGTGATTCTTTCTTCCATCTCCCCTGATTTGCGGCGGGTGCTTCAGGAATTTCAGGCTGATAAACCTGACCGCTGTCCTATGGGGAAGCTGTTTGTTCCTGATAGATGGACAAGTAAGGTAATTTCTGAGGTCCATTGTTCGGTGTTGGCCGGTCATCCTGGGATTTTTGGTACCAGAGATTTGGTTGCTTAGTCCTTTTGGTGGCCTTCCTTGTCGCGGGATGTGCGTTCGTTTGTGCAGTCCTGTGGGACTTGTGCCCGGGCTAAGCCTTGCTGTTCCCGCGCTAGTGGGTTGCTTTCGCATTTGCCTGTCCCTGAGAGGCCCTGGACGCATATTTCCATGGATTTTATTTCGGATCTTCCTGTGTCCCAGAAGATGTCTGTTATCTGGGTGGTTTGCGACCGGTTCTCTAAAATGGTCCATTTGGTACCTTTGCCTAAATTACCTTCCTCCTCTGATTTGGTTCCATTGTTTTTTCGGCATGTGGTTCGTTTGCATGGCATTCCGGAGAATATTGTGTCTGACAGAGGTTCCCAGTTTGTTTCTAGGTTTTGGCGGGCCTTTTGTGCTAGGATGGGCATTAATTTGTCTTTTTCTTCGGCGTTCCATCCTCAGACAAATGGCCAAACTGAGCGAACTAATCAAACCTTGGAAACCTATTTGAGATGCTTTGTGTCTGCTGATCAGGATGATTGGGTGGCCTTCTTGCCGTTGACCGAGTTTGCCCTTAATAATCGGGCCAGTTCGGCTACCTTGGTTTCGCCTTTCTTTTGTAATTTTGGTTTCCATCCTCGTTTTTCTTCAGGGCAGGTTGAGCCTTCTGATTGACCTGGTGTGGATTCTGTGATGGACAGGTTACAGCAGATTTGGACTCATGTGGTAGACAATTTGACGTTGTCTCAGGAAAAGGCTCAACGTTTTGCTAACCGCCGTCAGTGTGTTGGTCCTCGGCTTCGGGTGAGGGATTTAGTCTGGTTATCTTCTCGTCATGTTCCTATGAAGGTTTCCTCCCCTAAGTTCAAGCCTCGGTTTATTGGTCCTTATAAGATTTCTGAGATTATCAATCCAGTGTCTTTTCGTTTGGCCCTTCCAGCCTCTTTTGCCATCCACAATGTTTTCCATAGATCTTTGTTGCTGAGATATGTGGTACCCGTTGTTCCCTCTGTTGATCCTCCTGCCCCGGTGTTGGTTGAGGGGGAGTTGGAATATGTGGTTGAGAAAATTTTGGATTCTCGTTTTTCGAGGCGGAGGCTTCAGTATCTTGTCAAGTGGAAGGGTTATGGCCAGGAGAATAATTCTTGGGTTGTTGCCTCCGATGTCCATGCCGCCGATTTGGTTCGTGCTTTTCATTTGGCTTGTCCTGATCGGCCTGGGAGCTCTGGTGAGGGTTCAGTGACCCCTCCTCAAGGGGGGGTACTGTTGTGAATTCCGCTCTTGGGCTCCCTCTGGTGGTTGTAAGTGGCACTTTTGTGAGTTCTGCTCTTGGGCTCCCTCCGGTGGTTTTGAGTGGAATGGCTGCTTCTTGGATTTAGCATCAGCAGCTGCTTACACTGATCGTCTTTCTGGCTCGGCTATTTTAGTCTGGCCTTATCCCTCACTCAATGCCAGTTGTCATTTGTTCCTGCTTGGAGTCACAGCTCTTTTGGATTTCCCTGACACTCTGACAAGTTCAGCAAAGATAAGTCCTTGTCCTTTTGCAGTCCACTTGTTGTGGACTTTATTGTTCAGCACATTCTATGTTTTTCTCTTAGTCCAGCTTATCAGTATGGATCTATTCAGCTAAGCTGGAAGCTCTGGGCAGCAGATTTTACCCTCCACACCTTTAGTCAGGTGTGGAGATTTTTACATTCTCTGCGGTGGACTTTTTCTAGTTTTTATTACTGACCGCAGTGTTCTGTCCTGTACTATCTATCTAGCTAGAAGTGGCCTCCTTTGCTACATCTTGTTTCATTCTACATATGTCATTTCCTTCTCCACTCACAGTCATTATTTGTGGGGGGCTGTCTATCCTTTGGGGATTTTCTCTGAGGCAAGATAGCTTTCCTTTTTCTACCTTTAGGGGTAGTTAGCTCTTAGGCTGTGACGAGGTGTCTAGGGAGTGACAGGAACATCCCACGTCTACTTCTAGTGTTGTGTTAAGATCAGGAACTGCGGTCAGTATAGTTACCACCTGCTCAGAGCTAGTCACATGTCGCTCCTAAATCACCAGACCATAACAGTAATAAGACCATCCAGTATAATCACCACTGATGCTAGTCCAGAAGGATGGGGTTCCCATATGGGGGACAGCCTGGCCATGGGGCAGTGAAACATAGAGGATATGCAGGACTCATCAAACTTAAGAGCTGAACCCAGTCAGTCATGCACTGCATCATTTTCTTCCACAGCTTCGAGGTTCGCATGTAAGAATCCTGTCGGACAACACCACGGCGGTCACCTATGTGAACCGACAAGGCAGAACACGATCAAAAAAGCTGATGTCTCCAGCGGTAAAAATTTTCAGCTTAGCCGAGACCTATGGGGTCTTCCTCAAATAGACCTTTTTGCCACAAGAAAGAACAAACAGGTGCAGAGATTCGCCTCCCTCAATACAGCAGATCATCCGGAGATGGTGGATTCCCTTCAAGTTACTTGGCAGTTCAAAGTGGTATATGCCTTTACATCAGTAATGCTGTTGCCATTGGTCATCAGAAAAATCAGCGAAGAGAAGGCAAAAATAATCCTCATCACACCGTTCTGGTCTAAGAGACCTTGGTTCTCCTGGCTGCGGGCCATGTCCATAACCGATCCATGGATCCTCCCATCGGTCCCGGATCTACGCTCTCAAGGTCCATGCCTTCATCCTCGAGTGGAGGGTCTCCACTTGACGGCTTGGAACTTGAGAGGCAGTTAAAATTAAGGGGATTTTCGGAGTGCTTAATTAACACACTACTGCACAGTAGCAAAGAATCTACAACAAAGATTTACAGTAAAGTATGGAGGAAGTTCCTAGAATTCCATATGGGTACCCTCTCTAGGGAGGATCCGATCACATCTATTTTAGAATTTCTGCAGAGCGGTAGAGAACTGGGTCTGTCCGTTAGTATGCTAAGAGTCCAGGTATCTGCCTTAGGGGCCCTTTATGGTTATGTGGCAGGAGATAGGTGGGTCTCTCGGTTCATCACAGCTTGTGAACGAAGCAACCCGGTTCACATTTTTTGGGTTCCTCCCTGGGATCTAAATTTAGTTCTGGATGCCCTAATAAGTTCCCCATTTCAGCCATTAGAGTTGATTCCCCTGAACTACATATCATTAAAGACAGCCCTTTTTGTAGCATTGACATCAGACAGAAGAGTTAGTGATATCCAAGCTCTTTCCATAGATCCACCCTTCCTGTTAGTATCTCAAGACAAGATTATACTGAAACCAGATCCATTATACCTTCCTAAGGTGACAGCTAAGTTTCACAGGTCTCATGAGATCATTCTTCCCTCCTTGTTTATTAATCCTTCCACTCCAGAAGAAGAGAGATTTCACACCCTAGACGTGAGTAGGGCGGTCCTGAAATATAAAGATAGATCTAGGGCCTGGAGATAGAGTAGGGCTCTGTTTTTTATCCTTCCAGGGCCACAGAAAGGGGTACGGGGTCACAGAGGGCACCTTATCTCATTGGATCAGGGATGCAATCTTTCTGGCATACTCAACGAAAGGTGAAAATTCTCCGGAGGGTATAAAGGCACACTCAGCGTGAGCGGTGGCATCCTCTTGGGCTGAGAGGGTGGACATCCCAATTGAGCTTATATGTAAGGCCACAATGTGGTCATCACAGTCCACCTTTTATAACCACTACAGGCTGGATCCTTCATCTTCTTCGGAATTTGCTTTGGGAGAGCTGTCTTCAGCACGGTGGTCCCTCCTAGGTGATGGTTCTCTGAAAATCTCTCATGTGGGTGCTGTTGTGGCGAAGAGTAAAAAGTCAGATAACTTACCAGTAATGCTCTTTTATTGAGTCCACGACAGCGCCTACTCACTACCCTCCCTAAGTTAAATCTAAACAGATCATGTATTGTGGTTCCTCTGGTACTCTGAAATCCAACTGAGGAGGAGAGACGGACCGCCCCTTTTATTTCTGTAGGTTTCCAGGTCCTATGGGTGGATCCCTCTCTCATGTGGGTGCTGTCGTGGACTCAATAAAAGAGCATTACCGGTAAGTAATCAGGCTTTTTTTGTTGCTAATACTTTGCTCCTTCCACACTATCTGAGCAACATAACTGGGAGAAAGCGAGGCCATGTTGGAAGGGGAATTATGCTTGGTGTACAAGGGGTAGGTGGTGATGTTTGTGAAAACACTAGTGAACCAAAGTCACGTCCTATGCAAAGACAACTGACAACTTATGCCACTGGACGGGCTATTCCACTACCTTTCTTTGGCAGACACACAGTGGTATACCTTGTTGATTAGACCCAGAAAGAGCATGTGCTCGAGTGGATTTCAAGCACAGCTTCAAGTGGCCTCTCCTCCTCTTCCTCAACCTTAACATCACACCCAGTTCAGTGCACAGAGGTGGCACCCAAATTCCCCTTGCTTCCCCCTGCGTCCCAACTCTCCAACCGTACAACTGCCTGTATGGATCCACAGATGGGTGAGTCTGAAAAACTGTGCACATTCTATTCCATAGTCATCGGAAGTGTACTCAAAAGCTTTGCAGAGTCAAGAGGAGGAAATCTACACCGATGCCCAATTTTTTTTTATATTGGATCTGGGGCAGGACAAAGTAGGGTCCGCACATCATCCTGACTCTCATCATCAGACATTAACCCCGGAGGGGTGGGAGTGATCCTGATGAGACTTGGATATCTGAGGCTCACGCGGACTGTACTGTGCTGTCAGGGCATCTTCTAAGGAGGAAGACGAGGAGGTTACGTATGTCGCAGACACGTAGTGATGCAGCCATGACGAGCAATGCATCCTCTGCCACAACTGTGCCTGTGACCAGCAGCATCTGCGGGTTTGCAGCTCGCAGGGGTGGCAAGTAGTGATGAGCGAATATACTCGTTACTCGAGATTTCTCGAGCATGCTCGGGGGTCCTCAGAGTATTTTTTAGTTTTCCTTGCCGCAGCTGGATAATTTACAGCTATTAGCCAGCATAAGTACATGTGGGGGTTGTCTGGTTGCTAGGGAATCCCCACATGTACTTAAGCTGGCTATCAGACATAAATCATTCAGCTGCGGCAAGAAAAACTAAAACTCCGAGCACTAAAAAATACTCGGAGGACCCCCGAGCATGCTCGAGAAATCTCGAGTAACGAGTATATTCGCTCATCACTAGTGTCAAGGGTTTCCCAGCCTGGGCCTATTTTGACACTGCAAAGAATGAGCCAACTCACGTAATCTGCCGACTTTGCAAAAAAACAAAACAAAACCTGAGTCGAGGTAAATAGTGCAATAATTTGACTACTACATGTATGAACCTTCACATGCACAATCAACATGTGTTACTATGGAAATCTCACTGCGCAAAAATGCGGACCTCAACAACCATCAGCCTCCTTATCAATCACATCTGCTGCTTCTTCCTCCTCCTCCTCTGTTACTGTGTCAACTATTGAGGTGCAGGTCTTTGACCACTGAACCTAGGGTACTTGACCTGCTCCAGTCACACTCACTGAGAGCCTGCCGTCAGCTGTAATTGAAGCAAACATGTCTGCTAATTTTGACCAATCTGAGAGAACGAGCACACCACAACTTTCTCAAACCACCATAACATCTCCGCCTGCACCTCTGTCACAGTCCAGCAGTTTGTCCGGTTCACCTTACTCTGCTCTCTCAGCACTTCAGCCAGCCCAAGGTTCCACAGTTGTGGTCACATAAAATATTGTTTCCTCCTACGCATGACAAAGCTAAGAGGTTGAACTCCACCATCTCCAATCTGTTGGCCAAAGAAAAGCTGCCTTTCCGCCTGGTAAATACACAAGAAAGCTGATGGCCGTCACAGTCCCCCAGTACCAATTGCCCAGTCGCCATTACTTTTCTAAGAAAGATGTGCCTGCTCTACACCAGCATGTTGCAGACAATATCACCCGCTCCTTGACTAAATCTGTCTGCCACGGTGCATTTTACCACAGACACTTGGACGAGTAAGCATGGCCAAGGGCTTTACACCTCGTTGACTGGGCACTTTGTGACTCTGGTGGCTGTGGGGGCAGGTGCTGCTTCACAAGTCTTGGAATCCCCAAGGCTTGCAGGACAATCCTCTACATTTAACACTTCCTCCGCTACTTCTGGCTCCTCCTCTAGGGCCTTCACCTGCGCCCTCTACCTCTGCCTTAATGAGACACGCGTTCCAACAGTGCAGAGCGAATTCCCTCCACCTCCATACTGTGCAGTCAGTGCGAACCACAATCATGCAGTATTAAAATGAATATGCCTTGGACATCGCAGTCATACAGCTGAAGAGTTGTGGACAGCTCTCCAGGCTGAGTTGGATCAATGGCTGCCCCTACTGAACCCGCATCCAGGGATGGCCGTGTCCGATAACTGTGTGAACCTGGTGGTGGCACTACAGTGAGTCAAGCTCACATATGTGCCTTGTTAGGCTCATGTCTTCAACCTGGTTGTACATAATTTTCTCCGCCTCTATCCTGACCTGGGTGAGCTGCTCCAGAAAGCACGTAAGCTGGGTGCTCATTTCCGATGTTCGCACCCCTCAGGTCGTCGACTTGCATCAATACAGTGGTCTTTTTCCATGCCAATTAACAGGTTGATATGCGATGTGCTGACACGGTGGAATTCAACTCTGCTCATGTTGCAGCGACTGTGGCAGCAGCAACAAGCCCTGACACAGTATGTCATGTTGTATAGCCTGGGCCAACGCAGTACGGATATGGTGCATATTACGTTTACAGAGTAGGCACAGATTAAGCACCTCTGCACCCTTCTGCACAGATTCGAAATGGCTACTAAGATGGTTAGCGCTGACGACGCCATCATCAGCATCACTATCCCAGTCATCTATATGCTGGACCTGACTTTGAATAGCCTGCGGGAGGAGAAGGTGGTCCCAGAAGAAGAGGAAGGAAGCAGAGGAGGATACAGAAGGGATAATATTGACTCTAAGTTCCAGACTGTCATCACACAGGCAGGTGCCAAGAGAGGGTGGATTACTACGATTAGGGGGGCTGGTGATAGCAGACAAACTGTTGCTTCCTTTGTATGCTCTGAGTTCTTGCAGTAATAAGGCATTTTACGATGATGTCGCTGGGATCTGACAGAGGTACAAAGCCTTCAAGTATAAGTGGCCAGTGAATAATTAACTTTGAAAGATTTAAAAAATCTCCGTAAAACAAAATTTGTAACAAAACATGAAGATCTTCAGAGTATATATCACTTTTCCACATCCCTGGTGCCGATGGTAGGTGCCTGGAGTTTTAATGTGTACGTCTGCATTTACCGGCGAACCTTGGAACAGGAGGTCAGTGTTAACAATTTTATGCAATCATCTCTTGGATGGTGTTTTGCAAAATTCAACTAGACACTTAGTGGACCTAAGTCAGTTGAAACTGTCATCTTCCATTCCAGCGGAAATGTTCGTTTTATCCATTTGATTCCAGGCAGCCGAAATCTAACAACTTTATATTTGGACCTGTTGATGACAGCTGCAATTTATCAAACATGTTTGCAATAAATAGCTTGTGGATGTGATGCCCACTCAGCAAACTCATTTCTTTCTGCAGTTTCTGTTGCAAGAGGACTCACACACCTGCCCTTGTATCATTGTTACTACTGTTCATGTCATATGACCTAAAGTTCATTTTATCCAAACGCTGCCAATCCTGCAGAACTTCAAATACAACCTTAGCTTGTGCTGCTCCTGTGCGGTTAGATATCTCTGGGACCAACAACAACTTCTCTGTTCCCACTCCTGACACTGGTACTGCCAGTTGCTCAGCAGTTTCATTGCGGATATGGCTTGCCTTTTTCCGTCACTGTGTACAGTCAGTGGACCCCTGCTATTAAAGAAAACGTTCATAGTATTTTCTTCAATCTCTTGTTGCCAGCGACGAGCCTGTCTGATAGATTCCTTATTCCATGTGAGACTGTCTAGATCATCGCCAAGAAGCAACAGAGAAGCAACAGCAAGCAGGTAAGTCACTTTTCTATCACTGGTATTAGTTCCTGTCTAGAGTGTAACGAATGGAAACGGAGGCACAGAAGTTGAAGTTCACATTCGTTTTTATTAGGATTTAACGTGGAACATCAGGACCACGGTCCGGGGGGCTCCGAAGGGGGCGTGACTACGTGAGCTCCAGACACCTGTGGTAAGTTTCCTCGAACAGGGTCAGAATGGAATGCCTGGGGGACACAGGTGCTACCTCCAGTTAGACCCTGAACTCGAAGCAGCAGTCCCAGCGGGACAAACGGACAAACAGGGTTAGTGGGAGACGTGGAGCTAACCAAGTGATACCGGGTGCACGCGGCGGTCCGGTTCCAAAGATGCTGTGCGAGAAGGACCTTCGTGACGTCACGGTCATGTGACCGCGACGTCATCTCAGGCCCTGCTCGCACAGCAACCCTGCGACCGGACGGCCGCGTGCAGCGCGAGAGGTGAGTATATCATTATTTTTTTATTTTATTTCTTTTTTTTTTACACTAATATGGTTCCCAGGGCCTGGAGGAGAGTCTCCTCTCCTCCACCCCGGGTACCATCTGCACATTATCCGCTTACTTCCCGTATCGTGGGCACAGCCCCATGCGGGAAGTAAGCGGATCAATGCATTCCTATGTGTGCAGAATCACAGCGATTCTGCACAAAAGAAGACATGCTGTGGAATGTAAACCGCTGTGGAATGTAAACCGCTGCGTTTCTGCACAGTTTTTCCCGCAGCATGTGCACAGCGGATTGTGGTTTCCATAGAGTTTACATGTAAATGTAGACGCAATGGAAACTGCTGCGGACCTGCAGCTGCAGAAACGCTGTGGTTCCGCAGTAAAACCCGCAAAGTGTGAACATGGCCTAATTCTCTCATAAATCTTCTTTCCTCATGGTCTTCCTGAAGTTATAGAAGTTTCATGGCATCAGCATGAATGACATAAAACAAATCATGTTTATTAACAAATACTTTCTCCTTGGATACTTGTGTTTTGATTTGTCATTTAGCATTCTTCTTGAGACTCTTCTATTGACCATACTCTTCACCTTACTGACCATGTGATATTGTTGCCTTGTGGGGATTCTCGCTTTTTCCCAGAACCAAAGTACTTGGTTGGCTGCAACGGTAACACTACATGTTGGCTGCGAAAAATAAAACCTGGCCAACATCTGCCAATTCGACAGCAGTTTAGAACCAACCGGTAATACTGCCTGCTGTCCCTCCAATTAACAACATTCCTCAAACACTGCAATTTGAAGACTCACATTTTTCTGACAACAGTGACTAAACCTGCGAGAGTCCTAAATTACAAACATAAAACCATGTTTCATTAAAGTTTGATACTTTGCTGCTAGCGATGAGCGAATCCTTGCGTATTCAGCTGTGCATTTTCTATTTCACCATTAGGCTACTTTCACACTTGTGTCGTGCACTGCACGTCGCAATGCGTCGTTGTGGATAAAAAACGCATCCTGCAAAATTGCTTGCAGGATGCGTTTTTTCACCATAGACTAACATTAGCGACGCATTGCCACACGTCGCAACCATCATGCGACGGTTGCGTCGTGTTGCGTCGGACTGTCGGCACCAAAAAACGTTGCATGTAACGTTTTTTGGTGCGTCGTGTCCGCCAACTCCTCCCCCTCCTATCCGCACCTCACAATGGGGCAGCGGATGCGTTGAAAAACAGCATCTGCTGCCCCCATTGTGCGGCACTTTCACTGCTTGCGTCGGTACGTCGCAACGATGCAATTCGTCGTGCGTCGTACGACGCTAGTGTGAAAGTAGCCTTATAAACCTTAGATAATGACTGAGGGAGGGGCTACACTCACAAAGTTTGCTGATTGATGCCCTGCACCCAGCCTTTCAACAATCTTTATTGTCCTGGATGGAAGCCATGACAGTGAATGCTACTGTGCATGCTCGCCCTCATCTCCATTCACTTCCAGTGCGGGCTGGACAGCGGCTGAAACTGAATACACAGGAATTCATTTGCTCATCACTACCCTAGTTGCTGCAAATCACCCTAATATCACACGTTAACATTTGCAAATTACTATTATAAATTAAAGTAAGTGAATTTCGAGCAAACATAATTAGACAGTAAAAGACAAAATGGGAGTGGTGTAGGCTGCTGCGTAATTATTTAGCAATTAGACTTGCCTAAAACAGTGAATTATACTGAATGTTGTCTGTTATCTGGCTAGCTTACTTTGAAACAAGAAATGTAAACTAGCATTAACAATATTAAATATTCTTTACAAATAAGTAAATTGGAGAGAGTTTGAAGAAGTGGGGTCCTTATTGCTGCTGTATATTAAAACGGCCCAAATCCCATTTTAATGGCTATTAAGTGTTCAAGGGCTGATATTGAGCCACCTTTTAAACACAACCAAAAGATATTATTTTTTAAAGTATATCACAGATCAATATGTGTAATAATTATAGGTGGTGAGACTTTGAACAAAACTAAATTTCATTTTTTTAGAATCAGATGTGTATATGCTGTACGTTCACTTTGAGTTTTCCAATAACCATAGTAAAAATATATACAGGAAGTACACACGGCACTCAAGGCTCCTTGGTGGTGCACAAGTCAGGTTTCCAACCCATCAGTAAATAGCAACAAATCACTTGGCACTCAAAAATTCTTATGCAAGTTGAAGATGAACATTTCATTTATTTTGTGCATCCAGTTCAATGGTTGAAACGTTTTCGGTCTAATCACAAGACCTTCATCAGAAACATCTTTGAAATACTGAAATATATACAAAATAACATAAAGATTTTTTACAAAAAAGAGTAACATGATGCACATTAAATATATACAAAATCGTGATAAATTCTGTTTGAGATAAAATATATCACATGTTATATGGAAAGTGACAGCTGTGGCGGTCTGAACAAATCCGGACTGGTGCTCCGTGAGTCATGGACCTCGAAAGAGGAAGCTAAAAGCTGTGAACGTGTATTAGGAAAATATTAGATATAGTATTGATATCAAGCGCTATAGAAGGACTGTCGGTAGAGAATGCAGCCTAACTGTCCCAAAGGATACAGAGTACAAGGTGATTTTCCAGGGTGTTGGATCATAGTGCTAGACGCGAGAGTGCAGGGTGACAACCTACAATAGAAACATGACAACATGAATAAAGCATCGCTACTGTTAATCCCAGACAATCATAGCACAAAGACGTATAGGCATATGACCACAAACATTATAGAAAAAAACACCATATGCGTAACCACCAGGCAGAGGGATGTCATAAAACAATGCAGTGCCCATAAATAAAATCATGTGCCAAATATGGCACTATACTGTACCTGGAAGCCAAATAGCAAGATATGTGGGCCCAAAAGGCCTGCACAATACTGTACCCGAGAGATCGCACCTGGGAAGTCTGGAGAGGGGGGAGGAAGGTTTATTTTATTTTATAAAGGCCACAAGAGTCAGTAAGTGGATGTGATGTACCCCAATTACCTCTATAGTCCTGGAGGAGCTTGAAATGAGGCGCCGTAGCAAAGCGAAACAATTGCAGGGGAAGTGGCGCTGGGGAGACAAATACACAAAGAGTTGGCGTCCTGAGTAACCCGTTGTAAGGCTGCAGGCTACTATGCGGATAGCATCTACTGTACCTGGTATCTCTAAGTGCGTGGTGCTGAGCTGCTGGGGATGTAGTTGATCCCGGGTGCCGCTGGGAAACAGTGGTACTTCCGGGTATAAATGCGCACTTGAGGCAGGTCTCGTGATGACAGTTACCGTATACACTCGAGTATAAGCCAAGATTTTCAGCCCATTTTTTAGGCTGAAAGTGCCCCTCTCTGCTTATACTCGAGTCATTGTCCCAGGGGGTCGGAGGGGGAGCGGCAACTGTCACATCATACTCACCTGCTCCCGGCGCATCTCTGCATGTCCCTGCTTCTCCGATGGTCTACGGGCACCGGCAGCTCTTCCTGTGTTCAGCAGTCACGTGGTACCCCTCAATAAAGTAATGAATATGGATGTGACTCCACTCCCATAGGGGTGGAGCGCATATTCATTACTTTAATGAGCGGTACGATGTGACCACTGAATACAAGAACAAGCTGCCAGCGTCCGAGACCATCGCATCGGAGAAGCAGGGACCGCGTCGGGAGGGTGAGTACATGGGGGAGGGTGAGCCATGCGATTTTCACCTGTCCCCGTTCCACCGCCGCGCTGTGTCTTCCGCGTCCTCTGGCTGTGATGTTCAGGTCAGAGGGTGCGATGACGTTTTTAGTGTGCGCACTCACATGGCCATATTGATGGAAAAATAAAAAAGTTATGGCTCTGGGAAAGAGGGGAGCAAAAAATGAAAACACAAAACGAAAAAAAGCTCCTGGGGTTAAGGGGTTAAGTGACACCGCAACCATTCAAACCAGATGGTGGGTGGTATATATGTATCACCATGGTTCAGAGGGACAAAAGTGTCACCATCTTTGTTGATATTAGGGATGAACACTATTAATAAGAGGGGAGGTGCATTAAAGATTATAGTATGTAATGATGAAGTCCTCTGGAGCAGGCATTCCCATCCATGGTAGGGTGTAAAAGGCACCAACAAATAGAAGATAAGTGTAAATAAATGGTTGTCATAGCTACCTACAATTAGCTGTCCAGGGATAACCCTCAAAACTGTAGGAGAAATTAGTCCAAAGAAAAATCATCAATGGAAATTCCTATAATAGTTTTCCTATATCTAAGAACATTGATGGTAAAAAAGAAAAGGAACAGCACACTTTCTACTTATCTTCGGGTGCAGGCCCCCAGGATAATAGTCCATATATCCAAGCTGGTCAATATACAGAAAAAACGAGGCAGCACTCCATCTTTGCAATGTTAGACGTGCAGGATTTTAATCAACCCACTGGTTTGGGCGACGTTTCGGCTCAGACTGAGCCTTTCTCAAGCTTGAGAAAGGCTCAGTCTGAGCCGAAACGTCGCCCAAACCAGTGGGTTGATTAAAATCCTGCACGTCTAACATTGCAAAGATGGAGTGCTGCCTCGTTTTTTCTGTATAAGAACATTGATGGTTACAAAGAGCCATTCTCAAAAAAATCAGACTGTTCCCATATGACCCCAAAGTCCTGTTTCTTTAGAAGAAGCTCAGCTGTTAGTTGAATCCCTGTCACGAAACCAACTCAGTTAAGTACAATGGACAACAAAACGAACACCAAAAACGGGGATGGAAATGGGGAGAGGAAGGCCCTACCGATAGGGAATAAATGATGGGACATCTCCTGAGCTCCAACCTGAGCCTGTCCCTGCACTCCCCTGCCACCGTCCTTCAACTTGTCCCTCGCTGTCACCTCACACTGCTCTGGCTAGTGCATTGGCACAGGGGGGTGGTGACAAACACAAGACAGGCAAGGTATAAACACATCACAAGGCTTCCAATCTGCTGCTGCAAACTCCACTCAGAAGGACAGAACCAGGAACTCAAATAGCTGATACACGCTGACTCCAGAGAGCTCATCGGCTGTTTTCCAGAGAAACTCTATCATCAACAGTTAGCTGATGCATCAGGTGACTATTTAAAAGATGGAAGATGGTGGGAGTGGTCATCACCCACATCAGCTGAACTAGAAACTCAGCAACTGCAGCATGCTGCCAGCAAAGGAAACTGACATTAATCCCTGCTGGACTGGAAGGAAGAAAATTTGCATTTAAATTATAGTGGAACCATAACTGCCCAAATCCAAAAATGGATCGTGACAATCCCCTAGGGCTCATTGACTCCATCCAATATATCCAGCAAGTCTCCATCTGTAATATTCTTCTATTTTGTTTTACTACCTCAATTACATGAGACAGCAAAGAGTTTACATCACCATGCTTGGAGTTGATGTGTCAAGCGATTGATGTATCTCTGCCATATCTAACGTCCCTAAGGTGTTCACTGATACGTACACGTAGTTCTCTTTTATTTTTCCCTATGTAATCCATTAGGCACATGCATGTGTGGAGATACACCACCCCGATGTCCTATAATTGGCAAAGTTTTTTATCCTATATATACAACTAGTAGCAGCGCTCTTGAAATTCTATGATGGACACATGTACCGGCAAAAAGTACAGTAGCCGCACTTAGGGTATGTGCACATGTTGCAGATTTCCCTGTGGAATTTTCTGTGCATAATCTTCCTCTCTTGGCAGAAAACGCACTGGAAAATCCATGCAGATTTGATGCGTTTTTGATGCGGATTTTCATGCGTTTTTTTTTTCATGTAGATTTGTATGCGATTTTGTAAGCTAAATAAAGATATATTATTTAACAAAAAAAATAATTGTGATGTCATTTCCTTGTCCAACCTCTTATTTTACATATTCCATTAAAGAATAATGTTCACACACATGGATAGATATATCTATAGATAGATAGATCTGTAGATTGATCTATAGACACAAAGCACACACACAAAATCTGCTTTAGGCCGAGGTCACACTTGCGACAAACTCGCACGAGTCTCGCATCTCAATACCCGGCACTGCCGCTGTCACTCGGACCGGGAGCGTTCAGCTGCATAGAAATACATGCAGCTGCACACTCTGGTCCTGAGTGCCAGCGGCAGTGCCGGGTATTGAGGAGCGAGGCTCTTGCGAGTTTCTCGCAAGTGTGACCCTGGCCTTAAACACAATTTCTGTCTAAATTTAAAAAAAAATGTAAATGGAGTGGGCTCCCACATAATTTTCTGCGCCAGAGAGGGAAAGCCAGCCAATGTTTATAGTCTGTGAAGGGGTAATACCCATGGATCGTCCCAGGCTATGAATATCAGTCCGCAGCTGTATATTAAGCCTTTACTGGCAATTATAATAGGGGGACCCCCCAAAAATGAGGGGTCCTCCTATAATTAATAGCCAGAAAAGGCTATGCAGACAGCTGTGGACTGATATTCATAGCCTAGGAAGGGGCCATGGATATTGTCTCACAACCAGCTACAAACCCCAGCTCACAGCTGCCCCAGAAATGGCACATCTCTAAGATGCGCCAATTCTGGCACTTAGCCTCTCTCTTCCCACTGCCCTGTAGCATTGGCAAATGGGGTAATATTGTGGGGTTAATGTCACCTTGGTATTGTAAGGTGACATCAAGCCTTGCTTAGTAATGGACAGGTGTGTATAAGATACCTATCCATTACTAATCCTATAATAATAATAATCTTTATTTATATAGTGCCAACATATTCCGCAGCTCTTTACAGTTTAATAATTTCAAACATAACAGTCATAAGTAACAATGTTAACAATACAATAATTAAAGCAAAATAAGACGACCCTGCTTGTGAGAGCTTACAATTTACAATGAGGTGGGGGAGATACAAAGTACAGGTGTGTATTTACAATGATGTATTTACAATGACGGTCCAGCCATCTTCAGAGTGTGGGTGATAGATGGAGATAGTGAATGGGCTACACACACACACACACACACACACACACACACACACACACATAAAATGACTTTGATTAGTGAACGTGATAGGCCGCTCTGAACAAATGTGTTTTGAGGGAGCGCCTAAAACTATGCAAATTGTGGATGGTCCTAATATCTTGGAATAGAGCATTCCAGAGGATTGGCACAGCATGGGAGAAGTCTTGGTGTTGGGAGTGGGAGGTATGGATTAGAGCAGAGGTTAGTCGAAAGTCGTTTGCAGAACGCAGCGGTCGGTTAGGCCGATAGACAGAAATGAGGGAGGAGATGTAAGGGGGTTCTGCACTGTGGAGAACTATGTGGGTGAGAACAAGTACTTTGAATTGTATCCTGTAATGAATTGGTAGCCAGTGTAATGACTGGCGAAGAGAGGACACGTCTGAATACCGATTAGCTAGATGGACAACCCTGGCTGCTGCATTAAGGATAGACTGGAGAGGGGAAAGTCGAGTGAGGGGGAGGGCAATAGAGAATTGCAGTAGTCCAGGCGGGAGTAGATCAGGGTTACATAGAGGGTTTTTGTTGTCTCCATGGTGAGAAAAGGGCGGATTCTAGAGATGTTCTTCAGGTTGTAAGCGGCAAGAGCGGGCAAGAGATTGTATATGGGATGTGAAGGAGAGATCAGAGTCAAATATAACACCCAGACAGCGTGCCTGCTGCCAGGGTGTTATTATGGTGCCACCCACGGAGAGTTAAATGTCAGATTTAGGGAGGTTAGTAGACGGCGGGAGCAGAAGAACTTCAGTTTTGGAGAAGTTGAGTTTCAGATAGAGTGCGGACATGATGTTGGAGACTGCGGACAGACAGTCACTGGCGTTCTGTAGTACAACAGGTGTAAGGTCAGGGGATGACGTGTATAGTTGTGTGTCATCAGCGTAAAGATGGTACTGAAAGCCAAATCTGCTGATGGACTGTCCAATTGGGGCCATGCAGAGAGAGAAGAGAAGGGGCCAAGGACTGAGCCCTGAGGTACCCCAACAGCGAGAGGAAGAGGTGATGAAGTGGAGCCAGCAAACAAAACACTGAAGGAGCGGTCAGAAAGGTAGGAAGAGAACCAGGAGAGAGCAGTGTCCTTATTGCCTAGTGACTGGAGCCTAGAGAGTAAAGGTACCTTCACACGAAGCGACGCTGCAGCGATAGCGACAACGATGTCGATCGCTGCAGCGTCGCTGTTTGGTCGCTGGAGAGCTGTCACACAGACCGCTCTCCAGCGATCAACTATGCCGAGGTCCCCTGGTAACCAGGGTAAACATCGGGTAACTAAGCGCAGGGCCGCGCTTAGTAACCCGATGTTTACCCTGGTTACCAGCGTAAAATCTAAAAAAAACAAACAGCACATACTTACATTCACGTCCCCCTGCGTCCACTTCCTGACTGACTGAGCGCCGTACAGTGAGAGCAGAGCGGTGACGTCACCGCTGTGCTGCTTTCACTTTCACTTTGCGGCGCTGAGTCAGAGGAGGAAGCAGACTGCAGGGGACGCAATGTGAGTATGTGCTGTTTGTTTTTTTTACATTTTACGCTAGTAACCAGGGTAAACATCGGGTAACTAAGCGCGGCCCTGCGCTTAGTAACCCGATGTTTACCCTGGTTACCAGTGTAAAATATCGCTGGTATCGTTGCTTTTGCTTTCAAACACAACGATACACAGCGATCGGACGACCAAATAAAGTTCTGGACTTTATTCAGCGACCAGCGACATCACAGCAGGATCCTGATCGCTGCTGCGTGTCAAACGAAACGATATCGCTAGCGAGGACGCTGCAACGTCACGGATTGCTAGCGATATCGTTATAATGTCGTTTCGTGTGAAGGTACCTTAAGAGAGGGTGGTCAACAGTGTTGAAAGCTGCAGAAAGGTTGTTACTAGAGATGAGCCACCTACCCTAGTGTTCAGGTTCGGTTTGGTTCGTCGAACAGGGACGTGTTCGACGAACACCGTCGAACCCCATTGAAACCAATGGCAAGCAAACACAAACACATACAAACACATGGAAAACACATAGAAAACACCTTAAAAGGTGTCCAAAAGCTGACAAACTGCTCAGAATACACAACAAACACATGGAAAAGTCACAACTACATATAGTCATGCGAAAAGAAAAGAGGTGGAGGAGTAAAAGGAGGAGGAGACACAGATATAGGCATTTCATGCCCTTCTAAAATCAAGAAAGGCTGGAGTAGAAATCTAAACTCACTCTACCAACACCCAGACGTCTTGACAAAAAAAATTAAAAAAGAAATATTTTTAGGTAAAATTGTGGCAGGTCCATTCAGAACACTTTCCTTAGAAGACGTAGTAGTACCCCTGTTGGGAGTTGTGCCAAAAAATGAACCCAATACATTCAGACTAATCCACCATTTGTCATATCAAATTGGCAGGTCAGTAAACGACAACATCGACGCGGAACCAAGTACAGTACTATGTACTGTACCTCCTTTGACGAGGCAATCAGGTGGGTCAAGAAGTTGGTAAGGGGCACCCTAATGGCCAAAACAGACATTGAGTGGGCTTTCCGGTTACTACCTGTGCCTCCGAATAGTGTCCTCCCATTGGGCTGTTTCTGTGAAGGAGCATACTACATAGATCGCTGTTTGCCCATGGGGTGCTCCATATCCTGCTCACTATTTGAGGCGTTTAGTTGCGTCCTCGAATGTGTCATCATGGCGGCATGTAAGGCGGCACATATTATCTATTACCTCGATGACTTCTTATTAGGGTTGAGCGACTTTTACTTTTTTGGGGTCGAGTCGGGTTTTGCGAAACCCGACTTTGTCAAAAATCGAGTCGAGTGAAATCGGCCGATCTTCTTGAAAAGTCGGGGTCGTTGTTCGGCTGAAACACGAAACCCAATGCAAGTCAATGGGGAAGCATAGTCGGCAGTGAGTGGAGGCCAGGAAAACACCTACAGTGCCCATTTTAATGCCAAAAACATCAATTCTTGTTACTTAAGCTTGTCAATCTTAATTTACCTTACAATAATAGGTAGCCATTGAAAATTGGGGGGTCATTTGGCTAAAGTTGTGGGGGGTAGGGCTGGTTCAAGTTTTTAGTGGGCCCAGGAAACGTGGACTACGTCACGGCGGTGGAGCAGTTAGAGGCAAGTATTGCAACGTTGCAAGTGCTGTGATCCTGAGCAAGCAGGGGGTCCCACTCATTTGCATTGGCACTGGCACAGGGCCCCTCACATTACGGCGGTGTGTTTGCGTGGCGGGGGTGCCTCCCTCCGGCAGTGACACTTTTGCGTACTACGAGGGACCCTGTGCCAGTGACGTCGCCAACGAGTATGCCCCCTCCACCTGATGAAGGAACCTGCACTTTCACCTGCACCTTCCTCTTTGTCCCCGTGTAAGGTGGTATAGTATGCGGGAACAGGAACCAGACTTTCAGCAGGGTCAGATTCTGGCTGTGTAGAGTGCAAGGGGAATGTAGTGGTATGGGTCAATGTACCAGCGGGCTAATCTAGCAGTAGCTGGGCAATGGGCAGGATGAGGCGGAAACACAGATCTAGGCCCAAATAATAAAGTGGCCTAAATGCAGTTCAAAATTGGTAACAGGACTAACCAGGCGGCATTGCTTTGCTCAGTGGAGGACAACTGTAATGAGAGGCTGACACAGTGAGTAGGGCCAAATAAGTAACTAGGCTAAATGCAGTTCTAAATTTCTAACAGTAGGAAACAGGCGGCACTGCTTTGTTCAGTGGAGGAGAACACCAAGCAGCGGCAGACACCGTTACTAGGCCCCAACCCAAGAAGTAGGGCAACTGCAGTGTTACATTTAAAAATATTTAATGAGAGCCTGAAGGTTGAAGCTCAGACAAGGAAACCTGGAGGAGAACACCAAGGAGGAGGAGAACACCAAGGAGCGGCAGACACCGTTACTAGGCCCCAACCCAAGTAGTAGGGCAACAAAAGCGTTACAGTTAAAAATACTTAATGAGAGCCTGAAGGTTGAAGCTCAGACAAGGAAACCTGGAGGAGAACACCAAGGAGGAGGAGAACACCAAGGAGTGGCAGACACCGTTTCTAGGCCCCAACCAAAGTAGTAGGGCAACAAAAGTGTTACAGTTAAAAAAAACTTAATGAGAACCTGAAGGTTGAAGCTCAGACAAGGAAACCTGGAGGAGAACACCAAGGAGCGGCAGACACCGTTACTAGGCCCCAACCCAAGTAGTAGGGCAACAAAAGTGTTACAGTTAAAAATACTTAATGAGAGCCTGAAGGTTGAAGCTCAGCTTTTTCAGTGGAGGACAGCGTGATTTAGTGGCGCAGACAGACAAAGGTAGTATGTGTTAACTAAAAAAGTTGGCTCTATGCAGTATTAAATTGGTTACAGCGGTACACAGGCAGCATTGGTGTGGTCATTGGAGGACAATTGGAAGGAGGGACCGCAGACAGACTTCCTAGGCCTAAAATAATAAAATAGGCTCTATGCAGCTTCCATTAGGTGGCAGGGGTACACAGGCAGCATTGGTGTGGTCAGTGGAGGACAATTGGAAGGAGGGACCGCAGACAGACTTCCTAGGCCTAAAATAATAAAATAGGCTCTATGCAGCTTCCATTAGGTGGCAGGGGTAAACAGGCAGCATTGGTGTGGTCAGCGGAGGACAATTGGAAGGAGGGACCGCAGACAGACTTCCTAGGCCTAAAATAATAAAATAGGCTATATGCAGCTTCCATTAGGTGGCAGGGGTACACAGGCATCATTGGTGTGGTCAGCGGAGGACAATTGGAAGGAGGGACCGCAGACAGACTTCCTAGGCCTAAAATAATAAAATAGGCTATATGCAGCTTCCATTAGGTGGCAGGGGTACACAGGCAGCATTGGTGTGGTCAGCGGAGGACAATTCGAAGGAGGGACCGCAGACAGACTTCCTAGGCCTAAAATAATAAAATAGGCTATATGCAGCTTCCATTAGGTGGCAGGGGTACACAGGCAGCATTGGTGTGGTCAGCGGAGGACAATTGGAAGGAGGGACCGCAGACAAACTTCCTAGGCCTAAAATAATAAAATAGGCTCTATGCAGCTTTAATTTGGCTACAGGGGTACACAGGCAGCATTGGTGTGGTCAGTGGAGGACAATTGGAAGGAGGGACCGCAGACAGACTTTCTAGGTCCAAAATATTAACATAGGCTCTATGCATCTTTAATTTGGCTACAGGGGTACACAGGCAGCATTGGTGTGGTCAGTGGAGGACACTTTCTGGCAAATCAACGTCACTTGTCTCCCTCAAAAACCCTGAACCCGGCCTTGCACCGCCAGCAGTTTCTATTGCCCCCTGAGAAGCTTCCTCATCCAAAAAATAGTCATTCCCATCATCCTCCTCGTCCTCCTCCTCTTCGCCTGCCACCTCGTCCTGTAGACTTCCCTGAGCAGACAATGGCTGACAGTCATCAAGGCTTCCCTCCTCCTTGGCTGCAGACGCCTGTTCCTTTATGTGCGTCAAACTTTGCATCAGCAGACGCATTAAGGGGATGCTCATGCTTATTACGGCGTTGTCTGCACTAACCAGCCGTGTGCATTCCTCAAAACACTGAAGGACTTGACACAGGTCTTGGAGCTTCGACCACTGCACAGCTGACAACTCCATGTCTGCCATCCAACTGCCTGCCCGTGTATGTGTATCCTCCCACAAATACATAACAGCACGCCTCTGTTCACACAGTCTATGAAGCATGTGCAGTGTGGAGTTCCACCTTGTTGCAACGTCGATGATTAGGCGATGCTGGGGAAGGTTCAAAGACCGCTGATGGTTCTGCATACGGCTGGAGTGTACGGGCGAACGGCGGATGTGAGATCAAAGTCTGCGCACTTTCAGCAGCAGGTCGGGTAACCCCGCATGACTTTTCAGGAAGCACTGCACCACCAGGTTTAAGGTGTGAGCCAGGCAAGGAATGTGTTTCAGTTGTGAAAGGGCTATGGCAGCCATAAAATTCCTTCCGCTATCACTCACTACCTTGCCTGCCTTAAGATGTACAGTGCCCAGCCATGACCGAGTTTCTTGCTGCAAGAACTCGGACAGAACTTCCGCGGTGTGTCTGTTGTCGCCCAAACACTTAATTGCCAATACAGCCTGCTGACGCTTGCTACTAGCTGTTCCATAATTGGACACCTCGTGTGCAACAGTGGCAGCTGCGGATGGAGTGGTCGTGCGACTGCGGTCTGTGGACGAGCTCTCGCTTCTGCTGGAGGACAAGGAGGAGGAGGGGGGACGAACGCCTACAGCCAACTGTTTCCTAGACCGTGGGCTAGGCAGAACTGTCCCAATATTACTGTCCCCTGTGGACCCTGCATCCACCACATTAACCCAGTGTGCCATGATGGAGACGTAACACCCCTGGCCATGCCTACTGGTCCATGGATCTGTTGTCAGGTGCACCTTTCTACTCACAGATTGCCTGAGCGCATGGACAATGCGGTCTTTTACATGCTGGTGGAGGGCTGGGATGGCTTTTCTTGAAAAGAAGTGTCGACTGGGTAGCTCGTAGCGTGGTACAGCGTAGTCCATCAGGGCTTTGAAAGCTTCGGTTTCAACTAACCGGTAGGGCATCATCTCTAACGAGATTAGTCTAGCAATGTGGGCATTCAAACCCTGTGTACGCGGATGCGAGGATGAGTACTTCCTTTTCCTAATGAGAGTCTCATGTAGGGTGAGCTGGACTGGAGAGCTGCATACGGTGGAACTAGCGGGGGTGCCGGTGGACATGGGTGACTGAGAGAGGGTTGGTGATGGTATTCTTGCTGTTGCCCTACATACAGTGTTTCCTACCACGAACCTGCTGATTCCCTGACTGTTTTGGCCTTGTGACGAAACCGCCACATTACCTGCAGGTGGTGTGGTAAACGGTGGGCTTACAGTGAGGGAAGGTATGTTGCGTTGCTGATTAGCTTCATTGTGAGAGGGTGCTACAACATTAAGGGACATTTGGTAGTGTGTCCAGGCTTGCAAGTGCATGGTGGTTAAATGTCGATGCATGCAACTTGTATTTACATTTTTAACATTCTGACCTCTGCTGAAGGTCCTGGAGCATTTCTTACAGATGACTTTGCGGTGATCATTGGGATCTTGGTTAAAAAAATTCCAGACTGCACTCTTCCTATCGGATACCTTTTCAGGCATTGCACACTGAGCTACTTTAACCTGATGGCCACGCTGTCCTACAACTGGTTTTGGTTTTGCCACACGTTTTTGGCCAGATACGGGCCTGCCAGATGGAACCTGTTGAGATGTTGATGCCTGCTGCGGCTCCTCCTCCTCCGCTTCAGAGCTACTGCCGCCTGCACCCTGTTCCCCCAATGGCTGCCAATCGGGGTCAACAACTGGGTCATCTATGACCTCCTCTTCTATGTTCTGTGCACCTTCCTCTGGGTCACCGTGTAAGCCGGTGCTATAGCGTTCATGACGGGGCTCCATAGTCTCATCGGGGTCAGATTCTGAGTCAAAGGAACATCATAATAATCATGCTGTGGCTGTGCATCTGTACACTCCATGTCCGATTAATCTTGTAATGGGCATGGCCTGCTAACAATTTCCCTTTCTAACCCAGGCACGGTATGTGTAAAGAGCTCCATGGAGTAACCAGTTGTGTCGCCTGACGCATCCTTCACTGTTGTTCTGGGTGAAGGACACAAGGAAGTGACTTGTTCCTGACCGGGAGCATCCACTGACGACGCACTGCTCTGACATTTGGCACTTTCCGAGGAGGAGGCGAAAGAGCTAGAGGCAGAGTCAGCAATGAAAGCCAATACTTGTTCCTGCTGCTCCGGCTTCAAAAGCGGTTTTCCTACTCCCAGAAAAGGGAGCCTTCGAGGCCTTGTGTAGCCAGACGATGACGCTGGCTCAACAACTCGAGACTTAGGGGCTATATTGCTTTTCCCACGATCACCTGATGCGCCACGACCACCACCACTAACATCATTACCAGCTGGCAATGAATGCCCACGTCCACGACCTCTTCCACCAGACTTCCTCATTTTTGGAAAAATGTAATCAAACTAATACCGTTATGTGGTCCTGTAAAACCAGGTAGAAGGTGTATGTGAACTTGTTGTGAATTTAAATCTCCCTTTTTTTATGTGTGGGAGAATGCAGGGAAAAATCAGGCCCACTGTATTACACAATACACAGTTTGATTAGCAGAAAGAGGCTGGCAGATATGGCACTAACAGGAGTGATGCAGATAAAAACACTGGCAATAGAAATGTCCCTCTTTATGTGTGGGAGAATGCAGGGAAAAATAATGCCCACTGTATTACACAATACACAGTTTGATTAGCAGAAAGAGGCTGGCAGATATGGCAGTAACAGGATTGACGCAGATAAAAACACTGGCAGGCAATAGAAATGTCCCTCTTTATGTGTGGGAGAATGCAGGGAAAAATCAGGCCCACTGTATTACACAACAACACAGTTTGATTAGCAGAAAGTGGCTGGCAGATATGGCACTAGCCGGACTGACGCAGATGCACACACTGGCAATATAAATGTCCCTCTTTTTTATATGGGAGACAAGGGATTGAATCAGGCCCACTATATCACGGTATAGTTCCTGTGGCACAAAATGACTGACAGATACCACAGACAGCACTCGCACACATGCACAGGTTTGGCAAGATTATTCTCTCTTTATTTTAATTTTTTTGGGGGATATGTGAGACAAGTGATTTAATCTGGCCCACTGTTACACAGTAGGTTTTCTGTGGCAGAAAAAAAAAATAAATGCCACACACAGGACTGGCACTAATGCAGATTTGCCAATCTTAATCTCCGACTTTTATTTTTTTTTCTGGGAGAATTGTGAAGAAATCAGGCCCACTGCTACACAGTAGGTTTTCTGTGGCAGAAAAAAAAGACAGATGCCACACACAGGACTGGCACTAATGCAGATTTGCCAGTCTTAATCTCCCAATTTTTATTTTTTTTTTTTATGGGAGAATTAGGAAGAAATCAGGCACACTGTTATGCAGTAGGTTTTCTGTGGCAGAAAAAAAAAAAAGATGCCACACACAGGACTGGCACTAATGCAGATTTGCCAGTCTTAATCTCCCAATTTTTTTTTTTTTTTGTTTTATGGGAGAATTAGGAACAAATCAGGCACACTGTTATACAGTTGGTTTTCTGTGGCAGAAAAAAAAAAAAAAGATGCCACACACAGGACTGGCACTAATGCAGATCTGCCAGTCTTAATCTCCCAATTTTTTTTTTGTTTGTTTTATGGGAGAATTAGGAACAAATCAGGCACACTGTTATACAGTAGGTTTTCTGTGGCAGAAAAAAAAAGGCACACACAGGACTGGCACTAATGCAGATTTGCCAGTCTTAATCTCCCAATTTTTATTTTTTTTATGGGAGAATTAGGCACACTGTTATACAGTAGGTTTTCTGTGGCAGAAAAAAAAGACAGAAGCCACGCACAGGACTGGCACTAATGCAGATTTGCCAATCTTAATCTCCAACTTTTTTTTTTGTTTTATGGGAGAATTAGGAATAAATCAGGCACACTGTTATACAGTAGGTTTTCTGTGGCAGAAAGTGGCTTGAAGAGATATAACAAAAAAAAAAAAAAAAAAAAGTACTACAATTACTATCTCCCTACAGTAATCTCAGAAAAGTGTGGCAGGCAGCAATAAAAAGGAAACAGAGGGCTGCCGCGCTAAAAACACATGTGAACATATAAACATATATCAGTGCCCACCTTACAATGTCTGCGACCACGCGTGCCTGCACAATCAGGAATGTTGGAGCAGCACTGGTTGGTGTGTGCCCGAGGAAGCTGTTGTTGCAGCTGGCTGAATTGGGTCCACAGAAGGGGAGCGTCCTCCCTTTACACCCCAGCTGACTCCTGGATAGTGACAGTGATAGCCGGCGGTTTGCCTCGGCCGAAGGCGCCGCCGTGAAGTAGCGTGGTGTGTAGGGGGCGTGGTTAAGCGGTGACGCCACCTGTCCATAAAAGACGGACATGTACAGGGGCCAATGACCGACACGTTTCGAGGGAACCGTCCCTATTTTTCTCAAGGGGTGTAAAGGGAGGACGCTCCCCTTCTGTGGACCCAATTCAGCCAGCTGCAACAACAGCTTCCTCGGGCACACACTGTTGTGAATTTGCTTTTTGCTCCCTCTAGTGGTTACTAGTTTTTTGACTCTGGTTTTTCTGTCATTCCTTTTATCCGCACCTGGGTCGTTAGTTAGGGGTGTTGCTATATAAGCTCCCTGGACCTTCAGTTCAATGCCTGGCAACGTAGTTATCAGAGCTAGTCTGCTGTGCTCTTGTCTACTGATCCTGGTTCCAGTTATATCAGCTAAGTCTGCCTTTTGCTTTTTGCTATTTGTTTTGGTTTTGTATTTTTGTCCAGCTTGTTCCAAATCTATATCCTGACCTTTGCTGGAAGCTCTAGGGGGCTGGTGTTCTCCCCCCGGACCGTTAGACGGTTCGGGGGTTCTTGAATTTCCAGTGTGGATTTTGATAGGGTTTTTGTTGACCATATAAGTTACCTTTCTTTATTCTGCTATCAGTAAGCGGGCCTCTCTGTGCTAAACCTGGTTCATTTCTGTGTTTGTCATTTCCTCTTACCTCACCGTCATTATTTGTGGGGGGCTTCTATCCAGCTTTGGGGTCCCCTTCTCTGGAGGCAAGAAAGGTCTTTGTTTTCCTCTACTAGGGGTAGCTAGATTCTCCGGCTGGCGCGTGTCATCTAGAATCAACGTAGGTATGATCCCCGGCTACTTCTAGTGTTGGCGTTAGGAGTAGATATATGGTCAACCCAGTTACCACTGCCCTATGAGCTGGATTTTTGTATTCTGCAGACTTCCACGTTCCTCTGAGACCCTCGCCATTGGGGTCATAACAGTTTGCCAGGCCAGTATTAAATGTTTAATGCATTGCAGAAGAGGGATTATAAGAAAGAAGATTCTGAGTTTTTTTTTTCTTCTTCCCCTTTACCTCAGAGTGGCTATGCTTGCTGCAGACATGAATGTCCAGACCTTGATTACAAGTGTGGACCAGCTGGCTACTCGTGTGCAGGGCATACAAGACTATGTTATCAGAAATCCTAGGTCAGAACCTAAAATACCGATTCCTGAACTGTTTTCCGGAGACAGGTTTAAGTTTAGGAATTTCGTGAATAATTGTAAATTGTTTTTGTCCCTGAAACCCTGTTCATCTGGAGATTCTGCTCAGCAAGTAAAAATTGTTATTTCGTTCTTACGGGGCGACCCTCAGGATTGGGCTTTTTCGCTGGCGCCAGGAGATCCGGCATTGGCTGATCTTGATGCGTTTTTTCTGGCGCTCGGTTTACTTTATGAGGAACCCAATCTTGAGATTCAGGCAGAAAAGGCCTTGCTGGCTATGTCTCAGGGGCAGGACGAGGCTGAAGTGTATTGCCAAAAATTTCGGAAATGGTCCGTGCTGACACATTGGAACGAGTGTGCACTGGCCGCTAATTTTAGAAATGGCCTTTCTGAAGCCATTAAGAATGTTATGGTGGGTTTTCCCATTCCCACAGGTCTGAATGATACTATGGCACTGGCTATTCAAATTGACCGGCGGTTGCGGGAGCGCAAAACCGCAAATTCCCTCATGGTGTTGTCTGAACAGACACCTAATTCGGTGCAATGTGATAGAAAAACCGCAAATTCCCTCATGGTGTTGTCTGAACAGACACCTGATTTAATGCAATGTGATAGAATCCTGACTAGAAATGAGCGGAAAATTCATAGACGCCGGAATGGCTTGTGCTACTACTGTGGTGATTCTACACATGTTATCTCAGCATGCTCTAAACGTATAGCTAAGGTTGTTAGTCCTGTCACCGTTGGTAATTTGCAACCTAAATTTATTCTGTCTGTAACTTTGATTTGCTCACTGTCATCTTATCCTGTCATGGCGTTTGTAGATTCAGGTGCTGCCCTGAGTCTCATGGATCTCTCATTTGCTAAGCGCTGTGGTTTTACTCTTGAACCATTAGAAAATCCTATTCCTCTTAGGGGTATTGATGCTACACCATTGGCAGCAAATAAACCGCAGTATTGGACACAGGTTACCATGTGCATGACTCCTGAACACCGCGAGGTGATACGTTTCCTGGTTTTACATAAAATGCATGATTTGGTTGTTTTAGGGCTGCCATGGTTACAGACCCATAATCCAGTCCTGGACTGGAAGGCTATGTCAGTCTCAAGTTGGGGCTGTCGTGGTATTCATGGGGATTCCCTGCCTGTGTCTATTGCTTCTTCTACGCCTTCGGAAGTTCCGGAGTATTTGTCTGATTATCAGGATGTCTTCAGTGAGTCTGAGTCCAGTGCACTGCCTCCTCATAGGGACTGTGACTGTGCTATAGATTTGATCCCAGGCAGTAAATTTCCTAAGGGAAGACTGTTTAATCTGTCGGTACCTGAACATACCGCTATGCGTTCATATATCAAGGAGTCTCTGGAGAAAGGACATATTCGTCCGTCTTCTTCCCCTCTTGGTGCGGGATTCTTTTTTGTGGCAAAAAAGGACGGATCTTTGAGACCTTGTATTGATTATCGGCTTTTAAATAAGATCACTGTCAAATTTCAGTATCCTTTACCGCTGTTGTCTGACTTGTTTGCCCGGATTAAGGGTGCCAAGTGGTTCACCAAGATAGACCTTCGTGGTGCGTACAACCTTGTGCGCATTAAGCAAGGTGATGAATGGAAAACCGCATTCAATACGCCCGAAGGTCATTTTGAGTACTTGGTGATGCCTTTTGGGCTCTCCAATGCGCCTTCAGTTTTTCAGTCCTTTATGCATGACATTTTCCGGAAGTATCTGGATACATTTTTGATTGTTTATCTGGATGATATTTTGGTTTTTTCTGATAATTGGGATTCGCATGTGGAGCAGGTCAGGTTGGTCTTTAAAATTTTGCGCGAAAATTCTTTGTTTGTCAAGGGCTCAAAGTGTCTCTTTGGTGTACAGAAGGTTCCCTTTTTGGGGTTCATTTTTTCCCCTTCTGCTGTGGAGATGGACCCAGTCAAGGTCCGAGCTATTCTTGATTGGACTTAGCCCTCGTCAGTTAAGAGTCTTCAGAAGTTCTTGGGCTTCGCTAACTTCTACCGTCGTTTTATCGCTAATTTTTCTAGCATTGTGAAACCTTTGACGGATATGACCAAGAAGGGCTCCGATGTAGCTAACTGGGCTCCTGCTGCCGTGGAGGCTTTCCAGGAGTTGAAACGCCGGTTTACTTCGGCGCCTGTTTTGTGCCAGCCTGACATCTCACTTCCCTTTCAGGTTGAGGTGGATGCTTCGGAGATTGGGGCAGGGGCCGTTTTGTCGCAGAGAGGCCCTGGTTGCTCTGTTAGGAAACCTTGTGCCTTTTTCTCTAGGAAGTTTTCGCCTGCCGAGCGAAATTATGATGTGGGCAATCGGGAGTTGTTGGCCATGAAATGGGCATTTGAGGAGTGGCGTCATTGGCTCGAGGGTGCTAAGCATCGTGTGGTGGTCTTGACTGATCACAAAAATCTGATGTATCTCGAGTCTGCTAAACGCCTTAATCCGAGACAGGCCCGCTGGTCATTGTTTTTCTCCCGCTTTGATTTTGTTGTCTCGTATTTACCAGGTTCAAAGAATGTGAAGGCCGATGCTCTTTCTAGGAGCTTTGTGCCTGATGCTCCTGGAGTTGCTGATCCTGTTGGTATTCTTAAAGATGGAGTTATCTTGTCAGCTATTTCTCCGGATCTGCGACGTGTGTTGCAGAGATTTCAGGCTGATAGGCCTGAGTCTTGTCCACCTGACAGACTGTTTGTCCCGGATAAGTGGACCAGCAGAGTCATTTCCGAGGTTCATTCCTCGGTGTTAGCAGGTCACCCGGGAATTTTTGGCACCAGAGATCTGGTGGCCAGGTCCTTTTGGTGGCCTTCCTTGTCAAGGGATGTGCGGTCATTTGTGCAGTCCTGTGGGACTTGTGCTCGAGCTAAGCCTTGCTGTTCTCGTGCCAGCGGTTTGCTCTTGCCCTTGCCTGTCCCGAAGAGACCTTGGACACATATCTCCATGGATTTCATTTCTGATCTTCCGCTATCTCAGGGCATGTCCGTTATCTGGGTGATATGTGATCGCTTCTCCAAGATGGTCCATTTGGTTCCTTTGCCTAAGCTGCCTTCCTCTTCCGATCTGGTTCCTGTGTTTTTCCAGAACGTGGTTCGTTTGCACGGCATCCCTGAGAATATTGTGTCAGACAGAGGATCCCAGTTCGTTTCCAGGTTCTGGCGATCCTTTTGTAGTAGGATGGGCATTGATTTGTCGTTTTCGTCTGCTTTCCATCCTCAGACTAATGGACAGACGGAGCGAACCAATCAGACTTTGGAGGCTTATTTGAGGTGTTTTGTCTCTGCTGATCAGGACGATTGGGTGACATTCTTGCCGTTGGCTGAGTTTGCCCTTAATAATCGGGCTAGTTCCGCCACCTTGGTTTCGCCTTTTTTCTGCAACTCTGGTTTCCATCCTCGCTTTTCTTCGGGTCATGTGGAGCCTTCTGACTGTCCTGGGGTGGATTCTGTGGTGGATAGGTTGCAGCAGATCTGGAATCATGTGGTGGACAACTTGAAGTTGTCACAGGAGAAGGCTCAGCGCTTTGCCAACCGCCGCCGCGGTGTGGGTCCCCGACTACGCGTTGGGGATTTGGTATGGCTTTCTTCCCGCTTTGTTCCTATGAAGGTCTCCTCTCCCAAATTTAAACCTCGTTTTATTGGGCCTTACAAGATATTGGAAATCCTTAATCCTGTATCTTTTCGTCTGGATCTTCCTGTGCCGTTTGCTATTCACAATGTATTTCATAGGTCCTTGTTGCGGCGGTACATTGTGCCTGTAGTTCCTTCTGCTGAGCCTCCTGCTCCGGTGTTGGTTGAGGGCGAGTTGGAGTACGTGGTGGAGAAGATCTTGGATTCTCGCCTCTCCAGGCGGAGGCTTCAGTACCTGGTCAAGTGGAAGGGCTATGGTCAGGAGGATAATTCCTGGGTGGTCGCCTCTGATGTTCATGCGGCCGATTTAGTTCGTGCCTTTCATGCCGCTCATCCTGATCGCCCTGGTGGTCGTGGTGAGGGTTCGGTGACCCCTCACTAAGGGGGGGGTACTGTTGTGAATTTGCTTTTTGCTCCCTCTAGTGGTTACTAGTTTTTTGACTCTGGTTTTTCTGTCATTCCTTTTATCCGCACCTGGGTCGTTAGTTAGGGGTGTTGCTATATAAGCTCCCTGGACCTTCAGTTCAATGCCTGGCAACGTAGTTATCAGAGCTAGTCTGCTGTGCTCTTGTCTACTGATCCTGGTTCCAGTTATATCAGCTAAGTCTGCCTTTTGCTTTTTGCTATTTGTTTTGGTTTTGTATTTTTGTCCAGCTTGTTCCAAATCTATATCCTGACCTTTGCTGGAAGCTCTAGGGGGCTGGTGTTCTCCCCCCGGACCGTTAGACGGTTCGGGGGTTCTTGAATTTCCAGTGTGGATTTTGATAGGGTTTTTGTTGACCATATAAGTTACCTTTCTTTATTCTGCTATCAGTAAGCGGGCCTCTCTGTGCTAAACCTGGTTCATTTCTGTGTTTGTCATTTCCTCTTACCTCACCGTCATTATTTGTGGGGGGCTTCTATCCAGCTTTGGGGTCCCCTTCTCTGGAGGCAAGAAAGGTCTTTGTTTTCCTCTACTAGGGGTAGCTAGATTCTCCGGCTGGCGCGTGTCATCTAGAATCAACGTAGGTATGATCCCCGGCTACTTCTAGTGTTGGCGTTAGGAGTAGATATATGGTCAACCCAGTTACCACTGCCCTATGAGCTGGATTTTTGTATTCTGCAGACTTCCACGTTCCTCTGAGACCCTCGCCATTGGGGTCATAACAACACACCAACCAGTGCCGCTCCAACATTCCTGATTGTGCAGGCACGCGTGGTCGCAGACATTGTAAGGTGGGCACTGATATATGTTTATATGTTCACATGTGTTTTTAGCGCGGCAGCCCTCTGTTTGCTTTTTGATTTGGACATTTGTTTGCAGGCAGGTTTGCACATCCCACCTGCCAGGGCGCCAGCAGCTTACACAGTTTAGGGTAATAGGACAGTGCCAGTGTAATTTCTGTTGTATTTAAGCAATAAAAAGGAGTGCTGCACACAAAAGTCAAAAGTGTGGACAAACAAACAAGATAGCTGTGCAGAAAGGAAGGAGCAACAGGATTTGTGCTTTGAAAAAAGCAGTTGGTTTGCACAGTGGCGTACACACAGCAACGCAGCTATCAGGGAGCCTTATAACCTACAGAGCTGATGAAGAGAAATCTAGCCTCCACTGTCCCTGCAAAGAAAAGGTGGTGTTGGACAGTGGAAATCGCTACAGCACAACCGGTTTTGGGGTCAATTTACCCTGCCTAATGCTATCCCTGCTTCTGACGAAGCGACAGCATCCTCTCCATACGCTCAGATCAGCAGCAGTAAGATGGCGGTCGGCGGGAACGCCCCTTTATAGCCCCAGTGACGCCGCAGAAAGCAAGCCAATCACTGCCATGACCTTCTCTAAGATGGTGGGGACCAGGACCTATGTCATCACGCTGCCCACACTCTGCGTGCACCTTCATTGGCTGAAAAATGGCGCTTTAAGCGTCATATGAAACGCGACTTAGGCGCGAAGATCGTGTACCGCATGGCCGATCCCACGCTGGGATCGTGTCGGGTTTCATGAAACCCGACTTTGCCAAAAGTCGGCGACTTATGAAAATGACCAATCCGTTTCGCTCAACCCTACTTCTTATATATGGGCCCAAAAGATTTGCCACAGTGTGAAAACGCGCGGCAGTCCACCTGTGAGAAGGAGAGAGCTGGAGGGAGAGTGGACACCCCAGAGCCAAGGGGTTAGATTGAGAAAGAAAGAAGGCGGTGTAGCTTGCTTCAAGGGTGGGGTACTCTGCTGAGTAGCAGAAATTGCTACTAGGCCCAAAAGGATTTCCTGGGCCAGATGTCGTTACAAAGTAGTAGCTAGGTAAACAGGTGGTGTAGCTTGCTTCATGGGTGGGGTACGCTGCTGAGTAGAACTAAATTCTACTAGGCCCAAAAGGATTTCCAGGGCTAAATGCCATTACAAAATAGTACTTAGGTAAACAGTAGGTGTAGCTTGCTTCATGGGTGGGGTACGCTGCTGAGTAGCACTAAATTCTACTAGGCCCAAAAGGATTTCCCGAGGTAGATGCCGTTACAAAATAGTAGTTAGGTAAACAGGCGGTGTAACTTGCTTCATGGGTGGGGTACGCTGCTGAGTAGAACTAAATTCTACTAGGCCCACAAGGATTTCCTGGGCTAGATGCCATTAACAAATAGTACTTAGGTAAACAGGCAGTGTAGCTTGCTTCATCGGTGGGGTACGCTGCGGAGTAGCACCAAATTCTACTAGGCCCAAAAGGATTTCAGGGCTAGATGCCGTTACAAAATAGTACTTGGGTAAACAGGCTGTGTAGCTTGCTTCATGGGTGGGGTACTCTGCTGAGTAGCACTAAATTCTACTAGGCCCAAAAGGATTTCCCGGGCTAGATGCCGTTACAAAATAGTAGTTAGGTAAACAGGCGGTGTAGCTTGCTTCATGGGTGGGGTACGCTGCTGAGTAGCACCAAATTCTACTAGGCCCAAAAGGATTTCCTGGGCTAGATGCCATTACAAAATAGTACTTGGGTAAACAGGCTGTGTAGCTTGCTTCATGGGTGGGGTACGCTGCTGAGTAGCACCAAATTCTACTAGGTCCAAAAGGATTTCCTGGGCTAGATGCTGTTACAATATAGTAGTTAGGTAAACAGGCAGTGTAGCTTGCTTCATCGGTGGGGTACGCTGCGGAGTAGCACCAAATTCTACTAGGCCCAAAAGGATTTCAGGGCTAGATGCCGTTACAAAATAGTTCTTAGGTAAACAGGCGGTGTAGCTTGCTTAATGGGTGGGGTACGCTGCTGAGTAGCACTAAATTCTACTAGGCCCAAAAGGATTTCCTGGGCTAGATGCCATTACAAAATAGTACTTGGGTAAACAGGCTGTGTAGCTTGCTTCATGGGTGGGGTACTCTGCTGAGTAGCACTAAATTCTACTAGGCCCAAAAGGATTTCCTGGGCTAGATGCCATTAACAAATAGTAGATAGGTAAACAGGCAGTGTAGCTTGCTTCATGGGTGGGGTACACTGCTGAGTAGCACTAAATTCTACTAGGCCCAAAAGGATTTCCTGGGCTAGATGCCATTAAAAAATAGTACTTAGGTAAACAGGCAGTGTAGCTTGCTTCATGGGTGGGGTACGCTGCTGAGTAGCACCAAATTCTACTAGGTCCAAAAGGATTTCCTGGGCTAGATGCTGTTACAATATAGTAGTTAGGTAAACAGGTGGTGTAGCTTGCTTTATGGGTGGGGTACGCTGCTGAGTAGCACTAAATTCTACTAGGCCCAAAAGGATTTCCCGGGCTAGATGCCGTTACAAAATAGTAGTTAGGTAAACAGGCGGTGTAGCTTGCTTCATGGGTGGGGTACGCTGCTGAGTAGCACCAAATTCTGCTAGGCCCAAAAGGATTTCCTGGGCCAGATGCCGTTAAAAATAGTACTTAGGTAAACAGGCAGTGGGTGGCTGGGCTACTCTGCTGACTAGCAGACACTGAAGCTTTGGAGCAGACCTCTGAATCCCAGGCCATAGTATGAGTTAACAACTCTGCAGACGACCCCACCCACCTGGAATTGATGATGGCAACATCATGTAAAACTCAGCAAGGGGACTAAATAAGAGTCTCCATTTTTTCAAAAAATTCAGCCACAGACACCACTTAAGTGGCATCAATTTCGCCAGAGTTTTTAAAACGGTTGGTGAGGTGATTTTCAAAAATCATCAAGCTTTTAGTCTCCCCAAGATGACACAGGGGTAGAAAAGTCCTTGCGGATCCAGTATTTGTTCATCTTGATGAACGTTAGTCTGTCTACATTGTCACTGGACAGCCGCGTGCACTTATCTGTCAGCACACCACCAGAAGCGCTGAACACACGTTCAGAGAGAACTGCGGGGCACAACAAGATCTCCAAGGCGTGAGTGGCGAGCTCAGGACATTTTTCAAGATTGAAGCCCAAAATGAGCAAGGGTCCAGTTCCACAGTCATGGCATCGATGTTAACTTGGAGATACTCTTGTACCATCCTCTCTAGGCGTTTGCTGTGCGTCAGACTTCTTGTCTCCTGTGGCCTTGCAAAGGATGGTCTAAAAAATCTTGAAACAATTGGAAAAAATTGCTGTTACCACCAGATACGATGTTACTGTTATGATTAGAGTGATGACTCGATAGTCCCACGGTTGGCAAGTTAGAACTCAGAGATTGACTACGTGCACCACTGGTGTTTTGTGGAAAAGCAGATGTTAGATTCTATAACAGTCTCTGCTTTCTATGGCAGGAATTATTTCACCAAATTTGCTTTTGTACCGGGGATCTAAGAGTGTGGCAACCCAGTAGTCGGCATTACTTCAGATTCTGACAATCCGAGGGTCATGTTGCAGGTAGTGCAGCAAGAAGGCACTCATGCGTCTTGCGCATCCAGGAGGACCAAGTCCTTGTTGTCTTGGTGGTGGCGAGGTGAGAATCATGCTTCCTTCGTCTGCCCTCTCCCCCCAACCTCGCACAACAGAAATTTGATCAAGGTCTCCCTCATCTGATGAGTCTTCCATGCCCAGCGTCAGTTCGTCCTCCACTTCTTTCTCACCTCCTGCACATTCCTCAACAGTTTGGCTGCTACCATGCGCCCTTGGTAATCCTTCTCCCCCAGCCTCCAATGCCAGCCGCCTTGGTGCTGCCAACCTTCTTGACCTTGGAGATATGATCCCTTCTGCATACGACTCCTCCTGTTCCTCCTCCTCCTCTTGTTCCACCTCCTGACTCCGGACACTGTGTAAGGTGTGCTCCAGCATGTAAATCACCGGAATGGTAATGCTGATAATGGCATCGTCAGCACTAAAGATCTTTGTTGCTATTTCAAAACTGTGCAGAAGGGTGCATAGGTCCCTGATCTGAGACCACTCCTGCAGCGTGATTTGTCCCACCTCTTGATCTCGTTGGCTCAGGCTATACGTCATAACATATTGCACCAGGGCTCGTCGGTGCTGCCACAGTCGCTGCAACATGTGCAGAGTTGAATTCCACCGTGTGGGCACATCGCATTTCAGCCGGTGAACTGGCAGGCCCAACGATTTCTGTAGAGATGCAAGTCATCGAGCTGTGGGACGCGAATGGCGGAAGTGATCACACAGCGACTGTGCCCTCTGCAGAAGCCCATCTAGTCCGGGATAGTGGGATAAAAATTGCTGGACAACCAGGTTCAAAACGTTAGCCATACAAGGCACGTGTGTGACATTACCCCGGCGAAGGGCCACACCCAGGTTTGAAGCATTGTCACACACAGCCTTCCCTGGCTGCAGGTTGAGTGGAGACAACCATTGATGGAAGTCAGTCTCCAGAGCTGACCACAACTCCTCAGCTGTGTGACTCACATTTCCCAGACATTTCAATGTAAACACTGCCTAATGCCGTTGAGCCCTGGTGACAGCATAGTGAGGAGGTTTGCAGGATTCCTTCTGCACAGTTACAATGTGGGTGGCATTACCAGACAGACTTTGGGTGCAGGTGGAGGACCGAGAGGAGGTTGAGGAGGCAGAAGCAGTGGAGGAACTTATAGATGCAGAGGATCGACGAGCAACTCGTGGGGACGGCAAGACTTGGACAGCAGCCCCTTCTCCTGATGTCGCCGTAGTTACCCAGTGCCCAGTCACCGACATGTAATGCCCCTGTCCATGTCTACTCGTCCAAGTGTCTGTGGTGAAATGCACCCTGTCACACACAGAGTTTCTCAAGGAAGCGGTGATGTTGTGTGTGACATGCTGGTGTAGCGCAGGCACAGCTTTCTTTGAGAAGTAGTGACGACTGGGCATCTGGTACTGGGGCACTGCGACGGACATAAGGTCTCGGAAATCCTCTGTGTCCACCATGCAGAAAGGCAGTATTTCTGTAGCCAACAGCTTGCAGATGGAGAAATTCAACCTCTTAGCTTTGTCATGGCTAGGAGGAAATGGTCTTTTACTTCTCCACATCTGAGGGACTGAGGGCTGGCTGCCGTGCTTAGACGGAGTTGAGTAGGGTGTCCCCGTCAAACTGCTGGTCTGTGAGGAAGGTGCAGGCGGAGATGTTATGTTGCCTTGATCAAAATGTGTCGATGTCGGAGAGCGCTCAACACTAGCAGGTGTTTCCACTTGCAAATGTCCTGACGACCTGCCAATCACACTGGCTGTTGCGGGTAAAGAGGTGGAAGGTCTGCATCCAAAACCAAGTGTGACGGCTGTCCTCACAGTCACAGAGGATGAAGAGGACCCGGATGCACTTGATGGGGCAGACGGTGGTTGACCTGGCCCACTAGGCCACATTGTAGCAGTTAGCTTCCCACTGCAACTTATGCCTCATATCCATGTGACGGTTCATGCATGAAGTACTCAAGCTAGTGATTCTTTTGGCCTCTACTGAGATTTTGTTGACAAATCTTACAGACAACATGAGTTGGGTCATCCTTTGTGATGTCAAAAAATGCCCAGGCTGTGCAAGGCTTAGAGCCCGTGCGACCTGAAGAGCCACCACGACTTCTGGTCTGAGGCACAGTTGGGGTTGAGGATGCAGTTGATGACATGCTTCCAGTACTCTGTCTCTGTCCAGGAAGGTGCACCATTACCTCGTCGTCAGACTCGTCACTAGCTGTTAGGAATTCTGTTCTTGGGCTCCCTCCGGTGGTTATCAGTGGTAGCGCTGCTGTCTGTCCTTCACAGCAGTTATCAGGTGTGATTGGTTGATTTTTTCGGATGATTGGGAGTCTCATGTGAAACAAGTCAGGATGGTATTTCAGATCCTTTGTGATAATGCCTTGTTTGTGAAGGGGTCTAAATGCTTCTTTGGAGTACAGAAGGTTTCTTTTTTGGGCTTCATTTTTTCTCCTTCATCTATAGAAATGGATCCGGTTAAGGTTCAGGCCATTCATGATTGGATCCAGCCCACATCCGTGAAGAGCCTTCAGAAATTTTTGGGCTTTGCTAATTTTTATCGCCGTTTCATTGCCAACTTCTCCAGTGTGGTTAAACCCCTGACCGATTTGACGAAGAAAGGCACTGATGTGACGAATTGGTCCTCTGCGGCCGTTTCTGACTTTCAGGAGCTTAAACACCGATTTACTTCTGCCCCTGTGTTGCGTCAGCCGGATGTTTCTCTTCCATTTCAGGTTGAGGTTGACGCTTCTGAGATTGGGGCAGGGGCCGTTTTGTCTCAGAGGAATTCTGATGGTTCCTTGATGAAACCGTGCACCTTCTTCTCTCGAAAGTTTTCGCCTGCGGAACGCAATTATGATGTCGGTAATCGTGAGTTGTTGGCTATGAAGTGGGCATTTGAGGAGTGGCGACATTGGCTTGAAGGGGCTAAGCACCGTATTGTGGTCTTGACCGATCATAAGAATCTGATTTACCTCGAGTCTGCCAAACGGCTGAATCCTAGACAGGCCCGATGGTCCCTGTTTTTCTCCCGTTTTGATTTTGTTGTCTCGTATCTTCCGGGTTCTAAGAATGTTAAGGCTGATGCCCTCTCTAGGAGTTTTTTGCCTGATTCCCCTGGGATCCTTGAGCCGGTTGGCATTCTGAAGGAGGGGGTGATTCTTTCTGCCATCTCCCCTGATTTACGATGGGTTCTTCAGGAATTTCAGGCTGATAAACCTGACCGCTGTCCAGTGGAGAAACTGTTTGTTCCTGATAGATGGACTAGCAAAGTGATTTCTGAGGTTCACTGTTCTGTGTTGGCTGGCCATCCTGGGATTTTTTGTACCAGAGATTTGGTTAGTTGGTCATTTTGGTGGCCTTCTTTGTCACGGGATGTGCGTTCCTTTGTGCAGTCCTGTGGGACTTGTGCGCGGGCCAAACCTTGCTGCTCACACGCCAGTGGGTTGTTTTTGCCTTTGCCGGTCCCTGAGAGGCCTTGGACGCATATTTCTATGGATTTTATTTCGGATCTTCCGGTTTCCCAGAGGATGTCAGTTATCTGGGTGGTTTGTGACCGGTTTTCTAAGATGGTTCATTTGGTACCTTTGCCTAAATTGCCTTCCTCTTCTGAGTTGGTTCCGTTGTTTTTTCAGCATGTGGTTCGTTTGCATGGCATTCCGGAGAATATTGTGTCCGACAGAGGTTCCCAGTTTGTTTCCAGGTTTTGGCGGGCCTTTTGTGCTAAGCTGGGCATTGATTTGTCTTTTTCTTCCACATTTCATCCTCAGACAAATGGCCAAACTGAGCGAACTAACCAGACTTTGGAAACTTATTTGAGATGCTTTGTGTCTGCCGATCAGGATGATTGGGTGGCTTTCTTGCCATAGGCCGAGATTGCCCTTAATAATCGGGCTAGTTCTGCTACCTTGGTTTCACCTTTCTTTTGCAATTCTGGGTTTCATCCTCTTTTTTCTTTGGGGCAGGTTGAGCCTTCTGATTGTCCTGGGGTGGACTCTGTGGTTGACAGGTTGCAGCAAATTTGGGCTCATGTTGTGGACAATTTGGTGTTGTCTCAGGAGGAGGCTCAGCGTTTTGCTAACCGTCGGCGGCGTGTGGGTTCCCGGCTTCGGGTTGGGGATTTGGTCTGGTTGTCTTCCCGTCATGTTCCTATGAAGGTTTCTTCCCCTAAGTTCAAGCCTCGGTTTATTGGTCCTTACAGGATTTCTGAGATTATCAATCCAGTGTCTTTTCGTTTGGCCCTTCCAGCCTCTTTTTCCATCCACAATGTTTTTCATAGATCTTTGTTGCAGAAATATGTGGTACCCGTCGTTCCCTCTGTTGATCCTCCTGCCCTGGTGTTGATTGATGGGGAGTTGGAGTATGTTGTTGAGAAGATCTTGGATTCTCGTTTTTCAAGGCGAAGGCTTCAGTATCTTGTCAAGTGGAAGGGTTATGGCCAGGAGGATAATTCGTGGGTTGTTGCCTCTGATGTTCATGCTGACAATTTGGTTCGTGCCTTCCATTTGGCTCGTCCTGATCGGCCTGGGGGCTCTGGTGAGGGTTCGGTGACCCCTCCTCAAGGGGCGTGTACTGTTGTGAATTCTGTTCTTGGGCTCCCTCCGGTGGTTGTCAGTGGTAGCGCTGCTGTCTGTCCTTCACAGCAGTTATCAGGTGTGTTCACTCTGGACTGGGCTATTTAGTCTGGCTTCACCCTTTAATGAGTGCCAGTTGTCAATTGTATCTGGAGGATTCACATCTCTTCGTGGTCTCTCTTGCTTCCTGGTCTTTTCACCAAGATAAGTCCTGCTTGTTTTGCAGCCCACATTTTGTGGGCCTTATTGTTCAGTGCATTTCATGTTTTTTCTTGTCCAGCTTAATCTGTGTAAGAATTTATGCAGTCCAGCTGGAATCTCTGGAGAGGCAGATATACCCCTTCATGTATTTAGTTAGATTTGAAGTTTTTTTACTTTCTGTGGTGGATATTTCATAGTATTTTATTGCTGACCGCATAGTACTCTGTTCTATCTTTTCTATCTAGCTAGATTGGCCTCCTTTGCTAAATCTTGTTTTCAGCCTGTGTATGTTTTTTCCTCTCCTCTCACAGTCAATATTTGTGGGGGGCTGCCTATCCTTTGGGAATTTTCTCTGAGGCGAGATAGCTTTCCCTTTTCTATCTATAGGGTTAATTAGTTCTCCGGCTGTGTCGAGGTGTCTAGGATCAGTAGGTACATCCCACGGCTACTTCTAGTTGCGGTGTTAAGTTCAGGGTCCGCGGTCAGTATAGATACCACCTTCTCCAGAGTACGTCTCATGCTGCTCCTAGGCCACCAGTTCATAACAACTAGCATCCTCCTCCACCTCCTCTGCTGACCTCATGGACTGGCGGTTGACAGTAAGTGGGGTCTACAACCTCGTCATCATCATCCTGTGTGTTCTCACACCCGTCGTCCTCAGAGCCAACCTCTTCCTGCCCCGACCGAAAAGTCAAGTTTTCGTTCCAATCAGGTATCTCAGTCTCATCATCATCTTACTCATTGTCTCCACCAACAGGAGTTACAGTTTGGGAACGAGGGTCTACATTATGCTCAGAAGCTTCTTAATCTGGGCCTGGATACGACTTACAAAGATTCTGGGCATCAGTGCAGATCATTTCCTCTTCTGGATTCACAGAAGCTCTGGAGCAGACCTCTGTTTCCCAGGCTATAGTATGCTTAAACAGCTCTACAGACTCAACCATGTGTGTTACCCCATGCTCAGACGGGCAGCTGGAGACTTGGGAGCTGTGAGGAAGCAAGTGCGATTGGGGTGAGACCTCTGAGGACTGGAGTATTGGTGATGTTGAAGTTGATATGGAGAAGAGCCCACTTGAACGAGCACTTGATATCCGTTCAAGCACCTGCTGTTTTTGTGCCTCATCTGGAATTTTTGGTGATGCTTGTAGCAATGGTCGTAAGAAACGGATCATATCAGATTGTCCACGAAAAGAAGTAGACATCTTACTTTGGCTGGAAGATGGCCTTTCTTCTGCAGATGTTACTGTTGCTTTACCACCTACCCCACAGACACAACCTTTCTTTTTTACCTTTCCAACACGCCTATTCCCCTTTCCACCAGCAGCAGGCCTTTTGCCACTCATTTTAGTGCTTAACTAATTGGCAACTCTGTATCTGTAGTTGTTGGCACAACAACCGATGGATGAAAACCAATCAGAACTGAGTGGCCAAACTGTGGTACTAGGCCCAAAACTATTAACTGGATTAGATGCAGTGAAAATAGAGATTCACAGGCGGTATAGTTAGTTTCACAGGCGGGCTACTCTACTGACGTGCAGACACTGCTACTAAGCCCAAAACCATTTACTGGGTTAGATGCAGTGAAAATAGAGATACACAGGCGGTGTAGTTATTTTCACAGGCGGGCTACTCTGCTGACGTGCAGACACTGCTCCTAGGCCCAAAACTATTAACTGGATTAGATGCAGGAAAAATTGAGATACACAGGTGGTATAGTTTGTTTCACAGGCCGGCTACTCTGCTGACGTGCAGTCACTGCTCCTATGCCCAAAACTGTTAACTGAATTAGATGCAGTGAAAACAGAGATACACAGGCGGTGTAGTTATTTTCACAGGTGGGCTGCTCTGCTGACGTGCAGTCACTGCTCCTAGGCCCAAAACTGTTAACTGGATTAGATGCAGTGAAAACAGAGATACACAGGCGGTGTAGTTATTTTCACAGGTGGGCTGCTCTGCTGACGTGCAGACACTGCTCCTAGGCCCAAAACTATTAACTGGATTAGATGCAGTAAAAATTGAGATACACAGGCGGTATAGTTTGTTTCACAGGCGGGCTAATCTGCTGACGTGCAGACACTGCTCCTAGGCCCAAAACTGTTAACTAGATTAGATGCAGTGAAAATAGAGATACACAGGCGGTGTAGTTAGTTTCACAGGCGGGCTACTCTGCTGACGTGCAAACACTGCTACTAAGCCCAAAACCCCAAAACTATTAACTGGATTAGATGCAGTAAAAATTGAGATACACAGGCGGTATAGTTTGTTTCACAAGCGGGCTACACTGCTGACGTAAATGCATATTCTGATATGGAGTACCATACGAGAAAAAGAAGTGATAAAGGAGTTTTATATTAAAAAGATAAATTTTAGTACATGAAATAATTATATATACATGGAACAATGAAATACAATAGAAAAAACAGGGGGAGTAAAAACCACCGGACTACAGCGGGAAATAGCACCGGCACATGGAAACTCCAAAAATAAATAAATGCAAGCAGCCCTCAGCAATGCTAAGTAACAGTGAGGGCTGTATATATAACAAGCACTTAACGGTACAGCCTTAGATGTATATACTCATTTACAGGACAAGGGTTAATATTCCCCAAAGCAAAAAATCCTAGGAATGAAGACAAAAAATGGGACAAAACAGACCAGAGAATACAACCTAGGTTGTTAATGAGCTGGTAAGTGAATACACTAAGTGTGCCCAGAGATGCCTACAAAGGAGGAAAAGCTTGACATCATGGGGTTAATTACCTGTAATGCCGATATGGATCAAGAGGAAAGGCTGTGCCTGATTTGGAGTGCCAGTGCTAGGTTCCCGTGCCCGACGAGCACCGTTTCGCACAAGCTTCTTGAATAGGGGCGTAGATCAAGTACATCTAAGGCTGTACCGTTAAGTGCTTGTTATATATACAGCCCTCACTGTTACATAGCATTGCTGAGGGCTGCTTGCATTTATTTATTTTTGGAGTTTCCATGTGCCGGTGCTATTTCCCGCTGTAGTCCCGGTGGTTTTTACTCCCCCTGTTTTTTCTATTGTATTTCATTGTTCCATGCATATATAATTATTTCATGTAATAAAATTTATCTTTTTAATATAAAACTCCTTTATCACTTATTTTTCTCGTATGGTACTCCATATCAGAATATGCATTTATCCTTGTTGAAGTGACCTTAGCTGGTATCATTTTGGACTATGGGTATAATACTCTGCTGACATGCAGACACTGCTCCTAGGCCCAAAACTATTAACTGGATTAGATGCAGTAAAAATTGAGATACACAGGTGGTATAGTTTGTTTCACAGGCGGGCTACTCTGCGGACGTGCAGACACTGCTCCTAGGCCCAAAACTATTAACTGGATTAGATGCAGTAAAAATTTAGATACACAGGCAGTATAGTTTGTTTCACAGGTGGGCTGCTCTGCTGATGTGCAGACACTGCTGCTAGGCCCAAAACTATTAACTGGATTAGATGCAGGAAAAATTGAGATACACAGGCGGTATAGTTTGTTTCACAGGCGGGCTACTCTGCTGACGTGCAGACACTGCTCCTAGGCCCAAAACTATTAGCTGGATTAGATGCAGTGAAAATAGAGATACACAGGCGGTGTAGTTAGTTTCACAGGCGGGCTACTCTGCTGACTTGCAGACACTGCTACTAAGCCCAAAACGATTTACTGGGTTAAATGCAGTAAAAATTGAGATACACAGGCAGTGTAGCTAGCTACACAGGCAGTGTAGCTAGCTTCACAGGCGGGCTACTCTGCTGACATGCAGACACTGCTACTAAGCCCAAAACCCCAAAACGATTTTCTGGGTTAGATGCAGTAAAAATTGAGATACACAGGCGATGTAGCTAGCTTCACAGGCGGGCTACTAGCCCAAAAGGATTGGCTGAGCTAGATTATACCAAATGTTGTGACTAACACTTGCACAGCACTGTCTCAGACCTGCCTGGCAAACAGTGCTATGAACTGCTGTAACCTACCCTGAAAAGGGCTGATACTACAACTAGTCCCAACTCCTCCCGACTCCCTAAACCTATCTCTCTGACAATTTGCTCCAAGAAAACACTCTTAGTCTGTATACCGCCCACAGCAGCAGCGGTGCTGTCTAACACTAAGCTGCAGCCGTGAGGAAATGGTGGCCATGGGGCAAATGGCTGGTTCTTATAGGGCAAAGACATGTGACATACACAGCCAATGACACATGCCCTTGCTTGCGTGCATCACATGCACATTGCTGTGTGTGTGCACTGCTGATAGGCTGAGAGACTGCACCGCCCCTCTGTAAATGCGATAAAGAAAAAAAATGGAGATCGGCGTTATTTCAGCACAGATCTATGCCCCGCCCCCCCACCCACTATACACTGAAACAGTCCATTAACAATGATAAACAGTTTTAATGTGCAAATCAAGCTAGGCTTTTGGAGAATGAACAGTTATCAAACAGAAACTCGAACAGCCGAATTTTAAGCAAATTGTTCGGGTTCGTCGAACGACTCGAACACCGCTCAAAACAGCTCGAATTTGAAATTGGCGAACAGTTCGACTCGAACACCGCTCATCTCTAGTTGTTACATGTTAAATAAAGACACAGCCAGAATAAAATATTTTAATGAAATAAAACACTAAACACAGTTTGCCATCTTTATTGTGTCTCATAATCCATGTGATGGCCTCGATCTCCTGCAAAACAATAAAAGGTGTAATCCATTTAAAAACGAGTGTCGCACAACGATGTACCGTGTAGATCTGTCACATCGGGAGATGTGATCACCCTACATGGCCTCCAGTGATACACTGACAGGAGACAATGGCTCCTGCAGTGTTATCACTGAGGGTTCACTGCAGTTCATGCTCTCACTTTACAGCACTGCTGCGTGAGAATTTTCCCATGCAGCGGTGCCAAAAGTGACAGCTTGAGTTCCAGTGACCTCTGACGACGGAGTGATACACTGCGGAGGGATACCTGCCATCATTGTATCACCGGAGGCCCCTGGAGAGCTGTCATATCTGCTGATGTGACAGCGCTTCACGGAAAATCATTGTGGGACACTCATTATTAAATGGATTACATCGGGGCATGTGTCCTAGCTGGCCATGTGAGCAGACGCTGAGGAGAGAGCTCCAGCTGCCACCAGCGATATAATCCTGTGCAGACACTGCTGTCTGCTTCAAATTGTGCTGTACCTGCGGGCGGAAGACTTCGGGAGTAGAGGCGCACTGCAGAGACACCCGGTGAGGGATGAAATGACACAGAGGAGACAGAAGGTCGCGGGCGCAGGAGAGACGGGTGGGATCCAAGATGGCGACGCGGCCAGGGCAGACTCTGAAAAAGCTAATGCCGCTTGTCAGAAGCGCCTGGAGGCTGCAGTGAAGCTGAAGAGGTTTGCCTGGGTGGTCAGTGGGGAAGAGACGCAGGAACTTACTGAAGAGGTATCTGAAGGAGAGGAGGAAGAGAGGATTGATGGAGTGAAGGAGGTTCAGAAGGGGGGGGGAGACAGTGGCCTGGCTGCAGCAGCAGAGGCTGATAAGGAAGTGGAATTGAGAGGTGAGCTGACCCTAAAGGACGTTTTTTTCTCTTGTCTTCATGTAACCAGTCCCTAAATGACTTGACCCTTCAGATGAAGGAGGTTAAAGGGGTGATTATACAGATAAAGGCTGCCATACAGAAAATGGACAAACACATGGGAGAGGTGGAGGAGAGGGTGAGCACTGTGGAAAATCATGTTCTAAAACTCCAAAAGGCAGAGAAAAAGTTTGTCCAACAGATATCGGAATTGGCGGCAAAAATGAGGATCTAGAAAACAGATCCAGAAGAAATAACATCCGAATAGAGGGTCTGCCGGAAAAAACAGAGGGGAGAAACCCTACTGAGTTTATTGAAAATTGGCTAAAGGAGAAGGTTGGTGCCGAGGTTCTGACAAAGGTCTTTGCTGTGAAAAGAGCACACAGAGTTCTGCCGCAGCCCCCTCCCTCTGGTGCCAACCCCCGTACCATGCTGGCTAAGGCTAGTTTCACATTTGCATTAGAATCCGCAGCGTTTAATCTGCATCCGCAAGTGCTGGAAAAAACGCATATAAAAGCATACAAACGCTGTGTCTTTTAGACGCATGCGGGAACGCATGCGTTTAAAAAAAGGCTGCGTTTGCACGCTTTTCCATGCGTTTTTTTCTGCATTTGCATTTTTGGTGCGCATGATGACAAATTTTACAGGAGAAAAATCTAGATAACCAGACACCGCCAATGTGACTACAAAGGGCGTGTATTATGGGATATCTTTTATATAGACCCTTGAACAGCTGAAATCTTCAGATTTTGCTCCTGTATCCTTTGTCATGATGGATTTTCGCATGGAGAGCTTTTATTTCAACCTGGATTAAAGCATCAAGCTGTTTCTTGCCTGTGCATTTGCTTGGGAGCAAGACAGAAATCGCGAAAGATGGAGAAGGAGACGGCGTAGGCGTTTTTGGAGACACCCCATTATTGAACTACATGAGAGACGTGGAGCCTATCACGCGCTGTATGGCGAGCTTAATGCAAACCCGGACAAATTCCCGGAATATACAAGGATGTCACAAGACTCGTTCCGGAACTTGCTTGCTCGTGTCCAAGGAGCCATACAGAGACAGAACACCCAGCTCCGTAGAGCGATTCCACCCGAGGAACGTCTGCTCATTAAGGTACGTAAGAAATGTAAACCAATGCCAGTGCTAATTTTGGGTGTACTAAACATGTTTTTTTTTTTTTTTTTTGTTTGGTATTTTCCTTTCTGTCTTTAGCATAACCACAACTTAAATATAACTGATTGTATTTTTTCTTTAATTCTTTTCTTCCAGATTTCTGGCAACCGGAGAGAGTTTATCATCCCTCCATTTCCAATACCGGCTTGGAATATCCACCCTGTCGGGAATAGTTGCGGACACCTGCCGGACTTTGTTTAATGTACTCCGGGATGAGTTTATACCCCTACCCACCTTGGACATGTGGATTGGAATTGTGTAAAAATTCTGGAGTGTGTGTGATTTCCCTAACTGTTTAGGAGCGGTGGATGGAAAGCACATCCGCATTATCAAACCAGCCAGAACAGGATCAGAGTACTTCAACTATAAAAAATATTTTTCTGTTGTGCTCATGGCAATAGCCGATGTGAACTGTCACTTCATCGCCATGGACATTGGAGCTTTTGGCCGTGGCAACGATTCCCAGACTTTCAAGAACTCAGATATGGGCTGCCGAGTGTATGGCAAAAATTTTAATTTTCCACGGCGACAACCTCTCCCCAACACTCAAGGTCCACCGATGCCATTTGTTATGGTTGGGGATGAGGCCTTTCAGATGTGCAAAAACCTACTGAAGCCATATTCCAGTCGTGACTTGAACCACACTAAAAGGATCTTTAACTACAGTCTGACCAGGGCACGAAGAACTGTAGAGTGTACCTTTGGGATTCTAGTCTCAAAATGGCGCATTCTTGCATCAGCCATTAATCTAAAAATAGAGACAGTTGACAAGGTGGTCAAAGCCTGTGTGGTTCTGCACAATTACGTTATGGCTAAACGTACGTCGGGGACCGTGCCTAGGATCTGTCCGGGTGTGTGCCACTGTCGGGCTCAGCATTGGTAAGGTATACCATTATTTATGTGCTAGTATTATGCCAGACCTTGGCTCATATACCTGTGTGCTACTATAGCTATAGGGTTCTTACCTTGTATGTTTGCATGCTGATTCCATCGGTGGTACACACCTGGTGATCCCCACTCATCCCTTTTAACCATCCTGGTTGTGTATTATATATGTACTTTTGTATGGATATAACTGTTTTGTATTTGTATCAATAAAATAGCTATTACCTATATGCTCCTTAGTCTCTCCTTTCTTCTCATGGCTCATATGGAGTTGGGTTCTTTCGGTGAGGGGTAGTCTTGCACTATTTTGCATCTTTCTACCTCTCCCAGTATCTAGTATGTTGCCTCATTTTGGTATTGTTATGGCTAAGGAGCGGCCCAACATTGAACTGGATGAACCAGTTGCACACCCACTGCCCGATTACCAGCATCACCCGCTGCGGTCAACAGCTGAAGTTGGCCATATGCGGAACCAATTTGCTACCTTTTTGACCATCTCTCATATGTATTTCCTCTATAAACCGAGGTTGTCCTCACACTAGCAGTATTTGGTCTGTATTTATTATCAGTATTTGTAATCCAAAAACCATGAGTGGGTGATGAAGGCTGAAGTGCTAGATATGCTAATATTATACTTTTCCTCTAATAGTTCCACTCTATACTCATCAAGTCAGGTGTCAGAAATAATGAATTCATGATGTACATACCGTATTTTTCGGACTATAAGACGCACCGGACTATAAGACGCACCCAGGTTTTAGAGGTGGAAAATAGGGAAAAAAATATTTGAAGCAAAAAAGGTGGTAATATATTTAGTAACATAAGCATATTATTATATGTGTTGTTATTATATATATAATAGTATGCTATTATGTTGGAAGCTGCGGGACCAGTGTGGTGTCTGTAAAGTACTATATGAAGACGCTGGAGAGTGAGTATAAGAATGGGGGCTCAGGGCTTATATTTAAAGCACCACTCCAGCACTGAAAAATAACACTGGAGTGCTGCTTTGAGATCCCATAGGGAGAACTATAACTCCCAGAATGTCCTGCAGATCCTATGGCATGCTGGGAGTGATAGTTCACCACAGGAGTGGCAGAGTGCTTTATTGTGTGTTGTAGTGACTAACCCTTTAATTATGGCAGCCAGCCAGCTGTGGTGAGGTAAAATGCTGGAGCCTCCCATCCCATGACACCACAGAGTGCTCCCTCTTGTTGCCTCTCCACAGCACAGGAGTAAGCTTGCAGATTGTAGTGTGGTGTCTGCAGGACCTGTGATGACATCAGAAGAGGGAGGGCTCTGTGCTGCCATGTGATGCTCCAGCCCGCCCTCTTCATGACATCACACAGGTCCTTGTGCTGGAGCACTCAGCATCCAGCACAGCCCCGGCAGCTATGCAGCGATTTTGTCCCCTCTGGCCCCTGCTGCTGCCTCCTCCACCAGACACACAGATCTCCCCAGCTGCTGCAGGAATCCAGCACTGGGGAAACCATGTGTCCCTGTGAAGGAGTATTCACTTGCTGCTCCCCGCTCACTGCTCAGCTGACAGGTGGGCCGGGAAGCGGCTAATGAATATTCACTGCACTTTATTGATCGGGACCATGTGGTTTCCCCAGAGCTGATTCCTGAAGCCTGGCAGGGACATTTGTCTGCCTCCTGCCTCCCAGTGCAATCCCACTTGCTGCTGCCCCCTCCCCACCTTACATCCCTACCATAAGACGCACCCACACTTTCCTCCCAAATTTGGAGGAAAAAAAGTGTGTCTTATGGTCAGAAAAATACGGTATAACAGCCTCATGAATTCACTATTTCTGACACATGTGCAGGTGAGCATAGATATGCCATATATGACCGCCATCGTCCCTTGAGTTTGTGTGAAATATATTATGTACACAGAAGAGAAAAAGGAGGCTATACAATGCACTTCTCTACTCACCAGGTCAGGCGTCCCAACTAATGAGTTTTTGGACACCTGACCTGTAGAGTATAGTTTTGCATGGTATTGCCACCATTTTCTCTTCAGTCTGCAACACTAGTCACAGACTAAGCAGAATGAAGAGATTAAGGAGAAAATACAAGTATAAAGTTTTTGGTCCACCTCATAGCTCTATACTAAAGACACACAAAGTCTTGTACTTGCTAACTACTGGAGCTATGATGTGGCCAAAAAATAAAGTGTGTGGCGAAGTTTGTTATTTGGTGCACGGTGTGTGTTGCCGGCGGTAAAAGACACAATAAACCAAACATAATTGGGGCAAAAAAATTGTATTTATTTTTTAGCAACCAAAATATTTCTTTAACTGCGCCTGCTTGGGGTAGAGTGATGTAAACGGGGGGGTGAAGCAGTGAGGCCTGGCTAACCATGGACGATGCAGAGGTGGCAGGAGAAGGGGCAATGAAACTTGTGGGGTCTGGTAGTTCGGGGAAGGGCTTGACACATGAGAGGTTTGAGACGCACTGGAAGGTTGAGACAAACCTGACATTACAGACACACTGGGAGGTGAAGGGGGAGGAATACTAAGAGTCCGCTGTTTTTTTTTTCCCTTTCTGGGTTTGCCGGGTTCTGGGAAGCCTCGGTGGGCTCATATGTCGTGGCATGGTCGTGGTGGGTGACCTGTCAGGGTCCGGCTGCACTGTGTCAGAGTTCATAGTGCTTGTAGAGCATGCAGCCATGCCAGAGTCCATAGTGCTCGTAGAATGTGCAGCCATGCCAGAGTCCATAGTGCTCGTAGAGCGTGCAGCCATGCCAGAGTCCATAGTGCTCGTAGAGCATGCAGCCATGCCAGAGTCCATAGTGCTCGTAGAGCGTGCAGCCATGCCAGAGTCCATAGTGCTCGTAGAGCGTGTAGCCATGCCAGAGTTCATAGTGCTCGTAGAGCGTGCAGCCATGCCAGAGTCCATAGCGCTTGTAGAGCGGAAGGCCATGCCAGGGTCCTGCTGCATCGTGGTGGTGGCGGTATGGAAGGCCATGCCAGGGTCCTGCTGCATCGTGGTCGTAGCAGTACGGAAGGCCATGCCAGGGTCCTGCTGCATCGTGGTGTCAGTGGAGGAGGTCCAAGCAGGAGCAGCGGTTGTCGTGGTGGCGGTGGGCTGTCCAACAGCACTGGGCATGGTGGTGGTGCTGTACTGGTGTCCGGCAGTGCTAGGAATAGAGGTGGTCGAGCAGTGGTATGCAGCAGAGGTCGGCATTGAGGTTAATCGTGACAATGAAGGCACAGGTGGATATGCCGCCACTGTCTGCTGAAAATACCGACTCTGCTGCATAGCCTGCATGTAAGCAGCATTGCAGGCCTGCATGACACTCAGCTGGAGATCAGGAGTAAGGTGTTACGACATGCCCTGCTCAATTTGGTTAAAAAAATGATGTGCTGGCCTCTGTAGGTCGGCTTTTACTTGGTCAAGGCTTTTGGTGACTTCCTGGATACGTGTATTCATGTGGCTAAGTGAAATATCCATTCAGTCACCCAAAGTCTTGAGTCCTTCGTGAAAAACCGAGCTCAAGTGCAAAAACTCGGGCATGAGGGACCTGTCCGATGCCCTCTGCCGCTGCCGGGAGGAGCCCCCAAAAAAAGGGGCAGTGGCAGAGGACTGGGAAAGGGGAACACCTGATGGACCAGCTTCCTTGTCTCCAGTTAGTGTGGCAGGCCCACTTGCTGCAGCGCTGCTGGATGGCTGGGACGGGTCCTTGGCTGTCTGATGAAGAACCGCTCCAGAACCTGGGCCAGCAGTGCTGCTCCATGTGCTGTGAATAAAGGAAAAAGAAAATGAATATCAAAAATTAACCAGACGCAAAATCCTGTGGAATAGAAATATACAGATTATGGCAATACAATACAACCTAATGCACGGGAGATATACTTATGTTCTCTGGGCAAGGACCGGTCTTAAAAATGCCAGAACGCGATGGTATTTGTATTTTCTGATCCTTGCTCCTGAACAACTGGGAACACAGCTTTCTTGACGCAGGTCCTTGTTGAAGCGGTCCTTCATCGAACGCCAACGTGTTTTGACTATGGCCACTGTTGAAAAAACAAAACATAATGGTTAGTCAATTGACTTTTGGCCATGCTCACACAACTGTGTGTGATGAGAGAAACTCCTGAGAGTTTCTCTCATCACACACATTTGTGTAAGCACGGCCAAGGTCTCTGCTGCTTCACACTGCATTGCAATACTTACCAAAAGCATTTTGGATCCGAGTCGGGGCCTTGTCCCAGCCATCCCACATCTCTTTGGCCACCTCATTCCATAGGCGCCGGATCGTCACGTTTTCCGATTGCTGTGGATCCCGGGTGTCCCACAACGGGACTCGCTCCTGGACCAGGGAGATGAGGAGGTCATTTTCTATGAGGTCTTCATCCTGTTCTGGATCCTAAAAATTAAATAAAGACATTAATGTTGGGTCCATCAACATAAGGAAAAGAAAGAAAACAGAGCCTGAGAAATGGCATGAATAGGAAAGTCAAGATACAAAAAGATTCCAGAAGAAAAATGTAAAGAAATAGGAATGTAAAGAAAGGAAGATTCAAGAATACTAAAGTGAGGATACAGTAAACAGTCAGCCTTGTATACGTAGACGCTGCCGCCTTGCCACCCGACCATGACTCTAAAAAAATGAAAAACAAAAATTGTCATATGTGTAGATGTGACAGTGAATACTTACCAATCTGACGAGGCGAGTACTCACCTCACTGACATGTTCTACTTCAGAAGGCCCAGGACGTTCCTCTTCATCAGAAGAAGAAGACATTATGATGCATTCAGAAAGAAATGGCAGAAATTAGGACATGTAGAGACAGAAAATAGAAAATAAAGGCATTGGATAGGATATACTCACATTGTTCAGTGTCTTGTTTTCCTCCAATGATGTAGCCTGCGTCTCGTCTGCTTCAGTGTTTGCTGAGTAGTGACCTGCAAATGTCCACTCCCACCCTTTATCACCTTGTATGTGGGGGGTGGCTTATCAGTATCTATACATGTTTTTCTCTTGTGGAACGCATGCGTTTACGAACGCAAGCAAACGCATGTGCTTGTGAACGCATGCGTTCATATAGACAGCAATGTGTTTTTTTGGCGCATTCCTGACGCAATCGACCGCATACTTTTCCAGGCGGCAAATTGACGCCTCTAAAAATGACTACATGTTGCATTTCCGCGACAAGCCGCAGACAGCGAAACAACGCATGCATCGTCAAACGCAGCAAAACGCGAACGATCGCAGACGCATGCTTCCCTAATGTTAAATATAGGAATACACAACGCATGCGGATATTTGCGGAAGAAACACTGCAGACACAACCGCAAATGTGAAACTGGCCTAAGATATTAAACTACAGAGACAGAGACATTGTTCTTAGGAAGGCCAGAGAAATGGAGGATCTCACAGTCGGCGGACAGAGGATTGCCATCTACCTGGATTACTCTGCTGCAGTCCAGAAACAGAGAATGCAGTTTACTGGTGTCAAGAGGTGACTGAGAGAACTGGGGGTGCAATACTCCATGTTTTTCCCTGCGAGGTTGAGAGTGGTCGCTTTTAACAAAGTCCACTTCTTCATGGCACCAGAGGATGCTACCCAGTGGATTGATATTAATGCCAAGAAACTACAGGATAAAGGAGACTGACTTTCCATGGAGACATGAGTTGTTATTGCTATGCTTCTGGAAGAAGTGAATCGGGTTTATTTTATAATAATCTTTATTAATAATCTTTATTTTTATATAGCGCTAACATATTCTGCAGCGCTTTACAATTTTGCACACATTATCATCGCTGTCCCTAATGGGGCTCACAATCTAAATTCCCTATCAGTATGTCTTTGGAATGTGGGAGGAAACCGGAGTACCCAGAGGAAACCCACGCAAACACGGAGAGAACATACAAACTCTTTGCAGATGTTGTCCTGAGTGGGATTAGAACCCAGGACTCCTGTGCTGCAAGGCTGCTGTGCTAACTACTGTGCCACCGTGCTGCCCATATGACTATTTACTGCCTGTGTCTCTTTTCAATTTTGGGAGAATGGAGTATGGCCAGTTTGGTTAGTTTGCCAGACAGTGTTGGGCTAGATAATATGGAGGGTGGTGGAGGTTGCTAACAGGGTGTTCCGTGAATGTTGTTTTTGTAATCTCTTTATTTTATTGTACGTTTTGAAATGTTATTGATTAATGTAAAGATCTGTGGTTCTGTTCGTGGCGGGTAGCAGACTGAGAAGGTCACCTACTGTAGGTGAGAGTGACTCTAATGGGCAAAGGAGCCCCACTCTCGATGAGAGGAAAAAGCTTTATTTTGGGGGGTTGAGGTGGGAGTTAAAAAGGGTGGGGGGAGGGGTTAGACAGCTCAGGCTAGGGAGTAAGGAGTTTTGGAAGATTGTTGAGCGTTGTGATGGGGGACCACATTAAAATACAGAGTTGGAATGTAAGCGGCCTAGCGGATAAGACCAGACGAGCTGCGGTTCTACAATATGTTCGAGACCAAAGGGCCTCATTGATATGTCTGCTAGAGATACACTTGGTACGTGAAAAGGTTGATGTCATACTTAGGTGCTGGTTACAGAAATCGTTTCATTCTACCTTCTCTACATACTCCAGGGGAGTGTCGGTATTGGTCCCAACAGGTGCATTATGAGGAGGTGAAGGTGTATGGTGATGTGGATGGGCAGTATGTGGTAGTGAAATGTGGACTGCTTGGGGTTTTGATTTGTGTGGTGGCTATGTACATTCCCCCTCCTTATTCCAGCAAAAAAGAAGTGTTGGAATTGACTGGACGGGGAGATCCAATGCCGCTTTTAATTATTGGAGACCTCAATAACATATGTAATGATTTCTGTGATAGAAACAAAAACATACAGAACAGGTCGGAAAGCCATACTACGGCGTTTGGAACATATGTCCGAGAGATTGGTATGATTGATTTGTGGAGAGTGCGACATGCTGGGGAGAGAGGGTATTCTTGCTACTCGCCGGCTTATGATACTCTATCTAGAATAGACATGGCACTCGGAAATGACATGTTCGATACTATGGTGGGGAAGTGAGGTATTTGTCATAGGCATTCTCGGATCGTAGTCCGATTGAGGTGGAGTTGCGGCCAATGGGGACACAAGCCCGGTGCAGGGGAGAGTGTAAAATTCATCCTAAATGGTTGCATAGTGTGAGTTTGGAGAACATACAGCGGGAGGTAGAGGAGTTTTTGTTAGATCAATGAGGGGAGTGCGGATATAGCCACTATTTGTGAGACTATGAAAGCATATCTGAGAGGTTTGCTGTTTAGTGATATCAGTAGATGTAAGCGGTGGTCAAAGCAGGCGGAGAATGCTGAGAATTGCTGAAGATGAGTTGGTCACACTGGGAACTCCTGAGGCTGGGAAAAGGCTAACAGAAGCCCAGAATAATATGGATAAAATTATTTTGGAGAGGGCAGGGAGGAAGAGAGAGTTCCAACGACTGGCTTTTTACCAGGAGGGGGAGGTGGTGGGGCACATGCTGTCATTGGTGGCTTCTACCCAGAGGGGTACATCATTTGTACATTCACTGGAACTTGACAATGGTACAAAAGTGTCGGAGACCTCCGAGATCTTAAAGGTCTTTATGGACTTCTATGCAGATCTGTACTCCTCTGGGGTGGTCTCATCGGTGGGAGACAATATGACATTTTTAGAGGGTATTGTCTTGCCTAGGCTGAGTGAAGAGGATAAGGAATGTTTGGGGGGCCCTATTACAGATGAAGAACTGAGCCGCGCATTAAGGGCAATGGCACGGGGTAAGGCACAAGGAGCAGATGGCCTACCAGCCAAAATTTATAAAGAGATGGATGGGGTGTTGCTGCCCAGACAGAGTCGTCCTGCCAGCTTCCATGAGGGAGGCCATAATAGTGGTAATTCCGAAGGAAGATAAAGATCTGTGATTGCCTGAATCGTATCGCCCGATCTCTTTGCTCACTACGGATGTTAAGCTTCTGGCCGGGGTGTTAGCGATCCATTTGATGGGTGTTATTTCTAAATTTAAAACATCCAGATTAGTCTGGCTTTATGCCTGACAGGTCTACTGCAGTTAATATAAGAAGGCTTTTTCTGAATGTACAACTTGGGGCTGATAACGGCGGTCATAGAGTTATTGCTTTCCTAGATGCCCATAAGTTATTTGATAGTGTGGAATGGGAGTACTTGTGGCAGATATTGAACTGTTTTGGCTTTGGTCCACAATTTGTGTCTTGGGTTCAGCTGTTGTATGCGCAACCATCAGCTAGAGTGAGAGTGAATGGGGAGCTTTCTCATACGATAAAGCTACATAGAGCGATGAGACAGGGGTGTCCGCTCTCCCCTATTTTGTTTGCTTTGGCCGTGGAGCCGTTGGCCGCCAAAATTTGACAGTCTGCCGAGGTCTCTGGGTTTAAATACGGATCGATAGAAGAAAAGATAGTGCTTTACGCAGACAATATACTGCTGTTCTGGAGTGACCCAGTGACTCATTGAGCAATGCTATTCGGCTCATCGAGGGATTTGATGCTTTGTTGAGGATAAAGATAAATTGGAATAAATCAACTCTACTCATGGTGGATGACGCAGGGGATGAGTTGGGAGATTCCACAGAAGGGGGTAGACTTAAATTAGCAGACCAATTCAAATATTTGGGGATACTAATCTCTTTGCCGATTACGAACTATTTGCATAAGGATCTGACACCGGTGTTGGGTATTCTTAAGGCAAAGGTAGGGGCTTGGTCTACATTGCACTTGTCTGTTGTGGGCCAAGTTAATCTTATTAAAATGATTATGATGCCTAAGATATTGTATATTCTCCATATCTCACCTATCTGGATACCGCATGGGAAATTCAAACTGATTAACTTCTTATTTAGAAATTTGGTGTAGGGGAAAAACACCCCCGTATCAGGTTGGAGATGCTTCAACGACCTAAGGATGCTGGAGGTTTGGCTTTACCTAATCCCGAAATATACTTTTTAGGGGCCCAATGTCAGCAGTTAAAGGGCTTGGAGCATGAGATGTCTGCCAATGTTGTACAACTCTTGATAGAGAGGGTGACAAATAGAAGTCCGGCGGTACAGTGTTTAGAAGATGGTTCCCTGGGGATGCTTGGGAAAATGTGCCCAACATTGTTTCTGATATATAAAATATGGGGGAGAGTTAAACAGATTTGTGGGGTTACCTGTCTTACCAGGTTTTCTCCGCTGTGGTTTAATAATAATCTACCGGAGTTTTTGGCAATGGGATGTATATCAGAATGGCAATCAGATGTCAGATCGGATGTCTATCAGATTCAGTTGAAATCCTTCTCCCAGCTGCAGTCGGAGTATGATCTTAAGACATCCGGGGGATATCAATATGCACAAGTTCGGCATGCATTTGTGGCTCAGAATAAGGGGGACTGTCTCAAAATCCAAAGTGACTTAGTATTGGAATACATCTGTGGAGTAGGAACAACGAGGGGAGTTATCTCTTCCCTGTACAAAGATTTACTCCATACCCACTCATTGGGATATCCGATTGGCGCAAGGGCTAAATGGGAAAGAAAGTTGGGTCACTTAGAGGATGAAACATGGAAATCTGTATTAGAATGGATACCAAAATTATCTTTGAATGAGCCGTATAGACTTTCCCAGCTTTATATTATAAACAGAGTGTATAGGTCTCCGGATGTGTTATACAGAGTGGGGTTGAGATCTGATTCGGAATGCCCTAGATGTAGGAATGATATTGCTGGAATGTTTCACGTGTTCTGGATGTGTCCGAGATTGACTGCTTTTTCGTTGGTGGTTCTCAGCTGGATAGAGGGGGCATACAGATGTATAATCCCAAGGGAACCGGTGGTGTGCTTGTTGGGATATGTAGATGAGATAATTATGGATAACAAGTTGAAAATAGCAATTGCTAGATTACTATACATGGCTCGGTAGGTCATAGCAAGAAATTAGATAAAAGAGGAGCCTTCCTCGAGGGGAGAATACATTGAATGTGTGGGGCAGGTTATTGCCCTGTAAAAGGGTGTGTATCAGAAAAGAGGGAAAATGGTCTTGTACGACAAATTGTGGACACCTTGGCTGGAATTGAGTTAGGAGGCGGTTAAGGGAAGATAGGCCCGAGGACATGTTAGGAGAAGAGCGTGAGCTGTCTAATTGGGAAAGAGGGGGAGGGGTGGGTATGGGGGGGTTGTTGTTAGGAAAATTTGAAAGTACATGTATTAATGTCAAATGTTTTATTGGGGTCTAAGGGGTATCGTTTCTCCTTATGGAGAGTGACATACCATCTCTGGCTTGTCAAGGTAAGGAGGCTTATTTGCCGTACAATGCTCCTCTAGAAATTTAAATATGCAAATTGCCTCTTCTGAGAGAAAGAGGACTTAAACTCTACAGCGCCACCTATTGGAAGTAGCGATCCTACAAGTCACAATCAACCCTTTAACGAGTCGTGCAATATGACTTAGGATAAAAGCCAAATCAGTATCTCAATTCGCAGACACGGTGTTTCGGGCTGTTGGCCCTCGTCAGTGCGAAGCATGAGAACTGATTTGGCTAGGTGAGAGGCTCTGGACATGGGGTCTAAGGGGTATCGTTTCTCCTTATGGAGAGTGACATACCATCTCTGGCTTGTCAAGGTAAGGAGGCTTATTTGCCGTACAATGCTCCTCTAGAAATTTAAATATGCAAATTGCCTCTTCTGAGAGAAAGAGGACTTAAACTCTACAGCGCCACCTATTGGAAGTAGCGATCCTACAAGTCACAATCAACCCTTTAACGAGTCGTGCAATATGACTTAGGATAAAAGCCAAATCAGTATCTCAATTCGCAGACACGGTGTTTCGGGCTGTTGGCCCTCGTCAGTGCGAAGCATGAGAACTGATTTGGCTAGGTGAGAGGCTCTGGACATGGGGTCTAAGGGGTATCGTTTCTCCTTATGGAGAGTGACATACCATCTCTGGCTTGTCAAGGTAAGGAGGCTTATTTGCCGTACAATGCTCCTCTAGAAATTTAAATATGCAAATTGCCTCTTCTGAGAGAAAGAGGACTTAAACTCTACAGCGCCACCTATTGGAAGTAGCGATCCTACAAGTCACAATCAACCCTTTAACGAGTCGTGCAATATGACTTAGGATAAAAGCCAAATCAGTATCTCAATTCGCAGACACGGTGTTTCGGGCTGTTGGCCCTCGTCAGTGCGAAGCATGAGAACTGATTTGGCTAGGTGAGAGGCTCTGGACATGGGGTCTAAGGGGTATCGTTTCTCCTTATGGAGAGTGACATACCATCTCTGGCTTGTCAAGGTAAGGAGGCTTATTTGCCGTACAATGCTCCTCTAGAAATTTAAATATGCAAATTGCCTCTTCTGAGAGAAAGAGGACTTAAACTCTACAGCGCCACCTATTGGAAGTAGCGATCCTACAAGTCACAATCAACCCTTTAACGAGTCGTGCAATATGACTTAGGATAAAAGCCAAATCAGTATCTCAATTCGCAGACACGGTGTTTCGGGCTGTTGGCCCTCGTCAGTGCGAAGCATGAGAACTGATTTGGCTAGGTGAGAGGCTCTGGACATGGGGTCTAAGGGGTATCGTTTCTCCTTATGGAGAGTGACATACCATCTCTGGCTTGTCAAGGTAAGGAGGCTTATTTGCCGTACAATGCTCCTCTAGAAATTTAAATATGCAAATTGCCTCTTCTGAGAGAAAGAGGACTTAAACTCTACAGCGCCACCTATTGGAAGTAGCGATCCTACAAGTCACAATCAACCCTTTAACGAGTCGTGCAATATGACTTAGGATAAAAGCCAAATCAGTATCTCAATTCGCAGACACGGTGTTTCGGGCTGTTGGCCCTCGTCAGTGCGAAGCATGAGAACTGATTTGGCTAGGTGAGAGGCTCTGGACATGGGGTCTAAGGGGTATCGTTTCTCCTTATGGAGAGTGACATACCATCTCTGGCTTGTCAAGGTAAGGAGGCTTATTTGCCGTACAATGCTCCTCTAGAAATTTAAATATGCAAATTGCCTCTTCTGAGAGAAAGAGGACTTAAACTCTACAGCGCCACCTATTGGAAGTAGCGATCCTACAAGTCACAATCAACCCTTTAACGAGTCGTGCAATATGACTTAGGATAAAAGCCAATTCAGTATCTCAATTCGCAGACACGGTGTTTTGGGCTGTTGGCCCTCGTCAGTGCGAAGCATGAGAACTGATTTGGCTAGGTGAGAGGCTCTGGACATGGGGTCTAAGGGGTATCGTTTCTCCTTATGGAGAGTGACATACCATCTCTGGCTTGTCAAGGTAAGGAGGCTTATTTGCCGTACAATGCTCCTCTAGAAATTTAAATATGCAAATTGCCTCTTCTGAGAGAAAGAGGACTTAAACTCTACAGCGCCACCTATTGGAAGTAGCGATCCTACAAGTCACAATCAACCATAAACGATACCCCTTAGACCCCATGTCCAGAGCCTCTCACCTAGCCAAATCAGTTCTCATGCTTCACACTGACGAGGGCCAACAGCCCGAAACACCGTGTCTGCGAATTGAGATACTGATTTGGCTTTTATCCTAAGTCATATTGCACGACTCGTTAAAGGGTTGATTGTGACTTGTAGGATCGCTACTTCCAATAGGTGGCGCTGTAGAGTTTAAGTCCTCTTTCTCTCAGAAGAGGCAATTTGCATATTTAAATTTCTAGAGGAGCATTGTACGGCAAATAAGCCTCCTTACCTTGACAAGCCAGAGATGGTATGTCACTCTCCATAAGGAGAAACGATACCCCTTAGACCCCATGTCCAGAGCCTCTCACCTAGCCAAATCAGTTCTCATGCTTCGCACTGACGAGGGCCAACAGCCCGAAACACCGTGTCTGCGAATTGAGATACTGATTTGGCTTTTATCCTAAGTCATATTGCACGACTCGTTAAAGGGTTGATTGTGACTTGTAGGATCGCTACTTCCAATAGGTGGCGCTGTAGAGTTTAAGTCCTCTTTCTCTCAGAAGAGGCAATTTGCATAAATGTTTTATTTTAATTTTATACTTAATAAAAACCTATTTGAGTTAAAAAAAGGATTACGTCAGAACTGGGAGTATACTGTCGGTTTATTATTTATTTATTTTTTTTTTACAGGTGATCGAGGGCATTGGGGATTAGCTGTATGGTCAGTATGTACTGTATATGTGTGTATGTGCTTTTTTTTACACTGGAACAGAGTAGCCGGATGATGGGACTACTACTCTCCCATTATCGGCTAGCTGTCACTGTAGCAGGCATAACCGGATTGGACTAGTAGTCCCATTGGACAGTGCCTGCCTACATACACACCCGCACACACACACACACACAGAGCGGCACACATACACAGATACACGCAGATACACACAGACATGCACGCACACACACACAGAGACATACAGACACCCACAACAGACACACATCTTCTCCACTCACACATAGTCTCCGCCCACGCAGGCAACTCCGCTGCAAAACCACAGATCTTTTTAAACCTGAAGTTTTGCTGCAGATTTGCCTGACTCAATGGTAGTCAATGGGAGCAGAAACGCTGCAGATCCGCAAAAATAATTGGCATGCTGTGGAAAATAAAAAGCTGCAAATTTGCGCATATTTCTCCACAGCATGTGCACAACAATTCTTAATTTCCCATTTACTAGCATTGGTCATGCACTACACTGCGGAATTGATGAAAATCGGAGCATCCAAAAACTCTGCGGAAACGCATCAAAATCCGCAACGTGTGCACATTGCCTTAAAGATCCTTAGGGATCTATTCTGTAACCATGTGCTCTCCTTTTTTGATTGGGTGAAGTGGCTGTGGACAACCAGATCCCTGATCGAACTATTTCTCCTATATGTGACCAAGTCTTTTTTGGGAATTAGTTCTGCAATGTCTGGGTCAGCCTTAAAGGGAACTTGTCACCTCAAATTGGCGGGATATGTAAATGCCTTTTTTACGGTCCGATGGGCGGCATTTCGTCTTAATTTCTCCACCCCATCCGTCCCTGTTGTCCGCAATATGTTCTAGAATTAGAGTACTTGTCCTCCATAGTTCGTGCATGCTCAATGCAATCTTTGCTCGTGCACGCGCAGTATGCTTTGCCCAAATGCGGGCAAAGCAGAAAAGCCTTACTGCGCATGCGCCCGCACACTATATCCTGGAATTATTTTGCTGTGTTCTGGGACATAGTGCGCAGGCGCAAATGCAGTAATGCTTTTCGGCTTTGCCCGCAGTTGGGCAAAGCATACTGCATGTGCACAAGCAAAGATTGCATTGTTCATGCGCGAACTATGGAGGACAAGTACTCTAATTCTCGAACATATTGCGGACAACAGGGACGGATGGGGTGGAGAAATGAAAACGAAACGCCACCCATCGGACCAGAAAAAAGGCATTTACATATCCCACCAATTTGAGGTGACAAGTTCCCTTTAAGAATTCCCCAGTATTTTTTAAGTAGAAATCTGGCGTTTGGATTTCTCACTGAAACACAGTTTTATCCCAAACGATTTTAATTAGCAAATTGGACCTCCTGGCTGCACCCCGATATTAGACCTAATGATTTTTAAGTGGAAATCTGTCCGTCTGATTTCTCACTGAAACATAGTTTTATCACAAATGATTTGGATTAGCAAAAGGGGCTTCCTGAGACTGCAACACAGTTTTTGCACAGTCTAGTTAGATTTTGGAAGATTTCACACAGGGCAGGATCCTATCAACAGTTGAAACCAGAAGGTTTCATACACTATATAAAAATACACATATGCATGTTTTTCCTCAATATCTGACATGAAATATGAAGAAATCTTTCCTGTTTTAGGTCAATTAAGATAACCATAATAATTAATATTTGCCAAATGCCAGAATAATGAAAGAGAGTGAATGGTTTAAGACATTTTTTATTACTGCAAAGTCAAAAGTTTACAAACATTTCATTAGTATTTAGTACCATTGCCCTTAAACTGAATGACTTGGGTCAAATGTTGCGGATATCCCTCCACAAGCTTCTCATAATAGTTTAGTTGGTCGGGGTATTTGGGCCCATTTCTCCTGACAAAACTGGTGCAACTGATCCAGGTTTGTAGGTCGCCTTGCTTGCACCTGCCTTTTCAGCTTTGCCCATAAATTTTCAATAGAATTGAGATCAGGGATTTGTGATGGCAATTCCAAAACATTGACCTTGTTATCCTTAACCCCTTAAGGACCAAGCCAGTTTGTAGGTTAATGACAAGGCCTTAAAGGGACTCATTTTCAGCCATAGGGGCGTGGTTTTCGGGTGTTTGATTCACCCTTTCTTTACCTGCTGGCTGCATGCTGGCTACAATATTGGATTGAAGTTCATTCTCTGTCCTCCGTAGTACATGCCTGCACAAGGCAATCTTGCCTTACGCAGGCATGTACTATGGAGGACAGAGAATGAACTTCAATCCAATATTGCAGCCAGCATGCAGCCAGCGGGTAAGGAAAGGGTGAATCAAACACCCGAAAACCCCGCCCCTATGGCTGAAAATTGTTCCCTCAAAATTCAGGTGACAGAGTCCCTTAAATTTTGAAATCTGACCACTATCACTTTATGTGGTTATAACTCTGGAATGCTTCAATGGATCCCAATGATTCTGAGAGTCTTTTTTTTTTTTTGACATATTGTACTTTATGATAGTGGTAAAATTTCTTCAACATTTCTTGTGTTTATTTTGTGAAAAAAATGTAAATTTGGCAAAAATTTGGAAAATTTCACAATTTTGAAACTTTTAATTTTTATGCCCCTCAATCAGACAGTTATGTCATACACAATCTACTATATAATTGCCTAAGAGTCACATCCGTCTTTTCTGTCTGTCTGTCACGGAAATCCCAAGTTGCTGATTGGTCGCAGCAAAACAGCCACGACCAATCAGCGACGGGCACAGTCCGGCGGCAAAATGGCCGCTCCTTACTCCCCGCAGTCAGTGCCCGCTCCATACTCCCCTCCAGTCAGCAGTCACACAGGGTTAATGGCAGTGTTAACGGACCGTGTTATGCTGCGGTGTAACACACTCCGTTAATGCTGCTATTAACCCTGTGTGACCAAGTTTCTACTATTGATGCTGCCTATGCAGCATCAATAGTAAAAAGATCTAATGTTAAAAATAATAAAAAAATAAAAAAATAGTTATATACTCACCGTCCGTCGGCCCCTCGGATCCAGAACAGGCCTTTCCCGCTCCTCGCGACGCTCCGGTGACCGCTCCATGCATTTCGATCTCGCGAGATGATGACGTAGCGGTCTCGCGAGATGATGACGTAGCGGTCTCGCGAGACCGCTACGTCATCATTTCGCGAGACTGCAATGCACTCTTGGGACCGGAGCACGCGAGGAGCATCAGTAAATGCTTCACCTGGATCCGGGGGCCAATGGAACGTGAGTATATAACCATTTTTTTATTTTAATTCTTTTTTTTAACAGGGATATGATGCCCACATTGCTATATACTACGTGGGCTGTGCAATATACTATGTGGGCTGGGCAATATACTACATGAGCTGTGCTACTGTATATACTACGTGGGCTGTGCTATATACTACGTGGGCCGTGCTATATTCTACGTGGGCTGTGCTATATACTCCATGGGCTGTGCTATATACTACGTGGCTGTGCTATGTACTACGTGGCTGTGCTATTTACTACGTGGGCTGTTATATACTATGTGGCTGTGCTATATACTATGTGGCCAGCCGCGAACAATCAGCGACAGGTGCAGTCCGGCCGCGAATTGGCGCGGGATTTGAACCATGCTTCGCTAATTGGTTGCTGTTGGCCGAATCCAATGTATTCAATGTATTATTCTAAAATCTTCATAAATAAACTACATACATATTCTAGAATACCCGAAGCGTTAGAATTGGGCTACCATCTAGTAGTTAATAAATACCCTTTCCCACGTGTCTATTTTACATCAGCACAATTTTTGAAACGTATTTTTTTTTTCTTATGAAGTTATAACAGTTAAAAGTTGACCAGCGATTTCTCATTTTTCCATCAAAATTTACAAAACCCATTTTTTTAGGGACCACCTCATATTTGAAGTGACTTTGGGGGCCTATATGACAGAATACCGAAAAGTGACTCCATTATAAAACCTGCACCCCTCAAGGTGTTCAAAACCACATTCAAGAAGTTTATTAACCATTCAGGTGCTTCACAATAATTGAAGCAATGTGGAAGGAAAATATGAACATTTTACTTTTTTTCACAAATTTTACTTCGCACACTTTTTTTTTTATTTTCTCAAGTGTATCAAAAGAAAATGAACCATAATATTTGTTGCACAATTTCTCTTGAGTATGACGATACCCCATGTGTGGAGGAAGACCATCGTTTGGGCACACTGCAGAGCTCGGAAGGGAAGGGGCACCGTTAAATGTTTTGAGCACAAAATTGGCTGGAATTGAGAGCGGATGCCATGTTGCTTTTGGAGAGCCCCTGATCTGCCTAAACAGTAGAAACCCCCCACAAGTGACCCCATTTTGGAAACTAGACCATTCAAGGGACTTATCTGGATGTTTGGTGAGCACTTTGAAGCCCCAGGTGCTTCACATAAGTTTATAACGTAGAGCCGTGAAAATTAAAAATCATAGTTTTTCCACAAAATCATCTTTTAGCACTATTTTGTTATTTTAACAAAGGCAGCATGAGATAATGGACTCCAAAAATTGTTGTGCAATTTATCCTGAGTACGCCGATACCCCATATGTGGAGGAAGACCACTGTTTGGGCGCTTGGCAGGACCCTCAAGGGAAGGAGAAAGGTTTAACTTTTTGAACACAAAATTGGCTGGAATCGAGAGCAGATGCCATGTCACTTTTGGAGAGCCCCTGATGTGCCTAAACAGTGGAAACATCCCACAAGTGATATTATTTTGGAAACTAGACCCCTCAAGGAACTTACCTAGATGGGTGCTGAGCATTTTGAACCACCAGGTTATTTACGGAAGTTTATAGCAGAGCTAAGAAAATTAAAAAAAAAACACATTTTTCCTGCAAAATTTTTCTTTTAGCTCAATTTTTTTTATTTTCTCAAGGGTAACAGGAGAAAATGGACCCCAGAATTTGTGGTGCAATTTCTCCTGAGTGAAAAAACTACTGTTGAGGCACAGTGAAAAGCTCAAAAGGGAAGGCGTGCCATATTATAGTGCAGATTTTACTATTATTGTTTGAGGGTGCCATGATACACTGGGAGAACCCCTGAGGTGCCAGGACAGTAAAACACCCCATAAGTGACCACATTTTACAAACTACACCTCTCAATGAATTAATCTAGGGTTTTAATAATCATATTGATACTAAGGGTGTGTCACAGGATTTTATACCATTGAGCAGTGAAGAAAAAATAATTAAATTTTTACCACAAAAAAATTCTTTTAGACCCAGATTTAAGATTTTCACACAATAAGTGGGTAAAATTGCCACTAGAATTTGTCCTACAATTTTTGCTGAATATAGAAATACACTATATGTAACTGCACAGTACTGCTAAGCCATACGGAGAGTCTCTGTAGGAATGGACTGCGATTTGCCTCCTGGAGGGCAGATTTTCCTAGAATATCTTGCGGACTACATATACAGAGCACCCTAAGTGCTAGAGGGCAGAATCCCCCCAAGTGCCCCCATTTTGGAAATTATACCCTACCAAATGTGAACGCTGAAGATGGTTTATGCACACTGGGGCTCAGAAGGGATTGGGCATTTGGATTTAGGAGCGCAGAATTCGCTGAATTTCTTTTTGGGGGCAATGAGCAATTTTGTTTTTCTAGAGCCTTTGTGCTACCAGTAACGTGGAAGTCTCCTATATTTCTGTTAACAGAAGATGGACCTGAGTGGGAACTTTTTTTTGTGGATTGAGTTGAAGCTTTTATTGGGAACAATTTTTAATAACGCTAGGGATCACATTTATCCGGCGCTCTACACTGAGCACATACTTTGGGGTTTCCATCTAAATCTCCCAGCTACTTGACAGATGAAACCCCCGATGGATCCATTCACTTTTTTGAGGCAGCATAGTTACTCTGGACTTCGTCTGGCCTCTGCTCAGCATTGTCCTTCCTTACATAGGTGCACAAAACTATGTGGAATTTGTTTTTATGCATGCCTAAAAAGACGGACACCACCGGATCACAGGTCTTATGGCATTCACAGTGTCTCCAACTTCCTCATTATAGGGAGTCTTCTGCCGGCTGTTCTGTCTGAATCACGTATTTCAGGTATTTCATAGATTTACACGAAAAGCCCGGTATAAGCGTGCAGTGTAGAGCGCAGAATAAATGTGCACCGAGCCTTACTGTGATCTTTGGGAGGCAGAATGAACAAATCCACAGCAGGTGAAGAATTGGTTTTATTTATTTTTTACGCAGTTACTCATGCGGTATAAGTGATTAGGCCACTTTATTCTTTGGCTCGGTGCAAATACAGCGTTACCAGATTTATATTGGGTTTTTATGTTTGGCTGCTCTCACACAGTAAAAGATGGGTTTTTTTGGATGAAGAAGTTTTTGCATCACCATATTTTGAGAGCTATAATTTTTCCAGATTTCGGCTCAGAGTCATGTGAAGGCTTGTTTTTTGCAGGACAAGCTGACTTTTTTATTGGTACCATTTTCGGGCACATGACGTTTTTTGATTGCTTTCTATTCCGACTTTTATGGAGGCAGAATGAACAAAAATCAGCAATTCTGGATTTTTTTTTTCTCTGTTCTGCGTGTGGTAAAATTAACAACGCAGTTTTATTTTTCAGGTCAGTACGATTACAAAGATGCCACATTTATATTTTTTTTTAATGTTTTGGCGCTTTTACACAATAAAAACTTTTATAGAAAAAATAATTATTTTGCATTGCTTTATTCTGAGAGCTATATCTTTTTTATTTTTCTGCTTATGGAGCTGATTGGCAGCTTGTCTTTTGGGGGACAAGATGGTGTTTTCAGTGATACTATTTTTATTTATATTCATCTTTTTGATCGCGTTTTATTCCACTATTTCTAAGCGGGATGATGATAAAGCATAGTTTAGTACATTGTTGCATTTTTTTTTTACTGCGTTCACTGAAGGGGTTAACTCCGGACGCGGCGATACCAAACTTTAACTTTTTTTGTTTATTTAATTTTTTTAAACCGAAAAATGTGTATATATTACTGGATTTGATTTATTATTATTATTATTATTATTATTTTAGATTTTTTTATATATTGTTTTTTATTTTATTATATAGTTTTATTTATTTTTTTTACATAGTCCTTTTTTGGGACTTTCATGTTTCTTCACTTTGATTGAAAGTATAATGCATTGCAACGATGACACCGCTCCTGGCTGTTGGTGCAGAAGCTCAGCCATTGGCAGAGCTTAGCTGCTACACTGGTCAGGCAGGAAGTGCTGATATTTCAGCATCTCCTGTGTAATCTGTCACAGAGTTAGGGTATGTGCACACGTCCGGATTTCTTGCAGAAATTTCCTGAAGAAAACCGGAAATTTTCTGCAAGAAATACGCATTTTTTTTTTTTGCGTTTTTTTCCCGTTTTTTTAGCATTCTGCAAGCGTAATTAGCTTGCAGAATGCTAAAGTTTTCCAAGCGATCTGTAGCATCGCTTGGAAAACTGACTGACAGGTTGGTCACACTTGTCAAACATAGCGTTTGACAAGTGTGACCAACTTTTTACTATAGACGCTGCTTTTGCAGCATCTATAGTAAAAGATAGAATGTTTAAAAATAATAAAAAAAATAAAAAAAAATGCTTATACTCACCCGCAGACAGCTGATCTCCTCACCGGCGTCCGTTCCATATAGATGGTGTGTGCGCGCAGGACCTTCCATGACGTCGCGGTCACGTGAGCGGTCACATGACCGGTCTCGACCAATCACAGGACAGTGACGTCATCGGCAGGTCCTTCACCTCACACCAGCTACAGGAACCGAAGCGACAGCGTGCAGTGGAGAGGCGGGAAGACATCGAGGGTGAGTATAGGACTATTTTTTATTTTAATTCTTTTTTTTTGACCAATTATATGGTGCCCAGTCCGTGGAGGAGAGTCTCCTCTCCTCCACCCTGGGTACCAACCGCACATAATCTGCTTACTTCCCGCATGGTGGGCACAGCCCCGTGCGGGAAGTAAGCAGATCAATGGACTCCTAGGTGTGCGGAATCCCCTGCAATTCCGCATTTTAATGAACATGTTGCTTTTTTTTCCTCGATGCGGAAAAAAAGGCTACATTTGCACAAAAAATGCGGAATACACTGAAAATAATGGGAGGCATATGTTAGCGTTTTTTTTCACGTTTTTATCACGTTTTTATCACGTTTTTATAGCGAAAAAACGCGAAAAAAACCGCGAAAAATACTGAACGTGTGCACATGGCCTTACTGCGACAGAGCAGTACCAGGAGACTGCAGTGTCTGATGGCTCCTGCTTCACCGCTGAGAAAAAGCACTTCTCCAGTGTATTAAATGTGTTTGTTTTCTTTCAGCAGGACAGGGGTTAATCGGCCATATCGAAATCCCTGCTTTCAGCTGTGCTCCCTTTAGCCACTCCTCTCTCCTATAATAGCTAGGCCTTCTGGCCTGATCCTTGTCTGAGATAGCACTTACTAGATAGACTTGGAGAGTGAGGTTCTGGGTGTCTGGAGAGCTGGAGGAGTTTATTGTGCGACTTTAGCTTGGTTTGTAGGCTTGGAAATTCCTCATCCTTACCTGCCTTATTTTCTTCCCCCATCCTTCACACCCTGGTGAATACCTCTGTACCTCTGTTATTTGTGAAAGTATATTTTATGTGAGTGGAGTTTTCTTTTACCCTTGTCTTGGTTGCCCTGTTTGTCGGGTTGGTGTTCTGTGGCACACAGTAGCGCCTCTCCTCCCTGGGTGGGGGAAGGGGACAGACGCAGGGCTACAGTTAGGAGACAGGGCAAGGTCGGAGGCCTCGGCATTCTCGCTATTTGAGGTATCCCGGAGAACAGGGCAAGTTAGGGCACCCCTAGTGCTAGTGCCAGGAAAGTTGCCCATGGTCCCAGTTTACTCGCCAGACCTACTGTGACATTATCATGCTGTGATTGGTCAGTCAAATTGACTGACCAATCACAGCGATCTGGGTGTGGGGACAGACAGCTTGGGTCCCTGCACAGACAGCTGTCGGCACTGAACTATCACTGCCTGTTTACACGCAGTGATAGTTTAAATGCACAGCGGAAACAGTACGTTCTGGTGCAGAAACTGACACCCAGCCATGATGGACTGTATCCATCATTGGATATTAAGGGGTTAAGCCACTTCATTTTGCCAGTATGCTTCAGGTGTTTGTCCATTTGGAAGACCCTTTCCTCCCAGGCTTTAACTTCTTGGCTGATGTCTTGAGATTTTGCTTCAGTATTACCACATAATAATTTTTTTTTTCTCGTGATGCCATCTATTTTGTGAAGTGCACCAGTCCCTACTGAAGCAAAACAGTCCGACAACATGATGCTGGTACCCCTGGGTTTCATAGTTGGGATGATGATCATATTTGTAATCTTTTTTAGGATTCTGTTGGTTATTTAAATGCTGCTCTGATCAACATTTTCTGCAACTGAATAACTCACTCCAAGATTATTGTTTTAGCAACACATAGCTACTTATTTGTATCAATGTGTCAAAATCGGAAATGTGATATTTAAAAAATAGTGTACTCCATATAAGGCCATAGTCACACTAAACGTATGGAAAATCAGTCCGAGTCTCCCTGTCGAGAGTCGCACGAGTGTTCTCCTTATGATCATCCGTGGGTAATGCGTTTGCAATGCGATGATGTGATTTTCTCACACCTATGCATCTGTATGACATCCGAATGACATGTGTATGGCTTTACATTTCTCACTGATTTACCCCATTGAATTTAATGGCTCAGTGTGCTGAAATGAGGAAAATGTGTGTGTATTTGTCGCAAGCTAGACAAATGGTCCATGTGGTGTCCAAATTTTTCTCGCACCCATTGGCTTGCATTGGCAAGTCTCGGACGATATATTTTATCAATCGCAGCATGCTGCGATTTTACATGCATGTCGAATATGCCTGAGAAATAATACGGTGATGTGAGCTGCCCCATAGATTAACACTGGTCCAAGTTCTATGTGATGTTTCCTCGCATAGCACTCGCTTGTCTTCTACGGTAGTGTGACCCTGGCCTAAGGCAGTTTCTGGGAAAAAAAATTGCATATGAGATACAAAAATATTAGACAAAATTTGAAGCTAGAAAATTATTAACTCATTTATTTCAGCATATTTTTAGTTTATAAGTAGAAACCATAATCTCATCAAAGAAACGCAGATAAACATTTGAGAGAACAAGTTGCTGTTGGTTAAAATGGACGTTCTTTTTCCATGAAGGAAACATCACCACTCCAGCCCACATTGTTGTTTCTTGCAACTAGCATTACCAACCAGCATGATCAACTTAGGCATGTGTAAACTCTCATCCATCTAGCTCTGTCCACAATACTCAGTGTATCAAAATCACTCTTGCTGCAAGAGTATGCTGCCAAACACAAACTACACAAATATAAATGTAATCTTATTTTTTTGTGTTAGGTATCAATATTCTGATATTAACTAAGAGATGCTGCATATGGATAAATTACTTTTTTTCTCCCTTACAATGGAATATTACTTTTGATTTCTAACTGTTTTTTTTCTCTCCATCTTTAAGGTTCATTATGGCAGAGCTTATTCAGACAGAAAAGACATATGTTAGAGATCTGCGAGAATGTTTAGATGTAAGTTTATTATTTCTCATTTTTAACATAAACCTCATTTATTCCTTTTAGTTTTCAAGCTGTATGTGTTTAGCCCATTAGTGTCCGCCGATATGCCTTTTCACGGTTTTCATTCAGGGGCCTTAGTCCTCAGTACTGTTTTTTTCATGGCACTGAGGATTAAGTGTATAGCAACCCTCCAACAAGCGAAAATGCCGCAGGTGTTAGCTGTATATGACAGGTGACACCCTGACACATCAAAATATAAAGAGTTAAACCGCACCCTATAAAACATCCAAGTCCGTAAAGACAAAAAGGTGCACGTCAAAAACCGGGGAGTCTATCCCAGAGCGTCTTCCATAACAATAGAGTAAAAGACAGTGCCTCAAGCAGTGGTGAAAGATAAATCTTACATTTTATTCTGCCTCCTGTGGTGATGTTTCGGTCCGAAGACCTTTTTCAAGCACAGTACACAGCGTTTCAACCACCATTATATACAACAGATACCACCCACCAATTAACACAACACCAATAGGCTACACACAAAATAATGAGTACAATCCCATAAAAAACAAACAATACATATATAAATAAAAACAGTCCCTCTTGAGCATCTATTGTATTACCATCTAATCTAACATCAGCTCGCCACTTTGATCGGTATTATACACAAAGCATAGATCAAAATTACCTGGTTAATGATGGTGAAACGTAAACAAACAACCTCCCACCTATCAGTACAAGGCATTCCCACTCGTCATGGTTACAGCCACTCCCATGGGTGTGCTTATACAACCCACAGTCCAATCATAGTTAAGCATATATTGGCGCTCCACTGATACACAGTACTGCACATGTCCCAGTTCTCCTATGCTATTTGCAGGCGTCACACATTCATCCTGTGTCACGTTGTCCCTCATAGTTATCATACTGTAGTTATGCATAATGAATCGTATTCCATCGCTCCACTGATACACAGTACTGCGCATGTCTCAGCTCCCCTGTGGTATTTGCAGGCATCACACATTAGTCATTTCTCATTTAAACATTTTTCTTCTTTAAATGAGAAGGTGTGCCCAAACTTTTGGTCTGTACTGTATATATATATATATATATATATATATATATATATATATATATACTAGATGGCAGCCCGATTCTAAAGAATCGGGAGTCTAGAATCCATATATACTTTATTTATTCAAATGTAAGAATAATACATTTAATAAATAATAGTAAGAAAGAACAAAAAATGGCTGCACTCACCAGCTCTTGACAATTCTTGACAGTACGGCACATTTCTGATTGGTCGCTCGCGGCAGGCGGCAACCAATCAGAAAAGTGCCGCGCACCACGAAGGCATATATCTTTGTCCACCCTGAGCGGGTGTAGGACGCTGGTGACGTCACTTATCTCCGGACATTATCTCGGGACAAAGCCACGGAAGTTGGCACAAATTGCCGGAAGTAGTATTCTAGGCAATTATATATTAGATTTTAATGTTATCAGTGTTTACCTTTGAACGTTTATATTGTATTGTCCTGTCACCAGCCATGTGTACGATTATCGGCCGAAAGCCTCTCTGGAACCAATAATCACCCCATGTAAAGGTAACTTTATAAGTTAAAGATTCAGAATACTATGACTTTTATCATATCCTGAACAGTCAAGTTTTTTATGAACCGTTAAGGTTTTCTGGTTGAAGTAAAAAAAACTCTGAGTGTTTACAGTTTGAAACCATAAAATGTTGAAAAATTATGTCATTCTTGAGTATATCACTCAATGGTGCTCATAAACGTGTCAAATTTGATCTATAATATACTTTAATATATGTTACTTTAATCTTTAATATACTTAAGAACAGGGCCCCAGACATCACACAGGGGGTCTGAAACACCGCACAGTGGTCCAAAATATCGCTGTGCTCTGCCTGGGGCCCCATATGCTGCCTGGGGCCCCTGTGCTCTGCCTGGGGCCCCATATGCTGCCTGGGGCCCCTGTGCTCTGCCTGGGGCCCCATGTTCTGCCTGGGGCCCCTGTGCTCTGCCTGGGGCCACTGTGCTCTGCCTGGGGCCCCATATGCTGCCTGGGGCCCCTGTGCTCTGCCTGGGGCCCCATATGCTGCCTGGGGCCCCTGTGCTCTGCCTGGGGCCCCATAGGCTGCCTGGGGCCCCTGTGCTCTGCCTGGGGCCCCTGTGCTCTGCCTGGGGCCACTGTGCTCTGCCTGGGGCCCCATATGCTGCCTGGGGCCCCTGTGCTCTGCGTGGGGCCCCATATGCTGCCTGGGGCCCCTGTGCTCTGCCTGGGGCCCCTGTGCTCTGCCTGGGGCCCTGTGCTCTGCCTGGGGCCACTGTGCTCTGCCTGGGGCCCCATGTTCTGCCTGGGGCCACTGTGCTCTGCCTGGGGCCCCATAAGCTGCCTGGGGCCCCTGTGCTCTGCCTGTGGCCCCTGTGCTCTGCCTGGGGCCCCATATGCTGCCTGGGGCCCCTGTGCTCTGCCTGGGGCCCCATGTTCTGCCTGGGGCCCCTGTGCTCTGCCTGGGGCCACTGTGCTCTGCCTGGGGCCCCTGTGCTCTGCCTGGGACCACTGTGCTCTGCCTGGGGCCCCATATGCTGCCTGGGGCCCCTGTGCTCTGCCTGGGGCCACTGTGCTCTGCCTGGGGCCCCATATGCTGCCTGGGGCCCCATATGCTGCCTGGGGCCCCTGTGCTCTGCCTGGGTGTAGGACACTGGTGACGTCACTTATCTCCGGACATTAGCTCCGGACATTATCTCCGGACATTAGCTCCGGACATTATCTCCGGACATTAGCTCCGGACAAAGCCACGGAAGTTGGCACAAATTGCAGGAAGTAGTATTCTAGGCAATTATATATTAGATATATAATAGGAACAGCACAATGCTCACCAGTGGGTGCCTGGCCTCCTGGGTAGAATGGTCCACTCATCTACCCAACATGTATACCAAATAGAAAAAAGATGGCAGCACTCCAAGTCCTTTTCAAGGTGGAAAAAAGTGTGCAGTTTAATAGACCCACATCTTCTGTGCGACGTTTCGGCTCACACTGAGCCTTTCTCAAGCTCAGTGTGAGCCGAAATGTTGCACAGAAGATGTGGGTCTATTAAACTGCACACTTTTTTCCACCCTGAAAAGGACTTGGAGTGCTGCCTTCTTTTTTCTATTTGGTATATATATATATATATATATATATATATATATATATATATATATATATATATATATATATATATATATATATATATATATATATATATATATATATATATATATATATATATTTATATATATATATATACACACACACGTACACACACACACCTCAAAAAAAATAAAGGGAACACTTAAACAACAGAATGTAACTCCAAGTAAATCAAACCTCTGTGAAAGCAAACTGTCTACTTAGGAAGCGAGACTGTTTGACAATCAATTTCACAAGAGGGGGAGCTGTATTGGGTGCAGCTAAACGGAAGCCCCCTCATGACTGTGTTGCCATGGGGAAGAGTGGAGAATTTAAAAAAAAAAAAGATAAATAGGTGTCCCGGGATTGGTAGGTTTAGGTATGGGGTGGGGTTTTGTTAGGATCAGGAGGCGGGGGCTGGGGAAAAAGTGCGGGAAGGGATCAGTCTTGCTGTGACAGGTGAAGAGAGTGGACCTGCTGCCACAGTGTTTACTCACCATGGCCACAGTGGACAGCTTGGTCGCCCAGCTTCGTAGGGAGGCTCAGTCCAGGAGGGCCGGATGGCTCGAGGAGCAGCTCACCGGGCTGCTGGGAGACAGCGGGAGCCGGGGTAGCAGGACCAGGAGGACGAGGCCACCCGAGAGATTGTCCCCCGATGTGACACTGCGCGGCAGACGCAGGCCGCGGAGCCCCTCCGGGGACCCTGCGGGGGCTGTGGGACGCGGCGCAGCCATACCGCCCGCCCCCTCCTCCGACAGGAATCCACCCGGCGGCTCTGCCGGTGCGAGGCGACGAGGCGCTGGGTCGACGGTGCAGGCACAACCAGTCGCCAGCGCCGCACCGGAAGTCAGGGCTGCACCAGAAGTGCGGCCTAGCGTCGGGCGTGAGGGTGCTGCAGCACCAGGGACTACAGCCAGGACCCGCCGGGGAGCAGCTCCAGTGGCAGCAGCATCTGTGACGGGGTGGAAGGAGCCCTGCGAGGGCAGCACCAACAAGGAGCCTGGAGGCGGACGGGACAGCGGTGGGTGCACCGGGACCACGGCCGCACGGTGCACCCGGCTTGGGGACAGGTCGGCAGAGCAGGATGTCGGGCAGGCGGGCTGCAGCGGTTCGGCAGGGATCGGGACACAGTCGTGCCGTGGGAGCGGCGGCCAGAGGGGCCAGTCCGGCTGAAGGGCACAGAGGACCTACGGAGGAGGCCAGGTCGAGATCCAGCAGGAGGTCGAGGGACCGGTCGCCTTTGCCAGTCTCAGTCCCCCCTGGTGACGTAGAGGCCAGGGGCGCGGGCCTGGGGCAACTGAGTGGCAGCGACAACTCCAGGAGCGATCATCGTGACGAGGGAGAGCGGCAGGATTCAGGAGGCACGGCTGGTGGGGACACAGCACCTGCGCAGCCCCGTGAGTATATGTCCAGTCTTTTTCCTGTTCCGGGTGTGGCGGGGTTAGCGGAGCGGGGTGGGGGAGGTAGTGCAGGAGTTCCAGGCGTTAGAGAGCTTTTGGCAGGTATGTCGCAGATTTTGAGGAGATTGGATGGTGGGGCGGTGGATAGTGTGGGCGCGTCGCCCGCAGGGGCTTGGTTGCCAGATTCTGGTCGCGGAGCGACCGGTGTCGGTGCAAACTGAAACGGGGAAGAGCGATGCAGTGAAGTTAGATGATAGGGCAAAGGGAGAGGTCTACGTGTGTTTTGAGGGCCCGCTGGGGGGCCATTTGAAGAAAGAGGTGAAGGAAAGAATTTGGGAGGATGAATACGAGGAGATTTTCTCTCTCCTTCCTTTGGAAAAATTTAACTTGGACAAAGGAAAGAAAGATGATAGCAAAAAGGAAGAGAAGGAAAAGAGACGTTGGCGCCTGATTCCTCAGACGTTCGTAAACTGGCAGCAGGCTTTTGTCATTCTGGCGAGTGTTATAGGAGAGAAATCCCCAGAGAATTGCTCGGGCCTTTTTTGTTATTTTGATGCCATTGGAGAAGCACATCATACTTATGGGGGCCAGGCCTGGCTGCGATACGATAAACAATTTAGGCAGCGGAAAGCGGTTAGGCCCAAGATAAAATGGGATCAAAAGGACATTGGATTGTGGTTGAAGGTGATGGCCCCTGTGCGATATGGGCAGTCCTTTCAGGGGGGCGGGGGGGTAGCAGTCAGGAGTCAGGACAAGGTGGAGGACGACAGGTGTCACAGGGGGCAAAGGAACGAACGGGGACTTGCTGGCAATTTAATGACGGCCAGTGCAAGAATGGTGCTACCTGCAAGTTTAAACACGTGTGTTCACATTGTAACGGGGCCTCACACAGGGCATCTAAGTGTTTCAAAAAATCAAGGGGCAAGCCACCAGTGGGTGGCGGTCAAGGAGGTGACGCCAGTGAGGCTTCAAAAGATGGCCCCCTATCTAAATAGATACCTGGACCATCAAAAGGCGGAGGTTATTAGGGACGGTTTTCTTGACAGTTTTAAGATTCCTCACCCGACGCATGTAGTCCCCTTTTCTACAAAAAATTTGAGGTCAGCAAGTTTGCATATGGAGGTTGTTACGGCTAAGTTGGCAAAAGAGGTCGAATTGGGAAGAATGGTGGGGTCGTTTAGTTTGTTGCCCATGGCAGGTGTGATTGTTTCCCCGCTCGGGGTCGTACCCAAGAAGGAGCCGAATAAGTTTCGGCTAATTCAGCATCTGTCATATCCCAAGGTGTCCTCTGTTAACGATAGGTGTTGTGTATCCGCTTTTTGGGCTCCCCTGGTGGTTGCTGGTGGTACTGGTGACTTGTTTGCACTTTGCTGCTTCTGTTCACCTGCTTCCATCAGCGTTTGGGAGTTTCCTATTTAGCCTTGCTCTCCAGTCATTTCCTTGCCGGTCATCATTGTAACCAGAGCCTTCGGTTGCATGTTCCTGCTACTAGTCTGCTGATCAGCTAAGTGGACTTTGTCCTTTTGTTTTGTACCTTTTGTCCAGTTTGCAGTTTTTGTAATTCTCTGTAGCTGGAAGCTCTTGCGGGCTGAAATTGCCACTCCTGTGTCATGAGTTGACACAGGAGTCTTAAAGTAATTTCAGGATGGTTTTTGAAAGGGTTTTCAGTTGACCGTGAAGTCCTCTTTTGTATCCTTCTGCTATCTAGTAAGGGGACCTCTCTTTGCTAAATCTACTTTCATACTGTGTATGTCTTTTCCTCTTAATTCACCGTTATTACATGTGGGGGGCTGCTATCATCTTTTGGGGTATTTCCCTAGAGGTAAGCCAGGTCTGTTTCTTCCTCTACCAGGCGTAGTTAGTCCTCCGGCTGGCTCGTGGCATATAGGAAGTCGTAGGTATGCTCCCTGGCTACTATTAGTTGTGTGGTAGATTTAGCTCACGGTCAACTCGAGTTTCCATCACCCGAGAGCTCGTTCGTTATTTATATGTTTCTTACGTTCCCTTGCCATTGGGAACCATGACAGTATGACCGGCCAATGTTAAACTTATTGGCAGAAGAAAGGAGAGAAAAAAGAAGTCTGTAAATTTTTTATTTTTATTTTTTTTTCTCTTTTTCCCCCTATGCTTGCTCCATTGTTGGATCAGTTGTATTTCAGCTCTAATTACAGCCTTTGCCTTTATCTCCTTATAATCCTTGAATGGCTCTGAGCTCACCTGTTTAAAGATGGATCCTCAGAGTTTGGCTGCAGGTTTAAATAATCTTGCTACAAAGGTTCAAAATTTACAAGATTTTGTTATACATGCTCCTATTTCTGAACCTAAAATCCCTACACCAGAGGTGTTTTCCGGAGATAGATCTCGGTTTTTGAATTTCAAATATAATTGTAAATTATTCCTTTCTCTCAGACCTCACTCCTCAGGAGATCCTGTCCAGCAGGTTAAGATTGTAATTTCTTTGCTGCGAGGTGACCCTCAAAATTGGGCATTTTCATTGGCACCAGGGGATCCTGCGTTGCTCAATGTGGATGCGTTTTTCCTGGCTTTAGGGTTGCTTTATGAGGAACCTAATTTGGAGATTCAAGCTGAAAAAGCTTTGATAGCCCTATCTCAAGGGCAAGATGAAGCGGAGATATACTGCCAAAAATTTCGTAAATGGTCTGTGCTTACTCAGTGGAATGAGTGCGCCTTAGCGGCAAATTTCAGAGAGGGTCTTTCTGATGTCGTTAAAGATGTTATGGTCGGGTTCCCTGCGCCTACAGGTCTGAATGAGTCCATGACAATGGCAATTCAGATTGATCGGCGTTTGCGGGAGCGCAAACCCGTGCACCATTTGGCGGTATCTTCTGAAGAGACGCCAGAGAAAATGCAATGTGACAGAGTTATGTCTAGAAGCGAGCGGCAGAATTATAGGCGTAAAAATGGGTTATGCTTCTATTGTGGTGATTCTGCTCATGTTATATCGGCATGCTCTAGACGTACTAGGAAGGTTGACAAGTCCATTTCAATTGGCACTTTACAGTCCAAATTTATTTTGTCTGTAACCTTGATTTGTTCATTATCAGTTATTACCGTGGATGCCTATGTGGACTCTGGCGCCGCTCTGAGTCTTATGGACTGGTCCTTTGCCAGGCGCTGTGGGTTTGATTTAGAGCCTCTGGAAGTCCCTATACCTCTGAAGGGTATTGATTCTACACCTTTGGCTTGTAATAAACCACAGCTCTGGACGCAAGTGACTATGCGTATGACTCCAGACCATCAGGAGGTGATTCGCTTCCTTGTGTTGTACAATTTACATGATGTTTTGGTGCTTGGATTACCATGGTTACAGTCTCATAACCCAGTCCTTGACTGGAAAGCTATGTCTGTGTTAAGCTGGGGATGTCGGGGGGCTCATGGGGACACTCCTATGGTGTCCATTTCGTCATCTATTCCATCTGAGATTCCGGCATTTTTGTCTGATTATCGTGATATTTTTGAAGAGCCTAAGATTGGTTCACTCCCTCCTCACAGGGATTGTGATTGCGCCATAGATCTGATTCCTGGCAGTAAATTTCCAAAGGGTCGTTTGTTTAACCTATCTGTACCTGAACATGCTGCTATGCGCGAGTATATTAAGGAGTCCCTGGAAAAGGGACATATTCGTCCTTCTTCATCACCTTTAGGAGCCGGTTTTTTCTTTGTCTCTAAAAAGGATGGCTCTCTGAGGCCTTGTATTGATTATCGACTCCTGAATAAAATTACAGTCAAATATCAGTATCCATTGCCTTTGCTGACTGATTTGTTTGCTCGCATAAGGGGGGCTAAGTGGTTCTCTAAGATTGATCTTCGTGGGGCGTATAATTTGGTGCGAATTAAGCAGGGGGATGAGTGGAAAACCGCATTTAATACGCCTGAGGGCTATTTTGAGTATTTGGTAATGCCTTTCGGCCTTTCTAATGCTCCTTCGGTCTTTCAGTCCTTAATGCATGATATTTTCCGTGAATATTTGGATAAATTTTTGATTGTTTACTTGGATGATATTTTGATTTTTTCTGATGACTGGGAGTCTCATGTTCAGCAGGTCAGGAGGGTTTTTCAGGTTTTGCGGGAGAATTCTTTGTGTGTAAAGGGTTCAAAGTGTGTTTTTGGGGTTCAAAAAATTTCCTTTTTGGGGTACATTTTTCCCCTTCTTCTATTGAGATGGACCCTGTCAAGGTTCGGGCTATTTACGACTGGACGCAGCCTACTTCTCTGAAGAGTCTCCAGAAATTCTTGGGCTTTGCTAATTTTTATCGTCGATTTATAGCTGGTTTTTCTGGCGTTGCTAAACCTCTGACGGATTTGACTAAAAAGGGTGCTGATGTTGCCAATTGGTCCCCTGCTGCCGTGGAGGATTTCGGGAGCTTAAGCGCCGCTTTTTGTCTGCCCCTGTGTTGCGCCAGCCTGATGTTTCTCTTCCCTTTCAGGTTGAGGTCGATGCTTCCGAGATCGGAGCGGGGGCGGTTTTGTCGCAGAAAAGTTCCGACTGCTCGGTGATGAGACCTTGTGCGTTCTTTTCGCAAAAATTTTCGGCCGCCGAGCGAAACTATGATGTTGGTAATCGGGAGCTTTTGGCCATGAAGTGGGCATTTGAGGAGTGGCGTCATTGGCTTGAGGGTGCCAGACATCAGGTGGTAGTTTTGACTGATCACAAGAATTTAATTTATTTGGAGTCTGCCAGGCGCCTGAATCCTAGACAGGCACGTTGGTCGTTGTTCTTTTCCCGGTTTAATTTTGTGGTCTCGTACTTACCGGGTTCTAGGAATGTGAAGGCAGATGCTCTTTCTAGGAGTTTTGAGCCTGACTCTCCTGGGAATTCTGAACCTGCTGGTGTCCTTAAGGATGGAGTGGTTTTGTCTGCTGTCTCTCCAGATTTGCGACGTGCTTTGCAAGAATTTCAGGCGGATTGTTGTGGATTCTGTTTGTGGGCTCCCTCTGGTGGTTACTGCTGGTACTGGGTGACTTTGGTGGGTTGCGGTCTCTGGGTTCCACCTGTCCATCTGTGGCTGGGTGTTTCCTATTTAGCCTGGCCTTTCTGCCATTTCCTTGCCGGCTATCAATGTATTCAGATGTGCTCAGTTTGGTTCCTGCCTACCTGCTCCCAGATCTTTCAGAATAAGCTAAGTGCTGATTTTCAGTTGTTTGGTTTTTTTGTCCAGCTTGCTAATTATGTCTCTATGCTAGCTGGTAGCTCTAGTGGACTGAGGTTCTCCCCATGTGCCATGAGTTGGCACATGGGTTCTTGTAATCTCAGGATGGTTTTTTGATTAGGGTTTTTTGCTGACCGCTCAGACCCCTTTTGTATCGTTCTGCTTTCTAGTTACAGCGGGCCTCAATTTGCTAAACCTATATATATCATCTCTATGTGTGTGCCTTCCTCTCATTTCACCGTCAATATATGTGGGGGGCAAACTATACCTTTTGGGGTTCATTCCTCTGGAGGCAAGTGAGGTCTTTACTTTCTCTGCAGTGCTAGTTAGCTCTTAGGCTGGTGCGTGGCGTCTAGAACCAACGTAGGCACGCTCCCTGGCTATCTCTAGTTGCGTTTGTCAGGCGTACGGCAGCGGTCAGCCCAGGTTCCATCATCCTAGAGCTCGTCCGTTATTTATTTGCACTTTGCTTGTCCAGTGCTATCCCTTGCCATTGGGATTCATGACAGTATAGCCGGCCCACAAAGTGTTAATTGTTTGGGCTGAAGCAGGAGAAAAAGAAGTGTTTGGGGAAATTTTATTTTTTTTTTTTTCCTTTTGAGGTTTTGCTGCCTAGCCCTTAATTGCTGTCTAGCTGCTTCTTACCTCCTCTTAACCCTTGAATGGCTCTGACCTTAGCTGTTTAATATGGATGTCCAGAGTTTGGCTTCCAGCCTGAGTAATCTCACTGCAAAGGTTCAAAACATACAGGATTTCGTTATTCACACTCCCATGTCTGAACCTAGAATTCCTATTCCAGAGTTCTTCTCTGGAGATAGATCTACCTTCCTGAATTTCAGGAACAATTGTAAATTGTTTCTTTCTTTAAAATCTCGCTCCTCTGGAGACCCTGCTCAACAGGTCAAGATTGTTATATCTTTCCTGCGGGGAGACCCTCAGAATTGGGCATTTGCATTGGCACCAGGGGATCCTGCATTGCTCAGTGTGGATGCGTTTTTTCTGGCACTGGGATTGCTGTATGAGGAACCTAACCTGGAGATTCAGGCTGAAAAGGCTTTATTAGCCCTCTCTCAGGGGCATGATGAAGCAGAAATATATTGTCAAAAATTTCGGAAATGGTCGGTGCTTACTCAGTGGAATGAGTGCGCCCTGGCTGCTAACTTCAGAAATGGTCTTTCTGAGGCCATTAAGGATATTATGGTGGGGTTCCCTGCGCCTACAGGTCTGAATGAGTCTATGGCTATGGCCATTCAGATTGATCGGCGTTTACAGGAGCGCAAACCTGTGCACCAGTTGGCGGTGTCTTCTGAACAGGCACCTGAGACTATTCAATGTGATAGAATTCAGTCCAGAAGTGAACGACAAAATTATAGGCAGAAAAATGGATTGTGTTTTTATTTTGGCGATTCAGCTCATGTTATATCAGCATGCTCTAAACGCACAAAAAAGGTTGATAAATCTTTTGCCATTGGTACTCTGCAGCCTAAGTTCATTTTGTCTGTGACTCTGATTTGTTCACTGTCTTCCATTTCCGTCGATGCCTATGTGGATTCGGGCGCTGCCCTGAGTCTGATGGATTGGTCATTTGCCAAAAGCTGCGGTTTTAGTCTGGAGCCTCTGGAAGTTCCTATTCCTCTGAGGGGAATTGACTCTACACCATTGGCTATGAATAAACCGCAGTACTGGACACAAGTGACCATGTGCATGACTCCCGTTCATCAGGAGGTGATTCGCTTCCTTGTACTGTATAATTTACATGATGTACTAGTGCTTGGTCTGCCATGGTTACAAACTCATAATCCTGTCCTGGATTGGAAAACAATGTCTGTGTTAAGCTGGGGATGTCAGTGGGTTCATGATAATGCACCTCTGATTTCAATCGCTTCATCTACTCCTTCTGAGATCCCTGCATTTTTGTCGGACTATCGGGATGTTTTTGAGGAGCCTAAGCTCAATTCGCTCCCCCCTCATAGAGATTGTGACTGTGCTATAGAATTAATCCCTGGCAGTAAGTTCCCTAAGGGTCGTTTATTTAATCTGTCGGTGCCAGAGCATACTGCTATGCGGAATTATATTAAGGAGTCCTTGGAAAAGGGACATATTTGTCCATCTTCGTCCCCTCTGGGAGCAGGTTTTTTTTTTCGTGGCAAAAAAAGATGGTTCCCTGAGGCCTTGTATAGATTATCGCCTTCTGAATAAGATTACAATCAAATATCAGTATCCATTGCCATTATTTACTGATTTGTTTGCTCGCATTAAGAGGGCTAGGTGGTTCACTAAGATAGATCTTTGCGGTGCGTATAATCTTGTGCGGATAAAACAGGGTGATGAGTGGAAAACCACATTTAATACGCCTGAGGGCCATTTTGAGTATTTGGTAATGCCTTTTGGACTCTCCAATGCTCCGTCAGTCTTTCAGTCCTTTATGCACAATATTTTCCGTGAATATCTGGATAAATTTATGATTGTGTATTTGGATGATATTTTGGTGTTTTCTGATGACTGGGAGTCTCATGTTCTACAGGTCAGGAAGGTGTTTCAGGTTCTGCGGGCCAATTCTCTGTTTGTGAAGGGCTCAAAGTGTCTCTTTGGAGTCCAGAAGATTTCTTTTTTGGGGTACATTTTTTATCCTTCTACTTTTGAGATGGATCCTGTCAAGGTTCAGGCGATTTGTGACTGGACACAACCTACATCTGTTAAGAGTCTTCAGAAGTTCTTGGGGTTTGCTAATTTTTATCGTCGGTTCATTGCTAATTTTTCCAGTGTCGTTAAACCTTTGACTGATTTGACTAAAAAGGGTGCTGATGTTGCTAATTGGCCTCCTGCGGCTGTGGAGGCCTTTCAGGAACTTAAGCGCCGGTTTTCTTCTGCTCCTGTGTTGCGTCAACCAGATGTTTCACTTCCTTTTCAGGTTGAGGTTGATGCTTCCGAGATTGGAGCGGGGACGGTTTTGTCACAGAGAAGTTCCAATGGCTCGGTGATGAAGCCATGTGCATTCTTCTCTAGAAAATTCTCGCCCGCCGAGCGCAATTATGATGTGGGTAATCGGGAGCTTTTGGCCATGAAGTGGGCATTTGAGGAGTGGCGTCATTGGCTTGAGGGTGCTAGACATCGTGTGGTGGTCTTGACTGATCACAAGAATCTCATTTACCTTGAGTCTGCCAGGCGTCTGAATCCTAGACAGGCTCGTTGGTCGTTGTTTTTTTCTCGTTTCAATTTTGTGGTCTCATACCTGCCAGGTTCAAAGAATGTGAAGGCAGATGCTCTTTCCAGGAGTTTTGTGCCTGACTCTCCTGGAGACTCTGGGCCTACTGGTATCCTTAGGGATGGGGTAATATTGTCCGCCGTATCCCCAGACTTGCGACGTGTATTGCAGGAGTTTCAGGCGGATAAACCTGATTGTTGTCCACCAGAAAGACTGTTTGTTCCGGATGATTGGACCAGTAGAGTTATCTCCGAGGTCCATTCTTCTGTGTTGGCTGGTCATCCTGGAATATTTGGTACTAGAGACTTGGTGGCCAGGTCTTTTTGGTGGCCTTCCTTGTCAAGGGATGTGCGTACCTTTGTGCAGTCTTGTGAAGTGTGTGCTCGGGCCAAGCCTTGCTGTTCTCGAGCCAGTGGGTTGTTGTTATCCTTGCCCATCCCGAAGAGGCCTTGGACGCACATTTCCATGGATTTTATTTCTGATCTCCCTGTTTCACAGAAAATGTCCGTTATCTGGGTTGTGTGTGACCGCTTTTCTAAGATGGTTCATTTGGTGCCCTTGCCTAAGTTGCCTTCTTCCTCTGAGTTGGTCCCTTTATTTTTTCAGAACGTGGTTCGTTTGCATGGGATTCCGGAGAATATCGTTTCTGACAGGGGATCCCAGTTTGTGTCTAGATTTTGGCGGACGTTTTGTGCTAAGATGGGAATTGATTTGTCTTTCTCGTCTGCATTCCATCCTCAGACGAATGGCCAGACGGAGCGAACTAATCAGACCTTGGAAACTTATTTGAGGTGTTTTGTTTCTGCTGATCAAGATGACTGGGTTGCCTTTTTGCCACTGGCCGAATTTGCCCTAAATAATCGGGCTAGTTCTGCTACTTTAGTCTCTCCTTTTTTTTGTAATTCGGGGTTTCATCCTCGTTTTTCTTCTGGTCAGGTGGAGTCTTCGGATTGTCCTGGAGTGGACGTGGTGGTGGACAGGCTACATCACATTTGGAATCAGGTGGTGGACAATTTGAAGTTATCTCAGGAGAAGACTCAGCATTTTGCTAATCGCCGTCGCCGCGCGGGTCCCCGACTTCTTGTTGGGGACTTGGTGTGGTTGTCTTCTCGTTTTGTCCCTATGAAGGTTTCTTCTCCTAAGTTCAAGCCTCGGTTCATCGGTCCTTATAGGATCTCGGAGATTCTTAACCCTGTATCTTTCCGTTTGGATCTCCCAGCATCGTTTGCTATTCATAATGTGTTCCATCGGTCGTTATTGCGGAGGTATGAGGTGCCCGTTGTTCCTTCGGTTGAGTCTCCTGCTCCGGTGCTGGTGGAGGGAGAATTGGAGTATGTTGTTGAGAAGATCTTGGATTCTCGTTTTTCCAGACGTAAACTCCAGTATTTGGTTAAGTGGAAGGGTTATGGTCAGGAGGATAATTCCTGGGTGGTCGCTTCCGATGTTCATGCGACTGATTTGGTCCGCGCCTTCCATAGAGCTCATCCTGATCGCCCTGGGGGTTCTCGTGAGGGTTCGGTGACCCCTCCTCAAGGGGGGGGTACTGTTGTGGATTCTGTTTGTGGGCTCCCTCTGGTGGTTACTGCTGGTACTGGGTGACTTTGGTGGGTTGCGGTCTCTGGGTTCCACCTGTCCATCTGTGGCTGGGTGTTTCCTATTTAGCCTGGCCTTTCTGTCATTTCCTTGCCGGCTATCAATGTATTCAGATGTGCTCAGTTTGGTTCCTGCCTACCTGCTCCCAGATCTTTCAGAATAAGCTAAGTGCTGATTTTCAGTTGTTTGGTTTTTTTGTCCAGCTTGCTAATTATGTCTCTATGCTAGCTGGTAGCTCTAGTGGACTGAGGTTCTCCCCATGTGCCATGAGTTGGCACATGGGTTCTTGTAATCTCAGGATGGTTTTTTGATTAGGGTTTTTTGCTGACCGCTCAGACCCCTTTTGTATCGTTCTGCTTTCTAGTTACAGCGGGCCTCAATTTGCTAAACCTATATATATCATCTCTATGTGTGTGCCTTCCTCTCATTTCACCGTCAATATATGTGGGGGGCAAACTATACCTTTTGGGGTTCATTCCTCTGGAGGCAAGTGAGGTCTTTACTTTCTCTGCAGTGCTAGTTAGCTCTTAGGCTGGTGCGTGGCATCTAGAACCAACGTAGGCACGCTCCCTGGCTATCTCTAGTTGCGTTTGTCAGGCGTAGGGCAGCGGTCAGCCCAGGTTCCATCATCCTAGAGCTCGTCCGTTATTTATTTGCACTTTGCTTGTCCAGTGCTATCCCTTGCCATTGGGATTCATGACAGCGGATAGACCTGATCGTTGTCCGTCTGGTAGACTGTTTGTTCCTGACGAGTGGACCACTAGAGTCATCTCGGAAGTTCATTCTTCTACTCTGGCAGGTCATCCGGGAATTTTTGGCACCAGAGAATTGGTGGCTAGATCCTTCTGGTGGCCTTCCTTGTCTCGAGATGTGCGTGTTTTCGTGCAGTCTTGCGATGTGTGTGCTCGGGCCAAGCCTTGTTGTTCTAGGGCTAGTGGGTTGTTGTTGCCCTTGCCTATTCCGAAGAGGCCTTGGACGCACATCTCTATGGACTTTATCTCGGACCTCCCTGTTTCTCAGAAGATGTCTGTCATCTGGGTGGTGTGTGACCGTTTTTCTAAAATGGTTCATTTGGTGCCATTGCCTAAGTTGCCTTCCTCATCTGAGTTGGTCCCTCTGTTTTTTCAAAATGTGGTTCGCTTGCATGGTATTCCGGAAAACATCGTTTCTGACAGGGGTACCCAGTTCGTGTCTAGATTTTGGCGGGCAGTCTGTGCCAGGTTGGGCATTGATTTGTCTTTTTCGTCTGCATTCCATCCTCAGACCAATGGCCAGACGGAACGAACTAATCAAACTTTGGAGACTTATTTGAGGTGTTTTGTGTCTGCGGATCAGGATGATTGGGTTGCCTTTCTGCCGTTGGCGGAGTTTGCTCTTAATAATCGGGCTAGTTCTGCCACTTTGGTTTCTCCTTTCTTTTGCAATTCAGGGTTTCATCCACGTTTTTCATCTGGTCAGGTTGAATCTTCAGATTGTCCTGGAGTGGATGCGGTAGTGGATCGGTTGCATCAGATTTGGGGACAAGTGGTGGATAATTTGGAATTGTCCCAGGAGATGACTCAGCAGTTTGCTAACCGCCGTCGTCGTGTTGGCCCCCACCTTCGTGTTGGGGACTTGGTGTGGTTGTCTTCCCGTTTTGTCCCTATGAGGGTTTCTTCTCCTAAATTTAAGCCTCGGTTCATCGGTCCTTATAGGATTTTGGAGATTCTAAACCCTGTTTCCTTTCGTTTGGACCTCCCGGCATCTTTCGCTATCCATAATGTGTTCCATCGGTCGAGATATGAGGTACCGGTGGTTCCTTCTACTGAACCTCCTGTTCCTGTGCTGGTGGAGGGTGAATTGGAGTACGTGGTAGAAAAGATCTTGGACTCTTCAAGACGGAGACTTCAATATCTGGTTAAATGGAAGGGCTATGGTCAGGAAGATAATTCTTGGGTAACTGCCTCTGATGTTCATGCCTCGGATTTGGTTTGTGCCTTTCATAGGGCTCATCCAGATCGCCCTGGCGGTTCTTGTGAGGGTTCGGTGCCCCCTCCTTAAGGAGAGGGTACTGTTGTGTATCCGCTTTTTGGGCTCCCCTGGTGGTTGCTGGTGGTACTGGTGACTTGTTTGCACTTTGCTGCTTCTGTTCACCTGCTTCCATCAGCGTTTGGGAGTTTCCTATTTAGCCTTGCTCTCCAGTCATTTCCTTGCCGGTCATCATTGTAACCAGAGCCTTCGGTTGCATGTTCCTGCTACTAGTCTGCTGATCAGCTAAGTGGACTTTGTCCTTTTGTTTTGTACCTTTTGTCCAGTTTGCAGTTTTTGTAATTCTATGTAGCTGGAAGCTCTTGAGGGCTGAAATTGCCACTCCTGTGTCATGAGTTGACACAGGAGTCTTAAAGTAATTTCAGGATGGTTTTTGAAAGGGTTTTCAGTTGACCGTGAAGTCCTCTTTTGTATCCTTCTGCTATCTAGTAAGTGGACCTCTCTTTGCTAAATGTACTTTCATACTGTGTATGTCTTTTCCTCTTAATTCACCGTTATTACATGTGGGGGGCTGCTATCATCTTTTGGGGTATTTCCCTAGAGGTAAGCCAGGTCTGTTTCTTCCTCTACCAGGCGTAGTTAGTCCTCCGGCTGGCTCGTGGCATATAGGAAGTCGTAGGTATGCTCCCTGGCTACTATTAGTTGTGTGGTAGATTTAGCTCACGGTCAACTCGAGTTTCCATCACCCGAGAGCTCGTTCGTTATTTATATGTTTCTTACGTTCCCTTGCCATTGGGAACCATGACAGATAGGATTGCTGAGGAATTGTGCTCGGTTGTGTACACGTCATTTGATGCGGCTGAGCAGTGGGTGTGGAGGTATGGGGCCAGGGCCTTGTTGGCAAAGACTGACATTGAGTCAGCGTTTAGGCTTTTGCCGGTACACCCACAGAGCATTCCTTTGTTAGGTTGTTGGTGGGAGGGGTTTTTTACTTGGACAGGTGTTTGCCTATGGGCTGTTTGATTTCTTGTTCGTTGTTCGAGACTTTCAGTACTTTTTTGGAATGGGTAGTTAAGAGATGTTTTGGATGTTCCTTCGGTCATTCATTACTTGGATGATTTTTTGTTTGTTGGTCCACCGGATTGAGCGGTCTGTGGACATCTATTGGCTACCATGGAATGGGTGGCCGGACAGTTCAGTGTTCCTTTGGCGTGGGATAAAATGGAGGGCTCATGCACGGTGTTGAGTTTTCTAGGGATTCTGATTGATTCTGAAAAAAATGGAGTGCAGGTTGCTGGATGACAAGTTGTTGTTGCTTAAGCAGGAGGTGTTCAGGATCGGAAAATCGCAGAAAATGACTCTGAAGGAGTTGCAGTCGTTGCTTGGCCGCCTGAATTTTGTGTGTCGTATTATGCCGATGAGCAGGATTTTTTGCCGCAGATTGTCCAGGGCTATGGCGGGAGTCCGGTCGGCCCATCATTTTATCCGTCTGAGTAGAGAGCATAAGGACGACCTGCTTGTTTGGCAGCGTTTCTTGGAAAATTATAACGGCAGGTCACTTATTCAGCGGGAGGATCTGAATGCCTTTGACGGCGAGATCTACACGGACGCAGCAGGTGGAGTTGGTTATGGTGCCTATTGTTGAGGAAAATGGAGTGCGGGGGTGTGGCCGGAAGATTGGTGAAGAAATGGGCTTACCAAGAATTTAGCGTTGTTGGAGCTGTTCCCAATTGTGGTGTCAGTATTTATTTGGGGCGACATTTTTAAGGACCGGCGGGTTCGTTTTCATTGTGATAACTCGAGCGTGGTTTCCGTGATCAACAGCCTATCATCTTCCCCCCCCCCCCCGGTAATTAGGCTGGTTAGGGAGTTGGTGTTGAAGTGTTTGGATTTGAATGCATGGATTTCGGCGGTGCACGTGCCAGGCATTCAAAACTCTATAGCCGATGCTTTGTCTCGTTTGCAGTGGGAACTATTCCGGGAATTGACACCAGATTCGGAGGCGACGGGAGCAGGATGTCCTTCGCATTTGTGGCAGAATGTTGCGGATGGGGAGGCCGATTGATCCAAGCTTCCGCGTCGAGCAGGACATGGTCAGAGTATACAGCGGCATAGGGTATGTGGGAAGGTTGGTCTGTGTCAAGGTTGAACAAGTTTATTGCAGGTTTAGCTTTCGGTTTTCAGTTGCAGGGGTTAAGAGATGTTACCAAGGATTTCGTGATAAGACAGGCATTGAAGGGTTTTAGGAAAGGCAATGTGACTTTTGATAAGTGCAGGCCCATTTCTTTTGGGATGTTGCAGCGGTTAGGTGAGGCTTTAGGAAACATTTGTTGTTCTCAGTTCGAGGCGGTACTGTTTCGGTTGGCCTTTTCTTTTGCATTTTTTGGCGCTTTGCGCTCGGGAGAGTTGGTTTCCCTGAGCAAAGGCAAGGTGGGTGGTCTTCTAGTGGAAGACGTGGATTTTTGGGATGGAGGTATCGTCTCCTGGATCAGGCGTTCAAAGACTGATCAGCTTGGTAGGGGAAAGAAGGTAGTGTTGGGAAGGGTTGCTGGTAGCGGTATGTGCCCGCAACACTGTTTGGAAGCATATTGAAGTCTGTGCCTGGTTAGCTCAGGCCCTTTGTTACAACACCAAAAAGGGGATTTTCTGCCGTGTTTCCAATTTGTAGCCATATTGAAGAAAGGCTTGGGATTCCTGGGTGTTAACCCGGATAATTTCGGGTCACACTCATTTAGCATTGGGGCCGCGTCCGAAGCCGATGGTTTGGGCTTGGGTCCGGATGTGATTAAGAGAATAGGCAGATGGAGTTTGAGTCGTTATATGTCTTATGTTCGACATTTAGTCCATGATGCTGGGGCAAGTTTTGCGCAGTGTTAATTGTTGTTATGTTTTCCAGGTCGGACCCCCTTCTTGGCTTGGATTGTTGGACACTCTTTCGTTTACTGGAGTGCCCTCCGGGCTGATGCTAGGCCGAATGGTAGGCAATTGGGTTTTGGTAGGGATGCAGTGGTCATTTGATGGATGGGTTTTCGGGGTATGTTGTGGCGTAGTCTGTTGTCGGAATTTTCCCGCGCCGCCCGTTTGGATCGCCCCCGGATATCGTGGTTGTTCATCTTGGAGGTAACAATTTAGGCGCAAAACCAGTGAGGGAACTGACTCGGGACATCCGGTTCGATTTTTTTGAGACTGTGGGTATCTTTTCCTGGTGTAATGATGGTTTGGTCGGACATTGTGCCACGGCGGACGTGGCGGGAGGCCCGTTCTCTTAAAGGGATTAATAGGGCCAGGGCGAAGCTGAATAGGACGGTGGCGAGCTTTGTGTCCCGGAACGGGGGCATTGCCGTGAGACATTTTGAACTAGAGTCCAGGATCGGTAATTTTTGGAGGGAGGACGGAGTGCATCTCAATGACATTGGTTTGCATTTGTGGGCCCTCGGTTTACAGGAAGGAGTCGTAAGGGCTATGGCGGTGGTGGGGCACTCACGAGCCTGAGGTGGTCAGGGCTGTTCGTGTGTGGCGGGGGGTGGGGTTCTTGGAGTTGGTGACTATGCTTATAGGGTTCATCTGGCTTTTGTTACGGGCTCTGAATGGGGAGTTTACCTTGGGAGCTTTGGGGTTTGTTTGTTTGCCCGAAACGGGTTACATGGTGCCCTCGAGCTGGTGGTTACAGCTGAGGGTAAATAAGTGTTTTTGGTTAAATTTTTTGTGGTGGCTTTCTGCCTATTATGAGCCAGATTTTTTAGCTCCAAGAACCCTCCCCTCAAGGTTTTTTACATTTACAATGGTATACATGTTGTTATTCATGTAATTGTTTGTTAATAAAATGGCCGCTGTGGCCAAATTATCCAAAAGAAATTAATGTGTTTGTGTGAATTTCTAGGGTGGGTAAACGGAGTTGTTAAGGGGAGCAGGGTAGATGGGGCGGAAAATTACCTACGAAAAGGATCTTATATTGGCGATACGTGGTCAAGAGGGGGGGCTGTATTGGGTGCAACTAAAAGGAAGTCCCCACATGACTGCGTTGCCATGGGGAGGAGTGGAACATTTTTAAAAAAAGATAAATAGGTGTCCCGGGATTGGTAGGTTTAGGTATGGGGTGGGGTTTTGTTAGGATCAGGAGGCGGGGGCTGGGGAAAAAGTGCGGGAAGAGATCAGTCTTGCTGTGACAGGTGAAGAGAGTCCCTCCCACCCTCCCTTTTTTTGGTGGTAATCCGAGACGAGCATACTTTTAGGTGGGGGTAGCAGTGTGGGTTGGTTTTATTTTGGTTTGCGTTTTTCTGTTATGTTCCACTCAAATAGGGGAAATAATTTTTGTCATTATTGTCACAGTGGCGGGTTGGCGGGGGGGTGGGGTTCTTGGAGTTGGTGATGATGCTTATAGGGTTGATCTGGCTTTTGTTACGGGCTCTGGACGGGGAGTTTACCTCGGGAGCTTTGGGGTTTGTTTGCCCGAAACGGGTTACATGGTGCCCTCGAGCTGGTGGTTACGGCTGAGGGTAAATAAGTGTTTTTGGTTAAAAATTTTGTGGTGGCTTTCTGCCTATTATGAGCCAGATTTTTTAGCTCCAAGAACCCTCCCCTCAAGGTTTTTTTTACATTTACAAAGGTATACATGTTGTTATTCATGTAATTGTTTGTTAATAAAATGGCCGCTGTGGCCAAATTATCCAAAAGAAATTAATGTGTTTGTGTGAATTTCTAGGGTGGGTAAACGGAGTTGTTACCGGGAGCGGGGTAGTTGGGGTGGAAGATTACCTACGAAAAGGATCCTATATTGGCGATACGCGGTCATGCTGTTGTGCAAATGGAATAGACAACAGATGGAAATTTTTGGCAATTATCAAGACACTCAATAAAGGAGTGGTTCTGCAGGTGGGGACCACAGACCACATCTCAGTACCAATGCTTTCTGGCTGATGTTTTGGTCACTTTTGAATGTTGGTTGTGCTTTCACACTTGTGGTAGCATAAGACGGACTCTACCACCCACACAAGAGGCACAGGTAGTGCAGCTCATCCACGATGGCACATCAATGCGAGCTGTGGCAGAAAGGTTTGCTGTGTCTGTCAGCGTAGTGTCCAGAGGCTGGAGGCACTACCAGGAGACAGGCCAGTACACCAGGAGATGTGGAGGGGGATGTAGGAGGGCAACAAACCAGCAGCAGGACTGCTACCTCAGCCTTTGTGCAAGGAGGAACAGGAGGAGCACTGCCAGAGCCCTGCAAAATGATCTCCAGCAGGCCACAAATGTGCATGTGTCTGCACAAACGGTTAGAAACCGACTCCATGAGGATGGTCTGAGTGCCCGACGTCCACAGATGGGGGTTGTGCCCACAGCCCAACACCGTGCAGGTCGCTTGGCATTTGTAGGGGGCATTCAGAGTAGAATTTCAATATTTGCAGATGACACTAAACTCTGCAGGGTAATCAATACAGGGGAGGACAATTTTATATTACAGGCTGATTTATGTAAACTAGAAACTTTTGCTGATAAATGGCAAATGAGCTTTAATGGGGATAAATGTAAGGTCATGCACTTGGGTAGAAGTAATAAGATGTATAACTATGTGCTTAATTCTAAAACTCTGGGCAAAACCGTCAATGAAAAATGGGTTGAACTAGATGGACTTAAAGTCTTCCTTCAACCTTAATAACTATGTAACTATGAAGGCATTGAAGCTATGGACTAGCCTGCCCGTTCCCCAGACCTGAATCCGATTGAACACATCTGGGACATCATGATTCATAGTTACATAGTTACATAGTTACATAGTTATTAAGGTTGAAGGAAGACTTTAAGTCCATCTAGTTCAACCCATAGCCTAACCTAACATGCCCTAACATGTTGATCCAGGGGAAGGCCAAAAAACCCCATGTGGTAAGAGTAAGCTCCACCATGGGAAAAAAAATTCCTTCCCGACCCCACATACGGCAATCAGACTAGTTCCCTGGATCAACGCCTTATCAAGGAATCTAGTGTATATACCCTGTAACATTGTACTTTTCCAGAAAGGCATCCAGTCCCCTCTTAAATTTAAGTAATGAATCACTCATTACAACATCATATGGCAGAGAGTTCCATAGTCTCACTGCTCTTACAGTAAAGAATCCGCGTCTGTTATTATGCTTAAACCTTTTTTCCTCCAGACGTAGAGGATGCCCCCTTGTCCCTGTCACCGGTCTATGATTAAAAAGATCATCAGAAAGGTCTTTGTACTGTCCCCTCATATATTTATACATTAACATAAGATCACCCCTTAGTCTTCGTTTTTCCAAACTAAATAGCCCCAAGTATAATAACCTATCTTGGTATTGCAGACCCCCCAGTCCTCTAATAACCTTGGTCGCTCTTCTCTACACCCACTCTAGTTCAGCTATGTCTTTCTTATACACCGGAGACCAGGACTGTGCACAGTATTCTAAGTGTGGTCGCACTAGTGACTTGTATAGAGGTAAAATTATGTTCTCCTCATGAGCATCTATGCCTCTTTTAATACATCCCATTATTTTATTTGCCTTTGTAGCAGCTGCCTGGCACTGGCCACTGAATATGAGTTTGTCATCCACCCATACACCCAGGTCCTTTTCATTGACAGTTTTACCCAGAGTTTTAGAATTAAGCACATAGTTATACATCTTATTACTTCTACCCAAGTGCATGACCTTACATTTATCCCCATTAAAGCTCATTTGCCATTTATCAGCCCAAGCTTCTAGTTTACATAAATCATCCTGTAATATAAAATTGTCCTCCTCTGTACTGATTACCCTGCAGAGTTTAGTGTCATCTGCAAATATTGAAATTCTACTCTGAATGCCCCCTACAAGGTCATTAATAAATATGTTAAAAAGAAGAGGGCCCAATACTGACCCCTGTGGTACCCCACTACTAACCGCGACCCAGTCCGAGTGTGCTCCATTAATAACCACCCTTTGTTTCCTATCCCTGAGCCAGATCTCAACCCACTTGCACATATTTCCCCCTATCCCCATTATTCTCATTTTATGTATCAACCTTTTGTGTGGCACCGTATCAAAAGCTTTTGAAAAGTCCATATACACTACATCCACTGGGCTCCCTTGGTCCAGTCCGGAACTTACCTCTTCATAGAAGCTGATCAAATTAGTCTGACATGAACGGTCCCTAGTAAACCCGTGCTGATACTTGGTCATGAGATTATTCCTCTTCAGATACTCCAGTATAGCATCCCTTAGAATGCCCTCCAGGATTTTACCCACAGTAGAGGTTAGGCTTACTGGCCTATAATTTCCGAGTTCAGTTTTTGTCCCCTTTTTAAATATTGGCACCACATTTGCTATACGCCAGTCCTGTGGTACAGACCCTGTTATTATGGACTCTTTAAAGATTAAAAATAATGGTCTATCAATGACTGTACTTAGTTCCTGCAGTACTCGGGGGTGTATCCCATCCGGGCCCGGAGATTTGTCAATTTTTGTGATTTTTAGACGCCGCCGTACTTCCTGCTGGGTTAAGCAGGTAACATTTAATTGGGAATTTTTATCACTAGTCATATTGGCTGCCATGGGATTTTCTTTTGTAAATACTGATGAAAAAAAGTCATTTAGCATATTGGCTTTTTCCTCATCCTCATCCACCATTTCACCCAGACTATTTTTAAGGGGGCCAACACTATCATTTTTTAGTTTCTTACTATTTATGTAGTTAAAGAATATTTTGGGGTTATTTTTGCTCTCTCTGGCAATGAGTCTCTCTGTCTCAATCTTTGCTACCTTGATTTGCTTTTTACAGAATTTATTTAATTTTCTATATTTATTTAATGCCTCATCACTACCTACTTCCTTTAATTCTCTAAACGCTTTCTTTTTGTCAATTATTGCGCCCCTTACAGCTCTATTTAGCCATATTGGTTTCCTCCTATTTCTAGTATGTTTATTCCCATACGGTATTTACTGTGCACAGGTCCTATCCAGGATGCTAATAAATGTCTCCCATTTTCTTTGTGTACTTTTATGTCTCAGGATATAGTCCCAGTTAATTGCACCAAGATCCTCTCTCATCCGTTGGAAATTTGCCCTCCTGAAGTTTAGTGTCCTTGTCACCCCTCTACTACACATCTTATTAAAGGTTCGCACCATCCACCAATGTCACATTGCACCACAGACTTCCAGGAGTTTGCGGATGTTTTAGTCCTGGTCTGATAGGAGATCCCTCAGGAGACCATCCGCCTCATCAGGAGCATGGCCAGGCTTTGTAGGGAGGTCATACAGGCACGTGGAGGCCACACACACTACTGAGCATCATTTCCATGTCTTGATGTATTTCCACTGAAGTTGGATCAGCCTACACCTTCATTTTACACTTGGATTTTGAGCATCATTCCAACTCCAGACCTTCATGGGATATTAGTTGTTATCTACGTTGATAATTATTAGGTTTTATTGTTCTCAACACATTCCACTACGTAATGAATAAATATTTACAACACTGAAATACTGAAATATTTCATTCAGTGATATCTAGGGTGTGGGATTTTAGTGTTCCCTTTATGTATATATATATATATATATATATATATATATATATATATATATATATATATATATATATATACCGTATATACTCGAGTATAAGCTGAGATTTTCAGCCCTCTCGGCTTATATTCGAGTCATGGTCGATGGAGCACACTCGGACTGGGTCACGGTTAGCAGTGGGGTACCACAGGGGTCAGTATTGGGCCCTCTTCTTTTTAACATATTTATTAATGACCTTGTAGGGGGCATTCAGAGTAGAATTTCAATATTTGCAGATGACACTAAACTCTGCAGGGTAATCAATACAGGGGAGGACAATTTTATATTACAGGATGATTTATGTAAACTAGAAGCTTGGGCTGATAAATGGCAAATGAGCTTTAATGGGGATAAATGTAAGGTCATGCACTTGGGTAGAAGTAATAAGATGTATAACTATGTGCTTAATTCTAAAACTCTGGGCAAAACCGTCAATGAAAAAGACCTGGGTGTATGGGTGGATGACAAACTCATATTCAATGGCCAGTGTCAGGCAGCTGCTACAAAGGCAAATAAAATAATGGGATGTATTAAAAGAGGCATAGATGCTCATGAGGAGAACATAATTTTACCTCTATACAAGTCACTAGTGCGACCACACTTAGAATACTGTGCACAGTTCTGGTCTCCGGTGTATAAGAAAGACATAGCTGAACTGGAGCGGGTGCAGAGAAGAGCGACCAAGGTTATTAGAGGACTGGGGGGTCTGCAATACCAAGATAGGTTATTACACTTGGGGCTATTTAGTTTGGAAAAACGAAGACTAAGGGGTGATCTTATTTTAATGTATAAATATATGAGGGGACAGTACAAAGACCTTTCTGATGATCTTTTTAATCATAGACCTGAGACAGGGACAAGGGGGCATCCTCTACGTCTGGAGGAAAGAAGGTTTAAGCATAATAACAGACGCGGATTCTTTACTGTAAGAGCAGTGAGACTATGGAACTCTCTGCCGTATGATGTTGTAATGAGTGATTCATTAATTAAATTTAAGAGGGGACTGGATACCTTTCTGGAAAAGTATAATGTTACAGGGTATATACACTAGATTCCTTGATAAGGTGTTGATCCAGGGAACTAGTCTGATTGCCGTATGTGGAGTCAGGAAGGAATTTTTTTCCCCATGGTGGAGTTACTCTTTGCCACATGGGGTTTTTTTGCCATCCCCTGGATCAACATGTTAGGGCATGTTAGGTTAGGCTATGGGTTGAACTAGATGGACTTACAGTCTTCCTTCAACCTTAATAACTATGTAACTATGTAACTATGGTCGGCGGGTGAGGGGAAGCGACGACTGTCACCTGTCACATACTCACCTGCTCCTGGTGCGGTCCCTGCACGTCCCATGGTCTCCGTCGCCCGCAGCTCTTCCTCTGTTCAGCGGTCACATGGTACCGCTCATTAAAGTAATGAATATTGACTTAAATCCCATAGGGGTGGAGCCGCATATTCATTACTGTAATGAGCGGTACCACTGACTGCTGAACAGAGGGAGAAGCTGCCGTCTCCCGGAGACCATCTGTCTGGGAGAAGCTGCCAAGGACCGCGCCGGGAGCAGGTGAGTATTTCATATTCACCTTTCCCCGTTCCACCGCCGCTCCGTCTTCCACATCATCTGCAGTGACTGTTCAGGTCAGAGGGTGTGATGATGTATTAGGCTACTTTCACACTAGCGTCAGGCTCGGCCCGTCGCTGTGCTTCGGGCCGAGGTTACCCACGCTAGCGTTCTCTGCGCCGCACAATGGGGGCAGCGGATGCATCTTTCCAGTGCATCCGCTGCCCCATTGTGAGGTGCAGGGAGGTGGGGCGGAGTTCCGGCCGCGCATGCGCGGTCGGAAAAAGCGGACCGTCAGGAGCAAAAAACGTTACATGTAACATTTTTTGCTCCCGGTGGACCGCCACAACACGGCGCAACCGTCTCACGACGGTTGCGACGTGTGTCAATGCGTCGCAATGCGTCGCTAATGTTAGTCAATGGTAAAAAACCTCATCCTGCAAGCACTTTTGCAGGATGCGTTTTTTTGCCAAAACGACGCATTGCGACATATTGCAGTTAATGCTAGTGTGAAAGTAGCCTTAGTGTGTGTGCCGCCGTCTGCCTGAACCGTCACTGCGGAGAGACGGGACGCTGAGGAGCAGCGGGCAGCGACGAGAGGTGAGCATGTCATTTTTTTTTTTTTTTTTTTTATTGCAGCAGCATTATATGTGGCACATTGTTATATGGAGCATCTTATGAGGCCATAATGAACTGTGTGGAGCATTATATGTGGCACATTGTTATATGGAGCATCTTATGGGACCATAATGAACTGTATGGAGCATTATATGTGGCACATTGTTATATATGGAGCATGTTATGGGACCATAATGAACTGTATGGAGCATTACATGTGGCACATTGTTATATGGAGCATCTTATGGGGCCATAATGAACTGCCAATATGCTAAATGACTTTTTTTCATCAGTATTTACACAAGAAAATCCCATGGCAGACAATATGATCAGTGATAACAAAAATTCCCCATTAAGTGTCACCTGCTTAACCCAGCAGGAAGTACGGTGGCGTCTAAAAATCACTAAAATTGACAAATCTCCGGGCCCGGATGGGATACACCCCCGAGTACTGCAGGAATTAAGTACAGTCATTGATAGACCATTATTTTTAATCTTTAAAGAGTCCATAATAACAGGGTCCCACCGTACCACAGGACTGGCGTATAGCAAATGTGGTGCCAATATTCAAAAAGGGGACAAAAAAGCCAGTAAGCTTAACCTCTACTGTGGGTAAAATCCTGGAGGGCATTCTAAGGGATGCTATACTGGAGTATCTGAAGAGGAATAACCTCATGACCCAGTATCAGCACGGGTTTACTAGGGACCGTTCATGTTAGACTAATTTGATCAGCTTCTATGAAGACGTAAGTTCCGGACTGGACCAAGGGAACCCAGTAGATGTAGTGTATATGGACTTTTCAAAAGCTTTTGATACGGTGCCACACAAAAGGTTGATACATAAAATGAGAATAATGGGGATAGGGGAAAATATGTGTAAGTGGGTTGAGAGCTGGCTCAGGGATAGGAAACAAATGGTGGTTATTAATGGAGCACACTCGGACTGGGTCGCGGTTAGTAGTGGGGTACCACAGGGGTCAGTATTGGGCCCTCTTTTTAACATATTTATTAATGACCTTGTAGGGGGCATTCAGAGTAGAATTTCAATATTTGCAGATGACACTAAACTCTGCAGTGTAATCAATACAGGGGAGGACAATTTTATATTACAGGATGATTTATGTTAACTAGAAGCTTGGGCTGATAAATGGCAAATGAGCTTTAATGGGGATAAATGTAAGGTCATGCACTTGGGTAGAAGTAATAAGATGTATAACTATGTGCTTAATTCTAAAACTCTGGGCAAAACCGTCAATGAAAAAGACCTGGGTGTATGGGTGGATGACAAATTCATATTCAGTGGCCAGTGTCAGGCAGCTGCTACAAAGGCAAATACAATAATGGGATGTATTAAAAGAGGCATAGATGCTCATGAGGAGAACATAATTTTACCTCTATACAAGTCACTAGTCCGACCACACTTAGAATACTGTGCACAGTTCTGGTCTCCGGTGTATAAGAAATACATAGCTGAACTAGAGCGGGTGCAGAGAAGAGCGACCAAGGTTATTAGAGGACTGGGGGGTCTGCAATACCAAGATAGGTTATTACACTTGGCGCTGTTTAGTTTGGAAAAACGAAGACTAAGGGGTGATCTTATTTTAATGTATAAATATATGAGGGGACAGTACAAAGACCTTTCTGATGATCTTTTTAATTATAGACCTGAGACAGGGACAAGGGGGCATCCTCTACGTCTGGAGGAAAGAAGGTTTAAGCATAATAACAGACATGGATTCTTTACTGTAAGAGCAGTGAGACTATGGAACTCTCTGCCGTATGATGTTGTAATGAGTGATTCATTACTTAAATTTAAAAGGGGACTGGATGCCTTTCTTGAAAAGTATAATGTTACAGGGTATATACACTAGATTCCTTGATAGGATCCAGGGAACTAGTCTGACTGCCGTATGTGGAGTCGGGAAGGAATTTGTTTTCCCCAATGTGGAGCTTACTCTTTGCCACATGGGTTTTTTTTGCCTTCCTCTGGATCAACATGTTAGGGCATGTTAGGTTAGGCTATGGGTTGAACTAGATGGACTTAAAGTCTTCCTTCAACCTTAATAACTATGTAACTATGTAACTACTAGATGGCAGCCCGATTCTAAAGAATCGGGAGTCTAGAATCCATATATACTTTATTTATTCAAATGTAAGAATAATACAATTAATAAATAATAGTAAGAAAGAACAAAAAATGGCTGCACTCACCAGCTCTTGACAATTCTTGTTATATGCTGCCTGGGGCCCCTGTGCTCTGCCTGGGGCCACTGTGCTCTGCCTGGGGCCACTGTGCTCTGCCTGGGGCCACTGTGCTCTGCCTGGGGCCCCATATGCTGCCTGGGGCCCCTGTGCTCTGCCTGGGGCCCCATATGCTGCCTGGGGACCCTGTGCTCTGCCTGGGGCCCCTGTGCTCTACCTGGGGCCCCATGTTCTGCCTGGGGCCCCTGTGCTCTGCCTGGGGCCACTGTGCTCTGCCTGGGGCCCCATATGCTGCCTGGGGCCCCTGTGCTCTGCCTGGGGCCCCATATGCTGCCTGGGGCCCCTGTGCTCTGCCTGGGGCCCCATGTTCTGCCTGGGGCCACTGTGCTCTGCCTGGGGCCCCATAGGCTGCCTGGGGCCCCTGTGCTCTGCCTGGGACCACTGTGATCTGCCTGGGACCACTGTGCTCTGCCTGGGGCCCCATATGCTGCCTGGGGCCCCTGTGCTCTTCCTGGGGCCCCTGTGCTCTGCCTGGGGCCCCTGTGCTCTGCCTGGGGCCACTGTGCTCTGCCTGGGGCCCCATATGCTGCCTGGGGCCCCATATGCTGCCTGGGGCCCATGTGCTCTGCCTGGGGCCCCATATGCGGCCTGGGGCCCCTGTGCTCTGCCTGGGGCCCCATATGCTGCCTGGGGCCCCTGTGCTCTGCCTGGGGCCCCTGTGCTCTGCCTGGGGCCCCATATGCTGCCTGGGGCCCCTGTGCTCTGCCTGGGGCCACTGTGCTCTGCCTGGGGCCCCATATGCTGCCTGGGGCCCCTGTGCTCTGCCTGGGGCCCCATATGCTGCCTGGGGCCCCTGTGCTCTGCCTGGGGCCCCATATGCTGCCTGGGGCCCCTGTGCTCTGCCTGGGGCCCCATCGGCTGCCTGGGGCCCCTGTGCTCTACCTGGGACCACTGTGCTCTGCCTGGGGCCCCATATTCTGCCTGGGGCCCCTGTGCTCTGCCTGGGGCCACTGTGCTCTGCCTGGGGCCCCGTATGCTGCCTGGGGCCCCTGTGTCTGCCTGGGTGTAGGACACTGGTGACGTCACTTATCTCCGGACATTAGCTCCGGACATTAGCTCCGGACATTAGCTCCGGACATTAGCTCCGGACATTAGCTCCGGACATTATCTCCGGACATTAGCTCCGGACAAAGCCACGGAAGTTGGCACAAATTGCAGGAAGTAGTATTCTAGGCAATTAATCTCCGGACATTAGCTCCGGACATTAGCTCCGGACATTAGCTCCGAACATTATCTCCAGACATTAGCTCCGACAAAGCCACGGAAGTTGGCACAAATTGCAGGAAGTAGTATTCTAGGCAATTATATATTAGATGTAGCACATTGTTATATGAAGCATCTTATGGGGCCATAATGAACTGTATGGAGCATTATATGTGGCACATTGTTATATGGAGCATCTTACCGTCAATGTCGACCCTTTAACGAGCCTTGTCTCATGACTTAGGATAAAAGCCAAACCCGAGTCTCAATTTGCAGACACTGTGTTTCGGGGTACTGCCCCTCGTCAGTGCAAAGTGGAGATCTGGATTGGCTGATTGAGAGGCGTCTGACCGGGATCCAAGAAGTATCGTCTCTCAATTGCCCAAACCAGATCTCCACTTTGCACTGACGAGGGGCAGTACCCTGAAACACAGTGTCTGCAAATTGAGATTTTTAACTCTTTCACTACTCTAGGATTAATAATGGATAGGCGTCTTATTGACACCTCTCCATTATTAACCTGGCTTAATGTCACCTTACAACAGCAAGGTAACATTAACCCCTTATTACCCGATATCTCATTGCTACACGGGAGTGGGAAGAGAGGGGCTAAGTGCCGGAATTGGCGCCTCTTACAGAGGTGCCATTTCTGGGGGGGCTGGTATTTGTAACCGGAGTGGCCAATAACCATGGCCCCTTTCTAGGCTATGAATATCAGCCTTTCTGGCTATAAAATATTGGGGGACCCCACGTCTTTTTTTTGGGGGGGTCCCCCTATCTTTATAGCCAGTAAAGGCTACACAGACAGCTGTGGGCTGATATTCATAGCCTAGAGAGGGGCCATGGGTATTACCCCCTTCCCAGGCTGTAAATATTGGCCCCCAGCCATCGGCTTTCCCTCTCTGGCGCAGAAAATTGTGCGGGAGCCCACATCATTTTTTTCCCTTTTTTTTTTTTTAATTAAACGTTCATTCATAAACATCAGCCTTGCTATTACATATCTACTAGATGGTGGCCCGATTTTAACGCATTGGGTATTCTAGAATATGTATGTATGTATGGATGTCACGCTGTGAGTAAGGGGTTAAATTCCGCGCCAATATCGCTGATTGGTCGTGGCGGGCCACGTTGTATATAGCACAGCCAACACAGTAGATAGCGCACCATGTACGATATAGCAGCCACGTATTATATAGCACAGCGACGTAGTATATAACACAGCCCACGTAGTATATAATACAGCCCATGCAGTAGATAGAGCAGCCACGTAGTATATAGCAGCCACGTAGTATATAGCAGCCACGTAGTATATAGCAGCCACGTAGTATAGAGCAGCCACGTAGTATAGAGCAGCCACGTAGTATATAGCAGCCACGTAGTATATAGCACAGCCACATAGTATATAGCACAGCCACGTAGTATATAGCACAGTGATGTAGTATATAACACAGCCCACGTAGTATATAGCACAGCCCACCCAGTAGATGGCACAGCCCACATAGTATTTAACACAGCCCACAGAAAGAATTAAAATAAAAAAAATAGTTATATACTCACCTTCAGTCGTCCACCGAAGCTGTGCCACTCCTCGCGATGCGGCCGGCAGCTTCCGTTCCCAGAGATGCATTGCAAAATTACCCAGATGACTTAGCGGTCTTTGACAGAGACTGCTAAGTCATCTGTGTAATTTCGCAATGCATCTCTGGGAACGGAAGCTGGCGAGAGCATCGGGAGGAGCGGGAAAGCTGCAGAGGCGACGGAAGGTCAGAATAGCATGATTTTTTATTTTTTTATTACTTTTACCATTATATCTTTTTACTATTGATACTGCATAGCCAGCATCAATAGTAAAAAAGTTGGTCCGGGATGGGGAGTAGGGAGGGGTCAATTTGCGGCCGGACTGCCGGCCGTGACCAATCAGCGACTCGGGATTTCCGTTACAGACAGAAAGGCAGACAGACAAGCAGACAGAAGTACCCCTTAGATGATTATATAGATAGATGGATAATCTATCTATAGATATATTTATAGATAGATATATCTATAGATACATAGATATACTAAGCATCGGGCTTGGTATTATCTATCTATCTATCTATCTATCTAAAAATAGTAAAAACGGAACAGCACACTGGTGTGACTTATCTTAGGGTGCAAAGCCTCCAGGCAACCCGTCCACTGGTCGTCAGCATTCAATATAGATCAAAAAGAGAGGCAGCACTCCATTTTCAAAAAGGTGCAGGATTTATTTCAAATCCACATGTCTGTGCGACGTTTCAGCTCTACTGAGCTTTTCTCAAGCAGTGGATACAGGTTCCCTGTTACATATATATAGTGTCCTAACAATCCTAATTACAGCCAATTGTGCTCAATTACATATAAGTACATTAATTAAAGTGCATCTGTGCATTTGTGCATTTAAATAAGTAGATACTAGCAGCCATGTCGTTCTTACCGCTGCAGGAGGCAGTTGCTCATGGGGGACGCCATTGCTTCTGTCAGCGTTCGTAAATCTCCATTGCGCATGTCTGTTACTTTAACAAAGCTTAGTTGAACTGCAGGGCAAGTGAACAAACTTGGCGCATGCGCAGTAGTGCTGAATGCCGCCATTTTATTGTAGTCATAATTGCTAGAGCTCCAAGTGCATAAGCACCAACTCGGCGCATGCGCAGTAGCGCCAGATATCGCCCACTTCTTGTAATCATAATTTTCTGAGCTCCACATATATAAGAACTAGTCTAAGGAACATATAGATGTGCTTCTAAGTCTATTAAGTGTATGTAAGTGGGCATATTTGTATACAGCAGCACCACCCATTATACTAATACATACCTACAAGATACTCTATTCATTGCACTGTCTGCGTCCAATACAGGACTGATACCGAATGGGCACTATACACCACCCCGATACTGCGAATGTAGTCTTACGCAGACCACACCCCGCAGATCAGATAGCCCTCAGCATGGGCAAGTCGGACCTGAGCGGTCGGGCTGCCCATAACTCAAGTTGCTACATAGTGGTGGGATATACATAAGATTTTCTCATAAAGAAACATAACAAGTACCATAGACTCATTTAAGCACACTTTATTAACCTGACCTCAGTTCAACAAAAAATGTATATATATAAATTTGCAGAGAAAGTCTTTGATATAATATATGTGTCCTCCATATTCACATTGTCCCCCACAGCGGCAATCCGGCACGGCTGGCCTGTCATCTATATAAAGAATAAAACAAATAAAGTGCATTAATGCCTATTAAAAACAAACTGGCGATAAACAAGGGACTATATAACCATACACTGGATTCAAATAACCGTATGCATTTTAAAATCAACATTAAGACCCCCAGGTTTCAAGGTATTGAGCTCATATATCCACATAAGTTCCCTCTTTTTAAGAATTGATTCTCTGTCACCCCCTCTTCTCTGTACAGGGACAGTATCAATGATTTTGAATCGTAAATCCTTTTCCGTGTGTTTCTGTTCAGTGAAATGTTTGGGGACCGGGAGATCAGTTCTTTTTTTCCTTATAGTATATCTGTGTTGGTTCATTCTAACCTTAAACTCACAGGTCGTTTCCCCAACGTACCACAAATTGCAAGGACATATCAGCACATAGATGACAAACTCTGAACTGCAAGTCAGGAAATGCTTAATTTTGTAGGTTTTATCTATCACTGGGTGTTTAAATGTAGACCCTTTTAGCATATAATTACAATTTATACAATTTAAGCATGGGAAGCATCCACTTCTACCAGATCCCGTCAGGGACATTTGAGTACTCCTCCTCATAGGGCCGATATCCGACCTAATGAGTATATCTTTAATATTTCTGCTTCTTTTATATGAGTATAAAGGGGGCATCTTAAACTCATGGATATTAGGGAGACATTTTCCTAACATTGTCCAATGCTTTTTGATGATGCTAGCAATTTTGTCACTTTCCTCCGTATATGTAGAGACAAAAGGAACTCTTTTACATATTTTTTTCCCACTTGGATTTTTGTTAATAAGTTGCAATCTGTCATTTTTCATAACAGTATTTTTTGTCTGCTCCAATAGCCTCTTTGGGTACCCCCTATCCAGAAATTTTTTAATCAATAAGTCTATCGTTGAGTCGGCTTTTTCTTCCTCTCTGACTATTCGCCTAACCCGATCTGGTAGAAGTGGATGCTTCCCATGCTTAAATTGTATAAATTGTAATTATATGCTAAAAGGGTCTACATTTAAACACCCAGTGATAGATAAAACCTACAAAATTAAGCATTTCCTGACTTGCAGTTCAGAGTTTGTCATCTATGTGCTGATATGTCCTTGCAATTTGTGGTACGTTGGGGAAACGACCTGTGAGTTTAAGGTTAGAATGAACCAACACAGATATACTATAAGGAAAAAAAGAACTGATCTCCCGGTCCCCAAACATTTCACTGAACAGAAACACACGGAAAAGGATTTACGATTCAAAATCATTGATACTGTCCCTGTACAGAGAAGAGGGGGTGACAGAGAATCAATTCTTAAAAAGAGGGAACTTATGTGGATATATGAGCTCAATACCTTGAAACCTGGGGGTCTTAATGTTGATTTTAAAATGCATACGGTTATTTGAATCCAGTGTATGGTTATATAGTCCCTTGTTTATCGCCAGTTTGTTTTTAATAGGCATTAATGCACTTTATTTGTTTTATTCTTTATATAGATGACAGGCCAGCCGTGCCGGATTGCCGCTGTGGGGGACAATGTGAATATGGAGGACACATATATTATATCAAAGACTTTCTCTGCAAATTTATATATATACATTTTTTGTTGAACTGAGGTCAGGTTAATAAAGTGTGCTTAAATGAGTCTATGGTACTTGTTATGTTTCTTTATGAGAAAATCTTATGTATATCCCACCACTATGTAGCAACTTGAGTTATGGGCAGCCCGACCGCTCAGGTCCGACTTGCCCATGCTGAGGGCTATCTGATCTGCGGGGTGTGGTCTGCGTAAGACTACATTCGCAGTATCGGGGTGGTGTATAGTGCCCATTCGGTATCAGTCCTGTATTGGACACAGACAGTGCAATGAATAGAGTATCTTGTAGGTATGTATTAGTATAATGGGTGGTGCTGCTGTATACAAATATGCCCACTTACATACACTTAATAGACTTAGAAGCACATCTATACGTTCCTTAGACTAGTTCTTATATATGTGGAGCTCAGAAAATTATGATTACAAGAAGTGGGCGATATCTGGCGCTACTGCGCATGCGCCGAGTTGGTGCTTATGCACTTGGAGCTCTAGCAATTATGACTACAATAAAATGGCGGCATTCAGCACTACTGCGCATGCGCCAAGTTTGTTCACTTGCCCTGCAGTTCAACTAAGCTTTGTTAAAGTAACAGACATGCGCAATGGAGATTTACGAACGCTGACAGAAGCAATGGCGTCCCCCATGAGCAACTGCCTCCTGCAGCGGTAAGAACGACATGGCTGCTAGTATCTACTTATTTAAATGCACAAATGCACAGATGCACTTTAATTAATGTACTTATATGTAATTGAGCACAATTGGCTGTAATTAGGATGTTAGGACACTATATATATGTAACAGGGAACCTGTATCCACTGCTTGAGAAAAGCTCAGTAGAGCTGAAACGTCGCACAGACATGTGGATTTGAAATAAATCCTGCACCTTTTTGAAAATGGAGTGCTGCCTCTCTTTTTGATCTATATCTATCTATCTATCTATCTATCTATCTATCTATCTATCTATCTATCTATCTATCGTATATATCTATTATCTATCTATCATCTATCTATCTAGATATCTATAGATATATCTATCGATAGATATATTTATAGATAGATAATAGATATGATAGATACGATAGATAGATGCTATAGATAGATACGTTAGATACGATAGATCTATCTATTATCTACCTATTATCTATCTATCCCATATCTATCATCTATCTATCGATCTATCTGTTATCTATCATCTATCGGTCTGTGTGTGTAAACATTATTCTTCAATGGAGTTTGTAAATGAAGAGGTTGGACAAGAAATGACATCACCTTTTTTTTTTTCTGGTATATCTTTATTGAGCTTACAAAAACACACACAAATCCGCATGAAAAAAATGCATGAAAAACGCGTCAAAATGCATGAAAAACGCAGGTGACCTGCCAGTGACCTCAGGTGCAGATTTGGTGCATATTTTACCTGCTGATCAAATCCTGATCAAATCCTGATGCAATCCTGAACGTGGACACATACCCTAATAACTAATTCACTGCTGGTTTGTGGACAAGGGATCTCCAAAAATAGTTTATAAACTTTCACTGACTAATCCACTTGGCCGACCTTGTTCGCATCCTAGAACTGCGCTATCTATCAGCAGTGCAGCACGTTACACTGCTGCTGGGAGAGTTTGCTACTATACATTAATAGGCAGTAGAGTGGCACAATTGTCTAATCCAGAGGTGGGGAATCTTTTCTGCCAAGGGCCATTTGGATATTTATACCATCTTTCGAGGGTCGTACAAACTCTGCCCACAAAGTACATCCTGACTCTGGCACTGGTTTCAGGACATAATCTTTCATTGCATGCCGTTCAGTGTTCAGTAGGGAATACTGCATGTGTGTGCTAACAGAGTAAGAAGAAATTAATGAGCTTGTGGCAATCAAAATACAGCTCCTTGCCCAAGAATGTGGTCCCTGAGAATCTGCGTGAGGGCCTGATAAAAGGTCTTTGAGGGCCGTAAATGGCCCTGGGGCCTGAGGTTCCCCACCCCTGGTCTAATACTTCTAATAATAGCTGACCGCGTTTATGCAGACAAACTGCTTGTCAATCAGACAAATAGCAGTCATTACGGTCAGCTGTCTATACATAGGTGTTAGGCTATGTTCACACTTTGCGGTTTTTGCTGCGGATCCGCAGCGGATTTGCCTCTGCGGATCCGCAGCAGTTTTCCATGCAGGGTACAGTACAATGTTACCCTATGGAAAACAAAAACCGCTGTGCCCACTTTGCTTTTTTCCTCTGGAAAATCCGCACGAATTTTCTGCGGAAAAAAAGAAGTAGCAAGTCTATTCTTTCTGCGGATTCTGCAACGGTTTTCCACCTGCACCAATAGGAAAGTGCATTTGGAAAACCGCAGTGGAATCCACAGTAGAAACCGCACAAAAAACCGCAGTGAAAAGCACCGCGGTTTTGCACTGCGGTTTTTGCAAATCCGCAGCAAATTCCGCAAAGTGTGAACAAGCCCTAATACCTTACATCCAATACCACAACTACAATTGTGGTCAGTGACCACTGAGTTTATTTTAATATTAATAATAAATCACAGGTAATTTATTTTAGTTGTCTCTATTAAAAGTAAAATTGTATGCAATTTACTCCAGTTGGATTAGACTACTAACTGGGAGCTGATGAAGTGACAGAGGTTCTGTTTCCACCCTCCCCTGCCCTTTTTTGATTGACAACTCTGGCTTGATAGAACCAAAGAAGGGTGGAGATTGTTAGAATCCAAGCAGGTGGAGTGTATCTAAATGATTGGCCGTGCCATGGTGTACCAAGCTCCTGGGCTTGGTTTGAACCATCATTCTGTGATTACAGAGTCCATATTATCCTGCTGCCTTTAAAGTGATTGCTGACACATTAATCAGTTATTACAGTACAAAGGACTCTCGACCTTTCAAAGTTCTCCTATCTTTTCTAGATATTAGTTGTGAGTGTAATAACTGACAAATACAGCCTGGTAGGAGAATGTATGCATATCTCAGCTGAGAATTTATCTCCATTGTATCCATAAACGAGGTACATGCTGATGAATCAGAAGTATGGAGTAGCTCAGTGAGGCTCCTTTTATGGCCACCACATGCAACTGCAGTCTAAACCTATGTTCACACTTTGCATTTTTCACAAAGGTTTATTTTATGCTCCATTTAAGCTGCTTACAAAAAGCATGTTGTCTTGTCACTTATACATGCTTATAAAGTTTAGTGCATGAAAAAAATATGATACAACTTTATCAGGCTTTGGCACCTAGAATTCAGGAAAACTGATACCTGCATTTTTTGCTTAGTTTTTGCACTACCCATTGCTTTCAGTGGGTGAAAAACTCTGAAAGATGTGACATGATTCATTTTATAAAAAACAAGCTCTTATGACAAAACTGTAAAAAAAACAAGGTGTGTGCATGAGATTTCGAAAATCTCATTGACTTTGCTGGTACTGTGACACACAGCAGAAAACTTGCTGAAAAAAACTCAACGTGTGAAACACAGCTGAAAATGTGTTTAAAAGAATGCAATGTGTGAACATAGCCTAAATTTGTATGCAACCATACTATTATAAAAGAATTTTGCAATAACCTAAACTAGGCCCAATAAACCATGTATATGTGTATGTATAAACCATGATCAGGTCATTTTTTTTAATCCCTTTATGTATTAGACAATGATTGTTACCATATGCTAAAAGCAGAGGTCTGAGAACTGTGGATTTTGTGTTTTAGACTTGTTTATCTTTTCCTTGTGCAATGAAATTATTTCAAATATGTTTAATACTTTTTTAAGCAGCCAGTCTCTAAAACTTAATAAATATTTTCTTAATTTGTTATGTTGCAGACGTATCTGTGGGAAATGACCAGTGGAGTTGAAGAAATTCCACATGGCATTGTGAATAAAGAACAAATTATCTTTGGAAACATGCAGGAAATTTACGAGTTTCATAATAAGTGAGTACAGTTTAGGTATACTACTTTTTTTTTCAGGTGGAAGGGATTATTGACTAAATTTCATTCAGCTTAATTTTCCATAATGCATTGAAATGCTTACATGGAAACGATTTGGCCGGGTGCACACGATCCGGAAGTAGCAGCGTTTTGGACGCAGTTCATATTCGCTGCTTCCAAAGCGCTGCTGGCTATTGAATGCACATGAATCTGCATGTGTTCACTGAACCGTGTGGATTTACCGCATCCAATACATTCTATTGATGTACTGTATTTTTCGGACCATAAGACGCCCCAAAAATTTTCAGAAGGAAAATGAAGGAAAAAATTAATGCATCAAAGGGGGGCCGTCTTACAGTCCTGAATTCAGCTTACCCAAGGGGGGATCGGCAGCAGAGTCACAGGGGGTGTTTGGTGGTCCGGCAATGATATGACCCAGACTGGTGCGTAGGTTTGGCGGTGCTCGGCGGTGCGGGGGGCTAGGGTGACACTTTGTGAAAGCCCGGAGCCCTCACACATCCATTACTGCAATGCGGTGGTCTCTGGGAAGTCCCATCTCAGTCTGGTGCTGCAGGGCGATGATATCGCTCCCATCCCAGCCTTGTGCAGCTGTGCTGCAGGTTCGGCGGTGCTCAGTGGTGTGGGGGCTACGGCGACATTTTGTGAAAGCCCGAAGCCCCCGCACTTCTATTGCTTCGATGCCGTGGTCTCCGGGAAAATGGCTGCCGGAGGCGGTGCATGCACAGATTGAGACCTCGGCAGCGAGACCTCAGCAGACTAGGTCTCGGAGTCGAGATTTCAATCTGCGCTTCTGGCAGCCATTTTCCCAAAGGCTGGATTGATTCCCCAGGTGCAGATTGAGATCTTAGCAACGAGAATCTCGGGAGACGAGATCTCGGAGCTGAGATCTCAATCTGTGCATGGACGCCTCTGGCAGCCATTTTCCCGAAGGCCACAGCATTGAGGCAATAGAAGTTTGGGGGCTCCAGGCTTTTAAGAAAATGTCGCCGGAGCCCCCCGCACCACCGAGCACTGCCAAACCTGCCGCATCAACCACACCAGGCTGGCATGGGAGCGAGATCATCGCCCTGCAGTGTCAGACCACCGTAAGAATGGCCCGACTCCTGCTGCCACCATGCTAACTGTAAGTACATTCCGACTATAAGACGCACACCAGTTTTCCCAAAAAATTTCTGGGGGAAAAGGTGCGTTTTATAGTCCAGCACTCCCATTTTCCCCAAAATAAAATTTTGGGAAAAAGTGCGTCTTATAGTACAAAAAATTTGGTAATTTCTGTTGCAGAGACTAGCGTCTCCACAAGAGACATTGACATTTTGCGGTCTGGAAATACACCCAGACTTTTTTCTGGGTACCGGTGTTTTCTTACAATGTGACTGTGGGATTAGTAATGGGGGTGTCTTATTGACGCCTCTCCATTACTAACCTTGGGGTTTGATGTCACCTGACAATACAAAGGTGACATCAACCCCGCTCCCTCCAACTATCACCCAACTTGCCACTGCTACAGGGCAAATAGGAAGAGCAAGGCTAAGTGCCAGAATTGGCACATCTTAGGCTAGGTTCACATTGGCATATGAGTCCACAGCGTATCATCTGCATGCGCAAACACATGGAAAAATGCGTGCAAACGCAGCATCATCTTACACATGACGACAAAAAAACGCTGTGTTTACATGCATTTTTGCGTGTGTTTGTATTGTTTATGCGCATATATCTGATATTTCCAATGTTTTCCAGTGGCTTTTCCTTGACATCAGAAAGGGCAGCACTCCATTTTCTTTAAGACAATGTGAAGGAATTTATTGAACCCACATCTCCGTGCGACGTTTTAGCTTTGAATGAGCCTTTCTCAAGCTTGAGAAAGGCTCATTCAGAGCCGAAACATCGCACGGAGATGTGGGTTCAATAAATTCCTGCACATTGTCTTAAAGAAAATGGAGTGCTGCCCTTTTTTGTGAAGTATATGGACTGTCAGCAGCCAGTGGACAGGTTGTCTGGGGGCTCTGCACCCGAAGATAAGTTGAAGTTTTGTGCTGTTCCATCCTTTTATTACTATATATATATATATATATATATATATATATATATATATATATATATATATATATATATATATATATATATATATATATATATATATATATATATATCTGCACTGAGGAAATCCTCATCTTTTGCTGCTGTATCCTGCAGCAAGATGGATCATGACATGGATAGCTTCCATGCTAATCTGGATTTACATTTGAAATTGGCTGTTGCCTTTGCTTTTGCTTGTCAAGAAGAAAGAAAACGACAAAATATGAGAAAACGTCGTTGACACTACTGGCAACACCCCATCCTTTAACTCAGAGAGAGCCGTGGAGCCTGCCATACACCGAGCTGTGTGCAAACCCTCAGAAGTTTTTTGACTACACGAGGATGTCTGAACAGAGTTTCGATGACTTGCTGCAATGTGTCCGAGGATCCATTACCAGGCATGACACACAACTCCGTAGAGCAATTCCTGCTGAGGAAAGTCTGTTGGTGACCCTGAGGTACGTAATTGTGAAAAACAAACACATGTTCATAGTATTATTGTTAGAAAACCCATGTATTTTTTTTTTTTTTAATTTCCATTTTCTCTTTGGCAGATTCCTGGGTACCGGAGAGACCTTATCATCTCTCCATTTCGAGTTCCGGATTGGAGTGTCCACTCTTTCTGGGAATGTTGGAGACACCTGCAGGGCTTTATGTGACGTTCTGCATCAAGAATTCCTTCCCCAACCCACAACTGAACTCTGGCTTGAAAATGCTGAAAAATTAATGGACATTTGTAATTTTCCTAACTGTGTGGGGGTTGTGGATGGCAAACACATTTGGTTTATGAAACCTGCTGGAAGTTAAACTGAGTATTTTAACTACAAAAAATACTTTTCTCTTGTTCTCATGGCGATTACAGATGCCAAATGTTGATTTGTCACTGTGGACATTGACTCGTTTGGACAAGGAAATGACTTTCAGACTTTCAAAAACTCTGACATGGGTCAATGTTTGTATCATAATAATTTCCCAACACTGAAGGCCCACCAATGCCCTTTGTTGTGGTTGGGGATGAGGCCTTCAAAATGTGTGCCAACCTCCTAAAACCTTACTCAAGTATGGACTTGAATCACACCAAATGGATTTTCAATTACCGGCTACCAAGGGCACGAAAAACTGTGGAGTGTGCCTTTGACTTGCTGGTATCTAAATGGTGCATTTTGAGAACAGCCATAAATCTAGCAATTGATGAGGTTGTGAAAGTGTGTGTTATTATGTACAGTTACATCCTGGCAAAAGACCGACCCAACTTAGAACCTGAGGAACCTGTTACATTGCATGACTACCAAGATCACCCCCTGAGAACTACAGTCATAGTTGCCCAGATGAGGGGTAAGTTTGCTGCATACTTTTATTTTATTTTAAGATTTATGATAATGGACGTGTGTTATGATCCTTAGTGGTTGAGGATCACGAATTACTCCAGCTAAGTAACAAACATAGGACAAGCTCTAGGGAGGTGGCAAACTGGACTGACCGCAAATCTGAACCTATCCAAACACACTAGAAGTAGCCGGTGAACGTGCCTAAAAAATCCTAGACGTCTCGAGCCAGCCTGAGGAACTAACTACCCCTAGAGAGAAAGAAAGACCTCTCTTGCCTCCAGAGAAATAATCCCCAAAGATATAGAAGCCCCCAACAAATAATAATGGTGAGGTAAGAGGAAGGCACATACTCAGGGGTGAAAACAGATTCAGCAAATGAGGCCCACTAATACTAGATAGCAGAAAATAGTAAAGGGGTCTGTGCGGTCAGTAAAAAACCCTTACAAAATGTCCACACTGAGATTTCAAGAACCTCCGCACCAACTAACGGTGTGGGGGGAGAAACTCAGTCCCCTAGAGCAACCAGCAAGCGAGGAGATCACATCTTAGCAAGCTGGACAAGAAACATGATGAATGCTGATAATCAAAAAATGAACGGACAAAAACTTAGCTTGTCTTGGAGAGGCTGGGAGCAAGGTAATCACAAGGAATCTGAAGAGCACTGAATACATTGATAGCAGGCAAGGAACTGAGTATCCAGGTGAGTTAAATAGGAAACCAACCAAGGATAACGAACCAGCTGATGCAGCCAACCTGCAGAAAGACAACACTACACAGTACCGCTTGTGACCACTAGAGGGAGCCTAAAAATAGAGTTCACAACAGACGTGTGTGGCATGGCAAGACGGAATGGTTTAAGCCGCTAAGTATGTACCTGTAATGTAAAAATGAACCCGCAATGTAAAAATGTACCTGTAATGTTTAAATGTACCTGTAATGTTTGCTGAATTAAATAATAAAATACCTGTAGTAAAACACCCGTTATAAGTTCCCTCAACAATACAATACACACGTGTGTGTTTGTGGCGGTGCTTAGAGACAAAGAAAACACATATTGTGCAAAGAAAATAAACATTTATTTAACAAAAAAAACTGAGTTTAGGATCGGGGTCTATCTGAGGGTGAGATGTGGTGGACCTTGGGGGTGTGAAGCTGTGAGCATTGGGTGGTAGTTGATGAAGGGGCTACAGGGGAAGGGGCAACAAGTTGAAGGATTGGATCATGGATGGGACTGGACACAAGGGAAGGTACTGACACATTTGACAACAGACACATTGGTAGGTGAGGGTGGAGGTGTTGGGTCCAATTTTAACAGGGTTTTTTGACTCCGGGTCTTCGTCCTGGTGGGAATGTTTTTAGTTTTGGACCTTTGCTTTCTTGGCCGAGTGGGAGTGGTGGTCTCTGTTGCAGTCTTCTGGCATGGTGCTGGACTGGGCAGGGTGGTGGAGGCTGCTGGCTGCTGGGGTGCTGAACTTGGGAAAGTACTGGTGGATCCTGCTGGCTGCAGGGGTGCCGAACTTGGTAGTGTGGTGGATGCTGCCGGCTGCAAGGGTGCTGAACTTGGTAGCGTGGTGGATGCTGCCGGCTGCAGGGGTGCTGAACTTGGGAGCGTCGTAAATTCTGCTGGCTGCAGGGATGATGAAGTTGGTAGCGTGGTGGATCTGTGAACTGGAGGTGGTGGTTGTGGTTGATAGTTTGGTGCTGTGGGAGTTTGAAAGTATTTGTCCGGCTGCTGGTAATATCCTCTGGTCTGTGGATTGTAGTTTTGGGACTGCTGCTGCTGCAATGCGTGACTGTAATGTGTAAGCAGTCTTGATCTGGAATTGAGGTGTAAGGTTTTCCGACACTTCCCGCTCTATTGAAGGAAAAAATGTTGTGCTGGTCTCCTAAGGTCGGCTTCCAGGCGGTCAAGGCGTTTGTTGACATCCTGTAGAAGTGTGTTCACATGGGTGAACCCACTCTTCAGTCTATCACCAAGCACCTTAATCCCTTCATGGAATACCGAGCTTAAGTGCATAAACTCAGGCATGAGTGACCTCTCCCAGGCCCTCTGTCACTGACGAGAAGACCCCCAAAAAAGCAGTGGCAGATGACTGGGAGAATGGAAAACCTGATGGATCGGTGGCTGCCTGTTCCTCAGCCTGTGAGGCCTGACAGGTTGCTACATAGCTGGTGGATGATTGGGATTGTGCCTGTTCGTTGGCTGGTCGATGAGAGTCCACTCCAACAGAGGACGATCCAGATTGTGTGGTGCTGCACCAGGTTCTGTGGTAAAAAAAAAGATAAACATTAGTAAAATATAAAAAAAGTTAAATAATAGTAAGACAACACAAAAGATACTCACGTTCGCGTAGCAAGCGCAGGCCTCAGAAAAGCAAGGTTCCGGTGGGATTTGTATTTTCTGAGTATCCTTTGAGCAGCACAACTTTTAACCTGGTTCTCATGTCCTTGTTGAAGTGATCCTTCATCGAGCGCCAACACACTCTTATTCTCTTAACTGTGAAGGGGGAAAAAAGGAAAAATTGTAAAACAATTCACCTACATTTACAGTTTCACTGGCGCGTCATACAACATTGCAATACTTACCAAAATCATTTCTGGTATGTGGCATGGCACAGTCCCAATCATGCAGCAGCGATCTGGCCACTTCTTCCCACAGTTGTCGAATCACAGCAATGTTGGAGTGCTGACGATCACGGGTGTCCCATGGTACTCGCTCTTGCACAAGGTGAATTAGTTGCTCATTTTCAATGTCCTGTTTGGCTTCTTCCCTTTGTGGAACCTGTAGATCCAATGAAACAAAATAATTTTAAGTAAAAATGAAGCAGAAATCAATTACAACTCTGATGAAAAGAATACTTACACCACGTCTTTCCTCCTGAGACACATGAGCCCGACGACCTTGGGAAGATTCATTTCCACTCAACTGCTCCTGCTCTTCATCAGTGGAAGGTACCTGTAAATAAATTACATGATTTAACACAGGTATAGTATTGCCAGTTAATACATACCAATCAGTATATCAAATGTGATTACATAATCGGTGTCATGTCCACCCTGGGAGTCAGTCACTCCTTCACTTGAGGATATGGTTGAAGAGTAGGCAGCAGTCAAGTGAAACACTACAGAAAAAAAAAAAAACACAATTTAAACTTAAGAGCCAAACACAATGTAGCCCCCCCAAAAAAAAAAAAATGACACCAATACTTACATTACAGGCAGTAGTCCAATAGCACAGCAGTCAGCAAAGGATAGGGACGGATGGCAGCACCAGGACAGATGGCAGAACCAAAAGAGATGCCAGCACCAGGAGAGATTGCAGCATTGGGAGACAACCAGTCTAAAGGAACAGAAAAAAAGTAAGGGAGACAGACATTTCCAAAGGTTCTATACTTGCATAGCCAGTGTTGTCCACACCAGGACCCCAGCACCAGAGATAGCAGCACCAGGACAGATGGCAGCACCAGGAGAGATGCCAGCACCAGGAGAGATGGCAGCATCAGGAGACAACCAGTCGTGTGCTTCCGTGCAGAGTCTTGTGCTTCCGTGCATAGTCTTGTGCTTCTGAACAGAGTCTTGTGCTTCCGTGCAGAGTCTTGTGCTTCCGTGCAGAGTCTTGTGCTTCCGTGCAGAGTCTTGTGCTTCTGTGCAGAGTCTTGTGCCTCCGTGCAGAGTCTTGTGCTTCCGTCCAGAGTCTTGTGCTTCCGTCCAGAGTCTTGTGCTTCCGTGCAGAGTCTTGTGCTTCCGTGCAGAGCCTTGTGCTTCTGTGCAGAGTCTTGTGCTTCCGTGCAGTCTTGTGCTTCCGTCCAGAGTCTTGTGCTTCCGTCCAGAGTCTTGTGCTTCCGTCCAGAGTCTTGTGCTTCCATCCAGTCTTCTGCTTCCATCCAGAGTCTTGAGAGTAATGGACTACCTGTCTCCACGCCCCCTTTTATACATCAGTGTTTTGCATTTGGTAACATAGTTTTCTAGACATGATTACTGTGTTTCGAACGCATGCGTACGCATGTCCTTGCGTACCAATTTGTTCCCATAGACAGTAATGTGTTTTTTTACGCAATCATCCACAATTGTCCGCATGCGGACAATTGCGCAATATTTGCCACCTCCAAAAATGAAGCATGTTGTGTTCGCTGTGCCCCGCTGCACACCACGAAATGACACATTCGTACCCAAAAGCATGCAAACGCATGTCCTTGCGTACACCATGTTAAATATATGTACGCATGATGCATGCGGATCTATGAGGATGAAACGTTGTGTGCACAGATGCAAATGTGAAGCCAGCCTTAGGCTATGTGCACACGTTGCGGATTTTGCTGCGGATCCGCAGCAGATCTCCAGCTGTGGGTCCGCAGCAGCTTTCCATGCGTTTACAGTACAATGTAAACCTATGAAAACCGCAATCCGCAGTGTCCATGCTGCGGAAAAAAATGAGTGGAAACGCTGTGGGTTACATTCTGCAGCATGTCAGTTCTTTGTGTGGATTCCGCTGTGGTTTACACCTGCTCCATAATAGGAATCCACAGGTGTAAAACCGCAGGTGGAATCCGCACAAAATCTGCATAAAAACCACGGTAAATCCGCAGGTAAAATGCAGTGCCTTTTACCTGCAGATTTCTCAAATCCGCTGCTGAAAAATCCGCAGATCACCTTTCTACGTGTGCACATACCCTTAGTGATTTTTTGGGGTGGCTGAGAGCTGATGTTTTTAGCCTGGGGGACAGTATCCACGGCCCCTTCCTAGGCTAATAATATCAGCCCTCAGCTGTCTGCATAGCCTTCGCTGGTTATTAATTATATGGGGACTCCATGTCATTTTTTGGGGGGTCCCCCATTTTAATAACCAGTAAAGGCTTATTATACAGCTGTGAGATGATATTAATAGCCTGGGAAGCTCCATGGGTATTACTCGCAGGAGCCCACGCCATTTATTTCCAAAAAATAATTTTCATTACTTAAATACATGTACAGTAATCTGCACACAAACTGTACTAATTGTATTTGTCACAGACATCTATATATCTACCTATTCTATTTTTATTTACTGTATGTAATCCATCTCTTCTATCCTTTTGGCTCCTGTAGAGGTTTTACAATATGCGGCTGCATATACATTGTGAGGCAGTGACCCCTGTTACAGCTAGGGGCACTTTTTTGCTCTCCAGAATGTGCACGGAGGCGTATTGAGGCCATGAGGGGGTATTGCAGTCGCAGGTGTAGCTGTCATTGCAATGGTGAAGCTGTGACCAATGTCACAGGTAGGGGTCGATGTGTGTTCTCCCCAGGTTGTGCATGGAGATGTATGAAGTCCATAGGTGTGCATGGCAGTCACGGGCATAGCGGTGACTGAAATGCAGGTTAAATGCAATAATAAATAAGTTTAGTCTTGGACATACTGTTTGTCCAAGACAGATTTAGGGAAAACCTACTCTAGGTTTTGTGTTATGAAACTGACTGCAGTATGTTAATGGTGCAGTCTGTTTCAGTTCCTGTTCGGGCTTTCCATGTGGCAGGGAGCCACAGGTTTGTTTGTTAAAAACCCTGCAGTAAAGGGTATGGGTGTGTCAGGTGTCAGAGCCAGAGTGAGTTGGTGCTTGCTGCTGTGCAGAGCAGTTGGTGTTGCAGAGCACGGAATGCAAGCGGAGCCAATCGGACTGGCACCCGCAGCGTACACAGCTATGCAAGTCCTCCATGGTAACTGGTCACGGAAGTGGATGTCCTGTGACCGGAGGTAGATGTCCTGTGCCCAAATGAGGACTGGCATGTGTAACGACTGCAACACAGGTGGATATGATGCCCGGCTGCGATCTGGAGGATATCCTGGACTGTGTACGCTGTGTGAGTAAAGAGACTGTGATACAGCGGTGCAGGACACCCACGAGAACTAGTCAGAGGAGGACTGGCACCTGCAGTCGCCCCATGGAAACTGCGCAAAGAGAAGTCCGGCGTGTGTAGGGACTTTGACTTGGAAGATGCCGTGTATTATGTAGTGCAATGTTTATGTGAACTAAACATGAATTCTATGCACTTGTGGGAAATGGACTGTGTGAAGTAACACATTAAAGGAACATTTTATGTTTGGACTTTGTGGGTCACTGCCTCTTAACTGTGTACGTGTGCTACCGCAGCACTACAATATATATATATATATATATATATATATATATATATATATATATATATATATATATATATACTGTATATATATATATATATATATATACTGTATATATATATATATATATATATATATATATATATATATACATTGTGTGTATGTATATGTATATATATATCTATATATCTATATGTATATATATGTATCTAATATCTATCTATATATATATATATATATATATATATATATATATATATATATATATATATATATATAGCACCGATATAGCACTGATATCTATATATCTATGTTTTGCATATGTCTACTCTATTATCTATTCTATTGTAACCTGTCAGTGTGATTTTACTGTACGCTGCACATGAAGGGACACAATTGCACAGCACTTGCATGATTCAAGTGCTGTGTGACTTATTATTATTATTTTTTTAATCTCACCCATAGGCTTGCATTGGCGAGTCTCGGACGCTATACGTGTACAATCGCAGCATGCTGTAATTTTACCCACACACTGAATATGCCCGAGAAAATAAACTGTGATGTGGGCTGTCACATAGATTAACACTGGGCCGAGCGCTATGTGATGTTTTCTTGCATAGCACTCGCACATTTTCTACGGTAGTGTGACGCCGGCCTAAGTTGTAGAATGCAGCAGAGCTCATAAAGCTTATCTTGCCCACATCACAGCTTTCTACGTACGTTATCTATTGACAGTGAGCTGCTTATCACAGGAGGGGGCGTAATCATTCTAGTAGCCGGGTGAGACCTAGTTCTACAGTGAAAATATCATGTTGATAAAACCTTCATTGTAAGTAAACAACAACACAAGGTCTGATAAGTGACACATCACTGAATTCAGCATATTAATCTCTACATTATACTGTCTTCAGATTACATAGCAAAAACCTCCTGACAGATTCCATTCAAATAACTTCCTTTAAAATTAAATTCATGGCTATTGTGATATTATTTAGTTTTATCCTACCACCATAAGTTAACAGAATTGACAGAAATTATCTTACATGCTGCCTATGGTAGTACAGTGCATTCTTGCACCTAGTGACAGATATAGGACTGTGCTGTGACTCTGAGACAGCAGGGAATAAACATATGTGTTCCCTGCTAAACTGTACCCTCAACATAAAATAAATATGATAAAATGAAATAAATATGATAAAATATGAATAAAAGTAACCTGCATCAATTTTAGGCATTCTTCATGGCATCAACACATTTTACCAGATCTTCAGATGCTTAGATATTAAAGGAGTTTTAGTATTTCATACAGAAAATTGATTTCATATTAATTTCTAAGATGTGTGCCGCTTTTACATTTCCCTCCTGTTGCTCGAATTTGTAGACATACATTTATACCCTAGCTATTGTTGTGCACCCCAAGTGTCCCTAATTTACAACTGCCTAGATCAGTGAACCCCTATTGTCAGCTGTTACTTACCTGACGTGTTACTTACCACTCAAACCAGGGGATGCAGAGATCCGTCCCCAGACTGAGCAAGTTGTTCACTGTGGCTAACACATACACTCATGGTTTATTTTCATTGAGGAGCATGCATTATCTAATTGAAAGGCTTATGTGGGTAACTATTCATAGGGGCATCCCACCACAGGCCCAGGCCAGCACACAAGAATGGCAGAATCAGTGTCTCTGACTGGGGCGCACAACGGAAGCAGATGTAACATCAATTTAAATCCTAACATGCCTGGTTCTAAGTTTGCCAAGTTTAGATACACAAAACATAATTACCGTATATACACAAGTATAAGCCCAAGCCCCTATTTTTACCAAAAAAAACTGAGAAAACTTAATGACTTGAGTATAAGCCTGGTATGCATGACCCCCTCAACCCTACCCTGGTATGCATGGCCACCTCATCCCCATCCTGGTAAGCATGGAATCCTCATCCCTATCCTGGTAAGCATGGCCTCTTCATCCCTATCCTGGTATGCATGGCCTTGTCATCCCTATCCTGGTATGCATGGACTCCTCATCTCTATCCTGGTATGCATGGCCTCCTCATCCCTATCCTGGTATGCATGGCTCCTGTTCCCTATCCTGGTCTGCATGGCCCCTCTCATCCCTATCCTGGTATGCATGGCCTCCTCATCCCTATCCTGGTCTGCATGGTCCACATCAGTAAAATGATTCAAAAAAATAAACCATCCTACTTACCGTCCTTGCGCTCCCTCGCAGTTTCTTGTTCTGGTGCCAGCAGCAGCAGGGTGACCATGTGTGCCAGCTACTTAAGGGAATGAATATTCACTGCCCTTACTAAGCTGCCACTTACTGCAATGGCTGCTTAACCCCTTAACGACCAGAGATATTTTTGTTTTTGCATTTTTGTTTTTTTGCTCCCGTTATTCCAAGAGCCATAACTTTTTTATTTTTTGGTCAAAATGTCCATGTGAGGGCTTGTTTTTTGCAGGACGAGTTTTGCTTTTTTGCTTTTTGCTTTAACATATCAGGTAATGGAAAATGGAAAAAAAATCCAAGTTCGGTGAAATTGCAAAAAAACTGCAATCCCAGTTTTGTTTTTTTTACCATGTCACTAAATGCTAAAACTGACCTGCTATTATGATTCTCCAGGTCATTACAAGTTCATAGACACCAAACATGTCTAGGTTTTTTTTTTTTATCTAAGTGCCATTTTCCGATACCCATAGCATCTCCATTTTTCTTGATCTGGGGTTGGGTGAGGGCTTATTTTTTGCGTGCCCACCTGACGTTTTTAGTGATACCATATTGGTGCAGATACGATGTTTTGATCGCCCATTATTGTATTTTAATGTAATGTTGCGGCAACCAAAAAAAGGTAATACTGGCATTTTGACATTTTTTCTCGTTATGTCGTTTAGTGATAGGGTTCATTTTTTAAAATAAAAAAAACATATATACAAATTGTAATTTTATTAAGTCATAATATTAAAATGTATTTAATCAAAACCACATGAGGATGGAGGAAAACCAAATGACAAAATACAAGGAGAATACTTGCACAGAAATGTTGTTGAAGGGTATAGTAACTAAATAACATAGTAATAGGGAAAACACTTTCATACAGAGAGCCAATTATATGTAAAAAATGTAAAAATCATAAACATTGATATAATAAAGTAGACATAAAGGAAGGAAGCAAAAAATAATTATTTATACCAGTTGTCAATACCCTGTTACTCCATTGTATTTTTCGCATTGTGGCTTTCTAGGAGTATGAAGGGGAAGTGAAAAGGGGGGTTTATTTATATGTTATGCAAACCAATGCATAAACAAGGTTCCTAGGACAGATGGTATGATGTTAATGATTGCGACATTGCTATAAAAAACAAGAAATAATCAAGGCTTGGCAAGTGTTTCACCAGAAGAGAGTTCATAAAATGATATCAGCAAGCAATAATACTGAACAAAGTGCATAAAAGATAGTTTAGAAGCAGTATGCGTTCCACAGTGGAACGCACACCGCCGCAGAAATCACCAGAAGCGAAGTTGACAAACTCAGCAGATGCGTTAGAGTGTGGAAAGCACAGAAGGAGACGATGTGGCTGAGAGCGGAGAGATGTCTCGTTACACATCACCACTGGGTACCTACAACCTCTGCCAAAAATTATGTAATCACCGGCCTTGGAGGATGTTCATTCAGTTGTTTAATTTTGTAGAGAAAAAGCAGATCACAAACATGGCACAAAACTAAAGTCATTTCAAATGGCAACTTTCTGGCATTAAGAAACAGTAAAAGAAATCAAGATCAAAAAATGTGGTAGTCAGTAGTGTTGAGCGATACCGTCCGATACTTGAAAGTATCGGTATCGGAAAGTATCGGCCGATACCGGCAAAGTATTGGATCTAATCCGATACCGATACCCGATACCAATACAAGTCAATGGGACTCAAGTATCGGATGGTATCCCTGATGGTTCCCAGGGTCTGAAGGAGAGGAAACTCTCCTTCAGGCCCTGGGAACCATATTAATGTGTAAAATAAAGAATTAAAATAAAAAATATTGATATACTCACCTCTCCGACGCAGCCTGGACTTTACCGCCGTAACCGGGAGCCTTCTTTGCTTATAATGCGCACGTTTAATGGTTTCCGTGACGTCACGGCTTCACAACAAGCCGTGACGTAATTTTCAGGTCCTGAATGCCTAGAATTAGGCATCAGGACCTGAAAATTACGTCACGGCTTGTGATTGGTCGCATCACAGTCACATGGGCGACACGACCAATCACAAGCCGTGACGTCACAGGAGGCAGTAAACGCGCGCATTTCAAAATTACGTCACGGCTTCTGATTGGTCGCGTGCCGCCCATGTGACCGCGACGCGACCAATCACAAGCCGTGATGTAATTTTCAAATCCTGAATGCCTAGAATTAGGCATCAGGACCTGAAAATTACGTCACGGCTTGTAGTGATTGGTCGCGTCGCGGTCACATGGGCGGCACGCGACCAATCAGAAGCCTGTTGTGTATCCGCTTTTTGGGCTCCCCTGGTGGTTGCTGGTGGTACTGGTGACTTGTTTGCACTTTGCTTCTTCTGTTCACCTGCTTCCATCAGTGTTTGGGAGTTTCCTATTTAGCCTTGCTCTCCAGTCATTTCCTTGCCGGTCATCATTGTAACCAGAGCCTTCGGTTGCATGTTCCTGCTACTAGTCTGCTGATCAGCTAAGTGGACTTTGTCCTTTTGTTTTGTACCTTTTGTCCAGTTTGCAGTTTTTGTAATTCTCTGTAGCTGGAAGCTCTTGCGGGCTGAAATTGCCACTCCTGTGTCATGAGTTGACACAGGAGTCTTAAAGTAATTTCAGGATGGTTTTTGAAAGGGTTTTCAGTTGACCGTGAAGTCCTCTTTTGTATCCTTCTGCTATCTAGTAAGTGGACCTCTCTTTGCTAAATCTACTTTCATACTGTGTATGTATTTTCCTCTTAATTCACCGTTATTACATGTGGGGGGCTGCTATCATCTTTTGGGGTATTTCCCTAGAGGTAAGCCAGGTCTGTTTCTTCCTCTACCAGGCGTAGTTAGTCCTCCGGCTGGCGCGTGGCATATAGGAAGCCGTAGGTATGCTCCCTGGCTACTGTTAGTTGTGTGGTAGATTTAGCTCACGGTCAACTCGAGTTTCCATCACCCGAGAGCTCGTTCGTTACTTATGTGTTTTTTACGTTCCCTTGCCATTGGGAACCATGACAGTATGACCGGCCTACAAAGTGTTAATTGTTTGGGCTGAAGCAGGAGAAAAAGAAGTGTTGAAGGGAAATTTTTTTTTTTCTTTCCCTCAGAGTTTTGCTGCCTAGCCCTTAATTGCTGTCTAGCTGCTTCTTACCTCCTCTTAACCCTTGAATGGCTCTGACCTTAGCTGTTTAACATGGATGTCCAGAGTTTGGCTGCAGGTTTAAATAATCTTGCTACGAAGGTTCAAAATTTACAAGATTTTGTTATACATGCTCCTATTTCTGAACCTAAAATCCCTACACCAGAGGTGTTTTCCGGAGATAGATCTCGGTTTTTGAATTTCAAATATAATTGTAAATTATTCCTTTCTCTCAGACCTCACTCCTCAGGAGATCCTGTCCAGCAGGTTAAGATTGTAATCTCTTTGCTGCGAGGTGACCCTCAAAATTGGGCATTTTCATTGGCACCAGGGGATCCTGCGTTGCTCAATGTGGATGCGTTTTTCCTGGCTTTAGGGTTGCTTTATGAGGAACCTAATTTGGAGATTCAAGCTGAAAAAGCTTTGATAGCCCTATCTCAAGGGCAAGATGAAGCGGAGATATACTGCCAAAAATTTCGTAGGTGGTCTGTGCTTACTCAGTGGAATGAGTGCGCCTTAGCGGCAAATTTCAGAGAGGGCCTTTCTGATGCCGTTAAGGATGTTATGGTCGGGTTCCCTGCGCCTACAGGTCTGAATGAGTCCATGACAATGGCAATTCAGATTGATGGGCGTTTGCGGGAGCGCAAACCCGTGCACCATTTGGCGGTATCTTCTGAAGAGACGCCAGAGAAAATGCAATGTGACAGAGTTATGTCCAGAAGCGAGCGGCAGAATTATAGGCGTAAAAATGGGTTATGCTTCTATTGTGGTGATTCTGCTCATGTTATATCGGCATGCTCTAAGCGTACTAGGAAGGTTGACAAGTCCATTTCAATTGGCACTTTACAGTCCAAATTTATTTTGTCTGTAACCTTGATTTGTTCATTATCAGTTATTACCGTGGATGCCTATGTGGACTCGGGCGCCGCTCTGAGTCTTATGGACTGGTCCTTTGCCAGGCGCTGTGGGTTTGATTTAGAGCCTCTGGAAGTCCCTATACCTCTGAAGGGTATTGATTCTACACCTTTGGCTTGTAATAAACCACAGTTCTGGACGCAAGTGACTATGCGTATGACTCCAGACCATCAGGAGGTGATTCGCTTCCTTGTGTTGTACAATTTACATGATGTTTTGGTGCTTGGATTACCATGGTTACAGTCTCATAACCCAGTCCTTGACTGGAAGGCTATGTCTGTGTTAAGCTGGGGATGTCGGGGGGCTCATTGGGACACTCCTATGGTGTCCATTTCGTCATCTATTCCATCTGAGATTCCGGCATTTTTGTCTGATTATCGTGATATTTTTGAAGAGCCTAAGATTGGTTCACTCCCTCCTCACAGGGATTGTGATTGCGCCATAGATCTGATTCCTGGCAGTAAATTTCCAAAGGGTCGTTTGTTTAACCTATCTGTACCTGAACATGCTGCTATGCGCGAGTATATTAAGGAGTCCCTGGAAAAGGGACATATTTGTCCTTCTTCATCACCTTTAGGAGCCGGTTTTTTCTTTGTCTCTAAAAAGGATGGCTCTCTGAGGCCTTGTATTGATTATCGTCTCCTGAATAAAATTACAGTCAAATATCAGTATCCATTGCCTTTGCTGACTGATTTGTTTGCTCGCATAAGGGGGGCTAAGTGGTTCTCTAAGATTGATCTTCGTGGGGCGTATAATTTGGTGCGAATTAAGCAGGGGGATGAGTGGAAGACCGCATTTAATACGCCTGAGGGCCATTTTGAGTATTTGGTAATGCCTTTCGGCCTTTCTAATGCACCTTCTGTCTTTCAGTCCTTAATGCATGATATTTTCCGGGAATATTTGGATAAATTTATGATTGTGTACTTGGATGATATTTTGATTTTTTCTGATGACTGGGAGTCTCATGTTCAGCAGGTCAGGAGGGTTTTTCAGGTTTTGCGGGAGAATTCTTTGTGTGTAAAGGGTTCAAAGTGTGTTTTTGGGGTTCAAAAAATTTCATTTTTGGGGTATATTTTTTCCCCTTCTTCTATTGAGATGGACCCTGTCAAGGTTCGGGCTATTTACGACTGGACGCAGCCTACTTCTCTGAAGAGTCTCCAGAAATTCTTGGGCTTTGCTAATTTTTATCGTCGATTTATAGCTGGTTTTTCTGGTGTTGCTAAACCTCTGACGGATTTGACTAAAAGGGGTGCTGATGTTGCCAATTGGTCCCCTGCTGCCGTGGAGGCCTTTCGGGAGCTTAAGCGCCGCTTTTTGTCTGCCCCTGTGTTGCGCCAGCCTGATGTTTCTCTTCCCTTTCAGGTTGAGGTCGATGCTTCCGAGATCGGAGCGGGGGCGGTTTTGTCGCAGAAAAGTTCCGACTGCTCAGTGATGAGACCTTGTGCGTTCTTTTCACGAAAATTTTCGGCCGCCGAGCGAAACTATGATGTTGGTAATTGGGAGCTTTTGGCCATGAAGTGGGCATTTGAGGAGTGGCGTCATTGGCTTGAGGGTGCCAGACATCAGGTGGTAGTTTTGACTGATCACAAGAATTTAATTTATTTGGAGTCTGCCAGGCGCCTGAATCCTAGACAGGCACGTTGGTCGTTGTTCTTTTCCCGGTTTAATTTTGTGGTCTCGTACTTACCGGGTTCTAGGAATGTGAAAGCAGATGCTCTTTCTAGGAGTTTTGAGCCTGACTCTCCTGGGAATTCTGAACCTGCTGGTGTCCTTAAGGATGGAGTGGTTTTGTCTGCTGTCTCTCCAGATTTGCGACGTGCTTTGCAAGAATTTCAGGCGGATAGACCTGATCGTTGTCCGTCTGGTAGACTGTTTGTTCCTGACGAGTGGACCACTAGAGTCATCTCGGAAGTTCATTCTTCTACTCTGGCAGGTCATCCGGGAATTTTTGGCACCAGAGATTTGGTGGCTAGATCCTTCTGGTGGCCTTCCCTGTCTCGAGATGTGCGTGTTTTTGTGCAGTCTTGCGATGTGTGTGCTCGGGCCAAGCCTTGTTGTTCTAGGGCTAGTGGGTTGTTGTTGCCCTTGCCTATTCCGAAGAGGCCTTGGACGCACATCTCTATGGACTTTATCTCGGATCTCCCTGTTTCTCAGAAGATGTCTGTCATCTGGGTGGTGTGTGACCGTTTTTCTAAAATGGTTCATTTGGTGCCATTGCCTAAGTTGCCTTCCTCATCTGAGCTGAGTTGGTCCCTCTGTTTTTTCAAAATGTGGTTCGCTTGCATGATATTCCGGAAAACATCGTTTCTGACAGGGGTACCCAGTTCGTGTCTAGATTTTGGCGGGCAGTCTGTGCCAGGTTGGGCATTGATTTGTCCTTTTCGTCTGCATTCCATCCTCAGACCAATGGCCAGACGGAGCGAACTAATCAAACTTTGGAGACTTATTTGAGGTGTTTTGTGTCTGCGGATCAGGATGATTGGGTTGCCTTTCTGCCGTTGGCGGAGTTTGCTCTTAATAATCGGGCTAGTTCTGCCACTTTGGTTTCTCCTTTCTTTTGCAATTCAGGGTTTCATCCGCGTTTTTCATCTGGTCAGGTTGAATCTTCGGATTGTCCTGGAGTGGATGCGGTGGTGGATCGGTTGCATCGGATTTGGGGACAAGTGGTGGATAATTTGGAATTGTCCCAGGAGAGGACTCAGCAGTTTGCTAACCGTCGTCGTCGTGTTGGTCCCCACCTTCGCGTTGGGGACTTGGTGTGGTTGTCTTCCCGTTTTGTCCCTATGAGGGTTTCTTCTCCCAAATTTAAGCCTCTGTTCATCGGTCCTTATAGGATTTTGGAGATTCTTAACCCTGTTTCCTTTCGTTTGGACCTCCCGGCATCTTTCGCTATCCATAATGTGTTCCATCGGTCGTTGTTGCGGAGATATGAGGTACCGGTGGTTCCTTCTACTGAACCTCCTGCTCCTGTGCTGGTGGATGGTGAATTGGAGTACGTCGTGGAGAAGATCTTGGACTCCCGTATTTCCAGACGGAGACTTCAATATCTGGTTAAATGGAAAGGCTATGTGTTGTGAATTTGCTTTTTGCTCCCTCTAGTGGTTACTAGTTTTTTGACTCTGGTTTTTCTGTCATTCCTTTTATCCGCACCTGGGTCGTTAGTTAGGGGTGTTGCTATATAAGCTCCCTGGACCTTCAGTTCAATGCCTGGCAACGTAGTTATCAGAGCTAGTCTGCTGTGCTCTTGTCTACTGATCCTGGGTTCCAGTTATATCAGCTAAGTCTGCCTTTTGCTTTTTGCTATTTGTTTTGGTTTTGTATTTTTGTCCAGCTTGTTCCAAATCTATATCCTGACCTTTGCTGGAAGCTCTAGGGGGCTGGTGTTCTCCCCCCGGACCGTTAGACGGTTCGGGGGTTCTTGAATTTCCAGTGTGGATTTTGATAGGGTTTTTGTTGACCATATAAGTTACCTTTCTTTATTCTGCTCTCAGTATGCGGGCCTCTCTGTGCTAAACCTGATTCATTTCTGTGTTTGTCATTTCCTCTTACCTCACCGTCATTATTTGTGGGGGGCTTCTATCCAGCTTTGGGGTCCCCTTCTCTGGAGGCAAGAAAGGTCTTTGTTTTCCTCTACTAGGGGTAGCTAGATTCTCCGGCTGGCGCGTGTCATCTAGAATCAACGTAGGAATGATCCCCGGCTACTTCTAGTGTTGGCGTTAGGAGTAGATATATGGTCAACCCAGTTACCACTGCCCTATGAGCTGGATTTTTGTATTCTGCAGACTTCCACGTTCCTCTGAGACCCTCGCCATTGGGGTCATAACAGTTTGCCAGGCCAGTATTAAATGTTTAATGCATTGCAGAAGAGGGATTATAAGAAAGAAGATTCTGAGTTTTTTTTTTTTTCTTCTTCCCCTTTACCTCAGAGTGGCTATGCTTGCTGCAGACATGAATGTCCAGACCTTGATTACAAGTGTGGACCAGCTGGCTACTCGTGTGCAGGGCATACAAGACTATGTTATCAGAAATCCTAGGTCAGAACCTAAAATACCGATTCCTGAACTGTTTTCCGGAGACAGGTTTAAGTTTAGGAATTTCGTGAATAATTGTAAATTGTTTTTGTCCCTGAGACCCTGTTCATCTGGAGATTCTGCTCAGCAAGTAAAAATTGTTATTTCGTTCTTACGGGGCGACCCTCAGGATTGGGCTTTTTCGCTGGCGCCAGGAGATCCGGCATTGGCTGATCTTGATGCGTTTTTTCTGGCGCTCGGTTTACTTTATGAGGAACCCAATCTTGAGATTCAGGCAGAAAAGGCCTTGCTGGCTATGTCTCAGGGGCAGGACGAGGCTGAAGTGTATTGCCAAAAATTTCGGAAATGGTCCGTGCTGACACATTGGAACGAGTGTGCACTGGCCGCTAATTTTAGAAATGGCCTTTCTGAAGCCATTAAGAATGTTATGGTGGGTTTTCCCATTCCCACAGGTCTGAATGATACTATGGCACTGGCTATTCAAATTGACCGGCGGTTGCGGGAGCGCAAAACCGCAAATTCCCTCATGGTGTTGTCTGAACAGACACCTAATTCGGTGCAATGTGATAGAAAAACCGCTAATTCCCTCATGGTGTTGTCTGAACAGACACCTGATTTAATGCAATGTGATAGAATCCTGACTAGAAATGAGCGGAAAATTCATAGACGCCGGAATGGCTTGTGCTACTACTGTGGTGATTCTACACATGTTATCTCAGCATGCTCTAAACGTATAGCTAAGGTTGTTAGTCCTGTCACCGTTGGTAATTTGCAACCTAAATTTATTCTGTCTGTAACTTTGATTTGCTCACTGTCATCTTATCCTGTCATGGCGTTTGTAGATTCAGGTGCTGCCCTGAGTCTCATGGATCTCTCATTTGCTAAGCGCTGTGGTTTTACTCTTGAACCATTAGAAAATCCTATTCCTCTTAGGGGTATTGATGCTACACCATTGGCAGCAAATAAACCGCAGTATTGGACACAGGTTACCATGTGCATGACTCCTGAACACCGCGAGGTGATACGTTTCCTGGTTTTACATAAAATGCATGATTTGGTTGTTTTAGGGCTGCCATGGTTACAGACCCATAATCCAGTCCTGGACTGGAAGGCTATGTCAGTCTCAAGTTGGGGCTGTCGTGGTATTCATGGGGATTCCCTGCCTGTGTCTATTGCTTCTTCTACGCCTTCGGAAGTTCCGGAGTATTTGTCTGATTATCAGGATGTCTTCAGTGAGTCTGAGTCCAGTGCACTGCCTCCTCATAGGGACTGTGACTGTGCTATAGATTTGATCCCAGGCAGTAAGTTTCCTAAGGGAAGACTGTTTAATCTGTCGGTACCTGAACATACCGCTATGCGTTCATATATCAAGGAGTCTCTGGAGAAAGGACATATTCGTCCGTCTTCTTCCCCTCTTGGTGCGGGATTCTTTTTTGTGGCAAAAAAGGACGGATCTTTGAGACCTTGTATTGATTATCGGCTTTTAAATAAGATCACTGTCAAATTTCAGTATCCTTTACCGCTGTTGTCTGACTTGTTTGCCCGGATTAAGGGTGCCAAGTGGTTCACCAAGATAGACCTTCGTGGTGCGTACAACCTTGTGCGCATTAAGCAAGGTGATGAATGGAAAACCGCATTCAATACGCCCGAAGGTCATTTTGAGTACTTGGTGATGCCTTTTGGGCTCTCCAATGCGCCTTCAGTTTTTCAGTCCTTTATGCATGACATTTTCCGGAAGTATCTGGATAAATTTTTGATTGTTTATCTGGATGATATTTTGGTTTTTTCTGATAATTGGGATTCGCATGTGGAGCAGGTCAGGTTGGTCTTTAAAATTTTGCGTGAAAATTCTTTGTTTGTCAAGGGCTCAAAGTGTCTCTTTGGTGTACAGAAGGTTCCCTTTTTGGGGTTCATTTTTTCCCCTTCTGCTGTGGAGATGGACCCAGTCAAGGTCCGAGCTATTCTTGATTGGACTCAGCCCTCGTCAGTTAAGAGTCTTCAGAAGTTCTTGGGCTTCGCTAACTTCTACCGTCGTTTTATTGCTAATTTTTCTAGCATTGTGAAACCTTTGACGGATATGACCAAGAAGGGCTCCGATGTAGCTAACTGGGCTCCTGCTGCCGTGGAGGCTTTCCAGGAGTTGAAACGCCGGTTTACTTCGGCGCCTGTTTTGTGCCAGCCTGACGTCTCACTTCCCTTTCAGGTTGAGGTGGATGCTTCGGAGATTGGGGCAGGGGCCGTTTTGTCGCAGAGAGGCCCTGGTTGCTCTGTTATGAAACCTTGTGCCTTTTTCTCTAGGAAGTTTTCGCCTGCCGAGCGAAATTATGATGTGGGCAATCGGGAGTTGTTGGCCATGAAATGGGCATTTGAGGAGTGGCGTCATTGGCTCGAGGGTGCTAAGCATCGTGTGGTGGTCTTGACTGATCACAAAAATCTGATGTATCTCGAGTCTGCTAAACGCCTTAATCCGAGACAGGCCCGCTGGTCATTGTTTTTCTCCCGCTTTGATTTTGTTGTCTCGTATTTACCAGGTTCAAAGAATGTGAAGGCCGATGCTCTTTCTAGGAGCTTTGTGCCTGATGCTCCTGGAGTCGCTGAGCCTGTTGGTATTCTTAAAGATGGAGTTATCTTGTCAGCTATTTCTCCGGATCTGCGACGTGTGTTGCAGAGATTTCAGGCTGATAGGCCTGAGTCTTGTCCACCTGACAGACTGTTTGTCCCGGATAAGTGGACCAGCAGAGTCATTTCCGAGATTCATTCCTCGGTGTTGGCAGGTCACCCGGGAATTTTTGGCACCAGAGATCTGGTGGCCAGGTCCTTTTGGTGGCCTTCCTTGTCAAGGGATGTGCGGTCATTTGTGCAGTCCTGTGGGACTTGTGCTCGAGCTAAGCCTTGCTGTTCTCGTGCAAGCGGTTTGCTCTTGCCCTTGCCTGTCCCGAAGAGACCTTGGACACATATCTCCATGGATTTCATTTCTGATCTTCCGCTATCTCAGGGCATGTCCGTTATCTGGGTGATATGTGATCGCTTCTCCAAGATGGTCCATTTGGTTCCTTTGCCTAAGCTGCCTTCCTCTTCCGATCTGGTTCCTGTGTTTTTCCAGAACGTGGTTCGTTTGCACGGCATCCCTGAGAATATTGTGTCAGACAGAGGATCCCAGTTCGTTTCCAGGTTCTGGCGATCCTTTTGTAGTAGGATGGGCATTGATTTGTCGTTTTCGTCTGCTTTCCATCCCCAGACTAATGGACAGACGGAGCGAACCAATCAGACTTTGGAGGCTTATTTGAGGTGTTTTGTCTCTGCTGATCAGGACGATTGGGTGACATTCTTGCCGTTGGCTGAGTTTGCCCTTAATAATCAGGCTAGTTCCGCCACCTTGGTTTCGCCTTTTTTCTGCAACTCTGGTTTCCATCCTCGCTTTTCTTCGGGTCATGTGGAGCCTTCTGACTGTCCTGGGGTGGATTCTGTGGTGGATAGGTTGCAGCAGATCTGGAATCATGTGGTGGACAACTTGAAGTTATCACAGGAGAAGGCTCAGCGCTTTGCCAACCGCCGCCGCGGTGTGGGTCCCCGACTACGCGTTGGGGATTTAGTATGGCTTTCTTCCCGCTTTGTTCCTATGAAGGTCTCCTCTCCCAAATTTAAACCTCGTTTTATTGGGCCTTACAAGATATTGGAAATCCTTAATCCTGTATCTTTTCGTCTGGATCTTCCTGTGTCGTTTGCTATTCACAATGTATTTCATAGGTCCTTGTTGCGGCGGTACATTGTGCCTGTAGTTCCTTCTGCTGAGCCTCCTGCTCCGGTGTTGGTTGAGGGCGAGTTGGAGTACGTGGTGGAGAAGATCTTGGATTCTCGCCTCTCCAGGCGGAGGCTTCAGTACCTGGTCAAGTGGAAGGGCTATGGTCAGGAGGATAATTCCTGGGTGGTCGCCTCTGATGTTCATGCGGCCGATTTAGTTCGTGCCTTTCATGCCGCTCATCCTGATCGCCCTGGTGGTCGTGGTGAGGGTTCGGTGACCCCTCACTAAGGGGGGGGTACTGTTGTGAATTTGCTTTTTGCTCCCTCTAGTGGTTACTAGTTTTTTGACTCTGGTTTTTCTGTCATTCCTTTTATCCGCACCTGGGTCGTTAGTTAGGGGTGTTGCTATATAAGCTCCCTGGACCTTCAGTTCAATGCCTGGCAACGTAGTTATCAGAGCTAGTCTGCTGTGCTCTTGTCTACTGATCCTGGGTTCCAGTTATATCAGCTAAGTCTGCCTTTTGCTTTTTGCTATTTGTTTTGGTTTTGTATTTTTGTCCAGCTTGTTCCAAATCTATATCCTGACCTTTGCTGGAAGCTCTAGGGGGCTGGTGTTCTCCATTTTCTTTTCCGTTAGACGGTTCGGGGGTTCTTGAATTTCCAGTGTGGATTTTGATAGGGTTTTTGTTGACCATATAAGTTACCTTTCTTTATTCTGCTCTCAGTAAGCGGGCCTCTCTGTGCTAAACCTGATTCATTTCTGTGTTTGTCATTTCCTCTTACCTCACCGTCATTATTTGTGGGGGGCTTCTATCCAGCTTTGGGGTCCCCTTCTCTGGAGGCAAGAAAGGTCTTTGTTTTCCTCTACTAGGGGTAGCTAGATTCTCCGGCTGGCGCGTGTCATCTAGAATCAACGTAGGAATGATCCCCGGCTACTTCTAGTGTTGGCGTTAGGAGTAGATATATGGTCAACCCAGTTACCACTGCCCTATGAGCTGGATTTTTGTATTCTGCAGACTTCCACGTTCCTCTGAGACCCTCGCCATTGGGGTCATAACAGCTATGGTCAGGAAGATAATTCTTGGGTAACTGCCTCTGATGTTCATGCCTCGGATTTGGTTTGTGCCTTTCATAGGGCTCATCCAGATCGCCCTGGCGGTTCTTGTGAGGGTTCGGTGCCCCCTCCTTAAGGGGAGGGTACTGTTGTGTATCCGCTTTTTGGGCTCCCCTGGTGGTTGCTGGTGGTACTGGTGACTTGTTTGCACTTTGCTTCTTCTGTTCACCTGCTTCCATCAGTGTTTGGGAGTTTCCTATTTAGCCTTGCTCTCCAGTCATTTCCTTGCCGGTCATCATTGTAACCAGAGCCTTCGGTTGCATGTTCCTGCTACTAGTCTGCTGATCAGCTAAGTGGACTTTGTCCTTTTGTTTTGTACCTTTTGTCCAGTTTGCAGTTTTTGTAATTATCTGTAGCTGGAAGCTCTTGCGGGCTGGAATTGCCACTCCTGTGTCATGAGTTGACACAGGAGTCTTAAAGTAATTTCAGGATGGTTTTTGAAAGGGTTTTCAGTTGACCGTGAAGTCCTCTTTTGTATCCTTCTGCTATCTAGTAAGTGGACCTCTCTTTGCTAAATCTACTTTCATACTGTGTATGTCTTTTCCTCTTAATTCACCGTTATTACATGTGGGGGGCTGCTATCATCTTTTGGGGTATTTCCCTAGAGGTAAGCCAGGTCTGTTTCTTCCTCTACCAGGCGTAGTTAGTCCTCCGGCTGGCGCGTGTCATATAGGAAGCCGTAGGTATGCTCCCTGGCTACTGTTAGTTGTGTGGTAGATTTAGCTCACGGTCAACTCGAGTTTCCATCACCCGAGAGCTCGTTCGTTACTTATGTGTTTTTTACGTTCCCTTGCCATTGGGAACCATGACAGAAGCCGTGACGTCACGGAAACCATTAAACGCGCGCATTTTAAGCAAAGAAGGCTCCCGGTTACGGCGGTAAAGTCCAGGGGCCTCCGGACAGTTGAGTATATCAATAATTTTTATTTTAATTATTTATTTTACACATTTATATGGATCCCAGGGCCTGAAGGAGAGTTTCCTCTCCTTCAGACCCTGGGAACCATACACTGGAAACTTCCGATTCCGATTCCCGATGCCACGAAAGTATCGGATCTCGCTATCGGAATTCCGATACCTGCAAGTATCGGCCGATACCCGATACTTGCAGTATCGGAATGCTCAACACTAGTAGTCAGTAATGGTTACTTTTTTTAACCAAGCATAGGGTAAAAATTATGGAGTCACTCAATTATGAGGGAAAAAATTATGAAATCACCCTGTAAATTTTAATTCCCAAAACTAACACCTGCATCAAATTAGATCTGCTCATTAGTCTGCATCTAAAACGGAGTTATCTCACCTTGGAGAGCTGTTGCACCAAGTGGACTGACATGAATCATGGTGGCTCACCGGAACTTAACATTAAAAGGGTTACTTACCAAAATGTCAGACATCATGATTAAGGGTGCATAGCCACCTGAATCGCATGGATGTTGCATATCATGTAACTTACAACACTGATGCTGTTTTACTCTCTGCTGAGCACTTTCAGTGAATAAAGAAAGATGTTTGTTCACAAGTTTGTTAAGCTGGATTTTCTTCTGTTACGGTGAGCTGGACTGATTTTTGTTTCACCTTATACAATATATACCGTAACTCCTTTTGTATAGAATGTTATATGCATTTTTATTGTACATGGTTTTTTTCTGGGGATTAAAATTATGTTGGCTTTTGCTTTCTTGTTGCTTTACACATTTCAGTTTTAACAAGGGACAAAAAAAATAACTCTGCTCTAAACTGTAATTTTTTTGCTGTATATTTATTTCTTACTACTGTTGGTGCTATTTTGCTGGCTAAATTGCGAGCTTTTTTGAATATGAAACTTGGTTGGGTTGGAATGAGTCCTATTGTTTTGTCCCCCTGTAACAATGACTCTGGAGAGCGTGTTTATCAGAGCTTGTTGCTCAGTAGCTTAACCCCTTAACGACCGCCGATAGACCTTTTAACGGCGGTAGTTAAGGGTACGTAAACCACAGTGCCGTTAATTAACGGCACTGTTAAAAAAATGTATAGTGCTCCCCAGAGTTGGATTTTCTCCAGGGTCTCAGCTGCCGGGTAGCTGAGACCCCAGAGAACATGATTCGGGTTGTTTTTTTCCAACCCCCGGGTTGCGATCGCCGTTATTAAGCGTATAACGGCAACCGCAAAAACAAAAGTGCTATTTGCCATTTAAGATATCTGTCCTCTGATGTGATCGCACATCAGAGGACAGAGAAATAGGGTCCCCCCCAATACCAGTGTCTCCCTGGGTCCTCCTGCTTCCCCCCAATGCCACTGGCATCTTCTTCTGGTAAGAAAATGGTGGGCACATGCGCAGTGCGCCCGCCGAGATCTGCCAGCCGGCACCCGGCAACAAAAGGAAGATTTCTCCTATTGGTTCATTTTGGTCTATCACAGTTATCAAAATAAAAATAGCCCCCCCCCCCTCCTTTATCACCCCCTTAGCTAGGGAAAAATAATAAAAAAAAGAAAATGTATTTATTTCAATTTTCCCAATAGGGTTAGAGTTGGACTAAAGTTATGGTTAGGGCTAAAATTTAGGGTTAGTGATGGGGCTAAAGTTAGGGTTAGAGTTGGGATTAGGGTTGGGATTAGGGTTAGGGTTGGGATTAGGGTTTGGGTTAGGTTTCGGGTTGGGATTAGGATTTGGGTTAGCATTGGAATTAGGTTTAGGGTTATGGTTAGGGTTAGGGGTGTGTTGGGATTAGGGTTGGGATTAGGGTTAGGGGTGTCTTGGGGTTAGGGTTGTGATTAGGGTTATGGTTAGGGTTGGGATTTGGGTTAGAGGTGTGTTGCGGTTAGGGTTGTGATTAGGGTTATGGCTAGGGTTGGGATTAGGGTTAGGAGTGTGTTGGGGATAGAATTGGGGGGGTTTCCACTGTTTAGGTACATCAAGGGGTCTCTAAATGAGACATGGCACCACCATTGATTCCAGCCAATTTTGCGTTTAAAAAGTCAAATGGTGCTCACTCCATTCTGAGCTCTGCTGTGCGCCCAAACAGTGGTTTACCTCCACATATGGGGCATCAGCGTACTCAGGACAAATTGGACAACAACTTTTGGGGTCCAATTTCTCCTGGTACCCTTTGGAAAATGAAAAAATTCCAAAATGGGGTCACTTGCGGGGGGGGGGGGGGTTTCTACTGTTTAGGTACATCAAGGGCTTTGCAAATGCAACATGACCCAATGATTCATGAAAAAAAATGCAGCACTCACTTCAGCAAAATACCGCAAAAAAGTCAGATAAATAGCTCTGTATGTCTACTGTGGTGATTTGTGGTTCCCTAGTTGCCATTCATTTTCTTTAATGCAACATGACACCCGCAGACCATTGCATCAAAGTCTGCATTCCTAAACATCACTACTTACCTTCCAAGCCCCGACGTGTGCCCAAACAGTAGTTTTCTCCCACATATGGGGTATCCGCGTACTAAGGACAAATTGGACAACAACTTTTGCGGTCCAATTTCTCCTGTTACCCTTGGGAAAAAAAATTGTGGGCTAAAAAATTATTTTTAAGGAAAATATATTTTTATTTTCACAGCTCTGCTTTATAAACTTCTGTGAAGCACTTAGGGGTTCAAAGTGCTCATGACGCATTTAGATAAGTTCCTTAAGGGGTCTTGTTTCCAAAATGATGTCACTTGTGGGGGGGTTTCCACTGTTTTGGCACATCAGGGGCTCTCCAAACGCGACATGGTGTCCGATCACAATTCCAGACAATTCTGCTTTGAAGAAGTCAAACGGCACTCCTCTTCCAAGCTCTGCCGTGCGCACAAACAGTGGTTTACACCCACATATCGGGTATCGGCGTATTCAGGAGAAATTGCACAAAAACTTTTGTTGTTCATTCTCTCTTTGAAAATAAAGCCAATTTTTACAATTCTGACCACTGTTACTTTATGAGGTTATAACTCTGGAACGCTTTAACGGATCCCGCTGATTCTGAGACTGTTTTTTCCTGACATATTGTACTTCATGTTAGTCATAACATGTATAAGATATTACTTGCAATTATTTATTAAAAAAACTAAAATATGGCGAAAATATTTACAATTTTGCAATTTTCAAATTTTGAATTTGTATGCCCTTAAATCAGAGAGATATGTCACACAGAATAGTTAATAAATAACATTTCCCACATGTCTCCTTTACATCAGCACAACTTTGGAAACAATTTTTTTTTTCTTAGGAAGTTATAAGGGTTAAAAGTTGACCAGTGATTTCTCATTTTTACAACAACATTTACAATACCTTTTTTTAGGGACCATCTCACATTTAAACTCACTTTGAGGAGTGTACATGACAGAAAATACCCAAACTTGACACCATTCTAAAAACTACACCCCTCAAGGTGCCCCAAACCACATTCAAGAAGTTTATTAACCCTTTACGTGTTTCACAGGAACTGAAACCATGTGGGAGGAAAAAATGAACATTAAACTTTTTTTTGCAAACATTTTACTTCAGAACCAATTTTTTTTTTATTTTCACAAGCGTAAAAAGAGAAAATGAACCACAAAAGTTGTTGATCAATTTCTCCTTAATACGCTGATATCCTATATGTGGGGGTAAACCACTGTTTAGGCGCACGGCAGAGCTTGGAAGAGAAGGAGCGCCGTTTGACTTTTTCAATGCAGAATTGGCTGGAATTGAGATTGGACGCCATGTCGCGTTTGGAGAGCCCCAAGTGTGCCTAAACAGTGGAAACCCCCCCCCCAGTAGATGTGTGGTGAGCACTTTACACCCCCAGGTGCTTCACGGAAGTTTATAATGTAGAGCCGTGAAAATAAAAAATCACATTCTTCTACAAAAATGATCTTTTTGCCCCCAAATTTTTATTTTGACAAGGGTAACAGGACAAATTAGACCACAAGAGTTGTTGTGCAATTTCTCCTGAGTATGTCGATACCCCACATGTGGGGGTAAACCACTGTTTCGGCGCACCACAGAGCTTGGAAGAGAAGTAGTGCCATTTTACTTTTTCAATGTATAATTGCCTGGAATTGAGATCGGACGCCATGTCGCGTTTGGAGAGCCCCTGATGTGCCTAACCAGTGGAAACCCCCCACAAGTGACACCATTTTGGAAACTAGACCCCTTAAGGAACTTATCTAGATGTGTGGTGAGCACTTTAAACCCCCAGGTGCTTCACAGAAGTTTATAACGTAGAGCCGTGAAAATAAAAAAATCCTATTTTTTTTGTCAAAAAATGATTTTTAGGCTCTCAATTTTTTATTTTCTCAAGGGTAACATGAGAAATTGGACCCCAAAATTTATTGGGCATTTTATCCTGAGTACGCTGATACCCCATATGTGCGGGGCACCACTGTTTGGGCGCATGGCAGAGCTCGGAAGGGAAGTAGCACCTTTTTGGAATGCAGACTTTGATGGAATGGTCTGTGTGGTCAGTGGCTGGGGATCACAGGAAATACTAGCTAAGTAACTAAACATAGACACGAGCTCTAGGGAGGTGGTAACTGGACTGACCGCAAAACCTGATCCTATCCAAACACACTAAAGGTAGCCGGTGAACGTGCCTAAAATCCTGGACGTCTCGACACAGCCTAAGAAACTGACTACCCCTAAAGAAAAAGCAAGACCTCACTTGCCTCAAGAGAAATAACCCCAAAGATATAGGAAGCCCCCAACAAATAATAATGGTGAGGTAAGGAGAAAAGACACACGTAGGAATGAAAACAGATTCAGCAAATGAGGCCCGCTAATACTAGATAGCAGAAGACAGATAGCGAACTGTGTGGTCAGTAAAAAACCCTACCAAAATATCCACGCTGAGAAATCAAGAACCCCCACACCAACTAACGGTGTGGGGGGAGAAACTCAGCCCCCCAGAGCTACCAGCAAGCTGGGAAATCACATATTAGCAAGTTGGACAAGAAACATATAGAACACTGATGATCAAAAAATGAACAAAACGGAAACTTAGCTTCTCTTGAAGAGACTGGGAGCAAGGTAGTCAGAAGGAATCAGAATAGCACTGAATACATTGACAGCAGGCATAGACTGAGAGTCCAAGTGAGCTTAAATAGAAAACCAGCCCACAGATAACGAGACAGCTGATGCCAGTCACAAACCTGCAGAAAGACAGCACTCACACAGTACCACTTGTGACCACAAGAGGGAGCCCAGAAATAGAGTTCACAACAGTACCCCCCCCTTGAGGAGGGGTCACCGAACCCTCATCAAGACCCCCAGGGCGATCAGGATGAGCCGCATGGAAGGCACGAACCAAATCGGCCGCATGGACATCAGAGGCGACAACCCAGGAATTATCCTCCTGACCATAGCCCTTCCACTTAACTAAATACTGAAGCCTCCATCTGGAAATACGAGAATCCAAGATCTTCTCCACCACGTACTCCAATTCGCCCTCAACCAGCACCGGAGCAGGAGGCTCAACAGAAGGAACCACAGGCACCACATACCTCCGCAACAAAGACCTATGGAACACATTATGAATGGCAAACGATGCTGGGAGGTCCAAACGAAAAGACACCGGGTTAAGGATTTCCAAAATTTTATAAGGACCGATGAAGCGAGGCTTGAATTTAGGAGAGGAAACCTTCATAGGAACATACCGAGAAGACAGCCATACCAAATCCCCAACACGAAGTCGGGGACCAACACCGCGACGGCGGTTGGCAAAGCGCTGAGCCTTCTCCTGTGACAACTTCAAATTGTCCACCACATGGTTCCAAATCTGCTGCAACCTATCCACCACAGAATCCACCCCCGGACAGTCAGAAGGCTCAACCTGACCCGAGGAAAAACGAGGATGAAAACCAGAATTGCAGAAAAAAGGCGAAACCAAAGTAGCAGAACTAGCCCGATTATTAAGGGCAAACTCGGCCAATGGCAAAAAAGTCACCCAATCGTCCTGATCAGCAGAAACAAAACATCTTAAATAAGTTTCCAACGTCTGATTAGTTCGCTCGGTTTGGCCATTCGTCTGAGGATGGAAGGCCGACGAAAAAGACAAATCAATGCCCATCTTAGCACAAAAAATCCGCCAAAATCTGGACACTAACTGGGATCCTCTGTCAGACACAATATTTTCAGGGATGCCATGCAAGCGAACCACATTCTGAAAAAATAAAGGAACCAAATCGGAGGAGGAAGGCAACTTAGGCAAGGGCACCAAATGGACCATTTTGGAAAAACGATCACACACCACCCAGATGACAGACATTCTCTGAGATAATGGAAGATCTGAAATAAAATCCATGGAAATGTGCGTCCAAGGCCTCTTCGGGACAGGCAAAGGCAAAAGCAAACTGCTGGCACGAGAACAGCAAGGCTTAGCCCGAGCACAAATCCCACAGGACTGCACAAAGGAACGCACATCCCGCGACAAGGAAGGCCACCAGAAGGACCTAGCCACCAAATCTCTGGTACCAAAAATCCCAGGATGACCTGCCAACACCGAAGAATGAACCTCGGAAATAACTCTGCTGGTCCATCTATCTGGGACAAACAGTCTCTCTGGTGGGCAACGGTCAGGTCTATCAGCCTGAAATTTCTGCAGCACTCGTCGCAAATCTGGGGAAATGGCAGACAAAATCACTCCCTCTTTGAGGATACCAGCCGGCTCTGAAACTCCCGGAGAGTCAGGCACAAAACTCCTAGAAAGGGCATCAGCCTTCACGTTCTTCGAACCAGGCAGATACGAGACCACAAAATCGAAACGGGAGAAAAACAACGACCAACGAGCCTGTCTAGGATTCAGGCGCTTGGCAGACTCGAGATAAATCAGATTTTTGTGATCAGTCAAGACCACCACACGATGCCTAGCTCCCTCGAGCCAATGTCGCCACTCCTCAAATGCCCACTTCATAGCCAACAACTCCCGATTACCAACATCATAATTCCGCTCGGCAGGCGAAAACTTTTTTGGCCTGCTGTACTGTTATGATCCCAGTGGCTGGGGATCACAGGAAATACTAGCTAAGTAACTAAACATAGACACGAGCTCTAGGGAGGTGGTAACTGGACTGACCGCAAAACCTGATCCTATCCAAACACACTAAAGGTAGCCGGTGAACGTGCCTAAAATCCTGGATGTCTCGATGCAGCCTGAGAAACTGACTACCCCTAAAGAGAAAGCAAGACCTCACTTGCCTCAAGAGAAATAACCCCAAAGATATAGGAAGCCCCCAACAAATAATAACGGTGAGGTAAGGAGAAAAGACACACGTAGGAATGAAAACAGATTCAGCAAATGAGGCCCGCTAATACTAGATAGCAGAAGACCGATAGCGAACTGTGCGGTCAGTAAAAAACCCTACCAAAATATCCACGCTGAGAAATCAAGAACCCCCACACCAACTAACGGTGTGGGGGGAGAAACTCAGCCCCCCAGAGCTACCAGCAAGCTGGGAAATCACATATTAGCAAGCTGGACAAGAAACATATAGAACACTGATGATCAAAAAATGAACAAAACGGAAACTTAGCTTCTCTTGAAGAGACTGGGAGCAAGGTAGTCAGAAGGAATCAGAATAGCACTGAATATATTGACAGCAGGCATAGACTGAGAGTCCAAGTGAGCTTAAATAGAAAACCAGCCCACAGATAACGAGACACCTGATGCCAGTCACAAACCTGCAGAAAGACAGCACTCACACAGTACCACTTGTGACCACAAGAGGGAGCCCAGAAATAGAGTTCACAACAGGTCTGTGGGTGTCATGTTGCATTTGCAGAGCTCCTGATGTATCTAAACAGTAGAAACCCCCCACAAGTGACCCCATTTTGGAAATTAGCCCCCCCAAGGAACTTATCTAGACATGTGGTGAGCACTATGAACCCCAGAGTGATTCACAGAAGTTTGACGCAGAGCAGTCTCTCGTTTGGAGACCCCTTGATGTACCTAAACAGTTGAAACCCCCCCAATTCTAGCTCCAACCCTTACCCCAACACACCCCTGTCCCTAATCCCAACCCGATCCATAGTCCTAATCACAACCTTAACCATAACCCTAATCACAACCCTAACCCCTAAACACCCCTAATCCCAACCCTAACCATAACCCTAATCAAAACCCTAATCTCAACACACCCCTAATCCTAATCTCAACGCTAACCTCAAACCGAACCCTAATCCCAATACACCCCTAACCCTAATCCCAACCCTAACCTTAACCCTAATGCCAACCTTAACCCTAATGCCAACTGAAACCCTAATGCCAACCATAACCCTAATCCAAACCCTAAACCCAACCCTAACCCTAATTCCAACTCTAAACCTAACTTTAGCTGCAACCCTAGCCCTAACCCTAACTTTAGCCCCAACCCTAACTTTAGCCCCAACCCTAAGCCTAACTTTATCCCCAACCCTAACCCTAACTTTAGCCCCTAACCCTAGCCCTAACCCCAATTGGAAAATAGAAATACATACTTTTTTTATTTTATTATTTTTTCCTAACTAAGGGGCTGATAAAGGGTGCGGTTAATTACTATTTTTTTTATTTTGATCCTGTGATAGGATCTCACAGTGACCAAAATAAAACAAGAGGAAGAATCTTCCTCTGCTGTCCGGCAGATCACGGTGGCGCACTGCGCATGCACCCCCCATTTTCTTACTGAAGCAAGAAGCCGGTGGCCAGGAGAGGAAGCAGGAGGACACCAGTAACTATAACAGGGTCCCTGATCCCCCTATTTATCTGTCCTCTGATGTGCGATCACATCAGAGGACAGAGAATGACTGTAATAATTATCGGGGATAATTCAGGAGACTCTTTGCGTGGAACACGACAACAGGACACAGTTTTATAAGTGGTAAAGTTTATATTATCACACGGTGATTCAAGCAGGTGCAGAGAGAAACCCAAGTCCACAACACTTGGTGCAAATAATAAACGCAGCTTAGCAGTCAATAGGAAACTTCAGAGGTAGATGCAAACAAACCGAAAGTCTATAAAGCACAGTTATTCTTGAGGAAACTTGACACGAATAGATCCTTGACTTAGTTCAGACACAGATAGATATGCTATTAGGCAGTTCAAATCATATCTTAGCTCAACCATGGAGGCCTGGTTAATAGTCTCAGGTTTTGCAGAGCAGAAACAGCTTACATGTCCAGCAAATGCAGATGGAAGTAACATGAGCAGCAGATGAAGGAGGATTACTGAACACTGGTGTATGCAGCAGGAACTCAAAGCAGAGTGGCAGGATCTCCAACACAGGTTCACAGGAGCAGGTGCAGGTGCAAGGCCAGGGAGTATTCAGGAGCTGGATGCAAAGCAGAATAATCTAGCACAGACTGAAAGCTGGGGTGGAGTTTTATAGCAGGAAGACAAGTGCACATGAGACCAAAGACGCCATGTTGGAAAAGGGCAGAAATGCACAAAAGGTAAAAAATGTTCAGAGTTCTGACATTACTCCCTCCTCAGAAGCGGCCTCAGGCTGATCCTGGAACTGGTTTCTCAGGGAATTTCTGATGAAAACGAGAAATCTTCTGTTGGGCATTGATGTTTTCCACAGGTTCCCAAGAGTCTTCCTCAGGGGGATATCCCTGCCATCTTATCAGATATTGGAGCCGATTCCTGTGAATCCTGGAATCAATAATTTCCTCCACCACGAATTGTTCTTGCCCATCAATCACCACTGGCTGCGGAGGTGGCACAACACGTCTCTGGAAGGTGATAGGAGATACAGGCTTTAGTAAAGATACATGAAAAACTGGGTGTACCTTCATTGTCCTAGGTAGCTTCAGCCGGCAGGCCACAGAGCTCACAATACCGTTGATCTTGAAAGGGCCAATGAATTTCTGTCCAAGCTTTAGTGAAGGAACATTTAACTTCAGATTCTTAGTTGCTAACCACACGGAATCTCCTACCTTGAACATGGGTGCAGGTTTACGGAATCTATCAGCCGATCTCTTATAACACTCTTGAGCCGTGGTCAGGGATTCCTTCAGAACCTCCAGATTTTGTCTCATCGCAGTTAGCCTTTCCTCCACTGCTGGAACCGGAGAATTAATTGTAGACCTAGGTAAAGTACACGGATGATAACCTAGATTGGCAAAGAAAGGTGTAAATTTAGTGGAGGCGCTCTGAGAATTATTATATGAAAATTCGGCTAACGGCAACAACTCCAACCAATCATCCTGGAGATGGCTGACATAGCATCTTAGATATTGTTCCAGCGTCTGGTTGGTACGCTCAGTCTGACCATTTGTCTGGGGATGGTAAGCAGAAGAGAGACAGACATTAATATTGAGTGCAGAGCAAAACCCCTTCCAGAATCTTGAAGTGAACTGTACTCCACGGTCAGAGATGATCTCATCTGGCACCCCATGCAACCGAAAGACATTCTGTATAACCAAGTTCACTGTATCTTTAGCAGAGGGGAGGCCGGTGCACGGAACAAAATGAGCAGCCTTAGTCAGGCGATCAACTACCACCATGATTGTATTCATGCCCCCCGATGTAGGCAGCTCCACAATAAAGTCCATTGATATAGACCCCCAAGGGCAGGATGGAACAGGTAATGGTTGTAGAAGACCCGTAGGTGCCACATGAGGAGTCTTATAATGGGCACATACCTGGCAAGAGAGAACATAGTCCTTGGTATCCTTCAGGCAAGTTGGCCACCAGAAGAATCGGCTCAGGAACTCTTGTGTCTTCTGTACCCCCCTGTGACCAGCCAACTTGGAGTCATGTACCAACTTGTGGATCTGCAGACGGACGACCTCCGGGACGTAGATACGTCGATCTCTGAACCACATGCCACCCTTAAAGATAAGATTAATATCCACAGGTGAGTTGGCCAGAAATACATCACCTTCATAGGCCTCCCTGCACTCCTTCCACAAGTCCTGATCGTGGATAACTCCGATGAAATTGGCATCAGATAGAATGGTCTTGGATGGGGCTCCAGGTACGGAATCCGCAGCATGGATTCGGGATAAAGCATCAGCCTTCCCATTACGAGAACCTGGATGGTACGAGATAACAAAGTTAAATTGATTTAAGAATAAGTTCCAAGGAGCCTGACGAGGAGAAAGACATCTAGCGGATCTTAGGAACTCTAGATTGCGATGGTCAGTTAGCACTATGATCTTTTGTGCAGCTCCTTGCAGATGATGCCTCCATTCTTTGAAAGCCGCAATAATAGCCAGCAATTCCTTGTCTCCCATGTCGTAATTCTTCTCTGCTGAGGTTAGTCTATGGGAAAAGAAAGCACAAGGATGTAGCAAACCCTTTTCTCCAGTTCTTTGGGAGAGAATAGCCCCCAAAGCATTATCAGAAGCGTCCACCTCCACAATGAAAGATGTGTTGGATCTGGGTGTATCAACAGCGGTGCTGATGTGAAACAGATCTTCAGCCAATCAAAAGCTTCTTGAGCCTGTGATGACCACTTAAAGGGCTTTCCCTTCTTTGTCAAGAAAGTAATGGGACGGACAATATCAGAAAAATTTCGAATGAAGCGTGTGTAGAAATTTGCAAAACAAATAAAACGCTGGACCTCCTTAACGTTCTTGGGTACCGGCCAGTCAAGGATAGCCTGAATCTTACCAGATTCCATGTTCAGCCACTGGGGAGAGATGATATAACCCAAGAACTGTATTTCAGAATGATGGAACTCAAATTTCTCCGGCTTGATATACAGTTGGTTCTCTTTCAGACGTCTTAGAACAGTTTTGACATGTTCTTCATGTTCCTGTAGAGAGTCAGAAAAGATTAGTATATTGTCCAAATAGATTACCACAAACTGGTCCAACAAATCTCTGAAGATGTCATTAACAAGGTGTTGAAATGCTGCAGGGGCGTTACAAAGCCCGAAGGGCATCACAAGAAATTCAAAGTGTCCATACCGGCATCTGAATGCTGTCTTCCACTCATCCCCTGGACGAATACGCACCAAATTATAAACCCCACTAAGATCCAGCTTAGAGAACACCTTAGCATGGCGGACTCTTTCGAGTAATTCGGGATTCAGAGGCAAAGGGTAACGGTTTCGTACGGTTACCTTATTGAGTTCCCGATAGTCAACACAGGGTCTCAGGGTCCCATCCTTCTTCTTTACAAAAAAAATGGGTGCCCCTGCTGGTGAGGAAGAAGGACGTATGAAGCCTTTGGCCAGATTTTCATCAATATACTCCTTTAAGGCTTGAAGCTCAGGTGCCGCCAAAGGGTATACGTGACCAAAAGGAATATCTGCCCCAGGAAGCAACTCAATGGAACAGTCATAATGCCTGTGTGGAGGAAGCTGATCTGCATTCTTCTTGTCACAGAGGTCAGAGAACTCTTTATATGCTGGAGGTAAAGAAGATACCTGTACATGTGGTTCCGTAGCCGTGGACTCAGGGACAGCTTCTGTTAACGCTGAGTTGCTCCTTGTTGGAAAGATAATCTCCTTTGTCTCCCAGTTGATAATTGGGTTCTGAGAACGCAACCAAGGAATGCCTAAAATCACAGGAAAATGAGGAGAAGAAATTAGCAAGAAAGAAAGTTGCTCCTTATGATTAGGCTCCAACAAAATTTCAAGGGGTACGGTCTCCTGATCCACAGGCCCAGAGATTAAAGGTGACCCATCCACTGTTTCCATGGTAATTGGAGAAGCTCTTTGCTGAATTTTAATACCATGTTCCTTGGCAAATGCGATATCCATGAAATTGCCACCTGCACCAGAGTCAATCATAGCTGAACTGGAAATCCACTTTCCTGAACACAGGATCTTAATAGGGAGAGAACAGTGAGAGTTCTTTTCCTTCAGCTCCTTGGGGGGTGAAGTCATAGAAAGTGAATGGAATACAGCGTTTAAAGGCAGGCTACATTCAGAGATGTCAGATTCATCATAACAGTTGTCATACTCCCCTATTGCTGCTAGCACCTTGTTAGGCCGTCTAGGACACTTAGGACAATTGATCAAGAAGTGGTCAGACTGGCTGCAGTAGAAACATAGACTTTCACGAAGGCGATGCTCCCGGCGCTCATTGATCTCGCGTCTCTGAATGGAATCAATTTGCATGGGCACCTCCTCCACTTCCCGAGATGTTTTACCAGGCTCTTTGGAAGGAAGGTAAAAGTTAGAAATACGGTTATATGCAGCAAATTTATCCTGCCTACGCTCAGTAAGGCGAATGTCTATGCGCACACAATGCTGTATAAATGTCTCTAGTTCTTGTGGTGACTCTCAGCGAGCTAGTTCATCTTTTATAGTACTAAACAGACCCCTTTTAAAAATAGGCAATTGTGCATAACTGTCCCAATTGGTATCTACCGCCAATCTCCTGAATTCAGTGGAATACTCAATAACAGAACGTTTAGCCTGGCGTAAAGACAACAAAGCAGATTCAGCGGTTGCACGGCAATTAGGGTCATCAAACATTAATGCCATAGCGGCCAAGAAATCATCCAAGTCATTTAACCGTGGGTCACGAGACTCAATCATCGGATTCGCCCAGGCGAGCGCTCGTGAGGTCAGTAGCATTATTACACACAATACTTTGGATCTATCAGTAGGAAAACGGTCAGCATGCACATCAACATATAGCATACATTGATTCACAAAGCCACGAAATTTGTCGCGATCACCATTAAATCTGAATGGGGGCAACTTAGGTGGGCTAGCTGGTGGCGGTTGCCCAGAAGGTAAAATCACTTGTGCAGCTATTTGCGTGCTTATGTCCTGAAAAGCCCGTCCATACTGGGACTCTATGCCAGCAAGTTTTTTTTCCTGGGATGCCATGCGATTGCTTAAGTCCTGCAAAGTCATGCGATTGCTTAAGTCCTGCAAAGTTTGTCCAAACACTTGTTGATTGTGTTCAAAGCTTCCAAACTTCTTTTGCAGACCTTCCACATCTTTCTGCAGTGATCTAATTATGGAAAACACCTGCTCTAATCTACTCTCTGCAGTCATTGTTCCAGCAGTCTCCTTTTTTTTATGGCTAGATTATCCTGTAATAATTATAGGGGATAATTCAGGAGACTCTTTGCGTGGAACAAGACAACAGGACACAGTTTTATAAGTGGTAAAGTTTATATTATCACACGGTGATTCAAGCAGGTGCAGAGAGAAACTCAAGTCCACAACACTTGGTGCAAATAATCAACACAGCTTAGCAGTCAATAGGAAACTTCAGAGGTAGATGCAAACAAACCGAAAGTCTATGAAGCACAGTTAAGGTACCGTCACACTCAGCGATGCTGCAGCGATATAGACAACGAGCCAATCGCTGCAGTGTCGCTGTTTAGATAGCTGTAGAGATGTCAAACACAGCAGCTCCACAACGATGCAGGAGCGATACTGTGACGTAGCGGTGACTCACTTATCGTTCTCACAGGTCGTTAGCTCCATGTTTAACATTGCTGACATCGTTGCTTTTGCTGTCAAACACGACGATAAATGCCGATCTGACAACCAAATAAAGTTCTGGACTTCTAGCTCCGACCAGCGATATCACAGCGGGATCCAGATCGCTGCTGCGTGTCAACACACAACGAGATCGCTATCCAGGACGCTGCAACGTCACGGATCGTTGTCGTTCTCATTGTAAAGTTGTTTAGTGTGAAGGTACCTTTATTCTTGAGGAAACTTGACACGAATAGATCCTTGACTTAGTCCAGACACAGATAGATATGCTATTAGGCAGTTCAAATCATATCTTAGCTCAACCAGGGAGGCCTGGTTAATAGTCTCAGGTTTTGCAGAGCAGAAACCACTTACATGTCCAGCAAATGCAGATGGAAGTAACACGAGCAGCAGATGAAGGAGGATTACTGAACACTGGTGTATGCAGCAGAAACTCAGAGCAGAGTGGCAGGATCTCCAACACAGGTTCACAGGAGCAGGTGCAGGTGCAAGGCCAGGGAGTAATCAGGAGCTGGATGCAAAGCAGAATAATCTAGCACAGACTGAAAGCTGGGGTGGAGTTTTATAGCAGGAAGACAAGTGCACATGAGACCAAAGACGCCATGTTGGAAATTGGCAGTAATGCACAAAAGGTAAAAAATGTTCAGAGTCCTGACAATGACACACCACTTTTTTTTTTTTGCGATCACCGGTAAACGGTTAATTAATGGCGATCACAAAACATGATTATGTTCTCTGGGGTCACGGATACCGCCGGCAGCCAAGACCCCAAAGATCTGCCGGGTGCCGGCTGGTGGGCGCACTGCACATGCGCCCGCCATTTTTTGCCGGAAGAAGATGGCGGCGCCCATGGGGAACCACGAGGAGCATCGGGGGAGATGGGTGAGTATCGCGGGGCGATCAGGGACCCTATTTCTTTGTCCTCTGATGTGCGATCACATCGGAAGACAGAGAAATTAAATGCAAATCACTTTTTTTTACCGCCGGTAAATGGTTAATTACCTGCGATCACAACTCGGGGGTCGGTAAAAACAGACCCAAATCATCTACCCCCGGCAACTGAGACCCCAGAGAAAATCCGACCTAGGGGGGCACTATACACTTTTTCCACAGTGCCGTTAATTAACGGCGCTGTGGTTTAAATACCCTTAACTGCCGCCGTTAAAAGGCATATCAGCGGTCGTTAATGGGTTAATATATGTAAAATGTGTTTTGTGTCTTTTATATAAGTTGGCAAAATTGGGACGCATCTTTACAAAATGTGATCTAGATATTCGGAAAGGTTAGCTGTGAGACAGTGAACTCCCGATATTATTGGTCTACCCGGAGGGTCTTGTTCATTTTGATGGATTTTTGACAGTTTGTAAAACATGCCCAATCATGGATTTTGAATATTTATAAAGGCATCCTCCTGTAAAGATAAAATGTTAATTATTTCCCCATATCAAGTATCGCTTTCAATTACTTTTGGAATTTAATGTTTGGATCCAAGGAAAGCTTTTTATAAGTTTTATTGTCTTTCAGCAACTGCATACATTCAGTATGGTACATTTCTTTGTCTAAAATGATGACTCCCCGCCTCTAGAAGCTGTGCTTGTTACTATGTTATTGTTCTTCCGATTTTTTTTTTATATTACATTGTTCTACTTTAGTTACATTGTTAGAGCGTTATTTTTGCTCTTAATTTTATGTATGTCTCTGATACCAAGTTTTAAAAGATATTAAAAGCCTCTGAATATTTTCCTATCGGATTAAATGTAGACTTGAGATTCCTGTGTATGTGTTGAAACTTATCTATTTTGTTTGTTTTCTTTGGTTCAATTTTACTGTTAGCTGACTCAGCAGGGCTCGGAAGGGAACGCATGCCATTTGGCTTTTTGAATGGAAAATTAGCTCCAATCATTAGCGGACACCATGTCGCGTTTGGAGAGCCCCGTGTACCTAAACATTGGAGCTCCCCCACAAGTGACCCCATTTTGGAAACTAGACCTCCCAAGGAACTAATCTAGATGTGTGGTGAACACTTTGAACCCCCAAGTGCTTCACAGAAGTTTACAACGCAGAGCCGTGAAAATAAAAACTCATTTTTCTTTTCTCAAAAATGATGTTTTAGCAAGCAATTTTTTTATTTTCACAAGGGTAACAGGAGAAATTGGACCCCAATAGTTGTTGCTCAGTTTGTCCTGAGTACACCGATACCCCATATGTGGGGGTAAACCACTGTTTGGGCACAAGTCGGGGCTCGGAAGGGGAGTAGTGACGTTTTGAAATGCAGACTTTGATGGAGTGGTCTGCGGGCGTCACATTCCATTTGCAGAGCCCCTGATGTGCCTAAACAGTAGAAACCCCCCACAAGTGACACCATTTTGGAAACTAGACCCCCCAAGGAACTTTTCTAGATGCATAGTGAGCACTTTAAACCCCCAGGTGCTTCACAGAAGTTTATAACGCAGAGCCGTGAAAATAAAAAATAATTTTTATTTTCTCAAAAATGATTTTTAGCCCGGAATTTTTTATTTTTCCAAGGGTAACAGCAGAAATTGGACACCAAATGTTGTTGTCCAGTTTGTCCTGAGTACGGTGATACCCCATATGTGGGGGTAAACCACTGTTTGGGCACACGGCAGGGCTCGGAAGGGAACGCATGCCATTTGGCTTTTTGAATGGAAAATTAGCTCCAATCATTAGCGGACACCATGTCGCGTTTGGAGAGCCCCGTGTACCTAAACATTGGAGCTCCCCCACAAGTGACCCCATTTTGGAAACTAGACCTCCCAAAGAACTAATCTAGATGTATGGTGAACACTTTGAACCCCCAAGTGCTTCACAGACGTTTATAAAGCAGAGCCATGAAAATAAACAATAATTTTTCTTTTCTCAAAAATGATTTTTTAGCCCACAATTTTTTATTTTCCCAAGGGGAACAGGAGAAATTGGACCCCAAAAGTTGTTGTCCAGTTTCTCCTGAGTACGCTGATACTTCATATATGGGGATAAACCACTGTTTGGGCGCACGGCAGAGCTCGGAAGGGAAGGAGCGCCGTTTGAAATGCAGACTTAGATGGATTGGTCTGCAGGTGTCATGTTGCATTTGCAGAGCCCCTGATGTACCTAAACAGTAGAAACCCCCCACAAGTGACCCCATTTTGGAAACTAGACCCCCCAAGAAACTTATCTATATGTGTTGTGTGAACTTTGAACCCCCAAGTGTTTCACTAAAGTTTATTATGCAGAGGCGTGAAAATAAAAAAATCATTTTTTTTTCCACATAATGATTTTTTAGCCCCCAATGTTTTATTTTGCCAAGGGTAACAGGAGAAATTGGACCGCAAAAATTGTCCAATTTGTCCTGAGTACGCTGATGCCCCATATGTGGGGGTAAACCACTGTTTGGGTGCACGGCAGAGCTCGGAAGGGAGGGAGCACTTTTTGACTTTTTGACCACAAAATTGGCTGGAATCAATGGTGGCACATGTCGCGTTTGGAGACCCCCTGATGTACCTAAACAGTGGAAACCCCCAATCCTAACTCCAACCCTAACCCCAACACATCCGTAACCCTAATCACAACCCTAACCATAACCCTAATCACAACCCTAACCCCAACACACCCCTAACCTTAATCTCAACCCTAACCATAACCCTAATCACAACCCTAACCCCAACACACCCCTAACCCTAATCACAACCATAACCCTAATCCCAATCCTAACCCCAACACCCCCCAACCCTAATCCCAACCTTAACCCTAATCACAACCCTAACCCCAACACACCCCTAACCCCAACACACCCCTAACCCTAATCCCAACACAGCCCTAACCCAAATCCCAACCCTAACCATAACCCTAACCACAAACCTAACCCTAATCCCAACCCTAATCCTAATCTGAACCCTAACCCTAATCTAATTTTTTATTTTCACAAGGGTAACAGGAGAAATTGGACCCCAATATTTGTTGCCCAGTTTGTTGTGAGTACGCTGATACCCCACATGTGGGGGTAAACCACTGTTTGGGCACACGTCGGGGTTCGGAAGGGAAGTAGTGACGTTTTGAAATGCAGACTTTGATGGAATGGTCTGCAGGCATCATGTTACGTTTGCAGAGCCACCGGTGTGCCTAAACAGTAGAAACCCCCACAAGTGACCCCATTTGGAAACTAGACCCCCGAAGGAACTTATCTAGATATGTGGTGAGCACTTTGAACCCCCAAGTGCTTCACATAAGTTTACAACGCAGAGCCGTGAAAATAAAAACTCATTTTTCTTTTCTCAAAAATGATGTTTTAGCAAGCAATTTTTTTATTTTCACAAGGGTAACAGGAGAAATTGGACCCCAATAGTTGTTGCTCAGTTTGTCCTGAGTACACCGATACCCCATATGTGGGGGTAAACCACTGTTTGGGCACAAGTCGGGGCTCGGAAGGGGAGTAGTGACGTTTTGAAATGCAGACTTTGATGGAATGGTCTGCGGGCGTCACATTCCATTTGCAGAGCCCCTGATGTGCCTAAACAGTAGAAACCCCCCACAAGTGACACCATTTTGGAAACTAGACCCCCCCAAGGAACTTATCTAGATGTGTGGTGAGCACTTTGAACCCCCAAGTGGTTCACAGACGTTTATAATGCAGAGCCATGAAAATAAAAAATAATTTTTCATTCCTCTAAAATTATGTTTTAGCAAGCAATTTTTTATTTTTGCAAGGGTAACAGGAGAAATTGGACCCCAATAATTGTTGCCCAGTTTGTCCTGAGTATGCTGGTACCCCATATGTGGGGGTAAACCACTGTTTGGGCGCATGTCAGGGCTCGGAAGGGAGGGAGCACCATTTGACTTTTTAAATGCAAGATTGGCTGGAATCAATGGTGGCGCCATGTTGCGTTTGGAGACCCCTGATGTGCCTAAACAGTGGAAACCCCTCAATTCTAACTTCAACACTAACCCCAACACACCCCTAATCCTAATCCCAACTCAAGATATAACCCTAACCCCAACACACCCCTAACCACAACCCTAACCCAACACACCCCTAACCCCAACCCTAACCCTAATCCCAACAATAACCACAACCCTAACCCCAACACACCCCTACCCTAACCACAAGCCTAATCTTAACCCTATTTCCAACCCTAGCCCTAATTCCAACTCTAACTCTAATTCCAACCCTAACCCTAAGGCTATGTGCCCACATTGCGGATTTGTGTGAGATTTTTCTGCACCATTTTTGAAAAATCCACAGGTAAAAGGCACTGCATTTTACCTGCGCATTTACCGCGGATTTCCAGTGTTTTTTGTGCGGATTTCACCTGCAGATTCCTATTGAGGAGCAGGTGTAAAACGGAATCCGCACAAAGAATTGACATGCTGCGGAAAATACAACACAGCGTTTCCGCGCTGTATTTTCCGCACCATGGGCACAGCGGATTTGGTTTTCAGTAGGTTTACATTTTACTGTAAACCTGATGGAAAACTGCTACGAATCTGTAGCGGCCAATCCGTTGCGGATCCACAGCCAAATCCGCACCATGTGTGCACAAAGTCTAATCTAACCCTAACTCTAGTTCTAACCCTAATTCTAACCCTAGCCCTAATCCTAACCCTAGCCCTAACCCTAACCCTAACCCTAGTGGGGGAAGAAAAAATATATATATTTTCTTTATTTTTATTATTGTCCCTACCTATTGGGGTGATAAAGGGGGGGGGGGGGTTGATTTACTTTTTTTTTTTTTGATCACTGTGATATGTTTTTGTTGTGAATTCTGTTCTTGGGCTCCCTCCGGTGGTCGTGAGTGGCACTTTTGTGAGTTCTGCTCTTGGGCTCCCTCCTGTGGTTTTGAGTGGAATGGCTGCTTCTTGGATTTAGCATCAGCAGCTGCTTCCACTGATCGTCTTTCTGGCTCGGCTATTTTAGTCTGGCCTTATCCCTCAATCAATGCCAGTTGTCAATTGTTCCTGCTTGGAGTCACAGCTCTTTTGGATTTCTCTGACACTCTGACCAGTTCAGCAAAGATAAGTCCTTGCTTGTCCTTTTGCAGTCCACTTGTTGTGGACTTATTGTTCAGCACATTATATGTTTTTTCTCTTTAGTCCAGCTTGTCAGTATGTATCTATTCAGCTAGGCTGGAAGCTCTGGGCAGCAGATTTTGCCCTCCACACCTTTAGTCAGGTGTGGAGATTTTTACATTCTCTGCGGTGGACTTTTTCTAGTTTTTATTACTGACCGCACAGTGTTCTGTCCTGTACTATCTATCTAGCTAGAAGTGGCCTCCTTTGCTACATCTTGTTTCATTCTACGTATGTCATTTCCCTCTCCACTCACGGTCATTATTTGTGGGGGGCTGTCCTGTCCTTTGGGGATTTTCTCTGAGGCAAGATAGCTTTCCTGTTTCTACCTTTGGGGGTAGTTAGCTCTTAGGCTGTGACGAGGTGTCTGGGGAGTGGCAGGAACATCCCACGGCTACTTCTGGTGTTGTGTTGAGATCAGGAACTGCGGTCAGTGTGGTTACCACCTGCTCAGAGCTCGTCGCATGTCGCTCCTAAATCACCAGTCCATAATAGGTTTTATCACAGTGATCAAAATGTTCCTGGAACGAATCTGCCGTCCGGCAGATTTGGCGGGCGCACTGCGCATGCGCCTGCCATTTTGGAAGATGGCGCCGCCCATGAAGAAGACAGACGGACACCGCAAGGCTTGGTAAGTATGAGCGGGGGAGATCGGAGCACGGTGGGGGCATCGGAGCACTGGGGGTGGATCGAAGCACGGGGAGCGGACAGGAGGACGGGGCAGCGGACAGGAAGACGGAGGGGAGCGGAGCACAGGACGGGGCAGAAAGGACGACTGGGGAGGCGATTGGTGGGGGTGGGGGGCAGATCGGGGTCTCCAGCCATGGCAGATGCTATTGCAGCATCGGCCATGGCAGATGCTATTGCAGCATCGGCCATGGCTGGATTGTAATATTTCACCATTTTTATAGGTGAAATATTACAAATCGCTCTGATTGGCTGTTTCACTTTCAACAGCCAATCAGAGCGATCGTAGCCACGGGGGGGTGAAGCCACCCCCCCTGGGCTGAAGTACCACTCCCCCTGTCCCTGCAGATCGGGTGAAATTGGAGTTAACGCTTTCACCCGATCTGCAGGGACGCGATCATTCCATGACGCCACATAGGCGTCTCAGGTCGGATTGGCACCGACTTTCATGACGCCTACGTGGCGTCATGGGTCGGGAAGGGGTTAAAGAGTCTCTGCAATCATTCCATAAATTTGTCATATTTTAAAAACCAATGCATGGGAGTTTAGCTTCTTATGCAATGGACAAAACAAAAGACTGTGTATAATAAAAAGGTATACACTAGCGTTCCCACCTGTCCAATTTAGAGCAGAACGTCCCAAGACACCTTTGCTGTGGTGCGCAGTAGACTATGTCCTACAGAGTAAATAAGACTTGGTACGTGCTAAAAATGAGTGAATAGAAAATTCACCCTTGTCTGTCCTAATGTCAGGACTCAAACCCGGCAGCTCTTCCCTCTGAGCTTGTCTGCTTGCTAGACAGTTCCTTTCCATCGCTGACACTAGTACCTGTGTTGTTCCTGACTGTCTCCACTCTGAGTTCCTGATTTGCTGTACCCTAAGTTCCTGACTGGCTCTACCCTGTGATCTCCTGATTTAACACCCTACTTAAACCTGGCATTGCACTTCCTTCCAAGATTATTGAGCTCCTCACAATTAGTCAAGGTTTCCTTACACCTGCTTCTTCCCCCAAACTATACTGATGTTCCCGTGTACCAACCTCTGGCTATCTCCTGCCTGACTTCGCAACCTGCTTATCCTCCAAATTATACTGCTGATCCTGTTTACTGACCTCTGGCTAACACCTGATTACACACCTGCTTATCCTCCAAACTATACTGGTGTTCCCACGTACTGACCTCTGGCTAACTCCTGACAACGCAGTCCACCGGTGCTGTCCCTATTGGTTGCAATACCATTACTCCAACTCATGTCAGTTCATAAGACCTGCAGAGTGGATTGTGTACGATGTGAGATAGTAACGATACATGTTGGGCAATGATTCTGATCAAGATAAGGGGAATCCTGAATCCTGAACCTGTGCTGTATTGTGGACGAACAGTGTTAGCAGAGTGGCCGGCCGGCCACGTTTGCTCAAACACCTGTTCAAACAAGCTGCCACCTAGTAGATGCGTGACATCACTGAAAATATGGGCTCTCTTCAGGGAAAGAATGACTGCCAATTACCCAACGCGTTTCTCTGGTTGCTACTGCCTTCAAGGGGGATTACATCTACCGCTTATGGCAGTACTTATATAGGTACATGTCCAAGCCCATTGGTCCAGAAACAACTGTAAGTTGCCCCCTCTGGATATTTTCAAGCCATACTGGGAAGTGAAAGCTCTGTATGTTAATCTTTAAAAAAGGAAAAGAAAGATAGAACGACACTAGGTTGAAGTGGCAGTTTATATATCTTGAATAAGTCGTCTGTTTAGCCGCCAATTGGTGGTAGTTCACACACTTTAAACGTGGTGCTCAACAATCTGCGTCAAGAAGTATTTGCCATATATAAAAAGAAAATGAAAATGTGGCACTCACCAAGTAGTGTTGCAATCAAAGTCCTTTATTTTCCCATATCAAACAACACCTGGACCCGTTGAAGCGCAGTCGGCGTGAAACGGCCGTCATCCAATTCTGTCAGCGTGCACCCTTTGCGAAAACATTCCATCTGCTGGCCAGGTTAATTGAGCTCGAGACCATCACAGATCACAATCATAATTGTATGCGACCAGCAGAATTGGTTGATAAAGAGCTATGGGTCAGCTGGAGAGGCAAGCTGCCATGGCAGCCAGGTGTGAAAAAAATTATCGTGTGTTCGTGCATCCCAGCTGGACAGCTCTTCCATCCTATATATGTCTTGTACTTTTTTAACCCATTCACTAATGTGAGGGGGAGACGTTTGCCGCCAATGTAGTGAAATCAAATGTTTAGCTGCGGCTATCAGGAGGGGGAGCAGATCATGTTTCTTAGGGTTGTATGACCCTGTGGGGAGTGACAGCAGAACCTCCTCTTACTCAATTTTTAAACATGCATGACAAGTAAAAATAATTTTAATTTACATTTCACATCCACCACTAGCACCATGTCTGTACCTTTTATAGATATTAAGGTGTTCACAGATTGTAACTATCTGGTTTGAACAAAAGTGTGCCGGAGAGAACCGTATGTGTCCTGCGGGAACGCTACAACACTGAGCAACTAGATGAATTTAGAAATGTCATGCTGTATAAACACAGGCAAAATCTTTCCTACTGACTTGACAAAATCGACGAGATGTTTCTTTGGATATTCAACCCCCATCTATTCCATCTAATATTGCATAAGGTTGAAAGTTCCCCAGTTTCAGCAAATAACATCAACAGAGACCATCTTTTCTTTCTGTATAGTACTCAGTTTTTCAAAATAATCAGTCTTCACATACAATCTACAGTCTTTTTTTTATGTTGAGAGTAATCTATGGCAATTTAGCCAGACATATTGCTCTTGATTCTCATTTTATAAACTAACATTTAATGAAAGACTACCTTTCGGCTTCTTAAATCTTATTTTAAATGTTAATGTCCTCCACTTTGCTCCTATTGAGTGTCATGAATACTCACATTTCAGTTTTACACATACCGGCGATTCATCAAAGTGTTTTTGCAAGAAAAATGAGTTAAAATGCTTTTAATTGCAATATTGCTATTTTTGGTGTTTTCGCACTAGTTCTAGGCAGCTCCTGCAAAATGGGCAGAGCTAAGATTTTGCGTGGCTATGTTTGTCCATCAAATTCATGAAAAGTGCTAGCGCCCCTGACTGCAGTAACATCCCTGGTGAAGCGCACGTTACTAATAAGATAAGTCAAATTCTTTAGAGTGAAACTGTCAGCAGGATTTTGTAATGTACAGTAAAGACATGGCTGCAAGGGTGATATAGTAAGATTCCATTGATTTGTTTGCTGAAGAAATCCACTTTATTATTCTTTTTTAATAACCATTTGAAGTTTTCTGCTAATTAGATTTCAGCGCATGGAGGCCAGCTGAGGATTTGCAAGTTTGCATCTACATAGAGTGAAAGCAGACTTGCTGTTTTATACCAGACAACCCCTTTAATTTAAAAGATGCATTAGAGCTGGGATAAGCAAAGTGGTAAGGTTAGTGTTGAGGTGGTATGGATTTGGATCAAGCGCACAGGTGGTGAGATACAGTTTGGGTAGAAGGGTAGCAATCCTTTCTTTGGTGATGTTGGAGAATGATGTTAGGCAGATATGCAGAGGGGTTGTAGGTTAAGGGTATGTGCACACGTTCAGGTTTTTTTGCGTTTTTTCAAGATAAAAATGCTATAAAAACTCATTAAAAACGCATACATTATACATCCTATCATTTAGAATACATTCCGCATGTTTTGTGCACATGGTGCGTTTTTTCATGGAAAAATCGCGGTAAAAAAAGCAGCATGTTCATTAATTTTGCAGATTTTCCGCGTTTTTCCCGCAATTCTATGCATTTGGGGGAAAATGCACAAAAAACACGTCAAAAACGCGTCAAAAACACATGAAAAAAATGCATGCAGATTTCTGGCAGAAATGTCCGGTTTTTGTCAGGAAAATTTCTGCAAGAAATCCTGACGTGTGCACATACCCTTTAAGGCAATCTCTAATGTAATATGTTTAGTCAGTGGCAAAGAAATATTTTACCAAGTATTGTGATTTAACCTAAAGCTGATGTAATATGTTTTTGTTGTTACAGTGTATTTCTTAAGGAGCTTGAAAAATATGAACAACTGCCAGAAGATGTAGGACATTGCTTTGTCACCTGGGTAATCTTTATCATTAAGTAATCTTCATATTTGTTGATTATATTCATGGGAAAGACAAATGTATGTGTTACATGTATATATTTTTGTTTAAGGGTACTATATTGTTAACATTGTTAACATGTTACATTTTAAAAGGAATATGTCACCACATTTGACCTACTGTATCTAAATTATTAACATGGTCCTACAGTTTATAGACTTCTGAAAAAAGTCTTACCTGCATGCCTCTTATCAGATGCCTTGTTGTTGAGAGAGCATCTTTTGTCATTCGTCATACTGGGGGACATAGAACATATAAGGGATAACCTGCTGCTACCTGGAGGCTGACATTATTATTGCAATTTAATAAAATTAGCTGCTCTCCAGAAGACCTGCTGGAGCCAGACCCTCAGTTTAGTGTAGTGTCAGTTGGAGGCAAGTTCTGTTTCAGACCTGTCTTAGGTTATTTGTTAACCACTTAGTTTTTTGTTTTTCAGATTTATTTCTCAGGGTAACATGTGTAATTGTGCACTGTGCTTCACCCACGTACTGTCGGAAAGTAAAGGCTGTAATTGTTCAGTCCATATCCTCTCATGTCGGTGTGGCAAGACCAATGCACCTTGACACAGTCGGTGCAGGTACTAGGGTGGAAGTCCATAAGCCAACTATCTCTTGCCGCCACCCCACATCGCCGTGTGCATAGAGCAGAAGATAAGGGGATCTGGAGCTTCAGAACAGCTAAGTGTATCCCTATAATAAGCCGGTTTCTACCCCTCTCTCCCTCCTCCTCTATGGCCTGGAGAGATGATTACCAAGAGCTGTGCAGGGGACAGGTGCTGCTTCCGAGGCTCCTAATTGTCCAGCTGGTCTCTCAGCCTTAGCAAGTCATGGTTAGACTGGACCATTGCAGTAGCAGTGTCTGGATTGCGGTAGCTAGCAGGGGTGCAGTCTTGGTGTGTGGCTCAGCCATTTTGCCAGCTGGAGGTTTAGGCCATTCACTGGGCTGGACGTTTCCAGCCAATCAGGGCGGCCGGGCTTGCATACTATTGGCGGCAGTGTCTCAGCACACCTTTATTCGATGGTGGCAAATAGTGTGGGTTGTGACAAGTGTTGTGAATTCCGTTCTGGAGCTCCCTCCTGTGGTTGCTGATGGTATTTTTGTGGGTTCTGCCCTTGGGCTCCCTCTGGTGGTTTCGAGTGGAACTGCTGCTCCTTTAGGTAGCTGTGGCAGCTGCCTTCACTAATCGCCTGTTATGACCCCAATGGCAGAGGGTCTCAGGAATAAATACCAAGTCTGCAAACACAAAAAACCAGCTCATAGGGCAGTGGTAACTGGGCTGACCATATATCTAATCCTAGCACCACAAATAGAAGTAGCCGGGGAACGTGCCTACGTTGGTTCTAGACGTCTCGCGCCAGCCGGAGAACTAACCCTAGAAGGGAAAAAAAAGACCTTTCTTGCCTCCAGAGAAAAGACCCCAAAAGTTGGATACAAGCCCCCAACAAATAATAACGGTGAGGTAAGAGGAAAAGACAAACATAAGAATGAGCTAGGTATTTAGCAAAGAGAATTTTCTAGATCTTAATGTGATGTGTCAGGATGGAACCTTGTCGACTTGTCTATACCGGAAACCGACAGCTACCAACAATCTCTTGGAGTTTCGGAGTTTCCATCCAGCCCACTTGAAAAGAGGTATTCCAGTAGGACAATTCCTCAGGACAAGGAGGAATTGCACTCGTGATGAGGACTTCTACAGGGAAGCACAAGACCTGACCAGGAGGTTCAAGAAAAGGACATATCCTAATAAATACATCTCTCAGGCGTACCAAAGAGCTAAGACGCAGTCCCAAGTTTCCCTTCTGGACTCAAGAAAGAGGCCACCAGACAAATCTGTCCGTTTCATCACTGAGTTCACTACATATTGGCCGAAGGTAAGGGGGATACTACAGGCACATTGGGACATTCTTACGACGGATCTCACAACAGTGCAGGTGGTCAGTGAGCGCCCTATGTTAACTGCGAGGAGGGCTCCTAATCTACGTGACATCCTTACAAGAAGTCACTACACAAGGCCAACTGTGAAACTAAATAGGGGCATCTCACTAAAAGGATCTTTTCCCTGCGGTGACTGTAATGTCTGCCAATATATGGTTCCTATGAGGGACCAATTCTATAACCCCATTGACCAAAGTAAACATCCACTTAGGACGTATATCAATTGCAAGACAATGAACGTCATCTATGCCCTTATCTGCCCCTGCCCACGGGTTTACGTGGGACAAACGTCCCAAGAATTATGGAGACGTATACAAAAACACTTTTCGACAATTAGCACCGCAGCGGCTGATTCTTGTAAGGGTAAACTACTCACTACGGTAGCAGCGCATTTCTTGCTTTGCCATGGGGGTAAATATTCAGGTACCAGAGTCGTTGGCTTAGAACGGGTGCATGGCTCAGGCAGAGGGGGTTCATTGGAGAACAAGCTTCTACAAGTGGAGGCACATTGGATTTTCTCACTGCGGTCCACGGTCCCCCTGGGCATTAATGAGGACCTTCTTTTCACTGGCTTTTTGGGCTGATTTTAAATAAGTGATCTTCTGTTTCAGATGGATTCATCAGATGCTATTGGGCCCTGCTCTTACTTTCGTTCTATCTATGGATGGATATGTGTATCCTGGTTCTTCGCCCCATCGGATGCGTGTTGTTGATCACATACGTCATGTCCAGATCATGGACTGAGCAATCTTGGCGGAATCAGAAAGACATTAACTATCAGCTGATTAAATATTATAATAACCTTTTTTGGTTGTATTAAATCTTATATACTTTTGATAAAGGTTCTTATATTCTGCATTTGACCATTTTCATGTGTTCTGTAAACTTTAATATGGCACTGTAATGTGACATATTTAGGGTTCTCACATTTGTACTGACTGTTTGGCAGATTGGCTGGTCGACCTCGGTACCCTTGTGAGAGGTTTTTTGCCTGTCATAGCTGCATCATCATTTTTCCATCTATAGGCTTCATCAAGGGGCTCCTTGATGGTTGTCAGGTTTATGTGCTTTCAGGACTCTGGGCACATATCCACTCTTCACTGATAGTCCTCTTTTCAGAGGGCTATATCAGTAACTTTCTTGGCTATATCCCAAACAACTAACCCCTTTCCCTTCCCTATTTGTGCATGTGTTTATACCCAGGGAAGTTTCCTCATATGTGGTCCCTTATGTGTTCTGTCTGATTTAATTGTCTTATTCTTTGTGTGTCCTTTTTTATTTTTATTTTTATTTATGTATTTTTGTTGTTCATATTTCAATTGATTAGTTGGTCACATATATGGGCCCCTCCTCTCTATATATTTCACCCTTTGACATGCCTGCATTCCTTATTTCATGCAATGCCTGTTACTGTGCCCACAAGCTCCTTTCGCCTCCTATATATCTCCCTGGCATTATTTGTCCTCCACGCAACGCGCAACACCGGACTCCTCCGGCGCATGCGCATTGTGCAGTGCTGGCAGAGACGTCTGCCAGCACGGGTACTTCCGCCCTTACGCGTCACTTTCGGTTCCGGCTCCCGGGCGCGTCCTGACCCTCACCTGACCGCGCGATCAGGTATTTAAACTTTATGTGACTACCTGGCTGCACCTTCCCCTGACGAAGCCGTCCTTAGTGACGGCGACACGCGTTGGGTTCACTCCCCACGCTGTGCTCTGCCTCCGGCGCTCAGTCCTCTGCAATTGGATGTCATGGCACTTGCGGGCACATGCCCCTAGCATTTCCACCTGGCTGGACCCATGATCTCTGTTTTCTTCTCTTTGTGGTAACTATACCATGCTTAGGATCACTTAGTGGTCTGCTCTCATTACCACCAGTCTATTTTTTTCATCGCTGCCACAGGGTGGCCACCAGCTGTATGGTCCAGCACATTTTGCACTTTATTTCCAGGTTAGGGGCATTACTGCTTTACTAATAGGTGCCAGTGTGTATTGTATATCACATACGTATAATCTTTTGTGTTCTCAAGAGGTTGTCTATTTTTTGCGCCAGTGTTTCTCACCATATTAGGGTCACACGACATTATACCGTGTTATTGTGATCATTCGGCTATCTGTATTGTTTGCCAAGTGTACCTGTCTATTATTGTGTGGGAACACATATTATCTTGGTTGGCGGGCCAGTGTGGAGTGGATGGCATTTTGCCATTTTAATTGTTTTTAAATTGGTGTATCAATAAAGTTTTCCTATTTTTATCAATTATCAGTGGTGTGCAATTATATAGAGTGGTGCTGCTCTCTTCGTCTGATGTTACTATTTTTTACCATCTCTTTTGCACCCCTCACATTATTTATATGTTACTAGTAGTGCGCTGGCTCTCTTCTTTAGCAGGTATTTAGCAAAGAGAGGCCCACTAGCTAATAGCAGAATATAGTAAGATGACTTATATGGTCAGCAAAAACCCTATTAAAATATCCACGCTGGATATTCAAGAACCCCCGAACCGTCTAACGGCCGGGGGGAGAACACCAGCCCCCTAGAGCTTCCAGCAAGGTCAGAAATAACATTTAGTACAAGCTGGACAAAAATAGTAGCAAAGCAAGTAACTCAAAAAACAAAGAAGCAAGACTTAGCTTAATTTTGCAAGAGCCAGGACCAGCAGACAGGAGCAACAGAAGGATCTGATTACAACGATGCCAGGCACTGGACTAAGGATCCAGGAAGTTAATATAGCGACACCCCTGGACTAACGACCCAGGTGAGTGCCAAACAGAAAAAGACAATTCCAGAGTCATACCACTAGTGACCACAAGAGGGAGCCAAAAAGTCTAATTCACAACATCGCCTGGCCTGGGTTTGTTATTTAAACCTGCTCTGGGCTTTAGTTCATGCCAGCTGTTAATGTTCTTGGTTGGATTTTGTTCTCTCCTGGATGTCTCATATGGCCTGTCCTTTTCAGCAAAAGATAAGTTTTTGCTAGTTCTTGTTTGTCCATTTGCTTTGGACTCTATTGCTCTGCAAATATGTCTCTTTTTGTCCAGCTTGTCACTATGTCATATTCAGGCTAGCTGGAAGCTCTGGGGAAGCAGATTTGCCCCTCCACACCGTGAGTCGGTGTGGAGTTCATTTTTGTAAACTCTGAGTGGATTTTGTAGTTTTTAATACTGACCGCACAGTATCCTTTTCTCTGTGTCTATCAAGTTTAGTATTGGCCTCCTTTGCTGAAATCTGATTTCATTTCTGTGTACGTCATTTCCCTCTCCACTCACAGTCAATATTTGTGCGGGGCTATCTTTCCTTTTGGGGTTTTCTCTGAGGCAAGATAGCTTTCTATTTCCTTCTTTAGGGGTAGTTAGTTCTTAGGCTGTGACGAGGTGTCTAGGGAGAGTCAGGAACATTCCACGGCTATTACTAGTGTGGTTGTTAGGATTAGGAACTGCGGTCAGTAGAGATACCACCTCCTCAGAGCTCGTCCCATGTTGTGTTTTAGCCACCAGGTCATATCAGTGTGGCTCCGTATTCACCAGGTCATAACAGACAAGGTCCTGTGACCCCCAGGAGATCAGTCGATACCCTTGTAATCTTTTGTTCCCAACTCACTCTGTCTGATCTCTTTCCACCTCTACCGCTTCTATCCAGACTGCTCAAAAAGATCAAAGCAAAAATGTTCCAGTCATTCTCATTGCTTCAGATTGACCTCGGAAGGCCTGGTATTCGGATGTGATCAATCCTCCTGGTGGATGTCCCATGGGCTCTTCCAGACTGCCTGGACCTTCTGCCCCAGGGTCCGTTTTTCCATCCGAATTTACAGGTGTTCAATTTGACAGTGTGGCTGTTGAAGCTGCGATTATGATGACAGAAGGCCTGTCTGAATCAGTCATTCAAGCTATGATTAGAGCTTGGAAGCCATCCTCATGTGAGTCTATCATCGCACTTGGAGGTCTTTTTTTTTCGCTGGTGTGAGTCTACCAGTACTTCACCTATCGTGCTGCTCTTCTCCTTATAGTCTGGATTAGAAGCAAGGCTGGCACTTAGCTCCCTGAAGAGTTTTGGTTTTGTCGCGTCCATTACCCTATTCTTCATCAGGATAAGGTAGTGTTGAGGCCACTTTCATCTTTTTTCCCAAAGGTGGTTTTGAGCTTTCACTTTAATGAAGATAGTGATTTTCCTTATGTCCAGCACCATCTCATTCTATGGAGAAGGCTCTGCACAGCTTGGACATTATTAGAGCTGTAGGATGTTATTTATTGTCACCTGTCTCACTTAGGCATTCTGATTCCTTGTTTGTTATACCACAGGACCCTCGTATGGATCAAGCCGCTTCTAAAGCGATCATTGCCCGCTGTATCAAGTCTGCTATTGTCCAGACTTATAAGACTAAGGCCAGGGTGGCCCCATTTAGGATTAGGGTGCATTCCATGCGGGTGGTAGAAGCTTCCTGGGTGATTTGTTATCAGGCATCGGTTTTGCAGCTCTGTAAAGCAGCTACTTGGGCATTTGCATAGTTTATCTAAGTTTTAAATGGTGCTCACTTTTGCCCTTGCAGATACAAGCCTTGGTGGGAAGATACTGCCGGCGGTAGTAGCCCAGACTTCCGCTTAAGTTGTTGGGGAAGACCAGGTAGTAATGGTATGACATTTAATACTATCCCACCCTAGGGACAGCTTTAGGACATCCTATTGTTCCATGTCCCCCAATAAGACGAACAAGAAAAAAAGATTTTTTTACTTACCGTAAAATCAGTTTTTCATAGTTTTCATTGGGGGACACAGCTCCTTCACTTGATTGCCCGGTTGGGCATACAGTTATATTTCGTCTTGTCTTATTTTATTTTATCCTCCTGCTGTTTTCTCACAAAACTGAAGAAGCCTGGCTCCAGAGTATAGTCTGCTGGGGAGGAACCAGTTTTATTTAATTGCAATAAAAGTATCAGCCTTTATGTAGCAGCAGACTATCCCATGGTTCTGTGTCTCCCAATGAAGACTATGAGAAACAGATTTTACAGTAAGTAAAAAATCTATTTTCAGCACTTTATGTAAACGACTTCCTCCATTTTATGGGGAAGACGCTGCCTGGAAAATAACTCTGCCTTGAGAGCTTATTTTACATGCAGGGAGAGTTAGAGGCGTGATGTGTAATGGCCACTCTCTGCTCCTCTGATCTCATTAGAGCTGTGTGTGATTATAAATGACACATCTGCAGGTTCTCAGTTGCAGCTTCCACCTCATAGGCAAACAGGGTTGCAATGTTGTTGTAATACAGCACAGCTGAGAGGGAATAAAAAAATTATGTGTTTGCAAGAAGAGAAATTTCAGTTGTTCTGCTCTGTGTTAGTTACTTGTCTCACACTGGTAACTCCCACTTCATGTAAAATAAGCTCTGGAAGCGGATTCTCATGCAGATCAGTGTCCTCCCTATAGCCTGGGAGCTGTCCTTTATATTAATTGATAAAAGATGATTTCTCAACAATAAGACATCTGATATGAGGCATACAGGGATGATTTTTTTTTCAGCAGGCTATAATTGCATGTCCATATTAATATTTGTTTTACTTGCATGCTTACTTCTTTGTTTCCCAAGTTCAATAAAAAAATGGGAAGTTTTGTATAATAATTAACTTGACCCTGTGTACATGAATAGAATTTTGTAGGAGCAGATACTGGAAGGTCCCCAATGCAAGAAGAATCTTCCTTGTAATCCAAAACTAAAAATAAACATAATATAAATGTACTATAAATTTACAGATGAAGCAATTATTACACTGACAAGCAAAAGGGTAACAATGTTTTGAACTTTTGACTTTCAGGCTCCGTATCTCACCATACACTACTGCTAAGAACGTGAGACTACCATCATTTTTTAGACAATCATATCTCGTCAGCCTACAGTCAGTCAGTCTGATACATAAATTTGACTTGCAACTATTTAGCATATGATAAGTTATGCAAATTCTTGTCATGCGTCTGCATTTTTTTTTTGGTGGTGGAAAAAAAAATTTCTTCCTGTATGCTACAAAATACAACCTGTTTTCACATTCCCTAATAGCACAGCGTGTTATAGGTTGATCCCCAAGCGAAAGGTCCTTGTTTTGAATCAAGAAGAAGATTTCCTAAGAAAAGAGAAATCGCATCCTCCAGCTCATTAATAGCAATCTCTTGGCCAAGAAAATTGCCAAACTGCATCATGTGAGCGCCATGACAGTTGGAAGAATACACAATGAAGTTGGTCCATACTTTCAAAAGCCAAAAGTAGGACGTCCAGGCACAATATAAGAGTCAACAAGTTGTCTCTTCATAAGGTCAATCAGTTCTGGCGCTACAAACATGGCAGTGGAGGTGACTCATATGCTTCGTGATATTGAGATAAATCAAATAGTAAAGTTGGAGAGACAAGAAGCGCAAATAGGGTCTTACCTGATCGTCAAGTGGTATAATACATTGTAGGTATGCTCACCTGATAGGGTTGTTACATTCACAAATCCTATAGAAGCATAAAAAAACAAAAAAGAGAGTGAACCTCCCAGCAATATATCTAACCCCTCAGTGGCCACCAATACGTCTTTTTACTGACCTGTGTTACAATAGACTAACAAATCCTTGATGGGTGACAATTCTGTTACTGTAAGCTGTACACTACAGCTGACAACTTGAGGCATCAGCCACGATTTGTGTTGGTACCGCGTACCGACTATAGTTGTTTAGCCCCTTAAGTACTGTTGTCAATGACTATAGCATGTAGATGGTTAACAGTGTGTGGGGGCTAATCCCATCTTCACCCTAAGATCTTGATTATGTGGTCCTGTTGTTTGCCATGGCAATTGATGGCCAAATAATGGCCTTAAAGTCTGACGACTATAGTGGCCTGTTCAGACGTTATCAACATTTTGATGGTAAAAATTAATTTCTTCATTGCTGTTATGCCACTTTGCAATAATTCCTGAAAAGAATTTGAAGGGTTAATAAACCACCTGAAAGCTATTTTGAATGCAATGAGGGGTGCAGTTTTTAAATTAGTATCACTTTTGTGGGTTTCTAATATATTGGACCCCCAAAGTCACTTCAAAACTTAATAGGTTCCTAAAAAATGTTTTGTAAATTTACTTGAAAAAAATAAAAATGACTGCTACATTTTCAAACTTTCTAAAATAAGATCAAAATAAAACATTTTACAAATGGTGCTGATGTAAAGCAAACATGAGGTAAATGTAATTTACCATATATACTCGAGTATAAGCCGAGATTTTCAGCCCATTTTTTTAGGCTGAAAGTGCCCATCTCGGCTTATACTCGAGTCATTGTCGGCAGGGGGGTCGGCGGGGGAGGGGAGCAGCGGCTACCACATACTCACCTGCTCCTGGCGCGGTCCCTGCATCTCCAATGGTCTCCGGGCAGTGCTTCCTGTGTTCAGCGGTCACGTGATACCGCTCATTTAAGTAATGAATATGGATGCATATTCATTAATTTAATGAGCCGTACGTGACCGCTGAACATAGAAAGAAGCTCCCGGAGACCAGAAGACAGTGAGAAGCTGCCAGGGACCGCGCCGGGAGCAGGTGAGTATAACGGGGAAGGTGAGTGAGCATTGCGCTATATTCACCTGACCCCGATCCACAGCCGGGTGCCGCTCCGTCTTCCTCGTCCTCTGCCTGTTCAGGTCAGAGGGCGCGATGATGTGTTTAGTGTGCGTGCCGCTCTCTGCCTGAACAGTCAGAGAGCTGGAAGACAGAGCGGCGCACAGCGGTGGAACGAGGCCAGGTGAATATCGCAAGTGTCAGGGGCCTGAGCGACGAGAGGGGAGTATGTGATTTTTTTATTTATTTTATATGGGTCATAATCAATGGAGCATTTTATGGGGCATAATCTATGGAGCATTTTATGGGGCATAATCTATGGAGCATCTTATGGGGCATAATCTATGGAGCACTTATGGGTCATAATCTCTGGAGCATTTTGTGGGGCATAATATATGTAGCATTTTATAGGGCATAATCTATGGATCATTTTACCTGTCATTGGCTACAGCATCACAAAGTGAAGGTTCTGGAGTGTCCATCTCAGTCTCCTGAACTCAATATCATTGAGCCACTCTGAGGAGATCTCAAGTGCGCAGTTCATGATAGACAGCCCAGGAATTTGCAGGAACTGAAGGCTTTTTGCCAAGAAGAGTGGGCACCTTTACCATCTGAGAAAATAAAGAACCTCATCCACAACTACCACAAAAGACTTCAAGCTGTCATTGATGTTAGAGGGGACAATACACTGTATTAAGAAATGGGGTATGTAAACTTTTGATCAGAGTCATTTGGATGTTTTGGGTTGTCATTATGTTTAAAAAGAGAAAACACAGTAGTTTTACAAATAATGGCTTCACCCAACCACTAACCATGAGTGGAGAAAAAGTTTTGGTGTTATCATTCATATTTTCTGAAAAAAGGCCAAGAAAGCAAAAATTCTGCCGGGGTATGTAAGCTTTTGAACACAACAGTAACAGGATGGAGAGACCATGTACCAGGAATGGGGGCATATACCATGAAGCACTATATGAGGCCATTATACTGTGGGGCACTGTACAAGTCCACTATAATGTGGGGCACTATATGGGGCAATTATAGAGAGAGCTCGGCGATTCTGATGAGCAGTGTAGTTACTGACGTCCTCTGTTCAGAGCCACTGGGACTGGTGGAGCGCAGATGGACCCGGAGTGGCTGGTGCTACAGCCTATGGAGCTTCGTTCTCTGAACAAGGCTCCACTGCCTTTTGGCGTCGGATTCGGGGATCGTCATGGGAATGTCATGGACTAGGTCGAACCTGCGTAGGAACTTTTTGTCTTCTAATAAATTGGTGAGTGAGGGACAGTGTGTTGTCTTTTTTTTTCAGGTTTCCATTTGTGGCCTACGGCAGATTCCCAGGACTACTGTGCACCTACATGTTTTTTTTTTGCCAAAAATAAATTGGTGAACCAGAGAACATGTCTGGGGAATATTTTGTTTTAATAAAATGTATTTTTCTGCCCTTATGTTTTTTCATTATTGGGTTAGTAATGGGGATATCTGATATACACCTCTCACATTACTAACCCCATGACTTCAGGTCAGTATGGATTTTTGACATATTACAGCTGTAATCAACCACAGCTACCATTACCACAATTGTCACTGCACCAGGGCAAGCAGGAAGCACCAGAATTGGAGCATCTGGCGAGATTCACCAATTCTGGTGTGGCTGTGGGCTGCTACCGACCCATTTATCTAATTCTCATCTTGTGTGATATGCTCCAGACTAGTGTATCTAATCACCATCCTGCATGATACGCCCCAGAACCATGTATCTAATCCCTAGTCTGCGTGTTACGCCCCAGACCGGTATATCTAGTCCCCATCCTGCGTGTTACACCTAAGAACTATGTATTTAATCCCCATCCTGTGTGATACACCACTTGCCAGTGTATATAATCCCCATCCTGCGTGATACACCCCAGGACCATGTACCTAATCCCTATCCTGTGGGAAACACCCCAGACCAGTGTATCTAATCCCCATGCTGTGTGATACACTGCAGACCAGTGTATCTAATTCTCATCCTGAGTGATATTTCCCAGACTGTTGTATATAATCCCTATCTTGCGTGATACACCCCAGAACCATGTATCAAATCCCCATCCTGTGTGATATCCCCAACAACCATGTATCTAATCCCCATCATGTGTGATACACTCCAGAACCATGTATCCAGTCCCCATCCTGCGTGAAACACCCCAGACCAGTGTATATGGTTTCCATCTTGCGTGTTACACCCGAGAGTGTTGTATCTAATCCCCATCCTGCGTGGTACGCCCCAGACCAGTGTATCTAGTCCACATACTGATTGATATGCCCCATAACATTGTATCTAATTCCTATCATGTGAGATACACCCCAGAACCATGTATCTAATCCCCATCCTGCGTGATACACCGCTGACCTGTGTATCCAGTCCCCATCCTGCTTGATTCACCCCAGACCAGTGTATCCAGTCCCCATCCTGCATGATACACCCCTGAACCATGTATCTAATCCCCATCCTTTGTGATACGACCCAGAACCATATGTCTAATCCCTATTTTGCGTGTTACGCCCCAGACCACTGGATCTAATCTCCATCCTGCTTGATACAGTGGAGAAAAAAAGTACGGTATTGGTATTTAGTCAGCAACCAATTGTGCAAGTTCTCCCACTTAAAAAGATGAGCGAGGCCTGTAACTGACATCATAGGTAGACCACAACTATGAGAGTCAAAATGAGAAAACAAATCCAGAAAATCACATTGTCTGATTTTGCCAGATTTACTTTGCTAATTATAGTGGAAAATTAAGTATTTGGTCATTAACAAAAGTTCATCTCAATATTTTGTTATATATCATTTGTTGGCAATTATAGTGGTCAAACATTTTCTGTAAGTCACAAGGATAACACACACTGGTGGTATGGTGGCCCATTCCTCCATGCAGATCTCTAGAACAGTGATGTTTTGGGCCTGTCACTGGGCAACACGGACTTTCAACTCCCTCCAAATGTTTTCTATGGAGTTGAGATCTGGAGACTGGCTAGGCCACTCCAGGACCTTCATATGCTTCTTACCAAGCCACTCCTTTATTTCTCTAGTGGTGTGCTTGGGGTCATTACCATGCTGAAAGACCCATCCACGTTTCATCTTCAATGTCCTTGCTGATGGTAGGAGGTTTGCACACAAAATCCCATGATACATGGCCCCATTCATTCTTTCATGTACACGGATCAGTCGTCCTGGTCCCTTTGCAGAGAAACAACCCCAAAGCATGATATTGCCACCCCCATGCTTCACAGTAGGTATGGTGGTCTTTGGATGCAACTCAGCATTCTGTCTCCTTCAAACACTATGAGTTTTGTTTCCTCCATACTGTTCTACTTTGGTTTCATCTGACCATATGACATTCTCCCAATACTCTTCTGGATATTCCAAATACTCTCTAGCAAACTTCATATGGGCCCGGACATGTACTGGCTTAAGCAGGGGGCACGTCTGGCACTGCAGGATCTGAGTCCCTGGTGATGTAGTGTGTTACTGATGGTAGCCTTTGTTACGGTGGTCCCAGCTCTATGCAGGTCAATCACTTGGTACCCCCGTGTAGTTCTGGATTTTTTGCTCATCGTTCTTGTGATCATTTTGACCCCAAGGGGTGAGCTCTTGATGGAACCCCAGATCGCAGGAGATTATCACTGTTCTTGTATGTCTTCCATTTTCTTATTATTGCTCCCACAGTTGATTTAATCACACCAAACTGCTTGCCTATTGCAGATTGAGTCTTCCCAGCCTTGTGCAGGACTACAATTTTGTTTCTGGTGTCCTTCGACATCTTTTTGGTCTTCACCATAGTGGAGTTTGGATTGTGACTATTTGAGGTTGTGGACAGGTGTCTTTTATACTGATAACAAGTTCAAACAGGTGCCATTACTAAAGGTAATGAGTGGAGGACAGACGAGCCTCTTACAGAAGAAGTTACAGTTCTGTGAGAGCCAGAAATCTTGCATGTTTTTTAGGTGACCAAATACCTATTTTCCACTATTATTTGCATAATAAACTTTGCCAAATCAGACAAGATGATTTTCTGGATTCGTTTTTCTCATTTTGACTCTCATAGTTGTGGTCTACCTATGATGCCAATTACAGGTCTCTCTCATCTTTTTAAGTGGGAGAACTTGCACAATTGGTGGCTGACTAAATACTTTTTTCCCACTGTATGCCCCAGACCAGTGTATCTAATCCCCATCCTGCGTAATATGCCCCAGACCAGTGTATCTAGTCCCCATCCTGCGTGATATGCCCCAGACCAGTGTATCTAGTCCCCATCCTGCTTGAAACGCCCCAGAAGCATGTATCTAATCCCATCCTGCGTGATACGCCCCTGACCAGTTTATCTAATCCCTCTCCTGCGTCATATGCCCCAGACCCGTGTGTCTAATCCCCATCCTACGTCCTATGCACCAGATCAGTGTATCTAATCCCCATCCTGTGCGATATTTCACAGACGGTGTATATGTTCCCCATCCTTTGTGATACACTCCAGAACCATGTATCTAATCCCCATTCTGTGTGATACGCCACAGAGTTATGTATCCAGTCCACATCCTGCGTGATATGCCCCAGATCGGTGTATCTAATCCCTATTCTGCATGATATGCCCCAGACCAGTGTATCTAATCCCCATCCTGTGTGATACACCCCAGAACCATGAAAAAAATGGGGTCACCTGCAGCAGATATATATTTAGCAGCAGGCTACAAAGCCCTAAGTCCTGCCTAGAGAATGTATTCAGCCACTCTCCTTGCTCCTGCAACTGTTCCTCCCTAGTCTACATGAAGAATGTAGCTGATACAAACAGCAAAACACCAGTTTAGCCCTTAGAAGGACTGTTAGGGCTCATACTCATTTGCAAGAAAAATGGACGAGTGCAATCAGATAAAAAATTGGATTGCACTGTAACCAATGTTATTCAATAGGTTACATCTCATCTGCAATTTTTTCTCAGATGAAATCGGAATGAGAAAAAAAATTGCAGCATGCTGCAATTTGCCTAATATCTCGGACGAGACTCGCCAATGCAAGCCTATCGATGCAAGAAAAAAATCACACAACACTCGGAGCATGCAAATGCTGTCCAATTTTTACGCACAGATGTCCTTGTACAAGCCGGCAATTCATCTGCCATGTACAGTAAAATCACGGTGACAGGTTAGAATAGGTATATACACATAGAATAGATATATAGATGTCAGTGACACAAACATATGTATCTATATATATAAAGTTGCGACATTCCAGCTGCTGTTAGCTACAATCAGGGCTGCCACCTTCAGAGTATCAATGTGCGGCAGGCGCAGGCCACATCTACCTCTGTCGTGTCTAGAATGGAGTTACGTCAAGAGAAAGGTAGGAACCTCATGGATTACACCGCTGTGCTCATAACAGAAAGTTGCTGTGTACATGTGAGGTGACAATGAGAGGAGTGAGGGGAAAATGAGAGGCGTGAGGGGGAAAATGAGAGGAGTGAGGGGAAAATAGTGGAGTGATTGGAAAATGACAGGTGTGAGGTCAAAATGAGAGGTGTAGGGGAAAATGAGAGGTGTGATTGAAAAATGAGAGAAGTGAGGTGCTGCTGCAGTATGAGGCTGTGTATTCAGAAGAGTGAGGTGCTGCAGTTGGAGGGTGTGTATAAGGCCACATTCACACATTCAGTATTTGGTCAGTATTTTATCTCAGTATTTATAAGCCAAAACCATGAGTGGGAGAAAAATACAGAAGAGGTGATGTGTTTCTAATATACTTTCCCTCTGATTGTTTTACTCCAAGTTTTAGCTTACATCTACAGAGGTAAAAACACTGACCAAATAACATGTGAACAAGGTCTAAAGGAGAAAAGTGTGGTGGTGCTGCAGAAGAAGTAGATTGTGTATATGATACGCTTTATTGCAATTACTGTAATTTCTCTCAGGATCTAGTGTATATGGAAGAGGAGTGTGAGGTGCTGCTGGAGAAGGCAACTATAAAGGTGAAAATCTGTGCTGCAGAAATGCTGTGTATAAATGAGGAGAGTGAGGTGCAGGAGGAGGCTGTGTAAAAAGAAGGAGCAGGGGGTGCAGGAGGAATAAGGCCCCTTAATTGCTGCCGTTAAGTCATATTTGCAGTCATTAAGGGTTAATATTGTGTTTAAAAAAACCTTTTGCTTCGACAAAATGGTTGTGTTCCGTGTACCAGTGCGGGAGCGTTGCTATGTTCAACAGCAACAATGTCTTTGTCTGGTGCGCATTCCCAAACTGGTCCTCGGAACACAGTGGGCTGCACATGTGCAGATTGAGAGCATTACTTGTCAACAGATGCTATTGCACATGCACCAGCACCGTTTTGTTTAAGCAAAATTTTCCTTTTTTGAAGACTACAATATTAAATGTGGAGGTTCAGTATTTAAAATAGAAGCACATCACTGAAGGTTCAGTGACCTGTCATTTAAGTCCAGAATCATCATGATGAGGATAGAGCACCAAAAAAGATCTGCAAACCGGCATGCCCCGGAGCACCAGCATCTCATTAACTTCAAACAAAGATTAAAAAAAGAAACATAAGATGGATTTCTCGAACCAAAGTATCTTTTAATTGGTATAACAGTGCCAACTTAACAATGCTTGTAGTTTACTTAGCAAATCTGATTTGCATTTTGATTTTAAACGCCTCCAGTTTCCAGTTCAACTGGCATGTGCAGTGTACATTAACTAGGCTCAGGGACAGTCCTTGAAAGTAGTATGGATCGATTGCAATCTCCATGCTTTTCTCATGGTCAACTTTACGTGCCCTGTTCAAGAGTTGGAACTGCCAAAAATCTGTTCATCTTTGCACCAGAAGGGCAAACCAAAAAAGTTTTTTATCAAAAGGCTCTTGAATGAGTTGAAAATAAAAATATTATCAATACTTGGATAATCATTTAGTTAATTTGTGTTGCAAATATGTAGTGTTGAATATATTGTGTGAAATGTTTTTATGTGCAATATAATCATTATAATTTGTTACAACTAACCACAGTTAGTTACTATGCCCTGGCAACATCGGGCTCTTCAGCTAGTGTTTATACTGCTCTGGCAAAAATTAAGAGACCACCACATCAAAACCCTGTCATGGGCAGCCCAATCTCCAGACCTGAACCCCATTGAAACCCTCTGGAATGTAATCACAAGGAAGATGGATAGTCATAAGCCATCAAACAAAGAAGAACTGCTTAAATGTTTGCGCCAGAAGCAATGTGAAAGACTGGTGGAAAGCATGCCAAGACGCATGAAAGCTGTGATTAAAAATCATGTTTTTTCCACAAAATATTAATTTCTGAACTCTTCCTTAGTTAAAACATTAGTATTCTTGTTTCTAAATTATTAGGAATTTGTTTTCTTTGCATTATTTGAGGTCTGAAAGCCCTGTTTTGTTTTGTTTTTAATTTGACCATTTTTCTTTGTCAGAAAAAATAAAAAAAATATTGCTTGGAAATTCGGAGACATGTTGTCAGAATTTAATAGAATAAAAAAACAATTTACATTTTACTCAAAAAGATACCTGTGGGGAAACGTGGTCAGTGGGTGCTCTTCTTCGCTGGCCCGGCTGTCTTTAGCAAGACTGCATGGACCAGGGCTCATACCACTGAGCTCTTTTTCCCGGTGGGCAATACACTACACAGACAACACAGGGTTAAGGTAAAACAGTGTGGCAATACTTTATTGAACCACAACACACAATAGCAAACAGAACAATCCCAGCAATTACCCCAACATAGCGCACATGACAGGGTCTCACTCTTCCTTTGTCTCGCCGGAATAATGGTAGATGTTATTTCAGAGCTCCCAGGGTCGCTATTCCACCTGTGATATACACACAGAGAAGAGATATCAACAAGCGTAGGGAGATGACCAAGAACTGTCCATAGAGTCCATACAAGGTCCAAAGCCAGTTGACAGGAGAATCACCACTCGGCTTATCTGACCATCTCCATGGAACCAGGCGACCAGCGGGTCCCAAACCTGGCTTTCTCCAAACATATCCATGGTTCAGAGATGATCACTGGATCTGTGTCCTTCCAACCGGAGCTGTAAACCCCTAGGTCGTTTCCTATATAATCATAGATCAGTGTCCCTTGTGATGGTGCCATGATGAAATGGCTGCAGTCCTTTCTCTTGTCTGTTGGGTGGTTTGCAGAATGTCTGGCTGGTAGCTCTGTGTTACTTCAGTCTCCAGGATGTGATCTCTGAGTCTTTTTATACCCAAGGCATGTAAGCTATTTTTAGAATTGCCCGGGGTCCTTCAGTCCAACATCAAGATAAGGTAAACAATGGTGATGGGATCAAATAGCACTATTAGCATATCAGCACACATCAATAAACAAAGCTTAACACACCCTATGTACAGTCACTATTACAGACTTAGGGTACTGTCACACATTGAAATTTCCATCGCTACGACGTTATGATTCGTGACGTTCTAGCGATATCGTTACGATATCGCTGTGTCTGACACGCTACTGCGATCAGACATCACGCTGAGAATCGTACGTCATAGCAGATCGTATGGAACTTTCTTTCGTCGCTTGATCACCCGCTGACATCGCTGGATCATTGTGTGTGACAGCGATCCAGCGATGTCTTCGCTTGTAACCAGGGTAAACATCGGGTAACTAAGCGCAGGGCCGCGCTTAGTAACCCGATGTTTACCCTGGTTACAAGCGTAAACGTAAAAAAACAAACCGTACATACTCACCCGTCGGTGTCCTTCAGGTCCCTTGCCGTCTGCTTCCTGCTCTGAGTGCCGGCCGGAAAGTGAGAGCAGAGCGCAGCGGTGCTTAGTTACCCGATGTTTACCCTGGTTACCCGGGGACTTCGGCATCGCTCCAGCGCCGTGATTGCAACGTGTGACCGCAGTCTACGACTTAATAGAGGACTTTGCCCTTTATGCCAACAGATTTAAGACCCTGTAACACCTCAATGTGACTAAATACCAAATCAGATCCAGCCTCAATGGGGCGCCCTGGAGGACTCTTTTGGTAAAGCATATATCACAGGTGTACATGGCAGAAGATTCAACAGAAAATTATACATGTTTTTATCAATTAGCTTTACTTCTAAGGCAGAATCTAAAATCACCCTGATTTCTTGATTCACTTGAAATTTAGGATCATAGTACAATCTTTTATAGACCTGTTTGTCCTAAATCTGTCGTTTTGTTTCTCTAACATATATATCCTTGTCCATGATGACCATGGCCCCACCTTTATCAGCTTTTAAAAAGGATTTTGTCATCATAAACAAGGTCATTCAAAGCCTTAAATTCTTCATTCCTAATGTTGGGATTTTTTTTCTTTTTTTACTGTTGATAATCTCAAATCTTCAACATTTCTAGTCAATGATTCTATAAAGTTGGCATGAACATACTTTCATTACTCAAACCAAATTTACACACACATAGCTCACTTTCCTGGACTGTCTCATTTATACTTCTGTTACTGAACCATTCTTTAAGTTTTATAGCTCAACAATTTACTCAAATCAACTGTGCATTTGAACCTATCTATGTATGAGTTTAAACCATATGAAAAGCATTTGTTAAGCAAATCTCTATGTACATCAGTCAATACATTTTTTTAGATATTTATAATTAGGTTTGTGGGCTGTTCCTGGTCACAGGGGGTCTCAATGGGGCTTGTTGATTTTTCTGTTTCACTCCTCTTTTGCATCTACTGTCTTTTCCATTGCCGTCTTCCTTCTCTACTCGTCCTCCTTTCAGCAGAGGGGCATCCAACTCTACTAGATGCAATTATACAGTTAGTATTGGTTTTCATATTGTTAGCTACTGGGGGAGCAGAGGAGGCCATCGCCCCGGGCCCTGCGCTCCGAGTGGCCCATCTGGAGCTACGCTATGGTAACTGTATCGGCAAGCACAGCACGCCGATAGTTACATTCTGAGGCAGAGAGAATTGATCTCCCTGCTCTGCCGCCCGGCCACTATAGGGCCCCTGAGCAAGCGGGGGGCCCAGTGCCAGCAGTGGGCTCCTGCCCATCATCACGGATCAACTGTATCGGCATCTAGCTGATACAGCTGACCACATTGATCAGCTCTGACCCAGACCTGACAATTGATCTGATGCAGACTCTGACAGCTGGCGCGATGACGTCACTACACGGCGCACACTGTCAGGAGATGAGCGAGTCGGAGCAGCGCAGGAACCAGGAGGAAGAGAGGTGAGTATATATTTATTATTTTTTTACTGGGGCTGCATTATAATAGAAAGGCTGCCTATGGGGGCTACATTAAAATAGAGAGGCTGCCTATGGGGGGCTGCATTAAAATAGATCAGCAATAATATACTTGGCACTCTGGAGAATTTTGTAGTGAAGTAAAACATCATTTATTCAGTGCATCCAGTTCAACATGAACGTTTTCGGTCCAAACATAGGACCTTCATCAGACAGGATTTTTGAATACTGGAATACACAGTATGTCTGTATGGGCCCACGAATGGTGCCAGAGTCAGACAGAATCCAGGAGGTGTAGTACCGCCTTATGCAGTTAATAAGAATGTGCTGCAGATGGGCGAGGTAATCGCTGGTGCAGGAAGCGCTGATGCTGCTGCGGAGAATGGCACCGTACTGCAGAGAGCCCTCCCGGAGATGCATCTCTGCAGTACGGCACCATTCTCCGCAGCCGCATCAGCGCTTCCTGCACCAGCGATTACCTCGCCCATCTGCAGCGCATTCTTATTAACTGCATAAGGCGGTACTACACCTCCTGGATTCTGTCTGACTCTGGCACCATTCGTGGGCCCATACAGACATACTGTGTATTCCAGTATTCAAAAATCCTGTCTGATGAAGGTCCTATGTTTGGACCGAAAACGTTCATGTTGAACTGGATGCACTGAATAAATTATGTTTTACTTCACTACAAAATTCTCCTGAGTGCTAAGTATATTATTGCTGATGTACTACGGGTTGGATACCTAACTTGAGCACCTCCCAGATACCCAGAGTGCCGTGCTTTACTACTATTATGCATTAAAATAGAGGCTGCCTATGGGGGCTACATTATAATAGAGAGGCTGCCTATGGGGGCTGCATTATAATAGAGAGGCTGTCTATGGGGGGCTGCATTATAATAGAGAGGCTGCCTATTAGAGGGGCTGCATTATAATAGAGAGGCTGCCTATGAGAGGGGGGCTGCATTATAATAGAGAGGCTGCCTATGAGACGGGGCTGCATTATAATATATAGGCAGCCTATGAGAGGAGGGCTGCATTATATTACAGAGGCTGCTTATGAGAGGGGGGCTGCATTATATTACAGAGGCTGCCTATGAGAGAGGGGCTGCATTATATTACAGAGGCTGCCTATGAGAGGAGGGCTGCATTATATTACAGAGCAGAGGCGTAGCTAGAGTTTTGGTTCAGGGGGTGTGAAACTTCTGGGTGGGCCCCTAACCAGGTAACCTTGATTACAACTGGGTGACACACCCTAATAGTGGAGGAGAACCTCAGCAGATGACAGCACTGTTGCTGAAAATAATCTGTATATAAAGACCAATATTGATATTACCGCCATATGGTCAGTGGTAAATACCAGTCCTACAGAACATATAAGTGATTACAGCACATTTACAGATAATGACGTACCGTTGACGTTCTTTCTGATGGAATTGTTCACTTTTCACATCTTTTCCACCTGGTCCAGACTGACATACCAACTTCTTCCACCCAGGACTCGTTTGCAGAGAATACAACAAAGACACTTTTCATGTCTCATATTTTCAGTCCCATCACCATCTATTGCCAACCTGCAAAAACTCCTCATCCTGCCAATACCCCAATGCTGAGCCGCTGCTGCCGTATGTGTCACTATTACTGCACCTGCTGTGTGGTTCTGTACCCTCTAAATTCTAAAGCAACCATCTAGAATATAGTAATGCCAAGTGCAAGTGCCCTAGCAAACAGTGCCCATATTTTGTCCCCTAAAAAGTAATATTACCCTATGTATGCCCCTTTGACAGTCACAGTAACCTGAGTTCCCCCTATAACAATAAGTGCCCACTTTATATTTAATAATGTCCCGAGTCTCCCCCCTGTACAGCTCCTCTATACACAATATGATGTTCTCTTATGCACAGTATAATGCCCCCTCACTGTATATATACTGACCCCTTAATATATTCCATACTATTTAATGGCCCCAACCCTATATAATGGCCCTGTCACTATAATGCCCACACTATATGACGGCCCCTAGATAGCCTCCATATAGCATAATACACCAGATAGTCCTCAATGCAGTATTATGCACTCCCCATAGTCCTCAATATACAGTTAGGTCCATATATATTTGGACAGAGACAACATTTTTCTAATTTTGGTTACAGACATTACCACAATGAATTTTAAACAAAACAATTCAGATGCAGTTGAAGTTCAGACTTTCAGCTTTCATTTGAGGGTATCCACATTAAAATCGGATGAAGGATTTAGGCATTTCAGCTCCTTAACATGTGCCACCCTGTTTTTAAAGGGACCAAAAGTAATTGGACAATTGACTCCAAGGCTATTTCATGGACAGTTGTGGGCAATCCCTTCATTATGTCATTCTGAATTAAGCAGATAAAAGGCCTGGAGTTGATTTGAGGTGTGGTGCTTGCATTTGGAAGGTTTTGCTGTGAAGTAAACATGTGGTCAAAGGAGCTCTCCATGCAGGTGAAACAAGCCATCCTTAAGCTGCGAAAACAGAAAAAACCCATCCGGGAAATTGCTACAATATTAGGAGTGGCAAAATCTACAGTTTGGTACATCCTGAGAAAGAAAGAAAGCACTGGTGAACTCATCAATGCAAAAAGACCTGGGCGCCCACGGAAGACAACAGTGGTGGATGATCGCAGAATAATCTCCATGGTGAGGAGAAATCCATTCACAACAGCCAACCAAGTGAACAACACTCTCCAGGAGGTCGGCGTATCAATATCCAAATCTACCATAAAGAGAAGACTGCATGAAAGTAAATACAGAGGGTTCACTGCACGGTGCAAGCCACTCATAAGCATCAAGAATAAAAAGGCTAGACTGAACTTTGCTAAAAAACATCTAAAAAAGCCAGCACAGTTCTGGAAGAACATTCTTTGGACAGATGAAACCAAGATCAACCTCTACCAGAATGATGGAAAGAGAAAAGCATGGCAAAGGTGTGGTGCAGCTCATGATCCAAAGCATACCACATCATCTGTAAAACACGGCGGAGGCAGTGTGATGGCTTGGGTATGCATGGCTGCCAGTGGCACTGGGTCACTAGTGTTTATTGATGATGTGACACAGGACAGAAGCAGCCAAATGATTTCTGAGGTGTTCAGAGCCATACTGTGTGCTCAGATCCAGCCAAATGCAGCAAAACTGATTGGTCATCGTTTCATACTACAGATGGACAATGACCCAAAACATAAAGCCAAAGCAACCCAGGAGTTTATTAAATCAAAGAAGTGAAATATTCTTGAATGGCCAAGTCAGTCACCTGATCTCAACCCAATTGAGCATGCATTTCACTTGTTAAAGACTAAACTTCAGACAGAAAGGCCCACAAACAAACAGAATCTGAAAACCACCGCAGTGAAGGCCTGGCAGAGCATCAAAAAGGAGGAAACACAGCGTCTGGTGATGTCCATGAGTTCAAGACTTCAGGCAGTCATTGCCAACAGAGGGTTTTCAACCAAGTACTAGAAATGAACATTTTATTTAAAATTATTGAATCTGTCCAATTACTTTTGGTCCCTTTAAAAACAGGGTGGCACATGTTAAGGAGTTGAAACTCCTAAACCCTTCATCCAATTTTAATGTGAATACCCTCAAATGAAAGCTGAAAGTCTGAACTTCAACTGCATCTGAATTGTTTTGTTTAAAATTCATTGTGGTAATGTTTATAACCAAAATTGGAAAAATGTTGTCTCTGTCCAAATATATATGGACCTAACTGTAGTATAGTGCACTCCCCATAGGCAGAATTTATAGTATAATGCACTCCCTATAGGCAGAAATTATAGTATAATGTACTCCCCATAGGTCTCCATGTTGTATAATGCACTCCCCGTAGGCAGATTCTATATTATAATGCAGCCCCATAGGCAGCCTATATATTATAATCCAGCCCCCTCTCATAGGCAGCCTCTGTATTATAATGCAGCCCCCTTTCATAAGCAGCCTCTGTAATATAATGCAGCCCCTCTCTCATAGGCAGCCTCTCTAATATAATGTAGTGCTTCTCTCATATGCAGCCTCTGTAATATAATGTAGCCCCCCTCTTATAGGCAGCCTATATATTATAATGCAGCCACCCTCTCATAGGCAGCCTCTGTAATATAATGCAGCCCCCCTTCTCATAGGCAGCCTATATATTATAATGCATCCCCCCTCTCATAGGCAGCCTATATATTATAATGCATCCTTCCCCTCTCATAGGCAGTCTCTGTAATATAATGCGGCCCCTCTCTGATAGGCAGCCTCTGTAATATAATGCAGACCCCTCTCATAAGCAACCTCTGTAATATAATGCAGCCCTCCACTCATAGGCGGCTTCTGTAATATAATGCAGCCCCCTCTCATAGGCCGCCTATATATTATAATGCAGCCCCACTCTCATAGGCAGCCTCTCTATTATAGTGCAGCCCCCTCTAATAGGCAGCCTCTCTATTATCGGGTGATGTCACTGGTCTACAGGGCCTCCCATGATGCACTGACAGGAGATAATGGCTCCTGCAGTGCATTGCTGAAGAGGTTACCTGAGTTCAGGCTCACTTTATGGCAATGCTGCGTGGGAATTCTCTCACACAGTGCTGCTGGTGAGAGAATTAACTCTGGTGACCTCTCTCCCAGCAGCGGCGGAGGGATGCATCGCGGAGGATTACCTCCGCCTGTCAGTTCATCGCGGAGGCCCTATAGAGCACTGACATCGCCCGATGTCACTGTTTTACATGGGAGATAGCCGTGAGACACCCGTTATTAACTGAACTACGGTGGAAAGGTAAGTATAGGTTGGTTTATTATGTTATTTTATTCCAATTGATCGAGGGCTTCAGGAACTAGGTGATTGATGAGTTCGTACTGTATGTTGTATGTACTCTCTAATGTATGTCCTGTATGTCTGCTGTATGTTCTGTATGTTGTTTTTTTTTGCTACTGAACACATGCATTGTCTGATGGGACTACTTTCCCATCATCGGCAATGTTGTCACTGTGAGCATTCATAGCTGGATGGGAGCATGGAAGAAGTAGTCCCATCAGACAATGGCTGCTTACACAGACCTGCACACACACAGGGACACATGCACACAGTTGAATGGCCACCAAGGTCTCCCGATCTGACCCCCTTAGACTTTTAGTTTTGGGGTCATCTGAAGGCAATTTTCTATGCTGTGATGATATGAGATGTGCAGCATCTGAAACAATGGATACTGGAAGCCCGTGCTAGCATTTCTTCTGTGGTATTGCTATCAGTGTGTAAAAAGTGGGAGAAGAGGGTTACATTGACAATCCAACACAATGGTCAGCACTTTGAACACATTTTATAAGTGGTCATAAACTTGTAAATAACTCATGAAAGAATAAAGTTACGTTAAAACCAAGCACACCATTGTTTTCTTGTGAAATCCTCAATAAGTTTGAAGTGGCAGATGACCCTCTTCCCATTGAAAAAATAAAGTTGGATCCAAAATGGCCGACTTAAAAATGTCCACCATGGTCACCACCCATCTTGAAAAGTTCTCCCCCTCCCATATACTAATGTGCCACAAACAGGAAGTTGATATCACCAACCATTCCCATTTTATTTAGGTGTATCCATATAAATGGCCCACCCTGTATAATAAGATTTTTTCTCTAATGTGACTGTTTTAGTACCCCCATATGAATATGATATCCTTCTTTATATGAGTTTATTGGCACTATATTACACTGCTGTAGTTTAGAAACAGATGTACCGTATACACTTGAATATAAGCCGAGGCACCTAATTTTGCCTCGGAAAACTGGATAAGCTTATCGACACGAGTATAAGCCGGGTATGCATTGTGCCCTCATCCATGTCCTGGTATGCGTGGCTCCCCCCATCGCAGTCCTGGTGTGCATGGCTCCCCTGTCCTGTCCTGGTATGCGTGGCTCCCCCTGTAGCTGTCCTGGTATGTGTGGCTTCCCCGTCGCTGTCTTGGTATGTGTGGCTTTCCCCGTAGCTGTCCTGGTATGCGTGGATTACCCTGTCGCTGTCCTTGTATGCATGGCTCACCCCGTAGCTGTCCTGGTATGCGTGGATTCCCCCGTCCTGCCCTGGTGTGCGTGGCACCCCCTGTTGCTGTCCTGGTATGCGTGGCTACGCTGTCCTGGTATGTGTGGCTTCCTGTCACTGTCATGGTATGCATAGCTCCCCTGACCTGTCCTGGTATGTGTGGCTCCCCCGGTCACTGTCCTGGTATGTGTGGCTCCCCAGTGCTATCTTGGTATATGTGGCTCCCCCTCCTGTCCTTGTATGCATGCTTCCTCTTACAAAAAAAAAACATCCTACTCACCCTCCAGCGTGCCCTCACAGCATCTCATTGGTGCCGCCTTCCAGTTGTTCTTCCAGAGCTGAGCGATCACTTTGCACCAGTCATTAAGGTAATGAATATTTCCTCCACGCCTAGGCGAGTGGAGATGCGTGCATATTGATTTCCTTAATGAGCGGTGCCACGTGATCACTCAGCACGGAAAGAGCAAATAGAAGCCGGCACCAATCAGAAGCTGCGAGGGCACGCTGGAGGGTGAGTAGGATGTCTTTTGCAGCTGTCACGGCTCCTGCCTCTGTGATCCGCTGCTGTGCTGCTCCACCTCCCCCACCGGCTTTCTGGAACAATGATTCATGTATAAGTCGAGGGGGGCATTTTCAACACAAAAAAATGTGCTGAAAAACTCTGCTTATACACGAGTATGTATGGTATATCAACTGGGTGACTTGTTCACATGTGTCACTGAATGTGCTGATATGAGCACCTGATGTATTAATTAACACTGTTTTACATAATTGATGGATGGTTGTTATCAGTCCACTGCTTGAGAAATGCAGAGAAATCTGCAGAAACGTTGCTGTTAATGGATCAGTAAAGCCATGGGCGGACATACCGCCGATTCAACCAGTGCAGCTGCATCGGGGCCCAGAGGCTCCGGGGGGCCCCTGCAGGGTGGGTTATAATGAGGGCAATCTGGCCAGTTTATCCGGCCCCTATGCTCCGGGGGGCACCTGGCGAGATTGCCCTCATGTGTGGCGGGCAGGGAGCAATCCCTGCAGCTCCGCTGCCTGCAGCAGACAAAGGGAGCAGAGCTGCAGGGAATGGATCCACTTCACTTCCTGCACTTTTCTTGCTGCAGTGCCAGTGCTGACTGAACGATCCTCCCACAATCCTCCGTGCATTGTGGGGGGCGGGGCCACAAGATCCCGGGAAATTCAGATGCCCATTTGTGCAGCTGCTGCCGACACCATGGCAACCACAAGTACAACCGGGGCCCCCAGGGGCCAGCAGCGCAGTCCGGTGCAGGTGAGGAGCGGGCGTCCGTCCCCGAAGTGGAGGGTGTATGAATATGAAGCAATGAGGACAAGATGTCTGCTGTATAACTGGGGGGGACAGAGCACAAGCTGGCACCATATACCCGAGGGAGCAGAAGTGCCAGCATGCCCACCAGCCTGGATCTTGAGCTGTTATGACTCACACAGCGGCAGCTGAATGACATCATCATTCAGCGCCATGGCTGTGTGAGACAGGAAGCTGCTGGCGATGGTGCGCTTCAGGATGCCGTGTGCAGAGGTGAGGTGTGTGTGTGTATGCAGAGAGGTGAATGGTGATGTGTGTATGCAGAGAGGTGAATGGTGCTGTTTGTGTGTGTATGCAGAAAGCTGAATGGTGCTGTGTGTATGCAGAGGTGAATGGTGCTGTGTGTGTATATGTATGCAGAGAGGTGAATGGTGCTGTGTGTGTATGCAGAAAAGTGAATGGTGTTGTGTGTGTATGTATTCAGAGAGGTGAATGGTGCTGTGTGTGTATGCAGAGAGGTGAATGGTGCTGTGTGTGTATGTGTGTGTGTATGCAGAGAGGTGAATGGTGCTGTGTGTGTCTGTGTGCGTAGGTGTAGGAGAGGGCAATGAAGGGGGTGATGGGGCAGAAGGCAATGATTGGGTTGACAGAGAGGGCAGTGATGGGACAGAAGGCAATGATTGAGTTGACAAAGAGGGCAATGATGGGGGTGATGGGGCGGAAGGCAATGATTGAATTGATGGAGGGGGCAATGATAGGGGTGGTGGGGGAGGAGGAAATTATGGAGGTGGTAAATGGGCAATAATGGGGGTGGTGGGGGAGGAGGAAATGATGGAAGTGGTGGAATGAGTAATGATGGGGTGGTGGGGAGAAGGCAATGAGGGTGACAGTGGAAAGGACAATGATGGGGTGATGGGGAGGAGGCAATGATGGAGGTGGTGGAATGGGCAATAATGGGGTGGTGGGGTGAAAGCAATAATGGAGGTGGTTAAGAGGGCAATCATGGGGGTGGGGGAGAGGGCAATAATGGGATGCGGGTGGAGGAGGACAATGAGGGGTGTGGGGGATTGGGATGGGAGGAAGGCGGATTTATAATGGATTTAGGAACAGGGGAAGGTGGAGGACGTTATTGTCGATTTTTATGTCTAACACAGTACCTTAGCATAAAGTGTACTCACTTATGTATAGATCCAAAGAAAAAAAGCCGCACCACTCCAATTTTCAGTATAGTTAAAAAAATCTTTGTCCTTTATTTCTTTCAATCTGGAATGGACAATGTTACAGAGGGCAGTACGTATGTATAGCAGATGATATGTCATTTCCCCTGAAAAAGGAAATTACATACCATCTGTTATACCTGGACCCGTAGAAGTGTTTAATACGTGAAACGGCTGTAGTCCTCTTCTTGTACCGGCATTTTCTGCAAACGTACTGCCTTCTGTAACCATGCCCATTCCACATTGAAAGAAATAAAGGACAAAGGTTTTTTAACTATACAGAAAGATGAAGTGGTGCGGCTTTTTTTCTTTGGATCTTTGCACATGTGTCTCCAAGCAAGCACACCCACTACCGTGAATTCACCGGGCAAGGTGACGCTGACTCAGAAATTACCTTCTCCACCAGTGAGTATAAACGTTTTTCTTAGTGCCATTCTGGTTTTCTTTTTTCACTTGTGTATGGCACAGTCTCTTAGTATGTGTGTGTGTGTGTGTGTATATATATATATATATATATATATATATATATATATATATATATACATACAGTATATATATATATATACAGTACAGACCAAAAGTCTGGACACACCTTCTCATTTAAAGATTTTTCTGTATTTTCATGACTATGAAAATTGTACATTCACACTAAAGGCATCAAAACTATGAATTAACACATGAAGAAATTATATACTTAACAAAAAAGCGTGAAACAACTAAAATTATGTCTTATATTCTAGGTTCTTCAAAGTAGCCACCTTTTGCTTTGATGACTGTTTTGCACACTCTTGGCATTCTCTTGATGAGCTTCAAGAGGTAGTCACCGGGAATGGTCTTCCAACAATCTTGAAGGAGCTCCCAGAGATGCTTAGCACTTGTTGGCCCTTTTTGCCTTCACTCTGCGGTCCAGCTCACCCCAAACCATCTCGATTGGGTTCAGGTCTGGTGACTGTGGAGGCCAGGTCATTTGGTGTAGCACTTCATCACTCTCCTTCTTGGTCAAATAGCCCTTACAAAGCCTGGAGGTGTGTTTGGGGTCATTGTCCTGTTGAAAAATAAATGATGGTACAACTAAACGCAAACCGGATGGAATAGCATGCTGCTGCAAGATGCTGTGGTAGCCATGCTGGTTCAGTATGCCTTCAATTTTGAATAAATCCCCAACAGTGTCAGCAGAAAAGCACCCCCACACCATCACACCTCCTCCTCCATGCTTCACGGTGGGAAGCAGGCATGTAGAGTCCATCCGTTCACCTTTTCTGCGTCGCACAAAGACACGGAGGTTGGAACCAAAGATCTCAAATTTGGACTAATCAGACCAAAGCACATATTTCCACAGGTCTAATGTCCATTTCTTGTGTTCTTTAGCCAAAACAAGTCTCTTCTGCTTATTGCCTGTCCTTAGCAGTGGTTTCCTAGCAGCTATTTTACCATGAAGGCCTGCTGCACAAAGTCTCCTCTTAACAGTTGTTGCAGAGATGTGTCTGCTGCTAGAACTCTGTGTGGCACTGACCTGGTCTCTAATCTGAGCTGCTGTTAACCTGTGATTTCTGAGACTGGTGATTTGGATAAACTTATCCTCAGAAGCAGAGGTGACTCTTGGTCTTCCTTTCCTGGGGCGGTCCTCATGTGAGCCAGTTTCTTTGTAGCGCTTGATGGTTTTTGCAACTGCACTTGGGGACACTTTCAAAGTTTTCCCAATTTTTCGGACTGACTGACCTTCTTATCTTAAAGTAATGATGACCACTCGTTTTTCTTTACTTAGGTGCTTTTTTCGTGCCATAATACAAATTCTAACAGTCTATTCAGTAGGACTATCAGCTGTGTATCCACCAGACTTCTGCTCAACACAACTGATGGTCCCAACCCCATTTACAAGGCAAGAAATCCCATTTATTAAACCTGACAGGGCACACCTGTGAAGTGAAAACCATTTCCGGTGACTACCTATTGAAGCTCTCAAGAGAATGCCAAGTGTGTGCAGAGCAGTCATCAAAGCAAAAGGTGGCTACTTTGAAGAACCTATAATATAAGACATAATTTCAGTTGTTTCACACTTTTTTTTTAAGTATATAATTCCACATGTGTTAATTCATAGCTTTGATGCCTGCAGTGTGAATGTACAATTTTCATAGTCATGAAAATACAGAAAAATCTTTAAATGAGAATGTGTGTCCAAACATATACAGGTCCTTCTCAAAAAATTAGCATATAGTGTTAAATTTCATTATTTACCATAATGTAATGATTACAATTAAACTTTCATATATTATAGATTCATTATCCACCAACTGAAATTTGTCAGGTCTTTTATTGTTTTAATACTGATGATTTTGGCATACAACTCCTGATAACCCAAAAAACCTGTCTCAATAAATTAGCATATTTCACCCGTCCAATCAAATAAAAGTGTTTTTGAATAACAAACAAAAAAACCATCAAATAATAATGTTCAGTTATGCACTCAATACTTGGTCGGGAATCCTTTGGCAGAAATGACTGCTTCAATGCGGCGTGGCATGGAGGCAATCAGCCTGTGACACTGCTGAGATGTTATGGAGGCCCAGGATGCTTGAATAGCGGCCTTAAGCTCATCCAGAGTGTTGGGTCTTGCGTCTCTCAACTTTCTCTTCACAATATCCCACAGATTCTCTATGGGGTTCAGGTCAGGAGAGTTGGCAGGCCAATTGAGCACAGTAATACCATGGTCAGTAAACCATTTACCAGTGGTTTTGGCACTGTGAGCAGGTGCCAGGTCGTGCTGAAAAATGAAATCTTCATCTCCATAAAGCATTTCAGCCGATGGAAGCATGAAGTGCTCCAAAATCTCCTGATAGCTAGCTGCATTGACCCTGCCCTTGATGAAACACAGTGGACCAACACCAGCAGCTGACATGGCACCCCACACCATCACTGACTGTGGGTACTTGACACTGGACTTCAGGCATTTTGGCATTTCCTTCTCCCCAGTCTTCCTCCAGACTCTGGCACCTTGATTTCCGAATGACATGCAAAATTTGCTTTCATCAGAAAAAAGTACTTGGGACCACTTAGCAACAGTCCAGTGCTGCTTCTCTGTAGCCCAGGTCAGGCGCTTCTGCCGCTGTTTATGGTTCAAAAGTGGCTTTACCTGGGGAATGCGGCACCTGTAGCCCATTTCCTGCACACGCCTGTGCACGGTGGCTCTGGATGTTTCCACACCAGACTCAGTCCACTGCTTCCTCAGGTTCCCCAAGGTCTGGAATCGGTCCTTCTCCACAATCTTCCTCAGGGTCCGGTCACCTCTTCTCGTTGTACAGCGTTTTCTGCCACATTGTTTCCTTCCAACAGACTTACCATTGAGGTGCCTTGATACAGCACTCTGGGAACAGCCTAATTGTTGAGAAATTTCTTTCTGGGTCTTATCCTCTTGCTTGAGGGTGTCAATGATGGCCTTCTTGACATCTGTCAGGTCGCTAGTCTTACCCATGATGGGGGTTTTGAGTAATGAACCAGGCAGGGAGTTTTTAAAAGCCTCAGGTATCTTTTGCATGTGTTTAGAGTTAATTAGTTGATTCAGAAGATTAGGGTAATAGGTCGTTTAGAGAACCTTTTCTTGATATGCTAATTTATTGAGACAGGCTTTTTGGGTTATCAGGAGTTGTATGCCAAAATCATCAGTATTAAAACAATAAAAGACCTGACAAATTTCAGTTGGTGGATAATGAATCTATAATATATGAAAGTTTAATTGTAATCATTACATTATGGTAAATAATGAAATTTAACACTATATGCTAATTTTTTGAGAAGGACCTGTATATATATCTATATATCTATATATTTATACATATATATATATATATATATATATATATATATATATATATATATATATATATATATATATATATATATATATATATATATATAGCTTTGTCGCCTAAAAAGGAGGGGGGCCCAGACACATTTCCTGCACAGGGGCCCCAAGCTGTCTGTGACCACCCCTGGGTAAAGCAGTTTTTCACTTTAATTTTTATAGTGCTGCCTGTTATTTTTCTGATTTTCTATCTATCTATCTATCTATCTATATATCTATCTATCTATCTATCTATCTATCTATCTATCTATCTATCTAATGTGTGTTTTGAAGAATATGTGTAAAAGACATAGAGAATTTCTCTATGTCAAAGCTCATGTCAAAATTGCATTGCAGTCGGATAGCAATCGCACTGCATCCGGATGTAAATTTTTAGGTGTGAAAAATCGGACTGTACTCTCATGACACTCACATGACCATTTTTTCCGGTCCTGATATTGGAATTTTTTTTTTCACATATATTGGTATGAGCCCTTAGTATGATGGTTCTGCATCAAAACCGTTATCAATACCAGTGTCAGTGTGCCGAGCGTGGGGGCGCCTGTCCTTTTCTAACCCCTAATGATGTAAAACAGCCAGCCAATCACAGTAATGCCACTACCAAGATGGCTACGGCATTACAGTGACTGGCAGGCAATTTTTGCATGTTTATTGGCTGCGTAACAGGCGCCAAACATGCGGGCTGAGGATTCGAGCTTCAAATCCAAGCACTAGCTAAGTGCAGAGCACTCCGATATTAGTGATATCAGAGTATCACCGAGAAAGTTCTCTCATCCCCAATACATACCCACATGAGTCAGCCAGTACGCACCAGCTTTGGGAACATGTAGAAGAGACCTGAGATCAGATTTCTGTTGAAACATGCTTGATCGAGATCATGCCCAGAAAGATTCAGACAGTGTGGAAAGCCAAAGGTGGATTTACAAAATACTGACAGAATTATAAAATTAAAATTTAGATTTTTAGGATCAAAACAGTAACAGTTCAGTGACATGACAAGAATCTGCATAACTAATCATATGCTATATAGTTGCAAGTCAAATTTATGTATGAACTAGCCAAGATGATTCTTTATAAAAGGATGGTAGTCTGACATTCAAAGCAGTAGTGAATGATGTGATATGGAGCCTGAAAGTCAAAAGGTCTAAACATTGGGACCCTTTTGTTTTGTTTTTTTCCCTTTGAGGATTGCACCTCAATAAATGACCTGCTACTAGAGCTTGGGAAATGATAAAATTAATTTGGTTATTCGTCTTTTGAATGCACCATGATTCTGATTTTTGCAAAGACTACAAAATCTATTTATACCTCCTCCACTGCATCAGCTTTGCATAATTTGAAAGATCAGATGTCTCAGGAAATAGGAGTGATCTGTTTACCTTGAGACCTTGTGTATAATGTAGACCAGGGAAAGCTGCTGTTTGGTAGGAGCTGTGTGTCTACCTGCAACTTATCTTGTTAGCTCAGCCTGATGAGAGGTATAAAACAGTCATACGACAATGAAGTACCATCCTCCACCGCCCCAATTTATTCCCTTCAAAAATGAAATCTTTTCTAGTCATCCAGATTAATGTTTGTTTATGCCTCTAATGTAATCCCCATGTGTGGTGGTCTTAATTAAACCACTGTCTTCTTGCTTCACAACTTACTTACACCTTAATCAAAATACATATATACAGCATATAAAAAAAAACTTTTTTCCCTGCACACAGTATTTATTATTGGGAAAAGAAAAATAATTATCATCATTAGTTGCCATCGTGCTGGTAGCCATTTTATAGACAACATGATTCCAGCTGCCCTGGGGACCTCCAGTAATGTAATAGTATATAGGCAAAGACATCACTGGATGTAAACGTTTAACGGAGGACAGTGATGGATGCCAAGCAATGACATTTGTGACCCATATGATATTATGACATCTGCTAAATGCTTACCGTAGTTTCCTTTACATGATACCTTGGTATGAACTAGTGTAATACTACTCTATTTGATGTTTTTTGTTATAGGGATACTGTCATTCATATACAGAACAGAGGCAAAAGGTCACCCCTGTAGCCTTTGTCTGGCAATGTTGATACATTTTGCATGAATGTCTGCCTTTCAATAAAAGGGATATTAAATAACTGCCAACTGGAAAAAAGGGACACGATGAAGTTGTGATCATTACTCCTCACAAAATGTTTTGTTTGTGATAGCCTCTAGTGATACTGAGTGGACAGCAGAATACTGTGCTGTGGCCACTCGCTCGCCAAAATTATTGTCTCCTCTCAAACAGATACTACTTCTTTCCTCCTCCTTCTGAGCCCCTGTATAACTCAATCGGCTGCACAGGCAGCTGTGTGCCCCTGAAAAATACTCAGGTCCAGCATCGCACGCTTATTAGTTCAGTCTTTTTTCCAGACAGCACAGCGTTACTGTATTCAAAATGGTTGTTGATGGAAGCGCAAGTGATCAGACCAGTCATATGAGCCTCCTCAAATTAAAAACTGAACATGGGAAAACTGTTTTTTTTATCTAAGAGAGACAGATATCTTGTTTAACAAAGGTGAAGGACTTGTAAAACTGATGCAACACAAAATGACATTCTTAATAGTGATGAGCGAATATACTCTTTACTCGAGATTTCTCGAGCATGCTCGGGGGTCCTCCGAGTATTTTTTAGTGCTCAGAGATTTTGTTTTTCTTGCCGCAGCTGAATGATTTACATCTGTTAGCCAGCATAAGTACATGTGGGAGTTGCCTGGTTGCTAGGGAATCCCCACATGTAATCAAGCTGGCTAACCGATGTAAATCATTCAGCTGCGGCAAGAAAAACTAAATCTTCGAGCACTAAAAAATACTCGGAGGACCCCCGACCATGCTCGAGAAATCTCGAGTAACGAGTATATTTGCTCATCACTAATTCTTAACACATTTGTTAAAATGCAGCGGACACCCCTTTTAATAGCTGAAGTATTTAATTACCCCTATGTAATCAGAATAACATGTTTTCAATTCTGTTTTAGATAATACATTATTCACATATATATTTAAATAATTGATGAAAATAATGGTGCCTAACATGTGGTGTTTCTTCATAGGCTGACAAATTTCAGATGTATGTGTCTTACTGCAAAAATAAACCTGACTCCACCCAACTAATATTAGAACAAGCAGGATCTTATTTTGATGTAAGTGCAAATATGTGATATTGTAGTAAACTATTTCTCTTTTCTCCTAAAGCTTTATAAGAAATAATCAAGTATATTTATCTAGTCATAGCTTATACATGGTTAGAATTTTTTTTAAGGTGGAAATAAAATCATGTTTAGTGTAACCCTTATGTCTTTTTGATTGTATTGAAAAATGGGTGTAAATTCATATTAATTTTGACCCATGAAGTAGTAAAAATACATGTTGTAGAAGACGAAGGAGTACAGCTTAAAGGATTATTCCCATCTCCAAGATTTATTCCCAGTATGTCATAGGTGTAATAATAATATTATCAAATGCCTCCAATTAGAAATATAGTATGGCACTTCTGATTCGCTATGTCACTTACCATGTGCAGGGCATTGCAAATGCTTAGGTATCCATGGTTATGACCAAGGCTAACTAACTATCTCTTCATGAGTGGTTGTAACCATACCTAAGCCACTGCAATGCCCTGGGCATGGCTAAACGACATAGCAAATCTGAAGAATTATACTACATTTTTAATTGGAGGTATTTGTTATTACTATTCTTACTACACCTACTATGGGAATTTCCTTTTAAAGAATAATCACACAATTCTCTGTATTGCCTAAACCTGTCTAAATGTATGTGTAGTGTAAGTGCAGCCATATACTCAGCAATCACCGTCTTCAGGGCCGGCGTCACCACCCGGCGCACCCGAACAAGTGTAGGGGCCTACCCGGCTTCGGGAACACCAGCACACTATGGTGCCCGTGAGTCAGGGGAGCTCATGCCAGTGCTGGCATTGGGCACTGGCACTGCCCCCCTCCCCCAAATACTCACCTCTCCTCGTTGTTGCAGCTCCAGTGTATTCAGCATTGCAGTCTTCTGACTCTCTGTGACGTCTCAGGGCAGAGAGTGTGATGATGTCACTACTGCGCGCCATCTGCCGAGTAGTGCACAGAGTTAGAAGACGCTGAGGAGACCAAACGTGCTGAAAACGGGAGAGGTGAATATTTTTTTTTCATATATGAACCATTATATGGGGCCCCATTATACTGTATGGAGGTTATATGGGGCCATTATATACTGTATGGAGCAATATGTGGAGCATTATATGGCCCTATTATACTGTAAGGAACAATATATTGAGCCCATTATACTGTATAGAGCAATATATGGGGAGATTATGCAGTATGTAGCATTATATGGGGCCATTATACTTTATGAAGCATTATATGGTGCCTCTTATACTGTATGGAGCAATATATGGGGTCCATTATGCTGGATGGAGCACTATATGGGAGCATTATACTATATGGAACATTATATGGGGTTTCTTATACTGGATGAAGCATTGCATGTCACCATTAGACTGTGTGGAGAGTTATATGGGGCCCATTATTCTGTATGGAGCAATATTTGGAGCCATATTTATACTGTATGGAGCAATGTATGGAGACATTATACTAAATGGAACATTTTTGGGGGCCCACTATACTGTATGGAGCAATATATGGGGCCATTATACTGTATGGAGCAATATATGGGGTCATTATATAGTGTATGGAGAAATATATTGGTGGCATTATACTTTATGGAGCAATATATGAGGCCGATAATATTGTATGGAGGACTATGTGGTTCCCATAATACTGTATGGAGGATTATACTGTCCGGTCTAAAATGATAAGTCTGCAGTCACTCTGTTTTCTGTGCGCTGCGAGGGTTCACCGGTTTCTAAGCTATTGAATTTACAATAGATATGACTCATGTAATGTAAGAAGTAAGTGAATTCTACCTATATTTCTTATCTGTGCATCATGAGTCATGGTATGTGTGACAGGGGCAAATTGAGGCTCTTTTGCCCTGTGCCCACAAAAACCTGTATTCGGCCATGACTGTTTTCCCTGGTTTCCAGTGATGCAGCAGTTCTTTTCCGGGTCATATGACTGCTATTCTGAATTGCCAGATCACATCGCTCTCTATTTGTGAGCCGCTTTTTAACTTAAAATTATTATTTATCCATTTGTGTAGTTTCAAGTCCAGAATTAGGAATTCTAATGTCTTCAAAGCACTGTAAATGTTAAGTTTTATAAGTTATTTTTTTTTAATTTTCTACATCACAGACTTGCAATATAGTTTGTTTGTCATGTGCCATTGGACATTTGAAAGCTGTGAGAAAGGAAACTAGAATATGAATATCACAGCAGTGGCAGTTAATACAGAGTAAGGCTATGTGCACATGTTGTGTTTTTGCTGCGTTTATTTTTTCCAGTTGGCAAAACCTGCTTTCTTGGTAATAAAGAAGCTGCTTACAAAAAGAAGGTTTTGCTGCGTTTTTAAGGATTCCAAAGTCTAGCTTTGCTTCCACCACAGAAGCATGAAAACAGGTCACCAGTGCAAGACATGTGAAAACATAAAACAATTTTTGGAAAAAGGGTAATTTGATCAAATTATTTATTAGAAAAAATATTTTATGTTTGAAAAATAGTGACTATTCTGAACAAAAAAGTTCTTATAAGTTCATGAAAAAATACACAATTACAGTGGAGGGAGGTGAATTGGTTAGGAAGATTTTACCCAAGATATTCACAGAGCATTTGAGTTTGTAGGACATTGATAGAATCATAGAAAGTTAGAGTTGGAAGGGACCTCAATGGTCATCGTGTCCAACCTCCTGTTCAATGCAGCGCATGATTTGCTAAACCTTCTCGGACAAATGTCTGTCCAGCCTCTGTTTGAAGACTTCCATTGAAGGACAACTCACCACCTCTCGGTGCAGCCTGTTCCACTCCTTGATCACTCTCACTGTCAAAAAGTTTTTTTCTAATATCTAATCTGTATCTTCTCCCTTTCAGTTTCATTCTATTGCTTCTTGTGTTTCTACATGCAAGTGAGAATAAATATGCTTACTGTGACATCCCTTCAGATATTTGTAGACAGCTATTACGTCTCCTCTAAGCCTTATCCCAGATCCTTTAGCCGTTCCTCGTCGGCAGGGTCAGACTGGGACACCGGAACAGCGGAGAATCTTCATTTGGGCCTGCCCCTAGCCCCAACTCCTGCCTCCTTCATTTGTGCCTACCCTACAAACTTTATTCTAGAGGTGGCACCAATAGGCAGGCTGCACAAGTGACGTGAAGTGCAGCGGTAGCACTTTCACATCACCTGCTGGCTCCTATTGAAGAGTGGTGCGTGTGTGCCAGTAGTAGAGCATAGGGAGGTTTCGTCAAACTCAATTTGACAGGTGGACCCGCCCCTATCAAAGTGTTTCAAGAGTGTGTAACCCCTCCCCTCCCTGGCTGCCAGCTGTCAGCAGCTGTTCCCTGTGCTCTCCCCTTTTGATATAGTTTGATATTGTTATCACAGTGTTTAATATTGTTAATTTGATACTGTGATTATTATCACAGTATTTGCCTGCGTTTATATTAAATGTTTATATGAAGCTGATATGGATTTGAATGAGGCTGTGTTTCTGCCGGCAGTACTGCATCCTGTAATGTGTAAGTCTCGCTGTCTATTACTTACTTAACTACAAGCAGATGTGTGGCTGCATGACATACATTCACAAACATCATTTTACACAAGTTTCACATGCCATGTCAATTCCCACCCGTGACCGGCTTACATATAACTCGTTGGCTCATCAATCAACACAGCAAAACTGTCTGCATTTCCGCTTCACATACAACATCTGGATGTTTGGTGTGTGAACCGTGGATATGATGGGTCCCACGGATGTGTGGGGGCCCCACGGATGTTCTTCCCTTCTGGGATCCCAGATAGCTGTGCAAACAAAGAATGGTTTAAAATCTTTTATTGTGAGAAGTAAAGCACAACAGAGCTAATTGCTAGCAGATGACACCCTGAATATCTTTTAACTAGATAGCTGTCCTGGTCAGACATTTAGATCAGCGAAAGCAAGTACATTTTTGATTAAATTGATAACTACGGTTAGAACGAGTTAAATTTGAAAAAGTTGATGCAACAAAGTCTGATAAGATTCTATCGTTTCTTTGTACATCAGAAGTGAAATGTTGTAAAAGCGTCTTGAATGGTAATCCGTGCGCTAAATGGTGCAAAACATATACGCAGTAATGTCCGCATACATGGCTATACATATCTTGGATTTGGGCATCTTGATAACAATACGCGGCACAATTCTTGTTCAGGAATGTCACAAAATCGCGTGGGAAGATTATATTTTCAGGACTAATGCCGTAACTATCAAAAAATATACCCGTCTTATCATCGCAGAGTACGATTAATACCCAGTGGCGTCCAGCTTGATTCGCCGGGTCTGTATTCACGATATATGCCGCTGGTCTCTGAGTCACTCTTTCTTCCGGAAGCAAATCACACGGAAACACACCGGCGAATATGCGGTCTGTATAATTATCGGCCTTCAGTATCGTTGTAAGCTGCAGACTGTCCATCGTTACTTAATTAAAATTGTACAAGATCCCTCTCCTATTATTAATTTCCAGAATGGTGTGGTTGACTGCGAAAACAATCATATTTATCGTGTGGGGTGTCGCTAGCGCAAAGCGGACTTCAGCACGTAGGTTACCTGTTTTAATGAGCGAGAAATGGCCTCCAGGCTCTTGATCAGGCGATAAATCAAAAGCAAATAGAGTGAATCCAGCCATAAATTCTTCACGATCTATCGCCATGGCACAATCTGCCTTTTGCTTGCCAGATATATGGGCAAGCGCCATATACTCTCTGATGGCTAAATCATCATTAAAATTAGGATTATAAGGTCTCGCGGGTATCTGCTGGCCGTCCAGATATAAAGCGGCGTGGTTGATGTGGTAGTGGTTGAATTGCAACAGATTTTTCGTGTATGAACCGTTGAAGGCCTCATTATCTGCAAATCCCAATATAACAGTCTTTGGTATCTGGCCTAGGAAGAGGTTCTCGTGGTTCGTTATCCGTGTCCCTGCGGCGATGCTGTACACTTTCAGACATGTTCGGTCAATAGCGTACTTGGCAGTTGCGGATAGGAGGGCCTGGCTGTGACCGATTCGGACAGCCGGAGACACCTGCACTCTTTTCACATAGAGAGCCGCTTGCGAGATTTGCACCTTCAGCGGCTCGGCTTCTGCGGACATGAGGCAGAAAGCATCCTTATTTCTTGTTAACTTAACCTTAAGGTCAAGACCATTCAATATTAACTTTGGTTGATTAAATATATCCCAAAAATGGGCCCCAAGAGGTCGATGGGCTTTGAGCGAGAAGCTGCATTGGCTCTTTTGATAAACCCCACATTTGCGCCATCCAAGCTCCGGTCATTATGATGGCCCACAGTGTCTTTATAGAACAAACCGGCTGTAAATTGTGATGACAGCGTCTGCGAGCTGTAATTTAAAAGGGTCTCTATGTACGCTCTATAGCTGTAGAGATTGTCCGATTGTGAGATAAGTCGATCTCCCAGAGTAATATCGACCTGGTTAAAAAGGGTGGCTAGAGGATAATTTATGAGAGCCACCCGGGAGCCAATAGCTGTATTATCTTGCTTCACGATGCGACAGCTTATGTACAACAGCGTATTGTTTAGATCATAATAATAATCGCCGCTCCCAGATATGAAAAATTCCAACGGGCCATTGTCTGACAGAGCCGCAACCGGTTGTACTTCTACAAATAGAGATTTCTCTATACTTGTTTGTGTCGGGGGTACGTCAAAAATATCCAGTTCAGATTTTGCGCACTCTACAGAAGCGTCATGCAGGAAAGCCATGATAACTGATTAGAAGATGTCGTCCGCAGAGCGTACTTACTTACGTTTCTGGCGGTGGTGTCTCTTGGTGGTAGTTTTATTCATGAGCATCGGCGGTAAAGGCGGGCAAGCGCGCCTCTTTCTTTTTTGTGCTTTTTTAGCGACATAAATTATCCCAGATCCGTCTTGCTGTGGTTGTGTATTTATCCGTTTCATAAGGGCCGTTGAGGCGGTCGTGACGGCGTCCGTCGCGATGTTCCGGACAGCCGTCTTTATGTGCGGTTTTAGTAATTCTAAGCCTTTTCTGAAAAGCGGCACAGCGCGGCGAAATAATCCTTTAAATATCCTGGCCAGGCCAGAGCCATACATGTACTCGCTCCCGCGGAATCCCTCTAGCCCGTGCCCCGACTGGGCAGTATAGTAGCGGGCATAAACAGCGGGATCTCCATACACCCTTTGAGACACCATTTTTTCGTGTCAATACTGTCGCGGTCTGAAATGTAATCCACTTTCCGTATCTGAATTTAACCGGCGTAGCCTGGTCCGACATGACTGTAATGTTTATGGAGTTAAAGTGTTGTTTGCACAGTGTTATGTAATCTGGACGCGTGTAGTGCACCGTGACAATATCATTATCATCGCCGCTAACTTCTACGGTCCGTAACAGTTGAACATAACTGTCGCCTACAAGCTGATGCTGAATTATATCAGTGTATACAAAAAGCAAATAAAAACCAGCCTTTGAATCGGGGTAAAAGCGTCGATTCCAGGGCATTAAAGCAACGGGGGAGTCATCAACAGTCTGTAGGCCGAAAATAAATTTTAGCTTAGTACCCAGAGCAAACTGTATAGGAGCTGGATCGGGCAGGATCACCTCCCGGCGTAGCTCATCATACCGTATTCTGTGGGCAGGCGTGGATAAATTCAGCTCCTCTATTCGGGCATTGACCGCGCCAACCAGCTTATGAATGTTCGATTAAAATCCTGATTTTATGTGATAATGTTCTAACGGTATGCCGTGTATGGCAGCATAGAAGTTCCCTTCAAAAGCCTCAAACGTGTTCCACGTATGGGGGTACTGTATTTCCGTTAACGCCACTTCATAAGCGTCTGAAAGATGAACGGCCCTCGCTAACTTGGTATTGTAATTCGATATGGTGTTATCGGGGTAGATTTTAATTGAGTAATTACTGGGCAGTGTCACGAAAAACAACCCCGCTTCCATGGCTATATATCTGTCAACTCCGAAGCCGGGATCCAACTATTGAATTTTTCGGGGTACACCAGCCATTTGACGAAGCAGTGACTCACACCACCGACGCGTTTTTTTCTCAAAATCTTTTCTACTCTGTAGACACGATTCTCATCCATAGGTATTTTTTGCAGCTCTTCCTTATAAAATGACCCCTCTACAGCGTCACCGGCTAAATCACTAATTTTATAAAGAGGTTTTTGAAATTTATTAGAGACACCGGTAATTAAAAAAATCTCTTTGCTGTACGTTTTTTCATACCCCTTACAGAACGTTCCCTTATAGCGCGATAATCTCACATGATCTCCAACCTTTAAAGACGCTTTAATCGGTTTATTAGTAATAGTAGAACTGTAAATATTGCGCCAGATTTGCATAGCGTTTTTCTCTGTCACTTCAGCGGGGCTACAGCGTATGGTAGAATGATAAGTATGATTGTAGCTATGCACCAAATCCGGTAAAATATCAATATACCTAAAGGTATTATGCTTCGTGAGATAGCGCCACATACGAGTTTTTAATGTGTGATTAAAGCGCTCTACGATAGCTGCTTTTACGACATTGTTGGTAAAAAAGTGGTGAATATTATGCATATTACATAGCTGCTTGAGTGGCGAATTTATAAATTCTTTGCCGCGATCCGTCTGCAATTTCTTCAGTATGCGCTTATCATTTTGAAATATTAATTCTAACGATCTGGCCACACTAGCTCCGGTCTTGTTTGACAAGACCACGCACCACGCGTATCGCGATAGAGTATCAATCACCATCAGGATGTATTTGACATTATCATTTTCCCTTGAATAGTCAATAGTGTTGAGCATTCCGATACCGCAAGTATCGGGTATCGGCCGATACTTGCGGGTATCGGAATTCCGATACCGAGATCCGATACTAATGTACACATTAATGTGTAAAAGAAAGAATTAAAATAAAAAATATTGCTATACTCACCTCTCCGACGCAGCCTGGACCTCACCGAGGGAACCGGCAGCGTTCTTTGCTTAAAATGCGCGCGTTTACTTCCTTCCGTGACGTCACGGCTTGTGATTGGTCGCGTGCCACCCATGTGGCCGCGACGCGACCAATCACAGCAAGCCGTGACGTAATTTTCAGGTCCTGAATGCCTAATTCTAGGCATTCAGGATTTTAAAATTACGTTCCGGCTTGTGATTGGTCGCGTCGCGGTCACATGGGCGACGCGACCAATCACAAGCCGTGACGTCACGGGAGGCAGGAAACGCGCGCATTTTAAAATTACGTCACGGCTTGTGATTAGTTGCGTGCCGCCCATGTGACCGCGACGCGACCAATCACAGCAAGCCGTGACGTAAATTTCTGGTCCTGAATGCAGAATTAGGCATTCAGGACCTGAAATTACGTCACGGCTTGCTGTGATTGGTCGCGTCGCGGTCACATGGGCGGCACGCAACCAATCACAAGCCGTGACGTCACGGAAGGAAGTAAACACGCGCATTTTAAGCAAAGAACGCTGCCGGTTCCCTCGGTGAGGTCCAGGCTGCGTCGGAGAGGTGAGTATAGCAATATTTTTTATTTTAATTCTTTCTTTTACACATTAATATGGATCCCAGGGCCTGAAGGAGAGTTTCCTCTCCTTCAGACCCTGGGAACCATCAGGGATACCGTCCGATACTTGAGTCCCATTGACTTGTATTGGTATCGGGTATAGGTATCGGATTAGATCCAATACTTTGCCGGTATCGGCCGATACTTTCCGATACCGATATTTTCAAGTATCGGACGGTATCGCTCAACACTAATAGTCAATTAAACTTACGAGATCCGCTTGCCACTGCGCGTCAATGTTCGAGAAGTAAATTTTATTTGTCAAGAACCGTTTTCTAACAGGCCGGTGTAGCGTGTATGCATCTTGGTTATTCAGCCACTCAGCCACGTCAGATTTCTTTATTCCGCGGTCTCTCGTCGCTCTAAATAATTTGTCGATTCCGCCGAATGATCCGGGCTCCATAGCTGTAAAATATTGTTTTTCTAATATTTCATAGGAATTAGAACCCATGATTGAATAAAATGGCTGTGTCTCGATGAACAACAGCCTGCTTCTTTCAGAAATTCAACTGTATAAAATGTCATATTAATTGCTGTATTTATTCCAAACATTCCAGTCCTAGATAATATATTTCATAGGAATTAGAAGCCATGGTTGGATAAAATGATTGTGTCTCTATGAACAATATCCGCCTGCTTCTTACAGAAATTCAATTGTATAAAATTTCAGGTTTTAATCCGGCAATATCATGCATGGTTAATACATGCTGTATTTATTCCAAATATTCCAGCCCTAGATAATATATTTCAGGGCTAGATGAGTTATTTAGTTTAACACAACAGCTGCAACTCATTAGTGTAATCCGATACTGCCTGGCTGAAATCACTAAAGAGGCAAACAGTGCCGTGGTGGGAGTCGCTTTCTCTTTAAATACAGGCCAGTCTCCTACACGTTTGACACACACAGAATCTTAAAGGCATTTTCTGCGAGTCTGAATAGCTGTTCTTTGAAAAAGTAAGTGCTAACTGATTTATTTGCTCCCTGATATTGTCATTGCCTGTACAGTATATATTTGTTATATAGTTAATAAACTGAATTTTTGCTAATTCATATATAGTATATATTTGTTATATAGTTAATAAACTGAATCTCTGCTAATTCATGTACAGTGTATATTTGTTATATAGTTAATAAACTGAATCTCTGCTAATTCATGTACAGTATATATTTGTTATATAGTTAATAAACTGAATCTTTGCTAATTCATATATAGTATATATCTGTTATATAGTTAATAAACTGAATCTCTGCTAATTCATGTACAGTATATATTTGTTATATAGTTAATAAACTGAATCTTTGCTAATTCATATATAGTATATATCTGTTATATAGTTAATAAACTGAATCTCTGCTAATTCATGTACAGTATATATTTGTTATATAGTTAATAAACTGAATCTTTGCTAATTCATACATAGTATATATTTGTTATATAGTTAATAAACTGAATCTCTGCTAATTCATGTACAGTATATATTTGTTATATAGTTAAAATCTGTATTTATCGTTTGTATAGATATAGATGAAACTTTACCCCCTTTTTTTTTGTAAGATGGAATTCCAAAATCCCCGCGATCAATACAGCCCTTTTCTTACAAGCACACAACTAGGTATACGGAATATAATGTACAGAGTATTGATTCATTCTGATTAAGTCATTATATTATAAGTAATTTATATTAATTATATATTCATGCATTCTTTCTTATTTAAGAGGAGTGTATGTGTCCCGATTATCGCAATAATTTCGTCACGCAGAATTATGAACCCTTTGAGCACGTAGCTGAGGAACCATGATACCTCTTCACCTTATCACAGGTAATTAGATTCTCCTTTTTGCATTTAGATAGGGAAAAATGTTGTTGTAACACGGTACTAAGACATTTATCATTCCTGTATCGCATGTAAGAAACCTATATATATAATATATATATATATATATATATATATATATATATATATATATATATATATATATATATATATATATATATATATATATATTATCTATGTTAATTTCACACCACAGACAAACACATTTTATATACCGTAACAAATACATTTGTGAGTGCGGCATAAATATGTTTATACTAAGCAAACATAGGTAATAAGTAAGTACGTCAGTTAGGTTGTATTAACATCTATTAACTACTGTATTACACAAATCATGGCATAATAAATACATGGTTAAATTATTGAAACAAATAATGTTGCGATCCATCAATACTATTATTAAAACCGATACAACATAAACAGTGTTATACCGTAAACTATATTATACTGTATCAGCTGATTTAATCCATTGTATGTAAACACGAACGAAGTGCAATTTCTCATACAGATACTGACACGCAGCCATCGCTCTGTATGCCGGAAAACTGGTGCGTTCCCGAACCATGTGAAAATCTGGATTCAGACGTCGAGATCATAGATGTCAAGAACACTGTAATTTCACCGCTACCCGATGCTCCTAAAAGACGTGGAAATTCGTTAAGCAGGTGTCTCAAGAATAGAAAAGGTAATGGTTCACTTGAAATACATACGATTCTCACTTTTGTGTAGAAAATCAGTTCTGTGTTAATAGTTATATTTTATTTACATCTGCTAAACTAGTTGCCAGAAAAATTCAATTTGAAAAAGAGAATATCTCCATCTCAACGAGACAGTTTTGTGTAGAAAATCAATTCTGTGTTAACTAATAGTCATATTTTATTTACATCTGCTAAACTAGTTGCCAGAAAAATTCAATTTGAAAAAGAGAATATCTCCATCTCAACGAGACAGTTTTGTGTAGAAAATCAATTCTGTGTTAACTAATAGTCATATTTTATTTACATCTGCTAAACTAGTTGCCAGAAAAATTCAATTTGAAAAACAGAATATCCCCGTCTCAACGAGTTCGAACAGTGCGCTGTCCATTAAACCAGGAGCTGCGGAGGTGCAATTCCCGCTTCATACTTGTAAGTGTATATCTGGTCTGCTCTATACCGGTTTTATGCAAATATTGTTACAATGATTTCATGGATAACTGTCACAGTTAACTTTTCAAATATTACGCAGGATCACGGATAACACCCGGCGTGCAGCTTTTCCAATTTTACATCGGTTTCGCGGGTAACAGACTCTTTTGTCTTTTCTTTTAGATACGCCGGATCTTCAACCATGAGTTTTGCAGCGGCGTAATTACGGATCTGCACAGAATCAACCACAAAGAGCTAATGCGGCTGTGAGAACAACACCTCTCTCGCCCATCTGTATTGTGGATCGAGAGGAAAGCTACGCGGCACCCAAACACACCGGGGATCCAAGCCCCAAGATTCCACATCAAAAATATAAGAATGTTTCAAGAGAGAGATCTGCGTCGCAGAACGTTAGCCCCTGCATAACTCAGGAAGTCAATAGCATAGTCAGCAGTCCACAAGCTAGTCCTGAAAACAGAGAAATTACGCAGCTCGTCGCTGGTAAGAAGAGTAATAACCGTGGTAATATACGTGTGTGTCAAACTGTACAACCTGCAGATACTGCTCTTGCAGGATCTTCTAGCGATTTTGCCAATGTATTACCTCTAAAGAAACGTTCAGTATCACGCCGCCGTATAAGTAAAAAACAGAAAGTTGCTGAACAATCATCTTACACAGGGAGGCCTGTGTGGGATGATGAACATGTCAAAATGTTTATTGGCATGTCTGCTCAGTACGTCCATACCAAACTCGCACAGCTCAAACTAAAATCTTTCTGTGATACGTATGAAAGACTGATAAATGCATGTCCAACACCTGACATTATCGCCGAGCTATATGATTTTAAACTAAATCATGCCTGTGTACATACACCACCTGTGAATCTAAATAAATCTAAATCCGCCTGACTAAGCTTGGTTGGGCATGGTTTGAAAAAATCCAAAAGATCGCAAGCAGCTAGAAGTGGGCGAAAGACAGTTTACAGCGCTATAACTACACAATATCACCAGAGGCTGTTACATGATTCAACTACAGTTTTACACACCCAAGACAACCCTGGAAGTGTCAACACCAGTGCTGATCCAAATGCTCAGAGCAGTGGGCATCTTGAAACACATACTGAAAATGCGCATGATGCAGCCTCTGTAGGTAATGGTGTTTATGATAATGAAATGGCCGTAGATCGTTCAGACGTTTTACAGCATTTTTATCATCATCAAAGGGCTCTCCGCAATTTCAACGGCCATATACATACGGATCATTTTAGATTTGGAGCGTGTACAATCATTTGTAGAGGCCGAGAATATTGTTCATGACGGCGTTCAGTCATTACTGGATAAAATCATCAGGGACATTGAACCTGGTGACTTTGTACAGTTAAGGCTTGAATGTGGTGATACTTTAGACCCTATTTTCACTACAAAACAAACCCGGGAAGATTTTAATTCCGAATCTTTTTTAAATGCCATTGCCCGCACACTTCAAAGTAACGTTGAATGTCTAGCATCCAATTCGTTAAAGCTAGTCGTCACCATCATTAAAAATAGCGGTGTTGTAAAAAAGGCGCATGAAATCTATAGCGACCAGTCGGATCATTAAACAAAAGAGGCGGTGGTTGTATGATTTTAACACAACAAAAACACAAACATTTTTATAGCGTGTTTTACAACAGCGTATGCGCGGCTAGAGCTCTATTCGCTGCTTGACCGTCTGCAGGAGAGTTGCCTTTATCACGACACAGATTCTGTTATTTTTGTACAGAGAGATGGTGAGTGGCAGCCGCCTTTAGCCGATTACCTGGGGGAGCTGACCAGTGAAATACCCGATGGTACACACATCACAGAATTTGTATCCGCGGGCCCCAAAACTTACGGATACAAACTCAACACCGGTAAAACTGTCTTAAAAGTTAAGGGGATAACACTAAATGTTGGTAACTCTCAATCTATTAATTTCAACAGTCTAAAAGATCTAGTTCTGGACTACCCGAGCAATTCTGACACAGATACACAGAAACGTATTGTTGTACAACAGCCGTCCATTGTAAGAAATAAAAAGTACTGGGAGATTGAAACGAGGCCATTACGCAAAACACAAAAGTGTGTTTATACAAAGCGGCGACTGATGGATACACGCTTGCAACACCCATTCTCATGCATTCTAGCAGGGCCGTCTAATTCTGGAAAGAGCTATTTTGTAAAACAACTGCTGTATAATATTGAAACTAATTTTTCTCAGAAACCTGATAATATTGTTTGGTTTTATTCGTGTTGGCAGAAACTATATAATGAAATCTCTCTCTCTTTTCCCCACGCCAGATTTGTGGAGGGTCTGCCGAATACATTCGTAGATGACGAATTATTCCCACCGGAGAAGGTGAATTTGGCTATTGTTGATGATCTCATGGAGAGTGCTAGTGAAAATTGTGAGATAGAAAAAGCCTTTACCAAGTATGTGCACCACAGAAATCTCAGCATTTTCTACCTGGTCCAAAACATATTTTGTCAGGGTAAGAAAAGCCGTACGATAAATTTAAACACAAAATACATGGTGCTTTTTAATAACCCCCGAGATAAATTACAAATTTTAACTCTAGCTCGTCAGATGTATCCCGGAAAAACACGTTTTTTCCTAGATGCTTTTGAGGATGCCACGCGGGAGTCTTATGGGTATTTGCTTGTAGATTTGAGAGCTAATACCCCTGAGGATCTTCGATTAAGGACCGGATTGTTTCCACCAGCGTTGCCAGCTGTCAATGTTCAAAAGAAAAACACGTCTAAAAAGTGAATTTTAGCCTGGCATCAGACATTCTACGCTGTGTGCGTTGTGATGTAAAGATGTCTGAGAGACTTCGGCGTAACTGGGCTCTCTTAAAAACTCTGGTGAAAGCAACCCCAGCTGTCCGAAAGTCTATTTTGCGCAATGCAAGCAATGATTTAATTACAGCCATAGGCGAGATTGCTTTAAAAATCTTAAAAGGCAGGATTCCGATGAAATAGCGTCAAAAAGGCATATTAAAGAAGTGGCGTAAAGCTATAAGAACCCTGAGTGACAGATCTCAACCCATAAAGAAAAAGAAGCGGCTACTAAAGCAGGCCGGCGGGTTTATCGGCCCTCTTTTAGCTTTTGCAATCCCTATAATAACAAGCCTGCTCGCAGGAAGATAATGGAGCATACAGAGAAAATGTATCTATTCCCCAAACAGGAGCTAGACAAACTAAGACCCGGTGCTACAGTTAACATACGCGACAGTGTTATTCACCGCCTTGATGGTGAAATTAGCGACATTTTACAACGTCGTGACATTCCCGATGATGTGAAAATTAAAATGTATAGCACCGTGCTACAGCGCTACTTGGTGCATACGCGCACAGCTCAAAAGAAGTGACGGCTTTAAATCTCGTTAGCACTCCTGATCCTGGTCAGCAACAATTGTCAAATACCGACTCTGATAAAAATCAAGAGATCGCTGAAATTGTCAGCCATATAAACCAAAGATATAAAAAGAATGCTGAATTTTTACTAAACAGGTTACTGCAGAATATAAATGTTACAGCATGGAATAATAAAGCTGAATTTATTTTCAAAGGATCCGTAATACCAGGGTCTAACTTACTGGATTTGGTACGTAGTACAACGCAGAGCCATGCTCTGACCGGCCGTAATTTGCCTCCGGGTTGGGATTCATTTATGCAGGCTATGGCCGAGCTAAATATATCGTCTACAGTTGTGGGTAATCCCACTACTAGGAAGCTTTTAGATTAATTAAAAATTTCCAGCAGCGAGACACACGCTGTATCTACGCCGCTGAAGTCAGCTCCAACGCCACGTACAATTCAATCTTTACATTCCCCGTCATTAGGCACCACACGAGGAACTCTGCTACCTAAAAAAAGGTCTCTACCGATGCTACAAACCATGTGGCTCACAATGTAAAGAATGTATTGGATAAATACTGTACATGGCTTGTAACACTATATTATTTATTTTGTAAGAAGTGTAATGATGTATATTCATTGTACTTGTGATACTATTTATTTTGTACGAAGTGTGTTGCTGTATGATCCCTGTACTATTTAATGTGTTTGCTTTTATACTCTGTAAGAATTTTATAGTATTGAAATGTCTTTGAGATGTATTTATTTTACAATAAAATCTTTGAAATTTTTACAATACCGTGTCTTTGCTTTTTATAAACGTATAAAACACCGCACTTCATACTTGCGGGTGTTGTAATATGGCCACATACATAATGTGCCCATTATAAAACACATATAAATGAGAATACCACTATCAAACATTACTGCAGAAAGACACGCTCATTCTCCCTATCAACGGATTATCAAATAAGAGTAAACTTAATACAGCATATAAATCTAATATAAAAACAATTACTGGGATAATAATCACTGTATTAACAATATTAAACTATATCAAAAGGGGAGAGCACAGGGAACAGCTTCTGACAGCTGGCAGCCAGGGAGGGGAGGGGTTACACACTCTTGATACACTTTGATAGGGGCGGGTCCACCTGTCAAATTGAGTTTGACGAAACCTCCCTATGCTCTACTACTTGTGCCAGCCTTCAATTCAGCCAGCACAGTCACAGGCACAGCTGATTCTATGAGTCTGAGTCAGAGAGAAGATACGCGCAGGCAACAGCTGACCTGCAAACCACAGTCACCTGTTTCCTGTGCTGAGTTCCCAGCTCCTCTTCTCCAACACCCTGGACAGCGGTGGTCTAAAACTGATTGGTCAAAATGCAGCCAATCAGCATTAGTTGTCTTTGTCTGACCACAGCACAGCTCAGGCAAGGAACTGTGCTGTGATAGGTCAGCTGTCCTGCCCAAGCAGCTGTTAGAATATGTTTTGTTATTGATCATCCGCCATCTTGTTGTGGTTTTCTGGCTGCTGGTCTTTTTCCCTTGGGTTGTCTTAGGTCAGGTGATTGTATCATCCTTTATTACCCAGCACCTGCCTACCAGTCCTTGCTGGACAACAGTGTTAATCCGCTAGAGTTCTGGCTAGGTGCTTTGATAGCTTTCTGTGTTTGATATTGTGCAGTTTTGGGATCTCTGGTTCTGCTATCCTTAGTTTCTGTTTTCAGTTGGTCTCTGTGTTTTCTATTAGGATGTGACCTGTTTTTATACCTAGTCCTTAGGAATGGGTCGCCCACTCCATCGTAGGGTATCAGCCTAGTCTCAGTGCAGGGTCAGTTTTCTCCCCTGCAATTCTAGTTCTGTGTTGCAGTTCCATAACAGCAGCACAGCAGTACTGTATAGAGCAGAGGGACAATGTTGATGGCTGCAGTTTGAGTGGCTGTAAGTAAATAAAATATATGATGGCTGCAGCCTGACTTGTTCTCCAGCCACTGAGGCAGTTAGGGACGTGGGCCACCATGCAACCTAAAGGTAACACAGGGGAAGGGGCCTACAGCAAATTTCCTGTAGGCCCCCTACTCCAATGTTTCACCTGTACTTTCCTCTGGGGCCCCTTCCCCATTGTGCCAATCACCTCTATTTTACTGTGGGTCCCCTTATCCACTCTGAGTAGGCACACAGGAAATTAGATGACACCATGGGGGAGGGAGCCCACAGGAAATTAGAGGTTAAATAGTGGGGGAGGGGGCCGACAGGAAATTAGATGTAAAAGTGGAGGGAGGGGGCCCATAGGAAATTAGGTGACACAGTGGAGGGGGCCCTCAGGTATTTAACACCTTCACAACCTCCGGCTTACATGTATGGTGCATGTTAACTGCCACGGTCCATCTCTGACAGCAGGATATAACACAAGCTGGCATGTGTGCACTTCATTCTCTTGCCCATCAGCGCCCCACAATCATGTCACAGGCGCGCCAATGGTCATGTTGTCATGACAGACGGGGTTCTACTGATGACCCCTGTGCCTGTCATTATGGAGCTCTATGGAAACCCTTTTTGCAGCCAGGCTTCAAAGGAGACCATAATTTCTGCTATATGCAGTGATTTCTCTCGTGTGATGTATTGTATAGAGGATGTGTCCCATGTGGTGTAGTATATAGGGGATCTGTCAGCTCTTCTGTGTGGTGCAGTATTTAGAGGATCTGTCAGCTCTGTTGTGTGGTGTAATATTTAGAGGATCTGTCAGCTCTGTTCTGTGGTGTAATATATAGAGGATCTGTAAGCTCTCATGTGTGGAGCAGTATATAGAGGAACGGTCAATTCTCCTGTTTAAGTGTAGTACCGTATATAGAGGATCTGTCAGCTCTCCTGTGTGGTGTAGTATATAGAGGATCTGTCAGCTCTCATGTGTGGTGTAGTATATAGAGGAACTGTCCTGTGTAGTGTAGCGAAGTGTAGTATATAGAGGATTTCTAAGCTCTCCTGTGTGGTGTAGTATATAGATGATCTGTCAGCTCTCATGTGTGGTGGAGTATATTAAGGAACTGTCCTTTATAGTGTAGCAAAGTGTAGTATATAGAGGATCTCTAAGCTCTCGTGTTGGTATAGCATATAGAGAATTTGTCAGCTCTCCTATGTGGCATAGTATATAGTGGATCTGTCAGTTCTCCTGTGTGGTGTAGTATATAGAGGATCTGTCAGCTCTCCTGTGTGGTGTAGTATATAGAGGATCTGTCAGTTCTCCTGTGCTGTGTGTTGTGAATTTGGATTTTGGGCTCCCCCGGTGGCCACTGGTGGAATTGAACTGGTGTGCATCATCCCCTCTGTTCACCTGTTTCCATCAGGATGTGGGAGTCGCTATTTAGCCTTGCTCCTCTGTCACTTCCATGCCGGTCAACATTGTAATCAGAAGCCTTTCTGTGCATGTTCCTGCTGCTAGACAACTCCAGCTAAGTTGGACTTTAGTCCTCTTTTTTTTTTGCATTTTGTTCCAGTTCACAGCTGTAGTTTCGTTTCTGTGTCTGGAAAGCTCTTGTGATCTGAAATTGCCACTCTGATGTTATGAGTTAATACTAGAGTCTTAAAGTAATTTCAGGATGGTGTTTTGATAGGGTTTTCAGCTGACCATGAAAGTGCCCTTTCTGTCTTCCTGCTATCTAGTAAGCGGACCTCAATTTTGCTAAACCTATTTTCATACTACGTTTGTCTTTTTCATCTAAAATCACCGCCAATATATGTGGGGGCCTCTGTCTGCCTTTCGGGGAAATTTCTCTAGAGGTGAGCCAGGACTATATTTTCCTCTGCCAGGATTAGTTAGTCCTCCGGCCGGCGCTGGGCGTCTAGGGATAAAACGTAGGCAACGCTACCCGGCTACTGTTAATTGTGCGGCAGGTTTAGTTCATGGTCAGTTTAGTTTCCATCCTTCCAAGAGCTAGTTCTTATGTTTGCTGGGCTATGTTCTCTTGCCATTGAGAACCATAACAGCTGTGTAGTATATAGAGGATCTGTCAGTTCTTCTGTGTGGTGTGTTATACATTGGATCTGGCAGTTCTTCTTTGTGGTGTAGCGTATAGAGGATCTGTCTGCTCTCCTGTGTGGTGTAGTATATATAGGATCTGTCAGCTCTCCTGGGTGGCATAGCATATTGAGGATCTGTCAGCCCTCCTGGGTGGCATAGCATATTGAGGATCTGTCAGCTCTCCTGTGTGTAGTTTATAGAAGATCTGTTGTTTGTCTTATGTAGTGTAGAATATAAAGGATTTGTCATTGTCAGTTCACCTGTGTGGTATAGTATATAGAAGATCTGTGAGTTCTCGTGTTGTGTTTTTTTTTTTTAAATCATGTATTTTTTATTAAAGCATATGGTACGCCATTAACACAGTCCGATACAATTTCCAGACAAATACCATACATTAGATACATGACCTGATAATATATTTTCATTTTACTAAACAACACCCTTAGGGTACCGTCACACAGTGCAATTTTGATCGCTACAACGGCACGATTCGTGACGTTCCAGCGATGCATTTACGATATCGCTGTGTCTGACACGCTACTGCGATCCGGATCCCCGCTGAGAATCGTACGTCGTAGCAGATCGTTTGAAACTTTCTTTCGTCGTCTAGTGTCCCGCTGTGGCGGCATGATTGCATTGTGTGACACAGGTTGTATACGATGTGCGCACAGTAACCAACGGCTTCTACATCGCAAATACGTCATGAAATTATCGCTCCAGCGCCGTGTATTGCAACGTGTGACCGCAGTATACGACGCTGGAGCGATACTTATACGACGCTGCAACGTCACGAATCGTGCCGTCGTAGCGATGAAAATGGCACTGTGTGACGGTACCCTTACCACCTAACCAACCCCCTCTCCCTCCCCCCAATGTATTGCCCATTATCCAATACAACCATCTGACAGCATCACCTCTTGAGAAAAGATAACAAGCTTTACAAAAACACAATGTGCAAAGAAAAAAAAAAAAGGAGGCTAAAAGAAGCCACAGCCAGCTCACTGATCTATGCAGGTGCACGGAACTTCATCTCGGACTGGGTTGAGTGTACGTAACGATACAAGGAAAGCGTTCCAGCTCCATAAAATATAGATACTTTATTTCTTCATTAAAAGTTGATACAGCATACTAGGTCCTTGCCTTGGTGCAAATGTGCCAGTACAAAGTGCATGTGACGCGTTTCGATCGTACCCGATCTTAGTCAATGCATAGTTTCCAAAGTTCGCGCTAATTGTTATCAAGTGTTCATGGACCAATCCAGTGGTCAGAACTGGTCACGTGATTGTTGCCACAGGTCCTGAACGTATAAACTTCACTGCAGCTGCGAGAATTTCGTATAAGTGCGGTGAAGTGATAACAATTGACAATACAATGCTCATAATAAAAACACACAGTGATAATTACAATAATAAATACCTAAACATTACAAAAATTGATAACACTTAGCAATAATGATACATGATCTAGTTTTTTCGATTAAGACCAGATGGATATCTTTACGTACACTCATCCCAGTCCGAGATGAAGTTCCGTGCACCTGCATAGATCGGTGAGCTGGCTGTGGCTTCTTTTAGCCTCCTTTTTTTTTTTTTCTTTGCACATTGCACTTTCTGGACTTTGCCGAAGTCTCCTGATTTAATCCTGCCATATAATTGTATTGCAAATGTTGACAGTACAAAGTTTATAAGGTCATCATGAATATTAACGATAGATCAGCGAAGGCTGCACAAGTTTTTGGTGACCTTAGCAGCACTCCAGCTGAGAATTCTGACCTCTCTACGCATACAGTTAGGTCCATATATATTTGGACAGAGACAACATTTTTCTAATTTTGGTTATAGAGATTACCAAAATGAATTTTAAACAAAACAATTCAGATGCAGCTGAAGTTCAGACTTTCAGCTTTCATTTGAGAGTATCCACATTAAAATTGGATGAAGGGTTTAGGAGTTTCAGTTCCTTAACATGTGCCACCCTGTTTTTAACCCCTTCCCGACCCATGACGCCACATAGGCGTCATGAAAACCCGTGCCAATCCGACCCATGACGCCTATGTGGAGTCATGGAATGATCGCGTCCCTGCAGATCGGGTGAAGGGGTTAACTCCTATTTTACCCGATCTGCAGGGAGAGGGGGAGTGGTACTTCAGCCCAGGGGGGGTGGCTTCACCCCCCCGTGGCTACGATCGCTCTGATTGGCTGTTGAAAGTGAAACTGCCAATCAGAGCGATTTGTAATATTTCACCTAAAAAACTGGTGAAATATTACAATCCAGCCATGGCCGATGCTGCAATATCATCGGCCATGGCTGGAAAACCTGAAGTCACCCCCCCCCACACCCACCGATCGCCCCCCCAGCCCTCCGTTAGTCCTCCGGTCCCCTCCGTCCGCCTGCCGGCTCCCCCGTCCTGCTGTCCGCTCCCCCGTCCTCCTGCCCGCTCCCCCCCTGCTCCTATGTCACCCCCCCGTGCTCCGACGCCCCCCCCGTGCCCCGATCTCCCCCCCCTTATACTTACCGAGGCTCCCGGTCCCCGTCCGCCTCCATCATGGGCGCCGCCATCTTCCAAAATGGCGGGCGCATGCTCAGTGCGCCCGCCGGCCGGCAGATTCATTAGAGGTACATTTTGATCGCTGTGGTAGGTTCTATCACAGCGATCAAAATAAAAAAATAATAAATAAACCCCCCCCCCTTTATCACCCCCATAGGTAGGGACAATAATAAAATAAAGAAAATATTTTTTTTTCTTTTTCCACTAGGGTTAGGGTTAGAACTAGGGGTAGGGTTAGGGGTAGGGTTAGGGTTACGGGTAGGGTTAGGGTTAGGGGTAGGGTTATGGCATGTGCACACAGAGCGGATCGGCCGCGGATCCGCAGCGGATCGGCCGCGGATCCGCAGCGGATCGGCAGCGGATCGGCAGCGGATCCGCAGCGGATCCGCAGCGGATTGGCAGCGGATCCGCAGCGGATTGGCAGCGGATCGGCAGCGGATCGGCAGCGGATCCGCAGCGGATCGGCAGCGGATCGGCCGCGGATCCGCAGCGGATCGGCAGCGGATCGGCAGCGGATCGGCAGCGGATCCGCAGCGGATCCGCAGCGGATCCGCAGCGGATCCGCAGCGGATCGGCAGCGGATCCGCAGCGGATTGTCAGCGGATCTGCAGCGGATCCGCAGCGGATCCGCAGCGGATTGGCCGCGGATCCGCAGCGGATTGGCAGCGGATTGGCCGCGGATCCGCAGCGGATTGGCCGCTGCAAATTCGAAGCAGTTTTCCATCAGGTTTACAGTACCATGTACACCTAAGGAAAACCAAATCCGCTGTGCCCATGGTGCGGAAAATTCCGTGCAGAAACGCTGCGTTGTATTTTCCGCAGCATGTCAATTCTTTGTGCGGATTCCGCAGCGTTTTACACCTGTTCCTCAATAGGAATCCGCAGGTGAAATCTGCACAAAAAAACACTGGAAATCTGCTGTAAATCCGCAGGTAAAACGCAGTGCCTTTTACCTGCAGATTTTTCAAAAATCATGCGGAAAAATCTCACACGAATCCGCAACGTGGGCACATAGCCTTAGGGTTAGGGTTGGAATTAGAGTTAGGGTTGGAATTAGGGCTAGGGTTTGAAATAGGGTTAAGATTAGGCTTGTGGTTAGGGTTACGGATAGGGTTAGGGGTGTGTTGGGGTTACAGTTGTGGTTAGGGTTGGGATTAGGGTTACGGTTGGGATTAGGGTTAGGATTAGGGTTGGAATTAGGGTTACGGGTGTGTTGCGGTTAGGGTTGTGGTTAGGGGTGTGTTGGGGTTAAGGTTGTGATTAGGGTTATGGCTACAGTTGGGATTAGGATTAGGGGTGTGTTGGGGTTAGTGTTGAAGTTAGAATTGAGGGGTTTCCACTGTTTAGGCACATCAGGGGTCTCCAAACGCAACATGGCGCCACCATTGATTCCAGCCAATCTTGCGTTCAAAAAGTCAAATGGTGCTCCCGCCCTTCCAAGCCCCGACGTGCGCCCAAACAGTGGTTTACCCCCACATTTGGGGTACCAGCGTACTCAGGACAAACTGGGCAACAACTGTTGGGGTCTAATTTCTCCTGTTACCCTTGCAAAAATAAAAAATTACTTGCTAAAACATAATTTTTGAGGAAAGAACAATTATTTTTTATTTTCACGGCTCTGCGTTATAAACTTCTGTGAAGCACTTGGGGGTTGAAAGTGCTCACCACACATCTAGATAAGTTCCTTCGGGGGTCTAGTTTCCAAAATGGGGTCACTTGTGGGGTGTTTCTACTGTTTAGGTACATCAGGGGCTCTGCAAATGCAATGTGACGCCCGCAGACCATTCCATCAAAGTCTGCATTTCAAATGTCACTACTTCCCTTCCGAGCCCTGACGTGTGCCCAAACAGTGGTTTACCCCCACATATGGGGTATCAGCGTACTCACAACAAACTGGGCAACAAATATTGGGGTCCAAATTCTTCTGTTACCCTTGTGAAAATAAAAAATTGCTTGCTAAAACATCTTTTTTGAGGAAAGAAAAATGATTTTTTATTTTCACGGCTCTGCGTTGTAAACTTCTGTGAAGCACTTGGGGGTTGAACGTGCTCACCACACATCTAGATAAGTTCCTTGGGGGGTCTAGTTTCCAAAATGGGGTCACTTGTGGGGGGTTTCTACTGTTTAGGCATATCAGGGGCTCTGCAAACGCAACCTGACGCCCGCAGAGCATTCCATCAATGTCTGCATTTCAAAACGTCACTACTTCCCTTCCGAACCCCGACGTGTGCCAAAACAGTGGTTTACCCCCACATATGGGGTATCAGCGTACTCAGGAGAAACTGGACAACAACTTTTGGGGTCCAATTTCTCCTGTTACTCTTGCAAAAATAAAAAAATTCTGGGCTAAAAAAATATTTTTGAGGAAAGGAAACACATTTTTTATTTTCACGGCTCTGCGTTATAAACTTCTGTGAAGCACTTGGGGGTTCAAAGTGCTCACTACACATCTAGATAAGTTCCCTTGGGGGTCTAGTTTCCAAAATGGAGTCAATTGTGGGGAGTTCCTACTGTTTAGGCACATCAGGGGCTCTGCAAACGCAACCTGACGCCCGCAGAGCATTCCATCAAAGTCTGCATTTCAAAACGTCACTACTTCCCTTCCGAACCCTGACGTGTGCCAAAACAGTGGTTTACCCCCACATATGGGGTATCAGCGTACTCAGGAGAAACTGGACAACAACTTTTGGGGTCCAATTTCTCCTGTTACCCTTGGGAAAATAAAAAATTGTGGGCTAAAAAATCATTTTTGAGAAAAGAAAAATTATTTTTTATTTTCATGGCTCTGCGTTATAAACTTCTGTGAAGCACTTGGGGGTTCAAAGTGCTCACCACACATCTAGATTAGTTCCTTGGGAGGTCTAGTTTCCAAAATGGGGTCACTTGTGCGGGAGCTCCAATGTTTAGGCACACAGGGGCTCTCCAAACGCGACATGGTGTCCGCTAATGATTGGAGCTAATTTTCCATTCAAAAAGCCAAATGGCGTGCCTTCCCTTCCGAGCCCTGCCGTGCGCCCAAACAGTGGTTTACCCCCACATATGGGGTATCATCGTACTCAGAACAAACTGGACAAAAACATTTGGGGTCCAATTTCTCCTATTACCCTTGGGAAAATAAAAAATTCTGGGCTAAAAATCATTTTTGAGGAAAGAAAAATTATTTTTTTATTTTCACGGCTCTGCGTTATAAACTTCTGTGAAGCACCTGGGGGTTATAAGTGCTCACTATGCATCTAGATAAGTTTCCTGGGGGGTCTAGTTTCCAAAATGGGGTCACTTGTAGGGGAGCTCCAATGTTTAGGCACACAGGGGCTCTCCAAACGCGACATGGTGTCCGCTAACGATTGGAGCTAATTTTCCATTCAAAAAGTCAAATGGCACGCCTCCCCTTCCGAGCCTTGCCGTGCACCCAAACAGTGGTTTACCCCCACATATGAGGTATCGGCATACTCAGGAGAAATTGCCCAACAAATTTTAGGATCCATTTTATCCTGTTGCCCATGTGAAAATGAAAGAATTGAGGCTAAAAGAAATTTTGTGTGAAAAAAAAGTACTTTTTCATTTTTGCGGATCAATTTGTGAAGCACCTGGGGGTTTAAAGTGCTCACTATGCCTCTGGATGAGTTCCTTGGGGGGTCTAGTTTCCAAAATGGGGTCACTTGTGGAGGAGCTCCAATGTTTAGGCACACAGGAGCTTTCCAAACGCGACATGGTGTCCGCTAACGATGGAGATAATTTTCCATTCAAAAAGTCAAATGGCGCTCCTTCCCTTCCGAGCCTTACCATGTGCCCAAACAGTGGTTTACCCCCACATGTAAGGTATTGGTGTACTCAGGAGAAATTGCCCAACAAAATTTAGGATCCATTTTATCCTGTTGCCCATGTGAAAATGAAAAAATTGAGGCTAAAATAATTTTTTTGTGAAAAAAAAGTACTTTTTCATTTTTACGCATCAATTTGTGAAGCACCTGGGGGTTTAAAGTGCTCACTATGCTTCTAGATAAGTTCCTTGGGGGGTCTAGTTTCCAAAATGTGGTCACTTGTGGGGGAGCTCCAATGTTTAGGCACACGGGGGCTCTCCAAACGCGACATGGTGTCCGCTAAAGATTGGAGCCAATTTTTCATTAAAAAAGTCAAATGGCGCTCCTTCCCTTCCGAGCCCTGCCGTGCGCCCAAACAGTGGTTTACCCCCACATATGAGGTATCAGCGTACTCAGGACAAATTGGACAACAACGTCCCTGGTCCAGTTTCTCCTTTTACCCTTGGGAAAATAAAGATCATTTTTGTGACTAAAAAGTTAAATGTTCATTTTTTACTTCCATGTTGCTTCTGCTGCTGTGAAACACCTGAAGGGTTAATAAACTTCTTGAATGTGGTTTTGAGCACCTTGAGGGGTGCAGTTTTTAGAATGGTGTCACTTTTGGGTATTTTCAGCCATATAGAACCCTCAAAATGACTTCAAATGTGAGGTGGTCCCTAAAAAAAATGGTTTTGTAAATTTTGTTTTAAAAATGAGAAATCACTGGTCAAATTTTAACCCTTATAACTTCCTAGCAAAAAAAAAAATTGTTTCCAAAATTGTGCTGATGTAAAGTAGACATGTGGGAAACGTTATTTATTAACTATTTTGTGTCACATAACTCTCTGGTTTAACAGAATAAAAATTCAAAATGTGAAAATTGCGAAATTTTCAAATTTTTTGCCAAATTTCCGTTTTTTTCACAAATAAACTCAAAAATTATCGACCTAAATTTACCACTAACATGAAGCCCAATATGTCACGAAAAAACAATCTCAGAATCGCTAGGATCCGTTGAAGCGTTCCTGAGTTATTACCTCATAAAGGGACACTGGTCAGAATTGCAAAAAACGGCAAGGTCATTAAGGCCAAAATAGGCTGGGTCATGAAGGGGTTAAAGGGTCCAAAAGTAATTGGACAGATTCAATAATTTTAATTTTTAGTACTTGGTTGAAAACCCTTTGTTGGCCATGACTGCCTGAAGCCTTGAACTCATGAACATCACCAGACGCTGTGTTTCCTCCTTTTTGATGCTCTGCCAGGCCTTCACTGTGGTGGTTTTCAGTTGCTGTTTGTTTGTGGGCCTTTTTGTCTGAAGTTTAGACTTTAACAAGTGAAATGCATGCTCAATTGGGTTGAGATCAGGTGACTGACTTGGCCATTCAAGAATATTCCACTTCTTTGCTTTAATAAACTCCTGGGTTGCTTTGTCTTTATGTTTTGGGTCATTGTCCATCTGTAGTATGAAACGACGACCAATCAGTTTGGCTGCATTTGGCTGGATCTGAGCACACAGGATGTCTCTGAATACCTCAGAATTCATTCGGCTGCTTTTGTCCTGTGTCACATCATCAATAAACACTAGTGACCCAGTGCCACTGGCAGCCATGCATGCCCAAGCCATCACACTGCCTCCGCCGTGTTTTACAGATGATGTGGTATGCTTTGGATCATGAGCTGTACCACGTCTTTGCCATACTTTTCTCTTTCCATCATTCTGGTAGAGGTTGATCTTGGTTTCATCTGTCCAAAGAATGTTCTTCCAGAACTGTGCTGGTTTTTTTAGATGTTTTTTAGCAAAGTCCAGTCTAGCCTTTTTATTCTTGATTCTTATGAGTGGCTTGCACCGTGCAGTGAACCCTCTGTATTTACTTTCATGCAGTCTTCTCTTTATAGTAGATTTGGATATTGATACACCTACCTCCTGGAGAGTATTGTTCACTTGGTTGGCTGTTGTGAAGGGGTTTCTCTTCACCATGGAGATTATTCTGCGATCATCCACCACTGTTGTCTTCCGTGGACGCCCAGGTCTTTTTGCATTGATGAGTTCACCAGTGCTTTCTTTCTTTCTCAGGATGTACCAAACTGTAGATTTTGCCACTCCTAATATTGTAGCAATTTCTCAGATGGGTTTTTTCTGTTTTCGCAGCTTAAGGATGGCTTGTTTCACCTGCATGGAGAGCTCCTTTGACCGCATGTTTCCTTCACAGCAAAACCTTCCAAATGCAAGCACCACACCTCAAATCAACTCCAGGCCTTTTATCTTCTTAATTGAGAATGACCTAACAAAGTTATTGCCCACACCTGTCCATGAAATAGCCTTGGAGTCAATTGTCCAATTACTTTTGGTCCCTTTAAAAACAGGGTGGCACATGTTAAGGAGCTGAAATGCCTAAACCCTTCATCCAATTTTAATGTGGATACCCACAAATGAAAGCTGAAAGTCTGAACTTCAACTGCATCTGATATGTTTTGTTTAAAATGCATTGTGGTAATGTCTATAACCAAAATTAGAAAAATGTTGTCTCTGTCCAAATATATATGGACCTAACTGTATATTGGAATTAGAAAAACTATCCAAACAGGAAATGAAAATCTGGTGGAATAACACCACGTTGCACAACTATTTAGCCAAAGACATGATTCCACGAGGCCTAAGAATAAAAAAAGTCTCCACAGTGATGTATTCAGAAGATTTCCAAAGGGAATGGAATCAGCTACTAACAAACAAAAAAACATTGAAGAAATAACCATCACTATTGACAATTTTAAAAATTCCTCACAGTTCGAATTATCAATGAAAAGAATGAAAGAGAATATTAGTGCGCTGGAAACTGAAATTATGGACCGTAAAAAACGGAAATTTGAAAGGGATCTAAAAGATTATGCCTCTGATAAAGTTTATAATTGGGGCGAGTGGGATAGAAGTTACAAATCCCCGAGATCCATACTAAAAACTAGTTCAGCTCATAGAAAATCGTCCAGCAAATCGCAAGTTGGTTTTGTTTCATCAGATGCTGAATCGTCGGATGCCAATTTGAGTACATCGGATATATCTTTGGACAACAACACGTGGGAAAATAGGAGAACTTTTTATAAACCGTCAAAAAACGGAAAAGACGGGGCGGCAGAAAACACAAAAAGCATGCCGAGAATGACCACCAGATACAAGGGCAAGCAGAAAAGGAAATAAAATGCAATGTTATTAACCTATATACATTGGAACTATCGAAGGATCAACTGGATGTTTTGTCCTTAGGTTTGAACTTTGTACCTGATATTGAATTTAACATATTTACGACTATCATGGATGTGAATAAATTTATCCGGAATCTTACTGTAAAAAAAACATTTTTCTAACAACGAAGAGGAGAGAAACATTGAACGTGAGAGATGAGGGATTAATGAGTTTGCACATATGGATTTCAGTGAGCAATTAGCACTTGTATGTCTCCAGGACTTATCCATGCAGGGTGCATCAGGACTTTCTGCGATTAATCAGTCTACCTGCTTTGGCACAAATAATCCATACTTCTACCCTATCCAGTCCAGGGTAGAATGTATGGATAAATTCCAGGATATGATGGAAAAGGATCTAAAGCATCTTAAAGATAACATTATTGTAACAAATCAAAATAATAAATTAAATAATCTTACATATAGACAGAGAAAAGCCCTCAGGGAACTAAAAGAAATGAAAAATATCATCATTAAAAAAAGTGATAAGGGGTGGATGATAGTAATCATGAACAGGAAAGATTATAAAGAAAAAATGCTGGAATTACTTATGGACGATAAAACGTATGGTAAAATGATAGGAAACCCATCTAAAAAATACAATGAGGAAATTAATATTATGATTAATGAAGGTTTAAGTTTGGGTGTTCTTAGCAAAAAGCAGGCAGATTATCTATATGTTCCTAGTCCAAAAATGCCTATATTGTACGGGTTGCCTAAGGTGCATAAAGGAGGGGGTTTGCCGGCCATGAGACCCATAGTGTCGGGCATAGGGTCAATGAATGAACATCTCTGTGAGTGGGTAGATTCCATCTTACAACCGCTTGTAATCAAATTACCGGGATATATTAAAGATTCCAGGGAAGTCCTTAAAACCTTCTCCAATAAAATATGGCAAAAAAATTACTCATGGCTATGCTGTGATGTCATATCACTGTACACGTGCATACCGCATACCTTAGCTATGGAGGCTTTGCATGATCATTTAGATAACTTTAGCTCATATATACAGGACTTAATTAATTTTGTATTACAAGTTACTTTTTTCCTTTTAAAACAATATTTTTTCGTTTGAAAATACTGTATATGAGCAAAGGACAGGTGTTCCGATGGGGGCCAAATATTCTCCCTCATTGGCCAATTTGACTATGGCATATTGGGAGAGCAAATATATCTATTGTGTGAACAATCCCTTTGCTGGCTCTTTGGTCTGGTACGGCAGATACATCGATGACACCCTAATCATTTGGGGTGGAGATGTGTCTGCCGTGCCAGACTTCATTGATTACATTAATGGCAACGACTATGGCATCAAATTCACCCACAAATGGGACCACAGTGCAATTTCGTTTTTGGATTTAGATCTGATGGGGGTGGAAAATCAGATTATTGATAGTAAAACGCATGTAAAACCCATTAGTGGGAATACTGTGTTATATGTATGAAGAGCAGTCACCCCAAGCACACCATAAAATCAATTCCGGTGGGAGAATACACACGGCTCAAAAGAAATTGTAGCAGGGAAACGTTAAGAAAGGAGGAATTTGATCGGTTAAAAGAGCGACTAAAAGAAAGAGAGTACCCTGATTGGACCCTAAACAGGGCACAAAAAATAGTTGATGAAAAGCCAAGAGATAGTCTTCTAACCCTAGAAAGAGAAAATAAAAGAGAAAAAGAGGGGAAGGGGAAAAAAACATATGTCTGTTTCCAATACAGCAACCAGTTTAACGCAATAAAAAATATAGTATTAAAAAGGTTACCATATTGCAGGAAGATGATTTCCTTTCAAATATTCTCAAGGATTGTCTCAACGTTGTGGCTAGAAGAGCGCCAACTATAGGCAGCTCCTTGTCACCTAGCTTTTTTTCACCCCAACCGGCTTCTAGTACATGGCTCCAATGCAGGGGTTTCTATAAGTGCGGGGTTACTGCCTGCAGCACGTGCCGATATGCACTGACGAAAAACACATTCCAGGATAGGGACAACAGTAAAACTTTTCAAATAAAAATTTTTATTAACTGCCATTCAAATAATGCGGTTTATAAGATTGATTGCAGGGAATGTAACTTGGCATATATAGGGTGCACAACGAGAAAGTTAAAAACCAGGATATCAGAGCATCTGAGGGATTTGGGGAGTAGTAACACTCCAAATAGGAATTTATCAGCTGTTGCTAAACACTTTATCATGTACCATTCAGGAAACACATCTATGATGACGATTCAGGGCATAGAGCGTATAAATCTGTCTCAGCGGGGTGGAGATACCAAAAGACAGCTTCTAACCAGAGAAGCTTTTTGGATCTACAATTTGCGAACCAGATATCCATCTGGTCTTAATCGAAAAAACGAGATCATGTATCATTATTGCTAAGTGTTATTAATTTTTGTAATGTTTAGGTATTTATTATTGTAATTATCACTGTGTTTTTATTATGAGCATTGTATTGTCAATTGTTATCACTTCACCACACTTATACGAAATTCTCGCAGCTGCGGTGAAGTTTATATGTTCAGGACCTGTGGCAACAATCACGTGACCAGTTCTGACCACTGGATTGGTCCATGAACACTTGATAACAATTAGCGCGAACTTTGAAAACTATGCATTGACTAAGATCGGGTACGATCGAAACGCGTCGCATGCACTTTGTACTGGCACATTTGCACCAAGGCAAGGACCTATTATGCTGTATCAACTTTTAATGAAGAAATAAAGTATCTATATTTTATGGAGCTGGAACGCTTTCCTTGTATATTTACAAAAACACACCTGTACATGTAGGAGTCCCCCCAGAATCAACTACACAACACCCATTCTACTTTGCAGTAACTCAGCAGACGCCACACCTGGGTAATCCATCCATCCACCCCACACATTTTCAAATTTTGTATTCTGACCTCTCTTACTGCATATATTTCTTTCCATAAGGACAATAAAATTTATCTTGTTGATAAATTCTTTTTTCCCTGGCGGTTTTTCATCCAACCAGTGCATTGCGATAAGCTTTCTCGCAGCATACAACAATCTTGCGATAGTCAGCCTTCCACATTCATCCGTAGCAATATCATCCATACAGCCCAAAAGGCAAGTCAGCGGGTTATGCACCACATCTACTCCTGTCACCTCCTGGATCAAGTTAAGCACCTTCACCCAAAAGGGTTGTAGACGAGCACACGAACACATCATATGTAGCAGATCAGCACCTTCCTCACCACACCTGGGACATTCTGAGTCACCTCTCAGTCCTGCCTTCCTCATCCATGCCGGTTGTCCTGTACACCCTATACACCAGGTATAACTGTGACACCCTCTGTCACGCGGGTGCTGGGTAGACTACAGCTGATTACCACTAGTGTTGAGCATTCCGATACCGCAAGTATCGGGTATCGGCCGATACTTGCGGTATCGGAATTCCGATACCGAGTTCCGATATTTTTGTGATATCGGAAATCGGAATCGGAAGTTCCCAGTGTATGGTTCACAGGGTCTGGAGGAGAGGAGACTCTCCTTCAGGCCCTGGGATCCATATTCATGTAAAAAATAAAGAATTAAAATAAAAAATATGGATATACTCACCCCTCCGGCGGACCCTGGACCTTAGCGATGTAACCGGCAGCCTCCGTTCCTAAGAATGCAGTGAGTTTAGGACCTGCGATGACGTCACGGCTTGTGATTGGTCGCGTGAGCGGTCACATGAGTGGTCACGCGACCAATCACAAGCCGTGACGTCATCGAAGGTCCTTAACTCTGCATTCTTAAGAACGGAGGCACCGCTAAGAGCAGGGGCCGCCGGAGGGGTGAGTATATCAATATTTTTTTTTTATTCTTTATTTTATACATGAATATGGATCCCAGGGCCTGAAGGAGAGTTTCCTCTCCTTCAGACCCTGTGAACCATTCCGATATTTTGTGTCCCATTGATATGCATTGGTATCGGGTATCGGTATCAGCGATATCCAATATTTTGCTGGTATCAGCCGATCCAATCCGATACCGATACCTTTGCATATCGGAAGGTATCGCTCAACACTACTCATCACCTTGACGGACTCTTATGAGGTTGTACGCCCACCTGAGGTCAAGCTTGGAAAACCACTTAGCACCAGCCACCTGGTTGAACAAATCAGGTATCAGTGGCATAGGGTATGGATCACAAACCGTAATCTGGTTTAACTCCCTGAAATCCAGACACGGGCATAGTCCGCCATCTTTCTTCTTAACGAAGAAGAACCCTGCTGCCACCGGCGAAGATGAAGGCCTGATGTGCCCTATGCTCAAACTCTCAGCAATGTAATCTTTTAAAGCTTGCCTCTCAGGACCAGAGATGTTAAACATCCTAGCTTTCTGCAATTTGGTCCCTGGTTTAAACCTGATAGTACAGTCATAGGGTCGATGTGGTGGCAATTCTGAGCAACCCTTCTCAGAGAACACATCTGTGAAATCCAGCAGTGTCTCAGGAATGCTAGGAGTCACAGCGGACACACATGTGGCCAGGCAATTCTCCTGGCAGAATCCGCTCCACTGAATTATGTCCTGAGTTTTCCAGTCAATTACCGGGTTGTGCACAGACAACCATGGAAAACCCAGAACCATTTGTGCAGGAAGATTACTAAGCACCCTACATGTAACTTGCTCAGAATGTAGGACCCCAATGTGGAGTTTAACCTCAGCCACAAACTCAGTAATCTCCCCCTGTGGGAGTGGAGTAGCATTGATGGTGACCACCCGATAGGATGAGGCAGTTTTTCGACCGTGAACCCGGCCGTGTGCGCAAACTCCTCATCAATGAGATTAGTGGCCGACCCTCTATCCACAAAAACAGTGATTGGCAGCTCTCTGCCAGCGACCATAACTCTGGCAGGAAGCATACATTGAGAGACCACCATGGAGGATATGCATAAGCTCAGATTGGCCTCCTCCACACCCTCTGAGCTTAGTAGTTTTCCTCCATTGCGCTTTTCTTAGAAAACAGAGGACAAGCATTAGCATAATGCCCTTTTTACCACAGCAAAAACAGGCTCCCTGCTTCCTGAATGAGGGGGCTCAATGATGTGACACCCCTGCGATTTGCATAGGCTCTGTGGGCTCACCTGCAGCAACCTCACGTGCACCTATGCCCTCCCCCGTAAGCGGCATCTCTTGCACCCCCTGACGCAAACGGCGATCAATGCGGACAACAAGACTCATGGCAGACTCTAGAGAAGCAGGAGTCTCATACATCAGGAGGGCTTGTTTAACCCTTCCCGAAACCCCATGTACAAACTGACTCCGCAGCGCCGGGTCATTCCATTGTGTGTCCACCACCCTGCGGCGAAATTCAGAACAGTAATCCTCCGCCATTCGCTCCCCCTGGCGGAGAGCGCACATTTTAGATTCTTCTAGAGTCAGTCTGTCAGGATCCTCAAGAGCAGAAAAAAAATCTCCACTGAGTTAAATGCATCTGAATCAGATGGTAATGAAAATGCCCATGCTTGGGGGTCTCCGTTCAGTAATGACAATACCAGGCCCACATGCTGTGCCTCATTACCTGAGGAAACTGGGCGCATACGAAAATATAATTTGCAAGCTTCACGAAAAACAACAAATTTACTGTGTTCCCCAGCAAACCTCTCAGGTAAAGGAATCTTTGGCTCTGCAACTCTACCTGCATTTTCAGCTTGCACATTAGCTACTACAAGACCCTGTTGCTGAACTGCCCCCTTCAACTCAGTGACCTGTAAGGACAGTGCCTCCAACTGGCGGGTTATGGAAGTCATGGGATCCATGGCATCCAAAATTTATATAGGCCGATTATAATGTCACGCGGGTGCTGGGTAGACTACAGCTGATTACCCGGGCCCGTGCGATATCCCTCAGACTAGGGAAAACCCTGTCTGTCCCTCTCCCAGAATTTACACTGATGGTGTGCTTGTCTGGGCCGCCATGCCTGACCCTGACTCCTGTTTCAGTCCTATGCTGAAACCTCAACCCGCCTCCCAGTGATAAGACCACACACCAACCCCTACAGAAAGCACAGACCGGGAAAACTAAAAAACGCACCACGCCGCAGACACACAGGAAAACAATATAATGTGCACAGGGCAAAACAAATAGAAATATAGGAAGGAGAAATATGACAAAGGGTAATACACCACCAAATACGATATTTCTTCTCCTAGACCACCACTCCAGACCGAGATCACCAGGCACAAGACACAAGCTATAATTGGCGACACCCAAAGTCCAGAATGACTATTTAAAGGCCACGGACGTGACCCAGCCTCCAACCCGATTACCAGCTAGATTAACCCCAGACAATCTGGATAAAGTCTAGCCAGTGCCACTGAGCGTCTAGTGGACGGATGTGGAATTACCGCTGTCTGTCGGACGCCCTAGTGTGAATAGCGTCCGACATGACACCCTCTTAGCCTCACTCAGGGAAGCCCTGGGGATATATTGAAGTATGGTCTCTCACTGGGACTCCGACAAGGGGCCCACATCCGCCACCCATTTCTCCTTAATCCTTAACGGATGCTTCAATAAAAAGGTATCCATCAGACCCCTGTACATCAAGGTAATGAACCCCCTCGTACTCCTCCGAAGCCCAATAAGATTCAACAAGCTATCTGACTGCAGATTCATGCACAACACCTCATTTTGACAGTTTAGGGCATGTCTCAAGTGCAGGTACTGAAAGAATGACTTCTGGGTTAAAGGAAACTCAGTCCTAAGTGTCTCAAATGTTTTAATAACATCTCCATCGAGCAACTGAGACACAAACCAAATGCCAATGCGCCTCCACTGACCGAACCCCCGCAATCTCATGAGCTCTGCCAACCTAGGTTCAAACCAAATTGGTGTATATCTCGTAAATTCCGTTACTCCCCTCCATTGCTTAATTTTCTGCCATACTTTCCCCATCATAGCTATTGTTGGGAATTTTGGGGGGTTAATTCTGAATCTACCTGCTTCAAGACTGGCCAACAATGGGCCCTTCTCTGCCGCGCGTTCAATGATTTTACGTTCTGTTCTGTTCTGGCTCTCCCCAACCTACCATGTGCTGGCATTGAGATGCTATATAGTAAATCCATGGATTGGGGACCACCAGACCACCCTCATCCTTTGCCCTTTGTAGATGTCCCAATTTGATGCGCGCCCATCCACCGCTCCAAATTAAATCCCTAAATAGAGTATTGATCCTATAAAATTTACTCTGAGGCAGCCACACTTGAGCATTATGCAATATGTAGAGGAGCTGAGGCATAAGTATCATTTTGATCAAATTAGCTCTGCCTGCGACCGACAGAAATAACTTCTTCCAGGCCCCAATCTTCTGCTGGAACTTCCGAAGCAAAGGAGTCAGGTTGAGCCGCACATAGTCCTCTATTTTGTCCGAAACCACAATGCCCAGATACTTAAACTCATGTACTACCCTTAAGGGAACCCCAGGGTCAAGAGTCAGAGGAGCCGCCGCGTCCATGGGCAACAACACAGACTTCTCCCAATTAATAGATAATCCGGAAAGAGCCCCAAATTTAGAAATACTGTTCATAGCGGCCCCCAGAGACTCCTGTGCATCTTCCAAGAACAATAACATGTCGTCAGTGTACAGGGCTATTTTTTCTTCATAATTTCCATACCAAAACCCCTTTACGTCCCTGTCCCTCCGTATTGCCGCCGCCAAGGGCTCAACAGCAATTGCAAACAGCAGAGGAGACAAGGGGCACCCCTGCCGCGTTCCCCTATATAAATGGAAATCCCCCGACAAGACTCCATTCACCCGTACCCTGGCTCATGGAGACGCATACATCAGCTGCACCCAACGTGTGAACCTCTCACCAAAACCCGTAGCATTCATGACCGCCCACAAATACCGTCACTCCACACTATCAAACGCCTTAGCGGCGTCTAAAGACACTACAACTCTCCGACCCATATTATCCGCCTTTACCTGCATATTGAGAAACAGTCGTTGAAGATTACACGCTGTAGAACTATTGGGCATAACTCTGGACTGGTCCCGGTTTATTAGTGTTGTTATCACCTTGTTAAGACGGTTAGCCAACATCTTGGCCAAGATTTTGATATCTATCATTAATAACAAGATTGGGCGATACGAAGCTGGATCCCTCGGATCCTTACCCTGTTTTGGCAGTACAACAATTATTGCCTCCCACATGGACCTCGGCAGCTCCCCCTCCACCAGACCAGCAGCATACACCTCCAATAAGGCAGGAATCAGTATCTCTTTATATTTTTATACACCTCCCCCGGGATCCCATCTACCCCCGGGGCTTTATCATTGGGCATAGAGACCAATGCGGCGTCAAGCTCCTCCAAATTAAACGGCTCCTCGAGAAGTCCCCAATCGGCCACTGAGAGTCTGGGAAGCTGTACTCATGTCAAGAAACCATCCACCTCCTCCATCGTTGTCTGTACTCGTGATTTATAAAGATCCGAGTAATATTCCGTCATCACCTCCAAAATTGCTTTGCAACCAGTGTGCTCCCTCCCATCCCTTTCCTTCAAAGCGACTATATGTGTGGAATCTCTCTTGCCCGTCACTATTCTGGAAAGTAGATGGCCCGCCCTGTCCCCCTCTTCAAAGTATTTGGCAGTTTGAAACATTCTTCTACGTACCACTGTTTTCATTGCCATCTGACTTACCGTACTCTATTCTGCGCCACCTTTAACCTTCCCTGTGCCTCTGGGGATTGATCATTAATTAATGCCTCCTCAGCCTCCCCCAACTCTTTTATCAACATCTGATCCTTCCTGCCTGTTTCTGACTTGATTTGGGATATCCCCTTAATACAGAGCCCTCTGAAATAGGCCTTCATGGCCTCCCATACTGTCAATACCGAAGCCGACCTAGCATTAATTTTAAAATATTCCTTAATTCCCCCCCCCCCCCTGTGTGTCCATCTAAATCAATAAGGTGTAGCCAGAACGGATTCAGCCTCCACATGAACCCCCTAGCAGGCAAGGATCCCACACCCTCAAGTATCACACTCATGGGGGAATGATCAGATATTGTTCTAGCCATATATGTTACCTCCCCTACAAGGCCCAACATCTTTGAATTGCCCAAGGCCAGATCTATTCTTGACAAAGAAGCGAAAGAGGAAGAAAAACAGGAATACTTATACACCCCAGGATGAGAAATCCTCCATAAATCATGCAGAGCAGTTTCCCTCAGGACGGCACCAAATGGTGTGCAATTATCACCCAACTTCAACGGCTCTCGTCTCCCCCTATCCCAGTGTGCATCCGGAATGTTGTTAAAGTTCCCTATTATCAAAAACGGTATCCCCGGTGTCTCCTCCAATATTCCCAGAACTCTGTGGATAACCTTTCCACAATATGGTGGTGGAATATAAATTGAAACCAGCCACATCAGACATCTGTACAATTTACAAAGCAAACATACGAATCTACCCGACTGATCTATAACCACTTTATGATACACAAAAGGTACCCCGGCACAAATGAGGATGCTGACCCCCCTGGAATATGCTGAAAATGTGGCATGGTACCCCACCTGAACCCATCTCTTAGCCAGAAAATGCGTTCTCTCCTTCACCATATGAGTCTCCTGCAGACAGATCACTGACGGCTTGGCATCATTCAAAAATTTAAACACAGCTTGCCGCTTCACACCAGGCGCCAAACCCCTGGCATTCCAACTCACAATTCTCATTCTTCCCGCCATTTTCCCTCCTCAGTACATATTATCCCACATTCTTTCATCCATTTGTTGCCAAAGCCACAACCACAGTAACCATGGTGATGTACATTATACAAATATTTCCCCAACCCCAGCTCCCTCCCTACACACAACAGAGAAACATCCCCAATAAATCCCCATCCCATCCTTACATCCCCTCCTAACACGGAGGGGAGAGCGCACTTTATCCGGAACAGTCTGTTAACCCCGTCCAACAGTCCCGCCGCTTGTCCCAAACTATTGGGACTCTCGCATGACTTGTGGATTGCAGCCTATTCAAATTTCAACTCGAGATCCAACAAGGGCCCATCCCCGCCTCATAAGACCACAAAAAACCCAGGGGGGGGGAAAGGAGCCAATGGATCCCTCAAAAAAAAAAAAAAAAGGAGAGGCAGTAAAAGAGAAACAAGAATAAGAAAGAACCGTTCTATTATCCCACTGAGTCCTTTAATTTCGCTTGACGCAAATGTTGCTCGTTGCTGTCCAGCCATCCGAGTGCCTCTTTATCCTCCGGAAGAAGTGCACTTTCCCTTCAGCGACCACTCTAGTTTGGCCGGGTACAGCATCGAGTAAGTGACGCCGATCTCCCTCAGCCTCTTCTTGATATGGACAAATTTGGCTCTCTGCTTCTGCACCTCTATGGAGAAGTCCAGAAATATGGAAATCCTGGAGCCATTTATCTGCAAATCCGGGTTCTCTCTAGCATGTCTTAGAATGGCGTCTCTGTCACGGTAGTGCAAGACCTTGACTAGCACTTGTCTAGGAGGACGCCCAGGGGGGAGGGGATACATAGGGATGCGGTATGCTCTTTCAATAGCATACATCCGAGATAACTTGTCGGCTCCAATATGGTTTAATAGCCATTTTTCAAAGAACTCTGTTGGCGCCGCACCTTCGTCTTTTCAGGCACCCCAATCAGCTGCACATTATTGTGCCTGGACCTATTTTCAAAGTCATCTGTTTTCGCTTGTATGGCAGAAATTGCAGCACTCATGCGTTTTGTAGCCTTATCCGCCTTAGCAATACAGTCTTCGGCACCGCTAATGCGTTTTTCCGCCTCTCCCATCCTTTTTTTAGTTACGTGCAAGGAATGTTGCATTTTGGACATGTCTGCCTGCATGACCCCCATCTGCGCAGTCATATTGGTGATAGTATTATGACTGTATAAAACCACCTTAAACACATCCTTCAGAGTGGGCTCCTCAGGAATCTGCATTCTCTCGATGCATAGCACAGAGGCTTTCATGATTTCCCCGCTCTCCTCCTCCTTCTCCTGCACAGAACGGCTCCCACCATCGCTGTCCTCTCCCTCCTCCTCCCCCAGCTCCTCCATATCTCCGTGCAGCACAGGCTTATCTTTCACCTTGCCTGTCACAGCTGGGATCCAGATCTCCTCTGTCTGTCGGGCGAAGCGCTGCAGCCTGGCTGCTGCATCTGCTCTCCTAGGATACTCCCCCACAATCACAGGCTCCTCTGACAGTCTTTCCTCCTGGCCGGCACCATCTTGGGTCCTCTTGTGTTGTGTTGTATATAGAGGACCTGTCAGCTCTCCTGTGTGGTGTAGTATTTAGAGGATCTGTCAGCTCTGTTGTGTGGTGTGGTATAAAGAAGATCTGTCTGTTCTACTGTGTGGTGTAGTATATAGAGGATCTGTCAGCTATCCCGTGTGGTGTTATATATATAGAATCTGTCAGCTCTCCTGTGTGGTGTAGTATTTAGAGGATCTATCTGATATCCTGTGCGTTGTAGTATATAGAAGTTCTGTCAGCTCTCCTGTGTGTAGTATGTAGAAGATCTCTTGGCTGTCCTGTGTGACATATAGAGGATTTGTCAGTTCACTTTTGTGGTGTAGTATATAGAAGATCTGTCAGTTCCCTTGTGTTGTGTTGTACAGTGCCTTGCGAAAGTATTTGGCCCCCTGGAACTTTTCAACCTTTTCCCACATATCACGCTTCAAACATAAAGATACCAAATGTTAATGTTTGGTGAAGAATCAACAACAAGTGGGTCACAGTTGTAAAGTTGAACAAAATTTACTGGTTATTTTAAATTTTTGTGGAAATACAAAAACTGAAAAGTGGGGCGTGCAATATTATTCAGCCCCTTTAACTTAACCCCTTCACCCCAAAGCCTGTTTTCACCTAAGTGACACGGCCAATTTTTACAATTCTGACCACTGTCACTTTATGAGGTCATAACTCTGAAACGCTTCAACGGATCCTGGTGATTCTGAGATTGTTTTCTCGTGACATATTGTACTTTATGATAGTGGTAAAACTTCTTCGATATGACTTGCATTTATTTGTGAAAAAAACAGAAATTTGTCGAAAATTATGAAAATTTAGCAATTTTTAAATTTTTCGTTTTTATGCCCTTAAATTAGAGAGTTATATCACATAATATAGTTAATAAACAACATTTCCCACATGTCTGCTTTACATCAGCACAATTTTGGAAACATAATTTTTTTTTGTTAGGGAGTTATAAGGGTTAAAAGTTGACCAGCGATTTCTCATTTTTGCAACAAAATTTGCAAAACCATTTTTTTTACGGACCACCTCACACTTGAAGTGACTTTGAGGGGTCTATATGACAGAAAATGTCCAAAAGTGACACCATTCTAAAAACTGCACCCCTCAAGGTACTCTAAACCACATTCAAAAAGTTTATTAACCCTTCAGGTGCTTCACAGGAATTTTTGGAATGTTTAAAAAAAATTGAACATTTAACTTTTTTTTCACAAAATTTTTACTTCAGATCCAATTTGTTTTATTTTACCAAGGGTAACAGGAGAAATTGGACCAAAAAAGTCGTTGTACAATTTGTCCTGAGTACGCCGATACCCCACATGTTGGGGTAAACCATTGATTGGGCACATGGCAGAGCTCGGAAGGGAAGGAGCGCCATTTGACTTTTCAATGCAAGATTTGCTGGAATTGAGATCGGAGCCCATGTCGCGATTGGAGAGCCCCTGACGTGCCTAAACAGTGGAAACCCCCACAAGTGACACCATTTTGGAAAGTAGACCCTCTAAGGAACTAATCTAGATGTGTGGTGAGCACTTTGAACCTCCAAGTGCTTCACAGAAGTTTATAATGTAGAGCCGTAAAAAAAATTAATATTAATCTTCACAAAAAATGATCTTTTTGCCCCAAATTTTTTATTTTCCCAAGGGTAGCAGGATAAATTGGACCCCAAAAGTTGTTGTGCAATTTGTCCTGAGTACGCTGATACCCCATATGTGGGGGTAAACCACTGTTTGGGCGCATGGCAGAGCTCGGAAGGGAAGGAGCGCCATTTGACTTTTCAATGCAAAATTGGCTGGAATTGAGATCGGAACCCATGTCGTGTTTGGAGAGCCCCTGACGTGCCTAAACAGTGGAAACCCCCACAAGTGACACCATTTTGGAAAGAAGACCCCCTAAGGAACTTATTTAGATGTGTGGTGAGCACTTTTAACCCCCAGTTGTTTCACTAAAGTTTAGAATGTAGCGCTGTGAAAATCAAAAAATCATTTTTTCTTTCCACAAAATGATGTTTTAGCCCGCAATTTTTTTTCCCCCAAGGGTAACAGGAGAAATTGGACCACAAAAGTTATTGTCCAATTTGTCCTGAGTACGCTGATACCCCATACATTGGGGGGAACCACTGTTTGGGCGCACGGCAGAGCTCGGAAGGGAAGGAGCGCCGTTTGAAATGCAGACTTAGATGGATTGGTCTGCAGGTGTCATGTTGCATTTGCAGAGCCCCTGATGTACCTAAACAGTAGAAACCCCCCACAAGTGACCCCATATTGGAAACTAGACCCCCCACGGAACTTATCTAGATGTGTTGTGAGAACTTTGAACCAACAAGTGTTTCACTACAGTTTATCACGCAGAGCCATGAAAATAAAAAAAAATTTTTTTTCCACGAAAATTATATTTTAGCCCCCACATTTTTATTTTCCCAAGGGTAACAGGAGAAATTGGACAACAAAAGTTGTTGTCCAATTTGTCCTGAGTACGCTGATACTTCATATATGGGGATAAACCACTGTTTGGGCGCACGGCAGAGCTCGGAAGGGAAGGAGCGCCGTTTGAAATGCAGACTTAGATGGATTGGTCTGCAGGTGTCATGTTGCATTTGCAGAGCCCCTGATGTACCTAAACAGTAGAAACCCCCCACAAGTGACCCCATATTGGAAACTAGACCCCCCACGGAACTTATCTAGATGTGTTGTGAGAACTTTGAACCCCCAAGTGCTTCACTACAGTTTATAACGCAGAGCCGCGAAAATAAAAAATATATTTTTTTCCACTAAAATTATATTTTAGCCCCCATGTTTTTATTTTTCCAAGGATAAGGCTGGTTTCACACTTGCGTTTTTTTAAAAAACGCATGTGTGAAAAAACGCATGTAATCGCGGTAAAACGCATGCGTTTTTTTAGACGCATGCGTTTTTATAGAAAAACACAAGAAAACAAGAAAAAAACAAAAAACCCTAACCCTACCCCTAACCCTACCCCTACCCCTAACCTGAAATACGTGGCACTGAAATACGTGGCACTGAAATACGTTTATATACGTATATACGTATATACGTATATAAGTGCCACGATATTTCAGTGGCCACGTATATAAGTGCCACGTATATAAGTGCCACGTATATAAGTGCCACGTATATAAGTGCCACGTATATAAGTGCCACGTATTTCATGTACATGCCACGATATTTAAGTGCCACGTATATAAGTGCCACGTATTTAAGTGCCACGTATTTAAGTGCCACGTATTTAAGTGCCACATATTTAAGTGCCACGTATTTAAGTGCCACATATTTAAGTGCCACGTATTTAAGTGCCACGTATTTAAGTGCCACGTATTTCACGTAAATGCCACGATATTTCAGTGCCACGTATTTCACTGAAATACCGTGGCACTTAAATACGTGGCACTGAAATATCGTGGCACTGAAATATCGTGGCACTGAAATATCGTGGCACTGAAATACGTGGCACTGAAATACGTGGCACTGAAATACGTGGCACTGAAATACGTGGCACTATGACTGTCAGAAAATGTTCATTAAACGGTTAGGGATGAGTTTAGGGGTAGGGTTAGGGTTTGGATCCCTTTATCACCTTGATGGTGGTGGGTGACTTTTCAGTGTGTTCTGTTTTTTTTCTATAAAAACGCATGCGTTTTTAACGCAAACAAACGCGTTGAGATCGGACGCCATGTCGCGTTTGGAGAGCCCCTGATGTGCCTAAACAGTGAAAACTCCCCAATTCTAACTGAAACCCTAACCCCAACCCTAACCCTAGTCCTAACCCTAGCGCTACTTTCACACTAGCGTTTTTTTGCATACGTCGCAATGCGTCGTTTTGGCGAAAAAACGCATCCTGCAAAGTCATCTGCAGGATGCGTTTTTTCCCCATAGACTAACATTAGCGACGTATTGACACACGTCGCAAGCGTCGTGCGACGGTTGCGTCGTGTTGTGGCGGACAGCCGGCAGCAACAAACGTTACATGTAACTTTTTTTGTGCCGACGGTCCACCATTTCCGACCGCGCATGCGCGGCTGGAACTCCGCCCCCACCTCCCCGCACCTCACAATGGGGCAGCGGATGCGTGGAAAAACAGCATCCGCTGCCCCCGTTGTGCGGCGCTTGCACAGTATGCGTCGGTATGTCGGGCCGACGCAGCGCGACGGCCCCGTACCGACGCTAGTGTGAAAGTAGCCTAACGGGAAAATGGAAATAAATATATTTTTTTAAATTTTATTATTTTTCCTAACTAAGGGGGTGATGAAGGGGGATTTGATTTACTTATATAGCGTTTTTTGGGCGGATTTTTATGGTTGGCAGCCGTCACACACTAAAAGACGCTTTTTATTGCAAACAATAGTTTTTGCATCACCACATTTTGAGAGCTATAATTTTTCCATATTTTGGTCCACAGAGTCATGTGAGATCTTGTTTTTTGCGGGACGAGTTGACGTTTTTGCTGGTACCATTTTCGGGTACATGACATTTTTTGATCGCTTTTTATTCCGATTTTTGGGAGGCGGAATGAACAAAAACCAGCAATTCCTGAAATTCTTTTAGGGGGGGCGTTTATACCGTTCCGCGTTTGGTAAAAAGGATAAAGCAGTTTTATTCTTCGGGTCAGTACGATTACAGCGATACCTCATTTATATAATTTTTTTATGTTTTGGCGCTTTTACACAATAAAAACTATTTTATATAAAAAAATAATTGTTTTTGCATCGCTTTATTCTGAGAGCTATAACTTTTTTATTTTTCTGCTGATGATGCTGTATGGCGGCTTTTTTTTTGCGGGACAAGATGACGTTTTCAGCGGTACCATGGTTATTTATATCCGTCTTTTTGATCGCGTGTTATTCCACTTTTTGTTTGGCGGTATGAGAATAAAGCGTTGTTTTTTGCCTCGTTTTTTTTTTTTTTTTTTTACGGTGTTCACTGAAGGGGTTAACTAGTGATATAGTTTTATAGGTGGGGTTGTTACGGACGCGGCGATACTAAATATGTGTACTTTTATTGTGTGGTGTTTTTTTTATTTAGATAAAGAAATGTATTTATGGGAATATATTTATTTTTTTTTTCTTTATTTAGGAATTTTTTTTTTTTTTTTTTTTACACATTTGGAAAAATTTTTTTTTTACTTTTTTACTTTGTCCCAGGAGGGGACATCACAGATCGGTGATCAGACCGTGTGCATAGCACTCGGTCTGATCACCGATGTGACAGGCACGTAACAGAGGCTTGCCGGCGCCTGCTATGAGGATTCTCAGCAGACGCCGGCAAGCAGGGTCATCTTATGACCCGGAAGGAGTCCCGCGGCCATCTTGGATCCGGGGACTCCTTCCAGGTCACCGGAGCAGCGCGATCTCATCGCGCTGCTCCGGTGGGAGAGCGCAGGGAGCCCCCGTCCCTGCGCGATCCCCCTCTATGCCGCTGTCACTATTGACAGCGGCATCAGAGGGGTTAAATGCCCGCGATCGGCGACAGCGCCGATCGTGGGCATTGCTGCGGGGTGTCAGCTGTCATATACAGCTGACACCCGCACCCGATCACCGCGGCGCTCAGCGTGAGACCGCGGTGATCGGGGCGCCGTACTAGTACTGCGGCTGGCACTAATGCAGTGCCGGCAGCGCCGTACTAGTACGGCGCATGTCACGAAGGGGTTAATACTTTATTGTGCCACCTTTTGCTGTGACTACAGCTGCAAGTCGCTTGGAGTATGTCTCTATTAGTTTTGTACATCGAGAGACTGAAATTCTTGCCCATTTATCCTTGGAAAACAGCTCGAGCTCAGTGAGGTTGGATGGAGATCATTTGTGAACAGCAGTTTTCAGCTCTTTGCACAGATTATCCATTGGATTCAGGTCTGGACTTTGACTTGGCCATTCTCATACCTGGATATGTTTATTTGTGAACCATCCCATTGTAGATTTTGCTTTATGTTTGGGATCATTGTCTTGTTGGAAGACAAATCTCCGTCCCAGTCTCAGGTCTTTTGCAGACTTCAACAGGTTTTCTTCAAGATTGGTCCTGTATTTGGCTCCATCCATCTTCCAATCAATTTTAACCATCTTCCCTGTCCCTGCTGAAGAAAAGCAGGCCCAAACCATGATGCTGCCACCACCATGTTTGACAGTGGGGATGGTGTGTTCAGGGTGATGAGCTGTGTTGTCTTTACGGCAAACATATCGATTGACATTGTTGCCAAAAAGTTCGATTTTGGTTTCATCTGACCAGAGCACCTTCTTCCACATGTTTGGTGTGTCTCCCAGGTGGCTTGTTGCAAACTTTAAATAACACTTTTCATGGATATCTTTGAGAAATAGCTTTCTTCTTGCCACTCTTCCATAAAGGCCAGATTTGTGCAGTGCACGACTGATTGTTGTCCTATGGACAGACTGTCCCACCTCAGCTGTAGATCTTTGCAGTTCATCCAGAGTGATCATGGGCCTCTTGGCTGCATCTCTGATCAGTCTTCTCCTTGTTTGAGTTGAAAGTTTAGGTGGACGGCCGGGTCTTGGTAGATTTGCAGTGGTATGATACTTTTTACATTTCAATATGATTGCTTGCATAGTGCTCCTTGGGGTGTTTAAAGTTTTGGAAATCATTTTGTATCCAAATCCAGCTTTAAACTTCTCCACAACAGTATCACGGACCTGCCTGTTGTGTTCCTTGGTCTTCATGATGATCTCTGTGCTTCAAACAGAACCCTGAGACTATCACAGAGCAGGTGCATTTATACGGAGACTTGATTACACACAGGTGGATGATATTTTATCATCATTAGTCATTTAGGACAACATTGGATCATTCAGAGATCCACAATGAACTTCTGGAGTGAGTTTGGTGCACTGAAAATAAAGTGGCCGAATAATATTGTACACCCCACTTTTCAGTTTTTGTATTTCCCCAAAAATTTTAAATAACCAATATATTTTGTTCAACTTCACAATTGTGTCCCACTTTGATTCTTCACCAAAAATTAACATTTGGTATCTTTATGTTTGAAGCATGTTATGTGGGAAAAGGTTTAAAAGTTCCATGGGGCCAAATACCTTTGCAAGGCACTGTATATAGAGGATTTTTCAGCTCTCTTGTGTCGTGTAGTATATAGAGGATCTGTCAGCTCTCCTGTGTGGTGTAGTATTTAGAGGATCTGTCAGCTCTGTTATGTGGTGTAATATATAGAGGATCTGTAAGCTCTCTTGTGTGGAGTAGTATATAGAGGAACAGTCAATTCTCCTGTGTAAGTGTAGTACTGTATATAGAGGATCTGTCAGCTCTCCTGTGGTGTGGTTTATAGAGGATCTGTAAACTCTCCTGTGTGGTGTGGATAAAGAAGATCTGTTGGTTCTACTGTGTGGTGTACTGTATTATATAGAGGATCTGTCCGCTATCCCGTGTGGTGTAGTATTTAGAGAATCTGTCAGCTCTCCTGTGTGGTGTAGTATTTAGAGGATCTGTTAGTTCTCCTGTGTGATGTAGTATTTAGAGACTCTGTTGGCTATCCTGTGTGGTGTAGTATATAGAAGATCTGTTAGCTCTCCTGTGTGGTGTAGTATATAGAGGATCTGTTAGCTATCCTGTGTGGTGTAGTATATAGAGGATCTGTTGGTTCTCCTGTGTGGTGTAGTATATAGAGGATCTGTCAGCTCTCCCCCTGTGCATTGTAGTATTTAGAGACTCTGTCGGCTATCCTGTGCAGTGTAGTATATTGAAAATCTGTCAGCTATCCAGTGTGGTGTAGTATATAGAGGATCTGTCAGCTTTTCTGTGCGTAGTATACATAGGATCTGTTGGCTCTCATGTGTGATGCAGTATGTAGAGGAATGGTCCTGTGTAAGGTAGTATATAGAGGATCTGTTGGCTCTCCCTTGTGGTGTACTCTATAGAGGATCTGTCAGCATCCTGTGTGGTGTAGTAAATAGAGAATTTGTCTGTTCTCCTGTGTGGTGTAGTATTTAGAGACTCTATTGGCTATCCTGTGCGGTGTAGTATATAGAGGATCTGATAGCTCTCCTGTGTGGTGTAGTATATAGAGGATCTGTTAGCTATCCTGTGTGGTGTAATATATAGGATCTGTCGGCTATCCTGTGCAGTGTAGTATATTGAAGATCTGTCAGCTCTCCTGTGTGGTGTATTATATAGAGGATCTGTCAGCTTTCCTGTGCATAGTATACATAGGATCTGTTGGGTCTCATGTGAGATGTCGTCTGTAGAGGAATGGTCCCGTGTAAGCTAGTATATAGAGGATCTGTTGGCTCTCCCTTGTGGTGTAGTATATATATATATATATATATATATATATATATATATATATATATCTGTCATTTCTCCTTTGCTGTCTAGTATATAGAGGACCTGTAAGCGCTCGTGTGTGGTGTGGTATATAGAGGATATGTCAGCTATTTCCTGTCTGGTGTAGCATATAGAGGATCTGTCCTGTGTGGTATAGCAGTTAGAAGATCTGTCAGATCTCCTGTGCTGTGCAGTATACAGAGGATCTGTTGGCTCTCCTGTGTGGTGTAGTTTACAGAGGATCTGTCCTGTGTGGCATAGTATATAGAGGACCTGTCAGCTCTCCTCTGTGGTGGAATATATAGAGGATCTTTCCTATGTGGCATAGTATATAGAGAATCTGTCGGCTCTCCTGTGTGGTGTAGTCTTATGAGGATCTGTCGACTCTCCTGTGTGGTGTAGTATATAGAGTATCTGTCCTGTGTGGCATAGTGCATAGAGGATCTCTCAACTCTCCTCTGTGGTGGAGTATATAGAGGATCTTTCCTGTGTGGCCTAGTATATAGGGGATCTGTCAGCTATCCTGTGTGCTGTGTTATATAGAGGACCTGTCAGCTCTCCTGTGTGGTGCAGTATATAGAGGATCTGTCAACTCTCTTGTGTGGTGTAGCATATAGAGGATCTGTTTTGTATGACTTAGTATATCAAGGATGTGACAGAGTTACTGGAAGGGAGGCACGTGTCACTACGCATGTATGTCAGTGATGTGAAACTGGAGTGTTTTTTTACTTCCAGTACACAAGATGCAGAGTTCAATGGGCCGGTTTCATGTAAGCACCCGCAGTTGGGGTGGGAGGGTGCTCACGGTACCCCTTTTTCCTGCAGGACCTGCTGGTGTTTTCAGACCTGCAGTGATGTCATGATCACGTGACTACTAACTAGCACATGACATGATATACCTGGACCTGTGCTTCAGTCGGTGTGTGGTATTGTGAGGAGAAGTTGTACTAAGAAATAAGAGTGGGTTTCCCTAACCATCTGCGGGAGGAACCCGCACCAAGGAGGACTGAACTGTATGCTACTATTTTTGTTTTGTTTTCTACTGTGCCCAGAGGGCTGTGTTTTGTTTTAAGCACCGTGGTTTATGCTGCGCACATTAAACCCACTGGTGCTTTCAAGTGCATGTGCTCATGAGTCTTCCTGAAGGCTTCCACCAAAAGTAGCAACCCCTCACATGTGGTGGTGAGTGCGGGCAACGATCCAGGAACCCGTATAGAGGCTGCGGACAACTACATATCCTGAGTAGTGTTGAGCATTCCGATACCGCAAGTATACCGCGACGCGACCAATCACAACAAGCCGTGACGTAATTTTCAGGTCCTGAATGCCTGATTCTAGGCATTCAGGACCTGAAAATTACGTCACAGCTTGTGATTGGTCACGTGCCGCCCATGTGACCGCGACGCGACCAATCACAAGCCGTGACGTCATTTTCTGGTCCTGAATACCTAATTCTAGGCATTCAGGACCTGAAAATTACGTCACGGCTTGTTGTGATTGGTTGCGTCGCGGTCACATGGGCGGCACGCGACCAATCAGAAGCCGTGACGTCACGGAAGGCAGTAAACGTGCGCATTTTAAGCAAACAAGGCTGCCGGTTTCCTCGGTAAGGTGCAGGCTGCGTCGGAGAGGTGAGTATAGCAATATTTTTTATTTTAATTCTTTATTTTACACATTAATATGGATCCCAGGGCCTGAAGGAGAGTTTCCTCTCCTTCAGACCCTGGGAACCATCAGGGATACCGTCCGATACTTGAGTCCCATTGACTTGTATTGGTATCGGGTATCGGTATCGGATTAGATCCGATACTTTGCCGGTATCGGCCGTTACTTTCCGATACCGATACTTTCAAGTATCGGACGGTATCGCTCAACACTAGTCCTGAGTGAAATCCACCATCCAGCACGAGACCTCCGGCAACATAGAGAAGCTGGTGAAACATCTCATGCAGGCGCATCTGCAACACCAACTTGCTAGTCAGCAGGTACAAATAGCGCAACAAGAGACGAATAAGCTGCTGGTACAGCAGCTTCAGCAATTCCAGCAGCAACAGCAGCAGGAGGCGCTAAAGCAACAAATGGAGCTTCTAGCAGAGGTCGCTCAGGTAAGACAGTCGGTCTCCTCCTCATCTATGGAAAGTGATGTATATGCCCGGAATAAGGTAAGCCAAGCTATGCAGAAAATGACCCTGGGGGATGATGCGGAAGCCTTCTTGACAGTTTTTGAGTGGGTGACTGAATGGTTGAGACTTCCACCGAAGCAGTGGGCAGAGGTACTGGCACCATATCTGACGATGGAGCCCCAAAAGGCATATTATGACTTAGCCCTCCAGGATGCCAAGGAGTATGGGAAGTTAAAAACTGAGATACTGGCACGCCTGGGGATGACAATGTCTGTAAGGGTTCAACGAGTCCACCGCTGGGCATATGCTGACGATAAACCAGCCCTTTCACAGATGTTTGACTTGCTACACCTGTTCCAAAAGTGGCTGCAGCCAGAGTCTTCCACTCTGGCCAATATGGTCGAGCGTGTGGTGATGGACAGATTCATTCACTTCCTGCCAAGGCCAATACAGACCTGGGTTGCCCAGGGTGACCCCCTGATTGCAGAGGATTCGGTTGGACTGGTTGAGAGGTACCAGGTGGTGGAGAAAGCCCTGGTGAAAATGGATTTTACTATGGCCCTGTACTGGGATACCCAAAAGAGGGTGGGCTCACCAAAGAGGGTGGCTAGGCCCATAACTGGGGGAGTCCCAATCCTGCTGAGGGGACCTCTAAGACTGGGATGAAGGTTGTGGTCTGTTGGCAGTGTCACAATCCTGGGCACATAGCCGCCCAGTGTTAGATGCCCCCTTAACCCCTTCATGACCCAGCCTATTTTGGCCTTAATGACCTTGCCGTTTTTTGCAATTCTGACCAGTGTCCCTTTATGAGGTAATAACTCAGGAACGCTTCAACGGATCCTAGCGATTCTGAGATTGTTTTTTTGTGACATATTGGGCTTCATGTTAGTGGTAAATTTAGGTCGATAATTTCTGAGTTTATTTGTGAAAAAAACGAAAATTTGGCAAAAATTTTGAAAATTTCGCAATTTTCAAATTTTGAATTTTTATTCTGTTAAACCAGAGAGTTATGTGACACAAAATAGTTAATAAATAACATTTCCCACATGTCTACTTTACATCAGCACAATTTTGGAAACAATTTTTTTTTTTGCTAGGAAGTTATAAGGGTTAAAATTTGACCAGTGATTTCTCATTTTTACAACAAAATTTACAAAAACATTTTTTTTAGGGACCACCTCACATTTGAAGTCAGTTTCAGGGTTCTATATGGCTGAAAATACCCAAAAGTGACACCATTCTAAAACTGCACCCCTCAACGTGCTCAAAACCACATTCAAGAAGTTTATTAACCCTTCAGGTGTTTCACAGCAGCAGAAGCAACATGGAAGTAAAAAATGAACATTTAACTTTTTAGTCACAAAAATGATGTTTTAGCGAAATTTTTTTTATTTTCCCAAGGGTAAAAGGAGAAACTGGACCATGAACGTTGTTGTCCAATTTGTCCTGAGTACGCTGATACCTCATATGTGGGGGTAAACCACTGTTTGGGCGCACGGCAGGGCTCGGAAGGGAAGGAGCGCCATTTGACTTTTTCAATGAAAAATTGGCTCCAATCTTTAGCGGACACCATGTCGCGTTAGGAGAGCCCCCGTGTGCCTAAACATTGGAGCTCCCCCACAAGTGACCCCATTTTGGAAACTAGACCCCCCAAGGAACTTATCTAGAAGCATAGTGAGCACTTTAAACCCCCAGGTGCTTCACAAATTGATCTGTAAAAATGAAACAGTACTTTTTTTTCACAAAAAAATTATTTTAGCCTCAATTTTTTCATTTTCACATGGGCAACAGGATAAAATGGATCCTAAAATTTGTTGGGCAATTTCTCCTGAGTACGCCGATACCTCATATGTGGGGGTAAACCACTGTTTGGGTGCACGGCAAGGCTCGGAAGGGAAGGAGCGCCATTTGACTTTTTGAATGAAAAATTATCTCCATCGCTAGCGGACACCATGTCACGTTTGGAGAGCCCCTGTGTGCCTAAACATTGGAGCTCCCCCACAATTGACCCCATTTTGGAAACTAGACCCCCCAAGGAACTTATCTAGAAGCATAGTGAGCACTTTAAGCCATCAGGTGCTTCACAAATTGATCCGTAAAAATGAAAAAGTACTTTTTTTTCACACAAAATTTCTTTTAGCCTCAATTTTTTCATTTTCGCATGGGCAACAGGATAAAATGGATCCTAAAATTTGTTGGGCAATTTCTCCTGAGTACGCCGATACCTCATATGTGTGGGTAAACCACTGTTTGGGTGCACGGCAAGGCTCGGAAGCGGAGGCGTGCCATTTTACTTTTTGAATGGAAAATTAGCTCCAATCGTTAGCGGACACCATGTCGCGTTTGGAGAGCCCCTGTGTGCCTAAACATTGAAGCTCCCCTAAAAGTGACCCCATTTTGGAAACTAGACCCCCCAAGGAACTCATCTAGATGCATAGTGAGCACTTATAACCCCCAGGTGCTTCACAGAAGTTTATAACGCAGAGCCGTGAAAATAAAAAAATAATTTTTATTTCCTCAAAAATGGTTTTTAGCCCAGAATTTTTTATTTTCCCAAGGGTAATAGGAGAGATTGGACCCCAAATGTTGTTGTCCAGTTTGTCCTGAGTACGATGATACCCCATATGTGGGGGTAAACCACTGTTTGGGCGCACGGCAGGGCTCGGAAGGGAAGGCACGCCATTTGGCTTTTTGAATGGAAAATTAGCTCCAATCATTAGCGGACACCATGTCGCGTTTGGAGGAGCCCCCTGTGTGCCTAAACATTGGAGCTCCCGCACAAGTGACCCCATTTTGGAAACTAGACCTCCCAAGGAACTAATCTAGATGTGTGGTGAGCACTTTGAACCCCCAAGTGCTTCACAGAAGTTTATAACGCAGAGCCATGAAAATAAAAAATAATTTTTCTTTTCTCAAAAATGATTTTTTAGCCCACAATTTTTTATTTTCCCAATGGTAACAGGAGGAATTGGACCCCAAAAGTTGTTGTCCAGTTTCTCCTGAGTACGCTGATACCCCACATGTGGGGGTAAACCACTGTTTTGGCACACGTCGGGGTTTGGAAGGGAAGTAGTGATGTTTTGAAATGCAGACTTTGATGGAATGCTCTGCGGGCGTCAGGTTGCGTTTGCAGAGCCCCTGATGTGCCTAAACAGTAGGAACTCCCCACAAGTGACTCCATTTTGGAAACTAGACCCCCACGGGAACTTATCTAGATGTGTGGTGAGCACTTTGAACACCCAAGTGCTTCACAGAAGTTTATAACGCAGAGCTGTGAAAATAATAAATGTGTTTCCTTTCCTCAAAAATATTTTTTTAGCCCAGAATTTTTTATTTTTGCAAGGGTAACAGGAGAAATTTGACCCCAAAAGTTGTTGTCCAGTTTCTCCTGAGTACGCTGATACCCCATATGTGGGGGTAAACCACGGTTTGGGCACATGCCGGGGCTCGGAAGGGAAGTAGTGACGTTTTGGAATGCAGACTTTGATGGAATGGTCTGCGGGCATCATGTTACGTTTGCAGAGCCCATGATATGCCTAAACAGTAGAAACCCCCCACAAGTGACCCCATTTTGGAAACTAGACCCCCCAAGGAACTTATCTAGATGTGTGGTGAGCACGTTTAACCCCCAAGTGCTTCACAGAAGTTTACAATGCAGAGCCGTGAAAATAAAAAATCATTTTTCTTTCCTCAAAAAAGATGTTTTAGCAAGCAATTTTTTATTTTCACAAGGGTAACAGGAGAAATTGGACCCCAATAGTTGTTGCACAGTTTGTTGTGAGTACGCTGATACCCCATATGTGGGGGTAAACCATTGTTTGGGCACACGTCAGGGCTCGGAAGGGAAGTAGTGACATTTGAAATGCAGACTTTGATGGAATGGTCTGCGGGCGTCACATTGCATTTGCAGAGCCCATGATGTGCCTAAACAGTAGAAACACCCCACAAGTGACCCCATTTTGGAAACTAGACCCCCCAAGGAACTTATCTAGATGTGTGATGAGCACGTTCAACCCCCAAGTGCTTCACAGAAGTTTACAACGCAGAGCCGTGAAAATAAAAAATCATTTTTATTTCCTCAAAAAAGATGTTTTAGCAAGCAATTTTTTATTTTCACAAGGGTAACAGGAGAAATTTGGCCCCAATAGTTGTTGCCCAGTTTGTTGTGAGTGTGTTGGTACCCCATATGTGGGGGCAAACCACTGTTTGGGTGCACTTCAGGGCTCGGAAGGGAAGTAGTGACATTTGAAATGCAGACTTTGATGGAATGGTCTGCGGGCATCACGTTGCATTTGCAGAGCCCCTGATGTGCCTAAACAGTAGAAACACCCCACAAGTGACCCCATTTTGGAAACTAGACCCCCGAAGGAACTTATCTAGATGTGTGGTGAGAACTTTCAACCCCCAAGTGCTTCACAGAAGTTTATAACGCAGAGACGTGAAAATAAAAAATAATTGTTCTTTCTTCAAAAATTATGTTTTACCAAGTAATTTTTTATTTTTGCAAGGGTAACTGGAGAAATTGGACCCCAACAGTTGTTGCCCAGTTTGTCCTGAGTATGCTGGTACCCCAAATTGGGGGTAAACCACTGTTTGGGCGCACATCGGGGCTTGGAAGGGAGGGAGCACCATTTGACTTTTTGAACGCAAGATTGGCTGGAATCAATGGTGGCGCCATGTTGCGTTTGGAGACCCCTGATGTGCCTAAACAGTGGAAACCCCTCAATTCTAACTTCAACACTAACCCCAACACACCCCTAATCCTAATCCCAACTGTAGCCATAACCCTAATCACAACCCTAACCCCAACACACCCCTAACCACAACCCTAACCCCAACACACCCGTAACCCTAATTCCAACCCTAACCCTAATCCTAACCCTAATCCCAACCCTAACCCTAATCCCAACCCTAACCACAACTGTAACCCCAACACACCCCTAACCTTATCCGTAACCCTAACCACAAGCCTATTCTTAACCCTATTTCCAACCCTAGCCCTAATTGCAACCCTAACTCTAAGGCTATGTGCCCACGTTGCAGATTTGTGTGAGATTTTTCCGCACGATTTTTGAAAAATCTGCAGGTAAAAGGCCAATCCGCTGCGGATCCGCGGCCAATCCGCTGAGGATCCACAGCCAAATCCGCACTGTGTGCACATGCCATAACCCTACCCCTAACCCTAACCCTACCCCTAACCCTACCCCTAGTTCAAACCCTTGTCCTAACCCTAGTGGAAAAAGAAAATAAAAATATTTTCTTTATTTTATTATTGTCCCTACCTATGGGGGTGATAAAGGGGGGGTTTATTTATTTATTTTTTTATTTTGATCGCTGTGATAGAACCTACCACAGCGATCAAAATGTACTTGTAACTAATCTGCCGGCCGGCAGATTCAGCGGGAGCACTGAGCATGTGCCCGCCATTTTGGAAGATGGCGGCGCCCATGGGGAAGACGGACCGACACCGGGAGCCTCGGTAAATATAAGGGGGGGGGGGTCGGAGCACGGGGGGGTGGCATAGGAGCAGGGGGGAGCGGACAGGAGGACGGGGGAGCGGAGCACAGGACGGAGGGGACTACGGGACAGATCGGTGGCTTGGGGGGGCGATCGGTGGGGTGGGGGGGCTCACATCAGTGTTTCCAGCCATGGCCGATGATATTGCAGCATCGGCCATGGCTGGATTGTAATATTTCACCAGTTTTTTAGGTGAAATATTACAAATCGCTCTGATTGGCAATTTCACTTTCAACAGCCAATCAGAGCGATCGTAGCCACGGGGGGGGGGGGGGGGGTGTGTGAAGCCACTTCCCCTGGGCTGAAGTACCACTCCCCCTGTCCCTGCAGATCGGGTGAAATTGGAGTTAACCCTTTCACCCGATCTGCAGGGACGCAATCATTCCATGACGCCACATAGGCGTCATGGGTCGGATTGGCACGGGTTTTCATGATGCCTACGTGGCGTCATGGGTCGGGAAGGGGTTAACCTATGGCCTGCAGTCTCAGCAGACGGTGCTCGTATTATGCTTACCCAGCCTGCGGCATGGACTGTAAACTCGGTGACGGTCTGCAGTGGTGTACCGTCTCCATCAATGGGGTAAGGGTCCTTGGGCTGTTGGACTTTTGAAGTCTGGTGACACTAATCAGCGTGGAACTGTCCCACCAGTTATTCCACAATAAATGGGTTGGTGCCCACTGCATAAATGGAGATGCCAAGGACTACCCTGTAGCCAGGGTAACCATGGGTAAAGACTGTGGTGAAAAGACCCATGAGGTTGGGGTAGTGAGAGACTTGATCCATCCCATCATACTGGGTCGTGATTTTTCTCTGTTCTGGGGCTTGTGGCAGAAGAGGGCTGTACCGTGTCCCGATTCAAAGCCAGGCCCCTCGGAAAGTAACTCTGTCAGGAGCAGAGGTGATGAAGTTTCTCCTTTGTGTCCTCGAGACTGTACATGAGGAGCCCAGCTTCACTGATTTAGAGGTGCTCAGAGAGAACTTAGGAACTGCTCAGCTTCGAGAACTCACATTGAATTATGCCTTTGAAAATGTCACTGTATGTAATGGGGTTGCTCAAGAGCCGGGGCTGACACCAGGTTCCCTCATTTTGCAGTGACTAGCGAGCTGCTGTATCGGGTGACCAAATTGAGGGGGGGAGAAATTGTGGAACAGCTGTTAGTTCTGACACTGTACTGGCAGAGGGTCCTAGAGATGACCCATGTACATATACTGGGGGTCATCTAGGTGTATAGAAAACTTAGGAGAAGGTACTGCAGAGATTTTATTGGCCAGGCTATTACCATGAGATTCTAGAGTAATGTAGGTCTTGCACTACCTGCCAGATAACTGCCCATGTGTCTCCCTTCAGAAACCCCTTATTTCCCTTGCTGGTGATAGAAATTCCCTTTGAGATAATTGCTATGGACTTGGTGGGGCCTCTTGTTAAACCGGCACTCAGCCACGAATACATCTTGGTTGTCATGGATTATACAACCCAATACCCCAAAACAGTGCCACTGAGGAACTCTTCAGCTAAGAGTATCGCGCGGGAGCTGGTACACATCTTTGCCAGGACCGGATTGCCCAAGGAAATATGAACAAAGTGATGCAGGAGATTGCAGAGTCCTACAGATCACCCAGCTGTGAACCTCCAGGTACCATCCGCCGACCGATGGCCTGGTGGAGGGCTTCTACAAGACCTTGAAGGCCATGCTCAAGAGTGTTGTTGAGAATGATGATCGAAACTGGGACTATTTACTCCTGTTCTTGCTTTTTTCCCTTAGAGAAGTCCCACAGGTATCTACTGGGTTCACGGCATTTGAACTTCTGTACTGTAGACATCCACAAGAGCTCCTGGAAATGGCCAAGGACACCTGGGAGGCTGAACTCATGCCACACCGAAGCGTGATAGAGCATATTACCCAGCTGCAGGAGAGAATGGCTTACATAATGCCTATCGTGAAGGAACATCTGCTCCAGGCGCAGGAGGCCAAGGAGAGGGTGTACAACCGATCAGCGAGACTGAGGCAGTTCCAGCCCTGGGACCGCGTGCTAGTACTCATACCAACTGTGGAGAGCAAGTTCCTGACCAAGTGGCAAGGCCCGAATGAGGTGGTGGAGAAACTCGGGGACATGAATTATAAGGTACCCCAGCCCAATCTCAGGAAGCCGTTCAAGGTGTACCATGTGAATCTGCTCAAACTTTGGTGAGACCGTGAACCGCTGGAAGCTCCTTGCCTGGGGGCCCGTCCCAAAGCCAAGGTCGAGGACGTCGTCATTGCAGAGACATTGACACCAGCCCAGAAGCAGCAATGTCGAGAACTGCTGCAGCAAAACTGTGATCTGTTCTCGGAATTGCCAGGGCGCACACAGGTTGTGGAACACGACATACTAACGGAGCCTCATGTAAGGGTAAACCTAAAGCCCTACAGAACCCCTGAAGCACGCCGGCAGATAATCTCACATGAGGTGAAGAGGATGCTTGACCTCGGGGTAATAGAGGAATCAAAAAGTGGCTGGTCAAGTCCCATCGTCCTCATACCAAAGTCCAGTGGCGAGTGGTGGTTCTGTAATGATTACTGCAAGCTCAATAAAGTGTAGTATATAGAGGATCTGTCATGTGAGGCTTAGTATAAAGAGGATCTGTCAGCTCTCCTGTGTGGTGTAGTATATAAATCATCTGTTGGCTTTCCTTTGTGGTGTAGTATATAGAGGATCTGTCCTGTGTGGCATAGTATAAAGAGGATCTGTCAGCTCTCCTGTGTGGTGTAGTATATAAATCATCAGTCGGCTCTACTGTGTGGTGTAGTATAGAGGATCTGTCCTGTGTGGCATAGTATATAGAGGATCTGTCATTACTCCTGTGGGGTGTAGTATATAGAGGATCTGTCAGCTCTCCTGTGTGGCGTAGTACAGTTACATCCATATATATTTGGACAGAGACAACATTTTTCTAATTTTGGTTATAGACATTACCACAATGAATTTTAAACAAAACAATTCAGATGCAGTTGAAGTTCAGACTTTCAGCTTTCATTTGAGGTTATCCACAATAAAATTGGATGAAGGGTTTAGGAGTTTCAGCTCCTTAACATGTGCCACCCTGTTTTTAAAGGGACCAAAAGTAATTGGACAATTGACTCCAAGGCTATTTCATGGACAGGTGTGGGCAATCCCTTTGTTGTGTCATTCTCAATTAAGCATATAAAAGGCCTGGAGTTGATTTGTGGTGTGGTGCTTGCATTTGGAAGGCTTTGCTGTGAAGTAAACATGAGGTCAAAGGTGCTCTCCATGCAGGTGAAACAAGCCATCCTTAAGCTGCAAAAACAGAAAAAACCCATCCGAGAAATTGCTACAATATTAGGAGTGGCAAAATCTACAGTTTGGTACATCCTGAGAAAGAAAGAAAGCACTGGTAAACTCATCAATGCAAAAAGACCTGGGCACCCACGGAAGACAACAGTGGTGGATAGGGTTGAGCGAAACGGATCGGACAAATTAAAAAATCGCCAACTTTCGGCAAAGTCGGGTTTCATGAAACCCGACCCGATCGCAGTGTGGGATTGGCCATGAGGTCGGCGATCTGCGAGCAAAAGTCTTGTTTCATATGATGCTTTCAGTGCCATTTTTCAGCCAATGAAGGAGGATGCAGAATGTGGGCAGTGTGATGACATAGGTATCGGTCCCTACCATCTTAGAGAAGGGCATGACAGTGATTGGCTTGCTTTCTGGGGCGTCACAGGGGCTATAAAGGGGCGTGCACGACGACCGCCATCTTACTTCTGCCGATCTTAGCATAGGGAGAGGTTGCTGCAGCTTCATCAGAAGAAGGGATATAGTTAGGGAGGGAAGATTAACCCCCAAACTTCTTGTGCTGTAGCAATTTCCACTGTCCAACACCACCTTTTTTTGCAGGGACAGTGGAGGCTATATTTTTGTGCATCAGCTCTGTAGCTTATTAGGCTGCCTTGTAAGGCTCCCTGATAGCTGCATTGCTGTTTGTATGCTGCTGTGCAAACCAACTGCTTTTTTAAAAGCAAAAATCCTGGTGCTCCTTTCTGCACAGTTATCTTGTTTATTTGTCCACACTTTTGTGTGCAGCAGTCCTTTTTATTGCTGCCATACTTGTCCTGAGATCATTGTAGAGAGATTGAAATTGTATTACAGTCCTTGTATTTTTTCATATATCTTCCAGCCACTTTCTGCCACTTACATTGTGTTGTTTTATACACTGGGCCTGGGTTTTGGTTCAGTCTCCAGAAAAAAAAGGTGAGATTCAAATTCTCACAAAGTGGATATACTTCAGTCCTGTTAGTTTGTCGTATATCAGCCAGCCACTTTCTGCCACTTAGATTGCATTGTTATATACAATGGGCCTGAGTTTTGGTTCAGTCTCCCAAAAAAAAAAAAAAAGTGAGATTCAAATTTTCACAAAGTGGATGTACTTCAGTAATGTTAGTTTGTCGTATATCAGCCAGCCACTTTCTGCCACTTACATTGTGTTGTTTTATACACTGGACCTGAGTTTTGGTTCAGTCTCCCCCCAAAAAAAGGGAGATTCAAATTCTCACAAAGTGTATATACTTCAGTCCTGTTAGTTTGTCGTATGTCAGCCAGCCACTTTCTGCCACTTAGATTGCGTTGTTATATACACTGGGCCTGAGTTTTGGTTCAGTCTCCCCCCCCCAAAAAAAATGAGATTCAAATTCTCACAAAGTGGATATACTTCAGTCCTGTTAGTTTGTTGTATGTCAGCCAGCCACTTTCTGCCACTTACATTGTGTTGTTTATGCACAGGGCCTGAGTTTTGGTTCAGTCTCTCCCCAAAAAAAGTGAGATTCAAATTCTCACAAAGTGGATATACTTCAGTCCTGTTAGTTTGTTGTATGTCATCCAGCCACTTTCTGCCACTTAGATTGCATTGTTATACACACTGGGCCTGAGTTTTGGTTCAGTCTCCAAAAAAAAAGTGAGATTCAAATTCTCACAAAGTGGATATACTTCAGTCCTGTTAGTTTGTCGTATATCAGCCAGCCACTTTCTGCCTCTTACATTGTGTTGTTTTATGCGCAGGGCCTGAGTTTTGGTTCAGTCTCCCCAAAAAAAAAAAGTGAGATTCAAATTCTCACAAAGTGGATATACTTCAGTCCTGTTAGTTTGTCGTATATCAGCCAGCCACTTTCTGCCGCTTAGATTGCATTGTGTCAGGACTCTGAACATTTTTTACCTTTTGTGCATTACTGCCCTTTTCCAAGATGGTGTCTTTGGTCTCATGTGCACTGTGTCTTCCTGCTATAAAACTCCACCCCAGCCTTCAGTCTGTGCTAGAGTATTCTGCCTTGCATCCAGCTCCTGACCTCTGATTACTCCCTGGCTATACACCTGCTCCTGTGAACCTGTGTGATCCTGCTACTCTGCTCTGAGTTCCTGCTGCATACACAAGTTTCCAGTAATCCTCCCTCATCTGCTGCTCTTGTTTACTTCCACCTGCATTTGCTGGACATGTAAGCTGCTGCTGCTTTGCATTAACCTGAGACTATTAACCAGGCCTCCCTGGTTGAGCTAAGATATGATTTGAACTGCCTTATATAAGCATATCTATTTGTGTCTGGACTAAGACAAGGATTTATTCGTGTCAAGTATCCTCAAGAATAACTGTGCTTCATAAACTTTGTTCTTGATTGCATTTTTCTCTGAAGTTTCCTATAGACTGCTAAGCTGTGTTTATTATTTGCACCAAGTGTTGTGGACTTGAGTTTCTCTCTGCACCTGTTTGAATCACCGTGTGATAATATAGACTTTACCACTTATAAAACTGTGTCCTGTAGTTGTCTTGTTCCACGCAAAGAGTCTCCTGAGTTATCCCCTATAATTATTACACATTGTTATGTACACTGGGCTTGAGTTTTGGTTCAGTCTCCCCAAAAAAAAGTGAGATTCAAATTCTCACGAAGTGGATATACTTCAGTCCTGTTGGTTTGTCGTATATCAGCCAGCCACTTTCTGCCACTTACCTTGTGTTGTTTTATGCACAGGGCCTGAGCTTTGGTTCAGTCTCCCAAAAAAAGTGAGATTCAAATTCTCACAAAGTGGATATACTTCAGTCCTGTTAGTTTGTCGTAAGTCAGCCAGCCACTTTCTGCCGCTTAGATTGCATTGTTATACACACTGGGCCTGAGCTTTGGTTCAGTCTCTCAAAAAAAGTGAGATTCAAATTCTCACAAAGTGGATATTCTTCAGTCCTGTTAGTTTGTGGTATGTCAGCCAGCCACTTTCTGCCACTTGCATTGTGTTGTTTTATGCACAGGGCCTGAGTTTTGGTTCAGTCTCCCAAAAAAGGAGATATAAATTCTCAACAAGTTTATATACACCTTCTACCTTGTTTTACAGTACCATATAACGGTTGTTATTTTGGTTAGATTTTCCAAAAAATGAGGAAGTCTGGTGAAAGAGCCCGTGGGCAGTGGTTGCCAGCTGGTACTGATGGTGGTGGTGGTGCATCTGGTGGTAGTGGCAAAAGCACAATGGCACCTAAGGCTAGAGGTGTTGAGCCAGCATCATCGTCTGGCTACACAAGGCCTTGAAGGCTCCCTTATATGGGAGTAGGAAAACAGCTTTTAAAGCCGTAGCAGCAGGAAAAAGTTTTGGCTTTCCTTGTTGACTCAGTCTCTAGCTCTTTCACCTCCTCTTCAGAAAGTTCCAAATACAGTTATATGAAAAAGTTTGGGCACCCCTATTAATCTTAAGCTTAATGTTTTATAAAAATTGTTTTTTTTGCACCAGCTATTTCAGTTTCATATATCTAATAACTGTTGGACACAGTAATGTTTCTGCAATCTGCATTCAAACAAAATTTGACAGGTGCATAAGTATGGGCACCTCACCAGAAAAAAGTGACATTAATGTTTAGTAGATCCTCCTTTTGCAAAAATAACAGCCTCTAGTTGCTTCCTGTAGCTTTTAATGAGTTCCTGGATCCTGGATGAAGGTATTTTTGACCATTCCTCTTTACAAAACAATTCCAGTTCAGTTAAGTTTGATGGTCGCCGAGCATGGACAGCGCTCTTCAAGTGATCCCACAGATGTTCAATGATATTCAGGTCTGGGGACTGGGATGGCCATTCCAGAACAGTATAATTGTTCCTCTGCATGAATGCCTGAGTAGATTTGGAGCGGTGTTTTGGATCATTGTCTTGCTGAAAGATCCATCCCCTGCGTAACTTCAACTTTGTTACTGATTCATGAACATTATTGTCAAGAATCTGCTGATACCGAGAGGAATCCATGCGTCCCTCAACTTTAACAAGATTCCCCGTGCCGGCATTGGCCACACAGCCCCAAAGCATGATGGAACCTCCACCAAATTTTACTGTGGGTAGCAAGTGTTTTTCTTGGAATGCTGTTTTTTTTTTGCCGCCATGCAGAACGCCTTTTTGTATGACCAAACAACTCAATCTTGGTTTCATCAGTCCACAGGACCTTCTTCCAAAAAGAAATTGGCTTCTCCAAATGTGCTTTTGCATACCTCAGCCGACTCTGTTTGTGGCGTGCTTGCAGAAATGGCTTCTTTCGCATCACTCTCCCATACAGCTTCTCCTTGTGCAAAGTGAGTTGACCGATGCACAGTGACACCATCTGCAGCAAGTTGATGCTGCAGCTCTCTGGAGGTGGTCTGAGGATTGTCCTTGACTGATCTCACCATTCTTCTTATCTGCCTTTCTGATGTTTTTCTTGGCCTGCCACTTCTGGCCTTAACAAGAACTGTACCTGTGTTCTTCCATTTCCTTACTATGTTCCTCACAGTGGAAATTGACAGGTTAAATCTCTTAGACAGCTTTTTGTATCCTTCCCCTGAACAACTATGTTGAATAATCTTTGTTTTCAGATCATTTGACAGTTGTTTTGAGGACCCCATGATGCCACTCTCCAGAGGAGATTCTAACAGGAGAACAACTTGCAAGTGGCCACTTTAAGTAGTTTTTCTCATGATTGCATACACCTGGCTATGAAGTTCAAAGCTCAATGAGGTTACAAAACCAAAAAAAAGTGCTTTAGTAAGTCAGTAAAAAGTAAGTAGGAGTATTTAAAACAAGAAAATGATAAGGGTGCCCATACTTATGCACCTGTCAAATTTTGTTTGAATGCAGATTGCACATTTTCTGTTAGTACAATAAACCTCATTTTAAGGCAGAAACATTACTGTGTCCAACAGTTATTAGATATTTAAAACTGAAATAGCTGGTGCCAAAAATTTTTTTTTTTTATAAAACATTAAGCTTAAGATTAATAGGGGTGCCCAAACTTTTTCATATAACTGTATAAAAGCAGTGAGTCATCAGTGGATGCTCCCGGTCAGGAACAAGACGTTTCCTTGTGTCCTTCACCCAAACCAAAAGTGAAGGATGCATCAGGCAACACTACAGGTTACTCCAAGGAGCTCTTTACACATACCGTGCCTGCGTTAGAAAGGGAAATTGTTAACTGCCCATTACAAGATGAATCGGACATGGAGTGCACTGATGCACAGCCACAGCTAGATTATTATGCTGTTTCATTGACTCAGATCACTACATTGCCCTCACAGTGTACTGAGCCAGAATCTGACCCTGATGAGATTATGGTGCCCCGTTCCGAACGCTATAGCACCTTACACGGTGACACAGAAGAAGGTGCACATGACATTGAAGAGGAGGTGATAGATGACCCAGTTGTTGACCCAGATTGGCAGCCATTGGGGGAAGAGGGTGCCACTGCCAGTAGCTCAGAAGCAGAGGAGGATGATCCACAGCAGCCATCTATATCGCAACAGCTGTCATCTGGCAGGCCCGTATCAGGCCAAAAACGTTTGTCAAAAACAAAAACGGTTTTAGTACAGCATGGCCATCCGGTGAAAGTAGCACAGCGTGCAATGCCTGAAAAGTTATTCCATAGTAGGAAGAGTGTAGTGTGGCAATTTTTTGACCAAGATCCGAATGATCAGTCAAAAGTTATCTGTAAGAAATGCTCAAAGACCTTTAGCAGAGGGAAGAATCTTCAAAATTTAAATATAACGTGCATGCTTAGACATTTAACCAGCATGCACTTGCAAGCCTGGACTAACTACCAAATGTCCCGTACCGTTGGTGCACCTGCTCAGAATGAAGATAGTCATCAACGCTACATTGCTTCCCTCACTGTAAGCCCACCGGTTAGGACACCACCAGCAGCAAATGTGAAGGTATCGTCGCAAGGCCAAAGCAGTCAGGGAATCACAAGGTTATTGGTAGGAAACACTGTATGTAGGCCAACATCAAGAATACCATCAACAACCCTCTCTCAATCCACCATGTCCACCACCACCACCACCACCGCTACTTCCACCATATGCAGCTCTCCAGTCCAACTCACCCTACAAGAGACTCTTGTTAGGAAAATAAAGTACTCATCCTCTCATCTGAGTACACAGGGTTTGACCACCCACATTGCTATACTAAGCTCGTTAGAGATGATGCCCTACCGGTTGGTTGAAAGCAAAGCTTTCAAAGACCTCATGGCCTACACAGTAACACGCTATGACCTACACAGTCGGCACTTCTTTGCGAGAAAAGTCATCCCAGCCCTACACCAGTATGTCAAAGACCGCATTGTCCATGCACTGAGGCAATCAGTCAGTGGAAAGGTGCACCTCACAACAGATGCATGGACCAGTAGGCATGGCCAGGGACGTTATTTGTCCATCACAGCGCACTGGGTTAATGTGGTGGATGCAGGGTCCACAGGGGATAGCCATAGTGGGACAGTTCTGCCTAGCCCACGGTCTAGGAAACAGTTGGCTGTAGGCGTTCGCCACCCCTCCTCCTCCTCCTCCAGAAGCGAAAGCTCATCCACAGAGCGCAGTCACATGACCACTCCATCCGCAGCTGCCAGTGTTGCACACGAGGTGTCCCATTATCGAACAGCTAGTGGTAAGCGTCAGCAGGCTGTGTTACACATGAAGTGTTTGGGTGACAACAGACACACCGCGGAAGTACTGGCCGAGTACTTGCAGCAACAAACTCAGTCATGGCTGGGCAGTGTACATCTTGAGGCAGGCAAGGTAGTCAGTGATAACGGAAGGAATTTTATGGCTGCCATAGCCCTTTCAGAACTAAAACACATACCTTGCCTGGCTCACACCTTGAACCTGGTGGTGCAGTGCTTCCTCAAAAATTATCCGGAGTTACCAGCCCTGCTCCTGAAGGTGTGAAGACTTTGCTCGCACACTCCAGCCGTATGCTGAACCATCAGCAATCGCTGAATCTTCCCCAGCACTGCCTAATAATCGACGTTGCAACAAGGTGGAACTCCACACTGCACATGGTTCAGAGGCTGTGCGAAGAGAGGCATGCTGTAATTAATTTGTGGGAGGATACACATACACGGGCAGGCACTTGGATGGCAGACATGGAGTTGTCTGGTGTGCAGTGGTCGAAGGTACAAGACCTCTGTCAAGTCCTTCGGTGTTTTGAGGAATGCACATGGCTGGTAAGTGCAGACGACGACATCATAAGCATGAGCATCCCACTAATGCGTCTGCTGATGCAAAGTTTGACGCACATTAAGGAGCAGGCGTCTGCAGCCAAGGAGGAGGGAAGCCCTGATGACAGTCAGCCATTGTCTGCTCAGGGAACTCTCCTGGACAAGGTGGCGGACGAAGAGGAGGAGGAGGATGATGGGGATGAATATTTATGGGAGGAAGATGCTTATCAGGGGGCAATGGAAACTGGTGGAGTTGCAAGGTCAGGTACAGGGTTTTTGCGGGACACAAGTGATGTTTATTTGCAAGAAAGTGCTCCTCAACCCAGGACAAGCAGTGAATTGACACCTGGCACATTGGCCCACATGGCTGAATATGTCTTGCGTATCCTAAAAAGGGACCTCCGCATTATCAAAATGATGAACGATGACGATTACTGGTTGGCCTGCCTCCTGGATCCACGATATAAAGGAAAATTACAAAATATGCCACATGAGAACCTTGAGCAAATATTGGCTACCAAACAAGCAACTCTTGTAGACCTTTGGTTCAGGCATTCCTAGCACACAGTGGCGGTGATGGTTCTCACACGAGCCGTAGGGGGCAACATGGCAGAGGTGTTAGAGGTGCACAAATCCGAAGTGGCGTTGGACAGAGGGGTTTTATGACCAGGTTGTGGAGTGATTTCGCAATGACCGCTGACACGACAGGTACTGCTGCATCGACTCAAAGTGACAGGAGACAGCATTTGCCCGGTATGGTTACGAACTACTTTTCCTCCCTTATCAATGTTGTCCCTCACAGGTCATTCCCCTTTGATTACTAACACCTGGCCTGAATTGGCAGAATATGCATTACAGGAGCTCTCTTGCCCTGCTGCTAGTGTGCTATCAGAAAGAGTAGAAAGAGAAACTGTATGTAGCCTACTTTATTATTTGGGCCTACTAACTGTGTCTGCCACTCATTACAGTTTTCCTCCACTGAACAAAGCAATGCCGCCTGTTTAGTCCTGTTACCATATTTGAACTGCATTTAGCCTACTTTATTATTTGGGCCTACTAACTGTGTCTGCCACTCATTACAGTTTTCCTCCACTGAACAAAGCAATGTCACCTGTTTAGTCCTGTTACCACCTTTGAACTGCATTTAGCCTACTTTATTATTTGGGCCTGTATCTGTGTTTCCCCCTCATCCTGCCCATTGCCCAGCCACTGCTAGATGAGTCTGCTGGTACATTGACCCAGACCACTACATTCCCCTTGCACTCTACACAGCCAGAATCTGACCCTGCTGAAAGTCAGGTTCCCATTCCCGCATACTATACCACCTTACACGGGGACAAAGAGGAAGATACAGATGAAAGTGAAGGTTCCTTCATCAGGTATCCAAAAAAGAAAAAAGATGAAGCGCACTCACCGGTAGTAAATCCAAGTCTTTATTCCAAGTCTTTATTCGGACATAACTTAATGTGCTGCAGGGAGGGTGGTGAACACTCGGACGACAGCTGTTTTGTGCTTAATGCACTTCAACAGGTCCTAATAAAGACTTGGAATAAAGACTTGGATTTACTACCGGTGAGTGCGCTTCATCTTTTTTCTTTTTTGGATATCATTTATGGACTATTATACAGCAGCACCCCGGTAAATTTGTTCCATATTTCAGGCTAAAGCGGCAATTGGCAATAACATAGGGAAACTCAAGGGTCTAACTTATAACAGCAGTGCGGAAGTGTTTTTTTTTCCTTTTTCATTTTTGGTGCTCCTTCATCAGGTGGGGGGGCATACTCGTTGGCGATGTCACTGGCACAGGGCCCCTCATAGTACGCAAAAGTGTCTCTGCCAGTGGGAGGCGCCACCCACTGTCAAACACACCGCCGTACTATGAGGGGTCCTGTGCCAGTGTCAACGAGTGCCCCCCCCCCCCCCGCTTGCTCAGGATCACAGCACTTGCAAAGTTGAAATACACAACTTTATCCAAATGACCCCCAGTTTTCAATGCCTAAATTTTATTATAAAGTAAATTAAGACTGACAAGCTTAAGTAATAAGAATTGATGTTTTTGGCATTAAAATGGGCACTGTAGGTGTTTTCCTGTCCTCCACTCACTGCCGACTTTGATTGCCCATTGACTTGCATTGGGTTTCGTGTTTCAGTCAGCCCCCGACTTTTCGCAATTATCGCCCAATTTCACCCGACCCGACTTTTGACAAAGTCGGGTTTTGCGAAACCCGACTCGATCCGAAAAAAGTAAAAGTCACTCAACTCCAGTGGTGGATGATCGCAGAATAATCTTCATGGTGAAGAGAAACCCCTTCACAACAGCCAACCATGTGAACAACACTCTCCAGGAGGTAGGCATATCAATATCCAAATCTACCATAAAGAGAAGACTGCATGAAAGTAAATAGAGAGGGTTCACTGCACGGAGCAAGCCACTCATAAGCATCAAGAATAAATAGGCTAGACTGGACTTTGCTAAAAAAATCATCTAAAAAAGCATGCACAGTTCTGGAATAGCATTCTTTGGACAGATGAAACCAAGATCAACCTCTATCAGAATGATGGAAAGAGAAAAGTATGGTGAAGGCTTGGTACAGCTCATGATCCAAAGCATACCACATCATCTGTAAAACACGGCGGAGGCAGTGTGATGGCTTGGGCATGCATGGCTGCCAGTGGCACTGGGTCACTAGTGTTTATTGATGATGTGACACAGGACAGAAGCAGCCGAATGAATTCTGAGGTATTCAGAGACATACTGTGTGCTCAGATCCAGCTAAATGTAGCAAAACTGGTTGGTCATCGTTTCATACTACAGATGGACAATGACCCAAAACATAAAGCCAAAACAACCCAAGAGTTTATTAAAACAAAGAAATGTAATATTCTTGAATGGCCAAGTCAGTCACCTGATCTCAACCCAATTGAGCATGCATTTCACTTGTTAACCCCTTCACCCCCAAGGGTGGTTTGCACGTTAATGACCAGGCCAATTTTTACAATTCTGACCACTGTCCCTTTATGAGGTTATAACTCTGGAACGCTTCAACGGATCTTGGCGATTCTGACACTGTTTTCTCGCGACATATTGTACTTCATGATAGTGGTAAAATTTCTTCGATATAAATTGCGTTTATTTGTGAAAAAAACCAATATTTGGCGAAAATTTTGAAAATTTCGCAATTTTCCAACTTTTAATTTTTATGCCCTTAAATCACAGACATATGTCACACAAAATACTTAATAAGTAACATTTCCCACATGTCTACTTTACATCAGCACAATTTTGGAACCAAAATTTTTTTTTGTGACGGAGTTATAAGGGTTAAAAGTTGACCAGCAATTTCTCATTTTTACAACACCATTTTTTTTTAGGGACCACATCTCATTTGAAGTCATTTTGAGGGGTCTATATGATAGAAAATACCCAAGTGTGACACCATTCTAAAAACTGCACCCCTCAAGGTACTCAAAACCACTTTCAAGAAGTTTATTAACCCTTCAGGTATTTCACAGGAATTTTTGGAATGTTTAAATAAAAATGAACATTTAACTTTTTTTCACACAAAATTTATTTCAGATCCAATTTGTTTTATTTTACCAAGGGTAACAGGAGAAAATAGACCCCAAAATTTGTTGTACAATTTGTCCTGAGTATGCTGATACCCCATATGTGGGGGTAATCCACTGTTTGGGCGCATGGCAGAGCTCGGAAGGAAAGGAGCGCCATTTTACTTTTCAATGCAAAATTGACTGGAATTGAGATGGGACGCCATGTTGCATTTGGAGAGCCCCTGATGTGCCTAAACATTGAAACCCCCCACAAGTGACACCATTTTGGAAAGTAGACCCCCTAAGGAACTTATCTAGATGTGTGGTGAGCACTTTGACCCAACAAGTGCTTCACAGAAGTTTATAATGCAGAGCGGTAAAAATAAAAAATCATATTTTTTCACAAAAATGATCTTTTCACCCCCAATTTTTTATTTTCCCAAGGGTAAGAGAAGAAATTGGACCCCAAAAATTGTTGTGCAATTTGTCCTGAGTACGCTGATACCCCATATGTGGGTGTAAACCATTGTTTGGGCACAGGGCAGAGCTCGGAAGGGAAGGAGCGCCATTTGACTTTTCAATGCAAAATTGACTGGAATTGAGATGGGACGCCATGTTGCATTTGGAGAGCCCCTGATGTGCCTAAACATTGAAACCCCCCACAAGTGACACCATTTTGGAAAGTAGACCCCCTAAGGAACTTATCTAGATGTGTGGTGAGCACTTTGACCCAACAAGTGCTTCACAGAAGTTTATAATGCAGAGCCGTAAAAATAAAAAATCATATTTTTTCACAAAAATGATCTTTTCGCCCCCAATTTTTTATTTTCCCAAGGGTAAGAGAAGAAATTGGACCCCAAAAATTGTTGTGCAATTTGTCCTGAGTACGCTGATACCCCATATGTGGGTGTAAATCATTGTTTGGGCGCAGGGCAGAGCTCGGAAGGGAACGAGCGCCATTTGACTTTTCAATGCAAAATTGACTGGAATTGAGATGGGACGTCATGTTGCGTTTGGAGAGCTCCTGATGTGCCTAAACATTGAAACCCCCCACAAGTGACACCATTTTGGAAAGTAGACCCCCTAAGGAACTTATCTAGATGTGTGGTGAGCACTTTGACCCAACAAGTGCTTCACAGAAGTTTATAATGCAGAGCCGTAAAAATAAAAAATCATATTTTTTCACAAAAATGATCTTTTCGCCCCCATTGTTTTATTTCCCCAAGGGTAAGAGAAGAAATTAGAGCACAAAAGTTGTTGTGCAATTTGTCCTGAGTACGACGATACCCCATATGTGGGGGTAAACCACTGTTTGGGCGCATAGCAGAGCTCGGAAGGGAAGGAGCGCTATTTTACTTTTCAATGCAAAATTGACTGGAATTAAGATGGGATGCCATGTTGCGTTTGCAGAGCCCCTGATGTGCCTAAACATTAAAAACCCCCACAAGTGACACCATTTTGGAAAGTAGACCCCCTAAGGAACTTATCTAGATGTGTTTTGAGAGCTTTGAACCCCCAAGTGTTTCACTACAGTTTATAACGCAGAGCCGTGAAAATAAATTCTTTTTTTTTTTCACAAAAATGATTTTTTAGCCCCCAGTTTTGTATTTTCACAAGGGTAACAGGATAAATTGGACCCCAAAATTTGTTGTCCAATTTGTCCTGAGTATGCTGATACCCAATATGTGGGGGGGAACCACTGTTTGGGCGCATGACAGAGCTCGGAAGGGAAGGAGCGCCATTTGGAATGCAGACTTAAATGGATTGGTCTGCCGGCGTCACGTTGCATTTGCAGAGCCCCTGATGTACCCAAACAGTACAAACCCCCCACAAGTGACCCCATATTGGAAACTAGACCCCCCAAGGAACTTATCTAGATGTGTTGTGAGAACTTTGAACCCCCAAGTGTTTCACTACAGTTTATAACGCAGAGCCGTGAAAATAAAAATTATTTTTTTTTTTCACAAAAATTATTTTTTTAGCCCCCAGTTTTGTATTTTCACAAGGGTATCAGGATAAATTGGACCCAAAAAGTTGTTGTCTAATTTGTCCTGAGTATGCTGATACCCCATATGTGGGGGGGAACCACTGTTTGGGCGCATGACAGAGCTCGGAAGGGAAGGAGCGCCATTTGGAATGCAGACTTAAATGGATTGGTCTGCAGGCGTCACGTTGCATTTGCAGAGCCCCTGATGTACGCAAACAGTACAAACCCCCCACAAGTGACCCCATATCGGAAATTAGACCCCCCAAGGAACGTATCTAGATGTGTTGTGAGAACTTTGAACCCCCAAGTGTTTCACTACAGTTTACAATGCAGAGCCGTGAAAATAAAAAATCTTTTTTTTCCCACAAAACTTATTTTTTGGCCCCCAGTTTTGTATTTTCCCAAGGGTAGCAGGAGAAATTGGACCCCAAAAGATGATGTCCAATTTGTCCTGAGTACGCTGATACCCCATATGTTGGGGTAAACCCCTGTTTGGGCACACGGGAGAGCTCGGAAGGGAAGGAGCACTGTTTTCCTTTTTCAACGCAGAATTGGCTGGAATTCAGATCGGATGCCATATCCCGTTTGGAAAGCCCCTGATGTGCCTAAACAGTGGAAACCCCCCAATTATAACTGAAACCCTAATCCAAACACACCCCTTACCCTAATCCCAACAGTAACCCTAACCACTCCTCTAACCCAGACACACCCAACCCTATTCCCAACCGTAAATGTAATCCAAACCCTAACCCTATCTTTAGCCCCAACCCTAACTGTAGCCCCAACCCTAGCCCCAACCCTAGCCCTAACCCTAGCCCGAGCAATAACACTAGCCCTAACCCTAGCCCTAACCGTAGCAATAACCCTAGCCCTAACTCTAGTCCTAACTCTAGCCCTAACCCTAACCCTAATGGGAAAATGGAAATAAATACATTTTTTTATTTTTTTATTTTTCCCTAACTAAGGGGGTGATGAAGGGGGGTTTGATTTACTTTTATAGCGGGTTTTTTAGCGGATTTTTATGATTGGCAGCTGTCACACACTGAAAGACACTTTTCATTGCAAAAAATATTTTTTGCGTTACCACATTTTGAGAGCTGTAATTTTTCCATATTTGAGTCCACAGAGTCATGTGAGATCTTGTTTTTTGCGGGATGCGTTGACGTTTTTATTGGTAACATTTTTGGACACGTGACATTTTTTGATCGCTTTTTATTCCGATTTTTGTGAGGCAGAGTGATCAAAAACCAGCTATTCATGAATTTCTTTTTGGGGAGGCGTTTATACCGTTCCGCGTTTGGTAAAATTGATAAAGCAGTTTTATTCGTCGGGTCAGTACGATTACAGCGATATCTCATTTATATCATTTTTTTAATGTTTTGGCGCTTTTATGCGATAAAAACTATTTTATAGAAAAAATAATTATTTTGGTATCGCTTTATTCTCAGGACTATAACTTTTTTATTTTTTTGCTGATGATGCTGTATGGCAGCTCGTTTTTTGCGGGACAAGATGACGTTTTCAGCGGTACCATGGTTATTTATATCAGTCTTTTTGATCGCGTGTTATTCCACTTTTTGTTCGGCGGTATGATAATAAAGCGTTGTTTTTTGCCTCGTTTTTTTTTTTTTTTTTCTTACGGTGTTTACTGAAGGGGTTAACTAGTGGGCCAGTTTTATAGGTCGGGTCGTTACGGACGCGGCGATACTAAATATGTGTACTTTTATTGTTTTTTTTATTTTATTTAGATAAAGAAATGTATTTATGGGAATAATATATATATTTTTTTTTCATTATTTTGGAATATATATATATTTTTTTTTTTTTTACACATTTGGAAAATTTTTTTTTTTACTTTTTTACTTTGCCCCAGGGGGGGACAATACAGATCGGTGATCTGTCAGTTTGCATAGCACTCTGACAGATCACCGATCTGAGAGAAGTGCAGGCTGCTTCACAGTGTCTGCTCTGAGCAGGCTTCTGTGAAGCCACCTCCCTCCCTGCAGGACCCGGATCCGCGGCCATCTTGGATCCGGGTCTGGAGCAGGCAGGGAGGGAGGTAAGACCCTCGCAGCAACGCGATCACATCGCGTTGCTGCGGGGGGCTCAGGGAAGCCCGCAGGGAGCCCCCTCCCTGCGCGATGCTTCCCTGCACCGCCGGCACATCGCGATCATGTTTGATCGCGGTGTGCCGGGGGGTTAATGTGCCGGGAGCGGTCCGTGACCGCTCCTGGCACATAGTGCCGGATGTCAGCTGCGATATGCAGCTGACACCCGGCCGCGATCGGCCGCGCTCCCCCCTTGAGCGCGGCCGATCGCGTATGACGTACTATTCCGTCCTTGGGAAGTAGGGCCCACCCCACATGGACGGAATAGTACGTCTAATGACAGAAAGGGGTTAAAGACTAAACTTCAGACAGAAAGGCCCACAAACAAACAGCAACTGAAAACCACCGCAGTGAAGGTCTGGCAGATCATCAAAAAGGAGGAAACACAGCGTCTGGTGATGTCCATGAGTTCAAGACTTCGGGCAGTCATTGCCAACAAAGGATTTTCAACCAAGTACTAAAACTGAACATTTTATTTAAAAGTATTGAATTTTTCCAATTACTTCTGGTCCCTTTAAAAACAGGGTGGCACATGTTAAGGAGCTGAAACTCCTGAAACTTCATCCAATTTTAATGTGGATACTCTTAAATGAAAGCTGAAAGTCTGAACTTCAACTGAATCTGCATTGTTTTGCTTCAAATTCATTGTGGTAATGTCTATAACCAAAATTAGAAAAATGTTGTCTCTGTCCAAATATATATGGATGCAACTGTATATAGAGGATCTGTCCTATGTAGCGTGATATATAAAGAATCACTCAGCTGTACTATGTGGTGTAGTATATAGAGGATCTGTCAGCTCTCATGTGTGGTATAGTATCTATTATATAATTGTCTAAGGGTCACTTCCATCTTTCTGTCCTTATGTCTGTCGCGGCCTCTGTCATGGAAATCCAAGTCGCTTATTGGTCGCGGAAAAACGGCCATGACCAATCAGCGACGGGCACAGTCCGGCTGCAAAATGGCCGCTCCTTACTCCCCGCAGTTAGTGCCCGCTCCATAATCCCCTCCAGTCAGCGCTCACACAGGGTTAATGGCAGCGGTATCGGACCGCACTCTGTTACCGCTGCTATTAACCCTGTGTGACCAACTTTTTACTATTGACACTGCCTATGTGGCATCAAGATCTAATGTTAAAAATAATAAAAAAATAAAATATTGTTATATACTCACCGTCCATCGGCCCCTCGGATCCAGAACCGGCCTTTCCTGCTCCTCGCGATGCTCCGGTTATGATCCATGCATTGCGGTCTCGCGAGATGATGATGCAGCGGTCTCGCGAGACCACTACGTCATCATCTCGCGAGACCGCAATGCACTCTTGGGACCGGAGCGCGTGAGGAGCGTCGGTAAACGCTTCGCCTGGATCCAGGGCCAATGGAAGTTGAGTATATAACTATTTTTTATTTTAATTATTTTTTAACAGGGATATGATGCCCACATTGCTATATACTATGTGGGCTGTGCTATATACTACGTGGGCTGTGCAATATACTATGTGGGCTGTGCAATATACTACGTGGGCTGTGCAATATAATACGTGGGCTGTGCAATATACTATGTGGGCTGCTATATACTACGTGGGCTGTGCAATATACTACGTGGGCTGTGCAATGTACTACGTGGGCTGTGCAATATACTATGTGGGCTGTGCAATATAATATGTGGTCTGTGCAATATACTATGTGGGCTGCTATATACTACTTGGGCTGTGCAATATACTATGTGGGCTGTGCAATATACTACGTGGGCTTTGCAATGGACTACATGGGCTGTGCTACATACTACGTGGCTGTGCAATATACTACGTGGGCTGTGCTATACACTATGTGGCCTGTGTTATACACTATGTGGGCTGTGTTATACACTATGTGGGTTGTGTTATATACTGCGTGCGTGGGCTGTTATATACTACGTGGGCTGTTATATGCTACATGGGCTGTTATAAACTACGTGGCTGTGTTATATGCTATGTGGGCTGTTATACACTCCGTGGGCTGTGCTATATACTATGTGGCTGTGCTATATACTCCATGGGCTGTGTTATATACTACGTGGCTGTTATATATTCCGTGGGCTGTGCTATATACTCCGTTGGCTGTGCTATATACTCTGTGGGCTGTGCTATATACTACGTGGCTGTGCTATATACTGTGTGGCTGTGCTATGTACTACGTGGCTGTGCAATATCTTACGTGGCTGTGCTATTTACTGCGTGGGCTGTTATATACTACATGGCCGGCCGCGAACAATCAGCGACAGGCGCAGTCCTGTGTATTCAATGTATTATTCTAAAATCTTCATAAATAAACTACATACATATTCTAGAATACCTGATGCGTTAGAATCGGGCTACCATCTAGTATATTATATTTCCTGTGTGATACATTTACATAACTGCATGGTGGACCCTAAGAATGATGGGCCCAAGGTCACCCAGTCCGACGCTGCTTGTAGGACATAGTTTGCATTCCGCTCTCCATCCTGGTAGCTCTTCTCTGAGCCTGCTTTAGTTTTTCATTGTGTTTTCTTTTTAATTTGGTGCCTAGAACTGGACATAATATTCTAGATGAGGCCTGACCAAGGAGGAGTAGAGGGGGATAATTACTTCAGTGATCTAAACTCTATGCTTCTCTTATCCTCTTAGTGACAGAGCCAATTTGCTGCTTAATGACCGAGCCAATTTTTACAATTCTGACAACTGTCACTTTATGTGGTTATAACTCTGGAATGCTTCAACGGATCCCACTGAGTCTGATGTTTTTATGCGACATATTGTACTTCATGTTAGTGGTAAAATTTCTTCGATATGACTTGCATTTATGAAAAAAAGAGAAATATGGTGAAAATTTTGCCATTTTAAAACTTGGAATTTTTATGCCCTTAAATCAGAGAGATATGTCACACAAAATACTTAATAAATAACATTTCCCACATATCTACTGTACTTTACATCAGCACAATTTTGGAAACTTTTTTTTAGGAAGTTATAAGGGTTAAAAGTTTACAAGCGATGTCTCATTTTTACAAGAAAATTTACAAAATTATCTTTTTAGGGACCACTTCACATTTGAAGTCACTTTGGGAGGTGTGCATGACAGAAAATACCCAAAAGTGACACCATTCTAAAAATCTGCACCCCTCAATGTGCTCAAAACCACATTCAAGAAGTTTATTAACCCTTCACATGCTTCACAGGAATCAAAGCAAAGTGTAAGAGAAAAAAATGAACATTTAACTTTTTTTCACAGACATTTTACTTCAGAACCATTTTTTTTTTTATTTTCACAATTGTAAAAGAGAAAATGGACCACAAAAGTTGTGCAATTTCTCCTGAGTACGCTGATACCTCATATTTGGGGGTAAACCACTGTTTGTGCGCACGGCAGAGCTCGTAAGTGAAGGAGCGCTTTTGACTTTTTCAACGCAGAATTGAATGGAATTGAGATCGGACACCATGTCGCATTTGGAGAACCCCTCATATGCTTAAACAGTGGAAAAAACACAAGTGACACCATTTTGGAAACTAGACCCCCCAAGAAACTTACCTAGATGTGCAGTGAGCACTTTGAACCTGCAAGTGCTTCACAGAAGTTTATAACGTAGAGCCGTGAAAATAAAAAAAAAAATCATTTTTTTCGACAAATTTTTATTTTCTTAAGGGTAACAGGAGAAATTAGACCCCCAAAGTTGTTGTGCTATTTGTCTTGTGTATGCTGATACCCCATATGTGGGGTAAACAACTGTTTGTTTGCATGGCAGTGGTCAGAAGGGAGGGAGCACTGTTTTTACTATTTTTAAAAATATTTATTTATAACCGTCTGCAAACAAGATAAGAATCAGTAACATGCATAGCATATAAAGACAAAGAAGGGAATAACAATATCCAGAAAGTGTAGCTTGAAAGATTCAAAAGAAGACAGGGTTATTCAGTATAACAATCGATCCTGACCCCAACCTCCCCCCCCCCCAGGCACGTTTGAAACCCTGCAGGTTTAATTGGGTAAGCCTAATAGGCGTGTTACCAGACATAAGCTCTCTCATATACCAATCAGTGAATTGAAAGCAACCATGTAAAGGTACCGTCACACTTAGCGACGCTGCAGCGATACAGACAACGATTCCGATCGCTGCAGCGTCGCTGTTTGGTCGCTGGAGAGCTGTCACACAGACCGCTCTCCAGCGACCAACGATGCCGAAGTCCCCGGGTAACCAGGGTAAACATCGGGTTACTAAGCGCAGGGCCGCGCTTAGTAACCCGATGTTTACCCTGGTTACCATCGTAAAAGTAAAAAAAAAAAAAACACTACATACTTACATTCTGCTGTCTGTCCCCCGGCGCTGTGCTTCTCTGCACTGTGTAAGTGCCAGCCGGAAAGCAGGGCACAGCGGTGACGTCACCGCTCTGCTTTCCAGCTGCTGTGCTTACACAGTGCAGAGAAGCAGAATGCCGGGGGACAGACAGCGGAAGGTAAGTATGTACTGTTTTTTTTTTTTTTTACTTTTACGATGGTAACCAGGGTAAACATCGGGTTACTAAGCGCAACCCTGCGCTTAGTAACCCGATATTTACCCTGGTTACCATTGTAAAACATCGCTGGCATCGTTGCTTTTGGTGTCAAACACGACGATACACGCCGATCTGACGACCAAATAAAGTTCTGAACTTTCAGCAACGACCAGCGATATCACAGCAGGATCCTGATCGCTGCTGCGTGTCAAACTCAACGATATCGCTATCCAGGACGCTGCAACGTCACGGATCGCTAGCGATATCGTTTAGTGTGACGGTACCTTAATGCTTGACGAACTGATAGTGACTGTAGATCAATAAAGGAGGACCATGTGAGGAAAAAACATTCCTTATGACTTTCTTTATGAAGTATGGACTCAATCCAATCCATTTTAAACAAATATGTTGCCTTCAAATAAATTGGATTTAGTGAAGGGGTTGTGTCCTGTGCCCACAGATGCAAAATACTCTTGCGGGTAGCTGCCGCCCAAATAGTTAAAGCACGTTGTTGCTGAGCAGAGCGTCTCAGTAGTTGATCCCGTGGGAAAATATTCAATAACGCCGATTCCGGAGATAATGTAAAGCGAATGCTGAAGGTGTTGGTGAGATGGCGAAGAAGCATATCCCAAACCTCCTGTATCTTCAGACAATCCCAGAGACAATGAAAGATGTCAGCTGGAGAGTGTAAACATTTGGGACAAGAGGGATTAGCCGATAGAGACATCCTAGATTTGAACTCCGGGGAAATGTAAGCCCTATGGAAAATCATGAGGGCCATAGTTGAGTAGCTGTCATATGGCAATAAAGAGTTTAAACGGCTTTCAAAAAGATCAGTCAGTCTATAATTAGATAGTTGTGATACCCATCTGCCCGGGCCTGGTGACGAATCTGACCATGAAATGGAAGGTTTGATTGATTTATAGATAAGACTTAGCTAATTAACTCCTGCACGAGCGCCAAGGGAGATCAGATGGAGAGGACAGGTTCTGACACTGTCTGGTATGCCTCGGAAGACCGAGTCAATGTAATGCTTAATCTGAGTGGCAATGAAAATAATACCCACTAAGATTGGATATTTGGAGAAAATACCCTCCAGAGAAAGAGGACATTGTGTAGTTATCAGAAGATCGCAGACCAGTCTGCACCCTCTCTCCCCCAGCACTCGGTAAATTGGAGGTGGTTTGCCTTGTAAAAAGAAAGGGTTACCTTGAAAGGGCAGGAAAACTGAGGTATAGGGTCTAGTCCGCTGATCCGTCTAGCATGACGCTATGCCAATACCACAGACCATAGCAGAGGATTATCCCTGATTGCAGCGGGAACTCTATTTTGTTGTAAATGGAGCAAGGCAGGAAGACTAATCGGTCCAGACATTGCTTCATCTAATGGGGTGTTGGTAAATTTAGTATGGGCCCAAATCCAATCAAGAGAATGTCTGAAAATGGCTGCAACGCTATGCAATCTTAAATTTGGAAAATTGAGGCCCCCAAAGATTTAGCCTGTTGCAAGTTAAAAATATTGATCCTAGATCTCCCCCTCAAACCCCATATGAATTGTCGAAAAATCTTAGGAGTTGATCATCAGCTTTAGATAATAGAATAGGTAGCGTTTGTAAAGGGAAGAGTATTTTAGGGAAGGAAACCATTTTAATAAAGTGAGATTTACCACAAAAGATAATTTAAAAGACGCCCAAGATTGTATTTCCCAAGTATTGGCAGATATTAATGATCGGATATTAAGTTGGTAAATAGTATGTGGGTTGGAGGGTAGAAGAATACCAAGATATCATAAAGAACCATGCCCCCACGGAAATGGAAAAGGAAAGGGCCATCTTTGTCGAGCATCCCTGAAGATCGCTAAAGCCTTGGATTTGTTCAAATTTATGTGGAATCCCGAGATTTCTCCAAACGCATGGAAAGCCTCCATTATGAAAGGAATGGACTCCTTAGGATTGGCTATCATGAGTAATATGTCGTCGGCGAATGCCAAGGACTTGAGTGTAAGGTGGCCTATCCCGATTCCCTCAAAGGAAGGAATCATCTCCAGATATCTAAGTAGAGGGTCTAGGGCAATATTAAACAATAAGGGGGATAAAGGACATCCCTGCCTTGTACCTCTGAAAATTGAGAAAGGGGATGACTGAATACCATGGAGCCAAATTGAGGACTGAGGAGTGGTGTAAATTGTCCGGATAAAATTGAAAAAGGAAAATTCAAACATTCTGTATTTGAGGTCAGATGAGGTGGGACCAAGATACCCGGTCAAAAGCCTTATCGACGTCAAGGCTAACTAAGATGTTTCTTTTAGCTTTGGTTTGATGACTATGAATAACAGCAGCTAATGCCGTTCTAATATTGTAGATGATGGATCGGCCATGGACAAAGCCCGTTTGGGATGTGGTGAGGATATTAGGAAGTATAGATTGTAATCTGTTGGCCATAATTTTGGTGAGCAATTTGAAATCTACGTTTAAAAGTGAGATTGGGCGGTACGAGGCAGGGAGAAGGAGGTCTTTACCCGGCTTTGGTAGTAATGAAAGGCTTGCTTCATTGAAGCGGTCAGGAAGGGAACTTGAATCTATAATATGATTAAAAAGAGAGGTAAGGTGGGATATGAGAAATGGTCGCAATATTTTACAGAATTCTGCTGAGTAACCGTCCGGGCCAGGGGTTTTAAGCAATTTAAGAGACTGGATGACCAATCAAACTTCCCCAGCAGAGATAGGTTTAATTTAATATTTCTCTTTGTGAGATGGAAAGTTTTGGTGGATCAACCTTGTGAAGGAAATTATAGCCTTCTTCCTGAGAATCGTTGGGTGGGCCATAGAGATCGGCATAAAAATCTCTGAAAAACGCGCATATTGAAACTGGGTCACGGATAATGGGACCATTAGGATGTTTGATGTTGGTGATTTTAGTAGCCATTTTGAAGGGTTTTGTTAGTGATGTCAAAAGGCGCCCAGGTTTATTGCCCCAACGAAAGAAGCGGTTACGTTGGTAGGCAAGTTGGTTATGCGCTTGTTCATGCAGTAAGGTGTCTAGATTATGTTTAGCAGTGAGGTAAGCCTCCTTGGATGAGGAGGTATTGTGTAGCCAGAAATCTCTATAAGTTTGAGTGAGCTGGTCAAGAAGAGGCTGCAAGGAGGACAATTTCTTCTTTTTCTGAGACACATTAGAGATAATATGTCCTCTGGGCACTGTTTTAGCGGTAACCCAGAATAAACTGATGTCTTCTAAGTGTTCCAAGTTATCATCGATGTATGTCTCCCACCAGCCAGTCAAACATGTTTTGAAATCATCCGATGTATAAAGATATGAGGGAAAACACCAATGAAAGGAGAGAGTTTTCCTTGTGAGAAGGTCTAGAGTAAGTAGGACAGGAGAGTGATATGAAATAACCATTGGAAGAATTTGAACCGATTTTAAAGATGAAAAAAGAAGGGTAGATATTAGCCAGTAATCAATGCGAGTTTCTACATCGTGAACCCTAGAATAAAATGTAAATTATTATTCCGTAGGATGGCAGCATCTCCAGGAATCCAATAAGTCAAGCCTATCTAATAAGATGGGAACCATTCCAGCCGAGGAGAGGGATGCAGGTGGTGGGGTAGACCTATCTAAAAAATATCATGAAGAGCATTTAAATCTCCACCTAATAAAATATTAGTAGGATGCCAGCTATGTATCACTTCTACAAGCTTAGAAAAAAAGGAAGGGCTAGCCGCATTAGGTGTGTAAACATTAATAAGGCAGTATTCCCTCTGCTCAGCAAGGATCCTAATCAGCAAATATTGTCCCGCCTTGTCTCTTACCACATCTTGAATGGAATATTCAAGGTCTCTATGGAACATGACAGCAACCCCATGTTTCTTCCTTGAAAAAGAAGCCTCTATGCAGTCCGAGTAATGCTTATTACGGAGCGGAGGATGTTTTCCACGAATCCAATGAGTTTCCTGCAAAAATACAATGTGTGGGCGTATACGGGTAACATGGTCTAAAATATTGAGCCCAGCCACATTCCAATATAACAATTTGAGAGAGTCTACATTAATGTGAGGAGCTACAGTATTAGAGTAAGCCATATTAGAAATCAAAATATTAGTCATGCAGGTATATCTAACCAGAGATGTAACATGGCTATCAACTAGAAAAAATTACAAAAAACATGAAATTGAATTCAAGTGGCCGGAGAAGAGGCTCGAGAGGAGCGCTTCACCACCTCCATGGCTTCATTAGCATAGCTCCCAACCGTCCTCATTGTGCGGGACTGTCCCGGTTTTGAGCCTTTGCCCCACTGTCCAGCACGGGACACTCTGCTTCCCGCAGACAGCAGGAGAAGCAGCCAACATGCCCCCTTGTGTTAAGCCATGCCCCGGGCCCTTACCTTTCCATATGGCTGCCTGCTTTCTGCGCACAGGACGTGTGATGAGGTCACAGGAAGGGAGGAGTCAGGGGTCACATGATTGGGACCTCCGTGGATTGTAGGACTCGGCTGTGCTGGTTGCCAACTTGCCACATGGTGCTGCAGGATGAGGTAAGTAATGCCTTGTGTGGGGTCAGGAGGTGTACAGTGTGGATGTAGCAGAGCCATGTGTGTACAAGGTGTATGGAGCGTAGCCATGTGTGTATGAGGTGTATGGAGCGGAGCTGTGTGTGTATGAGGTGTACGGAGCGGAGCCGCGTGTGTACGAGGTGTATGGAGCGGAGAGCGTGTGTACGGAGCAGAGCCGTGTGTGCAAAGTGTACGGAGCACAGCCGCGTGTGTAGGAGTAACTGTGTGGCCATTATATGGTACAAAGTATCATATGCGGCCAACATGCAGTATGGAGCATCATGTGCGGTCATTACAGTATGGAGCATCATGTGGGGTTGTTATACAGTATGGAGCATCATGTGCAGCCAGTATACAGTATGGAGCATCATGTGCAGTCATTTTACAGTATGGAGCATCATATGCAGTCATTATACAGTATGGATCAACTTGTGCAGCCAGTATACAGTATGGAGCATCATGTGCAGTCATTATACAGTATGGAGAATCATGTGGGGCCAATATACAGTATGGAGCATCATATGCGGTCATTATACAGTATGGAACATCATGTGGGGTCATTATACAGTATGGAGCATCATGTGTGGTCATTATACAGTATGGAGCATCATGTGGGGTCATTATACAGTATGTAGCATCATGTGAGGCCATTATACAGTATGGAGCATCTTGTGCAGCCAGTATACAGTATGGAGCATCATGTGCAGTCATTATACAGTATGGAGCATCTTGTGCAGCCAGTATACAGTATGGAGCATCATGTGCAGTCATTATACAGTATGGAGCATCATGTCCGGTCATTATACAGTTTGGAGAATCATGTGGGGCCATTATACAGTATGGAGCATCATATGTGGTCATTATACAGTATGGAGCATCATGTGTGGTCATTATACAGTATGGAGCATCATGTGCGGTCATTATACAGTATGGAGCATCATGTGGGGTCATTATACAGTATGGAGCATCATTTGGGGCCATTATACAGTATGGAGCATCATGTGCAGCCAATATACAGTATGGAGCATCATGTGCAGTCATTATACAGTATGCTGCATCATGTGCAGTCATTATACAGTATGGAGCATCATGTGCAGTCATTATACAGTATGGAGCATCATGTGTGGTCATTATACAGTATGGAGCATCATGTGTGGCCATTATACAGTATAGAGCGTCATGTGTGGTCATCATACAGTATGGAGCATCATGTGTGGCCATTTTACAGTATGGAGCAATGTGTGGCCATATTTTTTTGTTTATAATTACTGTATATGCAACAGTGTGATCAGCAGTGCTAAATGGGTGTGCTTGGGACGTGGATATGGGTGTGACTAATTATGAATGGGTGTGGTCAGAGGTGTGGCCTAAAATTTGTTGCGGCACACGTTGTGCTCCGCAAACTTTGTCCCTCTTTCCCATCTTCAAATGTTGGAAGGTATGCATTAGGGTCATCAAAAAACATAGTCTTACCTCGGAGTTCCACCTCAAACGTGCCGGGTAGAGAAGAGCAAAACGGGAGCCTCTGTCATGCAGAAGTTTACAAGCTGGGGCAAAGGTGCGGCGCTTGGTCTCCACCACGGCAGAATAATCTTGAAACATAAGAAGAGTGTGTCCCTCATATTTCACAGCAGACATAGCTTGAAATGCCCGAAAAATTAGCATTTTGTCCTGAAAATTAAGTAACTTAAAAATAACAGGGCGAGGGCAGGCATTGGATTCTGGAGTTGGAGGTCCAAGTCTGTGGGCTCGTTCGACTATCATAGAGCCATGTCGTTCAGGCAAATTAAGTGCTCTTGGGAGCCAGGAGGAAGTGAAGTGGTGGAGATCCTTTACTAACTCCGGGACGCAAATGATGCGGAGATTGTTTCGGCTGCTCCGGTTTTTCAGATCATCGAATTTGTCTTTGAGCTTCTCTATCACATTGTCATTACCTTTAAGTTGAGCAGCATAGGACTGTACAGTGTCTTCCAAATCACTGATCCGCTGTTCTGCTGCCAAAATTTTGGTGGAATGGTCGGACAACTGAGATGTGATCGAGTCCAATGAGGATTGAAAGGAAAGAAGTCTTGCATCTATTTTTGGAATGAGTTGCTTTGTGATAGTCAGCAATGGTTTTTAAGGATTCTTTAGACCTGACAGAGTTAGAATTTGGAGATTCAGGAGAAGATTTGTCAGCATGTGCCCTGGTTTTAGTAGCCTTGGAGCTACTGGGATTTACAAATTTTTCAATGTAGATGGAGAGGAATAGAAAATGAATAGAAATGCACTTGTAAGGAGAGGGGAGATGTCTCAGTCGAGATTTAAGTACAAAAACCTACATAACGAAGTAGTTTAGGTAGGACATCACAGAGAATTTGTCCTGAAGAGATCCAAGATGGTTTAAGGGATACAGACCACTCAGAAGATCATAAAGGTAAACAGGTTGAAAAGGGTCCCCAGTTGGGCCAGTATCCACAGCAGTTTAGAAGACGAGCCCTTAAAGGGAAGGTGCCATAAAAAAAATTCCAGCAATTGAAAAATGTAAAGAATTAATGTTTACATTTTCTTAAAAAAATATTATCATTTGTTTATAATTTAGTAAAATATGAAAAATCATTTAAAAAATGTTGGCATTTCCACTTTTAAACACTAGGGGGAGCAGCTACTGAAATTTGACAAAAACCTAGTGTACAACTAGCTCACATTACTGCACTGCAGTAATTATGAGCGGAGTCTGCTGACGTGTGTGATGTCACTCCTCTCCTCCTGGGTGTTTGCTAAGGGATAAGAGAGGATTCAGGAACACAGCGAGAAGCCATTTTGTTGGTGACTGCAAAGTTATACTGACAAGTAAACAGTCAGAGGATGGCAGGCAGCAAGGATTCTGGGAGACATATGGTGGAGGGAGCAGGGTGACAGCAGCACAGAGTATTTCAGGAGAGCAGTGTGCAGTTATTTGGCACCATGTTCGGTGCACAGAGCAGCCACGGATTTACATAGAGCGCTGTCTTTTATACACATGGATGGACAGTCTGCTGGTCTGCGCCACAAAAATTCACGAAACATTTCTGCTGATTGATGGCCTGTTCTGATCCAGACATTGCATGCAAAGACCCCATTCCCCTCCTCAGATCCTGTCCTGGCGATATGTGAAAGCGAGGCGACAGGCTCAGTGCAGGGTTACGCTGGGAAGCAGAGGGGAAATGTAGCCATATAGTAACGATAAAAATGAGACCCCTCTCTTCAGCTGCCTCACCAGCCCTCCCCTGACTGCACCTAACTTAGGTCATGCTGCCCCCTCTATGACCCCAGACCCGTGTGCAGGTGATCAGCCAGAACCACCATAGAATGGGTCCCCTTTCTGAAGATAATACCGCCATATAGATCACACATAATACTGTTATTTAGTTCTCACATAATACCTCCATATAGATCACACATACCACCACATAGATCACACATAATGCTGCCAGTGTTCTCACATACCACCATATGCTTCTCACATAATACCACCATATAGATCACTCGTAATGCCGCCACATAGATCTCACATACCGCCATATACTTTCACACATACCACCATATAGATCACACATAATACCGCCATATACTAATCACATAATATCGTCATATAGATCACACATAATACTGCCATATACTAATCACATAATACCGTCATATAGATCACACATTAAACCACCATATAATTCTCACCTAGTACTGCCACATAGATCACACATAATCCCACAATATAGTTCTCATATACCACCATCATATAGTTTTTACATCATTCCACAACACTGATCAAACATAATACCGCCATATAGATCACATATAATACTGTCACATAGATCACACAATACTTGGCGGCATAATGTGTGATATATAGAATATATATATACCGTATATAATAACATCTTGGCGTAATGTGTGGTCTTTATGGAGTACTATGTGATAAATATATATAGCGGCATTATACGTGATCCATATGGTATTGTGCTGCTCTAGGGAGGTCACAGATGTATGGTGGAAGGAGCAGGGAGACAGGAGCACAGAGTATTTCAGGAGAGCACTGTACTGGTATATTGGGGGGGGTGCTCACACTCACACGCTCCCAACTGTATACTTAGCCTTTACTGGCAATTAAAATGGGGGACACCCCCCAAAAAAAGACGTGTGGCCCCCTATAATTAATAACCAGCAAATACTATGCAGACAGCTGTGGGCTGACATTAATAGCCTAGGAAGGGGCCATGTATATTGTCCCCCCCAGGCTAAAAACATCAGCTCTCAGCCGCCTTTTACATGCGCCTTTTCTGGCGCTTTGCCTGGCAATTTCCACTTGCCCTGTAGCGGTAGCAAGTGGGGTTCATATTTGTGGGGTTAATGTCACCTTCATATTGTCTGGTGACATCAAGCCCACGGCTTAGTAATGGAGAGGCGTCTATAAGGCACCCATCCATTACTAATCCTATAGTTGTATTGTAAATAAAGACTCGGCCAGAATAAAGTCCTTTTTTGGGAAGATAGTGCAGATAGAGACCTGGGCACAAATAAGGAAGTTGGGGGTGGCGGTGGCATGGGAGGTGGGGTTAGAACAGTTAATAATTTAAGAAAGAATAGAGGTACAGAGAGGAACATCAAGTGCATGTATACTAATGCCAGAAGCCTCGCCAACAAAATGGACGAATTAGAACTAATGTTGTTGGAGCAAAATTATGACATGATGGGGATATCTGAGACATGGCTGGATGAGAGCCATGACTGGGCTGTTAACTTGCAGGGCTATAGCCTGTTCAGAAATTACCGTACAGATAAGCGAGGGGGAGGGGTGTGTCTGTATGTAAAATCCACCTTAAAACCCATCCTGCGTGATAATATAGGTGAATCTAATGAAAATGTAGAGTCCCTGTGGGTGGAGATGAGGGGAGGGGGAAAAAATAATAAATTACTGATAGGGGTTTGTTATAAATCTCCAAAAATAATGGAAGCAATGGAGAATATCCTCGTAAAGCAAATAGATGAAGCTGCGACTCAAGGAGAAGTCATTATTATGGGGGACTTCAACTACCCTGAAATAGACTGGGGAACAGAAACCTGCAGTTCCAGTAAAGGTAATCGGTTTTTCACAACTATGAGAGACAATTACCTTTCACAACAGGTTCAGGACCCAACAAGAAGGGGGGCACTGCTAGACCTAATATTAACCAACAGGCCAGACCGCATATCAAATATAAGGGTTGGGGGTCACTTGGGGAATAGTGATCACAAAATAATAAGTTTTCAGGTCTCCTTTAATAAGATGTGTAGTAGAGGGGTGACAAGGACACTAAACTTCAGGAGGGCAAATTTCCAACGGATGAGAGAGTATCTTGGTGCAATTAACTGGGACTATATTCTGAGACATAAAAGTACACAAAGAAAATGGGAGACATTTATTAGCATCCTGGATAGGACCTGTGCACAGTATATACCGTATGGGAATAAACATACTAGAAATAGGAGGAAACCAATATGGCTAAATAGAGCTGTAAGGGGCACAATAAGTGACAAAAAGAAAGCATTTAGAGAATTAAAGGAAGTAGGTAGTGATGAGGCATTAAATAAATATAGAAAATTAAATACATTCTGTAAAAAGCAAATCAAGGCAGCAAAGATTGAGACAGAGAGACTCATTGCCAGAGAGAGCAAAAATAACCCCAAAATATTCTTTAACTACATAAATAGTAAGAAACTAAAAAATGACAGTGTTGGCCCCCTTAAAAATAGTCTGGGTGAAATGGTGGATGAGGATGAGGAAAAAGCCAATATGCTAAATGACTTTTTTTCATCAGTATTTACAAAAGAAAATCCCATGGCAGCCAATATGACTAATGATAAAAATTCCCAATTAAATGTTACCTGCTTAACCCAGCAGGAAGTACGGCGGCGTCTGAAAATCACAAAAATTGACAAATCTCCGGGCCCGGATGGGATACACCCCCGAGTACTGCAGGAACTAAGTACAGTCATTGATAGACCGTTATTTTTAATCTTTAAAGAGTCCATAATAACAGGGTCTGTACCACAGGACTGGCGTATAGCAAATGTGGTGCCAATATTTAAAAAGGCGACAAAAACTGAACTCGGAAATTATAGGCCAGTAAGCTTAACCTCTACTGTGGGTAAAATCCTGGAGGGCATTCTAAGGGATGCTATACTGGAGTATCTGAGGAGGAATAACCTCATGACCCAGTATCAGCACGGGTTTACTAGGGACCGTTCATGTCAGACTAATTTGATCAGCTTCTATGAAGAGGTAAGTTCCGGACAGGACCAAGGGAGCCCAGTGGATGTAGTGTATATGGACTTTTCAAAAGCTTTTGATACGGTGCCACACAAAAGGTTGATACATAAAATGAGAATAATGGGGATAGGGGAAAATATGTGCAAGTGGGTTGAGAGCTGGCTCAGGGATAGGAAACAAAGGGTGGTTATTAATGGCGCACACTCGGACTGGGTCGCGGTTAGTAGTGGGGTACCACAGGGGTCAGTATTGGGCCCTCTTCTTTTTAACATATTTATTAATGACCTTGTAGGGGGCATTCAGAGTAGAATTTCAATATTTGCAGATGACACTAAACTCTGCAGGGTAATCAATACAGAGGAGGACAATTTTATATTACAGGATGATTTATGTAAACTAGAAGCTTGGGCTGATAAATGGCAAATGAGCTTTAATGGGGATAAATGTAAGGTCATGCACTTGGGTAGAAGTAATAAGATGTATAACTATGTGCTTAATTCTAAAACTCTGGGTAAAACTGTCAATGAAAAGGACCTGGGTGTATGGTGGATGACAAACTCATATTCAGTGGCCAGTGTCAGGCAGCTGCTACAAAGGCAAATAAAATAATGGGATGCATTAAAAGAAGCATAGATGCTCATGAGGACAACATCATTTTACCTCTATACAAGTCACTAGTGCGACCACACTTAGAATACTGTGCACAGTTCTGGTCTCCGGTGTATAAGAAAGACATAGCTGAACTGGAGCGGGCGCAGAGAAGAGCGACCAAGGTTATTAGAGGACTGGAGGGTCTGCAATACCAAGATAGGTTTTTTACACTTGGGGCTATTTAGTTTGGAAAAACGAAGGCTAAGGGGTGATCTTATGTTAATGTATAAATACAGGTCCTTCTCAAAAAATTAGCATATAGTGTTAAATTTCATTATTTACCATAATGTTATGATTACAATTAAACTTTCATTTCATTATAGATTCATTATCCACCAACTGAAATTTGTCAGGTCTTTTATTGTTTTAATACTGATGATTTTGGCATACAACTCCTGATAACCCAAAAAACCTGTCTCAATAAATTAGCATATCAAGAAAAGGTTCTCTAAATGACCTATTACCCTAATCTTCTGAATCAACTAATTAACTCTAAACACATGCAAAAGATACCTGAGGCTTTTAAAAACTCCCTGCCTGGTTCATTACTCAAAACCCCCATCATGGGTAAGACTAGCGACCTGACAGATGTCAAGAAGGCCATCATTGACACCCTCAAGCAAGAGGGTAAGACCCAGAAAGAAATTTCTCAACAAATAGGCTGTTCCCAGAGTGCTGTATCAAGGCACCTCAATGGTAAGTCTGTTGGAAGGCAAAAATGTGGCAGAAAACGCTGTACAACGAGAAGAGGTGACCGGACCCTGAGGAAGATTGTGGAGAAGGACCGATTCCAGACCTTGGGGAACCTGAGGAAGCAGTGGACTGAGTCTGGTGTGGAAACATCCAGAGCCACCGTGCACAGGCGTGTGCAGGAAATGGGCTACAGGTGCCGCATTCCCCAGGTAAAGCCACTTTTGAACCATAAACAGCGGCAGAAGCGCCTGACCTGGGCTACAGAGAAGCAGCACTGGACTGTTGCTAAGTGGTCCCAAGTACTTTTTTCTGATGAAAGCAAATTTTGCATGTCATTCGGAAATCAAGGTGCCAGAGTCTGGAGGAAGACTGGGGAGAAGGAAATGCCAAAATGCCTGAAGTCCAGTGTCAAGTACCCACAGTCAGTGATGGTGTGAGGTGCCATGTCAGCTGCTGGTGTTGGTCCACTGTGTTTCATCAAGGGCAGGGTCAATGCAGCTAGCTATCAGGAGATTTTGGAGCACTTCATGCTTCCATCGGCTGAAATGCTTTATGGAGATGAAGATTTCATTTTTCAGCACGACCTGGCACCTGCTCACAGTGCCAAAACCACTGGTAAATGGTTTACTGACCATGGTATTACTGTGCTCAATTGGCCTGCCAACTCTCCTGACCTGAACCCCATAGAGAATCTGTGGGATATTGTGAAGAGAAAGTTGAGAGATGCAAGACCCAACACTCTGGATGAGCTTAAGGCCGCTATTGAAGCATCCTGGGCCTCCATAACATCTCAGCAGTGTCACAGGCTGATTGCCTCCATGCCACGCCGCATTGAAGCAGTCATTTCTGCCAAAGGATTCCCGACCAAGTATTGAGTGCATAACTGAACATTATTATTTGGTGGTTTTTTTGTTTGTTATTAAAAAACACTTTTATTTGATTGGACGGGTGAAATATGCTAATTTATTGAGACAGGTTTTTTGGGTTATCAGGAGTTGTATGCCAAAATCATCAGTATTAAAACAATAAAAGACCTGACAAATTTCAGTTGGTGGATAATGAATCTCTAATATATGAAAGTTTAATTGTAATCATTACATTATGGTAAATAATGAAATTTAACACTATATGCTAATTTTTTGAGAAGGACCTGTATATGAGGGGACAGTACAAAGACCTTTCTGATTATCTTTTTAATCATAGACCGGTGACAGGGACAAGGGGGCATCCTCTACGTCTGGAGGAAAAAAGGTTTAAGCATAATAACAGGCGCGGATTCTTTACTGTAAAGGCCCCGTCTCACATAGCGATTTACCAACGATCACGACCAGCGATACGACCTGGCCGTGATCGTTGGTAAGTCGCTGTGTGGTCGCTGGGGAGCTGTCACACAGACCGCTCTCCCCAGCGACCAACGATCAGGGGAACGACTTCGGCATCGTTGAAACTGTCTTCAACGATGCCGAAGTCCCCCTGCAGCACCCGGGTAACCAGGGTAAACATCGGGTTACTAAGCGCAGGGCCGCGCTTAGTAACCCGATGTTTACCCTGGTTACCAAAAAAAACAAACACTACATACTCGCCTTTCGGTGTCCAGGTCCCTCGCCGTCTGCTTCCTGCTCTGACTGAGCCGCCGTACACTGAGAGCAGAGCGCAGCGGTGACGTCACTGCTGTGCTGTGCTGAGGTCTCGCTGTACGGCCGCACTCAGTCAGAGCAGGAAGCAGACGGCAAGGGACCTGGACACCGAAAGGCGAGTATGTACTGTTTTTTTTTTTGGTAACCAGGGTAAACATCGGGTTACTAAGCGCGGCCCTGCGCTTAGTAACCCGATGTTTACCCTGGTTACCAGTGAAGACATCGCTGGATCGGTGTCACACACACCGATTCAGCGATGTCAGCGGAGCCTAAACGACCAAAAAAAGGTCCAGGCCATTCCGACACGACCAGCGATCTCGCAGCAGGGGCCTGATCGCTGGTACGTGTCACACATAGCGAGATCGCTACTGAGGTCGCTGTTGCGTCACAAAACTTGTGACTCAGCAGCGATCTCGCTAGCGATCTCGCTATGTGAGACGGGGCCTTAAGAGCAGTGAGACTATGGAACTCTCTGCCGTATGATGTTGTAATGAGTGATTCATTACTTAAATTTAAGAGTGGACCGGATGCCTTTCTGGAAAAGTATAATGTTACAGGGTATATATATTAGATTCCTTGATAGGGCGTTGATCCAGGGAACTAGTCTGATTGCCGTATGTGGGGTCGGGAAGGAATTTTTTTCCCCATGGTGGAGCTTACTCCTACCACATGGGTTTTTTTTGCCTTCCCCTGGATCAACATGTTAGGGCATGTTAGGTTAGGCTATGGGTTGAACTAGATGGACTTAAAGTCTTCCTTCAACCTTAATAACTATGTAACTATGTAATCTTTTTTAAACCATACCGAACGCATAGTCCTCGACTCCCTCATCTCCCACAACAAAAATAATAAACCACAATGGGGAAAGACACGCAGGGGGGAGAGGAGTGCATAGGAGAGGATTAGATACTGACTGCTGAGCCGTGTATCTAATCCTGTCCTGTGTGATACCGACTGCTGAGCCGTGTATCTAATCCTGTCCTGTGTGATACCGACTGCTGAGCCGTGTATCTAATCCTGTCCTCTGTGATACCGACTGCTGAGCCGTGTATCTAATCCTGTCCTGTGTGATACTGTACACAGGACTAGATTAGCTACACAGGACTAGATTAGCTACACAGGACAGAGGTAGCAGTGGTAGATGGCATATAGAGGCAGGCAGCAGTGGTAGATGGTATATAGAGGCAGGCAGCAGTGGTAGATGGTATATAGAGGTAGGTATACAGAGGCAGGTAGCGGTGGTATACAGAGACAGGTAGCGGTGGTATACAGAGGCAGGTAGTGGTGGTATACAGAGGCAGGTAGCGGTGGTATACAGAGGCAGGTAGCGGTGGTATACAGAGGCAGGTAGCGGTGGTATACAGAGGCAGGTAGCGGTGGTATACAGAGGCAGGTAGCGGTGGTATACAGAGGCAGGTAGCGGTGGTATACAGAGGCAGGTAGCGGTGGGATACAGAGGCAAGTAGCAGTGGGATACAGAGGCAGGTAGCGGTGGTATACAGAGGCAGGTAGCAGTGGTATACAGAGGCAGGTAGCAGTGGTATATAGAGGCAGGTAGCTGTGGTAGGTGGTATATAGGGGCAGGTAGCAGTGGTAGGTGGTATATAGGGGCAGGTAGCAGTGGTATATAGAGGCAGGTAGCAGTGGTAGGTGGTATATAGAGGCAGGTAGCAGTGGTATATAGAGGCAGGTAGCAGTTTTCGGTGGTATATAGAAGCAGGTAGCAGTGGTATATAGAGGCAGGTAGCAGTGGTATATAGAGGCAGGTAGCAGTGGTAGGTTGTATATAGAGGCAGGTAGCAGTGGCATATAGAGGTAGGTAGCAGTGGTAGGTGGTATATAGAGGCAGGTAGCAGTGGTATATAGAGGCAGGTAGCAGTGGTAGGTGGTATATAGAGGCAGGTAGCAGTGGTAGGTGGTATATAGAGGCAGGTAGCAGTGGTATATAGAGGCAGGTAGCAGTGTTAGGTGGTATATAGAGGCAGGTAGCAGTGGTGGTATATAGGGTCAGGTAGCAGTAGTAAGTGGTATATAGGGGCAGGTAGCAATGGTAGATGGTATATAGAGGCAGGCAGCAGTGGTAGATGGTATATAGAGGCAGGCAGCAGTGGTAGATGGTATACAGAGGCATATAGCGGTGGTATACAGAGGCAGGTAGCGGTGGTATACAGAGGCAGGTAGCTGTGGTAGGTGGTATATAGGGGCAGGTAGCAGTGGTAGGTGGTATATAGGGGCAGGTAGCAGTGGTATATAGAGGCAGGTAGCAGTGGTATATAGAGGCAGGTAGCAGTGTTCGGTGGTATATAGAAGCAGGTAGCAGTGGTATATAGAGGCAGGTAGCAGTGTTATATAGAGGCAGGTAGCAGTGGTAGGTTGTATATAGAGGCAGGTAGCAGTGGTATATAGAGGTAGGTAGCAGTGGTAGGTGGTATATAGAGGCAGGTAGCAGTGGTATATAGAGGCAGGTAGCAGTGGTAGGTGGTATATAGAGGCAGGTAGCAGTGGTAGGTGGTATATAGAGGCAGGTAGCAGTGGTGGTATATAGGGTCAGGTAGCAGTGGTAAGTGGTATATAGGGGCAGGTAGCAGTGGTAGATGGTATATAGAGGCAGGCAGCAGTGGTAGATGGTATATAGAGGCAGGCAGCAGTGGTAGATGGTATACAGAGGCAGGTAGCGGTGGTATACAGAGGCAGGTAGCGGTGGTATACAGAGGCAGGTAGCTGTGGTAGGTGGTACAGTGGGGCAAAAAAGTATTTAGTCAGTCAGCAATAGTGCAAGTTCCACCACTTAAAAAGATGAGAGGCGTCTGTAATTTACATCATAGGTAGACCTCAACTATGGGAGACATACTGAGAAAAAAAAATCCAGAAAATCACATTTTCTGTTTTTTTTATCATTTTATTTGCATATTATGGTGGAAAATAAGTATTTGGTCAGAAAAAAAACAATCAAGATTTCTGGCTCTCACAGACCTGTAACTTCTTCTTTAAGAGTCTCCTCTTTCCTCCACTCATTACCTGTAGTAATGGCACCTGTTTAAACTTGTTATCAGTATAAAAAGACACCTGTGCACACCCTCAAACAGTCTGACTCCAAACTCCACTATGGTGAAGACCAAAGAGCTGTCAAAGGACACCAGAAACAAAATTGTAGCCCTGCACCAGGCTGTTAAGACTGAATCTGCAATAGCCAACCAGCTTGGAGTGAAGAAATCAACAGTGGGAGCAATAATTAGAAAATGGAAGACATTCAAGACCACTGATAATCTCCCTCGATCTGGGGCTCCACGCAAAATCCCACCCCGTGGGGTCAGAATGATCACAAGAACGGTGAGCAAAAATCCCAGAACCATGCGGGGGGACCTAGTGAATGAACTGCAGAGAGCTGGGACCAATGTAACAAGGCCTACCATAAGTAACACACTACGCCACCATGGACTCAGATCCTGCAGTGCCAGACGTGTCCCACTGCTTAAGCCATTACATGTCCGGGCCCGTCTGAAGTTTGCTAGAGAGCATTTGGATGATCCAGAGGAGTTTTGGGAGAATGTCCTAAGGTCTGATGAAACCAAACTGGAACTGTTTGGTAGAAACACAACTTGTCGTGTTTGGAGGAAAAAGAATACTGAGTTGCATCCATCCAACACCATACCTACTGTAAAGCATGGTGGTGGAAACATCATGCTTTGGGGCTGTTTCTCTGCAAAGGGGCCAGGACGACTGATCCGGGTACATGAAAGAATGAATGGGGCCATGTATCGTGAGATTTTGAGTGCAAACCTCCTTCCATCAGCAAGGGCATTGAAGATGAAACGTGGCTGGGTCTTTCAACATGACAATGATCCAAAGCACACCGCCAGGGCAACGAAGGAGTGGCTTCGTAAGAAGCATTTCAAGGTCCTGGAGTGGCCTAGCCAGTCTCCAGATCTGAACCCTATAGAAAACCTTTGGAGGGAGTTGAAAGTCCGTGTTGCCAAGCGAAAAGCCAAAAACATCACTGCTCTAGAGGAGATCTGCATGGAAGAATGGGCCAACATACCAACAACAGTGTGTGGCAACCTTGTGAAGACTTACAGAAAATGTTTGACCTCTGTCATTGCCAACAAAGGATATATTACAAAGTATTGAGATGAAATTTTGTTTCTGACCAAATACTTATTTTCCACCATAATATGCAAATAAAATGATAAAAAAACAGAAAATGTGATTTTCTGGATTTTTTTTTCTCAGTTTGTCTCCCATAGTTGAGGTCTACCTATGATGTAAATTACAGACGCCTCTCATCTTTTTAAGTGGTGGAACTTGCACTATTGCTGACTGACTAAATACTTTTTTGCCCCACTGTATATAGGGGCAGGTAGCAGTGGTATACACTGTGTTCCAAATTATTATGCAAATTGAGTTTAACCCCTTCATGACTGTGGGAGTTTTCGTTTTTCCGTGTTCGTTTTTCACTCCCCTCCTTCCCAGAGCCATAACTTTTTTATTTTTCCGTCAATTTGGCCATGTGAGGGCTTATTTTTTGCAGGACGAGTTGTACTTTTGAACAACATCATTGGTTTTACCATGTTGTGTACTAGAAAACGGGAAAAAAATTCCAAGTGCGGTGAAATTGCAAAAAAAGTGCAATCCCACACTTGTTTTTTGCTTGGCTTTTTTGCTAGGTTCACTAAATGCTAAAACTAACCTGCCATTATGATTCTCCAGGTCACTACGAGTTCATAGACACCTAACATGACTAGGTTATTTTTTACCTAAGTGGTGAAAAAAAATTCCAAACTTTGCTAAAAAAAAAAAATTGCGCCATTTTCCGATACTCGTAGCATCTTCATTTTTCATAATCTGGGGTCGGTTGAGGGCTTATTTTTTGCGTGCCGAGCTGGCGTTTTTAATGATTCCAATTCGGTGCAGATACGTTCTTTTGATCGCCCATTATTGCATTTTAATGCAATGTCGCGGCGACCAAAAAAACGTAATTCTGGCGTTTCAATTTTTTTTCTCGTTACGCCGTTTAGCGATCAGGTTAATGCTTTTTTTATTGATAGATCGGGCGATTCTGAACGTGGCAATACCAAATATGTGTAGATTTGATTTTTTTTTATTGATTTATTTTGATTGGGGCGAAAGGGGGGTGATTTAAACTTTTATATTTTTTTATTTTTTTCACACTTTTTTTAACTTTTTTTTTAACTTTTGCCATGCTTCAATAGCCTCCATGGGAGGCTAGAAGCAGGCACAGCACGATCGCCTCTGCTACATAGCAGCGATCTGATGTTCGCTGCTATGTAGCAGAATTGCAGGTGTGCTGTGAGCGCCGACCACAGGGTGGCGCTCACAGCTACCGGCGATCAGTAACCATAGAGGTCTCAAGGACCTCTATGGTTACGATTCTGAAGCATCACCGACCTCCGATCATGTGACGGGGATCAACGATGCCGTCATTTCCGGCCGCCTGGCCGGATGCGGTAGTTAAATGCCGCTGTCTGCGTTTGACAGCAGCATTTAACTAGTTAATAGTGGTGGGTGAATCGCGATTTCACCCGACACTATTGCGGGCACATGTCAGCTGTTCAAAACAGCTGACATGACCCGGCTTTGATGCGGGCTCACCGCGGAGCCCTGCATCAAAGCAGGGGAGCTGACATCTGACGTACTATCCCGTCCGATGTCAGTAAGGGGTTAAGTGTCATAAAGATTTAATTGTTTTGTTTTTCAAATAAACTCGTGGATGGTATTGTGTCTCAGGGCTCAATGAATCACTGAAATCAATCTTAACCACATGTGATAATTAGTTTTCCAGATGATTCTAATTAAAGGAAAACTACTCAAAAATGATGTTCCACACTATTATGCAGGTCACAGGTTTCAAGCAATATGGGAAATAAAAAGGATCTCTCTGCTGCTGAAAAGCGTTAAATAGTGCAATGCCTTGGACAAGGTATGAAAAAATTAGATATTTCACGAAAACTTAAGAGTGATCATCTAACTCTGATGAGATTTGTGACTGAAACAGAGCACAGACAGAGTTCATGCAAATAAAGGCATAATGAGGAAGTTTTCTGCCAGACAAATTCATTGGATTAAGAGAGCAGCTGCCAAAATACCATTACAAAGCAGCAAACAGTTATTTGAAGCTGCTGGTGCGTCTGGAGTCCCTCGAACCTCAAGGTGTAGGATCCTTCAAAAGCTTGCTGTGGTGCATAAACCTACTATTCGGCCACTCCTAAACAGTGTTCACAAGCAGAAACGGTTGCAGTGGGCCCAGACATACATGAAGACTAATTTTTAAACAGTCTTGTTTACTGATGAGTGTCGAGCAACCCTGGACGGTCCAGATGGATGGAGTAGTGGATGGTTGGTGGATGGCCACCATGTCCCAACAAGGCTGCGACGTCAGCAAGGAGGTGGAGGAGTCATGTTTTGGGCTGGAATCATGAGGAACCAGCTGATAGAGCCCTTTAAGGTTCCTGAAGGTGTGAAAATGACCTCAGCAAAGTAAATAGAGTTTCTGACTGACAACTTTCTTCCATGGTATAATAAGCAGAAACGTGCCTTCAGGAACAAAATCATCTTCATGCATGACAATCAATACCTCTGAGTAATTAGCTGCTATGGGCATAAAATGAGATAAACTCATGGTGTTGCCACCATCTTCCCCTGACCTCAACCCTATAGAGAACCTTTGGAGTATCATCAAACAAAAGATCTATGAGGGTGGGAGGCAGTTCACATCAAAACAGCAGCTCTGGGAGGCTATTCTGACTACATGCAAAGAAATACAAGCAGAAACTCTCCATAAACTCACAATTTCAATGGATGCAAGAATTGTGAAGGTGATATCAATGAAGGGCTCCTATGTTAACATGTAACTTGGCCTGTTAGGATGTTTTGGAGTTAAATAGCTTTTTTGGTTCAGTGAATGTGACCTCCTAATGCTGCAAATTCCACAAATGAGCATTTTCAGTTCTTTAAAACATATGAAATGTTTAGAAATACTAGTGTGCCTAATAATTTGGAACAGTGCATTTTGAGTTTTTATTAATTTTGGAGATTATACCGTTATCATTGGGAGGTTTCTTCAATAAAATTCGATGTATACTCTAACGGGTGATGACTTTTATTAGACTGACTGTCATTTACACTGACCATTTAGGAAAATCCGAGAAAAATGTCATTTGCATAATAATTTGGAACATAGTGTATAGGGGCAGGTAACAGTGGTATATAGAGGCAGGTAGCAGTGGTAGGTGGTATATAGAGGCAGGTAGCAGTGGTATATAGAGGCAGGTAGCAGTGGTATATAGAGGCAGGTAGCAGTGGTATATAGAGGCAGGTAGCAGAGGTAGGTGGTATATAGAGGCAGGTAGCAGTGGTATATAGAGGCAGATAGCAGTGGTAGGTGGTATATAGAGGCAGGTAGCAGTGGTAGGTGGTATATAGGGGCAGGTAGCAGTGGTATATAGAGGCAGGTAGCAGTGGTATATAGAGGCAGGTAGCAGTGGTAGGTGGTATATAGGGGCAGGTAGCAGTGGTATATAGAGGCAGGTAGCAGTGGTAGGTGGTATATAGAGGCAGATAGCAGTGGTATATAGAGGCAGGTAGCAGTGGTAGGTGGTATATAGAGGCAGGTAGCAGTGGTATATAGAGGCAGGTAGTAGGGGTATACAGAGGCAGGTAGCAGTGGTAGGTGGTATATAGGGGCAGGTAGCAGTGGTATATAGAGGCAGGTATGTTATGGTCTGGTGATTTAGGAGCGACATGCGACGAGCTCTGAGCAGGTGGTAACTATAGTGACCGCAGTTCCTGATCTCAACACAACACTAGAAGTAGCCATGGGATGTTCCTGTCACTCCCTAGACACCTCGTCACAGCCTAAGAGCTAACTACCCCTAAAGGTAGAAACAGGAAAGCTATCTTGCCTCAGAGAAAATCCCCAAAGGATAGGACAGCCCCCCACAAATAATGACTGTGAGAGGAGAGGGAAATGACATACGTAGAATGAAACAAGATGTAGCAAAGAATGCCACTACTAGCTAGATAGATAGTACAGGACAGAACATTGTGCGGTCAGTAATAAAAACTAGAAAAAGTCCACCGCAGAGAATGTAAAAATCTCCACACCTGACTAAAGGTGTGGAGGGCAAAATCTGCTGCCCAGAGCTTCCAGCTTAGCTGAATAGATCCATACTGATAAGCTGGACTAAAGAGAAAAAACATATAAATGTGCTGAACAATAAGTCCACAACAAGTGGACTGCAAAAGGACAAGCAAGGACTTATCTTTGCTGAACTGGTCAGAGTGTCAGAGAAATCCAAAAGAGCTGTGACTCCAAGCAGGAACAATTGGCAATGGGCATTGATTGAGGGATAAGGCCAGACTAAAATAGCCGAGCCAGAAAGACGATCAGTGGAAGCAGCTGCTGATGCTAAATCCAAGAAGCAGCCATACCACTCAAAACCACCGGAGGGAGCCCAAGAGCAGAACTCACAAAAGTGCCACTTACCACCACTGGAGGGAGCCCAAGAACGGAATTCACAACAGTACCCCCCCCCCCTTGAGGAGGGGTCACCGAACCCTCACCAGAGCCCCCAGGCCGATCAGAACGAGCCAAGTGAAAAGCACGAACCAAATCGGCGGCATGGACATCGGAGGCAACAACCCAAGAATTATCCTCCTGGCCATAACCCTTCCACTTGACAAGATACTGAAGCCTCCGCCTCGAAAAACGAGAATCCAAAATTTTCTCAACCACATATTCCAACTCTCCCTCAACCAACACCGGGGCAGGAGGATCAACAGAGGGAACAACGGGTACCACATATCTCCGCAACAAAGATCTATGGAAAACATTGTGGATGGCAAAAGAGGCTGGAAGGGCCAAACGAAAAGACACTGGATTGATAATCTCAGAAATCTTATAAGGACCAATAAACCGAAGCTTGAACTTAGGGGAAGAAACCTTTATAGGAACATGACGAGAAGATAACCAGACAAAATCCCCCACCCGAAGCCGAGGACCAACACACCGACGGCGGTTAGCAAAACGTTGAGCCTTTTCCTGAGACAACGTCAAATTGTCTACCACATGAGTCCAAATCTGCTGTAACCTGTCCATCACAGAATCCACACCAGGACAATCAGAAGGCTCAACCTGCCCTGAAGAAAAACGAGGATGGAAACCAAAATTACAAAAGAAAGGCGAAACGAAAGTAGCCGAACTGGCCCGATTATTAAGTGCAAACTCGGCCAATGGCAAGAAAGCCACCCAATCATCCTGATCAGCAGACACAAAGCATCTCAAATAGGTTTCCAAGGTTTGATTAGTTCGCTCAGTTTGGCCATTTGTCTGAGGATGGAACGCCGAAGAAAAAGGCAAATTAATGCCCATCCTAGCACAAAAGGCCCGCCAAAACCTAGAAACAAACTGGGAACCTCTATCAGACACAATATTCTCCGGAATGCCATGCAAATGAACCACATGCTGAAAAAACAATGGAACCAAATCAGAGGAGGAAGGCAATTTAGGCAAAGGTACCAAATGGACCATTTTAGAGAACCGGTCACAAACCACCCAGATAACAGACATCTTCTGGGACACAGGAAGATCCGAAATAAAATCCATAGAAATATGCGTCCAGGGCCTCTCAGGGACAGGCAAAGGCGAAAGCAACCCACTAGCGTGGGAACAGCAAGGCTTAGCCCGAGCACAAGTCCCACAGGACTGCACAAAAGAACGCACATCCCGCGACAAGGAAGGCCACCAAAAGGACCTAGCAACCAAATCTCTGGTACCAAAAATCCCAGGATGACCGGCCAACACCGAACAATGGACTTCAGAAATTACCTTACTTGTCCATCTATCAGGAACAAACAGCTTCCCCATAGGACAGCGGTCAGGCTTGTCAGCCTGAAATTCCTGAAGCACCCGCCGCAAATCAGGGGAGATGGCAGAAAGAATCACCCCTTCCCTAAAAATGCCAACCGGCTCAAGGACTCCAGGAGAATCAGGCAAAAAACTCCTAGAGAGGGCATCCGCTTTAACATTCTTAGATCCCGGAAGATATGAGACCACAAAATCGAAACGGGAGAAAAACAGGGACCATCGAGCCTGTCTAGGGTTCAGCCGCTTGGCCGACTCGAGGTAAATCAGATTCTTATGATCGGTCAAGACCACAACGCGATGCTTGGCTCCCTCAAGCCAATGTCGCCACTCCTCAAATGTTTACTTCATAGCCAACAATTCCCGATTGCCGACATCATAATTGCGTTCCGCAGGTGAAAACTTTCAGGAAAAGAAGGCACACGGTTTCATCAAGGAACCATCAGAATTCCTCTGTGACAAAACGGCCCCTGCCCCAATCTCAGAAGCATCAACCTCAACCTGAAAAGGAAGAGAAACATCCGGCTTACGCAACACAGGGGCAGAAGTAAATCGGTGTTTAAGCTCCTGAAAGGCCTCAACAGCCGCAGAGGACCAATTCGTCACATCAGCGCCTTTCTTCGTCAAATTGGTCAGGGGTTTAACCACACTGGAAAAGTTGGCAATGAAACGGCGATAAAAATTAGCAAAGCCCAAAAATTTCTGAAGGCTCTTCACAGATGTGGGTTGAATCCAGTCATGAATGGCTTGGACTTTAACAGGATCCATTTCTATAGACGAAGGAGAAAAAATAAACCCCAAAAAAGAGACCTTCTGAACTCCAACAAATCAGAAAGCAAAGGTAAAGGGTATTGGAATTTGACCGTGATCTTATTAAGAAGGCGATAATCAATACAGGGTCTCAAGGAGCCATCCTTCTTGGCAACAAAAAAGAATCCCGGTCCCAATGGTGACGAAGACGGCCGAATATGCCCCTTCTCCAAAGACTCCTTAACATAACTGCGCATGGCGGCATGCTCTGGCACAGACAGATTGAAAAGTCGGCCCTTAGGGAACTTACAGCCAGGAATCAAGTCAATAGCACAATCACAGTCTTTATGTGGAGGAAGGGAACTGGACTTGGGCTCATCAAATACATCCTGGAAATCTGACAAAAATTCAGGAACATCAGAAGAGGGGGAAGAGGAAATTGACATCAAATGAACATCACTATGTACCCCTTGACAACCCCAACTAGTCACAGACATAGATTTCCAATCCAGCACTGGATTGTGTACTTGTAACCATGGAAAACCCAGTACAACAACATCATGCAAATTATGCAACACCAGAAAACGGCAATCTTCCTGATGTGCTGGAGCCATGCACATAGTCAGCTGAGTCCAATACTGAGGTTTATTCTTGGCCAACGGTGTAGCATCAATACCCCTCAAAGGAATAGGACTCTGCAAAGGCTGCAAAGAAAAACCACAGCGCCTGGCGAATTCTAAGTCCATTAAGTTCAGGGCAGTGCCTGAATCCACAAATGCCATGACAGAAAAAGGATGACAATGAGCAAATTAGGGTCACAGACAGGAGAAATTTAGGCTGTACAGTACTGATGGTAACAGATTTAGCGACCCTCTTAATACGCTTAGGGCAATCAGAAATAGCATGAGCAGAATCACCACAGTAAAAACACAGCCCATTCTGACGTCTGTATCCCCGCTGTTCTGCTCTAGTCAAAATCCTATCACATTGCATAGTCTCAGGACTCTGTTCAGAGGACACTGCCATATGGTGCACCACGTTGCGCTCGCGCAGGCGCCGATCAATCTGAATGGCTAGAGACATAGATTCGCTCAAACCAACAGGCGTGGGGAACCCCACCATAACATCTTTAAGGGCTTCAGAAAGACCCTTTCTGAAAATTGCTGCCAGAGCATCCTCATTCCATTTAGTGAGCACAGACCATTTTCTAAATTTCAGGCAGTATAATTCTGCCGCTTCCTGACCCTGACACAGGGCCAACAAGGTTTTTTCTGCATGATCCACAGCTTTAGGTTCGTCATACAATAATCCAAGCGATTGAAAAAATGCATCTACATTAAGCAATGCCGGATCCCCTGACTCAAGGGAGAATGCCCAGTCCTGAGGGTCACCATGCAGCAGAGAAATGACTATTTTAACTTGCTGAATGGGATCACCAGAGGAACGGGGTTTCAGAGCAAAAAACAATTTGCAGTTATTTTTAAAGTTCAAAAACTTGGATCTATCCCCATAAAACAAATCTGGAGTAGGAATTCTAGGCTCTAAAGACGGAGTCTGAACAACATAATCTTGGATACACTGTACTCTTGCAGCAAGCTGATCCACACGAGAAAACAAACCCTGAACATCCATGCCCGCGCCAAAATCCTGAACCACCCAGAGATTAAGAGGAAGAAAAAAGACAAAACAGACTAAAGGAAAAAAAAAATGGCTCAGAACTCTTTTTTTTTTTCCTTCTTTTGAGATGCATTTAACTCCTCTTTGGCCAGTTGCACTGTTATGGTCTGGTGATTTAGGAGTGACATGCTACGAGCTCTGAGCAGGTGGTAACTATACTGACCACAGTTCCTGATCTCAACACAACACTAGAAGTAGCCGTGGGATGTTCCTGTCACTCCCTAGACACCTCGTCACAGCCTAAGAGCTAACTATCCCTAAAGGTAGAAACAGGAAAGCTATCTTGCCTCAGAGAAAATCCCCAAAGGATAGGACAGCCCCCCACAAATAATGACTGTGAGAGGAGAGGGAAATGACATACGTAGAATGAAACAAGATGTAGCAAAGGAGGCCACTACTAGCTAGATAGATAGTACAGGACAGAACACTGTGTGGTCAGTAATAAAAACTAGAAAAAGTCCACCGCAGAGAATGTAAAAATCTCCACACCTGACTAAAGGTGTGGAGGGCAAAATCTGCTGCCCAGAGCTTCCAGCTTAGCTGAATAGATCCATACTGATAAGCTGGACTAAAGAGAAAAAACATAAAATGTGCTGAACAATAAGTCCACAACAAGTGGACTGCAAAAGGACAAGCAAGGACTTATCTTTGCTGAACTGGTCAGAGTGTCAGAGAAATCCAAAAGAGATGTGACTCCAAGCAGGAACAATTGGCAACAGGCATTGATTGAGGGATAAGGCCAGACTAAAATACCCGAGCCAGAAAGACGATCAGTGGAAGCAGCTGCTGATGCTAAATCCAAGAAGCAGCTATACCACTCAAAACCACCGGAGGGAGCCCAAGAGCAGAACTCACAAAAGTGCCACTTACAACCACTGGAGGGAGCCCAAGAACGGAATTCACAACACGGTAGCAGTGGTAGGTGGTATATAGAGGCAGGTAGCAGTGGTATATAGAGGCAGGTAGCAGTGGTAGGTGGTATATAGAGGCAGGTAGCAGTGGTATATAGAGGCAGGTAGTAGTGGTAGGTGGTATATAGAGGCAGGTAGCAGTGGTAAGTGGTATATAGGGTCAGGTAGCATTGGTAAGTGGTATATAGGGGCAGTTAGCAGTGGTAGGTGGTATATAGGGACTGGTCTCAGTGGTAGGTGGTATATAGGGGCTGGTAGCAGTGGTAGGTGGTATATAGAGGCAGGTAGCAGTGGTAGGTGGCATATAGGGGCTGGTAGCAGTGGTATATAGGGGCAGGTAGCAGTGGTAGGTGGTATATAGGGGCTGGTAGTGGTAGGTGGTATATAGGGGCAGGCAGCAGTGGTATATAGGGGCAGGCAGCAGTGGTAGATGTATAAGCAAATAAAAACCCTGTACTTACCTTCCGTCCTCTCCCAGGAAGTGCTGAATCCTGTTCAGGGCAGAGCAGTGTGACAATCTCCCTGCTGTGCTCTGAACAGGTCGGCAGTGAGCAGTGATTGCAGCCTGTACTGTAATACGAAGTACAGGCTGCAATCACAGCTCCTTGCTGCAGATACTTACCTCAGCCCCCGCTTCCCAGCTGCAGCTTCTCCCTGACAGCTCCTGCCATCGCACGCACTGAGCTGTGTGTGCGATGACAGGGGAAAATAAACAACAAAATGGCCGCAATCTCCTCTCACAGCTGTGACTTAGCAGCTCAGTGGGCATGCCCAAGTCACAGCTGAGAGGCAGGAGGAGCGGCCTCAATGAAAGAGATGCGGTCGGAGTCCATCGTTGGCTCCTATGCCCATGGCTGCCGTTAGTGAGGTGTGCAAGTGTCGTGCCCAGACACTTACACCCACACTAATGAAAATGGCGGCCTCCAGTGGTAAAAGTAAAAGTGAATAAAAAAGTATGAAAGTAGTACATTTACTTTTGTATTAAAAATAATTGATTATATAATCAATAATTATTAATACAATAACTAAAATCACGGCACCCTCCCTTTAAGAGAGGTGTCTGTGTATAAAAGAGAGCACTGAGTGCTACTCAGCAGTGGTATCTGGAGTGGTATTGCAGCCCGTATCAGTGCGTTATTTTAGTTATGAGTAGTAGATGGCAGCAGAGCTCCAACTTAACTGATATGTTGGATGAAAAAATCAGGGATCAGGTGGTTTTTGGAGTAATCTCCTGCTTTATATGTGTCCTTTTGGGGAGGAGGGGGTGTGTGGGGGGTCAATAAAGTTCTGTCCCAGTAGCTGCCCCCACCAAAGGTAACCATTGCGACAGATAATAGACCAGTGCCTGGATCCTCTCAAAACCCCTCACTCACAGTCACAGTTATTGCTGTTTCTTAACAAGCTCTTCTGGCCACTATTGGGGAGAGGCAACAGCACTTCTCAGGCTACAGTAGAGGAAATCTCCTGCAGTGTCCTTCCAAGGCCCTGGGCTGCTCAATAATTCTGCAGCAGATGGGGAATTCCCCTGTTGTATAACTGCACGGAAGGAGAGGAAACAGCCCCCAGCAATCACACAGAAACCGATCAGCAACCTTCCCTCTCTCCCTCCCTGGGTGCAACAAGCATCAGCAGGTAAGACAGCAGATGGGTAGGGAGAGGTCTGGTCCCGGGGGTATCTTACTGCCTGCGGGGTCTTCACCACAGATGCAGCTGGCTGCCCCCCCCCAGTGATGGATGATGGTGGCTGACCTCCCTAGATGCTAATTGCTGGAGGCTCCCAGAAGCTCACTCACCCCTCAGCCGGGCCTCGCTGTAGATCTATCACAGGTGGATGGAGTGGAAGGAGTGCAGGGACCATCCCCAGCTACAGGAGAAGCTTTTTCCGGCAAGGAGGAATGCTATTCAGTCCCTGTAGTAGGCCGCAGACTGAAGAGGCTGTGCAGGCAATCTCAGGCTGGAGAAGTTGGTTTAAAACTGCTGCTTTCTGGTCCCTTGGGCACTGTGCACCCACCAGAGCAGAGCAGGATCGTTAATGAAGCACTATTAAGGGTGGGTGGCACGGATTGACTCATCTGGATGTGGAGCTCCATCCTGTGTGTCTTATCCCTGCGGCGCCCATCTTGGAACTACTGTTCTACTTTTTGAATGCAAAATTGGCTGGAATCAATGGTGGTGCCATGTCGTGTTTCGAAATGCCCTGATGTACCTAAGCAGTGGAAACTCCCCAATTCTAACTCCAACCCTAACCTCAGCACACCCATAACCCTAATACCAACCCTAGCCATAACCCTAACCACAACCCAAACCCCAACACACACCTAACCTTAATCCCAACCATAACCACAAACCTAACACACCCCTTATCCCAACCTTTTACCATAACACTAACCACAAGCCTAACCCCAACACACCCTAATCCCAACCCTAACCATAACCACAAATCTAACTCTAACACACTCCTAACCGTATTGCCAACCCTAACCTTAACCACAAACCTAACCCTAACACACACCTAACCGTAATCCTAACCATAACCCTAACCAAACTCTAATCCCAACCCTAACCGTAACCCTAACCACAACCCTAACGCCAACACACCCCTAACCCTAATCTCAACCTTAACCATAACACTAACCACAATCCCTAGCCCCAACACACCCCTAATCCTAACCACAACCCTAACCACAAACCTAACCCTAACACACCCCTAACCCTAATCCCAACCCTAACAATAGCCTTAACCACAACTTTAACCTCAACACACCTCTAACCTTAATCCTAACCATAGCCCTAACCACAATCCTTATCCCAACCATTACCCTAACCACAACCCTAACCTCAACACAACCCTAATCCCAACCATAAGCTTAACCATAAACCTAACCCTAGCACAACCCCTAACCCTAACTTTATCCCAACTCACTTTAGCCCAACTGTAATCCTAATGGAAAAATGGAAATAAGTACATATTTTTATTTTATTATTTTTCCTACCTAATGGGGTGGTAAGGGAGGTTTTTACTTTTTTTTATTATTTTGATCACTGTGACAGGGTCTATCACAGTGATCAAAATGAACCAATAGGAAAAATTTCCTTTTGTTGCCAGATCTTGGCATGTGCACTGTGCCCCTGGTAGCCAAGACCCCAGAGAAATTCTGACGCTAAAAAGCGGCGCTGTGGTTTAAGTATCCTTAACTGCCGCTGCTAAATGGCGTATCTGCGGTCGTTAAGGGGTTAATACATCCTAGAACTGTGTTTGCCTTTTTTGCTGCTGCATTACACTATTGACTCATGCGCAGTCTTTGATTTATAAGTATATCCAAGTCTTTTTCACAGGTGCTGTTGCTTAGTTCTATTCCTCCCATTCTTTAATTTTCATTTTTCTTGCCCAGATGTAGAATCTTGCATTTCTCCCTGTTAAAGACCATTCTATTAGTTGCTTCCCATTGTTCAAGCTTCTTTAGATATTTTTGAATCCCTTCTGTTTTCTCTAGTGTTAGTTATACCTTCTACCTGTGCAATGTCTGCAAATTTGATAAGTTTACCTTTAGTTACCTTTAGTTTAGGAAATCATCTCCCAATCTCTTCATACCAGGCACTGTCCTCCTTCCCCCACTGCATCTAGTTCAATCTCTGACTTTGAACCAGTTACAGAAGAAGAAGTAAGCAGGCTCCTTGCATCTTCTCGCCTGACCACTTGCACCAGTGACCCCATTCCGTCACATCTCCTCCAGTCCCTTTCCTCGGCTGTCACCTCTCACATAACAAAAATATTCAACCTTTCCATCACTTCCGGTATTTTTCCCTCATTTAAGCATGCCATCATACATCCATTACTTAAAAAACCCTCCCTCGACCAAAACTGTGCCACTAATTATAGACCTGTCTCTAATCTTCCCTTCATCTCTAAACTCCTGGAACGTCTGGTCCACTCCTGTCTTACCCGCTATCTCTCAGATAACTCTCTTCTTGACCCTCTTCAATCTGGCTTCCGCTCTTTACACTCTACTGAAACTGCCCTCACTAAAGTCTCTAATGACCTACTAACAGCTAAATCTAATGGTCACTACTCCATGCTAATTCTCTTGGATCTTTCCGCAGCATTCGACACTGTGGATCATCAGCTCCTCCTCACTATGCTCCGCTCCATCGGCATCAAGGACACCGTTCTCTCTTGGTTCTCCTCCTATCTCTCTGACCGATCCTTCACTGTATGATTTGCTGGTTCCTCCTCCTCTCCCCTTCCCCTTACTGTTGGGGTTCCTCAAGGATCAGTCCTAGGCCCCCTCCTCTTCTCTTTGTATACTGCCCCTATTGGACAAACAATCAGTAGATTTGGTTTCCAGTACCATCTCTATGCTGACGACACCCAATTATACACCTCTTCTCCTGCTTTCACTCCGACCTTCTTAGAAAACACCAGTGATTGTCTTACCGCTGTCTCTAACATCATGTCCTCCCTCTATCTGAAACTGAACCTGTCAAAAACTGAACTCCTCGTGTTCTCTCCCTCTACTAACCTACCTTTGCCTGACATTGCCATCTCCGTGTGTGGTTCCATCATTACTCCCAAGCAACATGCCCGCTGCCTTGGGGTCATCCTTGATTCTGAGCTTTCATTCACCCCCCACATCCGATCACTGGCTCGCTCTTATCTGCATCTCAAAAATATTTCTAGAATTTGCCCTTTTCTTACTTTCGACTCTGCAAAAACTCTTACTGTCTCACTTATTCATTCTCGTCTGGACTATTGTAACTCTCTACTAATCGGCCTCCCTCTTACCAAACTCTCCCCGCTCCAATCTGTCCTGAATGCTGCTGCCAGGATCATATTTCTTACCAACCGTTACACCGATGCCTCTACCTTGTGCCAGTCATTACACTGGCTACCCATCCACTCCAGAATGCAGTACAAAACTACTACCCTCATCCACAAAGCACTCCATGGCTCAGCACCACCCTACATCTCCTCTCTGGTCTCAGTCTACCACCCTACCCGTGCCCTCTGCTCCACTAATGACCTCAGGTTAGCATCCTCAATAATCAGAACCTCCCATTCCCGTCTCCAAGACTTTACACGTGCTGCACTGATTCTTTGGAATGCACTACCTAGGTTAATACGATTAATCCCCAATCCCCACAGTTTTAAGTGTGCCCTAAAAACGCATTTGTTCAGATTGGCCTACCGCCTCAACGCATTAACCTAACTATCCCTGTGTGGCCTAATTAAAAAAACAAAAAAACAATCAGGTTCCTCGCATCATGTTCTCATACACTTTATGCAGTCAATAGCCTCTGTGTCTGTACTGCTACATACTTAGGCTGTTAACTTGTTCATGCAGCTTTACATGAACAGCCGAGCCTTACACTATGGCTGGTCCAAATAACTAAAGCAATTGTTACCATCCACCTCTCGTGTCTCCCCTTTTCCTCATAGTTTGTAAGCTTGCGAGCAGGGCCCTCATTCCTCCTGGTATCTGTTTTGAACTGTGATTTCTGTTATGCTGTAATGTCTATTGTCTGTACAAGTCCCCTCTATAAGTTGTAAAGCACTGCGGAATATGTTGGTGCTATATAAATAAAATTATTACTATTATTATTATTATTATTATTATTAGTTCCCTTATCTAGGTCATTTATAAAAATGTTGGACAACACTGGGGCCAGGACATAGCCTTGTGGTACCCCAGTTGAAACACTTTTCCAATTGAATGTGCAATCATTTATTACCACTCTTTGAGTACAATCACTGAGCCAGTTATGGATCCACCTAAGCGTAGCCTTCTCAATCCCATACTTGGCCATTTTTTCAATAAAGATAGTATGAGATACTTTATCAAATGCTTTCCTGAAGTTGAAATAGCCAAAATATCAACCGCATTTCCCTGATCCACCCAGTCAGTGATTTCATCATAAAAGAAAATTAGATTAGTCTAGCATTACATGTTTGCTACAAACCCAACCTGGCTGTGGTTAATTGCTGTATTGTTATCCAATTACTTACATTCATGCTGTTTAATAATTTGTTCAAATATCTTTCCTGTTATAGAAGTAAGGCTAACTGGTCTGTAATTTCCTGGCCCTGTCTTCTTTCCTTTTATGAAGATGCGTTATAATAGATGAATGTGGATAAAATCCGCGCTGCTGTGACAAATAATGGATCCAGATATAGTTATAAGGTGTTCGGGTGGTTTATTCAACGCATTTCGAAGCTCATGGCTTCTTCTTCAGGAAGTTTCCACACAAAGATATCTTTGTGTGGAAACTTCCTGAAGAAGAAGCCATGAGCTTCGAAACGCGTTGAATAAACCACCCGAACACCTTATAACTATATCTGGATCCATTATTTGTCACAGCAGCGCGGATTTTATCCACATTCATCTATTATAACGTCTCTAAGAGGTCGCAGCGCCGACCTGTGGATCTGCAGCAGCTGACAAACTACACGCCTTTACTGTGTACCACCAGGTGAGCAGTTCTCTCATAATTGATTAGAAGCAATCCTGAGGATAAGACCCTATTTGCGCTTTTTTTGTCTCCTACTTTTCTATACTTTTATGAAGATGGGGACAAAATTTGTCCTTCTCCAATCTTCTGGGACTTCTCCTGTTTTCCAGAATGAGTATAGCTCATAGACAGTCGGAAATACACTGAAAAAGGAGGAAGGGGAGAAACCAACCATAGAGTCAGTACACAATGTGTGGTGAAACAATTTGTGGTTTATTAACCCCTTTACCACAAGAGTGGTTTGCACGTTAATGACTAGGCCAATTTTAAAATTCTGACCACTGTTCCTTTATGAGGTAATAACTCTGGAACGCTTCCATGGATCCTGGTGATTCTGAGAATGTTTTCTCATGACATATTGTACTTCATGTTAGTGGTAAAATTTATTTGATACGATTTGCGTTTATTTGTGAAAAAAACGAAAATTTGGTGAAAATTTAGCAATTTTCCCACTTTGAATTTTCATGCCCTTAAATCACAGAGATTTATCACACAAAATACTTAATATCTAACATTTCTCTTGTGTCTACTTTACATCAGCACAATTTTGGAACCAATTTTTTTTTGGGAGGTAGGAAGTTAAAAGGGTTAGGCTACGTTCACATTACCATTTTTGGGCACAGCGTCGCCGACGCATGCGTCATGCGTCCCTATCTTTAACATTGGGGGCGCATGTACATGCGTCGGTATGCGTTTTCTAGCGTTTTACGACGCATGCGTCATATAGACTCACAAGACAGGGCGCAGGGGACGCTACATGTTGCAGTTTTCCTGCGTCCTAATTTTTTTTAAAAACACATGTGTCGCACTTGCGTCGTAAATGCGCCAAAAAAAAAACATTAGTGTCTATAGAAAAAGCATAGGGCGCAAGTGCCTGCGTCGTCCTGCGTTGTTCGACGCATGAGTCTTCTGATAAAAAAAGTGAAGTGTCAATTTCATGTAACGTTGGACACATGCGTCACAAAACACTGCGTTGTGCATGCGTTTTGCGTTGCGTCGCCGACGCTGCGCCCAACAACGCAAATGTGAACGTAGCCTTAAAAGTTAAACAGTGATTTCTCATTTTTACAACACTAGTTTTGTTTAGGGACCACATCACATTTGTAGTCACTTTGAGGGGTCTATGTAATAGAAAATGCCCAAAAGTGACACCATTCTAAAAACTGTACCCCTCAAGGTTCTCAAAACCACATTCAAGAAGTTTATTAATCCTTCATGTGCTTCACAGGAATTTTTGGAATGTTTTAAAAAATGAGCATTTGACTTTTTTTTCACAAAAAATTAACTTCAGATCCAATTTTTTCTTTATTTTACCAAGGGTAGCAGGAGAGATTGGATCAGGGGATCTCACTGCAGCTCAGTCCAGCTGAGAACAGAGCCCAGTGTCCAGAGGTAACCTCTATGACGTCACCCCCGGTCACTGACGCTGCGTTCCCAGCAGCTCGTTCACCAGTGGTTCTCCGCCTGGACGGTCGCATCTTGGCACCGTCTAGGTTTAAAACTAATTATCCCCCAGACACGGATTATGGCGTGGGACAGAACGACAGGCAGGTATGGTATATCGTTGTTTTTTTATTTTAGTTTTATTACAGGAGAACGAAGGCTTCGGTGGAATTAGGCGAGGTTGTAAGTATGGTTTAATTAAGATTATTAAAGGAGTCTGTGTCATTTTTTCACATAAAGGACTTTATTCTTGCTGTGTCTATATTTACCATACAACTACAGGATTAGTAATGGATATGTGTCTTACAGATGCCTCTCCTTTACTAAGCTGTGGTGTCAGGACTCTGAACATTTTTATTACCTTTTGTGCATCACTGCCCTTTTCCAAGATGGCGTCTTTGGTCTCATGTGCACTGTGTCTTCCTGCTATAAAACTCCACCCCAGCCTTCAGTCTGTGCTAGAGTATTCTGCCTTGGACCCAGCTCCTGACCTCTGGTTACTCCCTGGCTATATACCTGCTCCTGTGAACCTGTGGGGTTATCCTGCTACTCTGCTCCTGCATACACCTGCTACTCTGCATACACCAGTTTCAGTAATCCTTCTTCATCTGCTGCTCGTGTTTACTTCATCTGCATTTGCTGGACATGTAAGCTGCTGCTGCTTTGCTATAACCTGAGACTATTAACCAGGCCTCCCTGGTTGAGCTAAGATATTATTTCAACTGCCTTATAAGCATTTCTATCTGTGTTTTGGACTAAGCAATGACTTATTCGTGTCAAGAATAATTGTGCTTCATAGACTTTCTGCGTGATTGCATTTGCCTCTGAAGTTTCCTATAGACTGCTAAGCTGCATTTAATATTTACTCCAAGTGTTGTGGACTTGAGTTTCTCTCTGCACCTGTTTGAATCATGGTGTGATAATATAGACTTTACCACTTATAAAACTGTGTACTGTAGTTTTCTTGTCCCACGCAAAGAGTCTCCTGAGTTATCCCCTATAATTATTACATGTGGACTTGATGTTTAGAAAAAAGGAGAACACAGGAGTAAATAGGTAAAAAAGTAATAACGTTTATTTCATCTACAAAAGTATTCAATATAAAGTGCATACAATTTCATACAGAAAGATTAAGGTGCATAAGGATAGTTGAGAAAAGGGCAGACATCCCCCAGTGTATATAGCCCAATAGGCAAATGCAAATAGTGGCAGTGAGCTGCTATCTATAATGTCAATGATGGCAGAGTGCCTATCTAGTGTGAATGACACCACAGGAGGTCAAAAGAGACAAGCAGAGCTTACCAGTCAACAGGGCTGTAAAACACCAGGAAGGATCCCAAAGAACAGACCCCCAACGCGCGTTTCGCTTTGTTGTATGTAGCTTTCTCAAGGGGAATAGGTAGCAACACCAAAAAGGAACTTTAAATGCGATTGGTCAGTGAACATGTGACTAAATCACATGCCCCAATGCAGCCAATGGAGTTCTTGTTCCAGCCAAGAGAGTGATTCAGTGCACATCACTGGAGGCCAAATGTGTTAATATACTCCGGAATGCAGTCCATTCCAAACGCTGATGCTAGATATAGACAAGGTCCAATGTGTCTTGAACAATTGATGAAAGGAAACTAAGAGGGGCAAAGTAAAGAATGAAGGAATAAACATTAAAACAATAATAAAAACAAGGGATCCACCGATTTAAAGGGATGTCCACATAAAGGGGGGAATGGGTGGATACTAAGGGCTAAATCAATCTAAAGGAGAACCAAGCCAATAAGGTGCCAGAATTTCCTCACAAAAATGAGGAAAAACTCAATGACTCATTTAAGCCATGAGGAATCATAGTGTTAAGTCGCACAATCCAACTCGCCTCCCGTTGTGCTAATGCTTTTTTATAATTGCCACCCCTCACACCTAAGCGTATAGTGTCGATCCCTCTGACACGGAAAGACCCCGCGTCACAATTGTGAAAAAGTTTAAAGTGGTGCGGGATTATTTTCAAATCAGAGGGATCAACTGCAGTACTTGCCGCACGAATGTCCCTGACATGTTCCCGCACACGCACTCGGAGCTCCCTCGAAGTTAATCCAGTATAAATTAGGGGGCATCCACACGTGGCAAAATAGATGACATTTGTGGTGCCGCACGAAATATAATGTCTAATGTTGAATGCCCTCGACCCAATAGATGACTCAAAAGTAGAGGTCCATAGGACATTCGCACAGGACAAGCAGTGCCCACATGGAAAACATCCCAGGACAGAACCTCTGGTGCTAAATGGGTTTGTGGCAGGAGGGGTGTAGTGGCTCCGAAAAAACAAATTACCCAGATTTGGAGACCTTCTGTGTTATGGACCTGGTGGTTAGGAGCACCCGGAATGACCTGATGGTTAAACTATGACACAGGACGAGCTCTGGGAAGTGGGAGCTATGCTGACCGCAAGCCTAATCCTATCAAACACACACTAGAAATAGCCGTGGAGCGTACCTAACTCTGCCTAGACGCCTCTTCACAGCCTAAGAGCTAACTACCCCTAAAGATAGGAAATAAAGCCTAACTTGCCTCAGAGAAATTTCCCCAAAGGAAAAGGCAGGCCCCCACAAATATTGACTGTGAGTTAAGATGAAAGTCACAAACATAAGAATGAAACAGGTTTCAGCAAAGGAGGCCAGACTTCACTAAACAGACTGAGGATAGAAAAGGTATATTTGCGGTCAGCACAAAACACTACAAAAAGCCACGCAGAGTGTGCAAAAAGACCCCCGCACCGACTCACGGTGCGGAGGTGCCACTCTGCCTCCCAGAGCTTCCAGCTAGCAAGGCAATATCATGATCGCAAGCTGGACAAGAAAACAAAGATCAGCAAATAAACTAGCAGGGACTTAGCTTCTGCTGGAGTAGACAGGTCCTCAGGAAGATCCAGAGAGATCTGAACCAGTACTAGAACATTGACAGCTGGCATCAAGTAACGATCTGAGTGGAGTTAAATAGAGCAGCCAGCCTGGGACCAAACGAGGTCAGCTGAGGAAGGAACCTCAGAACCAGCAGCTCCACTCACAGCCACCAGAGGGAGTCCATGGGCCGAACTCGCCGAAGTACCATTCATGACCACAGGAGGGAGTTCGAGAACAGAATTCACAACACTTCTGGCAGTCAAAGACGGGAAGTCACCCAGGGCCGGACCCAGGGCGGGCTCTGTCATGAGTACTGGCCAATGTTTGGCCAAAATGTCTCTGACATTAGACCACTCGTGGTTAAATGTTGTGATAAATCTAATTTTGTCACACGAGGCCCCTCATTTAGTCTTATTGTTAGCATATAAGAGATCTTTGCGTGGTGTCCTACTGGCCCTGTCAAAGCCATTCCTAATACTTCTACGGCTGTACCCATGTGCCTCGAAGCGTGCTCTGAGATTGGCGGATTGGGTAAAAAACGTTTCCTCACTGGAGCAAATCTGCCTGACTCTCAGAAATTGCCCAATCGGGACGGCCCTCACCGTGGCTGGATTGTGGGCAGAATCAGCACGAAGTAAGGCATTAACTGCTGTTGGCTTTCTGAAAACATCAGTCTGGACTCGACGGGTATGATCGATCTCCAGCCTGACATCCAGAAAGTCAACATAAGAGGAATCATATTGATATGTTAGCCAGATGTTAAAGGGGTTATCGTTAAGCTGCTTCATAAATATCTCAAGCTCCTGCGCCATTCCTCCCCACATAAACAGGATGTCATCTATGTATCTTAACCAGCACAGCACATGGTCGGCGGCTTGTGCCCCCGCGTCGCCAAAAAGAGATCTCTCCCAGTAACCCAGAAAGAGTTTAGCGTACGAGGGCGCACAGGCCGCACCCATGGCTGTGCCGCGTTTCTGTAGATAGTATATATCCTTGAATACAAAGAAATTGTGGGTCAGGACAAAGCACAGAAGCTCGAGAATAAAATCACATAGAGGGCCGCCCAGATCGGAAGCCCCCAAAAAGGAGCAAACCGCTTCCAAGCCATGATCGTGGTCTATACACGTGTACAGAGTCTGAATGTCTGCAGTTACCAAGAGGACACCTTGGTCCACAAAGACGCCATTGACATGCGCAAGGACGTCTGTCGTGTCTTTCACATAAGAAGGTAAAGTTTCGACCAACAGCTTAAGGTAAAAATCAATGAACCTACATATCAGATCACAAAGGCCGTTAATGCCTGACACGATCGGACGCCCCGGCGGGTCGATGGCGTCCTTGTGGACCTTAGGCAAAAGGTAAAAAGTGGGTATTTTGGGATATCTGACTTCATCCTTCCAACACCTTTTTATCAATAACATCATTCTCCAGAGCCCTACCTAAAATCAACTGCAGTTGAGACGAAAAGGAGGACACTGGATTGTATGCCAATTTGGTTCAAGTAGTGACGTCCCTAAGCTGGCGAAACACTTCTTTTTCATATTTGTCACATGGCCAGATCACGATATTTCCCCCCCTTGTCAGCCGGCTTATATACAACATCCTTATAAGATTGTAATTCCTTAATGGCTGTTCGTTGTTCACACGTAAGATTATCATGTCTACGTTTGGAAGAAAGTTTCTTGAAGTCTTCCGACACCAATTTAGTAAAGATGTCTTTCGCCGGACATAGTGACAAGGGGGGAAACATCGTTGATCTGGGCATGATGGCAGGAGGAAACCTACCTTGGGGTGTAACAGATTGTTCGTCCAAAAGGCCCTCCAGGATCTGCAGTGTCTCCCTTTCCGTCTCAGTTAAAGATTCTTGCAGTTGGTAACTCTTATGGTGTAATTTTCTCAAAACAAGCTTTCGAGAGAACAGATGAAGATCTTTTAGGGCTGTGAAAAAGTCAAAAGGGTTAAGGTACCTTCACACTAAGCGACGCTGCAGCGATATCGACAATGATGCCGATCACTGCAGCGTCGCTGTGTGGTCGCTGGAGAGCTGTCACACAGACAGCTCTCCAGCGACCAACTATGCCGAAGTCCCCGGGTAACCAGGGTAAACATCGGGTTACTAAGCGCAGGCTGCGCTTAGTAACCCGATGTTTACCCTGGTTACCAGTGTAAATGTAAAAAAAACCAAACAGTACATACTTACTTTCCGGTGTCCGTAACGTCCCCCGGGGTCTGCTTCCTGCACTGACTGTGAGTGCCGGCCGTAAGGCACAGCATAGCGGTGACGTCACCGCTGTGCTCTGCTTTTACTTTACGGCCGGCACTCACAGTCAGTGCGGGAAGCAGATGGCGAGGGTCGTGTGACAGACACCAGAATGTGAGTATGTACTGTTTTTTTTTTTACTTTTACAATGGTAACCAGGGTAAATATTGGGTTACTAAGCGCGGCCCTGCGCTTAGTAACCCGATATTTACCCTGGTTACCGTTGTAAAACATTGCTGGCATCATTGCTTTTGCTGTCAAACACGACGATACACGCCGATCTGACGACCAAATAAAGTTCTGAACTTTCAGCAATGACCAGCGATATCACAGCAGGATCCAGATCGCTGCTGCGTGTCAAACACAACGATATCGCTATCCAGGACGCTGCAACGTCACGGATCGCTATCGTTATCGTTGCAAAGTCGTGTAGTGTGATGGTACCTTTAGTCGGAGAAAACGTCAGGCCCCTACTTAATACATCAATTTGGACATTTGTGAGTGGTCGAGTTGACAAGTTAAGTACCTGCAGCCCACCCTGGTTGCCCGTTCCCTGTCTTCCTCCCGTCTTATTTTTGTTGGTATTCCTAGATGTCTGCCAGGTAGTGATCTTGTTACTAGGTAATGAAGGTCCAGCCTGGTCCCCCGAGACTTGGGAGTGTTGGGGGTGATTCTCCTCTCGTGAGGTATTGGATATGACAGACCTAGATCTGGAATTAGAAAAGTTCCTATATCGAGGACGAGAGCGTTCCCCCAGGCCAGGCCACCTATAGACGTTTTGAGGCCTGTTTGTCCCGTATATTTTCTAGCTTTAGTGGCTTGTATGTCGTTTTCCCACTTCTGGAGTTCAGCATCAATGTTGTCATAAAGTTTTTTCAGGGCATCCACAGACATCTCCCTTTTGAGAACCACCTGGATAGATTAAATTTCTATTTCTATTTCACTAAGCGTACACGAGTCCATGCCCTTTAAAAGGGCCATATACCCAGAAGAGCAGGTATTAGAGAGCTCCTCCCACTTAATTTTAAAATCTTCATCCAGGATAGGAAATGATGGAAAAACCTGGATTCTCAATCCGCTAGGGATGAGCCCTCCTTCCAGATATTTTTCCAAGTAGGCATGGTTCCACCATACTCTCGTCCTCTTTTTTAAGAGGTTTTGAAACAAATAATTAACTCCTGTAAATCCCCACCCGACCCGTCTACTTCCCCATCAAAACCATCCTTAAATGCATCATCAATCTGGGCGCGCCATGCAGAAGTCCATAGTAGGCCTGGAAAAAGCTGTTATAAACACACAGATTAATATGAAGAAAAAACCAGACAACATCTTTAGAACATGGGAATTTGAACACTAGGTAGTGAAAAAAGACCCAAAGCCTCGAGCACCAAAGGCAACCAACTCCATTAAATACTGAGAAAAACGGAGAACACAGGAGTAAATAGGTAAAAAAGTAATAATGTTTATTTCATCTACAAAAGTATTCAATATAAATTGCATACAATTTCATACAGAAAGATTAAGGTGCATAAGGATAGTTGAGAAAAGGGCGGACATCCCCCCAGTGTATATAGCCCAATAGGCAAATGCAAATAGTGGCAGTGAGCTGCTATCTATAATGTCAATGATGGCAGAGTGCCTATCTAGTGTGAATGACTCCACAGGAGGTCAAAAGAGACAAGCAGCACTTACCAGTCAACAGGGCTATAAAACACCAGGAAGGATCCCAAAGAACGGACCCCCGGTGCGCTTTTCACTTTGTTGTATGTAGCTTGCTCAAGGGGAATAGGTTGCAACACCAAAAAGGACCTATAAATGTGATTGGTCAGTGAACATGTGACTAAATCACATGTCCCAATGCAGCCAATGGAGTCGGCGCTGTTGGCGCATGCGCGTGCAGGACACCAGGTCCTACGTCGGAAGACGGTGTCAAGCATCACCGCACGTGAGCGGGGAGCGAGAAGCCCCAGTCACGTGCAGGAGGCAAAGAGACGCCGCCCCAACGCAGAGCCGGGGGACCTCACGCCGCATGCGCACGGCCGGTATGTGATGAACAAGTTGGCTGTAAAAAAAAGTGTGCCGCCACAATAACACAACAAAATGCATCATAAATATACAAACACAAATCAGGCAGAAAAAATATAATGTACTATGTATAAATATGGTTAAATACAAGGAGTTCTTGTATCTTTCCTGTTATAGAAGTAAGGCTAACTGGTCTGTAATTTCCTGGCCCTGTCTTCTTTCCTTTTATGAAGATGGGGACAAAATTTGCCCTTCTCCAATCTTCTGGGACCGCTCCTGTTTTCCAGAATGAGTATAGCTTATAGACAGTCGGAAATACACTGAAAAATGAGGAAGGGGAGAAACCAACCATAGAGTCAGTACACAATGTGTGGTGAAACAATTTGTGGTTTATTAACCCCTTTACCACAAGAGTGGTTTGCACGTTAATGACCAGGCCAATTATAAAATTCTGATCACTGTTCCTTTATGAGGTAATAACTCTGGAACGCTTCCATGGATCCCGGTGATTCTGAGTGTTTTCTCATGACATATTGTACTTCATGTTAGTGGTAAAATTTATTTGATACGATTTGCGTTTATTTGTGAAAAAAAACGGAAATTTGGCGAAAAATGAAAAGTGAATTTTCATGCCCTTAAATCACAGAGATTTATCACACAAAATACTTAATATCTAACATTTCTCTTGTGTCTACTTTACATCAGCACAATTTTGGAACCAATTTTTTTTTGGGGGTAGGAAGTTGAAAGGGTTAAAAGTTAAACAGCGAGAACAGATCAATGAGCGGGGTCTGAGCCGGACTGCAGCGGACACAGGGAGGTACGAGCTCCCCTCCTCCCTGCACCCCCTCCCCTGCCTCGCCTTACCGCTCACGCGGCTTACCGCTTATCCACGGCAGTGCCCCCTCCGACCCGGCGTTCCTGGCGGTGCTCTCTGGAGTGATGAGCTAACGCTGCCGCGGCCGACCTCTGCTTTATACAGCGGCGCCTGTGGACGGAGGAAGACGCCACGATCAGTGACAGTGCTGAGCGGACTCACCCTCCGTGGAGGCGCCCCGCTCCTCTGGCAACCCGGTGAACACCCCGGACGCATCCCTGGTAACGGGGTGAGGGAGCAGGGAATTCCCCGCCAGTCCCGGCGCCATCTTGAAATCGCCGCATGGTGTGGGGAAAATCCCCGCACGCTTGAGAAGGGAACTGTGCCTTGCTGAGATCAATCCCCGTCTGCAGCTAATAACAGGACACTGTCTCCTGCTGCCCCATACCCATCTGCTACCATCTATGGGACTGGATTAACTATCTGTGGATGGTGTGCACAATACTATCAGTGTGCACCAGTATAGGGAGCTGCAACCTATGTTGGGATCACTTCACATCTGCTGCCCATAAGCACCCTTCATCTCCTGCTGCCCTATATTCATTTGTTTAACTCCTGCTGGGCTGGAACAGTAAGGGTACTGTCTCACAGTGGCACTTTGGTCGCTACGATGGCACGATCCGTGACGTTGCAGCATCGCTTGATTATCAATGCAATGCACGGCGCTGGAGCGATAATTTCATGACTTATTTGCGATGTAGAAGCCATTGGTTACTGTGCGCACATCGTATACAATATCGTGCACACCTTTGTCACACGATGCAATCATGCCGCCACAGCGGGACACTTGACGATGAAAGAAAGTTTCAAACGAGTAGCGTGTCAGACACAGCGATATCGTATGGATATCACTGGAACATCAAGGATCGTGCCGTCGTAGCGACCAAAGTGCCACTGTGAGACAGTATCCTAACTGTTGGATGCTGTGTGCAATAACATATACGTATACACTTAAGCAAGAAGCTACATCCTATGCTGAAATAGCTCTTTTTCTACAGACATTTACTTTAGTTTTTTTTCCTGCCTTTATTTGTGCACTGGGTGATAAAGTAAATGCTTTGCAAGATATTCTCACAGCAACACTTATTAGTGCCCAACCTGAACGTTAAGATTAAAATCAGTACACCATGGGAAACGCTCAACAGGACATTATCTTTCTTTTCTGATCTTAGAGTGACACCTAGTGTCCTGTCATGGTTCCCAATGGCAAGGGAACGTCAGAGAACTTAAACAACAGACTAGCTCTTGGGTGATGGAATCTCGAGCTGACCGTGAGCTAAACCTACCACACAACTAACAGTGGTCGGGTGGCGTACCTATGTTTTATCCCTAGACGCCTAGCGCCAGCCGGAGGACTAACTAACCCTAATAGAGGAAAAGACAGACCTGGCTTACCTCTAGGGAAATTCCCCCAAAAAGGAGACAGAAGCCCCCCACATATATTGACGGTGAGTTCAGAGGAAAAGACATACGCAGTATGAAGGTAGGTTCAGCAAAGCGAGGTCCGCTTACTAGATAGCAAGAAGATACAATAGGGAACTTCACGGTCAGCTGAAAACCCTATTAAAATACCATCCCGAAATTACTTTAAGACTCATGTGTCAACTCATGACACCGGAGTGGCAATTTCGGCCCACAAGAGCTTCCAGCTACAGAAAAATAACATAACTGTGAACTGGAACAAAAATGCAAAACAAACTTAGGACTAAGAGTCCAACTTAGCTGATAGTAGTCTAGAAGCAGGAACATGCAACAGAAAGGCTCTGGTTACATTGATGGCCGGCACTAGAATAACTGAGCAGCAAGGCTAAATAGGATACACCCATATCCTGATGGAAACAGGTGAACAGAGAAAGTGAAGCACACAAGTCCAGTACCACCAGTGACCACCGGGGGAGCCCAAAAACCAAATTCACAACAGTACCCCCCCCCTCAAGGAGGGGGCACCGAACCACTTGACCAGGTACTGAAGTTTCCGTCTGGAAACACGGGAGTCCAAGATCTTCTCCACAACGTACTCCAATTCACCCTCAACCAACACCGGAGCGGGAGGCTCAACGGAAGGCACAACCGGTACCTCATACCTGCGCAATAATGACCGATGGAAGACATTATGGATAGAAAAAGATGCTGGGAGGTCCAATCGAAAGGACACGGGGTTAAGAATCTCCAAAATCTTATACGGGCCGATGAACCGAGGCTTAAACTTAGGAGAAGAAACCCTCATAGGGACAAAACGAGAAGACAACCACACCAAGTCCCCAACACGAAGACGAGGACCAACACGACGACGGCGGTTAGCAAAATGCCGAGTCTTCTCCTGGGACAACTCCAAATTGTCCACCACCTGTCCCCAAATCCGATGCAACCTATCCACCACAGTATCCACTCCAGGACTATCCGAAGACTCCAACTGACCAGAAGAAAAACGAGGATGAAACCCCGAATTGCAAAAGAAAGGAGAAACCAAAGTGGCAGAACTAGCCCGATTATTGAGGGCAAACTCCGCCAACGGCAAAAAGGCAACCCAGTCATCCTGATCCGCAGACACAAAACACCTCAAATAAGTCTCCAAGGTCTGATTAGTTCGCTCAGTCTGGCCATTAGTCTGAGGATGGAACGCAGACGAAAAAGACAAATCAATGCCCATCCTAGCACAGAACGCCCGCCAAAATCTAGACACGAACTGGGTCCCCCTGTCAGAAACGATATTCTCCGGAATACCATGCAAGCGAACCACATTCTGAAAAAACAGAGGAACCAACTCGGATGAGGAAGGCAACTTAGGCAAGGGCACCAAATGGACCATCTTTGAAAAACGGTCACACACCACCCAGATGACAGACATTTTCTGAGAAACAGGGAGATCAGAAATAAAATCCATAGAGATGTGAGTCCAAGGCCTCTTCGGAATAGGCAAAGATAACAACAATCCGCTGGCCCGAGAACAACAAGGTTTGGCCCGAGCACAAACATCACAAGACTGCACAAAAACTCGTACATCTCGAGACAGGGAAGGCCACCAGAAGGACCTAGCCACCAAATCCCTGGTACCAAAGATCCCGGGATGACCTGCCAACACAGAAGAATGAACCTCCGAGATGACTCTACTGGTCCAATCATCAGGAACAAACAGTCTACCAGGCGGGCAACGATCAGGTCTATCCGCCTGAAACTCCTGCAAAGCCCGTCGCAGGTCTGGGGAAACAGCAGATAATATCACCCCATCCTTAAGGATACCTGTAGGTTCAGAATCACCAGGGGAATCAGGCTCAAAACTCCTAGAAAGGGCATCCGCCTTCACATTTTTAGAACCCGGTAAGTACGAGACCACAAAATTAAACCGAGAGAAAAACAACGACCAGCGCGCCTGTCTAGGATTCAGGCGCCTGGCAGACTCAAGATAAATCAAATTCTTGTGATCGGTCAATACCACCACCTGATGTCTAGCCCCCTCAAGCCAATGACGCCACTCCTCAAAAGCCCACTTCATAGCCAAAAGCTCCCGATTACCAATATCATAATTTCGCTCGGCGGGCGAAAATTTTCGTGAAAAGAACGCACAAGGTCTCATCACGGAGCAGTCGGAACTTTTCTGCGACAAGACCGCCCCAGCTCCGATCTCGGAAGCATCAACCTCAAGCTGAAAAGGAAGAGTAACATCAAGCTGACGCAACACAGGGGCGGAAGAAAAGCGGCGCTTAAGCTCCCGAAAGGCCTCCACAGCAGCAGGGGACCAATCAGCAACATCAGCACCCTTTTTGGTCAAATCAGTCAAAGGTTTAGCAACATCAGAAAAACCAGTTATAAATCGACGATAAAAATTAGCAAAGCCCAAAAATTTCTGAAGGCTCTTAAGAGAATCCCAGTCATCCGAAAAAATCAAAATATCATCCAGATACACGATCATAAATTTATCCAAATATTCACGGAAAATGTCATGCATAAAGGACTGAAAGACTGAAGGGGCATTTGAAAGACCAAAAGGCATTACTAAATACTCAAAATGGCCCTCGGGCGTATTAAATGCGGTTTTCCACTCATCCCCCTGCTTAATTCGCACCAAATTATACGCCCCACGGAGATCAATCTTAGAGAACCACTTAGCCCCCTTTATTCGAGCAAACAAATCAGTCAGCAGTGGCAGAGGATACTGATATTTGACTGTAATTTTATTCAAGAGTCGATAATCAATACACGGCCTCAAAGAGCCATCTTTTTTAGATACAAAGAAAAAACCGGCTCCCAAGGGAGATGAAGAAGGACGAATATGTCCCTTTTCCAGGGGGAGCCCAAAAACCAAATTCACAACAGTGTCCATTTTGAACATATGCTTTAAATCCAATACAATGAGTAAATAAGTTTTTTCCTCTTTTGTCCAAGTTGTGATAGCCGCATTTCACGTTACCAAACGCTCTCAGGATGGTTAAATCACAAAAAGAACGTGAAAAATTAGCGAATAAAGCCATAGCAGACGAACAGAAAAAAGGTGCTCATGGTGCCCTTGACGCATATTTGAAAAAAAAAGTGATGTTTCTCAGACTCCTACTAGACGTTCTCTTAAGAAAGCGATTTCCTCTGAAAACATAGACGAATCGGACCTCAGTGAAGTTGACTCTGACAGTGATTCTGCCACAGGAGACATTGCCCCTATTTCCAGAGCCTTCATGAAAAAATTGTTGGCCCAAAACATGAAGCCACTTTTAGAGGAGGTTTCAGGAATGCGCTCTGTCCTTCAGCACCTAGGCAACAGGGTTGAGTCCCTTGAAACTGCAAATGTCGATATGGCGGAGGCTGTTACCTGCCTAAACGAGCAAGCCCTCAAACAGCAACAACACCTGAATGTAGCGTTATTAGCAGTTGAAGATCAAGAAAACAGGAGCAGAAGGAAAAATATTCGGATAAGAGGGGTTCCAGAGTCCTTTGCTCGGGAAGCCCTAGACAAAGTGGCTAACGAAATTTTCGCTAATCTACTAGGTCCAGAAAGAGCCTCAAAAATTACAATTGAAAGAGTTCACCGCGCTCTAAGGCCTAAACCAAAGTCAGTGGAACCACCCAGAGACATTATTTGTGGCCTTCTTAGTTATGTAGACACAGCCGCCATCCTAGCAAGCGCTAGGGAACAAGACAGAATTCTATATGACAACTCACAACTACAGTTCTTTCAGGATTTAGCCCCATCTACTTTGGCAAAGAGACAGATCCTCAGACCCCTTCTCTCCGCCCTGAAGGCCCAAAACTTGACATATAAGTGGCTATTCCCATTCGGCCTTGCAGTAAACGTTGCTAGTCATCAACTTACAATTCGTACTCCAGAGGATCTTCAGAAGGCTTGGGAGACTCTGGACATCTCACCAATTGATATACCTCCCTGGATGCCAGTTGATTCCATTTGGAGCTTACCCTCAATGAAGAAACCTTTGGAGTGGTCTCAAAAGAAGAAACACACTTCGCCTAAAGTCAAGAAACAAGACCCCAAGAAACATCCACCATGAAAATCCTATTTTCTCTTTTGTTTTCTATATGTAAAAGTAGAGCAATTACTCAATTTGTTTGTTCTTCAGGCAATCCCGTCTGCCTCTCTAAATTTTTTCTAAAATGCTATGTTTTGTTTTTTCTCATTGCAACAGGCTAAATTACAACTTGGACTACCTTCAACTATGTCGGGGTACTCCTATCCCCCCCTGCGATGGGCGAATGTTTGAATGTACAAAGTTCGTTGTTCATGTTTTTTCCTTTTTTTTTTAGGTACCGGGGTGGGAAAAACTCCTCTTCAAAACATGACGAGTATGGATAATAAGGTGAGCTCGGGTTCCATCACAGTTGCCTCTTTCAATGTTAAGGGTCTTAATGCGCCCGCAAAAAGAAATCAAATTTTCACTCTTCTAAAAAAACAAAACTCAAGTAGCCTTCCTCCAAGAAACACACTTTAAAAATGGCAGAGTCCCTAATACTTCTTTCTCCCCCTATCCGATTTGGTTTAATAGTTGTAACTCTTCTGCATCCAAAGGTGTTAGCATAGCGCTAAAAAAAGGCCTACCATTCTCACCCAGGGATACACTAAGTGATCATGAAGGGAGATATATATTTGTTAAAGGAAACCTAGCCAATACCTTAGTTACATTTGCCAACCTTTATGCACCCAATAAACATCAAACCCAGTGGATTTTGAAAACATTGGAGGTGTTGCAACTCTTCACAGAAGGGTTACTAATCATAGGAGGTGACTTTAATATTAACCTAAATCCTGAAATTGACTCCTCAAGTGGTCTGTCCTTCATTTCACAAAAATCGAGACATAATCTGCTGAACAAATTATCTACCCTACATCTTATTGACCCTTGGCGTACTATTCACCCCACCACTAAAGATTATACTTTTTTTCCCCTCCTCATTTATCCTACCACCGTATTGACCTCCTTCTGATTCAGTCGCGATCTTTAAGCCTAATCAAATCTGCCAGTATAGGCCCAATCACAATTTCTGATCACGCTCCGATCTTTATAGCTATCGCCATTGACACCTTACCCCGCCCCGCAACATCTTGGAGATTAAATGAATCCCTATTAGATAATCCACAAAACTTAGAGAAAATAAAATATACGATCTCGCGTTACTTTATAGAAAATGTTACAGAAGGCCCACTAACACCTAACATCTGGGAAGCACACAAGGCGGTACTTCAGGGTGGAACTCATATCAATCAGAACCCACGCGAAAAAACAAAGGGAAAAAGAGATGATGTCACTCTTGCATCAGATCGCAATTACAGAACGTCTCCACAAAAAAGCTAACACTCAGAATCTGCAACGAGACCTAGTCGCCCTTCGCGGCAAATTAAAAGACTTGCTTAATATTAAAACTGCAAAGATCTTTATGTATTGTAGACATCGTTTCTATGTTCATGGAAATAAAAATAGCAAACTGACTTCTCATCTACTTAAAAAAACAAAAGGAAAACAAATTTATAAAGCATATTTACAAAAACCCAAACACGAAGGTCGACAGGTCCGAAGATATTGCAGAGGCGTTTAGACGCTACTACCAATCCCTCTACAACTTAGAATCTCCCGACCCCATGAAAGATTGTTTAACCGTGGCGGACAAGATCCAGGATTTCTTGGCCCCGCTTTCCCTCCCAAAAATCCAAGCCAAAGACCATGCGGCTCTTCTATCTCAGGTCACCTGCCAAGAAATTAACGATACCTTACAAAATATAGCAATTAATAAGACTCCAGGCCCAGATGGTTTCCCAGTGTCCTATTATAAAAAATTTTCAGATCTACTCCTCCCACACCTGGCCTCTCTATTCAACTCCTTTCTTGCAGGAAACTCTCCGACCAAACAGACTTTAGAAGCACACATCTCTGTTATCCCCAAGGACGGGAGAGATGGGAGCCAATGTGGCAATTATCGCCCCATATCTTTATTGAATTCAGATTTAAAACTTTGGGCAAAAATCCTTGCATCTAGGATTAACACCGTTCTGGAATCCTTGATTCACCCTGATCAGGTGGGTTTTGTAAGGGGTCGAGAGGGTAAGGATAATGCCACAAAAATTCTCTTAGCCATCTCACATGCCAGACGTTCCGGCATCCCGATGGCTCTGCTCTCAACTGATGCCGAGAAGGCCTTTGACAGAGTCAGTTGGCATTACATGGTCTGCACTTTACGGAAGTTTGACTTCCCCCAACCTCTTATTGATGACATCATGACTCTGTACTCATTTCCAACCGCTAGAGTTAGAGTCAACGGGCTGCTCTCGGATTCCTTTGAGATTGGAAATGGAACCAGGCAAGGCTGCCCTCTCTCCCCCACCCTTTTTGTGCTAGTTATGGAGACTCTAATACAGAGAATAAGACAGGAGGAGTCTATCAGGGGACTAACTATGGAACAAATAGAATTTAAAACAGCTGTTTTCGCGGATGACCTTCTGATCTTGATCTCAAATCCCAAGACTGCTTTTCTCTCTATTCTGAAACTTCTTGACGAGTTTGGAGTCATCTCTAATTTCAAAGTTAATATGCACAAATCGGAAGTTATGAACGTTTCACTAGCAGATAAAGTAGCCTCAGAACTCAAAAAGTCTACCCCCTTCAAATGGCTCACCGAAAAGTTGAAATATCTGGGAGTCTTTCTTACTGCAGATCCCTCTACTCTATATAAGCACAATTTTGAACCCCTTCTAGATAATATTTAAACACTTCTTAAATCCTATGACCTACCATATCTCTCATGGATTGGCAGGATAAATATAATTAAATCGTACATCTTACCAAAAATATTCTACCATATGAACATGATACCCATACCCCTTCCCAAATCTTTCTTCACATCAGCTAATAGAGTAGCCAGCGGGTTTGTATGGAGGGGCGGAAGAGCTAGACTTCCCTTTAAAATTCTCTCTCTCCCGAAAAAGAAAGGGGGCCTTGGACTCCCTGATTTTAAGACTTACTATCAGGCAATCCATTTGGCCAGATGGATAAATTTGGCCAAACCTAGACCTGACCAAAAAATTCCTAACCTTGAACTTTTGTTGCTAGGAGGAGAGGCGGAAAAATATCTCTGGACCTCTGCCGCCCCCCCCACGGAACTCATTGGAGAGAATAATCAACAACACCCTGGATATTAGGAGGAAGCTTATCCCAAATAATTGGCCACATTGTCTTTTTCTAGATAACATGCCTTTGAGGATCATACCCTGGCTCATTGAGCCAAAATATATAGATGCATTTGACCTATGGGAGTACTTGCCGACCCTCCCAATTTCGCACTTACTTTCTAATCAAATCAAATGCACTGACAGTTGGCCTCAGGATGCCAAGAAGCTGCCCAGAGACTTTATACAAGTGTATCATGTACAACACATCATCTCTAAACTCAAGTCAGACATCCAATATAACACAGATTGGCTTTGGTTAGAATTCTTAATTAAACTTAACCCCATACCTCCTAAGTTAATATCTAAAATATATCACACCTTAATTTCCCCTAAAACTCAATTTAAACCCCTGTATATATCCTCTTGGGAGTCTGAACTAGGCATATCCCTTTCCAATAAGGAGACAGAGCAAGTTCTGGGACACTCGCACGGGTTCTCAAGATGTGTTCTGTTGCAGGAGAATGCTTTTAAAGTCCTCTCCAGGTGGTATAGAACCCCCGAGTCACTCTACCATCTAGGCCTCTCTGATTTTCGTCTTTGTTGGAGATGTATGTAGTCTAGGGGCTCTTTAGCACCTATTTTCTGGTCCTGCCCAGTTATCACTAAATGCTGGGAAGATATTTTTAACCGACTCCGCCAGATTGGATTAATAAAACAGAACCTAACTCCCCAAGAGGTCTTACTGTCACTCCCCACGAAGTCATATAATCCTAAGAAACACGACCTTCTTCCCCTTCTAATAGCCGCAGCCAAACACCTGATCTCCTTACATTGGAGACAAACGACCCCCCCTCACATCAATGAATGGGTCAAAAAAGTCCAGGACATATGCAGGATGGAGGAATTATCTAGCTGGGATTCACGTACACATGATAAATTCTTCCGTACTTGGTTACCATGGCAATTAGCATCTCAAGCCACCCCATAGTTTTTCATCAGCTATTTTTGTTAGCTATACAACATTTTTCTCTTTTGATTTTACATGTTACTTATACAGCACTGTGATGGACCCAGATATAGCTCATTAAACTAACTGATTTAGTCATACTAGACACTCTTCTTATCATTGTCTCGCTGTCAGCCAAGACTACCTAGTTTGCTCTCTGTATGTTTTTTGATTACTTTTCCTGCTCGTTGTTCTTGAACTTTGGGACATTGGGCAGGGAGTTTTTTCTTAGCTACTTTACCCCCCCCCCCGGTACACCCCCCCCCCCCTATTTTTTGTTGTTGTTGTTGTTGTTGTTTTGTCTGTTCTGATACCCTAATGGGTTTTCTTGGGATGCATGGATCGAAATCTGTAACCTAATAACTTAGAGCGGTTCTTTTTGCATATTTATCCAGACTTGTGGATACCTCCGGTACATAAACTGGAAGCGGGATTTTTCTTTTATCATTGTGTCCTTTGATGACTCAGATTCATGTATCCTTGGTTCTTGTTTATGTGTTTGAAAATTTGAAAATAAACAATTTAAAAAAAAAAAGTTAAACAGTGATTTCTCATTTTTACAACACTATTTTTGTTTAGGGACCACATCACATTTGTAGTCACTTTGAGGGGTCTATGTGATAGAAAATGCCCAAAAGTGACACCATTCTAAAAACTGCACCCCTCAAGGTTCTCAAAACCACATTCAAGAAGTTTATTAATCCTTCATGTGCTTCACAGGAATTTTTGGAATGTTTTAAAAAATGAACATTTAACTTTTTTTTCACAAAAAAATTAACTTCAGATCCAATTTTTTCTTTATTTTACCAAGGATAGCAGGAGAGATTGGATCAGGGGATCTCACTGCAGCTCAGCCCAGCTGAGAACAGAGCCCAGTGCCCAGAGGTAACCTCTATGACGTCACCCCCGGTCACTGACGTCGCGTTCCCAGCAGCTTGTTCACCAGTGGTTGTCATCCTGGACAGTCGCAACTTGGCACTGTCTAGGTTTAAAACTAATTATCCCCCAGACATGGATTACGGCGTGGGACAGAACGACAGGCAGGTATGGTATATCGTTGTTTTTTATTTTAGTTTAATTACAGGAGAACGAAGGCTTCGGTGGAATTAGGCGAGGTTGTAAGTATGGTTTAATTAAGATTATTAAAGGAGTCTGTGTCATTTTTTCACATAAAGGACTTTATTCTTGCTGTGTCTATATTTAACATACAACTACAGGATTAGTAATGGATAGGTGTCTTACAGATGCCTCTCCATTACTAAGCTGTGGACTTGATGTTACCTGACAATACAAAGGTGACATCAACCCCACAAATATGAACCCCACCGCAACAGGGCAAGTGGCAAGAGCCGGGCAAGTGGGAAGAGACAGGCAAAGCATCAAAATTGGCGCATCTAATAGTTGTGCCTTTTCTGGGCAGCTGCGGGCTGCTATTTTTAGGCATAGGGGTGGGGGGGTCAATATCCATGGCCTCTTAAAGCCTGAGAATACCAGCTCCCAGCTGTGAGCTTTAAAAAGGCTGGATGTCAAAAATGGGGGGGACCCCACACCTTTTTATAAATTATTTATTTAAATAATTTTAAAACAATACAGCATGAGGACCCCTCTATTCTTGATAACCAACCTTGCTGAAGCTGATAACTGAGGGCTGCAGCCTCCAGCTATGAGTTTTGCCCGGCTTGTTATAGAACATACAGGGGAACCTACCCTGTTTTTTTCATTGATTTATTTATTTATAGCGCAGGCGGCAGCTGATGAATACTTCCATCAGCCGCTCCTCCTGTCACTCTTATTAACAGCAGTAGGGGTAAGCTGATGGGAGAAATAGTCTCATCAGCCGCCGCCAGCTGTCTATTTTATTACTTAAATATAACTCTCATCATTCTCCCCTTCTCGCGCCGATCGCCGTCTAAGCAGGGGCGGATGATGAGATGCGTGTTCAGCACAGTGCTTACTGTAACACTTCTTCCCTGGCTATCTTCTGTGTGGTACTGATGTTTCACACGGTTGCCACACATTACACAAACGGACACTGACATCTCCTGTACCGTAAATATCAGGACGTGTGAAAGAGGCCTTATAGCGGGTTTTTATGTTTGGCTGCTGTCACGCACTAAAATACCCTTTTTATTGCAAAAATAGTTTTTGCATCGCCACATTTTGAGAGCTATAAATTTTCAATATTGTGGCCCACAGAGTCATGTGAGATCTTGTTTTTTGCGTGATGAGCTCATGTCTTTATTGGTACCATTTTCGGGCACATGACATTTTTTGATTGCTATTAACACCAGACAAATGCCCTGAAAGTTAACATAGGACAAAAAACTCACAACAATACAATGTTCACAAATAAGCGGTGTGTAAGAACCACTAAACAAGTATAATCCATGAATAAATAATTTTATTTGGTCAGAATGACATAATATAAAAGAACATTATTGGATGCTACAATAACAATAATGTTATTGTAGCATCCAATAATGTTCTTTTATATTATGTCATTCTGACCAAATAAAATTATTTATTCATGGATTATACTCGTTTAGTGGTTCTTACACACCGCTTATTTGTGAACATTTTTTGATTGCTTTCTATTCCGATTTTTGGGAGGCAGAATGAACAAAAGCCAGCAATTCATGAATTTCTTTATTGTGGGGGTTTATGCCGTTCTGTGTGTGGTAAAATTGATGTCAGTTTTAATCTTCTGGTCAGTACAATTACAGATATACCTCATTTATATTGTTTTTTATGTTTTGGCGCTTTTTACAATAAAAACTATTTTAGATAAAAAAATAATTTTTGCATCACTATTCTGAGAGCTTTAACTTTTTTTTTCCGCTGATAGAGCAGTATGGTGGCTTGTTTTTTGTGGGACAAGATGACGTTTTCAGCGTTACCATGTTTATTTATATCCATCTTTTTGATCGCATGTTATTCCACTTTGAGACAGCTGGACCGCGAAACGCGCATCAGGGGCGTTTGGGAAGTCGTGGGAGTCACCCTAATTCATGGGTAAGCATGCTTACTGCAGTTCTTTACCAGTGGTTAATATAATCAAATAACTGTATGACAGATTTACTGACAGGCTGGGTCTTAGAATTCTGCGTAGTGTGACTGGTGTCATGCTGTTACCATGAGGGAATATACTATATCTCCCACTGTTTCCCTGGTTTACCACTAGTGTTTTCCTTTTGTACTTCCTGTTTCTGGATATTTATTGTAATATGTATGTTGATGTATTTGTATGTACTATTTAACCAAATAAATGAACTGTTTTATAATGACTGGTGAGATTTTGTATCTACTCCATGTTTTTGCATGTATTGTATCTGGGAGTAATCTCATTCAATTACCTCTCTTTGGTGATTATGATGGGAGAGTGACACCCATTCACTCTCGGCCACAGTGTTACGTTGTGCTTGATGACTTCTCTAGTGAATACAAAAGACCACAGTCAAGAGGGAGCTAGAGGCAATTTATCAAATGAGTAGTAAATCGAGGGGTGGACGCCATCCAGGAGAGGGAGCCCTGTATAACAATTGTAAGTACCTTCATTATCAATTGAGCTGCAAAACATTAAGATGGGCTATGCTGTTTTTCCAGTGCGTCCCCTCCTGACAGCACCATGGAGGTCATCCTCATTCTTGTTACAGGGACAGGAACACACAAGAGTTTAAAAGGCCCCTCCCCTCCCACCTCCCTCATTGTTATTTCTGTCCCTGCATAGAGGGACGCAGGAGAGAGCAAGCAGGAGCTTACCGGATGGGCTCAGAGGGACTGTTAGGCCCAGCTAAACCTTCCCCCTGTCAAGAGGCCAGAGGCTGGCACTCTCCAGTGAGGAGTCCCTCAGCAACAGAGACCAGTTGAGCTGCTTCCTCCCGATGGGGGGTTCTCGACTCCGACGGCTTCTGGCAGGGAGCTGCATCTTCCAGAAGACATGTGGTGTGCAGTTCCGTCGCACATCCGGTGATGTCTGAAAGGCGCTAGGTTACGGGGTCGGCATGCATTCCAGGGTGGAATGCAGATGTGATGTGGAGACAGGTAATGAAGTTTATTACCTGGGTCTCAGGAGGCACTCTGTATGCACAGTGTCACCATGGAGGAAGCAAGCAAAGGAGACCGGGACTGCATGGTAAGTGTGTTTATGAAGTTCCGCCTTCCTTTGCAGAAGCCTGATTATCCCTCTCTCTATACAAATTAGGATAAGAGAACCCCGGCCATGTCCCTCCCTATGCCTAAGAGGTCCGTCAAGGCCTCTGTAAAATCCAGGCAATATTCTATATGCAATAAAAAATTGCCAGAGACATATGGAAGAACTCTCTGCGAGGGCTGCACCACCAAAGTTGTGAGGGAAGAACAACCGTCCCTGCTGTCTGAAATGAAAACTCCAGGCCTCTATATCTAGCCTCACCCTGCCACAACCTTCCAACCCCGGTCCAAGAGCTAAGAGACCTCGATGGGAGATAAGCTTCTGACAAGGAGTTCCAGTTTTCTGGTTCAGACCCGGTAGAAGAGGGTGAATTAGTGATGGATCCAGAACTGGGCAGAAGATATTTGCCTCTGAGGTTACCGACGACCTAGTCCAGACAGTCAGAAATACAATGCACATAGAGGAGGTCCCAAATACGCAGTCCATACAGGATGAGATGTTCAGGTGTCTCAGAGCACAGAAGCAACGTGTGTTTCCGGTGAATGACCATATCCGGGCTATGGTCCTGGAGGAATGGGAGGATGTGAAGAAACGATTGGTTGTACCACGAGACTTTAAAAATTGGTTATGGTACCTTTTGATCCTGAGGACATTAAGATCTTGGAGGAGGTTCCCAAGAGAGACGTACTGGTGACTAAAGTAGCTAGGAAGATGTCTATATTTTTTTTCGACTTATCGAGTCTGAAGGACCCTATGGACAGAAAGGTGGATAATCTTCTGAAGCTTGCTTGGGAAATGTCCACAGCTTTGAGGACTGGAACTGGAAGAGCATTGAATAGCAAATCTCTTAGGGAAGATATCATAGCCTCCCTCCCACTGATGAAGTCGGCCACAGCCTTTGTGGTGGATACATCCACTGAATCAGTTATTTTCTCGGCTTCTATATAAAGGATTTTTGTGTATATTGTCCACTCTGCTGAACAAATGGAAATCTGTCCATCCTTGACCTGTGGATCTGCGGCAGCTGATGTTTATATGCCCTATCAAAGTGGCACAAGGTGAGCAGTTTTCTGAATAACAGATTCTGAAATTGTTTGATAAGACCCTATGTGCGCTTCTTCTCTCCTATAAGTGTTATGTTCGCAGCTAGGAATAGCTCATTGTCTAATGTGGCCCACAGGGCCATCTGTTTGAAGACCTGGTCTGGGGACAACACCTCTAAAAATAAATTATGATACATTCCCTTCTCAGGGTTAAGGGTGTTTGAGCCGATCTTGGACGAAATCTTAGAGAAAGTGTTGGCTAAAAAGAAATGATTGCCCAAAGATAGGTTTAGAAGGACTTAAGGTACCTTCACACTAAACGATATCGCTAGCTATCCGTGACGTTGCAGCGTCCTGGATAGCGATATCGTTTAGTTTGACACGCAGCAGCGATCAGGATCCTGCTGAGATATCGCTGGTCGTTGAACAAAGTTCAGAACTTTATTTGGTCGTCAGACCGGCGTGTATCGTCGTGTTTGACACCAAAAGCAACGATACCAGCGATGTTTTACACTGGTAACCAGGGTAAACATCGGGTTACTAAGCGCAGGGCCGCGCTTAGTAACCCGATGTTTACCCTGGTTACCAGTGTAAAATGTAAAAAAAACAAACAGTACATACTCACCTTCGCATCCCCCGGCGTCCGCTTCCCACACTGACTGAGCGCCGTAAAGTGAAAGTGAAAGTACAGCACAGCGGTGACGTCACCGCTCTGCTGTTAGGGCCGGCGCTCAGTCAGTGCAGGAAGCGGACGCCGGGGGACGCGAATGTAAGTATGTACTGTTTGTTTTTTTACATTTTACGCTGGTAACCAGGGTAAACATCGGGTTACTAAGCGCGGTCCTGCGCTTAGCAACCCGATGTTTACCCTGGTTACCCAGGGGCCTCGGCATCGTTGGTTGCTGGAGAGCGGTCTGTGTGACAGCTCTCCAGTGATCAGCGATGCTGCAGCGATTGGCATCGTTGTCGCTATCGCTGCAGCGTCGCTTAATGTGAAGGTACCTTTAGTCCTTTCGGAAATAGGTGCCGTCTCAGAGACAGTCCCATTATAGGGGCCAAGGGAAGTCCAGTAGAGGAACCTACCACAGAGGAGGGAAAAGTAAACTATCCCTATTTGGGTCAGGTTCAAGATCAAGGAGGCAATTATTGCCATCCTTGTCGGGAGGCAACTCTGGCAGTTTGCGGGAAGTTGACACCATATTGCCCAGGACCAGTGGGTTTTGAGAACCATTGCAGATGGGCACGCGATAGGGTTTACAGCACCTCCCCCTGAAAGGTTTATTGCTCCCCATACCTTGTTGGCAAATTTGCTTATGGTGGCAGACATAAGAGAGCTGGTCGACACAGCTGTGGTAATACCGGTCCCCCAGTCGGAAGAGGGCAAAGGACATTATTCAGCATTATTCACCATCATAAAGCCATTGTACTATAATAATTCTAAAGCCCTTAAAAGTCTGAGTAAAATACAAAAGATTCAGGATGGAGTCAATAAAATCTATGGTTCCCCTTATAGACAGGGACACATTTATTTGCACCCTGGATCTAAAATGTGCATATTACCAGGTCCCAATCCACCCGACGTCCCAAAAATTCTTTAAATTTGCAGTAAAAATCCAGAATCAAACCTGCCACTTGCAATTTCAGTGGCTTCCATTTGGCCTAGCCTTGGCCCCCCATGTCTTTACCAAATTGGTGTCAGAGATCGTAGCCTACTTAAGGAACAGGGGAATAATTATAGTGTCATAGCTGGACGATTTCCTCCTGGTGGCGAGTTCGTTGGAAGAGCTCCATTCCCACAGGGAGAAGAACATATCCACATTGGACAACGAGAAAAAAAAAAAAAGCATGAACCGCACCTCCAAAAATCATACGTTGATCTAAAGCCGCTAGGCAAAAATTTATATTACTGAACATGAGGTTTTCAGTTTAACATTCTGATCAGACTGTATGAAGCCCACTGCCACTTCACGGCAAACCTCGTAGTGGGTCCTACCGCCCTAACGGAGCGGAGCCATGCGCCAACCACCGCCACAGCGGCAATGCACCAGCAGGGTGGATGGCCTGTTTCCCCACAGCACCCATGCTGCAAGACTGAGCCCCCATGACTCCAGACCGCGCCGCCCCACCAGCACAAAGCCACAGCAACAATGGCCGCCACACAGCACCAGCACCAAAATGAATGGAGCACTAAAACTCACCTTCCTCCAGCTCTTCAGTGAGAGCAAAAATGGGCTAGACCCCTTACTTTGCAGTCCCCTGCTAATTAAAATCACCTGTGCCAAATGGGAGGAGTGCTGGTCCATGAAAGAGACAAGAACATGCTTTGTACAACAAGAAAAAAAAAAGAGCATGAACCGCACCTCCAAAAATCATACGTTGATCTAAAGCCACTAGGCAAATTTTTTTATTTTTTTTATTTTTTTTTGGGGGGAGGAAGGTGAGTTTAAGTGCTCCTTTCATTTTGGTGCTGGTGCTGTGTGGCGGCCATTGTTGCCGTGGCTTTGTGCTGGTGGGGCGGCGCAGTCTGGAGTCATGGGGGCTTAGTCTTGCAGCATGGGTGCTGTAGGGCAACAGGCCGTCCGCCCTGCTGGTGCATTGCCGCTGTGGCGGTGGTTGGCGCATGGCTCCGCTCCGTTAGGGCGGTAGGACCCACTACGAGGTTTGCCATGAAGTGGCAGTGGGCTTCATACAGTCTGATCAGAATGTTAAACTGAAAACCTCATGTTCAGTAATATAAATTTTTGCCTAGCGGCTTTAGATCAACGTATGATTTTTGGAGGTGCGGTTCATGCTCTTTTTTTTTTTTTTTTTTTTCTTGTTGTACAAAGCATGTTCTTGTCTCTTTCATGGACCAGCACTCCTCCCATTTGGCACAGGTGATTTTAATTAGCAGGGGACTGCAAAGTAAGGGGTCTAGCCCATTTTGGCTCTCACTAAAGGGCTGGAGGAAGGTGAGTTTAAGTGCTCTTTTCATTTTGGTGCTGGTGCTGTGTGGCGGCCATTGTTGCCGTGGCTTTGTGCTGGTGGGGCGGCGCGGTCTGGAGTCATGGGGGCTCAGTCTTGCAGCATGGGTGCTGTGGGGCAACAGGCCGTCCGCCCTGCTGGTGCATTGCCGCTGTGGCGGTGGTTGGCGCATGGCTCCGCTCCGTTAGGGCGGTAGGACCCACTACGAGGTTTGCCGTGAAGTGGCAGTGGGCTTCATACAGTCTGATCAGAATGTTAAACTGAAAACCTCATTTTCAGTAATATAAATTTTTGCCTAGCGGCTTTAGATCAACGTATGATTTTTGGAGGTGCAGTTCATGCTCTTTTTTTTTTTTCTTGTTGTACAAAGCATATCCACATTGGGGTACCTAGGATGGATCCTCAATCGGCAGAACTCGGACTTGGTGCCGGGAGAGAGTAAGATTTTTCTGGGAGTACTGTTGGATTCCAGACACAGAGTGTCCTTCCTGCCAGAAAAAAAAAAACAGGAGACCATGAGAAACAGAATCCAAGAGTTCCTGAAGAGTCAGGCTTCAATCAAGTCGGCAATGAAGATTCCAGGCCTCCTGACAACTTGTATCCCCTGTGTCTGGTGGACCCAGTTCCAGAGCTTTACAGAGAGAAATTCTGTCCATCTGGGACTGGCACCAGATATCACTCTACAGAGGAATGTCCTTATTCCCTGCAGTGAGAAAATTGCTACCAGCAAGGAGGGATGGGGAGAGCACATTTAGGGAAGTATTCTTCAGCACAGATGGCCATCAGAGATCTGGTCCAAGTCGTCAAACTATAGGAAGCTCTACGCTGTGTGGGAAGCCCTAAGGCAGAATCATTCGTAGCGAAAGGGACAAGATGTCAAAATCTTATCGGACAATGTAACAACGGTGTCTTAATGCGACACCAGGGGGGCCTCAGACACCCTGCTCTCCAGGATCTGCCATACAGAATCTTTTTCTGGGCAGCGGTTCATCTCGAGGGATCCCAAAACATAGCGGTGTATTACCTGTGCAGACAAAAGGGTCTGGCCATCGGAATGGGAGCTAAATGAGGAGGTTTTCCAGCACTTGTGCCATCTCTGGGGTATGCCTCAAATAGACCTATTTGTGACCAGAAAGAACTCAAAGGTCTCCAGATTCTACTCCCTACTCCCTGAATCCCGTGGCAATCCAGAAGCTGTCCAATCATTGAGTCAGAGGTGGAACAGGTCTCTGTCTTATGCTTTTCCCCTAATGGCACTTATCCCAAGAGTCCTCAGGAAGATCCAGGAGGATCAGGCGAAGGTACTTATGATTGTTCCGTATTGGCCAAAGAAAAGGGATCTAATTCACCAGGGTCCAGTTCTTCATCAGAACCTGGAAAGACTTCATCTGTCAGCTTGGATCCTGAGCGGAACCTCCTAAGAGATCAGGGGTTATCAGACCAGGTTATACCATGATTCAAGCTAGCAGGAACCCAGACACCTCAGCAATATACAATAAAATCTGGAATAGATTGTGTTTGGAAGATGGCAGGTCCGAAGTTCTTCCTGGCAGGCCCGATATTCCAAGGATCCTAGTTTTCTTTCAGGCAGAATTTTATAAGGGTCTCAAACCATGCATCCTTAAAGTCCAGATTTCCAGCGTTAAGTATATTCTTTGATCATCCATTGGCCACTCACCCGTGGGTAGCTACGTTCGTCAGGGCAATACAAAGGTTGCGACCTACTATAAGGCAGTCGTTGCCCCCTTGGGATCTGAATCTGGTCCTTAAAGCCCTTTGTAAAGATCCTTATATACCTGGGGTGAATATGTTCATCTCATATTGGACCATCAAAACGGCGTTCTTAGTGGCCATTACTACTGCAAAGAAGGTAGGAGAGATTCAGGCCCTGTCCACTTGGGATCTATATCTTCAAATATGTGATGACCGCAAAGCCCTTGAGTTAGATCCAGCTTTTCTACCAAAGGTAGTGTACACTCAAAATCTAAATGAAGAAATGATCTTACCTTCCTTTTGTGAGAATCCGTCAAATCAGAAAGAGCAGGTCTTGCATGCGTTGGACATTAGACAAGTGGTCATAGAATTTTTAGAGGCCACTCACAGTTGGAGGCAAGATCCTAATTTGTTTATTTTATTTGGGTGAAAAACAAGAGTAAAAAAAAAACTCAAAAAACACTATTGCAAGATGGATCTCTTCTGCAATTTCCCTAGCTTACCAGTCAGAAGGGAATATTCCCCCCAGAAATTCTAAGAGCCCTCTCAACGACAGCAATCTTCACCTCCTGGACTGAGAGGGTGGGGGCTTCAGTTGAGGAAATTTATAGGGCCGCATGTTGCAAACATTATAACTTGGATGTATTATCTAGTCAACAAACTGCCTTCGGGAGAAAGGTTCTCCAGGCAGTGGTCCCACCCTGAGAAGGAACTTTGGTATTCTCCATGGTGCTGTCAGAATGGACTCCTGGAAGCATAATTACCGGTAGGTCTAATGCCTATTTTGCACACTGTGGCATATATACTCCTGCACTATTACATATACTCATATACCATTCTTTAGTTTTATGACTACATATACCAACACTCTGGATCTATAGAGATAGCTTGTCATATTGTTTTGCACTAGCACTTGTACTACCTCTAATTAACCCATTATGTACATTCCATATGTGTGGCAGATCTATTGTATAGTTCAGTACATAGGTCTCAGCATTTTTGATTTACTATTCATTCCATGTATTGCCTCTTTCTCCATCTTGACTACGGTCTTTTGTACTTATGTCTGGATGTGCGACCCTGTTTTTAACACTTTTATTTCTTCATGTACATTGATTTGTTTTCCAGTTGTTGTCACCTGATTTAATTTAATAAACTACTACTTTTTTGACCACACATTGTGCATGGACTCTATGCTCAGTTTCTCCCCTTCTTCCTTCTTTGTTGATGGATAGTGTGGGTACTTTTATTCCTTCAATGGCACCTTGAAGATCAGTCAATGTTACAGTTGCTTTCTTACAGAACACAAATGCAAAATAGGAGTTTTTTTTAAAACTGAACAGGAGAAGATACAGATTAGATATTAGAAAAAACTTTTTGAAATTGAGATTAATCAAGGAGTGGAACAGGCTGTCATGAGAGGTGGTGAGTTCTCATTCAATGGAAGTCTTAAACAGAGGCTGAACAGACTTCTGTCTGAGATGGTTTAGTGAATCCTGCATTGAGGATGGGGTTGAACACGATGACCCTTGAGGTCCCTTCCAACTATAACATTCTATGATTGTATGAATTTAAAAGTTTAGCCTTCTCAACTTCATTTTTGACCACTTCACCTTTTTCATCCTTTAAAAATCCTATAGCATCTTTTGACATATCCCAAAATCCCTTTTTACTGCTTTTGGTCTCGATTGCAAGTCTTACTTCATTACTGGATTTAGCTCGTCTAACGCTTGCCCTGCATTTCCTGTAAACAGTATTATATTATTTTTTAGATATGCTCCCTTCTTTCCATTTGACATATATTTCTTTTTTTTCCTTTTTAACAAGGAATTAAATTCTGTGTTTATCCTGGTTTCTTTAAATGCTTCCAATTCCTCCTTCTTTTTGGGATTGTTACCCATTTTCCTTTAGAACATCTAGCCATTGGATCTTTCCTACCCTCTTTCTCGGTCCATTAAAATCTGCCTTTCTGAAGTCCAACCTTAAAGTCTGAGTCCTCACTGGTCTTCCTCCTCTTGTAATCCAAAATTTGAGGATAGCATGATAGCGGCCTCCTAAATTTCCAGCCATCTTTATTTCAACCGTTTCTTCCCTGTTGAATTACTGTATATACTCGAGTATAAGCTGACCTGAGTATCAGCTGAGACCCCTAATTTTGCCACAAAAAAACTGGGAAAACTTATTGACTCTTGTATAAGCCTAGGGAGGGAAATGCAGCAGCTACTGGTAAATTTCAAAAATAAAAATAGATACCAATAATAGTAAAATTAATTGAGACATCAGTAGGTTGTGTTTTTGAATATCCATAGTGAATCAGGAGCCCCATATAATGCTCCATACAGTTCATGATGGGCCCCATAAGATGTTCCATACAAAATATGTCCCATATAATGCTCCATAAAGTTCATGATGGTTCCCATAAGATGCTACATACAAAAAATATTCCCCATATAATGCTCCATAAAGTTCATGATGGGCCCCATAAGATGCTCCATATTAAAATATGCCCCATATAATGCTGCATAAAAGGTTAATGATGGCCCCATAAGATGCTCCATAGAATATTATGCCCCATATAATGCTCCATAAAAGTTGATGGCCCCATAAGATGCTCCATAGACTAATATGCCCCATATACTGCTCCATAAAGGTTGATGGCCCCATAAGATGCCCCATAGAATAATATGCCCCATATGCTTCTGCGATTAAAAAAAATGAAGCAGGGAAGTGCAGAGACCACGCCGGGAGGAGGTGAGTATGATGTGACAGCCACCAATCCTACCGCTCCCCCTCCCCCGCCGACCCCCTGGGACAATGACTTGAGTATAAGCCAAGAGGGGCACTTTTAGCCTAAAAAAAGGGCTGAAAATCTCTGCTTATACTCTAGTATATATGGTAGGTCCAAGATTGCAGATCCTCTTGTTCTCTCTTCTACCTTTTCAAAGATAAAAGTTGTCCGCAAGAGAAGATAAACATTTTCTGGACTCTGTATTTTTGGCTGAGAGAGAATTCCAAAAAATATCTGGATAGTTAAAATCTCCCATGATCATGGCTATACTTTTTTTTTCGAGAACAGGGACATCTGATATAAAAAGAGGTCATCCAAATGTTCAGTCTGTCCAGGTGACCTATAGTAAATACCTACAATAGTGTCTTTTATGTTCTTCTCTCCTCGAATTCTTACCTAATTTCTATAGAGCTACCAGTCTTTGAAGCTTGGCTCTCTGTGGAGATATACATTTTCCTAACATGCAATGCAACACCTCCTCCCTTCTTGTTCATGCTGTTTCTAATAAATATGTTGTAGTTTTTAAAATTTGTAATCCAAGCATGTGTATCATCCCACCAATTTTCAGTGATACCTACGACATCATATCTCTCTTCCTGTGTCAGCAGCTCCAATTCTCCTTGCTTGTCTCCCATGCTCTGTGCATGTGTATAGACACATTTTAGTTTGTAGTCTATTTATCTTGCTCCTCTCTTTTCATTCAGGGTTTGTTGTTTTTGTTCTTTCTTTCCACTTCTAATAGCAGGGTTCTCAAAATAATTCATATTTTTTCCTGGCAGTATATTTCCCATCCCATATTGTTTTAGTTTAAAGCTCTCCTGTAGCAAGGCGTCTACCAAATGTGTTTTCCTGTTTTCATAAGATGCAACCAATCTCTAGAAAGGAGTCCATCATACAGGTAATTCAATTCAAAGTCAAGAAACCAAAAATATTGCTGAATGCCCCATTGACGTAGCCAGTTGTTCACCTGTACAATCCTGTTCAATCTCCTAGGCCATGTCCATCTGGAGCGCCCGCCAGGACCGTGGGGTACTCAGGCCGGGTCCGACGGTTCTTAAGGGGGTTGCCATGGCAGCAGCGACCCAGTCTGTGGCCCTGGGCGTCCAATAAAAGTCAAATGAAAAATGATGATTACAGAGGAAATAAAGTTTATGGGGAGATTGTTCGTGATGTCACCCGTGGTGTTCGGCAATGAGTGGCTGACGCTGCTTTAGGAGACGGCTGGGGCTGATGGTGATGCAGCAGAGTTGTCACGGCTGTCCACGGGTAGAGCTGGGCCCCAGGGCAATTATGGTATTATGATGGTGAATGTTGTGATGCAGGGCAGGTGACGCAGTAATAATTCAGAGGACACAGCAGGGTGCAGTTTCCACACTTCACTCACAGTTCGGATGTTATTCCCTAGCCGGGGTGCTGTGTCCTCCTTGTCAGTGGTCCAGCCAGCTCCCAGGTAGTTTGGGGTGCACTCCACCAGAACCCCATTGTTATGTTCCTTCCCTGGATGTCTCTCTGTGCTGGCTCTCTTCTCTCCTTCCCTGTGCCTTCACACACAGTGTCCCAAGCCAGCAGTCTCGGATCTTGTCGGGTGATGGCCTCTTGGTCCCCTTGACCCTATGTGGCTGCCTTTTCAGCAAGTGTGTGTGGTTGCAGCTGTGGCACATACATATACTACAGCCTCTGGCTGGCTAGCTGAGCCTTGTAGTTCTTCACTAGGCTTTGGGCCGGTTCCCCCACTGCGACCTGGTCCCTCCACCCAACTACGGTCGGCATGGATACAGGCCCACGGGTGGATTCCGCACAATCCATGTCCCTAGAACCCCTTCTTCTTCTCTCACTCCATCAGGAGCTTCTCTTTATCTTCCTTGTTTTCCCTTTCTGTCCTCTGGTGCTGGGACAAGCTCCTTACTACTCAAGTCACCAGCTCCAACTCTCTCTCACATCTCCCCTGCTCCACTACTTCTCACAGACTGACTAACTTTCTAGACCTTTCCCGACTCCTCCTCTGTTTCCATGACAACCCCTCTGTCACTCTCTCCACTTCCTACACCCACACCCTCTACCTAGCTCCTCCTGCGCCCTGAGAGGTCTGGTGTTGTATGTAAGTGTGTAGGTTCTGGATCATGCCTCCTCCTTACCTGAGAGTGGAGCACCACACCTCCGACTGAGGTGCAGTACCTCTGTGGTGACTGGACCTCAGGGGCGCCACGCATCCACTGGGAAGATGGATGAGAAGATCTGTGCTCGCAGTTCCTTCACTTTCCAGCCTAGGTATTCAAACATTCAAACTTCAAACAATGAGTTGCTATTGTTCAATTTCATACCTTGGTCAGCGAATGTTTATGTTGTACGTATCACTAATTTAATTAAACTGTGCTAATTAAAATGCACTGACATTCTTATTTGAGGAGACCAAGATATTTTGGTTTAAGCTTGGGAAAATCACAAAAATTAATGTTTGTGCTGTACATGATATTTTCACTAAAACCACAGCAAAACCTGATTATTGTGTTTTTTGCGGCATTTTTGCATTTATTCATTGCTTTCTATGGGTGAAAACGCTGAAAAGTGACATGCTGCAGTTTTCAAAAAGCAGTAGTTTTCCAATTTAATAAAAAAGTGAATGTGTTTGCATGAGATTTCTGAAAGTGCGCGAAGTGCAGGAGATCAAAAAGGGGGTGTGTCATGCAGGAAGAGATGCTGGCCAACGAATGCTTTCCTCACCTCACAGTGACCAGGCTGAGGAGAGCGCTCACTGGCTGCTGTCCTCCTGCATGGCGCGTCCCAATGGTGAGTACTCACCTACAGTCAGGGGCCCCGGCCACACAGCACACAGGGACAGCAGTGGAGGACGAGCAGGACTTATATTGTGTCTTCTGCTTCTTCCACTGTTCTAATCAGAGCAGGCTGCAGCATCTCCCCACAGACAAGAGGAGATGAGGGAGGAGCTCACTGCCCGGGACAGCACAGGCGCACCAGGGGGATGATATCAGTCCTGTCTGCTCTGTGTCCTCATCCCCCACAGTGGGTTCTGCAGCTCTCTCCAACTGAACTGACCTCCTCCAGGGCTCATCTGATCACCTATACAAGATTAGTATGTGTGTATATATGTGCTTGTATGTATGTATGTATGTGTGCATTTGTGTGTATCTATGTGTATGTTTCTATCTGTGTATGTACAGTATGTATGGTATATGTGTGTATGTATGGTATATTTATATGGCAGTGTGTATGCATGTACAATATATGTGTATGTATGCACAGTATATGTGTGAATCTGTGTATGTGGAATAAATTTGTATGGATATATGGTATATATGTATGTTTATGTGCATGTATATACAGTATGTGTATGTACTGTATATGTGTATACTGTATTTGTATATACTGTATGTGTGTATATACGGTACGTGTATGTGTATATGTATGTATGTACGGTATATGTATGTGTATCTGTATGCACGGTATATGTATGTATTTTATGTGTATGTATGTACGGTATATGTATGTGTATCTGTGGTATATGTATGTACAGTATATGTGTATATGTGTGTGTGCACGATATATGTATGTACGGTATGTGTATATATGCACGGTATATGTATTTGGGTGTATGTATGGTATACAGTCATGGCCAAAAGTATTCACAACCCTGCAATTCTGTCAGATAATACTCAGTTTCTTCCTGAACATGATTGCAAACACAAATTCTTTGGTAATATTATCTTCATTTAATTTGTCTTAAATGAAAAAAACACAAAAAGAATTGTTCTAAAGCCAAATTGGATATAATTCCACACCAAACATAAAAAAGGGGGTGGACAAAAGTATTGGCACTGTTTGAAAAATCATGTGATGCTTCTCTAAATTGTGTAATTAACAGCACCTGTAACTTACCTGTGGCACCTAACAGGTGTTGGCAATAACTAAATCACACTTGCAGCCAGTTGACATGGATTAAAGTTGACTCAACCTCTGTCCTGTGTCCTTGTGTGTACCACATTAAGCATGGAGAAAATAAAGAAGACCAAAGAACTGTCTGAGGACTTGAGAAACCAAATTGTGAGGAAGCATGAGCAATCTCAAGGCTACAAGTCCATCTCCAGAGACCTGAATGTTCCTGTGTCTACCGTGTGCAGTGTCATCAAGAAGTTTAAAGCCCATGGCACTGTGGCTAACCTCCCTAGATGTGGACGGAAAATAAAAATTGACAAGAGATTTCAACGCAAGATTGTGCGGATGTTGGATAAAGAACCTCGACTAACATCCAAACAAGTTCAAGCTGCCCTGCAGTCCGAGGGTACAACAGTGTCAACCCTTACTATCCGTCGGTGTCTGCATGAAAAGGGACTGTATGGTAGGAAACCCAGGAAGACCCCACTTCTTACCCCGAGACACAAAAAAGCCAGGCTGGAGTTTGCCAAAACTTACCTGAAAAAGCCTAAAACGTTTTGGAAGAATGTTCTCTGGTCAGATGAGACAAAAGTAGAGCTTTTTGGGCAAAGGCATCAACATAGAGTTTACAGGAGAAAAAAAGAGGCATTCAAAGAAAAGAACACGGTCCCTACAGTCAAACATGGCGGAGGTTCCCTGATGTTTTGGGGTTGCTTTGCTGCCTCTGGCACTGGACTGCTTGACCGTGTGCATGGCATTATGAAGTCTGAAGACTACCAACAAATTTTGCAGCATAATGTAGGGCCCAGTGTGAGAAAGCTGGGTCTCCCTCAGAGGTCATGGGTCTTCCAGCAGGACAATGACCCAAAACACACTTCAAAAAGCACTAGAAAATGGTTTGAGAGAAAGCACTGGAGACTTCTAAGGTGGCCAGCAATGAGTCCAGACCTGAATCTCATAGAACACCTGTGGAGAGATCAAAAAATGCCAGTTTGGAGAAGGCACCCTTCAAATATCAGGGACCTGGAGCAGTTTGCCAAAGTAGAATGGTCTAAAATTCCAGCAGAGCATTGTAAGAAACTCATTGATGGTTACCGGAAGCGGTTGGTCGCAGTTATTTTGGCTAAAGGTTGTGCAACCAAGTATTAGGCTGAGGGTGCCAATACTTTTGTCTGGCCCATTTTTGGAGTTTTGTGTGAAATGATCAATGTTTTGCTTTTTGCGTTTTCTTTTGTGCTTTTTCATTTAAGACAAATTAAATGAAGATAATAATGCCAAAGAATTTGTGTTTGCAATCATTTTCAGGAAGAAACTGAGTATTATCTGACAGAATTGCAGGGGTGTGAATACTTTTGACCATGACTGTATGTATGTACGGTATGTGTGTGTGTACTATATGTGTATATAACTGTATATGTGTATGTACGGTATATGTGTGTGTATGTATGTATGTATGGTATATGTATGTGCATCTGTGTGTATGTACGGTATATGTGTGTACGGTATGTGTATGTATGACGGTATATGTATACGTATCTGTGTGTATGTATGGTATATGTATGTGTTTTTTTGCATATACTGTATTTGTATGTGTATCTGTGTGTATGTACAGTGTATGTATGTATGGTATCATGTGTGTATGTACTGTATATGTATGTGTATTTGTGTGTATGTATGGTATATGTATGTACGGTATGTGTATACTATATGTGTATATAACTGTATGTGTGTATGTACGGTATATGTGTGTGTGTGCATGTAAGGTATATGTCTGTATGTATGTACGGTATATGTATGTGTATATGTGTGTATGTACGGTGTATGTACGGTTATGTGTATGTATGACGGTATATGTATGTGTATCTGTGTGTATGTATGGTATATGTATGTGTTTGCATATACTGTATTTGTATGTGTATCTGTGTGCATGTACGGTGTATGTATGTATGGTATCATGTGTGTATGTAGTGTATATGTATGTGTATTTGTGTGTATGCATGGTATATGTATGTACGGTATGTGTATGCTATATGTGTATATAACTGTGTGTATGTATGGTATATGTGTGTGTATGCATGTAAGGTATATGTCTATGTATGTGTATCTGTGTATGTACGGTGTATGTATGGTATGTGTATGTATGACGGTATATGTATGTGTATCTGTGTGTATGTATGGTATATGTATGTGTTTGCATATACTGTATTTGTTATTATTATTATTATTATTATTATTATTATTATTATTTGTTGTTATACCGCCATTTGTTCCATGGCGCTTTACATGTAAGGAGGGGTATACATATTAAAAACAAGTACAGTAATCTTAAACAATACAAGTATTTGTATGTGTATCTGTGTGTATGTACGGTGTATGTATGTACAGTATATGTAGAGCAGATACCAGACATATTGTGGTTATGTAATATCACATAACCACGAGGAGGCTCTTTGCACACTTGCTGTCATGTGCCAATTAGAGTGTCAGCCATGTCTGTAGTGTTCTATTCACTGACATAGAGGACACTAGTTGTCACTTGGCTGCAAGTCTGATATATATAAATATATATATATATTTCTTTAAAACACACACAGTGTGTGTATGTATGTATACATATACATATATATCTCCATCTCGGTGAAAAAAAAAAATATATATATTTTTTAGAGCTGAGGGGGCCCTGTGCTAATAGCGGCACACCATGCAGCTGCTATGGGGCCCCTGAGTCAGGCCCCATAACCTGCCCGGTGTCAGTGAAGCAGCAGCAGTGGGTGACTGGTGGCAAGAGTTGGCTGCTGTGGCTAAAGCATGTGCCCACTATTAAAGAGAAATTCATATTCACTGCTCCTCACGCCCATAGTCCCTCCCACCGCAATGCACTGAAGTCAGCGCGGAAAGATGGGAGGGACTATAGGAGTGGAGGGCAGTGAATATTCATTTCACTTTAATAGCGGGCACAGTAGCCGCAGCTGCAGGCTTCCTGCTGCTGGACAATCACATGTGCCTGCTACTAAAGGGAATGAATATTCACTGCTCTGCATGCCCATGAACACGGTATATATCAGTGAGCAAGTGAGTACATGGTGGCCATAGTACTGTAGGACTGAATTATAATCTATGGGTAACTGCATTATATTCTATGGAGGGCTGAATTATATTCTATTTGGGGTTGCGTTATACTATATGAGGTCAGAATTATATTCTATATAGGGACTGCATTATACTTTATGGAGGACTATGAGGAGTGTATTATGCTCTATGGAGGACTATGGGAAGTGTGTTATACTCTATGTAGGACTCTGGGGAGTGTATTATACTCTGGGGAGTGTATTATACTATATGGAGGACTATGGGGAGTCTATTATCCTATATGGAGGACTATGGGGTCTAGAATAATATATAGAGGACTATGGAGAGTGTATTATACTATATGGAGGTCTAGGGGGAGTGTATTATACTATATGGAGGTCTAGGGGGAGTCTATTACACTATTTGGAGGACTATGGTGAGTATTATACTATATGGAGGACTATGGTGTGTATTATACTACATGGATGACTATGAACTGTGCAGTATATTATATAGAGGACTGTGGGGGTGCATTATTATATATGGAGGACTATGACGAGTGTATTATACTATATGGAGGACTATGGTGAGTGTATTATACTATGTGGAGGACTAGGGGGAGTATATTATACTATATGGCGGACTATGGGGGTGCATTATACTATATGGAGGAGGGAGTGCAAAATGCAGGATATTCATCAAGTAATTGGACTGGTTATGCCGGAACAAAAATCATTGTTCTTATCAGCACATCGCCCAGTTAAAACTGCAGATGTTCTGCTAAGATGATACTGTATGGGGACAGATTGATCTACTAGTGATCATTCTGTCCCCATCATTATTCGTCAGCCAGTGTAAAGAGGCTGGGAAACAAGTGGCGAATGACTTGGCGAATAATGTTGATGACACTCGTTTAGTGGCCTGAAATCAGCGCATGTAAATACAACCAAAATGTGTCTGTGTGATGGTGTGATTTGTTAGCATATGGGGCCCCATTTTAAACTTTTGCCTAGGGCCCCACTTTGCCTAAAACCGGCCCTGCCTGCTACTGATGTGAACTTTCTGTCTGCTATTTCCGGAGGTCAACGCTACGCAGTGATTACTGCTTTTATATATAACGGCACTTACCTACACATACTTGGATAAATAAAGGATAAAGCCTCCCCTCCATTGGAGCTCTCACCTTCTGTATTGCAGTTGACCCAGGCCCTATCTGGGATTTATTTGTGCCTGTTTGTTTCTGGGCCCTAATCTATTGTTCATATTTACTAAACAAATTTGATCTAATCCTGCCTGGCTTTCTTTGATGTCTAAACCAATTATATAGACTGCTTCAGCTACATCTTGGCTGTAGTATCCTCCTCTCTTTTTACATGCATACCTTGTTACTAAATACTCCTCTCCATCTCCCATAGATAAATTTATGAACCCTAGTAGCTCTAAATCTGTTAAAACCAGAGCTCAGGTTGCCAAATCTCCTCCTAAAACACCGGACTATAATACCACCATGTCTGAGGAATCTCTGCAAGCCATTGCCGCTTCTATTACGAAGAAACTCATGCCGGCGATTGACGCCAGACTTCAGTCTTTCCAATCCAAAGAGAAACATTGTGGATTTTGGAGGAATTGTTGGATGAGCAATCTCCGACACCTCGAGGTAGGTTTCCACCTGCCATCATGCCCAGATCAACAAGGTTTCCCCCCCTGCCACTCTGCCCAGCGGTTGATTTATTTACTAAGGTGGTTAGTACTGATTTAAAAAAACTTTCATCCAAACGTCGATTTGACAATTTGACATATAGTCAGCGCTCGGCCATTAAAGAACTACAATCTTATACCGATGTGGTCTATAAACCGACTGACAAGGGGGGAAACATCGTGATCTGGCCATGTGATAAGTACGAAAAAGAGGTGTTCCGCCAACTTAAGGACATTGCTACATACACCAAACTTACCCATAACCCTATGCTCTCTTTCTCGTCTCAGTTAGAGGTGATACTTACTCATGCGTTAGATGAGGGTACTATTAACAAAAAGGTGTGGGAGGGATTATTTGTCAGGTGCCCTAAGATTCCTACTTTTTATCTTTTACCTAAAGTCCACAAGGACGCCGTCAACCCCCCGGGGCATCCGATCATGTCGGGCATCGATGGCCTTTGCGACCCGATCTGTAAATTCATAGATTTTTATCTTAAACCATTGGTCGAGGTCCTCCCGTCGTATGTCAGGGACACGACGGATGTCCTTACTAGGGTGGACGGTGTCCTTGTGGACTCAAGTGTCCTCCTGGTCACTGCGGATGTGCAAACATTGTACACCTGCATTGATCACGAGCATGGCCTGGATGCCGTCCACCTCTTCCTGGGAGCCTCCGACCTGGACGGCCCTCTATGTGATTTTATCCTTGAGCTGCTGCGCTTTGTCCTCACACATAATTTCTTTGTTTTCAAGGATTCCTATTATCTTCAGAAGCGTGGCACGGCCATGGGTGCGGCCTGTGCCCCCTCGTATGCCAATCTCTTCCTGGGCAACTGGGAGAGATCTTTGTTTGGCGACGGGGGGGCCCAGGCCGCTGACCATGTGCTGTGCTGGCTCAGATATATAGATGACATTCTATTTTTGTGGGGGGGGCACGACGCAGCAGCTCGAGGACTTTATGAGTCAACTTAATGATAATCCTTATAACATCACGTTGACCTATCAATATGATGCTGGACACGCCGACTTTCTTGACGTCAGTCTGGAGATCGACAATACCCGTCGTGTCCAGACTGACGTCTTTAGAAAACCGACGGCTGTTAACTCTCTGCTGCACGCGGATTCGGCACATAACCCAGCAACAGTGAGGGCCGTCCCGGTCGGACAGTTCTTGAGGATGAGGCGGATCTGTTCCACAGAGGACAAATTTCAGGCCAAGCCCGCTTTGAGGCACGCGGTTACAGCCGCAGGTGCGTCAGGCGTGGCTATGACAGAGCCAGGAGGACACCCCGTAGGGATCTTCTTTACAGTACGGGTCATAAGGCCAGGGCCGGGCCAGGGGACTCAAAAATAAGATTTATTACAACATATAACCATGAATGGTTTAATATAAGGGAGATCCTGGCCCGGCATTGGTCTATCCTGGGTACTGAACCCTCCCTGGGCCCCGTCTTGGGTGACTTCCCCTCTATGACAGCAAAGAGGTCCCCTAATCTTAACAACATGCTAGTTCGGAGTCACTATGTTCCCCCCGCCAGTAACCCCTTTGGTTCTAGGGGCCCAGTGCTTGGTTGCTTCCAGTGCGGCCATTGTATGGCTTGTGCTAATATCGTTCGGACTACTTCCTTTACATCATCCGACGGTACTAGGACATATTCTATCAGACACCACATATCGTGCAGCACGAAGAATGTTGTATATTATGCTACGTGCATCTGTCCTTTAATTTATGTGGGCCTTATGTCGAGGGAGCTTCGCATACGCACTAGGGAGCACATACGTGACATCCAGGCGGCCAGGACTATAGTCGATGCCTCTCTCCTGAAGACGATACCGCGCCACTTCAAATTATTTCACGATTGTGACGCGGGGTCACTTCGGGTCAGGGGCATCGACTGTGTCCATCTGGGTGCTCGTGGGGGCAACTATAGGAAGGTACTGGCACAGCGCGAAGCAGGCTGGATTGTTAGACTTAACATGGTCGCCCCTAGCGGTTTGAACGAATCGCTTAGTTTTGCCTCATTTCTATAAAAATTCAAATGTGCGTGGATGAGTTCATTACCATATATCTTGTCCAGATTTTTTGTTGCAGTCCTCCCCCTTTTGTAGGGTTTGATTTTCGTGTCATGTCCTGATCTCCATCCTATAGGGACAGGTTTCCCCCTGCTGGAGCCTATTTTTAACCCCTTCATGACCCAGCCTATTTTGGCCTTAATGACCTTGCCGTTTTTTGCAATTCTGACCAGTGTCCCTTTATGAGGTAATAACTCGGGAACGCTTCAACGGATCCTAGCGATTCTGAGAATGTTTTTTCGTGACATATTGGGCTTCATGTTAGTGGTAAATTTAGGTCGATAATTTCTGCGTTTATTTGTGAAAAAAATGGAAACTTGGCGAAAATTTTGAAAATTTCGCAATTTTCACATTTTGAATTTTTATTCTGTTAAACCAGAGAGTTATGTGACACAAAATAGTTAATAAATAACATTTCCCACATGTCTACTTTACATCAGCACAATTTTGGAAACAACATTTTTTTTTGCTAGGAAGTTATAAGGGTTAAAATTTGACCAGTGATTTCTCATTTTTACAACAAAATTTACAAAACCATTTTTTTTAGGGACCACCTCACATTTGAAGTCAATTTGAGGGTTCTATATGGCTGAAAATACCCAAAAGTGACACCATTCTAAAAACTGCACCCCTCAAGGTGCTCAAAACCACATTGAAGAAGTTTATTAACCCTTCAGGTGTTTCACAGCAGCAGAAGCAACATGGAAGGAAAAAATGAACATTTAACTTTTTAGTCACAAAAGTGATCTTTTAGCAACATTTTTTTTATTTTCCCAAGGGTAAAAGGAGAAACTGGACCACGGAAGTTGTTGTCCAATTTGTTCTGAGTAGGCTGATACCTCATATGTGGGGGTAAACCACTGTTTGGGCGCACGGCAGAACTCGGAAGGGAAGGAGCGCCATTTGACTTTTTGAATGAAAAATTGGCTCCAATCTTTAGCGGACACCATGTCGCGTTTGGAGAGCCCCCGTGTGCCTAAACATTGGAGCTCCCCCACAAGTGACCCCATTTTGGAAACTAGACGCCCCAAGGAACTTATCTAGATGCATAGTGAGCACTTTAAACCCCCAGGTGTTTCACAAATTGATCCGTAAAAATGAAAAAGTACTTTTTTTTCACAAAAAAATTATTTTAGCCTCAATTTTTAAATTTTCACATGGGCAACAGGATAAAATGGATCCTAAAATTTGTTGCGCAATTTCTCCTGAGTACACTGATACCTCACATGTGGGGGTAAACCACTGTTTGGGCACATGGTAAGTCTCGGAAGGGAAGGAGCGCCATTTGACTTTTTGAATGAAAAATTATCTCCATCGTTAGCGGACACCATGTCGCGTTTGGAGAGCCCCTGTGTGCCTAAACATTGGAGCTTCCCCACAAGTGACCCCATTTTGGAAAGGAGACCCCCCAAGGAACTTATCTAGATGCATAGTGAGCACTTTAAACCCTCAGGTGCTTCACAAATTGATCCGTAAAAATGAAAAAGTACTTTTTTTCACAAAAAAATTCTTTTAGCCTCAATTTTTTAATTTTCACATGGGCGACAGGATAAAATGGATCCTAAAATTTGTTGGGCAATTTCTCTTGAGTACGCTGATACCTCATATGTGGGGGTAAACCACTGTTTGGGCGCATGGCAAGGCTCGGAAGGGAAGTTTATAATGCAGAGCCATGAAAATAAAAAATATTTTTTCTTTTCTCAAAAAATTTTTTTTAGCCCTGAATTTTTTATTTTCCCAAGGGTAACAGGGGAAATTTGACCCCAATAGTTGTTGTCCAGTTTCTCCTGAGTACGCTGATACCCCATATGTGGGGGTAAACCACTGTTTGGGCACACGTCGGGGTTCGGAAGGGAAGTAGTGACGTTTTGAAATGCAGACTTTGATGGAATGCTCTGCGGGCGTCACGTTGCGTTTGCAGAGCCCCTGATGTGCCTAAACAGTAGAAACCCCCCACAAGTGACCCCATTTTGAAAACTAGACCCCCAAATGAACTTATCTAGATGTGTGGTGAGCACTTTGAACCCCTAAGTGCTTCACAGAAGTTTATAACGCAGAGCCGTGAAAATAATAAATACGTTTTCTTTCCTCAAAAAATTTATTTAGCCCTGATTTTTTTATTTTCCCAAGGGTAACAGGAGAAATTTGACCCCAAGAGTTGTTGTCCAGTTTCTCCTGAGTATGCTGATACCCCATATGTGGGGGTAAACCACTGTTTGGGCACATGCCGGGGCTTGAAAGTGAAGTAGTGATGTTTTGAAATGCAGACTTTGATGGAATGCTCTGCGGGCATCACGTTGCGTTTTCAGAGCCCCTGATGTGCCTAAACAGTAGAAACCCCCCACAAGTGACCCCATTTTGGAAACTAAACCCCCAAGGGAACTTATCTAGATGTGTGGTGAGCACTTTGAACCCCTAAGTGCTTCACAGAAGTTTATAACGCAGAGCCGTGAAAATAATAAATACGTTTTCTTTCCTCCCAAAAAAATTTTTAGCCCTGATTTTTTTATTTTCCCAAGGGTAACAGGAGAAATTTGACCCCAAGAGTTGTTGTCCAGTTTCTCCTGAGTACGGTGATACCCCATATGTGGGGGTAAACCACTGTTTGGGCACATGCCGGAGCTCGGAAGTGAAGTAGTGACGTTTTGAAATGCAGACTTTGATGGAATGCTCTGCGGGCATCACGTTGCGTTTGCAGAGCCCCTGATGTGCCTAAACAGTAGAAACTCCCCACAAGTGATCCCATTTTGGAAACTAAACCCCCAAGGGAACTTATCTAGATGTGTGGTGAGCACTTTGAACCCCCAAGTGCTTCACAGAAGTTTATAACGCAGAGCCGTGAAAATAAAAAATCATTTTTCTTTCCTCAAAAATAATTTTTTAGCCCGCAATTTTTTATTTTCCCAAGGGTTACAGGAGAAATTGGACCCCAAAAGTTGTTGATCAGTTTCTCCTGAGTACGCTGGTACCCCATATGTGGGGGTAAAGCACTGTTTGGGCACACGTCGGGGCTCGGAAGGGAGAGAGCACCATTTTACTTTTTCAACGCAAGATTGGCTGGAATCAATGGTGGCGCCGTGTCGCGTTTGGAGACCCCCTGATGTGCCTAAAAAGTGGAAACCCCTCAATTCTAACTCCAACACTAACCCCAACACACCCCTAACTCTAATCCCAACCCTAACCACAACCCTAACCCCAACACACCCATAACCCTAGTCTTACGCCTAATTCCAACCCTAAGGCTATGTGCTCACGTTGCGGATTTGTGTGGATTTTTCCGCAGTTTTTGAAAAATCTGCAGGTAAAACGCACTGCGCTTTACCTGCGGATTTACCGCGGATTTCCAGTGTTTTTTTGTGTGGATTTCACTTGCGGATTCCTATTATGGAGCAGGTGTAAAACGCTGCGGAATTGCACAAAGAATTGACATGCTGCGGAAAATACAACGCAGTGTTTCCGCGCTGTATTTTCCGCACCATGGGCACAGCGGATTTGGTTTTCCATAGGTTTACGTGGTACTGTAAACGTGATGGAAAACTGATACGAATCCGCAGCGACCAATCCGCTGCGGATCCGCAGCCAAATCCGCACCGTGTGCACATAGCCTAATTCTAACCCTAATTCCAACCCTAACCCTAATTCTAACCCTAATTCTAACCCTAATTCTAACCCTAGCCCTAAGTGCAACCCTAGCCTTAAGTGCAACCCTAGCCCTAAGTGCAACCCTAAGTGCAACCCTAAGTGCAACCCTAGCCCTAAGTGCAACCCTAAGTGCAACCCTAAGTGCAACCCTAGCTCTAAGTGCAACCCTAAGTGCAACCCTAGCCCTAAGTGCAACCCTAAGTGCAACCCTAAGTGCAACCCTAGCCCTAAGTGCAACCCTAAGTGCAACCCTAAGTGCAACCCTAGCCCTAAGTGCAACCCTAAGTGCAACCCTAGCCCTAAGTGCAACCCTAAGTGCACCCCTAAGTGCAACCCTAAGTGCAACCCTAAGTGCAACCCTAAGTGCAACCCTAGCCCCAAGTGCAACCCTAAGTGCAACCCTAGCCCTAAGTGCAACCCTAAGTGCAACCCTAAGTACAACTCTAAGTGCAACCCTAGCCCTAAGTGCAACCCTAAGTGCAACCCTAAGTGCAACCCTACCCCTAACCCTACCCCTAACCCTACCCCTAACCCTAACCCTAATGGAAAAACAAAAATAATTATATTTTCTGTATTTTATTATTGTCCCTACCTATGGGGGTGATAAAGGGGGTGATTTATTTACTATTTTTTTTATTTTGATCGCTGTGATAGAACTTATCACAGCGATCAAAATGTGCAGGAACAAATCTGCCGGCTGGCAGATTCGGCGGGCGCACTGCGCATGCGCCCGCCATTTTCCAAGATGGCGGCGCCCATGAAGCAGACGGCCGGACACCGGGAGGGACATCGGAGCTAGGTAAGTATGGGGGGGTGGGACCGGAACACGGGGGGGGGGGATCGGAGGACCTGGGGAGCGGACAGGAGGACCGGGGGAGCCGACAGGAGGGAGGAGGGGAGCGGAACGGAGATCGGGGCAAAAAGGACGACTGGGGGGGCGATCGGTGGGGTGGGGTGGGGGCAGATCGGGGTCTCCAGCCATGGCAGATGCTATTGCAGCATCGGCCATGGCTGGATTGTAATATTTCACCATTTTCATAGGTGAAATATTACAAATCGCTCTGATTGGCAGTTTCACTTTCAACAGCCAATCAGAGCGATCGTAGCCACGGGGGGGTGAAGCCACCCCCCCTGGGCTGAAGTACAACTCCCCCTCTCCCTGCAGAACGGGTGAAATAGGAGTTAACCCCTTCACCTGATCTGCAGGGACGCGATCATTCTGTGACACAGCATATGTGTCACAGGTCGGATTGGCACCGACTTTCATGACGCATACGCTGTGTCACAGGTCGGGAAGGGGTTAATATGGGCCGGACTCAGAGCATGTGACGTCTCACATGCTGAGAGGCGGCCAATAGTAGGCGGCAGAGGCGGCGCATGCGCGGATCGGACCGCAGATCTTGCGACCAGAAGCGGCGTCCAGCGTCACAGCGTGTGAGCGGGGAAAAGCCCCGGTCACATGTGGGAGGCAATGCTGACACCGCTCTGGGGCAGGAACCGGCAGGTCAGACCGGCGCACGCGCACTGCCACCAATGTGAAGGGAAATGGTGGTACTAAACAAGCCAAAGGCATTATAGGAGGGACCGGGAATATGCTATACCCACTGGTGTGACATAATAAATCCATAGATCGGGGCATAACACCCCCGCACATACACAGAAAACAGTCAACTGAAGGATAGAGACAGCATCATATGATGTATGAGGTATTACATATAACAAATACAGCGTCTTCTGAATAGTATTACGAGGTGCATTCTGTCTCTCTTTGTGGGCGTAAATCTCGGACCCTCCACTGAAAGGGATGAAATGAGAAGGGATTCGCAGTAAAGGTGAATCCCGGCACACCGAAAATGTGAAAATAACTATAAAAAAGAAATACAAACATATATCGTATTAATGACGAATAGAACAAACAGATTAAAAACAAAATTAAGCATAATTTAATTAAATTTATGCTAATTAACCCCTTAACGACCGCCGATACGCCTTTTAACGGTGGTAGTTAAAGATACTTAAAATTAACGGCGCTGTGGAAAAAGTGTATAGCGCCCCCCCAGAGTTGGAATTTCTCTGGGGTCTCTGCTGACGGGGGTAGCAGAGACACCAGAGAACATGATTCGGGTCAGTTTTTACCGACCCCGGGGTTGCAATCGCCCTTATTAACTGTATAATGGCGACCGCAAAATAAATACTTACCGGTGTCTCCCAGTATCCCTGGGTCCTCCTTCTCCTCCCACGGCCGCTTTCATCTTCATCTGGTAATATAGACCCTATCACAGTGATCAAAATAAAAAAAAAAGAAAATAACCCCCCCCCCTTTATCACCCCCTTAGTTAGGGAAAAATAATAAAATAAAGAAAATATATGTACCGTATATACTTGACTATAAGCCGACCCCCCTAATTTTGCAACAAAAAACTGGGAAAACTTATTGACTCGAGTATAAGCCTAGGGTGGAAAATGCAGCATCTACCGGTATATGTCAAAAATAAAAATAGATACCAATAAAAGTAAAATTAATTGAGACATCAGTAGATTAGTGTTTTTGAATATCCATATTGAATCAGGAGCCCCATATAATGCAGTTCTTTATGGCCCCATAGATGCCCCATATAATGCTCCATGCAGTTATGGCTCCATAGATGCCCATATAATGCTCCATTCAGTTATGGTCCCATAGATGCTTCATATAATGCTCCATGCAGTCATGGCCCCATAGATGCCCCATATAATGCTCCATACAGTTTTGGCCCCATATAATGTCCCATATAATGCTCCATGTAGTTATGACCCCATATAATGCCCCATATAATGTTCCATGCAGTTATGGCCCTATATAATGCTCCATACAGTTATGGCCCCATAGATGCTCCATATAATGTTCCATGCAGTTATGGCCCCATAGATGCTCCATATAATGCTCCATGCAGTTATGGCCCCATAGATGCCCCATATAATGCTCCATGCAGTTATGGCCCCAGAGATGCCCCATATAATGCTCCATGTAGTTATGGCCCCATATAATGCTCCATGCAGTTATGGCCCCATAGATGCCCCATATAATGCTCCATGCAGTTATGGCCCCAAAGATGCCCCATATAATGCTCCATGCAGTTATGGCCCCATATAATGCTCCATACAGTTATGGCCCCCTAGATGCCCTATATAATGTTCCATAAAGTTATGGCCCCATAGATGCCCCATATAATGATCCATGCAGTTATGGCCCCATATAATGCTCCATACAGTTATGGCCCCATAGATGCCCCATATAATGCTCCATACAGTTATGGCCCCATAGATGCTCCATATTATGCCCCATATAATGCTCCATACAGTTATGGCCCCATAGATGCCCCATATAATGCTCCATGCAGTTATGGCCCCATAGATGCCCCATATAATTCTCCATGCAGTTCTTTATGGCCCCATAGATGCCCCATATAATGCTCCATGCAGTTCTTTATGGCCCCATAGACGCTCCATACAGCATTGTGCCACATGTAATGCTGCTCTTGCAATAAAAAAAAAATCACATACTCACTTCTCGTCGCTGCTCCTCAGCGTCCCGTCTCTCCGCACTGACTGTTCAGGCAGAGGGTGGCGCGCACACTAATACGTCATCGCGCCCTCTGACCTGAACAGTCACTGCAAGAGGACGGGAAGACGGAGCGGTGCCCAGCGAATGGAATGCAGACAGGTGAATATGAAATACTCACCTTGTCCCGGCTGTTGTGAATTCCGCTCTTGGGCTCCCTCCGGTTGTTGTAAGTGGCACTTTTGCGAGTTCTGCTCTTGGGCTCCCTCCGGTGGTTTTAAGTGGTACTGCTGCTCCTTGGATTTAGTAGTCAGCAGCTGCTTCCACTGATTGTCTTTCTGGCTCGGCTATTTAGCCTGCTTCTATCCTTCAGCCTGTGCCAGTTGTCAATGGTTCCTGGTTGGATTCACATCTCTGCTTGGATTTCCCTGATATTCTGACCAGTTCAGCTAAGATAAGTCCTTTCTTTGTTCTTTTGCAGGCCACTTGTTGTGGACTTAATCTTTCTGCACTTTCTATGTTTTTTCTAGTCCAGCTTGTCAGTATGGATTTTGTTGTGAATTAGACTTTTTTGGCTCCCTCTTGTGGTCACTAGTGATATGACTCTGGGATTGTCTTTCCCTAGTTTGGCACCCACCTGGGTCGTTAGTCCAGGGGTGTTGCTATATAAACTTCCTGAATTCTCAGTCTGGTGCCTGGCATCGTTGTAATCAGTTCCTTTCTGTTTGCTCCTGTCTGCTGGTCCTGGATCTTGCAAAATTAAGCTAAGTCCTGCTTCCTTGTTTTTTGGTTATTTGCATTCCTCTTATTTATTTGTCCAGCTTGTACTAAATGTGATTCCTGATTTTGCTGGAAGCTCTAGGGGGCTGGTATCCTCCCCCCGGGCCGTTAGACGGTTCGGGGGTTCTTGTATATCCAGCGTGGAAATTTTGATAGGGTTTTTGCTGACCGTATAAGTCATCTTACTATATTCTGCTATTAGTCAGTGGGCCTCTCTTTGCTAAATATCTAGTTCATTCTTACGTTTGTCTTTTCTTCTTACCTCACCGTTATTATTTGTTGGGGGCTTGTATCCAACTTTTGGGGTCTTTTCTCTGGAGGCAAGAAAGGTCTATCTTTTCCCTTCTAGGGTTAGTTAGTTCTCCGGCTGGCGCGAGACGTCTAGAACCAACGTAGGCACGTTCCCCGGCTGCTGCTATTTGTGGTGCTAGGATTAGTTATACGGTCAGCCCAGTTACCACTGTCCTATGAGCTGGTTTTTTGTGTTTGCAGACTTGGTAATTACTTCTGAGACCTTCTGCCATTGGGGTCATAACAGGATTTATTCAGTTAAGCTGGAAGCTCTGGGAAGCAGATTTACCCTCCACACCTTTAGTCAGGTGTGGAGATTTTTGTAAACTCTGTGGTGGATTTTTCTAGTTTTTAATACTGACCGCACAGTATTCTTTCCTGTTCTATTTATCTTGCTAGACTGGCCTCCTTTGCTACATCCTGGTTTCATTCTGCGTATGTCATTTCCCTCTCCACTCACAGTCAATATTTGTTGGGGGCTGTCCTATCCTTTGGGGATTTTCTCTGAGGCAAGATAGCTTTCCTGTTTCTATCTTTAGGGGTAGTTAGTCCTCCGGCTGTGACGAGGTGTCTAGGGAGTGACAGGAACATCCCACGGCTACTTCTAGTGTGCGTGTTAAGCTCAGGAATTGCGGTCAGTACAGGTACCACCTCCTCCAGAGCACGTCCCATGTTGCTCCTAAACCACCAGTTTATAACAGTACAACTGGCCACAAATGAATTAAATGCATCTCAAAAGAAGGAAAAGGAAGTTATGAGCCATTTTTTTTTCTGCAGTCTGTTTTGTATTTTTTTTCCTCTTAATCTCTGGGTGGTTCAGGATTTTGGCGCTGGCATGGATGTTCAGGGTTTGTTTTCTCGTGTGGATCAACTTGCTGCAAGAGTACAGAGTATCGAAGATTATGTTGTCCAGACTCCGGCTTTAGAGCCTAGAATTCCAACCCCTGATTTGTTTTTTGGGGACAGATCCAAGTTTTTGAACTTTAAAAATAACTGCAAATTGTTTTTTGCCTTGAAACCCCGTTCCTCGGATGATTCCATTCAGCAGGTTAAAATTGTCATCTCTCTGCTGCGTGGTGACCCTCAGGACTGGGCATTCTCCCTTGAATCAGGGGATCCGGCATTGCTTAATGTAGACACATTTTTTCAAGCGCTCGGATTATTGTATGACGAACCTAATTCTGTGGATCATGCAGAAAAGACCTTGTTGGCCCTGTGTTAGGGTCAGGAAGCGGCAGAAGTATACTGCCAGAAATTTAGAAAATGGTCTGTGCTCACTAAATGGAATGAGGAGGCTCTGGCAGCAATTTTCAGAAAGGGTCTTTCTGAAGCCCTTAAAGATGTTATGGTGGGGTTCCCCACGCCTGCTGGTTTGAGCGAATTTATGTCTCTAGCCATTCAGATTGATCGGCGCCTGCGCGAGCGCAAAGTTGTGCACCATATGGCAGCATCCTCTGAGCAGAGTCCTGAGCCTATGCAATGTGATAGGATTTTGACTAGAGGAGAACGGCAGGGATTCAGACGCCAGAATAGGCTGTGTTTTTACTGTGGTGATTCTGCTCATGTTATTTCTGATTGCCCTAAACGTACTAAGAGGGTCGCTAGGTCTGTTACCATCAGTACTGTACAGCCTAAATTTCTCTTATCTGTGACTTTGATTTGCTCATTATCGTCCTTTTCTGTCATGGCATTTGTGGATTCAGGCGCTGACCTGAACTTGATGGACTTGGAATTTGCCAGGCGCTGTGGTTTTTCCTTGCAGCCTTTGCAGAGCCCTATTCCTTTGAGGGGCATTGATGCTACGCCATTGGCCAAGGATAAACCTCAGTATTGGACTCAGCTGACCATGTGCATGGCCACAGCACATCAGGAAGATTGCTGTTTTTTGGTGTTTCATAATTTGCATGATGTTGTTGTACTGGGTTTTCCATGGTTACAGGGACATAATCCGGTGCTGGATTGGAAATCTATGTCTGTGACTAGTTGGGGTTGTCAAGGGGTACATAGTGACGTTCCTTTGATGTCAATTTCCTCTTCCCCCTCTTCTGAAGTTCCTGAGTTTTTGTCGGATTTCCAGGATGTATTTGATGAGCCCAAGTCCAGTTCTCTTCCTCCACATAGGGACTGTGATTGTGCTATTAACTTGATTCCTGGCTGTAAGTTCCCTAAGGGCCGACTTTTCAATCTGTCTGTGCCAGAGCATGCCGCCATGCGGAGTTATGTTAAGGAGTCTTTAGAGAAGGGGCATATTCGGCCGTCTTCGTCACCATTGGGAGCGGGATTCTTTTTTGTTGCCAAGAAGGATGGCTCCTTGAGACCCTGTATTGATTATCGCCTTCTTAATAAGATCACGGTCAAATTCCAATACCCTTTACCTTTGCTTTCTGATTTGTTTGCTCGGATCAAGGGGGCTAGTTGGTTTACTTAGATTGACCTTCGAGGGGCATATAATCTTGTTCGTATTAAACAGGGTGACGAATGGAAAACTGCATTTAATATGCCTGAATGCGATTTTGAATACCTTGTGATGCCTTTCAGGCTCTCTAATGCTCCTTCTGTATTTCAGTCCTTCATGCATGATATTTTCCGCAATTATCTTGATAAATTCATGATTGTGTATTTGGATGATATTTTGATTTTTTCCGACGATTGGGAGTCTCATGTCAAGCAGGTCAGGATGGTATTCCAGATCCTTCGTGATAATGCTTTATTTGTGAAGGGGTCTAAGTGCCTATTTGGAGTTCAGAAGGTCTCTTTTTTGGGTTTTATTTTTTCTCCCTCGTCTATAGAAATGGATCCTGTTAAGGTCCAAGCCATTCATGACTGGATTCCACCCACATCTGTGAAGAGTCTTCAGAAATTTTTGGGCTTTGCTAATTTTTATCGCCGTTTCATTGCCAACTTTTCCAGTGTGGTTAAGCCCCTGACCGATTTGACGAGGAAAGGCGCTGATGTGACGAATTGGTCCTCTGCGGCTGTTGAGGCCTTTCAGGAGCTTAAACGCCGATTTACTTCTGCCCCTGTGTTGCATCAGCCGGATGTTTCTCTTCCTTTTCAGGGTGAGGTTGACACTTCTGAGATTGGGGCAGGGGCCGTTTTGTCTCAGAGGAGTTCTGATGGTTCTTTGATGAAACCGTGTGCTTGTTTTTCCAGAAAGTTTTCGCCTGCGGAGCGCAATTATGATGTCGGCAATCGGGAGTTGTTGGCTATGAAGTGGGCATTTGAGGAGTGGCGACATTGGCTTGAGGGAGCCAAGCACCGCGTTGTGGTCTTGACCGATCATAAGAATCTGATTTACCTCGAGTCGGCCAAGCGGCTGAACCCTAGACAGGCTCGATGGTCCCTGTTTTTCTCCCGTTTTGATTTTGTGGTCTCATATCTTCCGGGATCTAAGAATGTTAAGGCTGATGCCCTCTCTAGGAGTTTTTTGCCTGATTCTTCTGGAGTCCTTGAGCCGGTTGGCATTCTTAAGGAAGGGGTGATTCTTTCTGCCATCTCCCCTGATTTACGGCGGGTGCTTCAGGAATTTCAGGCTGATAAACCTGACCGCTGTCCTGTGGGGAAGCTGTTTGTTCCTGATAGATGGACAAGTAGGGTAATTTCTGAGGTTCATTGTTCGGTGTTGGCTGGTCATCCTGGGATTTTTGGTACCAGAGATTTGGTTGCTAGGTCCTTTTGGTGGCCTTCCTTGTCGTGGGATGTGCGTTCTTTTGTGCAGTCCTGTGGGACTTGTGCCCGGGCCAAGCCTTGCTGTTCCCACGCTAGTGGGTTGCTTTTGCCTTTGCCTGTCCCTGAGAGGCCCTGGACGCATATTTCCATGGATTTTATTTCGGATCTTCCTGTTTCCCAGAAGATGTCTGTTATCTGGGTGGTTTGTGACCGGTTCTCTAAAATGGTCCATTTGGTACCTTTGCCTAAATTGCCTTCCTCCTCTGATTTGGTTCCATTGTTTTTTCTGCATGTGGTTTGTTTGCATGGCATTCCGGAGAATATTGTGTCTGACAGAGGTTCCCAGTTTGTTTCTAGGTTTTGGCGGGCCTTTTGTGCTAGGATGGGATTGATTTGTGTTTTTCTTCGGCATTTCATCCTCAGACAAATGGCCAAACTGAGCGAACTAATCAGACCTTGGAAACCTATTTGAGATGCTTTATGTCTGCTGACCAGGATGATTGGGTGGCTTTCTTGCTATTGGCCGAGTTTGCCCTTAATAATCGGGCTAGTTCGGCTACTTTGGTTTCGCCTTTCTTTTGTAATTTTAGTTTTCATCCTCGTTTTTCTTCGGGGCAGGTTGAGCCGTCTGATTGTCCTGGTGTGGATTCTGTAATGGACAGGTTACAGCAGATTTGGACTCATGTGGTAGACAATTTGACGTTGTCTCAGGAAAAGGCTCAATGTTTTGCTAACCGCCGTCAGTGTGTTGGGCCCCGGCTTCGGGTGGGGGATTTAGTCTGGTTATCTTCTCGTCATGTTCCTATGAAGGTTTCTTCCCCTAAGTTCAAGCCTCGGTTTATTGGTCATAAGATTTCTGAGATTATCAATCTGGTATCTTTTCGTTTGGCCCTTCCAGCCTCTTTTGCCATCCATAATGTTTTCCATAGATCTTTGTTGCGGAGATATGTGGTGCCTGTCGTTCCCTCTGTTGATCCTCCTGCCCCGGTGTTGGTTGATGGGGAGTTGGAATATGTGGTTGAGAAAATTTTGGATTCTCGTTTTTCGAGGTGGAGGCTTCAGTATCTTGTCAAGTGGAAGGGTTATGGCCAGGAGGATAATTCTTCGGTTGTTGCCTCCGATGTCCATGCCGCCGATTTGGTTCGTGCTTTTCACTTGGCTCATCCTGATTGGCCTGGGGGCTCTGGTGAGGGTCCGGTGACCCCTCCTCAAGGGGGGGTACTGTTGTGAATTCCGCTCTTGGGCTCCCTCCGGTGGTTGTAAGTGGCACTTTTGCGAGTTCTGCTCTTGGGCTCCCTCCGGTGGTTTTAAGTGGTACTGCTGCTCCTTGGATTTAGTAGTCAGCAGCTGCTTCCACTGATTGTCTTTCTTGCTCGACTATTTTGCCTGGTTCTATCCTTCAGCCTGTGCCAGTTGTCAATGGTTCCTGGTTGGATTCACATCTCTGCTTGGATTTCCCTGATATTCTGACCAGTTCAGCAAAGATAAGTCCTTGCTTTGTTCTTTTGCAGTCTACTTGTTGTGGACTTAATCTTTCTGCACTTTCTATGTTTTTTCTAGTCCAGCTTGTCAGTATGGATTTATTCAGTTAAGCTGGAAGCTCTGGGAAGCAGATTTACCCTCCACACCTTTAGTCAGGTGTGGAGATTTTTGTAAACTCTGTGGTGGATTTTTCTAGTTTTTAATACTAACCGCACAGTATTCTTTCCTGTTCTATTTATCTAGCTAGACTGGCCTCCTTTGCTACATCCTGGTTTCATTCTGCGTATGTCATTTCCCTCTCCACTCACAGTCAATATTTGTGGGGGGCTGTCCTATCCTTTGGGGATTTTCTCTGAGTCAAGATAGCTTTTCTGTTTCTATCTTTAGGGATAGTTAGTTGTCCGGCTGTGAAGAGGTGTCTAGGGAGTGACAGGAACATCCCACTTCTGCTTCTAGTTGTTGTGCTAAGTTCAGGGTCTGTGGTCAGTAAAGGTACCACCTCCTCCAGAGCATGTCCCATGTTGCTCCTAAACCACCAGTTTATAACACCCGGCGCTCCTGACGCTGTCCCTGCCTGTCCCATGGTACCGCAGCCTCTTCCTGTAATGAGCGGTCACCAGTACAGATCATTACAGTAATGAATATGTGGCACCGCCCCTATGGGAGTGGAGTCCATATTCATTACTTTAATGAGCGGTACCACGTGACCGCTAAATAGAGGAAGAGCTGCAGCAAGGGAGACCATGGGACAGGCTGGGACAGCGTTAGGAGTGCCGGGACCAGGTGAGTATGTGACGGTCCTCTCTCCCCCTCACCCACCCAACCCCGCCGCCGACCAAGACTCAAGTATAAGCCGAGAGGGGCACTTTCAGCCCAAAATTTTGGGCTGAAAATCTCGGCTTATACTCGAGTATATACGGTATTTCCATTTTCCCATTAGGGTTACAGTTGGGCTAAAGTGAGTTGGGCTAAAGTTAGAGTTAGGGTTAGAGCTAAAGTCAGGTTGGGGCTAAAGTTAGGGTTGGGATTAGGGTTAGAGTTGAGATTAGAATTAGTGTTAGGGTTGGGGTTAAGGTTGTGGTTAGAGTTAGGGTTGGGGTTAGGGGTGTGTTCTTTAGGGTTGTGGATAGGGTTGGGATTAGGGTTAGGGGTGTGTTGGGGTTAGGCTAGTGATTATGGTTATGGTTAGGGTTGGGATTAGGGTTATGGGTGTGTTGGGGTTAGGGTTGGAGTTAGAATTGGGGGGTTTCCACTGTTTAGGTACATCAGGGGGTCTCCAAACGTGACATGGCGCCACCATTGATTCCAGCCAATTTTGTGTTTAAAATGTCAAATGGTGCTCCCTCCCTTCTGAGCTCTGCTGTTGTGAACTCTGTTTTCGGGCTCCCTCCTGTGGTCGTGAGTGGTACTGTGTGAGTTCTTTCTTTGGGCTCCCCCTGGTGGCTCTTTTTGTTATTTTGCAGGTTTCTGGCAGGATCAGCTGTCTCGTCATCTGCTAGTTAGGTTTCCTATTTAATCCACCTGGTCCTTCATTCCTTGCCTGTTGTGATATGTATGTGATTTCCCTGCTTGCTGGTGCTCTGGGGTGCTGAGTTGCTCCACCCACATCGTTAGTTGGTGTGGGGGTTCTCGCATTCTCTGCGTGGATATTTTTGCATAGGGTTTTTTACTGACCGCACAGATCCCTTGCTATTTTCTGCTATCTAGCGTTAGCGGGCCTCATTTGCTTAACCTGTTTCATCTCTGCATTTGTCTTTTCCTCTTAACTCACCGTTATTATTTGTGGGGGGCTTCTATATCTCTGGGGTTATTTCTCTGAGGCCAGTGAGGTCTTTACTTTCTCTTTAGGGTTAGTCAGTTTCTCAGGCTGTGAAGAGACGTCTAGGATTTCAGGAAACGTTCCACGGCTGCCTATAGTGTGTGCGGTTAGGATCAGGTTTGCGGTTAGTCCAGTTACCACATCCCCAGAGCTCGTCCTATTACCTTCTACTTAGCTGGTTAGATTTGTGATCCTAAGCCACTAGGATTAAAACACTCTGCCGTGTGCCCAAACAGTGGTTTACTTCCACATATGGGGCATTAGCGTACTCAGGACAAATTGGACAACAACTTTTGGAATCCAATTTCTCCTGTTACCCTTGGGAAAATAAATATTGCGGGCTAAAAGTGTCATGATCCGTTCCAGGGTTTAATCCTGTCTGCCCTTTCTCCGGGCGAATCATGTCAAGTTTTAACTTTGCTCTGCCTCATTCTGGGTTCAGGTTTACTATTTAGCTCCCATACATCCTGCTGGTGGTGTCAGCTATAGTTCTGCCTTCGGTGTGTGAACCTGACTCTGGCAACCCTTGATTTGTCCTGCTGTGATCCCTGACTTGCTCCGTGTCTGTTGTCTTCCTCTGTCTGCTATTTTCCCAGCACTTCTCGGTTTCTCTGTTATATTATCTGGTTTATGGCTTGGCCTGTATTCTGACTTTTTTCTGCTTTCAGTCTTTGCCTTATCCGCTTTTGACCATTGCTGAACCCCATGGCTTGCTCCTGACCACGTATACTTCTTACTCCTTTTTGTACTTGCATCTGAATGGTTTCTGACTCGGCTTGTCTGACCACTCTCTCGCCACTTAGTGGCGCCTGTGCGGCTGCTCTGTGGAGTTTGTGTATGCATTCTCACTTCCCTCTCAAGCTCCCTCTGGTGGAGGTTGTGTTAAACTGCACTGCAGCAGCATGACATTACAGCTGACCTTACATTTAAAGAAATTTCTGCATTTTTTTTGTTTGCTCTGTTTGCTATGGATCCGCTCCATACCTTGGCAGATCAAATGGACAGCTTGACTGTGATGATACAAAACCTCTTTATGGAACAGAGAGCCTTGGCCTCATCTCATAACCACCTGCAAAGGGAGCTTTCTAACACAGTAAAATCGTTGCAGACTGACTGTAAGCACTCTAACGCTGTTGATGTTTCATTGCACTCTCCTGAACCTACAGTCAAGATCCCAGATATCTTCTTCGGTGAGAGGGAGAGATTCCATGCTTTTAGGGAGAGTTGCAAGCTATTGTTTTCTCGTAGACCCCTATCTTCTGGTGATGAGAGTCAGTGGGTGGGGATAATCATTTCCTTACTGTGGGAGGGACCTCAGTCGTGGGCTTTCTCTTTACCTGCTTCTGCCCCTGAACAAGTGTCTGTGGACAGAGTCTTTGAGGCTTTGGGACTGATCTATGATGAAGCAGACCAGGTCAGGGTAGCAGAGGACATGATCATGGGTCTCTCCCAGAATGAACTCACAGCTGAACAGTATTGTTCTGAGCTTAGGCGGTGGTCTGTTGAGGTCTCTTGGGATGACTCTGCTCAGAGATGCCTGTTTGAGATAGGGCTTTCTGATCATCTCAATGATGCACTGGCCCTTCATATGCCACCCAGTTCCCTGGAGGAGGCTATGAACCAGGCCATTCATATGGACCGAAGGTTACGGGAGAGGGGAATTATCCAGCGTGAGATTCCTGTTTTGCCTGCCAAGTCTGAGGTGATGTAATTCAAGGAGACTATGGAAGTTTGTGCCACCAACTCCAAGGAGAAAGAAAGGAAGCGACGATGTGATGGGAAATTATGTTTTTATCATGGAGATCCAGGACATTGGAAGAAGGACTGCCTCTCTTGTCCATCGAGTAACAAGCAGCAGAGTCTGGGTGATGATCTAGGACAGTGTTCCCCAACTCCGGTCCTCAAGAGCCACCAACAGGTCTTGTTTTCAGGATTTCCTTAGTATTGCACAGGTGATAATAGCATCACCTGGACAGGCAAGCATTCAATCACCTGTGCAATACTAAGGAAATCCTGAAAACATGACCTGTTGGTGACTCTTGAGGACAGCAGTTGGGGAACACTTATCTAGGAGGTCATCCAGACTCCCAGGTACCATTTTAATCATTTCAAAGGGTTTTGTTAGAGGTGGAACTGTGTTATGGAGGTGTTTTGCATCCACTTCAGCATTTGTGGACTGTGGATCTTCCATGAACTCTAGTCTGGTGTCCAAGTTAAAGTTAAGGACAGTTAGGCTAGAGACTCCCATCCATATCGTTGCCATTCATAAGACACTGTTGGTTCAAAATGTCCTTAAGTTTATCTCTGAGGAGTTCCTCCTTAAGGTGGGTTCCTTGCAACAGGAATGAATTTCATGTTATGTTATGAATAATCTTCCTGTGGGACTGGTGTTGGGGTTCCCCTGATTGCAGAGGCATAATCCTGTTCTAGACTGGGGATCTCGTGATATTGTTAAATGGGGTCCTAATTGTTCCAATGATTGTCTTTCTGCTGTTTTTTTGTCTGCCATTAGTCCGGAGGGTATTCCGGAGTACCTGAAGGACTTTGGGGACGTGTTCTCCGAAAAAGAGGCTGAGGTCTTGCCACCCCATCGCCCTTATGTTTGTACCATTAATCTTATTCCGGGTTCTAAATTGCCAAAAGCCCGTTTGTACAATCTTTCTGGCTTGGAACATATCGCTATAAAAAACTATATCTCTGATAGTCTACGCAAAGGTCACATCCGTCCCTCTGTCTCACTTGTGGCTGCGGGATTTTTTTTGTCAAGAAAAAAGATGGTGGTTTACGCTCATGCCTCTATTTCCGGTAATTAAATAAAATTACCGTGAGAAATACCTACGCTCTCCCACACATTCCTGATCTCTATAACCAATTGTCCACTCATTGGAGATGAGTGGAAAATGGCATTTCTCACCTCTGAGGATCTGTTTGAAAATTTGGTCATGCCCTTTGGTGTCACGAATGTGCCCGTGGTTCAGAACTTCATGAATGATGTTTTCTCTGCTTTTATTGTGCGCTTTATGGTTGTATACTTGGATGATATTCTTGTTTTCTCACCTGACAAGGAATCCCACATTCTTCATTTATGTGCTGTTCTTCACAGGTTATGAGGTAATTCTCTGTTCGCTAAACCCAAGAAATGTTTGTTTTGTGTCCAGGAGCTTTCCTTTCTGGGGAACATCCTTTCTGCCAATGGATTTTGGATGGATCCCGGAAAGGTACAGGCCATTGTTGTTTGGGTGCAACCCAGAGACCTCAAGGGGTTTCAGCGTTTTCTGGGTTTCACCATCCATTATCGAAAATTCATCAGGGGTTTTCTCAGGTGGTCAAGCCACTCACCGATCTCACTCACAAGGGGGCTGATCTCAAAGTTTGCTCACCCTTGGCAGTTGAAGCATTTTTTACTTTCAAAAAGTGTTTTATGTCTGATCCTGTATTAATTCAGCTTACTTTGACTAATTTAAGACCATGTGCCTTTTTCTCTCAGAAATTTTCTCATGCAGAGAGGAACAATGACTTTGGTAACCGGGAGTTATTGGCCATAAAATTGGCTTTTGAAGAATGGAGGCATTTTTTGGAGGGTTCGGTCCATCGAGTCACGGTGATCACGGTCCACAAGAACTTGTTTTAGATTGAATCTGCCAAACTGTTGACTCCTAGACAGGCTAGGTTATCGTTTTTTTTTTTTTGTTTTCTTTTTTTGGTTTTCACTTTTCAATCACTTTTCGGCCTGTTCCAAGATTGTCAAGGCTAATGTCTTATCTTGCAGTTTTGATCCGATATCACCCCCGGAACTGCCTTCTTCTATTCTTCAGCACGGGGAGGTTGTTGCAGGGGTATCCTCTGAATTGAAGCAGGAGATCTGGAAGGCTCAGTGTCTTGCTCCTCCCTCTTTGCCTGATAATAAGCTCTTTGTCCCGGTTCAGTACCGGTTGAGGGTTCTCCGGGAATTCCACAATTTTGACACCCGGGGATCTCAGCCACTCGGAACGCCATTGCTAGGCCCTCCATGAACTCTGATATCATTGTGTTTGTGTCTGCTTGTGATATCTGTGCCCGTGCTAAGAGCTCCCACAACCGTCCGGCCGGGAATTGGTACCATTGCCAATTCCAGATAGACCTTGGACTCATTTGTCCATGGATTTTATCACTGATCTCCCTCCTTCCAATGGCAAAACTGTAATCTGGGTGGTGGTTGACAGATTCAGTAAACAGGCGCATTTTGTACTTCTGGCAGGATTGCCTAATGCTGATACACTATTTAGGTTGTTTGTTGAGCACGATGTACGGCTGCATGGGGTGCCTTTGAGTGTGGTTTCTGATAGAGGGGTACAATTTGTGTCCAATTTTTGGAGGGCAGTTTGTAAAAGATTGGGTATTTGTTTGATCTTCTCCTCTGCTTACCATCCTGAGACCAACGGGCAGACGGAGAGGACCATTCAGTCACTTGAACATGAACAGATTTTGAGGTGTCTTTCTACATCTCAGCAGGATGATTGGTGTTCTTTGTTGCAGGTGGCAGAATTTGCATTTAATAATCGGATTAACCAGTGCACGGGCACCTCTCCATTCTTCTGTAAATATGGTTTTCAACCCCATTTTGGAGAATTTTCTAGTCTGGATTCAGGATGTCCAAGGGCTGATACGGCAGTGCAACAGTTGGGGGAGGTGTGGAGGGAGGTCCAGAAGAACATTGGGAAGGCTCAGAGCAATGATAAACTTTTTGCGGACAAGCAACGGTCTGTAGGACCTAAATTCCTGGTAGGAGATAATGTGTGGTTGTCTACCAAGAACATTCGTCTAAAGGTTCCTTCTGCTAAGCTAGGTCCCAGGTTTATTGGTCCTTAAGAGATCATTGAGGTGGTCAATCCAGTTGCCTTTCGTTTATGCCTTCCTTAGTCGATTCAGATCCCCAATGTGTTCCATAAATCCCTTGTTAAGTCATTTGTACCATCTTCCGCTGGGCCTCCATCCCCTCTGCCTCCTGTCTCTGTGGATGGTCAGACCGAGTTTGAAGCAGAACGGATCGTGGATTCTCTCATGGTCTGTAGTTCACTTCAGTATTTGGTCCATTGGAGGGGTTATGGTCCTGAGGATCGATCTTGGGTCCCGGTGTGATCTGTCCATGCTGATCGATTGGTTCGGGCATTTCACGCACATTATCCTGGGAAGCCTGGGGGTCCGGTGCCCCCCCCCCCGAGAGGAGAGTACTGCCATGATCCCTTCCAGGGTTTAATCCTGTCTGCCCTTTCTTCGGGCGGATCATGTCAATGGTTAACTTTGCTCTTCCTCATTCTGGGTTCTGGTTTACTATTTAGCTCCCATACATCCTGTTGGCGGTGTCAGCTATAGTTCTGACTTCAGCGCGTGAACCTGACTCTGGTACCTTGATTTGTCCTGCTGTGATCCCTGACTTGCCCCGTGTCTGTTGTCTTCCTCTGCCTGCCCTTTTCCCAGCGCTTCTCTGTTTCTCGGGTATATTATCTGGTTTCTGACTCGGCCTGTATTTGGCCTTATTTCTGCTTTAAGTCTTTGACGTATCCGCTTTGGACCATTGCTAAACCCCCTGGCTTGCTCCTAACCAAGTATACATCTTACTCCTTTTTGTACTTTGCATCTGAACGGTTTCTGGCTTGGCTTATTTGACCACTCTCTCGCCACTTAGTGGCACCTGTGCGGCTGCTCTGTGGAGTTTCTCTGTGTATGCAGTCTCACTTCCTTCTCAAGCTCCCTATGGTGGAGGTTGCGTTACACTGCACTGCAGCAGCATGACAAAAAGAACATTATTGTGGAAAAAAATATATTTTTTTTATTTTCACGGCTCTGCGTTATACACTTTTGTGAAGCACTTGGGGGTTCAAAGTGCTCACCACACATCTAGATAAGCTCCTTGGGGGTTCTAGTTTCCAAAATAAGGCCACTTGTGGGGGTTTCTACTGTTTAGGTACATCAGGGGCTCTGCAAACGCAACATGATGCCCACAGACCATTCCATCAAAGTCAGTGTTTTAAAACATCACTACTTCCCTTCCGAGCCCCAACGTGTGCCTAAACAGTGGTTCCCCCCCACATATAAGCTACCAGTGTGAGCGTGATCCCTTAAAGTGAGATCTAAATGATTGCTTGTACCTGACCAAATATAAGCTGAGTGCTAGCTTAGAGGCCAAGAATGTATCGGATACACAGAGACAGATACACACTCCTCTCTGTCAAAGATGGTACGCAACTGCTTTGTTCTCTGAACAAAGGAAGATACTACAAGCAGCAAATGGGGGAGGTCGCACAACTTCTGAACAGACTTTGTAATTGGTTCATGTTCAACTTCATTTCCAAATATGGTGTCTTGGTGTATTCCAGTGTCTTCACTCCTGCATTCTAAAGATTCCTTCCAGGACAGTTCCAAGGACTTCCAAGACCGTTTCAAAGACACAATCGCCATCTTGCTACACCATATCTGAACAGACTTATATAATGTTTCATAATTGATTTCATTAGCCATTCTCTCCTTCACACCAGCGTAGTCAGAAGAAACTGGACGACAACTTTTGGGGTCCAATTTCTCCTGTTACTCTTGTGAAAATAAAAATTGCAGGCTAAAAAATTATTTTTGCGGAAAAGAATGATTTTTTATTTTCACGGCTCTGCATTATAGACGTTAGTGAAACACTTGGGGATTCAATGTTATCACCACACATCTAGATACGTTCCTTGGGGGGTCTAGTTTCCAAAATAGGGTCGCTTGTGGGGAGTTTCTACTGTTTAAGCACATCAAGGGCTCTGCAAACGCAACATGATGCCCGCAGATCATTCTATCAAAGTTTGCATTCCAAAACGGCACTCCTTCCCTTCCGAACCCTGCTGTACGCCCAAACAGTAGTATTCCCCCACATGTGGGGTACAGCGTACTCAGGAAAAATTGTGCAACAACTTTGGGCTTCTAATTTCTCCTGTTACCCTTGTGAAAATAAAAATTTGGATTTTTTATTTTGACGGCTCTACGTTATAAACTTCTGTGAAGCACTTGGGGGTTCAAAGTGCTCACCACACATCTAGGTAATTTCTTTAAGGGGTCTAGTTTCCAAAATAGTGTCACTTGTGGGGGGTTTCCACTGTTTAGGCACATCAGGGGATCTCTAAATGTGACATGGCGTCGGATCTCAATTCCAGCCAATTCTGCATTGAAAAAGTCAAACGGCGCTCCTTCTCTTCCAAGCTCTGCGGTGCGCCCAAACAGTGGTTTACCCCCACATATGGGATATTGGTGTACTCAGGAAAAATAGCACAACAAATTCTGTGGTTCATTTTCTTTTTTTACACTTCGGAAAATAAAAAAATTGGTTCTGAGGTGAAATGTTTGTAAAAAAAAAGTTACATGTTAATTTTTTCATTCCACATTGCTTGAATTCCTGTGGAGCACGTAAAGGGTTAATAAACTTCTTGTGTGTGGTTTTGAGCACCTTGAGGGGGGCAATTTTTAGAATGGTGTCACTTTTGGGTATTTTCTGTCATGTACACCCCTCAAAGTGACTTTAATTGTAATGTGGTACGTAAACAAAAAATGGTTTTTTAAATTTTGTTGTAAAAACGAGAAATTGCTGGTCAACTTTTAACCCTTATAACTTCCTAACAAAAAATGTTGTTTCCAAAATTGTGCTGATGTAAAGTAGACATGTGGGAAATGTTATTTATTAAGTATTTTGTGTGACATATCTCTCTGATTTAAGGGCATGTAAATTAAAAGTTGGAACATTGCTAGATTTTCTAAATTTTTGCCAAATTTCCATTTTTTCCACAAATAAAGGCAAATCATATTAAATAAATTTTACCACTAATATGAAGTACAATATGTAACGAATAAACAGTCTCAGAATCAGCAGCATCCGTTAAAGCCTTCCAGAGTTTTAACCACATAAATTGAGTGGTCAGAATTGTAAAAATTGGCTTATTCTTTAAGCTGCAAATTGGCTCTGTCACTAAGGGGTTAAATTACTGATATATGTTAAAGTAAACAATGTCTTAGCAATTAACCCCTTCACCCCGAAGCCTGTTTTCACCTAAGTGACAGGGCCAATTTTTACAATTCTGACCACTGTCAATTTATGAGGTCATAACTCTGAAACGCTTCAACGGATCCTGGTGATTCTGAGATTGTTTTCTCGTGACATATTGTACTTCATGATAGTGGTAAAACTTCTTCGATATGACTTGCATTTATTTGTGAAAAAAAACAAAATTTGTCGAAAATTATGAAAATTTAGCAATTTTCAAACCTTTAGTTTTTATGCCCTTAAATTAGAGAGTTATATCACATAATATAGTTAATAAACAACATTTACCACATGTCTGCTTTACATCAGCACAATTTTGGAAACATAATTTTTTTTTGTTAGGGAGTTATAAGGATTAAAAGTTGACCAGCAATTTCTCATTTTTGCAACAAAATTTGCAAAACCATTTTTTTTACGGACCACCTCACACTTGAAGTGACTTTGAGGGGTCTATATGACAGAAAATGCCCCAAAGTGACACCATTCTAAAAACTTCACCCCTCAAGGTACTCAAAACCACATTCAAAAAGTTCATTAACCCCTCAGGTGCTTCACAGGAATTTTTGGAATGTTTAAAAAAAATTAAACATTTAACTTTTTTTTCACAAAATTTTTACTTCATATCCAATTTGTTTTATTTTACCAAGAGTAACAGGAGAAATTGGACCACAAAAGTTGTTGTACAATTTGTCATGAGTACGCTGATACCCCACATGTTGGGGTAAACCATTGATTGGGCACATGGCAGAGCTCCTCGGAAGGGAAGGAGCGCCATTTGACTTTTCAATGCAAGATTTGCTGGAATTGAGATCGGAACCCATGGCTCGATTGGAGAGCCCCTGACGTGCCTAAACAGTGGAAACCCCCACAAGTGACACCATTTTGGAAAGTAGACCCTCTAAGGAACTAATCTAGATGTGTGGTGAGCACTTTGAACCTCCAAGTGCTTCACAGAAGTTTATAATGTAGAGCCGTAAAAAAAATTCATATTAATTTTCACAAAAAAAAGATTTTTCGCCCCAAATTTTTTATTTTCCCAAGGGTAACAGGATAAATTGAAGCACAAACGTTCTTGTGCAATTTGTCCTGAGTACGCTGATACTTCATATATGGGGATAAACCACTGTTTGAGAACATGGCAGAGCTCAGAAGGGAAGGAGCGTCGTTTGACTTTTCAATGCAAAATTGGCTGGAATTGAGATCGGAACCCATGTCGCCTTTGGAAAGCCCCTGACATGTCTAAACAGTGGAAACCCCCCACAATGGACCCCATTTTGGAAAGAAGACCCCCTAAGGAACTTATCTAGATGTGTGGTGAGCACTTTAAACCCCCAATTGTTTCACTAAAGTTTAGAATGTAGCGCTGTGAAAATTAAAAAAATCATTTTTTTCTTTCCACAAAATGATGTTTCAGCCCGCAATTATTTTTTTCCCAAGGGTAACAGGAGAAATTGGACCACAAAAGTTATTGTCCAATTTGTCCTGAGTACGCTGATATCCCAAACATGGGGGGAACCACTGTTTGGGCGCACGGCAGAGCTCGGAAGGGAAGGAGCGCCGTTTGAAATGCAGACTTAGATGGATTGGTCTGCAGGTGTCATGTTGCATTTGCAGAGCCCCTGATGTACCTAAACATTAGAAAGCCCCCACAAGTGACCCCATATTGGAAACTAGACCCCCCGAGGAACTTATCTAGATGTGTTGTGAGAACTTTGAACCAACAAGTGTTTCACTACAGTTTATAACGCAGAGCCGTGAAAATGAAAAATATTTTTTTTTCCACGAAAATGATATTTTAGCCCCCACGTTTTTATTTTCACCAAAGGTAACAAGAGAAATTGGACCACAAAAGTTGTTATCCAATTTGTCCTGAGTACGCTGATACCCAATATATGGGGGGGAACCACTGTTTGGGCGCATGGCAGAGCTCGGAAGGGAAGGAGCGCCGTTTGAAATGCAGACTTAGATGGATTGGTCTGCAGGCGTCATGTTGCATTTGCAGAGCCCCTGATGTACCTAAACAGTAGAAACCCAAAAAAAACTGACCCCATATTGGAAACTAGACCCCCCGAGGAACTTATCTAGATGTGTTGTGAGAACTTTGAACCAACAAGTGTTTCACTACAGTTTATAATGCAGAGCCGTGAAAATAAAAAAAAAATTTCCACGAAAATGATATTTTAGCCCCCACGTTTTTATTTTCCCAAGGGTAACAGGACGAATTGGACCCCAAAAGTTGTTGTCCAACTTGTCCTGAGAACGCTGATACCCCATATGTTGGGGGGACCACTGTTTGGGCGCACAGGAGAACTCGGAAGGGAAGGAGCACTGTTTTAGTTTTTCAAAGCAGAATTGGCTGGAATTGAGATCGGACGCCATGTCGCGTTTGGAGAGCCCCTGATGTGCCTAAACATTAAAACCCCCCACAATTGACACCTTTTTGGAGTGGAAACCCCCAATTCTAACTGAAATCCTAACCCCAACCTTAACCCCAGCCCTAACCCTAGCCCTAACTCTAGCCCTAACCGTAGCCCTAACCCTATCCCTAATGGGAAAATGGAAATACATACATTTTTTAAAATTTTATTATTTTTCCCTAACTAAGGGGGTGATGAAGGGGGGTTTAATTTACTTTTATAGCGTTTTTTTGGCGGATTTTTATGGTTGGCAGCCATCACACACTAAAAGACGCTTTTTATTACAAAAAATAGTTTTTGCATCACCACATTTTGAGAGCTATAATTTATCCATATTTTGGCCCACAGAGTCATGTGAGATCTTGTTTTTTGCGGGACGAGTTGACGTTTTTATTGGTAACATTTTCGGGCACATGACATTTTTTGATCGCTTTTTATTCCGATTTTTGGGAGGCGGAATGAACAAAAACCAGCAATTCCTGAAATTCTTTTAGGGGGGCGTTTATACCGTTCCACATGTGGTAAAATTGATAAAGCAGCTTTATTCTTCAGGTCAGTACGATTACAGCGATACCTCATTTATGTAATTTTTTTATGTTTTGGCGCTTTTACATAATAAAAACTATTTTATATAAAAAAATAATTGTTTTTGCATCGCTTTATTCTGAGAGCTATAACATTGGGGCAACGGTGTGGTCCGGTCTTGGTGCCAGCACACTTGGTGCCAGCACATGTAATGTCCGGGGTGGGGATTTATGGCTTAACAAGTGAGATATGAGTCTGTGTACAGGGCTCATGATACTGGTACATATCGCTTTATATGCCCCCCGCATTTAGACCTGTGTTATATTCTGCACGATGCAGTTGATTCTTAGGTAATTGGCATCAGACCGAGCTTTGCACCGTTTTCTTGTCTGTGCTACCCCACATCTTTAATTGTCTTGATTTTTTACTTCTATGTATTGTTCATATATTGTTGGTAAACCTATTGGGTATTTTTTGTAACATAATAAAATATTTATGTAAACTTTCCGGACATGAACTCCATTTTTCTCTGCTCTATTGTATTGGCTTTAGGAGTGTCCATATTATACTAAACATGTCCTCCTGGTAGACTCCCCCACTGTGGTTGTGAGTATGTGGAGAAATTTTTTACTGTTTTCTTTCATTTTGGGCTTGTTTTATTAACAGCTTGAATACATGTGGGGATTCCCTAGCAACCAGGCATTCCTCACATGTATTCAGCCTGGCTAGCAGCCGTAAATCATGCAGCTGTGTCAACAAAAACTAAAAAACTAAATCTCAGAGCACTTACAACTACTCGTAGACCACCCGAGCGTGCTCTGGAAAACCCGAGCAACAAGAATACTCGCTCATCACTATATGGAATGCTTCAACGGATCCCACTGATTCTGAGACTGTTTTTTCATGACATATTGTACTACATGTTATTGGTAAAATTTCTTCGATATGACTTGCATTTATTTATCAAAAGAGAATAGGAAATATGGCAAAAGTGTTGAAAATGTTGCAATTTTCAAACTTTGAATTTTTATGCCGTTAAATCAGAGAGTAGTGTCACACAAAATACTTAAGTAGATATGCGGGAAATATTATTTATTAACATTAACACAATTTTGGAAACATTTTTTTTAGGACGTTATAAGGCTATGTGCACACATTGCAGATTTTTTTGCGGATCCACAGCGTTTTCCCTCGTGGATTTGCACCATATCCGCAAAGAGTGCTCAGGCAATGTTAATCAATGGGAATCCAGAATTGGTATGCATATGGTGCGGAAAATTCTGCACTGATTCTCAGCGTTTTATTTTCTGCAGCATGTCAATACTTTTTGCGGATCTGCAGCGTTTCTGCACCCATTGATTTACATTGAGTCAGTCAAATCCACAGCTAAACCACAACTGTAAAAAGGTATGTGGATTAGCTGCAGATTTGCGTGCCAAAAATGCTGCAGAAAAGAAGGAGGAGGAGTGTGTGGGTGGAGACTATGTGTGAGCCAAGAATATTTGTGGGTCTGTCTGCTGGTGTCTCTGTGTATCTGTGTGTGTGTATGCGGGTGTGTGTGGGTGTCTGTGTGTGTGCTGGTGTCTGCGGGTGTGTGCGTGGCTGTGTGTGAGTGTCTGCGGGTGTCTGTGTGTGTGGTGTATGTGTGCGGGTGTCTGCGCGGCTGTGTGTCTGTTTGTGGGGGTGTGTGTGTGTGTAGCCAGGCATCATTTGATGGGAATACTGCTCCCATCTGGCTATGTCTGCTGTCACATATAACAGTGACAGCATGAACTGATGATGGGGCAGTAGTCCCATCATCTGGCGACTGTATTCAAGTGTAAAAAAAAAACCAACACTATCACGATATGGTAGGAAATATCATATAAGTTTAGTTCTCTTGCTAGCCTGCTGTGGGCTAAGCCCCCCTTCTTGGAGTGATTCTGTAACAGCTTGTGGCTGCAAATGCCTGACTTTCAGCTCACAAGCCCTCATCCCCCGCACTAAGGTATTTACGACCGGCATTTCCTGTAGCAGAAAGTGCCCAGCTTTAACTGGATTAGAAACTTCTAGAATCTGAAAGTCCTTTGTTCTGTTATTTTGAGATATTAGGCAAACTATTTAAGATAGGAGAATGATAAATACATATCCTTGATCTCCATCGAAGCATCTACCCATCACTCTAAACACAGACGTCTAACTCCATCGGGTGAAGAAGTAGGGATTGTTCTGTAAATAATAGGACATATTTGATCTCATTAGAAAGCCCATGTTAATCCCAGATGAATGCTGGGTTTATTACAACTATGATATGTGCAGTAGCGGAATTACAAGTCTTAGAAAGATTTAGCTTATACTTAGTCAGAATGTAGAGAGAGGAGGGTCTGGGATAGCCAGCCTTTTTGGTGATGTCACCAAGCTAAGCTATAACTGTTTTGGCCGGACTCCAGCAGTCAGTCTGTTGCTGGAAGAACATGTGGGTCTGACCTGAAGAGCTGTACCTCATGCATTGGGATTTTTGGGAGCTCCGCCCACCAGCATGGTTTTTGCCTGAACTGATATGAACTAAGAACATGTGAGTTATCTTTTCTCCTTTAATCCTCTTTATGTTATAATTACCTTGTACATATTTGCAATTGTCTCATTTGTAACATCTTTGTAAAATATTTTGATAAAGCTATGCCTAACCTTTCTGGAGTATAATATTTAATACTAGTTCGTTCTTTATGCTCTAAAAAGTACCCTGTCTCTTGAAGGGAAATTACGCTACTGTTTGGGGTTAGCTTCGGACCCGTTTAATCGGAGCTGGTGGCAGCGACCGTGTGCAGGCTTTTGGGTGTTGTTTCAGCGACTGCAGCTTGATAATTATTGTTCCTGCCTGAGTGGGAGTAGTTATCGCGTCGCTGCAGCGCGCCCAATAGCCAGTACATAGCAGGCAGCGTTTCTGGCGACTAATCACCCTAGGTGCAGTACCTAATCTGACCTGACAGAAAGGGGGGCGCCAGATAGCTGCAAGGTTTAAGTGGAACTGTAAGCGGGATATACACAAATCCCTGCAGTTCATGGTATATTGAAGAGCAGTGGGATACCTAAAATAAGCCCCTGCTGTAAACTAAGAGGTCAATAGCCTCGTGTGTGTTTTTTCATCACATTGTGGCAGTGGAGGGATAACTAGGATAAGCCCCCTGCACATGTGATAGCCGTCTGTTGGTCTAACGTCACCCCAATCCGTGACATATTGTGGGCAGCGGCTAAGGGATCTTGGCAGTCACGGTGCGAATCGTGACAAACACACATTTACTTAATCACATACAACATTCATTCTCACCAAACACCTAATTCCCCGACGCCCTCAATTTCCTGCAACAAAAATAAACCACCATATATTTAACTTTCCGCCATAGTCCATTTAATAACGAGTGTCCCATGGCGATCTCACATGTAGAACAGTCACATCAGGAGATGTGACCATTCTGACCAACTCTAGGTGATACAGTGACAGGAGGTGATCCTCCCGCAGTGTATCACTACGCCGCCGTGAGAGAGTTCACCGAAGTTTGTGCTGTCACTTGCGGCACTGCTGCGTGAGAAAATTCTCACGCACCTGTGCCGTAAGTGAGAGTACGAACTCCGGCTAACTCTCAGTGTATCACTGGAGGCCATGTAGAGCAGTCACATCTCCCCATGTGGCTGTTCTACACGGGAGGTCTTCGTGGGACACTCGTTATTAAATGGACTATCAAGAGAATGCCAAGAGTGTGCAAAGCAGTCATCAAAGCAAAAGGTGGCTACTTTGAAGAACCTAGAATATAAGACATATTTTCAGTTGTTTCACACATTTTTGTTAAGTGTCATGATCTCCATGGCCAGAGAACTAGCATAAGCCTCAATAGGAACAAGCTCTTGGAAGATGTAACTATACTGACCATGAACTAAACCTACCGCATCATCTAGAAGTAGCCAGGTAGCATGTCCTACTTTTTATCCCTATATGCCCAGCGCCGGCCGGAGAACTAAATAATGCTAGCAGAGGGAAATATAAGACCTGACTCACCTCTAGAGAAATGCCCAAAAAGGAGACAGAGGCCCCCCACATATATTGGCGGTGATATGAGATGAAACAACAAACGCAGCAGGAAAATAGTTTTAGCAAATTTGAGGTCCGCTTTCTAGATAGCAGAAGACAGAAAGCATACTTTCATGGTCAGTAGAAAACCCTAACAAAACACATCCAGAAATTACTTTAGGACTCTGGCATTAACTCATAATACCAGAGTGGCAATTCCTGATCAACAAGAGCTTTCCAGACACAGTAACGAAACTGCAGCTGTGAACTGGAACCAAAATACAAAAACAAAACATGGACGAATGTCCAACTTATCTAGTAGGTGTCTGGGAGCAGGAACAAGCACAGAGAGGCTTCTGATAACATTGTTGACCGGCAAGCATCTAACAGAGAAGCCAGGTTATATAGCGACACCCAGATCTAATCAGAACAGGTGAACAGGGAAGATGATGTCACAAGTTCAATTCCACCAGTAGCCACCGGGGGAGCCCAGAATCCAAATTCACAACAGTTAAGTATACAATTCCACACGTGTTAATTCATAGTTTTGGTGCCTTCAGTGTGAATTTACAATTTTCATAGTCATGAAAATACAGAAAAATCTTTAAATGAGAAGGTGTGTCCAAACTTTTGTCCTGTACTGTGTGTATATATATATATACAGTTTATACTATATAAGTGTCTCTTCCATCTGTCCTTCTGTCTGTCTGTCTGTCTGTCTGTCATAGATATTCATTGGTCGCGGCCTCTGTCTGTCATGGAATCCAAGTGGATGATTGGTCTTGCCATCTGCCTGTCTTGGCTGCCGCGACCAATCAGCGATAGCCACAGTCCGATTAGTCCCTCCCTACTCCCCTGCAGTCAGTGCCCAGCGCCCACTCCATACTCCCCGCAGACACCGCTCACACAGGGTTAATGCCAGCGGTAACGGACCGCGTTATGCCGCGGTAACTCACTCTGTTACTGCCGCTATTAACCCTGTGTGACCAAGTTTTTACTATTGATGCTGCCTATGCAGCGTCAATAGTAAAAACATCTAATGTTAAAAATAATTAAAAAAATAAAAAATCATTATATACTCACCTTCCTCCGCCTTTCGTGCTCCTCGCGACGCTCTGGTGACCGCTCCATGCAAGCGGCAGGTTCCGGTGGCAAGGATGGTATGCAAGAAGGACCTGCCATGATGTCATGGTCATGTGACCGCGACGCCATCACAGGTCCTGCGCGCCTACGTGAGAAGGACCTGCCGTGATGTCACGGTCATGTGACCGCGACACGGTCATGTGACCGCGACGTCATCACAGGTCCTGCGCACCTGCGCGAGAAGGAGGTGACACAACTACAAGGGGCCCTCGGAAGGTGAGTATATGTTTATTTTTTTATTTTTTAACCTGTGACATACATGGCTGGGCAATATACTATGTAGCTGGGCAATATACTACGTGACTGGGCAATATACTATGTGGCTTTGTGCTGTATACTTCGTAACTGGGCAATATACTATGTGGCTGGGCAATATACTACGTCGCTGGGCAATATACTATGTGGCTCTGTGCTGTATACTACTTCGCTGTGCAATATACTACGTGGCTCTGTGCTGTATACTACGTCACTGGGCAATATACTACGTAACTGAGCAATATACTACGTGGCTGGGCAATATACTACGTCACTGGGCAATACACTACGTGGCTGGGCAATATACTACGTGGCTGGGCAATATACTATGTGGACATGCATATTCTAGAATACCCGATGCGTTAGAATCGGGCCACCATCTAGTATATATATATATATATATATATATATATATATATATATATATAACAGATAAAAAGTTTGGAGGACACACCCTCTCTACAGATTTTTACACTTTTATTTGTTTTGTGTGTGTAAACATCAAATTTGAACATGGTATGTAATGATATTATGCTCTTCAGTGGAGAATGTAAAAGAAGACTTTGGACTAGGAAATGACATTGCAATTCTTTTTTTGTTTTTTGTTAAATAATATATCTTTATTTAGCTTACAAAAGGGCATACAAATCCTCATGAAAAATCTGCATGACAATCCCCATAAAAAATGTATCAAATCCGTGCAGATTTTCAACTGCCTTTTCTGCCAAGAAAGGAAGAATCCGCACAGATTTTTGCAACAGCAAATCTGCAACGAGCGTACATACCCTTAGTGTTAAAAGTTGACCAGCGATTTCTCATTTTTCCAACAAAATTTGCACAACCATTTTTTTAGGGACCACCTCACATTTGAAGTGACTTTGAGGGTCAATATAACATAAAATACCCAAAAGTGACACCATTATAAAAACTGCACCTCTCAAGGTGTGCAAAACCACATTCAAGAAGTTTATTAACCCTTCAGGTGCTTCACAAGAACTAAAGCAATGTGGAAGGAAAAAAATTACATTTTACTTTTTTCACAAAAAAATTAACTTTGGCACTTTTTTTATGTTCACAAGGCTATCGGGAGAAAATGAACCACAAAATTTGTTGTTCAATTTTTTCTGAGTACGCCAATACCTCATATGTGGTGGAAAGCCACTATTTGGGTGCATGGCAGGGCTCAGAAGGGAGGGAGAACCATTTGACTTTTTGAACGCAAGATTGGCTGGAATCAGTCGTGGTGCCATGTCGCGTTTGGAGAACCCCTGATGTACCTAAACAATGGAAATCCCCCAATTCTAACTCCAACCCTTACCCCAACTCACCCCTAACCCTAATCGCAACCCTAACCACAACCCTAATAAAACACACCCCTAAACCTAATCCCAACCATAACCCTAACCACAACACACCCCTAAACCTAATCCCAACCCTAACTTTAGCCCAACTCTAACCCTAATGGAAAAATTGAATTTTTTTTTAAATTTAATTATTTTTCCCTATCTAAGGAAGTGATAAAAGGGGTTTTATTTCCTTTTTTTTTCTTGTTGATCACTGTGATAGTGTCTATCACAGTGATCAAAATGAACCAATAGGGAAATTTTCTGATTGTTGCCGGGTGTTAGCCAGCGCATCTCAGCGGGCGCACTGCGCATGCACCCGCCATTTTCTCTCGGAAGAAGACGCCGGGGGACATCACTGGGGGATTCCTGGACTTTAGAGGTACAGGGGGGACACCTCATTTCTCTCTCCTCTCATGTGGAGAGAGGAGAGAGAAGTTAAATGGAAAATCAGACTTTATTTTTATTATTTTGTGGTTGCCATTATATTGTTAATAAAGGCGATCGCAACAGCGGGGGCGGTAAAAACCCATGCAAATCATGTTCTCTGGGGTCTCAGCCCGAGATCCCAAAGAAATTCTGACTCTGGGGGTGCTATACACTTTTTCCACAGCGCCGTCAAAAAAGGGGCACTGTGGTTTAAGGACCCTTAATTGCCGCCATGAAAAGGAGTATCGGCAGTCGTTAAGGGGTTAATTGAATTGGTAATAATTAAATTAATTATTTAGTAAACAATGCCCTACCTAATAAACTAAAAGAAAACAACTATGTTCCCCTATATGATGTAATCAAATTGCGCTTTAAAAAAAAAAAAAAAGTTTTACGGCTTCACATTTGTCTGGCAGTGGTAGCTTAACACCTTGTATTGTTTATGCTGTCAAGGTGGAAGCAAAGTTAAACTCTGGGATTCTGAGAAAAGGAGCAGGAAGAATAGCAAAACTTGCTTTTTGGCTGCAGTTTTTTTTTTCGTCCCAAGAGATCAGGGTTTGGCTGGAAATAAGTAGAACAAAAACACCATAAAATTGCCATGAGTGAACATAGCTAAAAGGCTATGTGCATATGTTGCCCTGGAAGAAGCTGCACCTCCTATACATAGAACAACTCGGCACAGACGGCAACAACCGTGGCACACGCTGCAAACACGTTTCCTGCAGCGGTGCTCCAGGTGCGCCGAACGTCTGTGGAGAAAATCTAATCTGCCCGAAGATTTCATCCATTATAAGTTCATGTTAAAAACATACAACTCTGCCCTTCACCTCTCCAAACAAACCTATTTCAACACCCTCATCACCTCGCTGTCCAATAACCCTAAACGTCTCTTTGACACTTTCCGGTCCCTACTCAACCCAAGAGAGCAGGCCCCAACCACAGATCTCCGCGCTGACGATCTGGCCAATTACTTCAAAGAAAAAATTGACCACATTCGACAGGAAATCATTTCCCAATCTCTTCATACCAAGCACTGTCCTCCCTCCCCCACTGCATCTAGTTCACTCTCTGACTTTGAACCAGTTACAGAAGAAGAAGTAAGCAGGCTCCTTGCATCTTCTCGCCCGACCACTTGCACCAGCGACCCCATTCCGTCGCATCTCCTCCAGTCCCTTTCCCCGGCTGTCACCTCTCACCTAACAAAAATATTCAACCTTTCCCTCACTTCCGGTATTTTTCCCTCCTCATTTAAGCATGCCATCATACATCCACTACTTAAAAAGCCCTCCCTCGATCAAAATTGTGCCGCTAATTATAGACCTGTCTCTAATCTTCCCTTCATCTCTAAACTCCTGGAACGCCTGGTCCACTCCCGTCTTACCCGCTATCTCTCAGATAATTCTCTTCTCGACCCTCTTCAATCTGGTTTCCGCTCTTTACACTCTACTGAAACTGCCCTCACTAAAGTCTCTAATGACCTACTAACAGCTAAATCTAATGGTCACTATTCCATGCTAATTCTCTTGGATCTCTCCGCAGCATTCGACACTGTGGATCATCAGCTCCTCCTCACTATGCTCCGCTCCATCGGCCTCAAGGACACCGTTCTCTCTTGGTTCTCCTCCTATCTCTCTGGCCGATCCTTCACTGTTTGTTTTGCTGGTTCCTCCTCCTCTCACCTTCCCCTTACTGTTGGGGTTCCTCAAGGATCAGTCCTAGGCCCCCTCCTCTTCTCTTTGTATACTGCCCCTATTGGACAAACAATCAGTAGATTTGGTTTCCAGTACCATCTCTATGCTGACGACACCCAATTATATATCTCTTCTCCTGTTATCACGCCGACCTTTTTAGAAAACACCAGTGATTGTCTTACCGCTGTCTCTAACATCATGTCCTCCCTCTATCTGAAACTGAACCTGTCAAAAACTGAACTCCTCGTGTTCTCTCCCTCTACAAACCTACCTTTGCCCGACATTGCCATCTCTGTGTGCGGTTCCACCATTACTCCAAAGCAACATGCCCGCTGCCTTGGAGTCATCCTTGATTCCGAGCTTTCATTCACCCCCCACATCCGATCACTGGCTCGCTCTTCTTATCTGCATCTCAAAAACATTTCCAGAATTCGCCCTTTTCTTACTTTCGACTCTGCAAAAACTCTTACTGTCTCACTTATTCATTCTCGTCTGGACTATTGTAACTCTCTACTAATTGGCCTACCTTTTACCAGACTCTCCCCGCTCCAATCTGTCCTGAATGCTGCTGCCAGGATCATATTCCTCGCCAACCGTTACACCGATGCCTCTACCTTGTGCCAGTCATTACACTGGCTACCCATCCAATCCAGAATCCAGTACAAAACTACTACCCTCATCCACAAAGCACTCCATGGCTCAGCACCACCCTACATCTCCTCTCTGGTCTCAGTCTACCAACCTACCCGTGCCCTCCGCTCTGCTAATGACCTCAGGTTAGCATCCTCAATAATCAGAACCTCCCACTCCCGTCTCCAAGACTTTACACGTGCGGCGCCGATTCTTTGGAATGCACTACCTAGGTTAATACAATTAATCCCCAATCCCCACAGTTTTAAGCGTGCTCTAAAAACTCATTTGTTCAGATTGGCCTACCGCCTCAACGCATTAACCTAATTATCCCTGTGTGGCCTATTAATAAAAATACAACAACATAATCACGTTCCTCCATCATGTTCTCATACACTTTATGCAGTTAATAGCCTCTGTGTCTGTACTGTTACATACTTAGGCAGTTAACTGGTTCATGCAGCTTTACATGAACACCCGAGCCTTACACTATGGCTGGTACAAATAACTAAAGCAATTGTTACCATCCACCTCTCGTGTCTCCCCTTTTCCTCATAGATTGTAAGCTTGCGAGCAGGGCCCTCATTCCTACTGGTATCTGTTTTGAACTGTGATTTCTGTTATGCTGTAATGTCTATTGTCTGTATAAGTCCCCTCTATAAGTTGTAAAGCGCTGCGGAATATGTTGGCGCTATATAAATAAAATTATTATTATTATTATTATTTGGCTGCAGCATTTTCTACACAGAATCTGCACCTCTTGCCAGAAAACGCATGTAAAAATCCGCACGGATTTGTTGCGTTTTTGATGCGGATTTGTCTGCGTTTTTGAAAGCTAAACAAACATCTATTATTTAACAACAAAAAAAATTGTGATATAATTTCTTTGTCCAACCTCTTATTTTACATACTCCATTGAAGAATAATGTTTACACCACACACACACACACACACACACACACACACACACACACACACACACACACACACACACATACACACACACATACACACAGACAGACAGACATAGACAGACAGATAGATGATAGATAGATAATAGATAGATATTAGATAGATAGGCGATAGATAATAGAGATATAGATAATAGATGGGAGATAGATAGATAGAAGATAAATATAGATAGATAATAGATATATAAATAGATAAATAGATAGATCTATAGATAGATAGATAGATAGATAGATAGATAGATAGATAGATAGATAGATAGGTAATAGATAATACTAAGGTCGATGTTTAGTAATGAACCTACTAAAATGGTACTTAATTAGTTAAATAAAGACACACACACAAAATCTGCACGCAATATCTTTATTTTAAAAAAAGGGGGAAAAAATATTGTGGGCTCCCATGCAATTTTCTTTTTCCAGAGAGGGAAAACCGATGGCTGGGGGCCGATGTTTCTAGCCTGTGAAGGGGTTAATACACATGGAGCTTCCCAGGCTATGAATTTCAGCCCGCAGCTGATTGACATGCTGCAGAAAAAAAAAAGCTGCGATTCCGCGCGTTTTTTTCACAGCATGTGCACACCAAATTTCAATTTTACATTGACTAACATTGCTTGTGCACTAAACTGTGGATTTAATAATGCAATTACGCGGGTCCAAAAACGCTGCGGATCCGCATATAAATCCGCAACGTGTGCACATAGCCTAAAGGCCCTGATTCCAGCTATGTCACTTAGTGTAATAATTGCAGCTGTTTTCATGTCATTTTTTTCTCTACTGCCAGTCTATCAGTGGTCAAAGGACCACGAGGCACACAATACCTTGTCTTGTAGAGATAGTCTCATGCTGATAACACAGACTTCATTGAGACAGCAAAACACAGCCTTGTAAGTGACACATTGCTGGAATGGGGGTCTCTACCCCTACATCATGCTGCTCTCTGATTACATAGCAAAAACCTGATTGTGTGGTTTGTATGATGATACAAAGTCAAGGATGTAATATTCTTATCCAAAGATTTTACAGAGATTAGAAGTAAAAAATGTAACATCAATATTTTTTGCTGTATGCCTCTACCAGCTTTGCAAATCTAGAGACTGACTTTTTTGTGCAATCTTTTATGCAAATTAGCTGTAGCTCAGTGATAATGGATTGAGAACGTCTGTGAACAGAAGATTTAAAGTCAACATAAATTCTCAATGGGATTTAGGTCTGGACTATGAGGCCATGTTCACATTTTGCGGGTTTTACCGCGGATCCGCAGCGTTTCTACAGCTGCGGGTCCACAGCAGTTTCCATAGCGTTTACATTTACATGTAAACCCTATGGGAACCGCAATCCGCTGTGCACATGCTGCGGGAAAAACCGCGCAGAAACGCAGCGGTTTACATTCCGCAGCATGTCACTTTTTTGTGCAGAATCGCTGCGATTCTGCACACATAGGAATGCATTGATCCGCTAACTTCCCGCATGCGGGAAGTAAGCGGATAATGTGCAGAGGGTACCCGGGGTGGAGGAGAGGAGACTCTCCTCCAGGCCCTGGGAACCATATTTGTGTAAAAAAAAAAATAATTAAAATAAAAAATAATGATATACTCACCTCTCAGCGCTGCACGCGGCCGTCCGGTTCCAAAGATGCTGTGCGAGCAGGGCCTGAGATGACGTCGTGGTCACATGACCGTGACGTCACGAAGGTCCTTCTCGCACAGCATCTTCGGAACCAGACCGCCGCGTGCAGCGCCGAGGAGATCGGGACGTCAGAGGGTGAGTATATAACCATTTTTTATTATTTTTAACATTACTATTGTGCATATTGCTGCATATGCAGCATCAATAGTATAGGAGTAAACCCGCAGCGGAAACCGCGGAACAAACCGCGATAAATCTGCAGGGATAACCGCAGCGGTTTTGCCCTGCAGATTTATCAAATCTGCTGTGGGAGAACCCGCAGAGGACCCCGCAAAGTGTGCACATAGCCTGACTCTGCCTCATTCAAACAAATGAATATGCTTTCATCTAAACCATCCCATTCTAGTTCTGGCAGTATGTGTAATGTCTTTGTCCTGCTGGAAGGTGAACCTACACCCCAGTCTCAAGTCTTGTAGCTTCTGACAGATTTTCCTCCAGGATTGCCCTTTTTTTAGCTACATCCATCTTAGCATCAACTCTGTCCAACTGTCATGTCGGATGCTGTTCACACTAGGGCGTCCGACAGACAGCGGTAATTCCTCATTCGTCCACTATATGCTCAGTGGCGCCGGTTAGATTTGATCCAGATTATCCGGGGTTAATCTGGCTGGTACTCGGGGGGGGGGGGGGGGTTGAGTTACGCTCACTGCCTTTAAATAGTTTTGCTGGGCTTTGGGCGTCGCCGATTATAGCTTCTGTCGTGTGCTTGGTTATCTCGGTCTGGAGTGGTGGTCTAGGAGAAGGAGTTTCATATCCAGTGGTGTATTTCCCTTTGTCATATTTTATCCTTCCTTTATTTGTATTGTTTTGCCCTGTGCACTTACAGTGTATTCCTGTGTGACTGCGGCGTGGTGCATATTTTCCGTTATCCTTGTCTGTGCTAACTGTGGGTATTAGTGTGTAGTCTCTTCACTGGGTGGTGGGTGGTGGTTTCAGCCTAGGGTTGAAACAGGAGACAGGGTGAGGGTGGAGGCCCAGACATGCACACCATCAGTGTAAACTCTGGGAGAAGGGTCAGTCAGGGTTTCCCAGAGTTGAGGGAAATCGCAGGGGCCTGGGTTATTAGCTCTTGCCTACCTAGGCTTCCCATGACATTATAATCGGCCATATTTTTGTATTCCATGGATCCCATGACTTCCATAACCCGCCAGTTGGAGTCGCTGTCCCTGCAGGTCACTGAGCTGAAGGGGGCAGATCAGCAACAGGGTCTAGTAGTATCTAATGTGCAAGCTGAATCTGCAGGCAGAGTTGCTGAGCCAAATTTTCCTTTGCCTGAAAGGTTTGCTGGGGAACGCAGTAAATTTGTTGCTTTTCGTGAATCTTGTAAACTGTATTTTCGTATGCGCCCGATCTCCTCAGGTAATGAGGCTCAGCGTGTGGGTCTGGTGTTGTCATTACTGAACGGGGATCCTCAAGCATGGGCATTTTCTTTACCATCTGATTCTGCTGCATATAACTCAGTGGAGAGTTTTTTTTCTGCTCTTGGACTCATTTATGAGGATCCTGACAGAATGGGTCTAGCAGAATCTAAAATTAGCGCTATTTGCCAGGGGGAGCGTATGGCGTAGGATTACTGTTCTGAATTTCGCCGCTGGGCGGTAGACACACAGTGGAATGATCCTGCACTGCAGAGTCAGTTTGTTCATGGGGTTTCAGGAAGAGTTAAAAAAGCCCTTCTGATGTATGAGACTCCTGTTTCTCTAGAATCCGCTATGAGTCTTGTTATCCGTATTGATCGCCGTCTGCGTCAGGGGGTGCAAGAGACGCCGCCTATGGGAGAGAGCGTGGGTACACGTGAGGTTGCTGCAGGTGAGCCCACGGAGTCTATGCAGATCGCAGGGGTGTCAAATGTGAAGCATCTTGCCCATTTGCTCAGGAAGCAGAGAGCCTGTTTTTGCTGTGGTAAAACTGGTCATTATGTTGATACTTGTCCTCTGCTATCTAAGAAAAGTGCAATGGTGGAAAAACTACAAAGCTCAGAGGGTATGGAGGAGGCCGATCTGAGTTTATGCATATCCTCCATAGTGGTTTCTCAATGCATGCTCCCTGCCAAGGTTGTGGTCTCTGGCAGAGAGCTACCTATTGCTGTGTTTGTGGATAGTGGTTCGGCCACTAACCTCATTGATGAGGAGTTTGCGCGCACAGCCGATTTCAGGATCGAAAAACTGCCTCATCCTATCCGGGTGGTCACCATCAATGCCGCTCCTCTCCCACAGGGGGAGATTACTGAGTTTGTGGCTGAGGTTAAACTCCACATTGGGGTCCTACATGCTGAGCAAGTTACATGTAAGGTGCTCAGTAATCTTCCTGCTCAAATGGTTCTGGGTTTTCCATGGTTGGCTGTACACAACCCGGTGATTGACTGGAAAACTCAGGACATAATTCAGTGGAGCGGATTTTGCCAGGAGAATTGCCTGGCCACATGTGTGTCCTCTGTGACTCCTAGCATTCCTGAGTCACTGCAGGACTTCGCGGATGTGTTCTCAGAGAAGGGTTCTTCAGAATTGCCACCACATCGCCCCTATGACTGTACTATTAGGCTAAAACCAGGGGCCAAATTACCGAAAGCTAGGATGTTTAACATCTCTGGTCCTGAGAGGCAAGCCTTAAAAGACTACATCGCTGAGAGTCTGAGCAAAGGGCACATCAGGACTTCATCCTCGCCTGTGGCAGCGGGGTTTTTCTTCGTTAAGAAGAAAGATGGCGGATTACGCCCGTGTCTGGATTTCAGGGAGTTAAACCAGATTACGGTTCGTGACCCATACCCTATGCCACTGATACCTGATCTGTTGTGAATTCTGTTCTCGAACTCCCTCCTGTGGTCATGAATGGTACTTCGGCGAGTTCGGCCCATGGACTCCCTCTGGTGGCTGTGAGTGGAGCTGCTGGTTCTGAGGTTCCTTCCTCAGCTGACCTTGTTTGGTCCCAGGCTGGCTGCTCTATTTAACTACACTCAGATCATTACTTGATGCCAGCTGTCAATGTTCTAGTACTGGTTCAGATCTCTCTTGGATCTTTCTGAGGACCTGTCTACTCCAGCAGAAGCTAAGTCCCTGCTAGTTTATTTGCTGATCTTTGTTTTCTTGTCCAGCTTGCTATCATGATATTGCCTTGCTAGCTGGAAGCTATGGGAGGCAGAGTGGCACCTCCGCACCATGAGTCGGTGTGGGGGTCTTTTTGCACACTCTGCGTGGCTTTTTGTAGTGTTTTGTGCTGACCGCAAAGATACCTTTTCTATCATCAGTCTGTTTAGTGAAGTCTGGCCTCCTTTGCTGAAACCTGTTTCATTCTTATGTTTGTGACTTTCATCTTAACTCACAGTCAATATTTCTGGGGGGCTGCCTTTTCCTTTGGGGAAATTTCTCTGAGGCAAGTTAGGCTTTATTTCCTATCTTTAGGGGTAGTTAGCTCTTAGGCTGTGAAGAGGCGTCTAGGCAGAGTTAGGTACGCTCCACGGCTATTTCTAGTATGTGTGTGATATGATTAGGCTTGTGGTCAGCAGAGCTCCCACTTCCCAGAGCTCGTCCTGTGTGATAGTTTAACCATCAGGTCATTCCGGGTGCTCCTAACCACCAGGTCCATAACAGTACAGCTGGCCAATAAAGTGTTAATGCATCTCAATAGAGGGATAAGAGAAGTTCTGAGACCATTTTTTTTTCTGCAGTGTGTTTTGTCTTTCTTTTCCCCTTAATCTCTGGGTGGTTCAGGACACAGGTGTAGATATGGACATTCAAGGTCTGTCCTCTTGTATGGATCAACTCACTGCTAGGGTACAAAGCATTCAATATTATGTAGTTCAGAATCCGATGTTAGAGCCTAGAATTCCAATTCCTGATTTGTTTTCTGGGGATAGATCTAAGTTCCTGAATTTCAAAAATAATTGTAGACTGTTTCTTACTTTGAAACCCCGCTCCTCTGGTGACCCCATTCAGCAAGTAAAAATCATTATTTCTTTGTTACATGGCGACCCTCAAGACTGGGCATTTTCCCTTGCGCCAGGAGATCCTGCATTGCGTAATGTGGATGCATTTTTTCTGGCGCTTGGATTGCTTTATGATGAACCGAATTCAGTGGATCAGGCAGAGAAAATCTTGCTGGCTTTGTGTCAGGGTCAGGATGAAGCGGAGGTATATTGTCTGAAGTTTAGAAAGTGGTCTGTGCTTACTCAGTGGAATGAATGTGCCCTGGCGGCAATTTTCAGAAAGGGTCTTTCTGAAGCCCTTAAGGATGTTATGGTGGGATTTCCCACGCCTGCTGGTCTGAATGAGTCTATGTCCTTGGCCATTCAGATCGATCGACACTTGCGTGAGCGCAAAGCTGTGCACCATTTGGCGGTATCTACTGAGCAGAGGTCTGAGCCTATGCAATGTGATAAGACTTTGACCAGAGCTGAACGGCAAGAACACAGACGTCAGAATGGGCTGTGTTTTTACTGTGGTGACTCCACTCATGCTATCTCTGATTGTCCTAAGCGCACTAAGCGGTTCGCTAGGTCTGCCACCATTGGTACGGTACAGCCTAAATTTCTTTTCGTCCGTTACTCTGATTTGCTCTTTGTCATCCTATTCTGTTATGGCATTTGTGGATTCAGGCGCTGCCCTGAATTTGATGGACTTGGAGTTTGCCAGGCGCTGTGGTTTTTTCTTGGAGCCCTTGCAGTATCCTATTCCATTGAGAGGAATTGATGCTACGCCTTTGGCCAAGAATAAGCCTCAGTACTGGACTCAATTGACCATGTGCATGGCTCCTGCACATCAGGAGGATATTCGCTTTTTGGTGTTGCATAATCTGCATGATGTGGTCGTTTTGGGTTTGCCATGGCTACAGGTCCATAATCCAGTATTGGATTGGAAATCAATGTCTGTGTCCAGTTGGGGTTGTCAAGGGGTATATGGAGATGTTCCATTGTTGTCAATTGAGTTTTTGTCAGATTACCGGGATGTATTTGATGAGCCCAAATCCAGTGCCCTACCTCCTCATAGGGACTGTGATTGTGCTATTAATTTGATTCCTGGTAGTAAGTTTCCTAAGGGCCGACTGTTCAATTTGTCTGTGCCAGAGCATGCCGCTATGCGGAGTTATATAAAGGAGTCCTTGGAGAAAGGGCATATTCGCCCGTCTGTTGTGAACTCTGTGTTCAGGCTCCCTCTTGTGGTCACTGGTGGTATGGTGTGACTTTCGCTTTGGGCTCCCCCTGGTGGCTTTGTCTGTCATCCTGCTGGTCTCTGGCTATCAGCTGGTTCGTTATCCTCTGGGAGGTTCCTATATAGCTCTGTTTTACTTCCACTTGTTGCCGGCTGTCGATGTAATCAGTGCTACTCAGATTCCTTCTGACTACCTTGCTCCCAGTCCATCCAGGACAAGCTAAGTTTTGTTTGTTCATTTTTTGATCAGCAGTGTTTATCATGTTTTCTGTTCCAGCTTGCTAAAATGTAATTCCCTCGCTTGCTGGTTGCTCTAGTGGGCTGAGTTTCTCCCCACACACCGTTAGTTGGTGTGTGGGTTCTTGAAATCTCAGGATGGATATTTTGTAAGGGTTTTTTATTGATCGCATAGACCCCTGCTCTATTTTCTGCTTTCTAGTACTAGTGTGCCTCTTTTGCTGTATCTGATTTCATCCCTATGTATGTGCCTTCTTCTTACTTCACCGTTAATATTTGTTGGGGGCTTCTATATCTTTGGGGATTATTTCTCTGGAGGCAAGCGAGGTCCTTCTTTCTCTTTAGGGGTAGCTAGTTCCTCAGGCTGGCTCGAGACGTCTAGGAATTTTTTAGGCACGTTCACCGGCTACCTCTAGTTGTGTTGGATAGGTTCAGATTTGCGATCAGCCCAGTTACCATCTCCCTAGAGCTCATCCTTAGTTTAATCACTTGCTGGTCTATTTGTGATCCTCAGCCACTAGGGATCATAACAGTACAGCCGGCCAACAAAGTGTTAATTGCATGGCAGAAGCAGGAGAAAAGAAGCCTTGAGAATTTTTTTTTTTTCTTGTTGTTGCCGTGTGTCTAGCTGCTGTGCTAGCTTCTCTCCTCCTCTTAATCTTGGTGTGGCTCTGAGTTCAGCTGCTGACATGGATGTCCAGAGCTTGGCTTCCAGTCTAGATCATCTTGCTGCCAGAGTTCAAAGTATTCAGGATTTTGTTGTTCACAGTCCTATGTCTGAGCCTAGGATACCTATTCCGGAGTTGTTTTCTGGAGATAGATCTAGGTTCCTGAATTTTAAGAACAATTGTAAGTTGTTTCTTTCTTTGAAACCTCGTTCCTCTGGTGATGCCGTTCAGCAAGTTAAGATTATCATTTCCTTTTTGCGTGGTGACCCTCAAGATTGGGCCTTCGCATTGGCGCCAGGGGATCCTGCATTGCTCAGTGTGGATGTGTTTTTTCTGGCCCTTAGATTGCTCTATGAGGAACCTAATCTTGAGAACCAGGCTGAAAAAGCGTTATTGGCCCTCTCGCAGGGGCAAGATGAAGCAGAGCTGTACTGCCAGAAATTTCGGAAATGGTCGGTGCTTACTCAGTGGAATGAGTGTGCCCTGGCTGCAAATTTCAGAGATGGTCTTTCTGAAGCCATTAAGAATGTCATGGTGGGGTTCCCTACGCCTGCAGGTCTGAATGAGTCAATGACTCTGGCCATTCAGATTGATCGGCGTTTGCGGGAGTGCAAACCTGCGCACCATTTGGCGGTGTCTTCTGAACAGACACCTGAATCTATGCAATGTGACAGAATTCTGACCAGAAGTGAACGGCAAAATTATAGACGGCAAAATGGGTTGTGCTTTTAGGGTATGTGCACACGTTGCGGATTTCTTGCAGAAATTTCCTGAAGAAAACCGGAAATTTTCTGCAAGAAATCCGCATTTTTTTTTTTGCGTTTTTTTTCGCGTTTTTTTAGCATTCTGCAAGCGTAATTAGCTTGCAGAATGCTAAAGTTTTCCAAGCGATCTGTAGCATCGCTTGGAAAACTGACTGACAAGTTGGTCACACTTGTCAAACATACTGTTTGACAAGTGTGACCAACTTTTTACTATAGATGCAGCTTATGCAGCATCTATAGTAAAAGATAGAATGTTTAAAAATAATAAAAAAAATAAAAAAAATGCTTATACTCACCCAGACATCTCATCAGTGGCGTCCGTTCGTCTTCCTATAGCTGGTGTGTGCGCACAGGACCTTCCGTGACGTCACGGTCACGTGAGCGGTCACATGACCGCTCACGACCAATCACAGGACAGTGACGTCATCGGCAAGGTCCTTCGCCGCACATCAGCTACAGGAACCGAAGCGACAGCGTGCAGTGGAGGCGGGAAGACATCGAGGGTGAGTATATCGCTATTTTTTATTTTAATTCTTATTTTTTGACCACTTATATGGTGCCCAGTGCGTGGAGGAGAGTCTCCTCTCCTCCACCCTGGGTACCAACCGCACATAATCTGCTTACTTCCCGCATCATGGGCACAGCCCCGTGCGGGAAGTAAGCAGATCAATGGACCCCTAGGTGTGCGGAATCCCCTGCAATTCCGCATTTTAATGAACATGTTGCTTTTTTTTCCGCGATGCGATTTTTTCGCGGAAAAAAAGGCTACATTTGCACAAAAAATGCGGAATACACTTAAAATAATGGGAGGCATATGTAAGCGTTTTTTTCGCGTTTTTATCACGTTTTTATAGCGAAAAAACGCGAAAAAAACGCGAAAAATACTTAACGTGTGCACATGGCCTTACTGTGGTGACTCAGCTCATGTTATCTCAGCATGCTCTAAGCGCAAAAAAAAAGTTGATAAATCTGTCACCATTGGTACTTTACAGCCTAAGTTCATTTTGTCTGTTACCCTGATTTGTTCCCTGTCATCTTACCCGGTTAATGCCTTTGTAGATTCAGGTGCTGCCCTGAGTGTGATGGATTGGTCATTTGCCAGGCGCTGTGGTTTTGATTTGGAGCCTTTAAAATTCCCTAATCCACTAAGGGGAATTGACTCTATGCCATTAGCTACGAATAGACCTCAGTACTGGACACAAGTAACCATGTGCATGACTCCTGTTCATCAGGAGGTGATTCGCTTTCTTGTATTGCATAATTTGCATGATGTTGTCGTGTTGGGTCTACCATGGTTGCAGACTCATAATCCAGTCCTGGATTGGAAAGCTATGTCTGTGTCAAGTTGGGGTTGTCAGGGAATTCATGGTGACGCTCCTGTGGTGTCAATTGCTTCGTCCACTCCTTCTGAAGTCCCTACGTTTTTGTCAGACTACCAGGATGTATTTGAGGAGCCCAAACTCAATTCTCTACCTCCTCATAGGGACTGTGATTGTGCTATGAATTTGATTCCTGGTAGTAAGTTTCCTAAGGGACGACTTTTCAATTTATCTGTGCCGGAGCATGCTGCCATGCGGAGTTATATAAAGGAGTCTTTGGAGAAGGGACATATTCGCCCGTCCTCTTCCCCTCTTGGTGCGGGATTCTTTTTTGTGGCTAAGAAGGATGGTTCCCTGAGACCTTGTATTGATTATCGCCTTTTGAATAAAATCACGGTCAAATTTCAGTATCCTTTGCCATTGTTAACTGATTTGTTTGCTCGCATTAGGGGGTCTAGTTGGTTCACCAAGATAGATCTTTGTGGTGCGTATAACCTTGTGCGTATAAAACAGGGTGATGAATGGAAAACTGCATTTAATACGCCTGAAGGCCATTTTGAGTACCTGGTGATGCCTTTTGGACTTTCTAATGCTCCTTCAGTCTTTCAGTCCTTTATGCACGACATCTTCCGTGAATATATGGATAAGTTTATGATTGTGTATCTGGATGATATTCTGTTTTTTTCGGATGATTGGGAGTCTCATGTTAGGCAGGTCAGGATGGTCTTTCAGGTCCTGCGTGACAATGCTTTATTTGTGAAGGGCTCAAAATGTCTTTTTGGAGTCCAGAAGATTTCTTTTTTGGGTTTCATTTTTTCTCCTTCTACTATTGAGATGGACCCAGTCAAGGTTCAGGCTATTCATGACTGGACGCAGCCTACATCTGTTAAGAGTCTTCAGAAGTTCTTGGGTTTTGCTAATTTTTACCGTCGCTTCATAGCTAATTTTTCTGGTGTTGTTAAGCCTTTGACGGATTTGACCAAGAAAGGTTCTGATGTGACTAATTGGTCCTCTGCGGCTGTGGAGGCCTTTCGGGAGCTGAAGCGCCGGTTTTCTTCGGCTCCGGTCTTATGTCAGCCAGATGTCTTACTTCCCTTCCAGGTGGAGGTTGATGCTTCCGAGATTGGAGCGGGGGCTGTTTTGTTGCAGAGAAGCTCCGATGACTCTGTGATGAAGCCATGTGCTTTCTTTTGAAGAAAGTTTTCGCCTGCCGAGCGGAATTATGATGTCGGTAATCGGGAGTTGTTGGCTATGAAGTGGGCATTTGAGGAGTGGCGACATTGGCTCGAGGGAGCTAAGCATCGTGTGGTGGTCTTGACTGATCACAAGAATTTGATTTATCTCGAGTCGGCCAAGCGGCTGAATCCCAGACAGGCTCGTTGGTCGTTGTTTTTCTCTCGTTTTGATTTCGTGGTTTCGTACCTGCCTGGTTCGAAGAATGTGAAGGCTGATGCTCTTTCTAGGAGTTTTGTGCCTGACTCTCCTGGAGATTCAGAGCCGGCTGGTATTCTTAGAGAAGGGGTGATTTTGTCTGCCATCTCCCCAGATTTGCAACGTGTGCTGCAAGAGTTTCAGGTGGATAGACCTGATCGCTGTCCACCGGAGAGAAAGTTTGTCCTGGATAGATGGACCAACAGAGTCATCTCCGAGGTTCATTCTTCGGTGTTGGCGGGCCATCCTGGAATATTTGGTACCAGAGACTTGGTGGCCAGGTCTTTTTGGTGGCCTTCCTTGTCGCGGGATGTGCGTTCCTTTGTGCAGTCTTGTGGAATTTGTGCTCGGGCTAAGCCTTGCTGTTCTCGAGCCAGTGGTTTGCTGTTACCTTTGCCTGTCCCGAAGAGGCCTTGGACGCACATTTCCATGGATTTTATTTCAGATCTCCCTGTCTCTCAGAGAATGTCTGTCATCTGGGTGGTGTGTGATCGTTTTTCTAAGATGGTCCATTTCGTGCCCTTGCCTAAGTTGCCTTCCTCCTCCGAGTTGGTTCCACTGTTTTTTCAAAATGTGGTTCGTTTGCACGGGATTCCTGAGAACATTGTTTCTGACAGAGGATCCCAGTTTGTGTCTAGATTTTGGCGGACCTTTTGTGCTAAATTGGGCATTGATTTGTCTTTTTCGTCGGCCTTCCATCCTCAGACGAATGGCCAAACCGAGCGAACTAATCAGACCTTGGAGACTTATTTAAGATGTTTTGTTTCTGCTGATCAGGACGACTGGGTTTCTTTTTTGCCGTTGGCCGAGTTTGCCCTTAACAATCGGGCTAGTTCTGCTACTTTGGTTTCTCCTTTCTTTTGTAATTCGGGGTTTTATCCTCGTTTTTCCTCGGGTCAGGTGGAGCCTTCTGACTGTCCTGGAGTGGATGTTGTGGTTGATAGGTTGTATCAGATTTGGAATAATGTGGTGGACAATTTGAAGCTGTCTCAAGAGAAGGCTCAGCTCTTTGCCAACCGCCGTCGCTGTGTGGGCCCCCGACTTCGCGTTGGGGACTTGGTGTGGTTGTCTTCTCGCTTCGTTCCTATGAAGGTCTCCTCTCCTAAGTTCAAGCCTCGGTTTATCGGTCCTTATAAGATTCTGGAAGTCCTTGGCCCTGTGTCATTTCGTCTGGACCTCCCAGCATCATTTGCTATTCATAATGTGTTCCATCGCTCGTTGTTGTGGAGGTATGTGGTGCCTGTGGTTCCTCCGGTTGAGCCTCCTGCCCCGGTGCTGGTTGAGGGAGAATTGAAATACGTGGTGGAGAAGATCTTGGATTCTCGTATTTCTAGACGGAGGCTCCAGTATTTGGTTAAATGGAAGGGCTATGGTCAGGAGGATAATTCTTGGGTTGTCGCCTCTGATGTTCATGCAGCCGATTTGGTTCGTGCCTTCCATGTGGCTCATCCGGATCGCCCTGGTGGTTTTCATGAGGGTTCGGTGACCCCTCCTCAAGGGGGGGGTACTGTTGTGAACTCTGTGTTCAGGCTCCCTCTTGTGGTCACTGGTGGTATGGTGTGACTTTCGCTTTGGGCTCCCCCTGGTGGCTTTGTCTGTTATCCTGCTGGTCTCTGGCTATCAGCTGGTTCGTTATCCTCTGGGAGGTTCCTATGTAGCTCTGTTTTACTTCCACTTGTTGCCGGCTGTCGATGTAATCAGTGCTACTCAGATTCCTTCTGACTACCTTGCTCCCAGTCCATCCAGGACAAGCTAAGTTTTGTTTGTTCATTTTTTGATCAGCAGTGTTTATTATGTTTTCTGTTCCAGCTTGCTAAAATGTAATTCCCTCGCTTGCTGGTTGCTCTAGTGGGCTGAGTTTCTCCCCACACACCGTTAGTTGGTGTGTGGGTTCTTGAAATCTCAGGATGGATATTTTGTAAGGGTTTTTTATTGATCGCATAGACCCCTGCTCTATTTTCTGCTTTCTAGTACTAGTGTGCCTCTTTTGCTGTATCTGATTTCATCCCTATGTATGTGCCTTCTTCTTACTTCACCGTTAATATTTTTTTGGGGCTTCTATATCTTTGGGGATTATTTCTCTGGAGGCAAGCGAGGTCCTTCTTTCTCTTTAGGGGTAGCTAGTTCCTCAGGCTGGCTCGAGACGTCTAGGAATTTTTTAGGCACGTTCACCGGCTACCTCTAGTTGTGTTGGATAGGTTCAGATTTGCGATCAGTCCAGTTACCATCTCCCTAGAGCTCATCCTTAGTTTAATCACTTGCTGGTCTATTTGTGATCCTCAGCCACTAGGGATCATAACACCCGTCGTCGTCACCGTTGGGAGCAGGGTTCTTTTTTGTGGCCAAGAAGGATGTTTCTCTGAGACCTTGTATAGATTACCGCCTTCTTTATAAAATCATGGTCAAATTTCAGTACCCTTTGCTGCTACTGTCTGATTTGTTTGCTCGGATTAAGGGGACTAGTTGGTTCACCAAGATAGATCTTCGAGGCGCGTATAATCTTGTGCTTATTAAGCAGGGCAATGAATGGAAAACAGCATTTAATACGCCCGAGGGCCATTTTGAGTACCTGGTGATGCCATTCGGGCTTTCTAATGCTCCATCTGTGTTTCAGTCCTTTATGCATGACATCTTCCGAAAGTACCTGGATAGATTCATGATTGTATATTTGGATGATATTTTGGTCTTTTCGGATGATTGGGAGTCTCATGTGAAACAGGTTAGAATGGTGTTCCAGGTCCTTCGTGCTAATTCCTTGTTTGTGAAAGGGTCTAAATGTCTCTTTGGAGTTCAGAAGGTTTCATTTTTGGGCTTCATTTTTTCCCCTTCTACTATCGAGATGGACCCTGTTAAAGTTCAGGCCATTTATGATTGGACTCAGCCTACTTCTGTGAAGAGCTTTCAGAAATTCCTGGGCTTTGCTAATTTTTACCGTCGCTTAATCGCTAATTTTTCTAGTGTTGTTAAACCATTGACTGATTTGACCAAGAAAGGTGCTGATGTGGTCAATTGGTCCTCTGTGGCCGTTGAGGCTTTTCAGGAGTTGAAGCGTCGTTTTTCTTCTGCCCCTGTGTTGTGTCAGCCAGATGTTTCGCTCCCTTTTCAGGTCGAGGTTGATGCTTCTGAGATTGGAGCAGGGGCTGTTTTATCTCAAAGAACTTCTGATCGCTCGGTGATGAAACCATGTGCTTTCTTTTCTAGAAAGTTTTCGCCTGCTGAGCGCAATTATGATGTGGGCAATCGAGAGTTGTTGGCTATGAAGTGGGCATTTGAGGAGTGGCGACATTGGCTTGAAGGAGCCAAGCATCGCGTGGTGGTCTTAACGGATCACAAGAATCTGACTTATCTCGAGTCTGCCAAGCGGTTGAATCCTAGACAGGCTCGATGGTCGCTGTTTTTCTCCCGCTTCGATTTTGTGGTTTCATACCTTCCGGGTTCTAAGAATGTGAAGGCTGATGCCCTTTCAAGGAGTTTCGTGCCTGATTCTCCGGGAGTTCCTGAGCCGGTTGGTATTCTCAAAGAGGGGGTAATTTTGTCTGCCATCTCTCCTGATTTGCGGCGGGTGCTGCAGGAGTTTCAGGCTGATAGACCTGACCGTTGTCCAGCGGAGAAACTGTTTGTCCCTGATAGATGGACTAGTAGAGTTATCTCTGAGTTTCATTGTTCGGTGTTGGCTGGTCATCCTGGAATCTTTGGTACCAGAGATTTGGTGGCTAGATCCTTTTGGTGGCCTTCCTTGTCACGGGATGTGCGTGTGGTTGTCGTCTCGTTATGTTCCTATGAAGGTTTCTTCTCCTAAGTTTAAGCCTCGTTTCATTGGTCCTTATAAGATTTCTGAAATTCTCAATCATGTGTCATTTCGTTTTGCCCTTCCAGCTTCTTTTGCCATCCATAATGTGTTCCATAGGTCATTGTTGCGGAGATATGTGGTGCCTATGGTTCCCTCCGTTGACCCTCCTGCCCCGGTGTTGGTTGAGGGGGAGTTGGAGTATGTGGTGGAGAAGATTTTAGATTCTCGTATTTCGAGATGGAAACTTCAGTACCTGGTCAAGTGGAAGGGTTATGGTCAGGAAGATAATTCCTGGGTTGTTGCCTCTGATGTTCATGCTGCCGATCTAGTTCGTGCCTTTCATTTGGCTCGTCCTGATCGGCCTAGGGGCTCTGGTGAGGGTTCGGTGACCCCTCCTCAAGGTGGGGGTACTGTTGTGAATTCTGTTCTCGAACTCCTTCCTGTGGTCATGAAGGCCCATGGACTCCCGAGTTCGGCCCATGGACTCCCTCTGGTGGCTCACCTCGTTTGGTCCCAGGCTGGCTGCTCTATTTAACTACACTCAGATCGTTACTTGATGCCAGCTGTCAATGTTCTAGTACTGGTTCAGATCTCTCTTGGATCTTTCTGAGGACCTGTCTACTCCAGCAGAAGCTAAGTCCCTGCTAGTTTATTTGCTGATCTTTGTTTTCTTGTCCAGCTTGCTATCATGATATTGCCTTGCTAGCTGGAAGCTCTGGGAGGCAGAGTGGCACCTCCACACCGTGAGTCGGTGCGGGGGTCTTTTTGCACACTCTGCGTGGCTTTTTGTAGTGTTTTGTGCTGACCGCAAAGATACATTTTCTATCATCAGTCTGTTTAGTGAAGTCTGGCCTCCTTTGCTGAAACCTGTTTCATTCTTATGTTTGTGACTTTCATCTTAACTCACAGTCAATATTTGTGGGGGGCTGCCTTTTCCTTTGGGGAAATTTCTCTGAGGCAAGTTAGGCTTTATTTCCTATCTTTAGGGGTAGTTAGCTCTTAGGCTGTGAAGAGGCGTCTAGGCAGAGTTAGGTACGCTCCACGGCTATTTCTAGTGTGTGTGTGATAGGATTAGGCTTGTGGTCAGCAGAGCTCCCACTTCCCAGAGCTCGTCCTGTGTGATAGTTTAACCATCAGGTCATTCCGGGTGCTCCTAACCACCAGGTCCATAACACTGATCTGTTTAATCAGGTGGCTGGTGCTAGGTGGTTCTCTAAGCTTGAACTCAGGGGGGCGTACAACCTCATAAGAGTCCGTCAAGGTGATGAGTGGAAAACGGCTTTTAATACTCCTGAGGGTCATTTTGAAAATCTGGTGATGCCATTTGGTTTGACAAACGTGTCTGCTGTTTTTCAGCATTTAATAAACGATGTGTTCTCTCATGTCATGAGAAAATTCGTTATTGTGTACCTTGATGACATTCTCATCTATTCATGCGACCGTGATACTCATTTACAGCATGTTAGGCAGGTGTTACAGCTGCTCAGAGAGAATAAGCTCTATGCTAAACTGGAGAAATGTGTATTTTCGGTTCAGGAGTTGCCTTTTTTGGGTTATATTGTGTCCGCTTCAGGGTTCAAAATTGACGCCGCTAAGGTGAAAGCGGTGCTACTTTGGGAACGTCCTGATATCCTAAAAGCGCTCCAGCGGTTCCTGGGGTTTTCTAATTATTATAGAAAGTTTATTAAAAAATGTTCTATCATTGCTAAACCGCTCACTGACATGACAAAAAAAGGTACCGATTTATCCGCCTGGTCTGAGGCTGCTGTGCGCGCATTCGAGTTTCTGAAAAACAGTTTTGCTTCAGCTCCCATTCTGGTGCAACTGGATGTATCGAAACCATTTACTGTGGAAGTCGATGCATCTGAGGTTGGAGTGGGGGCGGTGCTGTCTCAAGGCTCACGTAACTATGATATAGGCAACAGGGAGTTGTTGGCTATCAAGTTGGCTTTTGAGGAATGGCGACACTTTTTGGAGGGGTCGGTTCACCAGGTTACTGTTATTACCGACCATAAGAATCTGCTGTATTTGGAGTCAGCCAAGCGTCTGTCCCCCAGGCAGGCTCGCTGGGCATTGTTTTTCATGCGGTTCAACTTTTTTGTCACTTACAGACCTGGGTCTAAAAACACTAAGGCGGATGCTTTGTCCAGGTGTTTTCCGGGGGAAGAACCTCGGGAAGAACCGGTACCCATCCTCCAAAAGGGTGTAGTGGTCTCGGCTCCCACGACCGAGGTTGAGGCTGAGATTGCCGAGGCTCAGGAGGAGGTACCACCTGAGCTTCCCATTAACAAATCCTTTGTACTGCTCCATCTTCGCCTAAAGGTGTTGGGTGAGCATCATGATGCTGTCCTGGTTGGCCATCCAGGGGTTAGGGGTACCTTGGAGTTGGTGTTGCATCGGTTTTGGTGGCCCAAAATCCGACAGGATGTGGTCTCATACGTGTCAGCATGTACCATGTGCGCTAGGGCTAAGACGCCCCGCTCCCGTCCTGCTGGCACACTACTTCCTCTCGAGGTACCCAGTAGGCCATGGACGGAGATCTTCATGGATTTTATCACAGACTTGCCTTCCTCTGCTGGGAACACGGTCATCTTGGTGATTGTTGATCGTTTCTCAAAAATGTTGCACTTTGTGTCTTTGCCTTCGTTGCCTAACGCAAGGACTCTGGCTCAGGTATTTGTGCAGGAGGTGGTCAGACTTCACGGGGTCCCGTCTGACATCGTGTCTGATAGGGGTACTCAGTTTGTGGCAAAATTTTGGAAAGCATTTTGCTCACGGCTGGGGATCAAGTTGTCGCATTCTTCGGCGTTTCATCCTCAGTCAAATGGTCAGACCGAGCGTATGAACCAAAATTTGGAGCAGTACTTACGCTGTTTTGTTTCCGACAACCAGGAGGAGTGGTCGACGTTCCTTCATTTGGCTGAGTTTGCCATAAATAATCACTGCCAGGAATGTTCTGGGGAGTCTCCGTTCTTTTGTGTTTCATCATCCTCAATTTTGTACTTTGAGTCAGGAGGGCTCTTCCGGCTTTCCGGAGGAGGACATGTTAGGAGCACAACTGTCATCCATCTGGAGGAAAGTGAAACAGCGCCTGTTGAGCGTGGGTGCAAGGTACAAACGTGTGGCTGACAGTAGACGTGTGCCAGGTCCGGACCTGAGTGTGGGTGACTGGGTGTGGTTGTCCACAAAAAACATAACACTTAAAATACCATCCCTTAATTTGGGTCCTAGGTTTATTGGTACGTTTAGGGTCGCTGCCATCGTTAACCCGGTAGCTTACCGATTGGAGCTCCCTACGGTATATAAGATTCACAACGTGTTCCACAGATCGTTATTAAAAAAGGTGGTGGGTTCTGTGGACGCGGTGCCGATGCCTCCTCCAGTTTTGGTGGATGGCAATTTAGAGTTTAAAGTCTCCAAGGTGGTTGACTCTCATGTGGTGCGCCGCACATTACAGTACTTGGTACACTGGCGTGGTTATGGGCCGGAGGAGAGGTCTTGGGTACCAGCTTCGGATATACATGTGGACCGGCTGGTCAGTATGTTTCACCGCCGCAATCTGGACAAGCCGGGTCCTATAAGTCGTGAGGGCCCTGGGGCCCCTCGTAGAAGGCAGGGTACTGTCATGTCGGACGCTGTTCACACTAGGGCGTCCGACAGACAGCGGTAATTCCTCATTCGTCCACTATATGCTCAGTGGTGCCGGTTAGATTTGATCCAGATTATCCGGGGTTAATCTGGCTGGTACTCGAGTTGAGGGCTGAGTCACGCCCACTGCCTTTAAATAGTTTTGCTGGGCTTTGGGCGTCGACGATTATAGCTTCTGTCGTGTGCTTGGTTATCTCGGTCTGGAGTGGTGGTCTAGGAGAAGGAGTTTTGTATCCAGTGGTGTATTTCCCTTTGTCATATTTTCTCCTTCCTTTATTTGTATTGTTTTGCCCTGTGCACTTATAGTGTATTCCTGTGTGACCGCGGCGTGGTGAATATTTTCTGTTATCCTTGTCTGTGCTAACTGTGGGTATTGGTGTGTGGTCTCTTCACTGGGTGGTGGGTGGTGGTTTCAGCCTAGGGTTGAAACAGGAGACAGGGTGAGGGTGGAGACCCAGACATGCACACCATCAGTGTAAACTCTGGGAGAAGGGTCAGTCAGGGTTTCCCAGAGTTGAGGGAAATCGCAGGGGCCTGGGTTATTAGCTCTTGCCTACCTAGGCTTCCCATGACACCAACTTCTCTGTCCCTGCTGAAGAAAATCATTCCTACAGCGGGATACTGCCACCACCATGTTTGAAGGTGGTGATGGTGTTTTCAGGGTGATATGCAGCGTTAGTTTGCTACCACACATAGAATTTAGACAAAAAAAAAAATCTACTTTGGTCTTATCTGATCAAAGCAACTTCTTCCACATGCTAGTGATTTCCTCTACATAGCTTTTTGCAAGCAGGATTTCTTATGACTTGCTTTCAAAAACTGCTTTCTTCTTGCCAGTCTTCTATAAAGGCAAGATTTGTGTGCTATATGACTAATTGCCCTGTGGACATTTTCTCTCACCTGAATTGTGGATTTCTGCAGCTCCTCCAGAGTTACCATGGGCCTCTTGCCTGCTTTTCTGGTGCTCTCCTTGCTTTGGATGTCCTATTAGGTGGACAGCCATGTCTTGGTAGATTTGTAGTTGTGCCATACGCCTTCCATTTTTGGATAATGGATTGGACAGTGCTCCTGAGATGTTCAGAGCTTGGACTATTTTTATTTATAACCAAACCCGGCTTTACTCTTATCCACAACTTTATCCCTGACCTATCTGTTGAGTTCCTTTGTTTTCATGATGCTGTTTGTCTCTTAAGGTACCGTCACACTAAGCGATGCTGCAGCGATACAGACAACGATGCCGATCGCTGCAGCGTCGCTGTTTGATCACTGGAGAGCTGTCACACAGACCGCTCTCCAGCGACCAACGATGCCGAGGCCCCCGGGTAACCAGGGTAAACATCGGGTTGCTAAGCGCAGGGCCGCGCTTAGTAACCCGATGTTTACCCTGGTTACCAGCGTAAAATGTAAAAAAAACAAACAGTACATACTTACATTCGCGTCCCCCGGCGTCCGCTTCCTGCACTGACTGAGCGCCGGCCCTAACAGCAGAGCGGTGACGTCACCGCTGTGCTGTACTTTCACTTTCACTTTACGGCGCTCAGTCAGTGTGGGAAGCGGACGCCGGGGGATGCGAAGGTGAGTATGTACTGTTTGGTTTTTTACATTTTACACTGGTAACCAGGGTAAACACCGGGTTACTAAGCGCGGCCCTGCGCTTAGTAACCCGATGTTTACCCTGGTTACCAGTGTAAAACATCGCTGGTATCGTTGCTTTTGGTGTCAAACACGACGATACACGCCGATCTGACGACCAAATAAAGTTCTGAACTTTATTCAACGACCAGCGATATCACAGCAGGATCCTGATCGCTGCTGCGTGTCAAACTAAACGATATCGCTAGCCAGGACACTGCAACGTCACGGATCGCTAGCGATATCGTTTAGTGTGAAGGTACCTTAATGTTCTCAAACAATCCTCTGAAGTCTTCACAGAACAGCTGTAGTTATACTGAGTATAAATTAGTCACAGGTGGACTCAATTTACTAATGTGACTTCTGGAGGCAATTGCTTTCAGGATTTTGTTAATGGGTATCAGGGTCCTGAAGGCTGAATACAAATGTGCATCTTAACAATTTTCAGATTGCTATTTTTTAAATATGTAGAAAACCATGTATCATTTCTTTTACATTTCACAAATAATTGCTACTTTAGCCTGGTATATCACATAAAATCCCAATAAAATACATTTACGTTCTTGAGGATTTTTTTTTTTTTTTTTGCGGAACCAGTTCTTCATTTGAATGACACTATTCATCTTACTACATGATCTACTGTAAAACGTGAAAAAAATTCCAAGCGTGGCGAAATTGCAAAAAAGCAACGCAATTCTGACATTATTTTTGAGAATTGTTTTTACTGCATATATTGTGTGGTAAAAATTACATGGCAATATGATTCTCCTCCTCATTACAATTATGGAAATATCAAACATCCAGTTTTTTTAACTTAGATTGGTGGTGGAAAAAAATCTAAAACTTAATAAATACAAAATAAATGTAAACTTTTTTGACTGATAACCATTTTCTGTGATTCATAGTGTTTAAAATTTTTGGTTGATATCGCTGCGTGAGGTCTTATTTTTTGCAGGACGGGACATCGTATTTGTTAATAGCATTTTGGGATAGGTATGACCATTTGATTGCTTCTTACATCATTTTTGCAATGTTGCGGCAACCAAAAAAAAAAGTTTTAAGATCTTTATTAATTTATTTTTTTTTACTTTATTTGCCAGTCCAAACAGATTTTTCAGCATGCCATACATACAGTGCCTTGCGAAAGTATTCAGCCCCCTGGAAATTGTCAACCTTTTCCCACATATCATTATTCAAATATAAAGATACCAAAAGTAAATTTTTGGTGAAGAATCAACAAAATCCACAATTGTTAATGCCATCCAGTGCACATCTTGCCACATGTATGCAGTCCTTGACCAGCCGGTCGAGGGTGCATACTGCTGTGCGAGATGTGAGCACATTGTGCATTTGGAAACCCAGATACTGGATCTAAATGTGCAGCTGGCAACACTGAGATCCATAGACAATATGGAGAGGAGTCTTCTGCTCACAGAGCAGACGCTCAATGGGATAGATGAGGAGGGGGATGGTAGGATGGAGCTGCAGGACAGTGTGGCAGTTAGATGGGTGACAGATAGAAGGTGGGGTAGAGGGAAGAGTGCCAGGGAGGCTAGTCCTGATCTGGCACACCCCAATAAGTTTGCTAAGTTGGCAGATGAGGGGGGTGCCAGTACAGGGGTAGCACTGCTGCAGCAAGGCATGTCCTCTGAAAGCCGGAGGAGTGACTGCTCCAGTAAGGAGGGAAAAAGGAGAGCAGGGCAGGCCAGACAGGTGCTGGTAGTGGGGGACTCAATTATTAGGGGAACAGATAGGGCAATCTGTCACAAAGACAGGGATCGTCGGACGGTGTGCTGCCTACCTGGCGCTCGAGTCCGACACATCGCTGATCGGGTGGACAGATTACTGGGAGGGGCTGGTGAGGACCCAGCGGTCATGGTGCACATTGGCACAAATGACAAAGTTAGAGGTAGGTGGAAGGTCCTTAAAGATGATTTCAGGGAATTAGGCTGCAAGCTGAAAGCAAGGACCTCCAACGTGGTATTTTCCGAAATACTGCCTGTACCACGTGCCACGCCAGAGAGGCAACGGGAGATTAGGGAGGTTAATAAGTGGCTCAAGAATTGGTGTAGGAAGGAGGGGTTTGGGTTCCTGCAGAACTGGGCCGACTTCTCAGTTGGCTACAGGCTCTACGCTAGGGACGGGCTGCACCTCAATGGGGAAGGTGCAGCTGTGCTGGGGGAGAAAATGGTTAGAAGGTTGGAGGAGTGTTTAAACTAGGGATTGGGGGGGAGGGTATTCATTTTATAGGTGGGGAAGATAGTGCAGATAGAGACCTGGGCACAAATAAGGAAGTTGGGGGTGGCGGAGGCATGGGGGGTGGGGTTAGAACAGTTAGTAATTTAAGAAAGAATAGAGGTACAGAGAGGAACATCAAGTGCATGTATACTAATGCCAGAAGCCTCGCCAACAAAATGGATGAATTAGAACTAATGTTGTTGGAGCATAATTATGACATGGTGGGGATATCTGAGACGTGGCTGGATGAGAGCCATGACTGGGCTGTTAACTTGCAGGGCTATAGCCTGTTCAGAAATGACCGTACAGATAAGCGAGGGGGAGGGGTGTGTCTGTATGTAAAATCTTCCTTAAAACCCATCCTGCGTGATAATATAGGTGAATTTAATGAAAATGTAGAGTCCCTGTGGGTGGAGATAAGGGGAGGGGGAAAAAATAATAAATTACTGATAGGGGTTTGTTATAAATCTCCGAAAATAATGGAAGCAATGGAGAATATCCTCGTAAAGCAAATAGATGAAGCTGCGACTCAAGGAGAAGTCATTATTATGGGGGACTTCAACTACCCTGAAATAGATTGGGGAACAGAAACCTGCAGTTCCAGCAAAGGTAATCGGTTTTTGACAACTATGAGAGACAATTACCTTTCACAACTGGTTCAGGACCCAACAAGGAGGGGGGCACTGCTAGACCTAATATTAACCAACAGGCCAGACCGCATATCAAATATAAGGGTTGGGGGTCACTTGGGGAATAGTGATCACAAAATAATAAGTTTTCATGTAACCTTTAATAAGATGGGTAGTAGGGGGGTGACAAGGACACTAAACTTCAGGAGGGCAAATTTCCAACGGATGAGAGAGGATCTTGGTGCAATTAACTGGGACGATATCCTGAGACACAAAAATACACAAAGAAAATGGGAGACATTTATTAGCATCCTGGATAGGACCTGTGCACAGTATATACCGTATGGGAATAAACATACTAGAAATAGGAGGAAACCAATATGGCTAAATAGAGCTGTAAGGGGCGCAATAAGGGACAAAAAGAAAGCATTTAGAGAATTAAAGGAAGTAGGTAGTGAGGAGGCATTAAATAAATACAGAAAATTAAATAAATTCTGTAAAAAGCAAATCAAGGCAGCAAAGATTGAGACAGAGAGACTCATTGCCAGAGAGAGTAAAAATAATCCCAAAATATTCTTTAACTATATAAATAGTAAGAAACTAAAAAATGACAGTGTTGGCCCCCTTAAAAATAGTCTGGGTGAAATGGTGGATGAGGATGAGGTAAAAGCCAATATGCTAAATGACTTTTTTTCATCAGTATTTACAAAAGAAAATCCCATGGCAGACAAAATGACTAGTGATAAAAATTCCCCATTAAATGTTGCCTGCTTAACCCAGCAGGAAGTACAGTGGTGTCTAAAAATAACTAAAATTGACAAATCTCCGGGCCCGGATGGGATACACCCCCGAGTACTGCAGGAACTAAGTACAGTCATTGATAGACCATTATTTTTAATCTTTAAAGACTCCATAATAACAGGGTCTGTACCACAGGACTGGCGTATAGCAAATGTGGTGCCAATATTCAAAAAAGGGGCAAAACCTGAACTCGGTAATTATAGGCCAGTAAGCTTAACCTCTACTGTGGGTAAAATCCTGGAGGGCATTCTAAGGGATGCTATGCTGGAGTATCTGAAGAGGAATAACCTCATGACCCAGTATCAGCACGGGTTTACTAGGGACCGTTCATGTCAGACTAATTTGATCAGCTTCTATGAAGAGGTAAGTTCCGGACTGGACCAAGGGAACCCAGTGGACGTAGTATATATGGACTTTTCCAAAGCTTTTGATACGGTGCCACACAAAAGGTTGTTACATAAAATGAGAGTAATGGGGATAGGGGAAAATATGTGTAAGTGGGTTGAGAGCTGGCTCAGGGATAGGAAACAAAGGGTGGTTATTAATGGAGCACACTCGGACTGGGTCACGGTTAGCAGTGGGGTACCACAGGGGTCAGTATTGGGCCCTCTTCTTTTTAACATATTTATTAATGACCTTGTAGGGGGCATTCAGAGTAGAATTTCAATATTTGCAGATGACACTAAACTCTGCAGGGTAATCAATACAGGGGAGGACAATTTTATATTACAGGATGATTTATGTAAACTAGAAGCTTGGGCTGATAAATGGCAAATGAGCTTTAATGGGGATAAATGTAAGGTCATGCACTTGGGTAGAAGTAATAAGATGTATAACTATGTGCTTAATTCTAAAACTCTGGGCAAAACCGTCAATGAAAAAGACCTGGGTGTATGGGTGGATGACAAACTCATATTCAGTGGCCAGTGTCAGGCAGCTGCTACAAAGGCAAATAAAATAATGGGATGTATTAAAAGAAGCATAGATGCTCATGAGGAGAACATAATTTTACCTCTATACAAGTCACTAGTTCGACCACACTTAGAATACTGTGCACAGTTCTGGTCTCCGGTGTATAAGAAAGACATAGCTGAACTGGAGCGGGTGCAGAGAAGAGCAACCAAGGTTATTAGAGGACTGGGGGGTCTGCAATACCAAGATAGGTTATTACACTTGGGGCTATTTAGTTTGGAAAAACGAAGACTAAGGGGTGATCTTATTTTAATGTATAAATATATGAGGGGACAGTACAAAGACCTTTCTGATGATCTTTTTAATCATAGACCTGAGACAGGGACAAGGGGGCATCCTCTACGTCTGGAGGAAAGAAGATTTAAGCATAATAACAGACGCGGATTCTTTACAGTAAGAGCATTGAGACTATGGAACTCTCTGCCGTATGATGTTGTAATGAGTGATTCATTAATTAAATTTAAGAGGGGACTGGATACCTTTCTGGAAAAGTATAATGTTACAGGGTATATACACTAGATTCCTTGATAAGGCGTTGATCCAGGGAACTAGTCTGATTGCCGTATGTGGAGTCGGGAAGGAATTTTTTTCCCCATGGTGGAGTTACTCTTTGCCACATGGGGTTTTTTTGCCTTCCCCTGGATCAACATGTTAGGGCATGTTAGGTTAGGCTATGGGTTGAACTAGATGGACTTACAGTCTTCCTTCAACCTTAATAACTATGTAAGTGGAACACAATTGTGAAGTTGAACGAAATTACTTGGTTATTTTACATTTTTGTGGAAATTCAAAAACTGAAAAGTGGGGCGTGTAATATTATTCTGCCCCTTTACTTTCAGTGCAGCAAACTCACTCCAGAAGTTCATTGTGGATCTCTGACTGATCCAATGTTATCCTAAATGCCTAATGATGATAAATACAATCCACCTGTGTGTAATCAAGTCTCCGTATAAATGCACCTGCTCTGTGATAGTCTCAGGTTTCTGTTTGAAGCACAGAGAGCATCATGAAGACCAAGGAACACAACAGGTAGGTCCATGATACTGTTGTGGATAAGTTTAAAGCTGCATTTGGATACAAAATGATTTCCAAAAACTTTAAACATCCCAAGGAGTACTGTGCAAGCGATCATATTGAAATGGAAGGAGTATCATACCACTGCAAATCTACCAAGACCCGGCCATCCCTCTAAACTTTCATCTCAAGCAAGGAGAAGACTGATCAAAGATGTAGCCAAGAGGCCCATGATTACTCTGGATGAACTGCAGAGATCTACAGCTGAGGTGGGACAGTCTGTCCATAGGACAACAATCAGTCGGACACTGCACACATCTGGCCTTTATGGAAGAGTGGCAAGAAGAAAGCTATTTCCCAAATATATCCATAAAAAGTGATGTTTAAAGTTTGCAACAAGCCACCTGGGAGACACACCAAACATCTGGAAGAAGGTGCTCTGGTCAGATGAAACCAAAATCGAACTTTTTGGCTACAATGCCAAATGATATGTTTGGTGTAAAGGCAACACAGCTCATCACCCTGAACACACCATTCCCACTGTCAAACATGGTGGTGGCAGCATCATGGTTTGGGCCTGCTTTTCTTCAGCAGGGACAGGGAAGATGGTTAAAATTGATGGGAAGATGGATGGAGCCAAATACAGGCCCATTCTTGAAGAAAACCAGTTGGAGTCTGAAAAAGACCTGAGACTGGGACAGAGATTTGTCTTCCAACAAGACAATGATTCCAAACATAAAGCAAAATCTACAGTTGAATGGTTCACAAATAAATGTAGGTGTTAGAATGGCCAAGTCAAAGTCCAGACCTCAATCCAATCGAGAATCTGTGGAAAGAGCTGAAAACTGCTGTTCACAAATGATCTCCATCAAACCCGCTCGAGCTGTTTGCCATGGAAGAATGGGCAAGAATTTCAGTCTCTCGATGTACAAAACTGATAGAGACATACCCCAAGCGACTTGCAGCTGTAATCACAGCAAAAGGTGGTACAACAAAGTATTAAGTTAAAGGGGCCGAATAATATTGCATGCCCCACTTTTCAGTTTTTGAATTTCCACAAAAATTTAAAAAAACAATACATTTCGTTCAACTTCACAATTGTGTTCCACTTGTTTTTGATTCTTCACCAAAAATGTACATTTGGTATTTTTATGTTTGAAGCATGACATGTGGGAAAAGGTTGAAAATGTCCAGGGGGCCGAATACTTTTGCAAGGCACTGTAAACAGCGCTTTGCAGGAACTGCTTACCGATTGCACAGTTCAGTGGTTCGTTAGATTAATCTCAGACCTTTAATATTCATAGAAATTAGCTTAAAATTTGCATGTATTTCAATTAACCCCTTAACCCCGGAGCTTTTTTCGGTTTTGCGTTTTAGTTTTTCGCTTCCAACCTTCCCAGAGCCATAACTTCTTTATTTTTCTGTCAGTATGGCCATGTGAGGTCTTATTTTTTGCGGGACGAGTTGAACTTTTGAACAACACCATTGGTTTTACCATGTCGTACTATAAAATGGGAAAAAAATTCCAAGTGCAATGCAATTGCAAAAAAAGTGCAATCCCACACTTGTTTTTTGTTTGGCTTTTTTGCTAGGTTCACTAAATGCTAAAACCAATGTACCCTTATGATTCTCCAGGTCATTATGAGTTCATAGACACCAAATATGTCTAGGTTATTTTTTATCTACCGAATATACTCGAGTATAAGCCGAGTTTTTCAGCCCACTTTTTTGGGCTGAAAGTGACCCTCTCGGCTTATACTCGAGTCATTGTCGGTGGGGGGGGTTGGCGGGGGAGCGGCACTGTGACATACTCACCTGCTCCTGGCCCGGTCCCTGCATGCCCGATGATCTTCGGGCAGCTCTTCCTGGGTTCAGCGGTCACGTGGTACCGCTCATTAAAGTAATGAATATGGACGCATATTCATTACTGTAATGAGCGGTACGTGACCGCTGAACATAGGATGATGCCGCCGGCTCCCGGAGACCATCTGACAGTGAGATGCTGCCAGGGACCGTGCCGTTAGCAGGTGAGTATGACAGGGGAGGGTGAGCAGCATTGCGCGATAGTCACCTTCCTCGTTCCACCGCTGCGCGCTGCTTTGTCTTCCATCCTCTGCACTTTCAGGTCAGAGGGCGCGATGACGCGATTAGTGTGCGCACCAGCCTCTGCCTGAACAGTCAGTGCAGATGATGGAAGACAGAGCAGCGCGCATCGGTGGAACGAGGAAGGTGACTATCGCAAGTGCCGGGGGCCTGAGCGAAGAGAAGTGAGTATGTGATTTTTTTTATTTTAATCGCAGCAGCAGCATTTGGGTCATAATGTATGGAGCATCTTATGGGGCCATAATGTATGGAGCATCTTATGGGGCCATAATGTATGGAGCATCTTATGGGCCACAATTGTTGTGAATTCTGCTCTTGGGCTCCCTCCGGTGGTTGTTGGTGGTAGTGCAGTTGTCTCTGGGTTGTAATCCAGGGCAGGTGTTTCTGCTGATTGCAGCTCTACTAGGTATTTAGGTGTGCAGGATCCATTAGTCATTGCCAGTTGTCCATTGTTCTTGGAGGGATTGCATCTCTGTCTGGCTCCTCATGCCCTGCTGTCAATTCAGCTAAGATAAGTGTCTGGTTTTTTGTCTCTGCAGCACACATACAGTGTGCTTTTCAATTCAGTGCAATTCATTGTGTTTTTGTACAGCTTAGACTTTGTTTGGATTTTTCAGTCATGCTGGATTCTCTGGAGATGCAGATATACATTCTATGTCTTTAGTTAGATGTAGAATATTTGTATTATCTGCTGTGCATATTTTTAGGGTTTTAATACTGACCGCTTAGAATTCTGTCCTATCCTTTTCTATTTAGCTAGAAGTGCCTCTTTTGCTAAATCCTGTTTTCTGCCTGCGTGTGTCTTTCCTCTTATACTCACAGTCAATATTTGTGGGGGGCTGCCTATCCTTTGGGGTTCTGCTCTGAGGCAAGATAGAATTCCCATTTCCATCTATAGGGTATTTAGTCCTCCGGCTGTGTCGAGGTGTCTAGGACGTGTTAGGTACACCCCACAGCTACTTCTAGTTGCGGTGTCAGTTTAGGATTTGCGGTCAGTACAGGTACCACCTACTACAGAGAAAGTCTCATGCGGTTTCAAGGTCACCGGATCATAACACACAATGTATGGAGCATCTTGTGGGGCCATAATGTGTGGAGCATCTTATGGGGCTATAATGTATGAAGCATCTTATGAAGCCATAATGTATGGACCATCTTATGATGCCATAATGTATGGAGCATCTTATGGGCCATAATGTATGGAGCATCTTATGGGGCATAATGTGTGGAGCATCTTATGGGGCCATCAACCTTTATGCAGCATTGTATGGGGCAAATGTTTCTATGGAGCATCTCATGGAGCCATTATTAACATTTGTGCAGCATTATATGGGGCATATTTTAATATGGAGCATTATATGGGGCGTATTTTGTATGGAGCATCTTATGGGGCCCATCGTGAACTGGAGCATTATATGGTGCTTCTGATATAATATGGATATTTAAAAACACTTAACTGTTGTGAATTCCGTTCTCGGGCTCCCTCCTGTGGTCATGAGTGGTACTGTGTGAGTTTGTTCTTGGGCTCCCTCTGGTGGCCTTTAGCGATATGGCTGGTCTTGGCTGGGCTCAGCTGTTTCATCTCCTGCTAGGCTGGGCCTATTTAACTCACCTGGACCTTTAGATGTCGCCTACTGTCGGTGTATTCAGTCCTGATCCCGTGCTCTCCTGAATATTCCTTGTGACCAGTCTCCTGCTATGAGAAGCTAAGTTTGCTTGTTCAGTTTCTCATTATTTCCTTGAAAACGTTTCTCATTATATAATGAGTTCAGCCCAGCTTGCTTTTATGTGATTTTTTGCTTGCTGGTCAGTTCTGGGGTGCAGAGTGCGCCCCTCACATCGTGAGTCGGTGTGGGGGTTCTTGTATTCTCTGCGTGGTTTACTTTTGATAGTTTTTGTACTGACTGCACAGACACCTATCTATTTTCTGCCTTTCTAGTATTAGCGGGCCTCATTTGCTAAATCTGTTTCATCTCTACGTTTGTGTTTTCCCCTTGACTCACCGTTATTATTTGTGGGGGGGCTATCTAAAACTTTGGGGTACATTTCTCTGAGGCAAGTGAGGTCTTTGCTTTCTCTCTAGGGGCAGTCAGTTTCTCAGGCTGTGACGAGACATCTAGGTTTTCAGGTAACGTTCCACAGCTGCCTTTAGTGTGTTTGGATAGGATCAGGATTGCGGTCAGTATAGCTTCCACATCCCCAGAACTTGTCCTATATACTCAGGGTATATTTGTTATGTGTTTTGCCTCTCTCCTCCCCTTAATCTCTGGGTGGTTCTGTATGCAGCTACTAATATGGACATTCAGAGTCTGTCTTCTAGTGTGGATCATCTCACTGCAAGGGTACAGGGCATTCAGGATTATGTAGTCCGCAGTCCTATGTCAGAGCCTAAAATACCTATTCCTGAGCTGTTTTCCGGAGATAGATCTAGGTTTTTGAACTTTAAGAATAATTGTAAGTTGTTTCTTTCTCTGAGACCTCGCTCATCTGGCGACTCTGTTCAGCAAGTCAAAATTGTTATTTCTTTGTTGCGGGGTGACCCTCAAGATTGGGCATTCTCTTTGGCGCCAGGAGATCCGGCACTGCTAAATGTTGATGCGTTTTTTCTGGCGCTTGGAGTGCTTTATCAGGAACCAAATCTGGTAGACCAAGCAGAGAAGGTTTTGCTGGCTCTCTCTCAGGGTCGAGATGAAGCAGAGGTTTATTGTCAGAAGTTTAGGAAGTGGTCAGTGCTCACTCAGTGGAATGAGTGCGCCCTGGCGGCGATTTTCAGAAAGGGTCTTTCTGAAGCCCTTAAAGATGTTATGATGGGGTTCCCCACGCCGGCGGGTGTCTGAATGAGTCAATGTCTTTGGCCATTCAGATTGATCGGCGTTTGCGGGAGCGCAAACCTGTGCACCCTCTGGCGGTATTTTCTGAGCAGAAACCTGAGCCTATGCAACGTGACAGGATTCTGACCAGAGTTGAACGGCAAAACCACAGACGTCAGAATGGGTTGTGCTTTTACTGTGGTGATTCTGCTCATGTTATCTCAGCATGCTCTAAGCGCACAAAAAGGGTTGCCAAGTTTGTCACCATTGGTACTGTACAACCTAAATTCATTTTGTCTGTTACTTTGATTTGCTCTCTGTCATCCTACCCAGTTATGGCTTTTGTGGATTCAGGTGCAGCCCTGAATTTGATGGATTTGTCATTTGCCAGGCGCTGTGGTTTTATCTTGGAGCCTTTACAATTCCCTATTCCGCTAAAGCGAATTGATGCTACACCATTGGCCAAGAATAAACCTCAGTACTGGACTCAATTGACCATGTGCATGGCTCCTGTACATCAGGAGGTAATTCGCTTTCTGGTGCTACATAATTTGCATGATGTTGTCGTGTTGGGTCTGCCATGGCTGCAGGCTCATAATCCAGTCCTGGATTGGAAAGCAATGTCTGTGTCAAGTTGGGGGTGCCAGGGGATTCATGGCGATGCTCCTTTGGTGTCAATTGATTCTTCTACTCCTTCTGAAGTCCATGAATTTTTGTCGGACTACTAGGATGTATTTGATGAGCCCAAATCCAGTGCCCTACCTCCTCATAGGGATTGTGATTGTGCCATAAATCTGATTCCTGGTAGTAAGTTCCCTAAAGGACGACTTTTTAATTAGTCTGTACCAGAACATACCGCTATGCGGAGTTATATAAAGGAGTCCTTGGAGAAGGGACATATTCGCCCGTCCTCGTCCCCTTTGGGTGCGGGGTTCTTTTTTGTGGCCAAGAAGGATGGTTCTCTGAGACCCTGTATAGATTATCGCCTTCTAAATAACATCACGGTCAAATTTCAGTATCCCTTGCCACTGTTGTCCGATCTGTTTGCCCGGATTAGGGGGGCCAGTTGGTTCACCAAGATAGATCTTCATGGAGCGTATAATCTTGTGCGCATAAAGCAGGGCGATGAATGGAAAACAGCATTTAATACGCCCGAAGGCCATTTTGAGTACTTGGTGATGCCTTATGGGCTTTCTAATGCCCCCTCTGTGTTTCAGTCCTTCATGCACGATATCTTCCGAGAGTACCTGGATAGATTTATGATTGTGTACCTGGATGATATTTTGGTCTTTTCTGATGATTGGGAGTCTGATGTGAAGCAGGTCAGGATGGTATTTCAGGTCCTGCATGCCAATGCCTTGTTTGTGAAGGGCTCTAAATGTCTCTTCGGAGTCCAGAAGGTTTCCTTTTTGGGCTTTATTTTTTCTCCTTCTACTATCGAGATGGATCCAGTCAAGGTTCAGGCTATTCATGACTGGACTCAACCTACATCTGTGAAGAGTCTTCAGAAGTTCTTGGGTTTTGCTAATTTTTACCGTCGCTTCATCACTAATTTTTCTAGTGTGGTGAAGCCTTTGACGGATTTGACCAAGAAGAGTTCTGATGTGACGAATTGGTCTCCTGCGGCCGTGGAGGCCTTTCAGGAGTTGAAACGTCGGTTTTCTTCGGCTCCTCTCTTGCGCCAGCCCGATGTCTCTCTTCCCTTTCAGGTCGAGGTTGATGCTTCAGAGATTGAACCAGGGGCTGTTTTGTCGCAGAGAAGCTCTGATGGCTCTGTGATGAGACCATGTGCTTTTTTTTCAAGAAAGTTTTCGCCTGCCGAGCGGAATTATGATGTTGGTAATCGAGAGTTGTTGGCAATGAAGTGGGCGTTTGAGGAGTGGCGACATTGGCTTGAGGGAGCCAAACATAGTGTGGTGGTCTTGACGGATCACAAGAATTTGACTTATCTCGAGTCTGCCAAACGGTTGAATCCGAGACAGGCTCGATGTTTTTCTCTCGTTTCAATTTCGTGGTTTCATATCTTCCGGGTTCGAAAAACATGAAGGCTGATGCCCTTTCTAGGAGTTTTGTACCTGACTCCCCGGAAGTTTCTGAACCGACTGGTGTTCTCAAAGAGGGGGTGATTTTGTCTGCTATCTCTCCTGATCTGCGACGGGTGTTGCAGGAGTTTCAGGTCAATAGACCTGACCGTTGTCCACCGGAGAGACTGTTTGTCCCAGACAGATGGACCAGTAGAGTTATTTCCGAGGTTCATTCTTCGGTGTTGGCGGGTCATCCTGGGATTTTTGGTACCAGGGATTTGGTGGCGAGATCCTTTTGGTGGCCTTCCTTGTCGCGGGATGTGCGTTCCTTTGTGCAGTCCTGTGGGATTTGTGCTCGGGCCAAGCCTTCGTGTTCTCGTGCCAGTGGATTGCTTTTGCCTTTGCCTGTCCCGAAGAGGCCTTGGACGCATATTTCCATGGACTTTATTTCGGATCTTCCTGTCTCTCAGAAGATGTCTGTCATCTGGGTGGTTTGTGATCGTTTTTCCAAAATGGTCCATTTAGTACCCTTGCCTAAGTTGCCTTCCTCCTCCGATTTGGTGCCATTGTTTTTCAGAATATGGTTCGTTTACATGGTATTCCGGAGAACATTGTGTCCGACAGAGGATCCCAGTTTGTGTCCAGATTTTGGCGATCCTTTTGTGCTAAGATGGGCACTGAATTGTCTTTTTCGTCAGCCTTCCATCCTCAGACGAATGGTCAAACCGAACGAACTAATCAGACCTTGGAAACTTATTTGAGATGTTTTGTTTCTGCTGACCAGGATGATTGGGTGACCTTTTTGCCATTGGCTGAGTTTGCCCTCAATAATCGGGCTAATTCTGCTACTTTGGTTTCACCTTTCTTTTGCAATTCTGATTTTCATCCTCGTTTCTCCTCGGGTCAGGTTGAGTCTTCTGACTGTCCTGGGGTGGATTCTGTGGTGGATAGGTTGCAACAGATTTGGAACTATGTGGTGGACAATTTGAAGTTGTCACAGGAGAAGGCTCAGCGCTTTGCCAACCGCCGTCGCGGTGTGGGTCCCCGACTTCTTGTTGGGGATTTGGTGTGGCTGTCTTCTCGGTATGTTCCTATGAAGGTTTTCTCTCCTAAATTCAAGCCTCGCTTCATCGGTCCTTATAAGATTTTGGAAATCCTTAACCCGGTGTCATTTCGTTTGGACCTCCCAGCGTCGTTTGCCATTCATAACGTGTTCCATAGGTCTTTGTTGCGGAGGTATGTGGTGCCTGTGGTTCCTTCTGTTGAACCCCCTGCTCCGGTGCTGGTTGAGGGCGAATTGGAGTATGTGGTGGAGAAGATCTTGGATTCGCGTATTTCTAGACGGAGGCTTCAGTATTTGGTTAAGTGGAAGGCTATGGTCAGGAGGATAATTCCTGGGTTGTCGCCTCCGATGTTCATGCGGCCGATTTGGTTCATGCCTTCCATGTGGCTCATCCTGATCTCCCTGGGGGTTTTGATGAGGGTTCGGTGACCCCTCCTCAAGGGGGGTACTGTTGTGAACTCTGTTTTTGGGCTCCCTCTTGTGGTCACAACTGGTACTGTGTAGTGCTGTCTTTGGGCTCCCTCTGGTGGTTCTTTGTGTCATTCTGCAGGTCTGAGGCTGATCAGCTGTCTCGTTATCTGTTAGCTGGTTTCCTATTTAGTTCACCTGGACTCTCAGTTGTTGCCTGCTGTCAATGTCTTCAGTGCTATTTTGGAGCTCTCCTGCAGTCCTTCGTTATCAGTCTCTTCAAGAGAAGCTAAGTTTTGCTTGATTCATTTTTTGACCATCAGTGGTCATATGTTTCTTGGTTTATTTTTGTTTTCTTGCCCAGCTTGCCAATATGTGATTTCCTTGCTTGCTGGTAGCTCTAGGGGGCTGAGTTTCTCCCCTCACACCATTAGTTGGTGTGGGGGTTCTTGTATTCTCAGCGTGGATATTTTGTATAGGGTTTTTTACTGACCGCACAGTTCACTATCTGTCTTTTGCTATCTAGTATTAGCGGGCCTCATTTGCTGAATCTGTTTTCATTTCTACGTTTGTGTTTTCCCCTTACCTCACCGTTATTATTTGTTGGGGGCTTCCTATATCTTTGGGGTGATTTCTCTTGAGGCAAGTGAGGTCTTACTTTCCCTCCAGGAGTAGATAGTTTCTCAGGCTGCGTCGAGACGTCCAGGATTTTAGGCACGTTCACCAGCTACCTTTAGTGTGTTGGTTAGGATCAGGTTTGCGGTCAGTTCAGTTACCACCTCCCTAGAACTCGTGTCTATGTTCATAAACTTAGCTAGTCCGTTTTGTGATCCTCAGCCACTAGGATCATAACACCCAAGTGCAATAACCTGTCTTGGTATTGCAGATCCCCCAGTCTTCTAATAACCTTGGTCACTCTTCTCTGCACCCGCTCTAGTTCAGCTATGTTTTTTTTATACGCCGGAGACCAGAACTGTACACAGTATTCTGAGTGTGGTCAAACTAGTGACTTGTATAGAGGTAAAATTATGTTCTTCTCATGAGCATCTATGCCTCTTTTAATGCATCTCATTATTTTATTTGCCTTTGTACCAGCTGCCTGACACTGGCCACTGAATGTGAGTTTGTCATCCACCCATACACCCAGGTCTTTTTCATTGACGGTTTTGCCCAGTGTTTTACAATTAAGCACATAATTATACATCTTATTTCTTCAGCCCATGTGCATGACCTTACATTTATCCCCATTAAAGCTCATTTGCCGTTTATCAGCCCAAGCTTCCAGTTTATATAAATCATCCTGTAATATAAAATTGTCCTCCTCTGTATTGATTACCCTGCAGAGTTTAGTATCATCTGTAAATATTGAAATTCTACTCTGTATGCCCCTTACAAGGTCATTAATAAATATGTTAAAAAGAAGAGGGCCCAATACTGACCCCTGTGGTACCCCACTGCTCACCGTGACCCAGTCCAAGTGTGCTCCATGAATAACCACCCTTTGTTTCCTATCCCTGAGCCAGCTCATAACCCACTTACAAATATTTCCCCCTATTCCCATTATTCTCATTTTATGTGTCAACTTTTTGTGTGGCACTGTAACAAAAGCTTTTGAAAAGTCCATATACACTACGTCCACGGGTGATTTTAACTTTTATATATATTTTTTTTTTCATATTTTTAAAAACATTTTTTTTAAACTTTTGCCATGCTTCAATAGCCTCCATGGCAGACTGGAAGCTGGCATAGCCTGATCAGCTCTTCTACATAGGAGCGATGCTCAGATCGCTCCTATGTAGCAGAATTACTGCATTGCTATGAGCGTCAAACACAGGGTGGCGCTCATAGCAATCCAGCATCAACAACCATAGAGGTCTCTAGGAGACCTGTGGTTGTCATGCCGACACACCGCTGACTCCAGATCACGTGACGGGGTCAGCGGTGAGTGCATTTCCGGCCCGATGGCCGTAAGCACTTGTTAAATGCCGCTGTCAGAGTTTGACCGTGGTATTTAACTAGTTAATAGGTATGGGCGGATCGTGATTGCACCCGCGCTTTTGGTGGGCACATTTCAGCTGTTGAAAACAGCTGACATGTCGCAGCTTTGAGGTGGGCTCACCGCCAGAGCCCACCTCAAAGCGGGGGTACTGACCTCAGATGTACTATTCAGTCCAAGGTCAGTAAGAGGTTAATATTGAACTGTAGCTGTCAAATTTGTTCAGTAATGCTTTTTCCCATAATTCAATAAATTTTTTTAAATACCATGCAGGAAATTCAGCAGCGTCATGAATTGGCAAACTCAATTTCTTCTTACCTTATTAAACCAGTACAACGGATAACAAAATATCAGCTTCTTTTAAAGGTAAGTTTGTTTCTTAATAGATTTGTTTTCACATTACTATATGCATTTCTACAAATATTTTTTAATTACTTAACGGATATGTTAATCAAATAATTATTATTTAAACCCTTCACCCCCAAGCATTTGTTCACCTTTCTGACTAGGCCTAATTTTACAATTATGGCCAGTGTCACTTTCCCTATGACTATGAGATTGTTTTTTCACAGCACATTGTACTTCATGTTCGTGGCAAATTTAGGCCTATATTTTTTGTAGAAACTTGATTCCAGCTCACCCAGTTGCTCTATGCTCATCAACCTGGAGCTCAGACACTGGCCTCTCTCTGGCCTCACATCAAGGAAAATAGAAAAAATTGGAGTCCGGCTCAACAGTACTGGATTTTCCTTTTATTTTCTTTTTCTCATGATTTATGAGTAAGACTGCCCAGTGCAGTCGAAACGCGTCGACTGGGTCATGTCAACCATGTAAATGTTTCTTTTGTATGCACTATATTTTCTTTTGAACAATAAAAAGAAAAGGAAAATCCAGTCCTGTTGAGCCGGACTCCATTTTTTTAAATTTTCCTATATTTGTGCATTTATTTGTGAAAATATCGGAATTTTGGCAAAAATTTTGCAATTTACAAACTTTCAATTTTTATGCCCTTGAACTGGATTGTTGTATCACACAAAATAGTTAATAAAAAACATTTTCCACACGTCTACTTTACATCTGCATCGTTATTTATTATTTTTTTTTTGTTAGGAAGTTAGAAGGGTTAAAAGTTGACCAGTGATTTCTCATTTTTACAACAAAATTTAAAAAAACATTTTTTTAGGGACCACATTACATTTAAAGTCACTTTGAGGGGTGTACATGACAGAAAATACTCCAAAGTCACACCTTTTAAAAAATTGCACCCCCTTAAAATGCTCAAAACCATATTCAATAAGTATATTAACACCTTAGGTGCTTCACAGTAATTAATGCAATGAGAAAGTAAACAATGAAAAATTGTTGGTTTTGTCCCAAATTTTTCTTTTTTACAAGTGTAAGAGAAGAAAATGTCTAACAATTTATTGTGCAATTTCTCCTCAGCATGCCAATACCCCATATGTAATGAATTTGACTTTTGGAGCTCATCAGGGGAGCAGTAAATACCTATGATGGCTGCGACAGTCATTTCCCGCTTGTGTCTCTTAAATCGCTGTAAACCGGAAGCGCATCAGACGCCTACACCACATGGCGTGTGACGCACTTCCGGTACCCAGCAGACGCTCGCATCTCTTACTGCTCCCCTGATGAGTCCGAGATAGGATGAAATGCGTCGGGAGACGCTACTTCGCAACAGAGATCCATCACCCGTTCTTCTTTTGACCAAAACAGCACGGGGTGGCTGTAGAAGATGGGTGAAACCAAACCATTTGTATGGCATTAAGAAAATGTGCTTACGGTTCCCGTCTGAAACGGATGTGATTTATGGCATTATATTATGGGTGTTTGAGTGACTGGATATGTCACATTCATATTAGTGTTAAAACATCTGCTTCATGATCAAAATGATGTCTTGCCTATAGCAATACACCAGACATTCACTAAGATTTGTTTGGGAGGGTATGAACCCGTCATGCAGATAAAAGTCTGAAGTGGTATAAAACTGTGCATCATCATTCATTTGGGGTCTCTGTTTTTATGCTGCAACATATATCCTGAGTATAAGACAAACTTGCCTTGGGAATCATGGAGATATAAATGTGGCCAACTAGTCTACTATATAATTGTCTTAGGGTCACTTCCGTCTTTCTGTCTGTCCTTCTGTCTGTCTGTCTATCTGTCTGTCACGGATATTCATTGGTCGCGGCCTCTGTCTGTCATGGAAATCCAAGTCGCTGATTGGTCGTGGCAAAACGCCCACGACCATTGCCATGACCAATCAGCGATGGCTATAGTCCGGCGGCAAAATGGCCGCTCTTTCCTCCCCGCAGTCAGTGCCCGCTCCATAGTCCATACTCCCTTCCAGTCATCCAGTCAGCCCTCACACAGGGTTAATGCCAGCGTTACCGGAGCGCGGTGTAACGCACTCCGGTTACGCCGCTATTAACCCTGTGTGACCAACTTTGTTACTATTGATGCTGCGTATGCAGCATCAATAGTAAAAAGATCTAATGTTACAAATAAGAATAATAAAAAGAAAAGGTTATTCTCACCGTCTGACATTGTGCCGTTTTCGCCAGTGCAAGCGGCAGGTTCCGGTGCCAAGGATGCTATGCGAGAAGGACCTTCCATGACATCCCGGCCATGTGACCGTGACGTCATCACAGGTCCTGCGCTCATACCAACACAGGGACCGGAAGCTGCTGCGTGCACCGCACACAGGCGCCAGGACTTCAAGGGGCCTTCGGAGGGTGAGTATATGTTTATTTTATTTTTATTTTAAGTCTTTTTTAACCACGCATATAGTGCCCACGTTGCTATATACTACATGGGCTGTGTTACATACTGCATAGGCTCTGTTATATACTACATATCTGTGCTATATACTAACGTGCCTATGTTATATACTGTGTGGCTGCTATATACTGCGTGGGCTGTGTTATATATTATGTGGCCAGTGCTATATACTGCAGGGGCTGTGCTATATACTGAGTGGCTGCTATGTACTGTGTGGGCTGTGCATGGGCTGTGTTATATATTATGTGGCCAGTGTTATGTACTTTGGGGGCTGTGCTATATACTGCGTGGCTGCTATATACTGCGTGGCCTGTGCTATATATTACATGGCCAGTGTTATATACTGCGGGGGCTGTGTTATATACTGCATGGCTGCTATATACTGCGTGGGCTGTGTTATATACTGTGTGGCCACTATTATATACTGTGTGGCCTGTATTAACGCAGCGGGTATTCTACAATATGTATGTATGTATGTACGTATATAGCAGCCACATAGTATATAGCACAGGCCACGTAGTATTTGTCTGCTATATACTACATGGCTCCTATATACTACGTGGCCTGTGCTATATACTATGTGGCTGCTATATACATACATACATATTCTAGAATACCCGATGCTTTAGAAATGGGCCACCATCTAGTGACGTAATAAATAGCTAAGGATGGTTTTGATATAACAACCGCTGAGTGTGGCTTGCTACAAATTTTTTTCCCGGATTTATTTTGATGATTTTTTGTGGCTATATAGTGTTTTTTGTTCAGTTTAGGGATCTATGAATTTTGGCTCTATGGCAAATTAATGCTGGGATGTTATATCAATATTTCCATAAGTTTTATATAACCAAGAGATGAGCAATACACAATACTAAGAACACTGAAGTACCTATATAGGACTGTACTGTAACTCCGCATTTCTTTTAAATATTTCCCTTGTGTGTCTATGCAATTCCCCTCACTTGGTGGTTTGAGTTCATCACTCTGTTGTATGTGTAGTTTAATAAAAGTTAAGTTTTAGGTCCCGTGCTATTTATATATAAATTCGGGGACTTGTCAGAGGTTTATAGAATAAAGAATAATTTACATTTTACTAAAAAATATACCTACCGTATATACTCGAGTATAAGCCGACCCGAGTATAAGCCGACCCCCCTAATTTTGCCACAAAAAACTTGGAAAACTTATTGACTCGAGTATAAGCCTAGGGTGGAAAATGCAGCAGCTACCGGTGAATTTCAAAAATAAAAATAGATGCTCCATACCATTCATTATGGCCCCATAGCTGTGCCATATAGTGCTCTGCACCATTCATTATTGCCCCATAGCTGTACCATAGAAAGCTGTGCCATATAGTGCTCTGCACCGTTCATTATTGCCCCATAGCTGTGCCATATAGTGCTCTGCACCATTCATTATTGCCCCATAGCTGTGCCATATAGTGCTCTGCACCGTTCATTATTGCCCCATAGCTGTGCCATATAGTGCTCTGCACCGTTCATTATTGCCCCATAGCTGTGCCATATAGTGCTCTGCACCGTTCATTATTGCCCCATAGCTGTGCCATATAGTGCTCTGCACCGTTCATTATTGCCCCATAGCTGTGCCATATAGTGCTCTGCACCGTTCATAATTGCCCCATAGCTGTGCCATATAGTGCTCTGCACCGTTCATAATTGCCCCATAGCTGTGCCATATAGTGCTCTGCACCGTTCATAATTGCCCCATAGCTGTGCCATATAGTGCTCTGCACCATTCATTATTGCCCCATAGATGTGCCATAGAAAGCTGTGCCATAGAAAGCTGTGCTGCTGCAATAAAAATAATAAAACCCATGCTCACCTCTCTTGCTTGCAGCTCCTCAGCTTCCCGTCCCGGCGTCTCTCTGCACTGACTGATCAGGCAGAGGGAGGCGCGCACACTATATGCGTCATCGCGCCCTCTGACCTGCACAGTCAGTGCGGAGAGACGCCGGGAAGACAGAGCGGCGCCCGGCGTGTGGAACGCGGACAGGTGAATATATAATACTTACCTGCTCCCGGCGTCCCGCTCCTTCCCCCGGACAGCTGGCCTTCGGTGCCGCAGCCTCTTCCTCTGTCAGCGGTCACCGTTACTCGAGTATAAGCCGAGAGGGGCACTTTCAGACCAAAAATTTGGGCTGAAAATCTCGGCTTATACTCGAGTATATACGGTATAAAGATAAAAATGAGACAAACTGAACATTTTGCAGTGGTCTCTTAATTTTTGCCAGAGCTGTATATGGTTTAAAACAAGCCGCTAAAGCATGGAATGATAAAATCACAGAAGTATTCATAAATGAACATTTTCAAAGAAGCAAAGCAGATCCTTGTCTATATACAAAGAGACTGACAGACAGATGGATCTATGTGCTGATATATGTGGATGATTTTTTAATTTGTTTTGAAAAAGAAAGGAAAAATAGTCCAAACTTTGGATCAACACTTTGAGATCAAAGATCTGGGAAATGTGAAACAGTACCTAAGACGGGAAAAGACTGGAGTTTCCTTCTTAATCAAAATCACATGGTTCAAGACATAATCAAAAAATTTGGATTAGAAAATGCAAAACCAGTAAAGTCTCCAATGGAATCCAAATATCTGAAGTAAATAAATAGTGAACAGAATCTGTTACCGAATAATAAACAATACAGAAAGGCAAAGGGAAAATTATTATATTTTGTGACTGTTACAAGGCCAGACATTGCAGCAGCAGTGGGAATTTTGAGCAGGAAGGTGTCAAAGCCAAACAAAATGGATTGGAATGCAGTGAAGAGAATAATTAATTATTTGAAAGGGACTAGCAGTGTTAAAATTAAACTACCTGCACGTGAGAAACGCATTTTAACCGGATATGTTGATGCAAACTAGGCTGGAGATTCAATTGACAGGAAATCTACTAGTGACTATCTTTTCTTGCTCTCAAGAGGACCAATTAGCTGGACTAGTAAGAAACAATCTATAGTAACACTGTCGTCGACAGAAGCAGAATTTGTCGCCGCAGCACATGCATATCAAGAAGTTTGGTTAAGAAAACTGCTAATAGACTTAGGACAACAACAATTGGGACCAACAAAGATGTATGATGACAATCAAGGATGTCTAGTTCTTGCTCAGATGGAAAGATTTAATCCGAGAACTAAACACATTGATGTGAAGTTTCACTTCTTGAGAGATCACCAGGAACAAGGAATCCTAAATTTAGGCCATGTGCACACGTTCAGGATTTTTAGCGTTTTTTTCGCGTTTTTTCGCTATAAAAACGTGATAAAAACGCGAAAAAAACGCTAACATATGCCTCCTATTATTTACAAGGTATTCCGCATTTTTTGTGCAAATGTTGCGATTTTTTCCGCGAAAAAATCGCATAGCGGAAAAAAAAGCAACATGTTCATTAAAAATGCGGAATTGCGGGGATTCCGCACACCTAGGGGTCCATTGATCTGCTTACTTCCCGCACGGGGCTGTGCACACCATGCGGGAAGTAAGCAGATTATGTGCGGTTGGTACCCAGGGTGGAGGAGAGGAAACTCTCCTCCACGCACTGGGCACCATATAAGTGGTCAAAAAATAGGAAATAAAATAAAAAACAGTCCTATACTCACCCTCGATGTCCAGCGCAGTGTTCCCGCCTCTGTGCTGCACGCTGGCTGGTTCCTGTAGCTGGTGTGCGGAGAAGGACCTTGCCGAATGACGTCACTGTCCTGTGATTGGTCGAGACCGCTCACGTGACCGTGACGTCATGGAAGGCCCTGCGCGCACACATCAGCTATAGGAATGGACGCCGGTGAGGAGATCTGATGTCTGCGGGTGAGTATAAGCATTTTTTTTATTTTTTTTATTATTTTTAAACGTTCTCTCTTTTACTATAGATGCTGCAAAAGCAGCATCTATAGTAACAAGTTGGTCACACTTGTCAAACGCTATGTTTGACAAGTGTGACCAACTTGTCAGTCAGTTTTCCAAGCGATGCTACAGATCGCTTGGAAAACTTTAGCATTCTGCAAGCTAATTACGCTTGCAGAATGTTAAAAAAACACAAAAAAAACGGAAAAAAAACGCAAAAAAAAAAATGCGGATTTCTTGCAGAAAATTTCCGGTTTTCTTCAGGAAATTTCTGCAAGAAATCCTGAACGTGTGCACATACCCTTAGAGTACTGCCCAACTGAAGATATGACAGCAGATATTTTCACAAAGGCATTGCATGCTGAAAGACATCTGAGACTGATGAAGAAATTAGGCCTAACTGAATAAATCCTTACTGTTGACAAAGGGTGTTGGTAGATTTGCAACAGATACAGACTTATTTATGTGCAGGAGGAGTTTACACTTTTCTGACAGTAGATGGCGATGTTGTTACTGTTATATGCTTAGTTGAATGTAATGCATATATTTGTTGTACTTTGGTTTCACTTTCTCTCTGGTAAAAAAGTCCTTTAGACTTCTTGTTATGCTGTATTAAGAACATGATGCATGTACCTCATGTTCTGTGTAGATAAAAGTTGAATTTCCCCATATAATCTACTCTCATAAGTTTCTTCTGTGACCAAACTATGCAACAGTCTCTCCTACATCCGCTGAAAGGGAAGTTTTCCCTACAATGCTGTGCCCATCCCCCCACAGATGCCTCTGAGGGAGGCTTGCAGGCAAACATCACAGAAACTGACAAAACGGGGAAGATCTTAGAGCACACATACGTGCTATTCCCATCAGGGAGATTATGGAGAACTATGTATCTAGATTGGAATCATCATACAGGGCTGAAGCTGCCTCTATTACAGAAGAAATACAACAACAAACAGAGAGGGTGTATATCACAGAAAATGACAGCTGATATGGAACAAAAACTGATCTCTCATGAAAAAGTTATTCTCATTCATAACAACTAGAGTACTTGCTGGATCTTGTGGACAAGATTGACAACAGAGGATGGCGTAACAATAGGGGTCTCCCTGAAACAGTGGCTCAGAAAGATGTAGCTGAGACTGTAAAATAACCTTTTCAGCTCCATTTTAGGAGCACACCCGGACTCAGAACTAGAATTTGATAGAGCATATAGGTCTCTGGGTCCTAGATCCACTGATGAAACCAAACCTTGTGACGTAATTTGTTGGGTACATAGATATAAACAAAAGGAAAACATTCTATCCAAGGCCCGAACCATGGACCCTATCCTATACAAGGTTAATTCAATCCAGCTTATGCAGGACTTATCACGGTACACTCTTCAAAAAAGAAGGGCCCTGAGACCACTTTTGGAGATCCTGAGACAGCAAAACATCCCATATTCATGGAAATTCCTGTTCTGTCTCCAGGTCAGTTGGGAGGGACACACACATGTTCTTCGAGACCTTGGAGACTTGTCAGCTTTTATTGCAGATATGAAGATCCGACCCATTTCCACCACATCATGGAACTGTCCTGGACTCCCTGGCGGCCCTAAGCTGGAATATAACACTCAGCCGCAGAAAGCTCCAAGACGTAAACCTAGAAGGGACTCCAGGATTGGAGGAGACAGTATACCTGTTTCTCTCTCTCCTGCCCCACCACACTGAACTTTTCCTTCATACTTTGCTCTCTTCTGAGATATAAGTTGGTAAAGTTTGGTTCCCTTTTTTTTTTTTCGAAAGATTGTCCAACTTGATCCTTGAAAGATTTATAGTCGGTGACTTTGTTCTGAATTAATGCTGGTAACAATTAATGTTGTTGACACAATTATACTCGGTAGGGTTTGCCTTCTTTTATTATCTTAAGTGTTCTGCTACACAGGTGTAGTTTGGTGTTCAGCCAGGGGGGAGGTATCCCCTATAGAAAGTCCACCCCACACAGGGGATATACAGTCTGCTGTGCAGGTGTGGAATAAATCTTTCCCCTCACTTATTGTCTAACTTCCTTTTCAGATCTTTCTTTTCTTATATTCACCTAATCCTAATCATCTCCTAAGATTTAGGAGATTGTGGAGCAACTGGATCCTGTTTCAGGACCCTGTGAATTTTTATAAATGATTCCAATAGATGGGTTGTTCTCACGTGAAGTGTTTCTGGGTTGGTGCTGTGTGCTTACCTCAAGATTGTCGCCTCATGTCCTTCATTTTCCCCTCCCTCCCTTTTTAAATACCCGTCTTTCCTGTTAACCATCACATCCCTCTTCTCCCTTCTAACTAGAGATGAGCGAATGTGTTTGTGTTCCCTCTTATTCATCAAGCTATAGCGCTTGCCAAATAAGCTGCAGAGGGAACCCAGCTTCCTGGATCGCGCCGGCCGATCAGCTGATCGGCACAGCAGCTGCATGTGTTGTGGCTGAGTCAGTCAGGACACATGCATGGAGAGCCTGTTTGATGGGCTGTCCATGCATGTGCCATGGCTGTCACACAGCTGCAACACATGCAGCTGTTGCGTCAATCAGTTGGAGTGGAAAATGTGTGTAAGAGGGTAAATAACTGGCTTAGTGATAGAAAGCAGAGGGTGGTTATAAATTGTATATTCTCTAAGTGGGTCACTGTGACCAGTGGGGTACACCAGGGGTCGGTGTTGGGACCTATTCTCTTCAGCCTATTTATTAACGATCTGGTAGAAGGTTTACACAGTTAGGCTATGTGCACACGTAGCAGATTTTTCGTGTTTTTTTCGCGGTTTTTCGCTATAAAAACTCTATAAAACCGCGAAATAACATTAAGCATCATATTTAATAGAATGCAATCCGCATTTTTTGTGCACATGCTGCATTTTTTTCCTGAGCGGAATCGCATTCCAGAAAAAAATGCAGCATGTTCATTAAATTTGCGGAATCGCGGGGATTCCGCACACATAGGAATGTATTGATCTGCTTACTTCCCGCATGGGGCTATGCCCACCATGCGGGAAGTAAGCAGATCATGTGTGTTGTGAACTCTGTTCTCGAACTCTCTCCTGTGGTCAGGAATGACTTCTGTGAGTTCTGTCCGTGGGTTCCCTCTGGTGGCTGAAAGTGGAGCTGCTGGTCTGGAGGTGGCTTCCTCAGCTGCATCGTTTAAGACTGGGCTGGTTCCCCTATTTAACTCTGCTCAGATCGTTGCCTGATGCCAGTTGTCAATGTATCTGTACTGGTTCAGATCTCACTTGGATCTCCTGATGACCTGTCTACTTCAGCAGAAGATAAGTCCCTGTTAAGCTCATTTGTTGTTCATTTGTGTGCTGAAGATATTTCTGAGTACCTGCTAAGTTTTGTCCAGCTGGCTATCATGATATTGTCTCGCTAGCTGGAAGCTCTGCAGAGTGGCACCTACCGCGCCGTGAGTCGGCGTGGGGGGTTTCTTGCTCACTCTGCGTGGCTTTTTGTAGTTTTTTGTGCTGACCGCAAAGATCCCTGTATCTACCTTCTGTCTATTTAGTAAGTCGGGCCTCCTTTGCTGAAACCTGTCTCATTCCTATGTTTGTGCCTTCCTCTTAACTCACAGTCAATATATGTGGGGGGCTGCTCTTTTCCTTTGGGGAATTTATCTGAGGCAAGGTGAGGCTATATTTCTCTTTAGGGGTAGTTACCTCTCAGGCTGTGAAGAGTCGTCTAGACAGAGTCAGGTACGATCCACTGCTAATTCTAGTGTGTGTGATAATAGATTAGGGCTGCGGTCAGCAGAGCTCACACTTCCCAGAGCTCGCTCTATTTTTCAGTTTTGACTATCAGGTCATTCCAGGTTCTCCTAACCACTAGGTCCAGCCATAACAGTACAACTGGCCATTTTGAGTATCTGGTGATGCCATTCGGGCTTTCTAATGCGCCATCTGTGTTCCAGTCCTTTATGCATGACATCTTCCGAAAGTATCTGGATAGATTCATGATAGTATATTTGGATGATATTTTGGTCTTTTCGGATGATTGGGAGTCTCATGTGAAGCAGGTCAGAATGGTGTTCCAGGTCCTTCGTGCTAATTCCTTGTTTGTGAAGGGGTCTAAGTGTCTCTTCGGAGTTCAGAAGGTTTCCTTTTTGGGCTTCATTTTTTCCCCTTCTACTATTGAGATGGATCCAGTTAAAGTCCAGGCCATTTATGATTGGACTCAGCCTACATCTGTAAAGAGCCTTCAGAAATTCCTGGGCTTTGCGAATTTTTACCGTCGCTTTATCGCTAATTTTTCTAGTGTTGTCAAACCACTGACTGATTTGACCAAGAATGGTGCGGATGTGGTGAATTGGTCCTCTGCGGCCGTTGAGGCGTTTCAGGAGCTGAAACGTCATTTTTCTTCGGCTCCTGTGTTGTGTCAGCCAGATGTTTCGCTCCATTTTCAGGTCGAGGTTGATGCTTCTGAGATTGGAGCAGGGGCTGTTTTGTCTCAGAGAAGTTCTGATGGCTCTGTGATGAAGCCATGTGTTTTCTTTTCTAGAAAGTTTTCGCCTGCTGAGCGTAATTATGATGTTGGCAATCGGGAGTTGTTGGCCATGAAGTGGGCATTCGAGGAGTGGCGACATTGGCTTGAGGGCGCCAAGCATCGCGTGGTGGTATTGATGGATCACAAGAATCTGACTTATCTCGAGTCTGCCAAGCGGTTGAACCCTAGACAGGCTCGATGGTCACTGTTTTTCTCCCGTTTCGATTTCGTGGTTTCATACCTTCCAGGTTCTAAGAATGTGAAGGCTGATGCCCTTTCAAGGAGTTTTGTGCCTGATTCTCCGGGAGTTTCTGAGCCGGCTGGTATTCTCAAAGAGGGGGTGATTTTGTCTGCCATCTCCCCTGATTTGCAGCGGGTTCTGCAGGAGTTTCAGGTGGATAGACCTGACCGCTGTCCTGCAGAGAGACTGTTTGTCCCTGATAGATGGACTAGTAGGGTTATCTCGGAAGTTCATTGTTTGGTGTTGGCTGGTCATCCTGGAATTTTTGGTACCAGAGATTTGGTGGCTAGGTCCTTTTGGTGGCCTTCCTTGTCCCGGGATGTGTGTGCTTTTGTGCAGTCCTGTGGGACTCGTGCTCGGGCGAAGCCCTGCTGTTCTCGTGCCAGTGGGCTACTTTTGCCCTTGCCGGTCCCGAAGAGGCCCTGGACGCATGTTTCCATGGATTTTATTTCAGATCTCCCTGTCTCTCAAAGGATGTCGGTCATCTGGGTGGTTTGTGATCGCTTCTCTAAGATGGTCCATTTGGTACCCTTGCCTAAGTTGCCTTCATCCTCTGATTTGGTTCCGTTGTTTTTCCAGCATGTGGTTCGTTTGCATGGAATTCCGGAGAACATTGTGTCGGACAGAGGTTCCCAGTTTGTTTCGAGGTTTTGGCGGTCCTTTTGTGCTAAGATGGGCATTGATTTGTCTTTTTCCTCTGCTTTCCATCCTCAGAAAAATGGCCAAACTGAACGAACCAATCAGACTTTGGAGACCTATCTGAGATGCTTTGTTTCTGCTGATCAGGATGATTGGGTGACCTTCTTGCCTTTGGCTGAGTTCGCCCTTAATAATCGGGCCAGTTCGGCTACTTTGGTTTCACCTTTTTATTGTAATTCTGGTTTCCATCTTCGTTTCTCTTCAGGGCAGGTTGAGCCTTCGGACTGTCCTGGTGTGGATTCTGTGGTGGACAGGTTGCAGCAAATTTGGACTCATGTAGTGGACAATTTGACATTGTCACAGGAGAAGGCTCAACGTTTCGCTAACCGCCGTCGCCGTGTTGGTCCTCGACTTCGTGTTGGGGATCTGGTTTGGCTGTCATCTCGTTATGTTCCTATGAAGGTTTCTTCTCCTAAGTTTAAGCCTCGTTATATTGGGCCTTATAAGATTTCTGAAATCCTCAATCCTGTGTCATTTCGTTTGGACCTTCCAGCTTCTTTTGCCATCCATAATGTGTTCCATAGGTCGTTGTTGCAGAGATATGTGGCGCCTATGGTTCCTTCCGTTGACCCTCCTGCTCCGGTGTTGGTCGAGGGAGAATTGGAGTATGTGGTAGAGAAGATTTTAGATTCTCGTATCTCGAGACGGAAACTTCAGTATCTGGTCAAATGGAAGGGCTATGGTCAGGAGGATAATTCCTGGGTTCTTGCCTCTGATGTCCATGCTGCCGATTTGGTTCGTGCCTTTCATTTGGCTCGTCCTAATCGGCCGGGGGGTTCTGGTGAGGGTTCGGTGACCCCTCCTCAAGGGGGGGGGGGGGGGGTACTGTTGTGAACTCTGTTCTCGAACTCCCTCCTGTGGTCAGGAATGGTATTTCTGTGAGTTCTGTCCGTGGGTTCCCTCTGGTGGCTGAAAGTGGAGCTGCTGGTCTGGAGGTGGCTTCCTCAGCTGCATCATTTAAGACTGGGCTGGTTCCCCTATTTAACTCTGCTCAGATCGTTGCCTGATGCCAGTTGTCAATGTATCTGTACTGGTTCAGATCTCACTTGGATCTCCTGATGACCTGTCTACTTCAGCAGAAGCTAAGTCCCTGTTAAGCTCATGTGTTGTTCATTTGTGTGCTGAAGATATTTCTGAGTACCTGCTAAGTTTTGTCCAGCTGGCTATCATGATATTGTCTTGCTAGCTGGAAGCTCTGGGTTGCAGAGTGGCACCTACCATGCCGTGAGTCGGCGCGGGGGGTTTCTTGCTCACTCTGCGTAGCTTTTTGTAGTTTTTTGTGCTGACCGCAAAGATCCCTTTATCTACCTTCTGTCTATTTAGTAAGTCGGGCCTCCTTTGCTGAAACCTGTCTCATTCCTATGTTTGTGCCTTCCTCTTAACTCACAGTCAATATATGTGGGGGGCTGCTCTTTTCCTTTGGGGAATTTATCTGAGGCAAGGTGAGGCTATATTTCTCTTTAGGGGTAGTTACCTCTCAGGCTGTGAAGAGTCGTCTAGACAGAGTCAGGTACGATCCACGGCTAATTCTAGTGTGTGTGATAATAGATTAGGGCTGCAGTCAGCAGAGCTCCCACTTCCCAGAGCTCGCTCTATTTTTCAGTTTTGACTATCAGGTCATTCCAGGTTCTCCTAACCACTAGGTCCAGCCATAACACATGTGCGGTTGGTACCCAGGGTAGAGGAGAGGAAGACTCTCCTCCACGGACTGGGCACCATATAATTGTTAAAAAAAAAAAAGAATTAAAATAAAAAATCGTGATATACTCACCCTCTGATGGCCCCGGAGTCCTCCCGCCTCTCAGCGGTGCACGTGGCCGCTTCCATTCCTTTAGATGGTGTGTGTGAAGGATCTGCGATGACGTCGCGGTCACGTGACCGCGACATCATCGAAGGTCCTGCACACACACCATCTATAGGATAGGAAGCCCCTGAGGAGATCGGCTGTTTGCGGAAGGTGAGTATAACCATTTTTTTAATTTTTTTTATTATTTTTAACATTCTATCTTTTACTATTGAAGCTGCACAGGCAGCATCAATAGTAAAAAGTTGGTCACACTTGTCAAACACTATGTATGACAAGTGTGACCAACCTGTCAATCAGTTTTCCAAGTGATGCTGCAGATCGCTTGGAAAACGCTAGCATTCTGCAAGCTAATTATGCTTGCAAAACGCTAGTTTTCTGCGGGAATATGCATGCCAATTCCGCATGCGATATACCCACGGCAGGAGTTGCAGAATTGTCGTGGAAATTTACGCGGCAATTCTGCAAGTGTGCACTTAGCCTAAAATATCAATATTTGCAGATGATACAAAACTATGTAAAGCAGTCAATACAAGAGACGATCGTATTCTGCTACAGATGGATTCTGGATAAGTTGGAGACTTGGGCCAAGAGGTGGGAGATGCGGTTTAACAATGACAAGTGTAAGGTTATACACATGGGAAGAAGGAATCAATATTACCATTACACACTGAACGGGAAACCACTGGGTAAATCTGACATGGAGAAGGACTTGAGGATCCAAGTTAATGATAAACTTACTTGGAGCAGCCAGTGCCAGGCAGTGGCTGCCAAGGCAAACAGGATCATGGGGTGCATTAAAAGAGGTCTGGATACACAAGATGAGAGCATTATACTGCCTCTCTACAAATTCCTGGTTAGACCGCACATGGAGTACTGAGTACAGTTTTGGGCACTGGTGCTCAGGAAGGATATAATGGAACTAGAGCGAGTACAAAGGAGGGCAACAAAATTAATAAAGGGGATGGGGGGGACTACAATACCGAGAGAGATTAGCAAAATTAAGATTATTTAGTCTAGAAAAAAGATGACTGAGTGGCGATCTAATAACCATTATTATTAGCGGACAACACAAAGATGTCTCCGAAGATCTGTTTATACCAAGGAAGGTGAAGGTCACAACGAGGCATTCTCTGCGTCTGGAGGAGAGGTTTTTCCACCAACATAGAAGAGGATTCTTTAGGCCATGTGCACACGCTGCAGATTCCGTTGCGGAATTTTCCTCAGCGGTTTTGATAAATCCACAGTGCAAAACTGCTGCGGTTTTTACTGCGGATTTATTGCGGTTTTTATTGCGGTTTCCGCTGCGGGTTTTCACTTGCAGTTTCCTATTGGAGCAGGTGAAAAACCGCTGCGGATTCCACACAAAGAATTGACATGCTGCGGAAAATAAACCGCTGCGTTTTCGCTTGTTTTTTTTCCGCAGCATGTGCACTGCGGATTTCATTTCCTATAGCTTTACATGGTACTGTAAATGCATGGGAAACTGCTGTGGATCCGCAGCTGCGGAAACGCTGTGGATCCGCAGCAAAATTCGCAGCGTGTGCACATACCCTTACTGTTAGGGCAGTGAGAATCTGGAATTTCTTGCTTGAGGAGGTGGTGATGGAGAACTCAGTCAAGGGGTTCAAGAGAGGCCCGGATGTCTTCCTGGAATGTAACAATATTGTATCTTACAGTTATAAGGTTCTTTAGTAGGACAAAGATCTGGGGATTTATTCTGACGGAATATAGGCTGAACTGGATGGACAAATGTATTTTTTTCGTCCTTGTTAACTATGTTACTATGAACAATACAACAAAATGGGTAGATAAACTTGACACAATGACCCCAAATGGCCTTACTGAGTCACTTAGCTGCTCTTTATTTCTCTAGATAGCCGTGAGTTCGCTTGCTCCCCCTCTCTGCTTCTGCTTGCACAGCTCATTTTCATGCACTAATCACTTTAAATCAGTTGTTTGTTTTTTTTAAATTCTTTTTGGCTTAAGGCCCCGTCTCACATAGCGAGATCGCTAGCGAGATCGCTGCTGAGTCACTAGTTTTGTGACGCAACAGCGACCTCAGTAGCGATCTCGCTATGTGTGACACGTACCAGCGATCAGGCCCCTGCTGCGAGATCGCTGGTCGTGTCGGAATGGCCTGGACCTTTTTTTGGTCGTTGAGGTCCCGCTGACATCGCTGAATCGGTGTGTGTGACACCGATCCAGCGATGTCTTCACTGGTAACCAGGGTAAACATCGGGTTACTAAGCGCAGGGCCGCGCTTAGTAACCTGATGTTTACCCTGGTTACCAGCGTAAAATGTAAAAAAAAACAAACAGTACATACCATCTGATGTCCGTCAGGTCCCCCGGCGTCTGCTTCCTGCTCTGACTGTCTGCCGGCCGGAAAGTGAGAGCAGATCACAGCAGTGACGTCACCGCTGCGCTCTGCTCTCACTGTACGGCGGCTCAGTCAGAGCAGGAAGCAGACGGCGAGGGACACCGAACACCGAAAGGCAAGTATGTACTGTTTGTTTTTTTTGGTAACCAGGGTAAACATCGGGTTACTAAGCGCGGCCCTGCGCTTAGTAACCCAATGTTTACCCTGGTTACCCGGGTGCTGCAGGGGGACTTCGGCATCGTTGAAGACAGTTTCAACGATGCCGAAGTCGTTCCCCTGATCGTTGGTCGCTGGAGAGAGCTGTCTGTGTGACAGCTCCCCAGCGACCACACAGCGACTTACCAACGATCACGGCCAGGTCGTATCGCTGGTCGTGATCGTTGGTAAATCGCTATGTGAGACGGGGCCTTAAGTTTTGTCTATTAATTGCACATTCATGTTCACTAAAACGGTACCCTCTTGACGCTTCCTGTCTGTGGTTGTTGATCCATGGGCCAGATGTGACCTCTATTAAAAGAAATGAGGATGACAACAAACCTGGATCATGTATTGATTGTCCTACATTGTTGCTGATAATGTATACTCTAATAATATTTGCGAACTTTAGATTCTTATGTGCTTTGATGTACTACCTTATTTACCATATGACATTGGCAGCTGAAAGCTATGTTTTACCTGGGCTATGTTATAATAACCTTAAGATGTGCTTCTTAAGCTGGTACACTTTAAAACTAATATTACCTTTCTATCTTGGGATTTACCATGCTATATCCCCTATGGTACGCGTGCGTGCCTCGCTTCCAGTAGTTTGCGCTAGGCCACTCGGCATCTTCGTGTCTGCTGCGCATTCGTGTGAGCGTATGATCTTCTCACGCTTGTGCGGTTTAGGTTTGATGGCTGGGCACCCTCTGCGTGACGCAGGCGTCGTGTTGCGCATTAGCTGCAACAGCAGCACCATTGGGTGACTGACGATCACATGGTTGCCCTTGTGACCCGCCACTATCTACTATATAATTGTCTAAGGGGTACTTCCGTCTTTCTGTCCTTCTGTCTTTCTGTCACCGTTATTCGTTCGCTGATTGGTCTCGGCAGCTGCCTGTCATGGCTGCCGCGACCAATCAGCGACATGCACAGTCCGGAAGAAAATGGCCGCTCCTTACTCCCCGCACTCACTGCCTGGCGCCCGCATACACCCCTCCGCTCACCGCTCACACAGGGTTAATGCCGGCGGTAACGGACCGCGTTATGCAGCGGGTAACGCACTCCGTTACCACCGCTATTAACTCTGTGTGACCAAGATTTTTACTATTGAGGCTGCCTATGCAGCGCCAATAGTAAAAACATCTAATGTTAAAAATAATTAAAAAAAAAAAAATCGAGATATACTCACTGTCCGTCGGCCCAGGCCTTTCCCGGTCGCGACGCTCAGCTGTCCGCTCCATGCTGCGATCTCGCGAGATGATGACGTAGCGGTCTCGCGAGACCGCTATGTCATCATCTCGCGAGACCGCAATGCATTCTTGGGACCGGAGTGCACCAGCAGCGACGGTAACTGCTTCGCCGGAAGGTGAGTTTATAACTCTTTTTTATTTTATTTATTTTTTTAACAGGCATATGATGCCCTTTTTAAGCTGTGTCATACGTGGATGGGCAATATACTACATAGCTGGGCAATGTACTATGTGGCTCTGCTGTATACTACGTCCCTGGGCAATATACTATGTGGCTCTTCTGTATACTACGTCCCTGGGCAATATACTTCGTCACTGAATAATACGTCCCTGGGCAATATACTACGTCACTGGGCAATATACTATGTGCCTCTGCTGTATACTACGTCACTGGGCAATATACTATGTGGCTCTGCTGTATACTACGTCCCTGGGCAATATACTTTGTCCCTGGGCAATATACTATGTGGCTCTGCTGTATACTACGTCACTGGGCAATATACTATGTGGCTCTGCTGTATACTACGTCCCTGTGCAATATACTACATCCCTGGGCAATATACTACGTGGCTGGGCAATATACTACGTGGCTGGGCAATATACTACGTGGTTGGGCAATATACTATGTGGCTGGGCAATATACTATGTGGCTGGGCAATATACTACGTGGCTGGGCAATATACTAAGTGGGCTGGGCAATATACTACGTGGGCATACATATTCTAGAATACCCGATGCGTTATAATCGGGCAACCATCTAGTGACTATATAAGGTCCTAGTGAATGACACAAAAGTAGATCCCCAGACAAACAGTGCCACCTAAACTAAATCATATAAATCATAAATTAGGTATCATAAGGGCATTTAGATATAGGACTGCTGAATACTAGAGTTAAGCTCCTAAAGCAGGGGTGGGGAACCTCAGGCCCCAGGGCCATTTACGGCCCACCATGACCTTTTATCAGGCCCCCGAGCAGATTCTCAAGCCACATTCTTGGGCAGGGAGGTGTATTTTGATTACAACCAGCTCATTAATTTCTTCTTGCTCTGTTAGCAAACACACACAGTGTTCACTACTGAACACTGAAGGGCATGCAATGAAAGATTGAGGCATGCAATGACAGATTATGTCCTGACACCAGTGTGAGAGTCAGGATGTACTTTTGGGCGGAGTTTGTACGACCCCCGAAGGATGGTATAAATATCCAAATGGCCCTTGGCAGAAAAAAGATTACCCACCCCTGGCCTAAAGGATCAGAATATTTAAGAAGGGAGGGTGCACAAAGAACTATAAGGTATGTAAAGGGTGGTATACCATGTATTAGTTCTTAATGTTGGCTCGACTATTAATAATCAGTATTTGGCTAATACCTCGCCTGTTACTAATCTGATACCTATGCACTATATTCTACAACGGCAACTAACTGAGACAACACCAGTGTATAAATAAAAAGGTATTTATTACACACATGTCTGCAGTTATATGCTATTAAATTATCACACTCACACGTATACAATAATACGCAATACTAATATATAATTGATGAATTTCATAGAGAAAACGAAAGTAGAACGGCACTAGGTTACACCTGCAGTTTTCTGTGGCTGCAGCAGCAAAAGTTCCCTGTATAGTATCAGATGGCATCTTGCACTGGCTTTGTGGTACTCAACATTGATTAGCAGTCCAAGAGGAACATATACAAAGAAAGAAAAAAATGTGGCACTCACCAGCTTGTCCTGCGGTAAAAAAGTCCTTTATTGCGCCATAGCGTGGACTGAGGACATCATAATAACAGCTGCAGGTATATGCGAGGGTGCAAGGTGACCGAGGACGACGGCTGTTTCGCGCGGACTGCGCTTCAACGGGTCCAGGTGCGTGATTAACCATGATGTCACTTCCCTTTTAAGATATAGCAATCATCATGTGTGCATAGAAAACAATGTGTGTCTTTTTTTCCCCTCTTTTCCTTAAAAACATGACAAGACATTTTTTACATGTATGCACAGAGTTACAACATTGTTAAAAACACTTAACATGACCTTGGGATTTTCCATTTTTCCGTGTTTGTTTTTTGCTCCCCTTCTTCCCAGAGCCATAACTTATTTATTGTTCCATCAATATGGCCATGTGAGGGCTTATTTTTAGCATGTTGTGTACCAGAAAACGGGAAAAAAAAATCCAAGTGCGGTGAAATTGAAAAAAAGTGCAATCCCACACTTGTTTTTGATTGGCTTTTTTACTAGGTTCACTTAATGCTAAAACTGACCTGCCATTATGATTCTCCAGGTCAGTACAAGTTCATAGACACCAAACATGTCTAAGTTATCTAGGTGGTGAAAAAAAATTCCAAACTTTGCTAAAAAAAAAAAAAAATTGCACCCGTAGCGTCTCCATTTGTCATGATCTGGGGGTCGGGTAAGGGCTCAATTTTTGCGTGCTGAGCTGGCTTTTTTAATGATAGCATTTTGGTGCAGATACGTTCTTTTGATCGCCCGTTATTGCATTTTAATGCAATGTCGCGGCGACCAAAAAAACGTAATTCTGGCGTTTCTAATTTTTTTCTCGCTACGCCCTATTCTTGTATACATGGTCCCTCATCCCTATCATTGTATGAATGGCCCCTATGAGAAAAGCATAAAAAAACCAAATAAATAAACCATTGTACTTATTGTCCCTGCGCGCCCTCGTCTCATCTTTCTCCGATGCTCGCAGCTCCAGCAGCCGGGTGATCATGTGTCCCCTATCATTAAAGTAATGAATATTCACTCCACTCCATGCTTTTGGGAGCGGAGAGAAGTGAATATTCATGACTCTTAAGTAGCTTGCACCCGTTATAGCCGGCAGCTGCTGGAAACCGGTGGCTGCGGCCAGGGCTGCCTCTAGGAATTTTGGTGCCCCATACTGGCAACATTTTCGGGCCCCCTTTGAGACTCCACCCAGGCTCCACTCCAGCTCTGCCTCCACTGTCACACCGCGCCCACTATTGAAAAAACTCAACTTCTCCACCACGTCCTCACCAATCAGATACTAACAGTTCCCATCAAACACCGGATAACATTCATAACCAGCAGCTTTTGTTCTGGCCAAAATAATTTTTAAGCTGCCACCATGACACGGTAGACTCTTTTGGCCAGCCCTACTCTACTCTAAACTATTAAAATTAAATATATTTTTAAGTATTTTTCTGTAAGGGAATGAGTCACATATATATTTTTTTAAATGACCATTAATACCACATACAAGGGACAAATATTGTCACACCATGACCAGACCACATATTACCACCACATAGTGACTGAATAATACTACATACAAGGAACAAATACTGCCACACCATCACCAGATAACATATTAACACCACAGTGAATGAATACTACAATACTGATCATTAATAAAAAAAATACTAAGTGCCATTGTACATAAAAACTCTGCATTTACTGTCAGTGTACAGGTAATACATTGATCACTGGTGACATTATACACAGGAGCTTTGTATATAGTATACAGTGTCAGTTCACAGATAATACAGTGATCACTAGTGACATTATACACAAGAACTCTGTATATAGTATACTGTTAGGAGTCGAGTTCCTGCCAATGCACAGGGGGTATCTCAAACCATGTCCACTGTGGTCTCCCATTCTCCTCCAGCCGCAGTGGAGCCTGCTCAGCAGAGAGGTCGGTCCCAGCGTCTGGCTCAAGCTGATACTGTGCACTTGGTTACTGCTGTCTTTCCAGGCTCTGCCTTTGTAGCCAGTACTGATCAGCAGCAAGCAGGCATTTCAGGGTCTAAGTCCTGCTTTTCCCATACTGAGCATGCCCACAGGACGACCTCCCATTGGAGGTGAAGGATCACATGCTCAGGTCCTGTAGCAGCTCCTATTGGATCACTAGGAAGGTCCTTGAGTGCTACAGCTATAAAAGGTTTGCATGGCCGCACGGCCATGCGCTAGTATAATTCAGTATTTGTGTGTGCGTGGATGTATGCCTGTTCTGGTGAAGTCTCCGAATCATTCCCATCCCTAGAGTTGTTGAATGCTCGCGAGTATTGTAGCTGTCTAGTGCCAGATAGTGCCATCCAGCACCATGCGCAAAATATGCTGCGTCAATCCTGCAGTGACCGCCGCTGCGGTACTGTACGCACTCAGTGCGGCTATCTATAGCGTCTCCTGACAATCTGTCAGTGTAGGGTGGGAACTCCCGTTTGATCCCAGCATCTGACTCAGGGCGTCCTCAGGCGCGGGCTCAAAAGCCACCGAGGGTCAGAGCGTGATCAACCACCAGCATAGTGGGGGTGAGTTTCAGGGATCCCACTAGTATCCGTTTGCTGCGCCCTGTGAATGCTAATGCTGTGCCCTGTTATCATTAATCCCGGCGACTCTGTGAAGCAACAGAGTTCGCTCCTATACAGACCGGGTGACAGTACCCGTGTCTATTCAGGCGTAGTACCGCCATATAGTGCTGCCATTTACTAGCAGCAGGTTCCACTCCTGCATGGTGGCCCCCGGGCTGCAAACGCACCTATACTATCTATTGATTTACTCGGTGCATTCCGCCAGCCCTAACAGTATACAGTGTATACTGTCATTGTACAGGTAATACAGAGATCACCAGTGACATTACACACAGGAGCTCTGTATAAAGTGTCAGTATACAGGTAACACAATGATCACCGGTGATAATGTACACAGGAGCTCTGTATACAGTGTCAGTGTACAGGTAATACAGTGATCACCAGTGACATTATACACAGGAGCTCTGTATATAGTATACAGTGTATAGTGTCAGTGTACAGGTAACACACTGACTCACCAGTGATATCTCTAGCTGAAGTCTTTCATCTTTGCTATTCTTTTTCATCCAGCACAGACTGCCGTCACTTCTTCCAGCCTGGACTCGTCTCTGCATAAAATAACACAGTTACCAAGAGCACTGCTTCCAGAGCACATTCCACACTTTTCCCTTTCTTCTACACTACACATCTGAATACAGATATGCTCCCACCATTAATATATAATTGCTTATTATGCAACTCACCATACCAATTATAAATTATGATCCGCCACTGTGCACGCACTAACTATAAATAGCCACTTTCCCCATTTAATATATTAAATAATTAGCACCTGTACTATTTCCCCAATTCATTACCAGTCACTTCATCTTCAACGCCCACCACTATTTACCTCCCGCTCTAACCCTAACCCTGATTTATTATATTTACATGCCCCTCCCGCCCCAATTCATTGTTATGTCTTTCTCTCCTATCCTCTATTCATTATCAAGTGCTCTATCCCATATTAACTACATCATTTACTCCCCACCCTCAAAATTCATTATTTGTTCTCCCCCTAGATCATCATTTGCTCTCCCCACCCCACCTTCAAATCATCATTTGCACTCCCCCCCCACCTTCAATTAAATTGCTGTCCCTGGTCCCTCACACTGAATTCATCATTTGCAGTCTTCGTCCCCTCCCCCAACTTTATAATTTTCAGTCCCACCACTTTAATTTGAAGTTACATTACCTCATCCATTGCAGTCCCATATCACCCCCTCACTTCATCTGCAGTGCCCCTTCATCATTTGCAGCCCCCTATCCCCCTTTCATTTCATCATGTGTAGTTTCCTCTCAGACACACTTCATCCTGTGCACTCCTCTTCCCCCACCTAATCATATGCAGTACCCCTCTCCCCCACTTCATCATGTGCTGCCCCTCTTACCCCCATTTCATCATGTGCATTATCCTTCCCCCCAACTTCATCATGTGCATGTGCAGTCCCATTCCCCCATTTCATCATGTGCAGTCCCCCTTACCCCCCAACTTAATCATGTACAGTCTCCATTACCCCCATTTCATAATGTGCAGCCCCTCTCCCCCTTACCCCCCACTTCATCATGTGCAATCCCATACAATGCTGCAGGTCCAGAACACTTGGGAGCTGCAATCACATGAAGCATGAGCCTCCACAGGAACAGCGCAGATCTCACCCCACACTCTCCTCTCACAGATTTACCACAAGCACCAAAACTCCACCAAAACCTCCTGTAATCTCACTGAAATGGCAGGAACTGGAAATCTGCTGCTGGCTGATACCAGAGAACATAAGCTGCCCACAACCTGGACAGAACTGCTGCTCTGAGAGCTGAAAAACCTGTGGTGCCGTCATAGTTATGTGATCAGGGGGAGGAGCTGATAAATGGTGAAGAACCTGTAATAATGATGACGTCACCACAGGTCCTTCAGCTCTTTCTTCCCTCTAACTGTTCAGGCCCAGCAGAACAGAAGACACTTTGTGTTGCTCTCTTATATTAGTTCAGCCGGTGGTGTAATCCCAAAAGTAGCATATATAGAACTCATATAGGATAAAATATAACTTTTACTACATCATTTAAAAACCAAAACTGACAATGAAAGTGCAAGGTGCACAACATAGACAAACATACAAACAAATGTGTGGATAGCGCTATAGATCCCCACCAGAAATCAATACAGTACTCTGTTTCTGATATGCTATCCTGTCCTATTCAAAGACACTCAATAAGGTCTAACAGCGCAAAAACCACTATAGTTACCAATAACTCATACCATAGGTGTGGAAAACCATTTAAATAACCTGCTGGGTAGGGTAACTTATAGCACCACTAAAAGATTTTATGTCCCCAGTGCAACAGCAGAAACCATACATATATATACACTGCAGCCTGGGGTAAACCAATGAATTCAAGCTTGCCAAAGATGCATAGTATTAAGTCTACCTGAGACTGTTCATCAACCTTATTAGGCCTATTTAAGAATCCATCAGTATGGCTGGTATGGAAAAATATAGGACGATCTCACCGGCTTCGAACCATATTACACCGTCATATTCAGTTACAATGGTGGCGGTGGACGTCCTCCCCTACCCGCCCGACGCGTTTCGTTTCCAACTCTTCAGGGAATATCGTTGGGGTTGCCTTAATGTGCCCGTCCAGCCGACGCTGCCATCCATGCGCATGGTGAGTAATGTGTACGCTGCCTTTTTATCATGCGCATTGCATACCGGCATCCGGTCCGTGTGCCGCCCGAAGCTGACCACCTGAACGGATGTGAAATCATTTGGCCGCATCAGCTGACCGACAACTCAGTCAGCTGTATGTCACGCCTTCTCTGGAACGCAAACACTTCCAATGCGCCCGCGCTCCTATTCGCGGTCACTTATGCAATGCCTTAAATCGCATGAACACTATGTGTAACTCCACCATAGTTCCATTGCCTAAATCGCTAGATGAATGTATGGCCAAATACTGCTTATCATACATCCATAGTATACCACCATTTTATCTGCAGATTGCTTCTATTTTGGTAAGACATTCATTAAATTATCAATAATCATATTGGAAATAGCAGAATCTGAGCTTGCGCAGATATAGTACAACGACCTTACTGGGGACCCATAATTGAAGTACATGCATATAAGGAATCAGGTGAGGATAGTTACTAATTTTACCTTTAGATTTTTAAGATTTTTTAGATGGCTACGACAGACCATTTTCTCAGGAGTATTGGAGGCTTGGAAAGGATAGATACAGATAGAAGGAGATTGAGTGGAGAAAGCCTAGTGTGCACCTAGGGCACCCTATTCTAGCTTACCCCACCTCACGCGGAGGTTGGCACCCTAGGACCTACGCAGTGGCGCCCCCACTCAACGACGGCTCACCCTCTCTATACACCCTATTACTCCCTACATTAGAGGAAGGAAGCAAAAGAGAGCTGGTCATTTAGACCATTTGGATGGACGGTGCGCAACCAAAAAATCCATTTACACTCTCTCTGGAGAACTATTTGGTCCCAATTCCCCCCTATGCTTGGTGGTTTAATTCTGTCCATCCCTATAAAGGTAATTTTCTTGATATTACCCTGATGGTGTCTATTAACATGGCTGGCTATTGATGTATCTTTCTTATTTTTAATATCACGTATATGCTCTCCTATTCTTTTACAGAACTCTCTGTTCGTTTTCCCTACGTATTCAAGCCAGCACTCGCATGTAGCCTTGTATACCACTCCCTTTGTCTGGCAGTTAATAAATTGCCTAATCTGATATATCTTGCCTGTATTGTTGCCTACAAATGTTTTACTCGTCTGTATGGAGGCGCTTGCTTTGCATCTGCCGCATTTGTAGCAACCAGCCGGCTGCGTACTTAGCCATGAGTAATTCTTTTGATTCTGATAGTGGCTATGGAAAGGTCTGTCTTTTATGGATTTGCCCCTGCGAAACGTGACTTGGGGTACTGAGTTAATGGTACCTTTGATGTGCGGGTCCATACAGAGGATTTGCCAATGCTTTTTTAAAATTTTTCGAATCTCATTTGCTCCATTAGAGAATCGTGTTATGAATCGTGTGATTCCCTCCTCTGCTTTTGGAGGTTTCTGTATAAGTAATTATCTGCGTTCCCTTGTAAGAGATGATCTGTATGCCTCATTAAGTACATACTCTGGGTACACTCTTTCACGGAATCTTCCTCTCAAATCATTCGCTTGTTATTTAAAATTACTTAAATCGGAACAGTTCCGGCGGAGTCTTAAATATTGTCCTTTCGGTATACCTTGTTTTAGAGGTCTGGGGTGATTGCTTTCCCACCTTATTAGTGAGTTTGTGGCGGTGGGTTTTCGATAATATTCGTGACAATCACTCCACCAGCACCTCTTTGGACCAGGACGTCAAGGAAAGCCAAACTGTTTTTATCCGTTTCACATGTAAAGTGTAAACCCAGACTGTTCTTTTTATTTTATCCTATATGAGTACTATATATGCTAATTTTGGGATTACACCACCGGCTGAACTAATATATCTGACACTATAGTATGGCAGGTTTTCTCTCAACAGGAATAGAAACGAATACATGGTTATCAGAAGCTAGGGACATATTTTCAGATAGAGTGTTTGTGCAGAAAAGGTACACTCCTTCATATAATGCAGCATTTAGGGAATTAGAAAAAACTTACAAAAGTCAAATTACATCGTGGTGGGAAGTCCAAAGTTTGGACAGTTACATAAAAGCAGGAATAGTCCCGCGTCATTTAAGAATATCGCTGACTCCTGGATATAGGTATAAGAGTCCTGGTTTAGTGGCAAAATGGGAGAAGGAGGCCACTGAAAGCTCCATTAGACTGATGAGACTGCTGTTAGAAGAAGAGAGAATACTCTTAGCAAGTTAAATGAAACACTAAAAGAGCATATAGAGGTTACTAACAAATTTGCAAGTGAGCCTGATTTCTCAACAAAAGAGACTGGTTTGCAGAATAGTCTGGAGAGATTTCAGTTCCATTTAAAGGAACCCAAACATAAATTTTATAACAGGGACCTCTTAGAATTCAAAGAGAATAAGGCCTACTCCATAGCCATAAATCGTACTCCCAAAGGCCCAGAGACTGATATCTCCTCTTCTGAGGCGGAGTTTTCAGACTCCGAAACAAAATTCAGACATCAGAGAGGTAGAGGAAAAGGAAGAGGGGGACGATGAGGTACTAGAGGAGGGGGTAAAAAGTCGCCACAAAGGGATTTTTTAGAACTAAGTTACCCACTCAGAAATCGGCAAAACCAGCACAACGCTCCCTAGAACCCCAGGTCCTTAACCTATCCTCACGGAACATAACAAGTAGGGAGATGTGTGTCCTTAGTAAAGGACTTTCCTTTGTTCCTTCCACTGACCATGACTGCTTTGAAACAATAAAAGATTTACACCTCTTTGCACGTAAGTTAAAATGGAGGAAGCATTTTGCCAAAGAGGAAAAGAGGGTCTCAAATGAACTAGGTATTCCGGATGACATGCTGTCTGATGTACGCTTACTTTTCCATCTTGGAGACATCAACCCTAACAGTAGGGGGGATGGACCATTTACTAATTTGGGGACTAAGAGTAAAAAATTGCCTCCAACAATGGCAGATGTTAATTCTGTTGATGTCTTTGTTAATTTACTGACAGAGGAGTTACTGAAAATGCCTAAGTCTATTAACAGGTGGAATTGTAATCTATCCAAAGAGGAAATGATGAGTCTCAAGAATCTTGAGAATGATGAAAGTATAGCAATCAAGCCCTCCGATAAGGGGGGCAATGTGGTTGTTTTGGATTCATCTAAGTATAGATTGTTGTGCATGTCTTTACTCGGGGACACCAATGGTTATTAAATTCTCTCTCATGATCCAAGTGAAAGCATCATGAGTAATCTTAAAAGCATAATTATTGAAGGTTATGAAATAGGGGTAATAGACCAGAATGAAAGAGAATTTCTAACCCCTGTCCATCCTGTAATGGCCACCTTCTACTGTTTGCTCAAAGTCCACAAGGGAACTAACCTTTTAAAGGGGAGACCCATAGTGGCGGGCATTAACAGTATGACTCAAAATCTTGGCCTATATATCGATCAAGTGCTTAAACCATTTGTCCTGGCTCTCAATTCGTATGTGAGAGATACAACCGACTTTCTCAGGAGATTGGATGGCATATGTATGGAAACAGACATGATTCTCTGTAGTATTGACGTTGAATTGTTGTATTCTTCCATTCCTCATGATGTTGGCCTGAGGGCTGTGAGTGAATATCTGAAAACAAGAGGTCGGCAATACAACAGGCATAATGAGTTTGTGCTCAAAGCTTTGCAGTTCTGTCTTAATAACAATGTCTTCTTGCTTGATGGCAAGTACTTCCACCAGCTCAGGGGCACTGCGATGGGTAGCCCCTATGCCCCAACTTACGCAAATCTGCTCCTGGGCTGGTGGGAGGAAAAGGTCGTATTTAATGAGACGTCTAAAAGCTGGGAAGACAAAGTGGCACTATGGCTAAGATATTTAGACGATGTCTTTGTATTATGGAGGGGTAATGAGTCAGAATTTTGCAGCTTTGTGGATAATCTGAATGAGACCATTCTGGGTTTACACTTTACATGTGAAACGGATAAAAACAGTTTGGCTTTCCTTGACGTCCTGGTCCAAAGAGGTGATGGTTGTTATGGACCTGGTGGTTAGGAGCACCCGGAATGACCTGATGGTTAAACTAAAAATATGGACAAGCTCTGGGAAGTGGGAACTCTGCTGACCGCAAACCCTACTCCTATCACAAACACTAGAAATAGCCGTGGAGCGTACCTAACTCTCCCTAGACGCCTCTTCACAGCCTAAGAGCTAACTACCCCTAAAGATAGAAATATAAGCCTTACCTTGCCTCAGAGAAATTCCCCAAAGGAAAAGGCAGCCCCCACATATATTAACTGTGAGTTAGAGGAAAGTCACAAACACAGGAATGAAACAGGTTTTAGCAAAGGAGGCCAGTCTTCACTAAATAGTCAGAGGATAGAAAAGGGGAACTATGCGGTCAGCACAAAAAACTACAAAAACCACGCAGAGTGAGCAAAAAGGCCTCCGCACCGACTCACGGTGTGGAGGTGCAACTCTGCACCCCCAGAGCTTCCAGCTAGCAAGGAAATATCATGATAGCAAGCTGGACTAGAATTTAGCAGTACTAAGAAACATATTCAGGAAACAGCAACAACAAATGAACTAATAGGAACTTAGCTTCTGCTGAAGTAGACAGGTCACCAGAGAAGTCCAAGAGAGATCTGAACCAATACTGAGACATTGACAGCTGGCAAGAAGTAACGATCTGAGTGGAGTTAAATAGGGAAGCCAGCATGACAATAAATGAGGGCAGCTGAGCAAGCAACCTCAGTGACCAGCAGTTCCGCTCAAAGCCACCAGAGGGAGTCCAAGAGCAGAATTAACCAAAGTACCATTCCTGACCACAGGAGGGAGTCCAAGAATGGAATTCACAACAGTACCCCCCCTTGAGGAGGGGTCACCGAACCCTCATCAGGGCCCCCAGGCCGATCAGGACGAGCCAAATGAAAGGCATGAACCAAATCGGCAGCATGGACATCGGAGGCAACAACCCAGGAATTATCCTCCTGACCATAGCCCTTCCATTTAACCAGGTACTGAAGCTTCCGTCTTGAAATACGAGAATCCAAAATTTTTTCCACCACATACTCCAACTCCCCCTCAACCAACACCGGAGCAGGAGGATCAACGGAGGGAACTATAGGTGCCACGTACCTCCGCAACAACGACCTATGGAACACATTATGGATGGCAAAAGAAGCTGGAAGGACCAAACGAAATGACACAGGGTTGAGAATTTCAGAAATCTTATAAGGACCAATGAAACGAGGCTTAAACTTAGGAGAAGAAACCTTCATAGGAACATAACGAGAAGACAACCAAACCAAATCCCCAACACGAAGTCTGGGACCAACACAACGACGGCGGTTAGCGAAACGTTGAGCCTTCTCCTGGGACAACGTCAGATTGTCCACTACGTGAGTCCAAATTTGCTGCAACCTGTCCACCACAGAATCCACACCAGGACAGTCAGAAGGCTCAACCTGCCCTGAAGAAAAACGAGGATGAAAACCAGAATTGCAAAAAAAAGGTGAAACCAAAGTAGCCGAACTAGCCCGATTATTAAGGGCGAACTCAGCCAATGGCAAGAAGGTCACCCAATCATCCTGATCAGCAGAAACAAAGCATCTCAGATAGGTTTCCAAAGTCTGGTTGGTTCGTTCAGTTTGGCCATTTGTCTGAGGATGGAAAGCCGAAGAAAAAGACAAATCAATGCCCATCTTAGCACAAAAGGACAGCCAAAACCTAGAGACAAACTGGGAACCTCAGTCCGACACAATGTTCTCCGGAATGCCATGCAAACGAACCACATGCTGAAAAAATAATGGCACCAAATCAGAGGAGGAAGGTAATTTAGGCAAGGGTACCAAATGGACCATCTTAGAAAAGCGATCACAAACCACCCAGATGACAGACATCCTTTGAGAGACAGGAAGATCTGAAATAAAATCCATGGAAATATGCATCCAAGGCCATTTCGGGACAGGCAAGGGCAAAAGCAACCCACTGGCACGAGAACAGCAGGGCTTAGCCCGAGCACAGGTCCCACAGGACTGCACAAAAGAACGCACATCCCGCGACAAGGAAGGCCACCAAAAGGACCTAGCCACCAAATCTCTGGTACCAAAAATCCAAGGATGACCTGCCAACACCGAGCAATGAACCTCAGAAATAACTCTGCTAGTCCATCTATCAGGGACAAACAGTTTCTCCACTGGACAACGGTCAGGTTTATCAGCCTGACACTCCTGCAGCACCCGCCGCAAATCAGGGGAGATGGCAGACAGAATTACCCCCTCTTTGAGAATACTAGCCGGCTCAGGAACACCCGGAGAATCAGGCACAAAACTCCTAGAAAGGGCATCCGCCTTCACATTCTTAGAACCTGGAAGGTATGAGACCACAAAATCGAAACGGGAGAAAAACAGCGACCATCGAGCCTGTCTAGGATTCAACCGCTTGGCAGACTCGAGATAAGTCAGATTCTTGTGATCCGTCAAGACCACCACGCGGTGCTTGGCTCCCTCAAGCCAATGTCGCCACTCCTCGAATGCCCACTTCATAGCCAGCAGCTCCCGATTGCCAACATCATAATTACGCTCAGCAGGCGAAAATTTTCTAGAAAAGAAGGCACAAGGTTTCATCGCAGAGCCATCAGAACTTCTTTGAGATAAAACAGCCCCTGCTCCAATCTCAGAAGCATCAACCTCGACCTGAAAAGGGAGCGAAACATCTGGCTGAAGCAACACAGGGACCGAAGAAAAACGACGTTTCAGCTCCTGAAAAGCCTCAACGGCCGCAGAGGACCAATTCACCACATCAGCACCTTTCTTGGTCAAATCAGTCAAAGGTTTAACCACACTAGAAAAATTAGCGATGAAGCGACGGTAAAAATTAGCAAAGCCCAGGAATTTCTGAAGACTCTTCACAGATGTAGGTTGAGTCCAGGGCCGGACTGGGACTAAAATTCAGCCCTGGCATTTGAAGTTACACAGGCCCACTTGTCACATGGTGACCGTATAATATCTTTGTACACTTGTAGGCAGGGCCGGTTTTAGGCAAAGTGGGGCCCTAGGCAAAGTTTAAAATGGGTCCCCAAATGCTAACATATTGCACATCACACAGAAGCATTTCGGTTGTATTTACTTACATGCGCTGATCTCAGGCCGCTAAATGAGTTTGATCGACAATACTGAAGTTGTTCACCGCTTGTTTCCCGGCCTCTTTCCACCAGCTGAGGAATAATGATGAGACAGAACGATCACTAATAGATCACTAACAGATCACCATACAGTATCATGTTTTCAGCAGCACATCTACAGTTTACACTGGCAATGTGCTGCTGACAACAAGGCTTTTTGTTCCAGCAAAAACAATCCGAATATGCAGCATTTTACTTGTTTAGTAAAATACACCCCATAGTCCTCCATATATTATAATGTGCTCCATAGTCCTCCATATAGTATAATACACTCCCTTTAGTCCTCCATATATTAAAATACACTGCTCAGTCCTCCACATAGTATAATACACTCCTCATAGTCCTCCATATAGCATAATACAATCCTCATAGTCCTCCATATAGCATAATACAATCCTCATAGTGCTCCATATAGCATAATACAATCCTCATAGTGCTCCATATAGTATAATGCACCGCCACAGTCATCCATGTAGTACAATTCACTTCCCATAGTATAATGCACCCCATAGTTCTTCATATAGTATAACGTATTCCCCATAGTCCTCGATACAGTATAATGCAGCCCACATATAGTATAATGCAGCCACCCCAGAGTATAATGCAGCCACCCCAGAGTATAATGCAGCCACCCCACAGAGTATAATGCAGCCACCCCACAGAGTATAATGCAGCCACCCCAGAGTATGTAACCCCCATAGAATATAATACAGCCCACCTCCCCATAATATATAATGTAGCCCCCCATAGAATATAATGCAGCCCCCCATAGTATATAACGCAGCCTCCCCCATAGAATATAATATACCCCCACAATAGTATATAACACAGCCACATAGTACATAACATGGCCTCCCCCATAGAATATAATATACTCCCCATAGTATATAGCAAAGCCCGCATATTATATAGCACAAACCGCATAGTATACAGCACAGCCTGCATACTATAGCACAGCTCGCGTAGTAGATAACACAGCCCACACAGCAGTATTCAGCACAGACCACACAGTAGTATACAGCACACTCCACACAGTAGTATACAGCACAGACCACACAGTAGTATACAGCACAGCCCACGTAGAAGTATACAGCACAGTCCACACAGTAGTATACAGCACAGCCCAGAGTAATATATACAGCACAGCCCACAAAGTAATATATACAGCACAGCCCACAGAGAACTATATACAGCACAGCCCACAGAGAACTATATACAGCACAGCCCACAGAGAACTATATACAGCCCACAGTAGTATACAGCACAGAGCACAGCCCACAGAGAACTATATACAGCACAGAGCACAGCCCACAGAGAACTATATACAGCACAGAGAACAGCCCACAGAGAACTATATACAGCCCACAGTAGCATACAGCACAGAGCACAGCCCACAGATAACTATATACAGCCCACAGTAGTATACAGCACAGAGAACAGCCCACAGAGAGCTATATACAGCCCACAGCAGTATACAGCACAGAGCACAGCCCAGAGTACTATATACAGCCCACAGTAGTATACAGCACAGAGCACAGCCCACAGAGTACTATATACAGCCCACAGTAGTATACAGCACAGAGCACAGCCCAGAGTACTATATACAGCCCACAGTAGTATACAGCACAGAGCACAGCCCACAGAGAACTATATACAGCCCACAGTAGTATACAGCACAGAGCACAGCCCACAGAGAGCTATATACAGCCCACAGCAGTATACAGCACAGAGCACAGCCCACAGAGTACTATATACAGCCCACAGTAGTATACAGCACAGAGAACAGCCCACAGAGAGCTATATACAGCCCACAGCAGTATACAGCACAGAGCACAGCCCACAGAGTACTATATACAGCCCACAGTAGTATACAGCACAGAGAACAGCCCACAGAGAGCTATATACAGCCCACAGCAGTATACAGCACAGAGCACAGCCCACAGAGAGCTATATACAGCCCACAGTAGTATACAGCACAGAGAACAGCCCACAGAGAGCTATATACAGCCCACAGCAGTATACAGCAGAGAGCACAGCCCACAGAGAGCTATATACAGCCCACAGCAGTATACAGCACAGAGCACAGCCCACAGAGAACTATATACAGCCCACAGCAGTATACAGCAGAGAGCACAGCCCACAGAGAGCTATATACAGCCCACAGCAGTATACAGCACAGAGCACAGCCCACAGAGAACTATATACAGCCCACATCTCTTCTCTTCCTCCCCTCACCTCCTCCGAGAATGGCCCCACAGTCCAGAAAAAAAAAAAACTCTCCTCACCTCTCCTCGTGCCCAGCGTTGCTTCCTGGTTCCTGCTCCTGTCTCAGCAGCTGCAGTCTGCCCGGGACACAGCAGGTGCGCGATGATATGACATCATCGCGCACCCGCAGTGTCAGAGGCAGAGCGGGGAATGATGGGAGAGGAGCGTCTGTATACGCTCTCTCCTCTATCATTGCATTCAACTGTACCGGCGTCTATACGCCGGTATAGTTGAATGCGGGGGCGGCGGATTGGGCGGCCCACCACTGGCACCGGCCCTTCTGGCATTTGCCAGAAGTGCCCTATGGCCAGTCCGGCCCTGGTTGAGTCCAATCATAAATGGCCTGAACTTTAACAGGATCCATCTCGATAGTAGAAGGGGAAAAAATGAAGCCCAAAAAGGAAACCTTCTGAACTCCGAAGAGACATTTAGACCCCTTCACAAACAAGGAATTAGCACGAAGGACCTGGAATACCATTCTGACCTGCTTCACATGAGACTCCCAATCATCCGAAAAGACCAAAATATCATCCAAATATACAATCATGAATCTATCCAGATACTTTTGGAAGATGTCATGCATAAAGGACTGAAATACAGATGGAGCATTAGAAAGCCCGAATGACATCACCAGGTACTCAAAATGGCCCTCGGGCGTATTAAATGCTGTTTTCCATTCATCGCCCTGTTTAATACGCACAAGGTTATACGCCCCTCGAAGATCTATCTTGGTGAACCAACTAGCCCCCTTAATCCGAGCAAACAAATCAGACAGCAGAGGCAAAGGATACTGAAATTTGACCGTGATTTTATTGAGAAGGCAATAATCTATACAGGGTCTCAGAGAACCATCCTTCATGGCCACAAAAAAGAACCCGGCTCCCAACGGTGATGAAGACGGGCGAATATGCCCTTTCTCCAAGGACTCCTTTATATAACTCCGCATTGCGGCGTGTTCTGGCACAGATAAATTGAAAAGTCGGCCCTTAGGAAACTTACTACCAGGAATCAAATTTATAGCACAATCACAATCCCTATGAGGAGGTAGGACACTGGATTTGGGCTCATCAAATACATCCTGGTAATCCGACAGAAACTTAGGGACTTCAGAAGGAGTGGACGAAGAAATTGATACCAACGGAACATCGCCATGTACCCCTTGACAACCCCAACTAGACACTGATATTGATTTCCAATCCAATACTGGATTATGAACCTGTAGCCATGGCAAACCCAAAAAGACCACATCATGCAAATTATGCAACAACAAAAAAGCGAATATCCTCCTGATGTGCAGGAGCCATGCACATGGTCAACTGAGTCCAGTACTGAGGTTTATTCTTGGCCAAAGGCGTAGCATCAATTCCCCTTAGTGGAATAGGATACTGCAAAGGCTCCAAGAAAAAACCACAGCACCTGGCAAACTCCAAGTCCATCAAATTCAGGGCAGCGCCTGAGTCCACAAATGCCATAACAGAGTAGGATGACAAAGAGCAAATCATAGTAACAGACAAAAGAAATTTAGGCTGTACAGTACCAATGGTGACAGACCTAGCGAACCGCTTAGTGCGTTTAGGACAATCAGAGATAGCATGAGTGGAGTCACCACAGTAAAAACACAGCCCATTCTGACGTCTGTGTTCTTGCCGTTTAGTTCTGGTCAAAGTCCTATCACATTGTATAAGCTCAGGCCTCTGCTCAGAGGATACCGCCAAATGGTGCACAACTTTGCGCTCGCGCAAACGTCGATCAATTTGAATGGCCAAGGACATTGATTCATTCAGTCCAGCAGGCGTAGGAAACCCCACCGTGACATCCTTAAGGGCTTCAGAAAGACCCTTTCTAAAAATAGCTGCCAGTGCACACTCATTCCATTGAGTAAGCACAGACCATTTTCTGAACATCTGGCAATATACCTCCGCTTCATCCTGACCCTGACACAAAGCCAGCAAGATTTTCTCTGCTTGATCCACTGAATTCGGTTCGTCATAAAGCAATCCCAGCGCCAGAAAAAACGCATCTACATTATGCAGGATCTCCTGGCGCAAGGGAGAATGCCCAGTCTTGAGGGTCGCCACGTAACAAAGAAATAATAATTTTTACTTGCTGAATGGGGTCACCAGAGGAGTGGGGTTTCAAAGCAAGAAACAGTCTACAATTATTTTTGAAATTCAGAAACTTAGATCTATCTCCAGAAAACAAATCAGGAATTGGGATTCTAGGTTCTAACATAGGATTCTGAACCAAATAATCTTGAATGCTTTGCACCCTTGCAGCGAGTTGATCCACACAAGAGGACAGACCTTGAATGTCCATATCTACACCTGAGTCCTGAACCACCCAGAGGTTAAGGGAAGAGAAACAAAACACACTGCACAAAAAAAAAAATGGGTTCAGAACTTCTCTTATCCCTCTTTTGAGATGCATTAACACTTTGTGGGCCAGCTGTACTGTTATGGACCTGGTGGTTAGGAGCACCCGGAATGACCTGATGGTTAAACTAAAAATATGGACAAGCTCTGGGAAGTGGGAACTCTGCTGACCGCAAACCCTACTCCTATCACAAACACTAGAAATAGCCGTGGAGCGTACCTAACTCTCCCTAGACGCCTCTTCACAGCCTAAGAGCTACCTACCCCTAAAGATAGAAATATAAGCCTTAACTTGCCTCAGAGAAATTCCCCAAAGGAAAAGGCAGCCCCCACATATATTAACTGTGAGTTAGAGGAAAGTCACAAACACAGGAATGAAACAGGTTTTAGCAAAGGAGGCCAGTCTTCACTAAATAGTCAGAGGATAGAAAAGGGGAACTATGCGGTCAGCACAAAAAACTACAAAAACCACGTAGAGTGAGCAAAAAGACCTCCGCACCGACTCACGGTGTGGAGGTGCAACTCTGCACCCCCAGAGCTTCCAGCTAGCAAGGAAATATCATGATAGCAAGCTGGACTAGAATTTAGCAGTACTAAGAAACATATTCAGGAAACAGCAACAACAAATGAACTAATAGGAACTTAGCTTCTGCTGAAGTAGACAGGTCACTAGAGAAGTCCAAGAGAGATCTGAACCAATACTGAGACATTGACAGCTGGCAAGAAGTAACGATCTGAGTGGAGTTAAATAGGGAAGCCAGCATGACAATAAACGAGGGCAGCTGAGCAAGCAACCTCAGTGACCAGCAGTTCCGCTCAAAGCCACCAGAGGGAGTCCAAGAGCAGAATTAACCAAAGTACCATTCCTGACCACAGGAGGGAGTCCAAGAACGGAATTCACAACAGATGGTGGAGTGATTGTCACGAAAAATTATCCAAAACCCACCGCCACAAACTCACTATTAAGGTGGGAAAGCAATCACCCCAGACCTCTAAAACAAGGTATACCGAAAGGACAATATTTAAGACTCCGCCGGAACTGTTCCAATTTAAGTAATTTTAAAGAACAAGCGGATGATTTGAGAGGAAGATTCCGTGAAAGAGGGTGTTAGGAGTCGAGTTTCCTCTGCTGCACAGGGGAAATCTCGATCCGTGTCTGCTGCGGTCTCCCATTCTCCATCGGCCGCAGTGGAGCCTGCTCAGCGGAGACGTCGGTCCCAGCGTCTCACAGAGTCTGATTCAGTACAAAGGGTTTTTGCTGCCTCTCCAGGCTCTGCTATTGTACCCTGCACTGATCTACGGCGAACAGGCTTTTCTGGGACTAAGTCCTGCTTTGCACACACTGAGCATGCCCAGGGTAAGATCTCTCAATGGAGATCAAGGGTCACATGTTCAGGTACTGCAGCCAAATCTATTGGTCTTTCTAGGAAGGTCCTGTAGGTACGCAGGCTCTGTAGCAGTCTCTCATTTGTCCTCTTTTGGAAGGTCCTGTACGTGCTGCAGCTATTTAAGGCTCGCATGGCCGCACGGCCATGCGCTAGTATCTTCTAAAGTTACATGCTTTGCGCCACTGTGGTCATATGCGTGAATGTGTTCAGGGACCCGGCTGAAATAAGCCCCTAGAATGCCGGCACCTCCGGCGAGGAGACTGTGTATGAGATTATTCAGGGACCCGGCTGAAATAAGCCCCTATAATGCTGGCACCTCCGGCGAGGAGTGTTGTGTGCATGCATAACCACTGACTGCTCTCTTCTGGATAGTTAGCCTGTGTCTCTGTGAGAGTTAACAGGGCACAGAGCTTTGCTTTCTCGGCCGCTCTGTGAAGCTAACAGAGCTGGTTAATACTGCCATATTGTGCCGCCATTCACTTAGCGGCAGAATATTTCCTGCACGGTGGATCTGGGGTTGCGAACTCACCAATCACATCAATAAATATATTCGGTGCGTTCCGCAAACCCTAACAGAGGGTACCCTGAGTATGTACTTAATGAGGCATACAGATCATCTCTTACAAGGGAACGCAGAGAATTACTTATACAGAAACCTCCAAAAGCAGAGGAGGAAATCACACGATTCAGAACACGATTCTCTAATGGAGCAAATGAGATTCAAAAAATGTTAAAAAAGCATTGGCAAATCCTCTGTATGGACCCGGACATCAAAGGTACCATTAACTCAGTACCCCAAGTCACGTTTCGCAGGGGCAAATCCATAAAAGACAGACTCATCCATAGCCACTATCAGAATCAAAAGTATTACTCATGGTTAAGTACGCAGCCGGCTGGTTGCTACAAATGCGACAGATGCAAAGCATGCGCCTCCATACAGAGGAGTAAAACATTTGTAGGCAACAATACAGGCAAGATATATCAGATTAGGCAATTTATTAACTGCCAGACAAAGGGAGTGGTATACAAGGCTACATGCGAGTGCGGGCTTGAATACGCAGGGAAAACGAAAAGAGAGTTCTGTATGCGGCAGATGCAAAGCATGTGCCTCCATACAGACGAGTAAAACATTTGTAGGCAACAATACAGGCAAGATATATCAGATTAGGCAATTTATTAACTGCCAGACAAAGGAAGTGGTATACAAGGCTACATGCGAGTGCGGGCTTGAATACGTAGGGAAAACGAACAGAGAGTCCTGTAAAAGAATAGGAGAGCATATACGTGATATTAAAAATAAGAAAGATACATCAATAGCCAACCATGTTAATAGACAATATCAGGGTAATATCAAGAAAATTACCTTTATAGGGATGGACAGAATTAAACCACCAAGCAGAGGGGGGAATTGGGACCAAATAATTCTCCAGAGGGAGTGTAAATGGATTTTTTTGGTTGCGCACCGTCCATCCAAATGGTCTAAATGACCAGCTCTCTTTTGCTTCCTTCCTCTAATGTAGGGAGTAATAGGGTGTATAGAGAGGGTGAGCCGCCGTGGAGTGGGGGCGCCACTGCTTAGGTCCTAGGGTGCCAAGCTCTGCGTGAGGTAGGGTAAGCTAGAATAGGGTGCCCTAGGTGCACACTAGGCTTTCTCCACTCAATCTCCTTCTATCTGTATCTATCCTTTCCAAGCCTCCAATACTCCTGAGAAAATGGTCTGTCGTATCCATTAGGGTTGAGTGACTTTCATTTTTTAAAGATCGAGTCGGCTTTTGTGAAACCCGACTTTGTCCAGAGTCGAGTCGAGTGCAGTCGGCCGATTATCGCTAAAAGTCGGGGATCGACCGAAACACAAAACCCAATGCAAGTCAATTGGGAAGCATAGTCGGCAGTGAGTGAAGGCAGGAAAACACCTACAGTGCCCATTTTAATGCCAAAAACATCCATTCTTGTTTCTGAAGCTTGTCAATCTTAATTAACTTTATAATAATAGTTGTTCATTGGAACTTGGGGGTCATTTGGCAAAAGTTGTGGGGGGTAGGGCTGGTTCAAGGTTTTAGTGGGCCCAGGAATCGTGGACTACGTCACGGCAGTGGAGCAGGGAGAGGTAAGTATTTCAACGTTGCAAGTGCTGTGATCCTGAGCAAGCAGGGGGGGCCCACTCGTTAGCATTGGCACTGGCACAGGGCCCCTCAAAGTACAGCGGTGTGTTTGCATGGTGGGGGCACCTCCCACCAGCAGCGACACTTTTGCGTACTCTGAGGGGCCCTGTGCCAGTGACGTCGCCAACGAGTATGCCCCCCCCCCCACCTGATGAAGGAACCTGCACTTTCATCTGCACCTTCCTCTTTGTCCCTGTGTAAGGTGGTATAACATGTGGGAAGGGGAACCTTACTTTCAGCAGGGTCAGATTCTGGCTGTGTAGAGTGCAAGGGGAATGTAGTGGTCTAGGTCAGTGTACCAGCAGACTCATCTAGCAGTGGCTGGGCAATGGGCAGGATGAGGAGGAAACAGATATAGGGCCAAAGAATAAAGTAGGCTAAATGCAGTTCAAAATTGGTAACAGGACTAAACAGGCGGCATTGCTTTGTTCAGTGGAGTAGCAAACCCAGGAGCAGCAGACACTGTTTTAAGGGCCCAAACACACTAATAGGCCAAATGCAGTTTAATATCTGATACTTTAGGCCAAAAGCCTAAAGACTGAAGCTCAGCTTTATTCAGTTGAGGGCAAACACCAGGGAGGGGCAGACACCGTTAGTAGGCTGTAACCACCAAGTTTTTAAAAAACAGCACTTAATGAGAGCCAGAAGGTTGAAGCTCAGCTTTATTCAGTTGAGGGCAAACACCAGGGAGGGGCAGACACCGTTAGTAGGCTGTAACCACCAAGTTTTTTAAAAAACAGCACTTAATGAGAGCCAGAAGGTTGAAGCTCAGCTTTATACAGTGGAGGTCAACACCAGGGAGGGGCAGACACCGTTAGTAGGCCGTAACCAAAGTTGAAGGCCAAATGCAGTTTAATATCTGATACTATAGGCCGAAAGCCAGAAGGTTGAAGCTCAGCTTTATTCAGTTGAGGACAAACACCAGGGAGCGGCAGACACCGTTAGTAGGCCCTAACCACCAAGTTTTTAAAAAACAGCACTTAATGAGAGCCAGAAGGTTGAAGCTCAGCTTTATACAGTGGAGAACACCACCAGGGAGCGGCAGACACCGTTAGTAGGCTGTAACCAAAGTTGAAGGCCAAATGTAGTTTAATTTCTGATACTATAGGCCGAAAGCCAGAAGGTTGAAGCTCTGATTTAGACAGTGGAGGACAATTTGAATTAGGGACTGCAGACAGACTTAGTAGGCTGTCCCCTGTGGACCATGCATCCACCACATTAACCCATTGCGCCGTAATGGACACGTAATCTTCCGTGGCCATGCCTACAGGTCCATGCGTCTGTTGTCAGGTGCACCTTTGTACTCACAGATTGCCAGAGTGCATGGACAATGCGGTCTTTGACATGCTGGTGGAGGGTTGGGATGGCTTTTCTCGCAAAAGAAGTGTCGACTGGTTAGCTTTTAGCGTGGTACAGCGTAGTCCATCATGGCCTTATTAATAATAAATAAAATATATAACTAGGCTCTATGAACTTTTAAATAGGTTCCAGGGGTACACGGGCAGCATTGGTGTGGTCAGTGGAGGAGTATTGCAAGAAGGGACCGCAGACAGGCTAACGAAGGTCTAACATAACAAACAATAGGCTCATGGCAGTTTTAAATCGGTTACATGGATACACAGGCATCTTTGTGGTCAGCGGAGGAGGAGTATTGCAAGAAGGGACCGCAGACAGGCTAACGAAGGCCTAACATAACAAACAATAGGCTCATGGCAGTTTTAAATCGGTTACATGGATACACAGGCAGGCACTCCAGGCAGCATTGTGGTCAGTGGAGGAGTATTGCAAGTAGGGACCGCAGACAGGCTAACAAAGGCCTAAAATAACAAACAATAGGCTCATGGCAGTTTTAAATCGGTTACATGGATACACAGGCAGGCACTCCAGGCAGCATTGTGGTCAATGGAGGAGTATTTCAAGTAGGGACCGCAGACAGGCTAACAAAGGCCTAAAATAACAAACAATAGGCTCATGGCAGTTTTAAATTGGTTACATGGATACACAGGCAGGAACTCCAGGCAGCATTGTGGTCAGTGGAGGAGTATTGCAAGTAGGGACCGCAGACAGGCTATCAAAGGCCTAAAATAACAAACAATAGGCTCATGGCAGTTTTAAATCGGTTACATGGATACACAGGCAGCTTTGTGGTCAGCGGAGGAGGAGTATTGCAAGAAGGGACCGCAGACAGGCTAACGAAGGCCTAACATAACAGACAATAGGCTCATGGCAGTTTTAAATCGGTTACATGGATACACAGGCAGCTTTGTGGTCAGCGGAGGAGGAGTATTGCAAGAAGGGACCGCAGACAGGCTAACGAAGGCCTAACATAACAAACAATAGGCTCATGGCAGTTTTAAATCGGTTACATGGATACACAGGCAGGCACTCCAGGCAGCATTGTGGTCAGTGGAGGAGTATTGCAAGTAGGGACCGCAGACAAGCTATCAAATGCCTAAAATAACAAACAATAGGCTCATGGCAGTTTTAAATCGGTTACATGGATACACAGGCAGCTTTGTGGTCAGCGGAGGAGGAGTATTGCAAGAAGGGACCGCAGACAGGCTAATGAAGGCCTAACATAACAAGCAATAGGCTCATGGCAGTTTTAAATCGGTTACATGGATACACAGGCAGGCACTCCAGGCAGCATTGTGGTCAGTGGAGGAGTATTGCAAGTAGGGACCGCAGACAGGCTAACAAAGGCCTAAAATAACAAACAATAGGCTCATGGCAGTATTAAATTGGTTATATGGATACACAGGCAGGCACTCCAGGCAGCATTGTGGTCAGTGGAGGAGTATTGCAAGTAGGGACCGCAGACAGGCTATCAAAGGCCTAAAATAACAAACAATAGGCTCATGGCAGTTTTAAATCGGTTACATGGATACACAGGCAGCTTTGTGGTCAGCGGAGGAGGAGTATTGCAAGAAGGGACCGCAGACAGGCTAACGAAGGCCTAACATAACAAACAATAGGTTCATGGCAGTTTTAAATCGGTTACATGGATAAACAGGCAGGCACTCCAGGCAGCATTGTGGTCAGTGGAGGAGTATTGCAAGTAGGGACCGCAGACAGGCTATCAAAGGCCTAAAATAACAAACAATAGGCTTATGGCAGTTTTAAATCGGGTACATGGATACACAGGCAGCTTTGTGGTCAGCGGAGGAGGAGTATTGCAAGAAGGGACCGCAGACAGGCTAACGAAGGCCTAAAATAACAAACAATAGGCTCATGGCAGTTTTAAATTGGTTACATGGATACACAGGCAGGCACTCCAGGCAGCATTGTGGTCAGTGAAGGAGTATTGCAAGTAGGGACCGCAGACAGGCTATCAAAGGCCTAAAATAACAAACAATAGGCTCATGGCAGTTACATGGATACACAGGCAGCATTGTGGTCAGTGGAGGAGTATTGCAAGGAGTGTCTGACACAGTTAGTACTCCCAAAAAATAAATAGATGTTAATGTCTCGCAAAACAACAATAAATTAAAAAAGGGTGGCATGCTTAGGTACAGGGGTGGGCTCATCTGCAGAGTTTATGACAAAGTAATTTGGCAGTAAATTACTATTTACTGGTGTCAATATAGGACACTGACCCAGACTACTTTAACTAGCATCATCGATGTCAACAAATTGGTATTGTTTGTCAGGGCCAGGCATTGAATGATGTCAGCGCATAGACTAAACATTGGTGGAGCTGTGCGAGATAATTTTGAACGTGGTAGAGCACAGTTTGAGCTGGGGGGGGGGAACCTCTTGGTACCGCCCCAGGGCCCCTCATGTTACAACGGTGTGTCTGACGTTGGGTGCGCACCACCACCGCCAGAGACACTACATTGTACTATGAGGGACCCAGTGGCAGTGCCGTCGACCAAAAGCGGGCACACCCACCTCTTCAGACAAACAGCACTGTAACGGGTGCTTGAGCCAAGTGGCGAGACCACGGCCCCGTGGGGGGAGTTTTCCCATTGGGGGAGGTGTAAACATGTCGTATGCTGGACAAAAAGCTGCTGCAAATTAAGAGATTGGAACACTCAGTAAGACCAGTCCACAAGCAAGCAATTTTTATAGGAAAGCTAGGTGTCAGCCGGGAAAGGTGGGGCAAAATAATTTGAAATCCAGGAGTGGTTCATTTTAATGAAGGTGAGATCATCCACATTTTGGGTAGCCAGACGAGTCCTTTTTTCGGTTAATATTGAACCAGCAGCACTGAATACTCTTTCTGATAGCACACTAGCTGCTGGGCAAGCAAGCTCCTGCAATGCATATTCTGCCAATTCAGGCCAGGTGTCTAATTTGGATGCCCAGTAATCAAATGGGAATGACGGTTGAGGGAGAACATCGATAAGGGATGAAAAATAGTAACCATACTGGACAAATGTTGTCTCCTGTCACTTTGAATAGATGCTGCAGTACCTGTCCTGTCTGCGGTCATTGCGAAATCACTCCACAACCTGGTCAGAAAACCCCTCTGTCCAATGCCACTTCTGATCTGTGGACCTCTAACACCTCTGCCATGTAGCCCCCTGCAGCTTGTGTGAGAACCATCACCGGCGCTGTGTGCTGGGAATGCCTGAATCAAACGGTCTACAAGAGTAGCTTGTTTAGACCTAATATTAACCAACAGGCCAGACCGCATATCAAATATAAGGGTTGGGGGTCACTTGGGGAATAGTGATCACAAAATAATAAGTTTTCATGTAACCTTTAATAAGATGGGTAGAAGGGGGGTGACAAGGACACTAAACTTCAGGAGGGCAAATTTCCAACGGATGAGAGAGGATCTTGGTGCAATTAACTGGGACGATATCCTGAGACACAAAAATACACAAAGAAAATGGGAGACATTTATTAGCATCCTGGATAGGACCTGTGCACAGTATATACCGTATGGGAATAAACATACTAGAAATAGGAGGAAACCAATATGGCTAAATAGAGCTGTAAGGGGCGCAATAAGGGACAAAAAGAAAGCATTTAGAGAATTAAAGGAAGTAGGTAGTGAGGAGGCATTAAATAAATACAGAAAATTAAATACATTCTGTAAAAAGCAAATCAAGGCAGCAAAGATTGAGACAGAGAGACTCATTGCCAGAGAGAGTAAAAATAATCCCAAAATATTCTTTAACTATATAAATAGTAAGAAACTAAAAAATGACAGTGTTGGCCCCCTTAAAAATAGTCTGGGTGAAATGGTGGATGAGGATGAGGAAAAAGCCAATATGCTAAATGACTTTTTTTCATCAGTATTTACAAAAGAAAATCCCATGGCAGCCAATATGACTAGTGATAATAATTCCCCATTAAATATCACCTGCTTAACCCAGCAGGAAGTACAGCGGCGTCTAAAAATAACTAAAATTGACAAATCTCCGGGCCCGGATGGGATACACCCCCGAGAACTGCAGGAACTAAGTACAGTCATTGATAGACCATTATTTTTAATCTTTAAAGACTCCATAATAACAGGGTCTGTACCACAGGACTGGCGTATAGCAAATGTGGTGCCAATATTCAAAAAAGGGGCAAAAACTGAACTCGGTAATTATAGGCCAGTAAGTTTAACCTCTACTGTGGGTAAAATCCTGGAGGGCATTCTAAGGGATGCTATGCTGGAGTATCTGAAGAGGAATAACCTCATGACCCAGTATCAGCACGGGTTTACTAGGGACCGTTCATGTCAGACTAATTTGATCAGCTTCTATGAAGAGGTAAGTTCCGGACTGGACCAAGGGAACCCAGTGGACGTAGTATATATGGACTTTTCCAAAGCTTTTGATACGGTGCCACACAAAAGGTTGTTACATAAAATGAGAGTAATGGGGATAGGGGAAAATATGTGTAAGTGGGTTGAGAGCTGGCTCAGGGATAGGAAACAAAGGGTGGTTATTAATGGAGCACACTCGGACTGGGTCACGGTTAGCAGTGGGGTACCACAGGGGTCAGTATTGGGCCCTCTTCTTTTTAACATATTTATTAATGACCTTGTAGGGGGCATTCAGAGTAGAATTTCAATATTTGCAGATGACACTAAACTCTGCAGGGTAATCAATACAGGGGAGGACAATTTTATATTACAGGATGATTTATGTAAACTAGAAGCTTGGGCTGATAAATGGCAAATGAGCTTTAATGGGGATAAATGTAAGGTCATGCACTTGGGTAGAAGTAATAAGATGTATAACTATGTGCTTAATTCTAAAACTCTGGGCAAAACCGTCAATGAAAAAGACCTGGGTGTATGGGTGGATGACAAACTCATATTCAGTGGCCAGTGTCAGGCAGCTGCTACAAAGGCAAATAAAATAATGGGATGTATTAAAAGAGGCATAGATGCTCATGAGGAGAACATAATTTTACCTCTATACAAGTCACTAGTTCGACCACACTTAGAATACTGTGCACAGTTCTGGTCTCCAGTGTATAAGAAAGACATAGCTGAACTGGAGCGGGTGCAGAGAAGAGCGACCAAGGTTATTAGAGGACTGGGGGGTCTGCAATACCAAGATAGGTTATTACACTTGGGGCTATTTAGTTTGGAAAAACGAAGGCTAAGGGGTGATCTTATGTTAATGTATAAATATATGAGGGGACAGTACAAAGACCTTTCTGATGATCTTTTTAATCATAGACCTGAGACAGGGACAAGGGGGCATCCTCTACGTCTGGAGGAAAGAAGGTTTAAGCATAATAACAGACGCGGATTCTTTACTGTAAGAGCAGTGAGACTATGGAACTCTCTGCCGTATGATGTTGTAATGAGTGATTCATTAATTAAATTTAAGAGGGGACTGGATACCTTTCTGGAAAAGTATAATGTTACAGGGTATATACACTAGATTCCTTGATAAGGCGTTGATCCAGGGAACTAGTCTGATTGCCGTATGTGGAGTCGGGAAGGAATTTTTTTCCCCATGGTGGAGCTTACTCTTACCACATGGGGTTTTTTTGCCTTCCCCTGGATCAACATGTTAGGGCATGTTAGGTTAGGCTATGGGTTGAACTAGATGGACTTACAGTCTTCCTTCAACCTTAATAACTATGTAACTATGTAACTATGTAACTATGTTTGGTTGCTAATATTTGTTCGAGGTTCTCATGTGGCATAATATTTTGCAATTTGCCTTTATAGCGAGGGTCAAGGATGCAGGTCAACCAGTAATCATCATCGCTCATCATTTTTATAATGCGTGTGTCCCTTTTGAGGATACGTAAGGCATAATCCGTCATGTGGGCCAAAGTTCCAGTTGTCAAATCTGCGGTTGTGCTGGTTGGAGGGGCAGTTACAGGCAAATCTACGTCACTTGTCTCCCTTAAAAAACAGAACCTGGCCTTGCAATGCCACTAATTTCTGTTGGCCCAGGAGAAGCTTCCTCATTCAAAAAGTACTCATCCCCATCATCCTCCTCGTCCTCCTCCTCCTCTTCGCCCGCTACCGCGTCCTCTACACGGCCCTGACCAGACAATGGCTGACTGTCATCAAGGCTTTCCTCTTCCTCGGCTGCAGACGCCTGCTCCTTTATGTGCGTCAAATTTTGCATCAGCAGACGCATTAGGGGGATGCTCATGCATATTATGGCGTTGTCTGCACTAACCAGCCGTGTGCATTCCTCAAAACACTGAAGGACTTGACACAGGTCTTGTAGCTTCGACCACTGCACACCTGACAACTCCATGTCTGCCATCCAACTGCCTGCCCGTGTATGTGTATCCTCCCACAAAAACATAACAGCACGCCTCTGTTCGCACAGTCTCTGAAGCATGTGCAGTGTGGAGTTCCACCTTGTTGCAACGTCGATGATTAGGCGATGCTGGGGAAGGTTCAAAGACCGCTGATAGTTCTGCATACGGCTGGAGTGTACGGGCGAACGGCGGATATGCGAGCAAAGTCTGCGCACTTTGAGGAGCAGGTCGGGTAACCCCGGGTAACTTTTCAGGAAGCACTGCACCACCAGGTTTAAGGTGTGAGCCAGGCAAGGAATGTGTTTCAGTTGGGAAAGGGCTATGGCAGCCATGAAATTCCTTCCGTTATCACTCACTACCTTGCCTGCCTCAAGATGTACAGTGCCCAGCCATGACTGAGTTTCATTCTGCAAGAACTCGGACAGAACTTCTGCGGTGTGTCTGTTGTCGCCCAAACACTTCATTGCCAATACAGCCTGCTGACGCTTGCCACTAGCTGTCCCATAATGGCACACCTGGTGTGCAACAGTGGCAGCTGCGGATGGAGTGGATGTGCGACTGCGGTCTGTGGATGAGCTCTCGCTTCTGCATGAGGAGGAGGAAGAGGAGGAGGGGGGGCGAACGCCTACAGCCAACTCTTTCCTTGACCGTGGGCTAGGCAGAACTGTCCCAATATTGCTGTCCCCTGTGGAGCCTGCATCCACCACATTCACTCAGTGTGCCGTGATGGACACGTAACGTCCCTGGCCATGCCTACTGGTCCATGCATCTGTTGTCAGGTGCACCTTTGTAGTCACAGACTGCCTGAGTGCATGGACGATGCAGTCTTTAACATGCTGTTGGAGGGCTGGGATGGCTTTTCTAGAAAAGAAGTGCCGACAGGGTAGCTCGTAGCGTGGTACAGCGTAGTCCATCAGCGCTTTGAAAGCTTCGCTTTCAACTAACCGGTAGGGCATCATCTCTAATGAGATTAGTCTAGCAATGTGGGCTGTTATGGTTCTCAATGGCAAGAGAACATAGCCCAGCATACATAAGAACAAGCTCTTGGAAGGATGGAAACTAAAACTGACCATGAACTAAACCTGCCGCACAACTAACAGTAGCCGGGTAGCGTGCCTACGTTTTATCCCTAGACGCTCAGCGCCAGCCGGAGGACTAACTAATCCTAGCAGAGGAAAATACAGTCCTGGCTCACCTCTAGAGAAATTTCCCCGAAAGGCAGACAGAGGCCCCCACATATATTGGCGGTGATTTTAGATGAAAATGACAAACGTAGTATGAAAATAGGTTTAGCAAAATCGAGGTCCGCTTACTAGATAGCAGGAAGACAGAAAGGGCACTTTCATGGTCAGCTGAAAACCCTATCAAAACACCATCCTGAAATTACTTTAAGACTCTAGTATTAACTCATAACATCAGAGTGGCAATTTCAGATCACAAGAGCTTTCCAGACACAGAAACGAAACTGCAGCTGTGAACTGGAATAAAATGCAAAAACAAACAAGGACAAAAGTCAGACTTAGCTGGGAGTTGTCTAGAAGCAGGAACATGCACAGAAAGGCTTCTGATTACAATGTTGACCGGCATGGAAATGACAGAGGAGCAAGGTTAAATAGCGACTCCCACATCCTGATGGGAACAGGTGAACAGAGGGGATGATGCACACAAGTTCAATTCCACCAGTGGCCACCGGGGGAGCCCAAAATCCAATTTCACAACAGTACCCCCCCCCTCAAGGAGGGGGCACCGAACCCTCACCAGAACCACCAGGGCGATCAGGATGAGCCCTATGAAAGGCACGGACCAGATCGGAGGCATGAACATCAGAGGCAGTCACCCAAGAATTATCCTCCTGACCGTATCCCTTCCATTTGACCAGATACTGGAGTTTCCGTCTGGAAACACGGGAGTCCAAGATTTTTTCCACAACGTACTCCAACTCGCCCTCAACCAACACCGGAGCAGGAGGCTCAACGGAAGGCACAACCGGTACCTCATACCTGCGCAATAATGACCGATGAAAAACATTATGAATAGAAAAAGATGCAGGGAGGTCCAAACGGAAGGACACAGGGTTAAGAATCTCCAATATCTTGTACGGGCCGATGAACCGAGGCTTAAACTTAGGAGAAGAAACCCTCATAGGGACAAAACGAGAAGACAACCACACCAAGTCCCCGACACAAAGCCGAGGACCAACCCGACGCCGGCGGTTGGCAAAAAGCTGAGTCTTCTCCTGGGACAACTTCAAATTGTCCACTACCTGCCCCCAAATCTGATGCAACCTCTCCACCACAACATCCACTCCAGGACAATCCGAAGATTCCACCTGACCGGAGGAAAATCGAGGATGAAACCCCGAATTACAGAAAAAAGGAGACACCAAGGTGGCAGAGCTGGCCCGATTATTGAGGGCAAACTCCGCTAAAGGCAAAAAAGCAACCCAATCATCCTGATCTGCAGACACAAAACACCTCAAATATGTCTCCAAGGTCTGATTCGTCCGCTCGGTCTGGCCATTAGTCTGAGGATGGAAAGCAGACGAGAAAGACAAATCTATGCCCATCCTAGCACAGAATGCCCGCCAAAATCTAGACACGAATTGGGTTCCTCTGTCAGAAACGATATTCTCCGGAATACCATGCAAACGAACCACATTTTGAAAAAACAGAGGAACCAACTCGGAAGAAGAAGGCAACTTAGGCAGGGGAACCAAATGGACCATCTTAGAGAAACGGTCACACACCACCCAGATGACAGACATCTTCTGAGAAACAGGAAGATCTGAAATAAAATCCATCGAGATGTGCGTCCAAGGCCTCTTCGGGATAGGCAAGGGCAACAACAATCCACTAGCCCGAGAACAACAAGGCTTGGCCCGAGCACAAACGTCACAAGATTGCACAAAGCCTTGTACATCTCGTGACAGGGAAGGCCACCAGAAGGACCTTGCCACCAAATCCCTGGTACCAAAGATTCCAGGATGACCTGCCAACGCAGAAGAATGAACCTCAGAAATGACTTTACTGGTCCAATCATCAGGAACAAACAGTCTACCAGGTGGGCAACGATCAGGTCTATCCGCCTGAAACTCCTGCAAGGCCCGCCGCAGGTCTGGAGAAACGGCAGACAATATCACTCCATCCTTAAGGATACCTGTAGGTTCAGAATTACCAGGGGAGTCAGGCTCAAAACTCCTAGAAAGGGCATCCGCCTTAACATTCTTAGAACCCGGTAGGTATGACACCACAAAATTAAACCGAGAGAAAAACAACGACCAGCGCGCCTGTCTAGGATTCAGGCGTCTGGCGGACTCAAGATAAATTAAATTTACGCCACGCGTTTTTTGCCAGATACGAGCCCGGCAGATGGAACCTGTTGTAATGTTGATGCCTGCTGCGGCTCCTCCTCCTCCGCTTCAGAACTACTACCGCCTACACCCTGTTCCCCCAATGGCTGCCAATCGGGGTCAACAACTGGGTCATCTATGACCTCCTCTTCTATGTCGTGTGCAACTTCGTCTGTGTCACCGTGTAAGCCGGTGGTATTGCGTTCGTGACGGGGCACCATAGTCTCCGCTGGGTTTAATTCTGCCTCAGTACACTGCGAGGGCAATGTTCTGGTCTGAGTCAAAGGAACAGCATAGCAATCTGGCTGTGGCTGTGCATCTGTGCACTCCATGTCCGATTCAACTTCGAATGGGCATGGCCTGTTACCGTTCCTGGGTTAGACAGTGAAACAGTTATGTGTAAAGAGCTCCATGGAGTAACCTGTTCTGTCGACTGACGCATCCTTCACTGTTGTTCTGGGTGAAGGACACAAGGAAGTGACTTGTTCCTGACCGGGAGCATCCACTGACGATGCACTGCTCTGACATTTGGCACTTTCCGAGGAGGAGGCGAAAGAGCTAGAGGCAGAGTCAGCAATGAAAGCCAATACTTGTTCCTCCTGCTCCGGCTTCAAAAGTGGTTTTCCTACTCCCAGAAAAGAGAGCGTTCGAGGCCTTGCGTAGCCAGACAACGAACCTGGCTCAACAACTCGAGACTTAGGTGCTGTACTGCTTTTACCACGACCACCTGATGCTCCACCACCACTACCATCATTACCAGCTGACAATGACCGCCCACGGCCACGACCTCTTCCACTAGACTTCCTCATTGTTTGCAAAACGTAACCAAAGTAACGCTATTTGTTACTGTAAAACAACTTATAAGGTGAACTCAAACTTCTGTAGGATTTATATATACCTTTATAGGTGCCTGACACTGAAAGGAAAATCAGGCCCAATGTTGCACACTAGGTTTTCTGTGCCCCAATAATTTGAGACAGATGGCACACACAGGACCAGCACTCAAGCGGAAATGCCAATCTTAATCTCCCACTATTATTTTTTTTTAAAAGGGAGAATGTACCCCAAAAAAAAAAAATGGCCAAGTATTACACAGTGGTTTTCGGTGGCACACAATGAGAGACAGATGCCACACACAGGACTGGCACAGAGGCAGAGTTGCCAATATTTATCTCCCACTAATTTTTTTTTTTGAAAAGGGAGAATGTACCCCCACAAAAAATGGCCAAGTATTACACAGTGGTTTTCGGTGGCACACAATGAGAGACAGATGCCACCCACAGCAATGGCACGGAGGCAGACTTGCCAATATTTATCTCACACTAATTTTTTTTTTTTGAAAAGGGAGAATGTACCCAAAAAAAAAAAAAATGGCCAAGTATTACACAGTGGTTTTCGGTGGCACACAATGAGAGACAGATGCCACACACAGGACTGGCACAGAGGCAGAGTTGCCAATATTTATCTCCCACTAATTATTTTTTTTTGAAAAGGGAGAATGTACCCCCCCAAAAAATGGCCAAGTATTACACAGTGGTTTTCGGTGGCACACAATGAGATACAGATGCCACACACAGCAATGGCACGGAGGCAGACTTGCCAATATTTATCTCACACTATTTTTTTTTTTTTTAAAAGGGAGAATGTACCCAAAAAAAAAAAAATGGCCAAGTATTACACAGTGGTTTTCGGTGGCACACAATGAGAGACAGATGCCACACACAGCAATGGCACGGAGGCAGACTTGCCAATATTTATCTCCCACTATTTTTTTTTTTTTTAAATTGAGAATGTACTCCCCCCAAAAAATGACCAAGTATTACACAGTGGTTTTCGGTGGCACACAATGAGAGACAGATGCCACACACAGGACTGGGACAGAGGCAGAGTTGCCAATATTTATCTCCCACTAATTATTTTTTTTGTTGAAAAGGGAGAATGTACCCAAAAATTAAAAAATGGCCAAGTATTACACAGTGGTTTTCGGTGCCACACAATGAGAGACAGATGCCACCCACAGCAATGGCACGGAGGCAGACTTGCCAATATTTATCTCACACTAATTTTTTTTTTTTTGAAAAGGGAGAATGTACCCAAAAAAAAAAATGGCCAAGTATTACACAGTGGTTTTCGGTGGCACACAATGAGAGACAGATGCCACACACAGCAATGGCACGGAGGCAGACTTGCCAATATTTATCTCCCACTAATTATTTTTTTTTGAAAAGGGAGAATGTACCCAAAAAAAAAAAAAAAATGGCCAAGTATTACACAGTGGTTTTCGGTGCCACACAATGAGAGACAGATGCCACCCACAGTAATGGCACGGAGGCAGACTTGCCAATATTTATCTCCCTGCAGTTATCTCAGAAAAGTATGGCAGGCAGCTATAAAAAGGACTGCTGCACACAAAAGTGTGGACAAACACACAAGATAGCTGTGCAGAAAGGAAGGAAAAACAGGATTTGTGCTTTGAAAAAAGCAGTTGGTTTGCACAGCGGCGTACACACAGGCACAGCAACGCAGATATCAGGGTCAGGGAGCCTTCTAGTGCAGCCCAATGAGCTACAGCGCTGAGGAAAAAAAAATGTAGCTTCCACTGTCCCTGCAAACAAAAGGTGGTGTTGGACAGTGGAAATCGCTACTGCACAAGCGGTTTGTAGCTTTATGTACCCTGCCTATCACTATCCCTGCTTCTGAAGAAGCGGCAGCAACCTCTCCCTACGCTCAGATCAGCAGCAGTAAGATGGCGGTCGGCGGGAACGCCCCTTTATAGCCCCTGTGACGCCGCAGAAAGCAAGCCAATCACTGCAATGCCCTTCTCTAAGATGGTGGGGACTGAGATCTATGTCATCACGCTGCCCACACTCTGCGTCCACCTTCATTGGCTGAGAAATGGCGCTTTTAGCGTCATTAAAACGCGACTTTGGCGCGAAAGTCGCGTACCGCATGGCAGACCCCACACAGGGATCGGCTCGGTTTCATGAAACGCCGACTTTGCCAAAAGTCGGCGACTTATGAAAATGAACGATCCGTTTCGCTCAACCCTAGTATCCATCTAAAAAATCTTAAAAATCTAAAGGTAAAATTAGACACTATCCCCACCTGATTCCTTATATGCATGTACTTCAATTATGGGTCCACAGGAAGGTCATTGTACTATATCTGTGCAAGCTCAGATTCTGCTATGTCCAATATGATTATTGATAATTTAATGAATGTCTTACCAAAATAGAAGCAATCTGCACATAAAATGGTGGTATACTATGGGTGTATGATAAGCAGTATTTGGCCATACATTCATCTAGCGATTTACGCAATGGAACTATGGTGGAGTTACACATAGTGTTCATGCGATTTAAGGCATTGCATAATGAATAAGCAAAAAACCAAGGCGCATCACACCAATATGAGCACATTATATCCATAATATGAAAATACAATACGGGGTGCAAGTGAGTGATGAATCACTAGTAGTACACACAAAGAAAAAAGTATCACTCCCAGAGATGCACACCACGTATAAGAATAAGAGACATGATACTGGAAAAGCACAAGATTTTATTGAAACACTACATAAAACATAATTAAAAACAGCAAACAAAAAGCCCTGTCCATAGCAAACAATGCAAGGTACAATGATACGTACAAACAACAGTAAAGCTATAACATGCAATGCTATAAACCTGCCTATACCCTAGATAGAGGAGGAGCAATATATGATTCAACTAAGAACACTAAACTGGCCAGGGAATGTAAATCCTACACCATCCTATATATGACAATGGGCATATGCCCCACCAGGCACCTAAACAAGTACAATAACCTGCGCGGCTCATGGGACACTGATAAGCATGTAATCCAGACAAACTGGGCTGTAAGGGAAATCCCAAAAGAACATGCTAGCAATAGAAAAAGTGCAGAGACCGCCCAGCAAAGTGCCAGAAAAACGTTGCTTGGTCTGATGAGTCTCGATTTCTGCTGCGACATTCGGATGGTAGGGTCAGAATTTGGCGTAAACAACATGAAAGCATGGATCCATCCTGCCTTGTATGGAGCATCTTTGGGATGTGCAGCCGACAAATCTGCGGCAACTGTGTGATGCCATCATGTCAATATGGACCAAAATCTCTGAGGAATGCTTCCAGCACCTTGTTGAATCTATGCCACGAAGAATTGAGGCAGTTCTGAAGGCAAAAGGGGGTCCAACCCGTTACTAGCATGGTGTACCTAATAAAGTGGCCGGTGAGTGTATATATATATATACAGTACAGACCAAAAGTTTGGACACACCTTCTCATTTAAAGATTTTTCTGCATTTTCATGACTATGAAAATTGTACATTCACATTGAAGGCATCAAAACTATGAATTAACACATGTGGAATTATGTACTTAACAAAAAAGTGTGAAACAACTGAAAATATGTCTTACATTCTAGGTTCTTCAAAGTAGCCACCTTTTGCTTTCATGACTGCTTTGCACACTCTTGGCATTCTCTTGATGAGCTTCAAGAGGTAGTCACCGGGAATGGTTTTCTCTTCACAGGTGTGCCCTGTCAGGTTTAATAAGTGGGATTTCTTGCCTTATAAATGGGGTTGGGACCATCGGTTGTGTTGTGCAGAAGTCAGGTGGATACACAGCTGAATAGACTGTTAGAATTTGTATAATGGCAAGAAAAAAGCAGCGAAGTAAAGAAAAACGAGTGGCCATCATTACTTTAAGAAATGAAGGTCAATCAGTCCGAAAAATTGGGAAAACTTTGAAAGTGTCCCCATGTGCAGTGGCAAAAACCATCAAGTGCTACAAAGAAACTGGCTCACATGAGGACCGCCCCAGGAAAGGAAGACCAAGAGTCACCTCTGCTTCTGCGGATAAGTTTATCCGAGTCACCAGCCTCAGAAATCACAGGTTAACAGTAGCTCAGATTAGAGACCAGGTCAATGCCACACAGAGTTTTAGCAGCAGACACATCTCTACAACAACTGTTAAGAGGAGACTTTGTGCAGCAGGCCTTCATGGTAAAATAGCTGCTAGGAAACCACTGCTAAGGACAGGCAACAAGCAGAAGAGACTTGTTTGGGCTAAAGAACACAAGGAATGGACATTAGACCAGTGGAAATCTGTGCTTTGGTCTGATGAGTCCAAATTTGAGATCTTTGGTTCCAACCACCGTATCTTTGTGCGACGCAGAAAAGGTGAACGGATGGACTCTACATGCCTGGTTCCCACCGAGAAGCTGTCACAGGGAGACAAGGAGGGCGAGAGCTAATAACCCGGGCCCCTGCAATTTCCCTCAGACTAGGGAAACCCTGTCTGACCCTCTACCTGAAGTTTACACTGAAGGTTTGCATGTCCAGGCCTCCACTCTCACCCTGACTCCTGATTCAGCCCTAGACTGAACACCACCGCCCACCACCCAGTGAATGCAATAGACCAATACCCACATTTATAACAAACAAGGATAAAGGAAAATATACACCACGCCGCAGTCAATCAGGAACACACTATAAATGTGCAGGGCAAAATAAATACAAATATAGGAAGGAGTAAATAAGACAAAGGAAAATACACCACCAACAACGATTATCCAACAACCAGCTCTCCACTCCGGACCGAGATAACTACGGATAAGACAGAAGCTATAATCGGCGACGCCCAAAGATCAGGAGAACCATTTAAAGGAAATGGGCATGGCCCAGCTTCCAATCCGAGGATCAGATAAATTAACCCCGGAGCAGCTAGACGAAAACTAGCCAATGCCAATGAGCAAACAGTGGTCAAACGCGGAATTACCGCTGTCTGTCAGACGACCTGGTCTGAACAGTGTCCGACATGACAGAAGCATGGAGGAGGATGTGTGATGGTGTGGGGGTGCTTTGCTGGTGACACTGTGGGGGATTAATTCAAAACTGAAGGCATACTGAACCAGCATGGCTACCACAGCATCTTGCAGCGGCATGCTATTCCATCCGGTTTGCGATCAGTTGGACCATCATTTATTTTTGAACAGGACAATGACCTCAAACACACCTCCAGGCTATGTTAGGGCTTTTTGACCAAGAAGGAGAGTGATGAGGTGCTACGCTAGATGACCTGGCCTCCACAGTCACCAGACCTGAACCCAATCGAGGTGGTTTGGGGTGAGCTGGACCGCAGAGTGAAGGTAAAAAGGCCAACAAGTGCTAAGCATCTCTGGGAATTCCTTCAAGAATGTTGGAAGACCATTCCCAGTGACTACCTCTTGAAGCTCATCAAGAGAATGCCAAGCATCAAAGCAAAAGGTGGCTACTTTGAAGAACCTAGAATATAAGACATAATTCCAGTTGTTTCACACTTTTTTGTTAAGTATATAATTCCACATGTGTTAATTCATAGTTTTGATGCCTTCAGTGTGAATGTACAATTTTCATAGTTATGAAAATACAGAAAAATATTTAAATGAGAAGGTGTGTCCAAACTTTTGGTCTGTCCTGTATATATATATACACATTTATATGTATATGTAAAACAGCAGGCAAACAGTCCTACAGTCAGCATAATAACTGAACAATAATAATAAATAACAAACGTAATAATAAACGTGCCAGAGGTATAAGGTGGCCATACAGAAGCGTACCCACTACACACTGGACCCCCGGGGGACACTCACAGAACACATCTATCCAATAAGCAGCAGGCATACAGGCACACAGCCCCAAACAGGGCCCTGCACATATATAAAAGAACAGAGGTATATCACGCACACCCGAGCCACATATAATCGCACAGTAAGAACATATGCAACGAGTATGAAATAATTCTGCAAACAATCTTTATTAGATAAATATCAAGAAATGTATACATATATTGCCACATGAGCTATTATAAGTGAGGACTAGAGAATGGCTCCAAGGAGGCCAGGCTTGGGCTGATAGTTTCACCTTTTATGTGGGTTTGCAGGCTAACGGAATGCATATTTGTAGGCCAAGGCCACTCCCACAGTTGGAAACGGGAAATCCCCTGGCTGGAAAAAGCCTATTGGACTAGGATGATGAAAAAGGCAAAAAAATGCCAATCTGTCGAAAATGGGTATACCATAAACCAGGGCACAGTTTTATATTTTTTATTATTCATATAAGTTAGATATAAAAAGGAACAGATGCCATATATGATTGTCCCATGAGCCAGAAAGCCCTACATTCCATAAGTAGAGCAAGCGAAGCTCGCAGATGTAAGCTCTTTGCCTAAATCCTATCTTGTACATCCAGTTTAATAAACGCACAATAAGTATAAAGTGTTTAATGCAGATTAGAGGATACCAATAAATAGAATCCGATAGGACCACAGGTAAGCCCATCCATAGAGTATCACAAAATGATAAAATATACAATATTAAACCCCCAATGTTATCCTATGGAAACGACCGCAACGATAGCAAAACATAGACCATAGTATAAATAAGTCCTCAAGGTGATTCCAATTTACACATAGGGGGCCCACATAGTTTGGCGAAGAGACGATTCTCAAATCACTGAAGTCCCCAAAACGGTCCCTCAAGAGGAGAAAAGAAGAAGGGAGAATCCGGGTCCGTTCAAACCATATAGTCCATACAGGTCCCAGACCGTGGGGAGCGACTAAATGAGATGTCATCCTAGAAAACCCGTAAATAGGAGTTCTTCGTTGAGACCTGCTGGGGCAACAGAAGACAGATTGAAAATCCAGCGAGGTTCACAACGTAACAGGGATGGCCTGAGTGGACCCCCCCTATTAGAGATCTGGACACGCTCAAGGCCCACCACCCTGGTGTTGGTCACCCGGCCCGCATGGTGGGTGAGGTAATGGGCCACCACAGGGGTAAGAATTTTGCCCTTGGAAAGATCATTAGAGGCCAGATTGATTGTGGAGAATTGCTTCTGCACTCTCCGTCGCAATTCCTGTGAGGTTTGACCCACATATATGAGTTGACACGGGCACACAAGGGCGTAGATAACGCACGTGGTCTTACAGTTGATGTAAGAAAAAAGTTTGTGCCGACTACCATCCCTAGGATGAACAAAGAAGTCCCTTGTGGGCCCCATATGCGGGCATATATTACAACCTCCACAGGCAAATGAGCCTCGAAGTTTGATACCCCGGTTGGTACTAGTAGTCTGCCTCCTATAGTGACTCCTGGACAGCATGTCCCTAAAATTAGGGGCCCTTCTGGCCACCAGTGAGGGCTGTGCACTAACTACATCAGCAGTTTGGAGATCCATCGTCAGGATATCCCAATGCCTGCGCAGGATCGCTTTGAGGCTGCCCCAGTTATTATTGTAACCCATGATAAACCTAGGTTTATCATCACGTACCTTGGTTGACGCAAGCAGTAGGGAATCCTGGGTATGGAGTCTAGCATGTTGAAATGCTGTAGAGATACTCCTATGCGGATAGTGCCTCTCTTTAAAACGATCCATGAGTCTCAGCGCTTCCACTCGAAAGTCCGCGTCAGTCGTGCAATTCCTTCTAGCTCTCAGGAATTGGCCGACGGGCACTCCGTCCCTGGTATGCTGTGGATGAAAACTTCTGTAATCCAGAAGACTATTGGTGACCGTCGGCTTCCAATACAATTTGGTGGAGATGGAACCACCCTCTTCAATCCTAATCTGTAAGTCCAGCTACGTGGCTGTGGAGGATGACATGGAGTAAGTCAAAAGAATGTTATGCGTGTTCTCATTTAGAGACTCACTATAACTCTTGCATTCCTCCAAAGTGCCTACCCAAATTAAGAAAACATCATCGATGTATCGTGACCAATGGGCAACCTTATTCCTGAAAATCGATGACGGGTAAATGACCGTGGCCTCCCACCATCCCAAAAACAGGTTTGCCAGGGCAGGCGCACATCTGGCACCCATGGCCACACCTGACGTTTGAAGGTAGTATGACCTGTCGAACAGAAAATAATTGTGCCTGAGAATGAAGTCGAGTAGGTCCACCACCAGACAGTCATGCATGCGGTCCGAGTGTTCCACCAAATCCAGAAAATATAGTACCGCCGTAATACCATCCTCGTGACTGATGTTCGAGTATAGTGACTCGACATCACACGTAACCAATATAGCCCCTGGCGGGAGCTTCAAGGAATGACAGATGTTAATAAAATGTGCCGAGTCCTTCACAAAGGATGGTAAGTTCTTAACTAGTGATTGCAGGAAATGATCCACGTAAATACAGGCCTTTTCAAACAGGCTGCCGATGCTGGCCACAATCGGCCAGCCCGGCGGCCTGCGGACATCCTTATGGACTTTGGGCAGCATACAGAACGTAGCCGTAATAGGGCATTCAACCCACAGTGATTGATAATGCCCAGGTCTCTGGCCCTGTCCAAAAGAGTCCTAAAGCGAGCGCCAAACACAGCCGAGGGGTCTGATGGAAGCTTTTTGTAGAACCTCTGATTCTCTAGTTGTCGATTAGCCTCCTCCAAATAGAGGGCATGTGGCCACAAGACCACATTGCCCCCCTTGTCTGCCTCCTTAATCAAGAACATATCATTGTTCTTGAGGTCAGACAGGGCACGTTTTTCCTCCCTACTCAAATTAGAAGGAAGCAATGGTCGTAGGGGCATAGACATAATGTCTTTTTTAGTTAGCTCAAAGAAGACCCTAATGGATGGTACCAGAGAAAACGGGGGTGCCACCGTAGATTTTTTGTGGTATGGAAACCGATTCCTACCTCCACCAGACTCGTTCTCCTGGAGAAGTCGTAGGAGATCTTGCATGACCTGCTGGTCCGTCTGGTCGAGATCCCTCATGGTCTGGGGCCTGTTGTGTAAGACTCGAAGAACCAAGTGCCTGCAAAACAAATACAAGTCCTTAACCATAGTAAATTTGTCCGCTACCTGCGAAGGGGAAAAGGCCAAACTCCTCTGAAGAACACTCAATTCTATAGCGGAGAGAACATGGTCAGAAAGGTTAATGACCTGTAGCTTGTTATCCAGTACCCCCGTTGGTCCTGAGACAACCCCAGACGCGGGACCCATCAAAACCTGCGACGATTCCTGTGTTGTTTCTGGATCTGTGGTCGCCGTACGGTCCCCCTCGCTTTCCGCCGAGGATAAATAAAACGCTCTCTGAGGTGAAACCAGCTCCCCTATTGAACTCTTGCACCTGGGCCCTACTCTTCTGGATTGGAGGCGCCCGCCTCTGGTTACCCTGGTGCCGCCATTGGAATGCTTTAGCCGACTCAAAATCAGAGCGATCCCTGGAGAACTTTGATTTTTTCTTGTTGACAATATCCTTTTCATATTTATCCAAATTCTCCTTAAGTTTAACCCTAAAGGGTTGGACCTGTTTTTTATCATCAAATTTAAGGAGTTGGCCCTCCAGATCCTTGATCCTGGTCTTGGTGTTTAACAATAATTCTCTGTCGTGTTCCACAGCATGTTCATAATTATACTAGAGCATTTCAATAGGCCCTGTTCCCATGTGGTCCGAAATGTGGAGGAAGGTTCCCATGCTGGGTAAATGGGGACCCTTAGGCCCCGAGGGACAATATTCGACTTAATATATTCCTCTAGACTACAGATATTCCACCATAGCCTAATGCCCAACCTGTGGGCTGATATGAGATCCATAGATAACTTAGAGAAATCAGAATCCGGCACCAAGGTGTCACCAGGAAGAAAAATATTCGCCGATTGAGCCTGCCAGGCAGCCTCACGGGTATCCCAGTCCATGTTCAGCAAAGACAAATTCCCAGATGTGAACTGTAAAATAAAAAACAATATATGTATTCAAGAAAAAAAAATAAAATAACGGATAACAAGAGTTACAAAAAACCGCAGCGCCAACCTGCTGGAGAATGTCACAAGGAAAAAGCCGTAAAAATGAACAAGTAACAATAATGGAACACCGACTTTCCAACTGTGGGAGTGGCCTTGGCCTACAAATATGCATTCCGTTAGTTTCACCTTTTATGTGGGTTTGCAGGCTATCAGTCCAAGCCTGGCCTCCTTGGAGCCATTCTCTAGTCCTCACTTATAATAGCTCATGATATTTATCTAATAAAGATTGTTTGCAGAATTATTTCATACTCGTTGCATACGTCCTTACTGTGCGATTATATGTGGCTCGGGTGTGCGTGATATACCTCTGTTCTTTTATATATGTGCAGGGCCCTGTTTGGGGCTGTGTGCCTGTATGCCTGCTGCTTATTGGATAGATGTGTTCTGTGAGTGTCCCCCGGGGGTCCAGTGTGTAGTGGGTACGCTTCTGTAGGGCCACCTTATACCTCTGGCACGTTTATTATTACGTTTGTTATTTATTATTATTGTTCAGTTATTATGCTGACCGTAGGACTGTTTGCCTGCTGTTTTACATCTACTATATAATTGTCTAAGGGGTACTTCCGTCTGTCTGTCCTTCTGTCTTTCTTTCACCGTTATTCGTTCGCTGATTGGTCTCGGCAGCTACCTGTCATGGCTGCCGCGACCAATCAGCGACACGCACAGTCCGGAAGAAAATGGCTGCTCCTTACTCGCCGCACTCACTGCCCGGCGCCCGCACCCCTCCGCTCACCGCTCACACAGGGTTAATGCCGGCGGTAACGGACCGCGTTATGCCGCTGGTAATGCACTCAGTTACCGCCGCTATTAACCCTGTGTGACCAAGATTTTTACTATTGAGGCTGCCTATGCAGCGCAAATAGTAAAAACATGTAATGTTAAAAATAATAAAAAAAATAAAAAATCCATATATACTCACCGTCCGTCGGCCCAGGCCTTTCCCGGTCGTGACGCTCAGCTGTCCGCTCCATGCTGCGATCTCGCGAGATGATGACGTAGCGGTCTCGCGAGATCGGTACGTCATCATCTCACGAGACCGCAATGCACTCTTGGGACCGGAGCGCACCAGCAGCGACGGTAACCGCTTCGCCGGAAGGTGAGTATATAACTCTTTTTTATTTTATTTTTTTTTTAACAGGCATATGATGCCCTTTTTAAGCTGTGTCATACGTGGATGGGCAATATACTACATAGCTTGGCAATGTACTATGTGGCTCTGCTGTATACTACGTCGCTGGGCAATATACTACGTCACTGGGCAATATACTATGTGGCTCTGCTGTATACTACGTCCCTGGGCAATATTCTACGTCACTGGGCAATATACTATGTGGCTATGCTGAATACTACGTCCCTGGGCAATATACTATGTGGCTCTGCTGTATACTACGTCACTGGGCAATATACTATGTGGCTCTGCTGTATACTACGTCCCTGGGCAATATACTACGTCCCTGGGCAATATACTACGTGGCTGGGCAATATACTATGTGGCTGGGCAATATACTACGTGGTTGGGCAATATACTATGTGGCTGGGCAATATACTATGTGGCTGGGCAATATACTATGTGGCTGGGCAATATACTATGTGGCTGGGCAATTTACTACATGGGCTGGGCAATATACTACGTGGACATACATATTCTAGAATACCCAATGCGTTAGAATCGGGCAACCATCTAGTATACATATAAATGTGTATATATATATATATATATATATATATATATATATATATATATATATATATATATACAGTTAGGTCCATATATATTTGGACAGAGACAACCTTTTTCTAATTTTGGTTATAGACATTACCACAATGAATTTTAAACAAAACAACTCAGATGCAGTTGAAGTTCAGACTTTCAGCTTTCATTTGAGGGTATCCACATTAAAATTGGATGAAGGGTTTAGGAGTTTCAGCTCCTTAACATGTGCCACCCTGTTTTTAAAGGGACTAAAAGTAATTGGACAACTGACTCCAAGGCTATTTCATGGACAGGTGTGGGCAATCCCTTCGTTATGTCATTCTCAATTAAGCAGATAAAAGGCCTGGAGTTGATTTGAGGTGTGGTGTTTGCATTTGGAAGGTTTTACTGTGAAGTAAACATGCGGTGAAAGGAGCTCTCCATGCAGGTGAAACAAGCCATCCTTAAGCTGCAAAAACAGAAAAAAACATCCGAGAAATTGCTACAATATTAGGAGTGGCAAAATCTACAGTTTGGTACATCCTGAGAAAGAAGAAAGCGCTGGTGAACTCATCAATGCAAAAAGACCGGGGCGCCCACGGAAGACAACAGTGGTGGATGATCACAGAATAATCTCCATGGTGAAGAGAAACCCCTTCACAACAGCCAACCAAGTGACCAACACTCTCCAGGAGGTCGGCGTATCAATATCCAAATCTACCATAAAGAGAAGACTGCATGAAAGTAAATACAGAGGGTTCACTGCACGGTGCAAGCCACTCATAAGCATCAAGAATAAAAAGGCTAGACTGGACTTTGCTAAAAAACATCTTAAAAAGCCAGCACAGTTCTGGAAGAACATTCTTTGGACAGATGAAACCAAGATCAACCTCTACCAGAATGATGGAAAGAGAAAAGTATGGCGAAGGCGTGGTACAGCTCATGATCCAAAGCATACCACATCATCTGTAAAACATGGCGGAGGCAGTGTGATGGCTTGGGCATGCATGGCTGCCAGTTGCACTGGGTCACTAGTGTTTATTGATGATGTGACACAGGACAGAAGCAGCCGAATGAATTCTGAGGTATTCAGAGCCATACTGTGTGCTCAGATCCAGCCAAATGCAGCCAAACTGATTGGTCGTCGTTTCATACTACAGATGGACAATGACCCAAAACATAAAGCCAAAGCAACCCAGGAGTTTATTAACCCCTTAACGACCGCCGATACGCCTTTTAACGGCGGCCGCTAAGGGTACTTAATCCACAGCGCCGTTAATTAACGGCGCTGTGGAAAAAGTGAATAGCGCCCCCCAGAGTCGGATTTTCTCTGGGGTCTCGGTTGCCAAGGGTAGCTGAGACCCCAGAGAACATGATTCGGGGGGTTTTTACCGACCCCCGAGTTGCGATCGCCGGTAATTAACCGTTTACCGGCGGTCGCAACAAAAAAAAACGCGATTTGCCGTTTAATTTCTCTGTCCTCCGATGTGATCGCACATCGGAGGACAGAGAAATGTGGTCCCCGATGGCCCCCAATAGCCCCCCAATACTTACCTACCTCCCCCGGTGCTCCTCGTGTCTCCCCATGGGCGCCGCCATCTTTTTTCCGGGAAAAAATGGCGGGCGCACGCGCAGTGCGCCCGCCGCCCGGCACCCGGATGTTCTTTGGGGTCTCGGCTGCCGGGGGTAGCCGAGACCCCAAAGAACATGATTGGGGTCGGTTTGCACCGACCCCTGCTTTGCGATCGCCGGTAATTAACAGTTTACCGGCGACCGCAAAAAAAAAAAAAAAAAAAAAAAAAAGCGATCAGTTATTTCTCTGTCCTCTGATGTGATCGCACATCAGAGGACAGAGAAATAGGGGGATTCGGGGACCCTATCATACTCACCCGGGGTCCCTGGGTCCTCTTCTGTCTTCTCCTGCCAGCCGGCTTTTTCATCATGGCGGGCGCATGCGCAGTGCGCCCGCCATCTGCTGCCATCTGCCGGCCGGCAGGAGAAGACAAGTTGGGGCTAAAATTAGGGTTAGGGTTAGGGTTAGGGTTAGAGTTAGGGTTAGGGTTAGAGTTAGGGTTAGGGTTAGGGTTAGAGTTAGGGTTAGGGTTAGAGTTAGGGTTAGGGTTAGAGTTAGGGTTAGGGTTAGGGTTAGAGTTAGGGTTAGGGTTAGGGTTAGAGTTAGGGTTAGAGTTAGGGTTAGAGTTAGGGTTAGGGTTAGAGTTAGGGTTAGGGTTAGGGTTAGAGTTAGGGTTAGGGTTAGAGTTAGGGTTAGGGTTAGGGTTAGGGTTAGAGTTAGGGTTAGGGTTAGAGTTAGGGTTAGGGTTAGAGTTAGGGTTAGGGTTAGGGTTAGAGTTAGGGTTAGGGTAAGAGTTAGGGTTAGGGTTAGAGTTAGGGTTAGGGTTAGGGTTAGAGTTAGGGTTAGAGTTAGGGTTAGGGTTGGGGCTAAATTTAGGGTTAGGGTTAGGGCTAGGGTTAGGGTTAGGCTACTTTCACACTAGCGTTTTTTGGCTTCCGTCGCAATGCGTCGTTGGAGAAAAAACGCATCCTGCAAAAGTGCTTGCAGGATGCGTTTTTTCTCCATTGGCTTGCATTAGCGACGCATTGCGACGGATTGCCACATGTCGCATCCGTCGTGCGACGGATGCGTCGTGCTTCGGCGGACCGTCGACACAAAAAAAACTACATGTAACTTTTTTGTGCGACGTGTCCGCCATTTCCGACCGCGCATGCGTGGCCGGAACTCCGCCCCCGCCTCCCCGCACCTCACAATGGGGCAGCGGATGCGTTGAAAAAACAGCATCCGCTGCACCCGTTGTGCGGCGCTTACAACGCTAGCGTCGGTACGCCGGCTCGACACACTGCGATGGGCCGAGTACGACGCTAGTGTGAAAGTAGCCTTAGGCTTCTTTCACACTTGCGTCGGTACGGGGCGGTCGCAATGCGTCGGCCCGATGTACCGACGCACGTTGTGAAAATTGTGCACAACGTGGGCAGCGGATGCAGTTTTTCAACGCATCCGCTGCCCAGTCTATGTCCTGGGGAGGAGGGGGCAGAGTTACGGCCATGCATCCGCGGAAATGGCGGACGCGACGTACAAAAAAAAGGTTACATTGAACTTTTTTTGTGACGACGGGGGCTAAAGTTATGGTTAGGGTTGGGGCTAAAGTTAGGGTTGGGGCTAAAGTTAGGGTTAGAGTTGGGATTAGGGTTAGGGTTTGGATTAGGGTTGGGATTAGTGTTACGTTTGGGATTAGGGTTGGGATTAGGGTTAGGGTTGGGATTAGGGTTAGGGGTGTGTTGGATTTAGGGTTTTGATTAGGGTTATGGTTAGGGTTGAGATTAGGGCTGTTTTGGGGTTAGGGTTGTGATTATCGTTAGGGTTGTGATTAGGATTATGGATCGGGTTGAGATTAGGGTTAGGGCTGTGTTGGGGTTAGGGTTGGAGTTAGAATTGGGGGGTTTCCACTGTTTAGGTACATCAGGGGGTCTCCAAACACGACATGACAATTTTGCGCTAAAAAAGTCAAATGGTACTCCCTCCCTTCTGAGCTCTGCCGTGCGCCCAAACAGTGGTTTACCCCCACATATGGGGCATCAGCGTACTCGGGATAAATTGGACAACAACTTTTGGGGTCCAATTTCTCCTGTTACCCTTGTGAAAATAAAAACTTGGGGGCTAAAAATCTTTTTTGTTGGAAAAAAATATATTTTTTTATTTTCACTACTCTGCATTATAAATTTCTGTGAAGCACTTGAGCTTTCAAAGTTCTCACCACATATCTAGATAAGTTCCTTAGGGGGTCTAGTTTCCAAAATTTGGTCACTTGTGGGGGTTTCTACTGTTTAGGTACATTAGGGGTCAGCAAACGCAACATAACGCCCGCAGACAATTCTATCAAAGTCTGCATTCCAAAATGGCGCTCCTTCTCTTCCGAGCTCTGATGTGCGCCCAAACAGTGGTTTACCCCCACATATGGGGTACCAGCATACTCAGGACAAATTGGACAACAACTTTTGGGGTCCAATTTCTCTTGTTACCCTTGTGAAAATAAAAATTTGGGGCTAAAAAAATCTTTTTTGTGGGAAAAAAAATATTTTTTATTTTCACTAGTCTGCATTATAAACTTCTGTGAAGCACTTGGGCATTCAAAGTTCTCACCACATATCTAGATAAGTTCCTTGGGGGGTCTATTTTCCAAAATGGGGTCACTTGTTGGGGGTTTCTACTGTTTAGGTACATTAGGGGTCTGCAAACGCAACATAACGCCCGCAGACAATTCTATCAAAGTCTGCATTCCAAAATGGCGCTCCTTCCCTTCCGAGCTCTGCCGCGCGCCCAAACAGTGGTTTACCCCCACATATGGGGTACCAGCATACTCAGGACAAATTGGAAAACAACTTTTGGGGTCCAATTTCTCTTGTTACCCTTGTGAAAATAAAAATTTGGGGGCTAAAAAAATCTTTTTTGTGGGAAAAAAAATATTTTTTTTTTCACTAGTCTGCATTATAAACTTCTGTGAAGCACTTGGGCATTCAAAGTTCTCACCACATATCTAGATAAGTTCCTTGGGGGGTCTATTTTCCAAAATGGGGTCACTTGTTGGGGGTTTCTACTGTTTAGGTACATTAGGGGTCTGCAAACGCAACATAACGCCCGCAGACAATTCTATCAAAGTCTGCATTCCAAAATGGCGCTCCTTCCCTTCCGAGCTCTGCCGCGCGCCCAAACAGTGGTTTACCCCCACGTATGGGGTACCAGCATACTCAGGACAAATTGGACAACAACTTTTGGGGTCCAATTTCTCTTGTTACCCTTGTGAAAATAAAAACTTGGGGGCTAAAAAATCTTTATTGTTAAAAAATATATATTTTTTATTTTCACGACTCTGCATTATAAACTTCTGTGATGCACTTGGGCATTCAAAGTTCTCACTACACATCTAGATAAGTTCCATGTGGGGTCTAGTTTCCAAAATGGGGTCACTTTTGGGGGGTTTCTGCTGTTTAGGCACATCAGGGGCTCTCCAAACGCGACATGGCGTCCGATCTCAATTCCAGTCAATTTTGCATTGAAAAGTCAAATGGCGCTCCTTTGCTTCCGAGCTCAGCCATGCGCCCAAACAGTGGTTTACCCCCACATATGGGGTGTCGGCGTACTCTAGACAAATTGTACAACAGCTTCTGGGGTCCATTTTCTCCTGTAACCCTTGGTAAAATAAAAATTTGGAGGCAAAAAGATCATTTTTGTAGAAAAAATGCGATTTTTTTTATTTTCACGGCTCTACGTTATAAACTTCTGTGAAGCACCTGGGGGTTTAAAGTGCTCACCACACATCTAGATAAGTTCCTTAAGGGGTCTAGTTTCCAAAATGGTGTCATATGTGGGGGGTCTCTACTGTTTAGGCACATCAGCGGCTCTCCAAACGTGACATGGCGTCCGATCTCAATTCCAGCCAATTCTACATTGAAAAAGTAAAACGACACTCCTTCTCTTCCAAGCTCTGCGGTGCGCCCAAACAGTGGTTTACCCCCATATATGGGGTATTGACGTACTCAGGAGAAATTGCACAACAACTTTTGTGGTCTAATTTCTCCTGTTACCTTTGTGAAAATAAAAATTTGGGGGCAAAAATATCATTTTTGTAGAAAAAATGAGATTTGTTATTTTCACGGCTCTACGTTATAAACTTCTGTGAAGCACTTGGGGGTTCAAAGTGCTCACCACACATCTAGATAAGTTCCTTAAGGGGTCTAGTTTCCAAAATGGTATCACTTGTGGGGGGTTTCCACTGTTTAGACACATCAGGGACTCTCCAAACGCGACATGGCATCCAATCTCAATTCCAGCCAATTCTGCATTGAAAAAGTCAAACGGTGCTCCTTCACTTCCAAGCTCTGCGGTGCGCCCAAACAGTGGTTTACCTCCACATATGGGGTATCGACGTACTCAGGAGAAATTGCACAACAACTTTTGTGGTCTAATTTCTCCTGTTACCCTTGTGAAAATAAGAATTTGTGGGCGAAAAAATCATTTTTGTGAAAACAAATGCGATTTTTTATTTTCACGGCTCTACGTTATAAACTTCTGTGAAGCACTTGGGGGTTCAAAGTGCTCACCACACATCTAGATAAGTTCCTTGGGGGGTCTAGTTTCCAAAATGGTGTCACTTGTGGGGGGTTTCCACTGTTTAGGCACATTAGGGGCTCTCCAAACGCGACATGGCGTCCGATCTCAATTCCAACCAATTCTGCATTGAAACAGTCAAACGGTGCTCCTTCACTTCCAAGCTCTGCGGTGCGCCCAAACAGTGGTTTACCTCCACATATGGGGTATCGGCGTACTCAGGAAAAATTGCACAACAAAATTTGTGGTTAAATTTCTGTTTTTACACTTGTGAAAATTAAAAAAAATGGTTCTGAATTAAAATGTTTGCAAAAAAAAGTAAAATGTTCATTTTTTTCTTCCACATTGTTTTAGTTCCTGTGAAGTACGTAAAGGGTTAATAAACTTCTTGAATGTGGTTTTGAGCAGCTTGAGGGGTGCAGTTTTTAGAATGGTGTCACACTTGGTTATTTTCTATCATATAGACCCCTCAAAATCACTTCAAAGGTGATGTGGTCCCTAAAAAAAACATGGTGTTGTAAAAATGAGAAATTGCTGGTCAACTTTTAACCCTTATAACTCCCTAACAAAAAAAAATAATTGTTTCCAAAATTGTGCTGATGTAAGGTAGACATGTGAGAAATGTTATTTATTAACTATTTTTTTGTGACATATCTCTCTGATTTAAGGGCATAAAAATACAAAGTTTGAAAATTGCAAAATTTTAAAAATTTTCGCCATATTTCCATTTTTTTCATAAATAATCGCAAGTAATATCGAAGAAATGTTACCACTAACTTGAAGTACAACATGTCACGAAAAAACAATCTCAGAATCAGCGGGATCCGATAAAGCGTTCCAGAGTTATAACCTCATAAAGTGACACTGGTCAGAATTGTAAAAATTGGCTCGGTCATTAAGTACCAAATTGGCTCTGTCACTAAGGGGTTAAAGCAAAGAAGTGGAATATTCTTGAATGGCCAAGTCAGTCACCTGATCTCAACCCAGTTGAGCATGCATTTCACTTGTTAAAGACTAAACTTCAGACAGAAAGGCCCACAAACAAACATCAACTGAAAACCACCGCAGCGAAGGCTTGGCAGAGCATCAAAAAGGAGGAAACACAGCGTCTGGTGATGAGTTCAAAACTTCAGGCAGTCATTGCCAACAAAGGGTTTTCAACCAAGTACTAGAAATTAACATTTTATTTAAAATTATTGAATCTGTCCAATTACTTTTGGTCCCTTTAAAAACAGGGTGGCAGATGTTAAGGAGCTGAAACTCCTAAACCCTTCATCCAATTTTAATGTGGATACCCTCAAATGAAAGCTGAAAGTCTGAACTTCAACTGCATCTGAATTGTTTTGTTTAAAATTCATTGTGGTAATGTCTATAACCAAAATTAGAAAAATGTTGTCTCTGTCCAAATATATATGGACCTAACTGTATATATATATATATATATATATATATATATATATATATATATATATATATATATATATATATATATATATATATATATATATATATATATATATGTTTGTATGCCCCAAGTCTTTTAACCGCTACATTCTGGCGCCTCTGCATGTTGCCTTGGGACTGATCACCCCCTGGCTGTGCATTCTTTAGTAGGTTACTTTCTGTCTCTGCCCTTTATTATCATTATCATTAACTGGACTGCAGTGGGAACGCCCCCATTCAATGCCTTTGTTAGGCCACCTTCATGCCAGGACATTTTTTTTTTTTTCAGCAAGCGCTTCACAGCTGATGTTCTGGTGCTTTTGCGCCTATCTAGGTTTACTCTTGCTGGTATGCTTTGTGGCCTGTAGGCGTGGTTTTTCTTGCTCACACTGACAGCGGCTCCCCTGTCTGGTCCCTGCCCTGCTGGGCGTTTCATCGGTTCCTCCTCTGTCTCCTTGGGGCACCTGACCTGGGGCACCTCTCCTTGGGGCACCTGGCACAGGTGTGCCATATCTTCTTATTATCCGGCTGGTATTTAAACAAGGTTTGTGATACACACCAACACTTCCCCTACTTGAGAGGGTGATACGCGTGGGGCTGCATTGGCCCTAGTCCTGCTTACTTACCGGTTCACCCACGGACTTCTTCCTGGCCACCATCTTGCTTTGGGTAACTTCTGTCCCAGCATTTTTTTGGCACTTTGCTGGGCGGTCTCTGCACTTTTTCTATTGCTAGCATGTCCTTTTGGGATTTCCCTTACAGCCCAGTTTGTCTGGATTACATGCTTATCAGTGTCCCATGAGCCGCGCAGGTTATTGTACTTGTTTAGGTGCCTGGTGGGGCATATGCCCATTGTCATATATAGGATGGTGTACGATTTACATTTCCTGGCCAGTTTAGTGTTCTTAGTTGAATCATATATTGCTCCTACTCTATCTAGGGTATAGGCAGGTTTATAGCATTGCATGTTATAGCTTTACTGTTGTTTGTACGTATCATTGTACCTTGCAATGTTTGCTATGGCAGGGCTTTTTGTTTGCTGTTTTTAATTATGTTTTATGTAGTGTTTCAATAAAATCTTGTGCTTTTCCAGTATCATGTCTCTTATTCTTATACGTGGTGTGCATCTCTGGGAGTGATACTTTTTTCTTTGTGTGTACTATTAAGGCATTGCATAAGTGACCGCGAATAGGAACGCGGGCACATTGGAAGTGTTTGCGTTCCAGAGAAGGCGTGACATACAGCTGACTGAGTTGTCGGTCAGCTGATGCGGCCAAATGATTTCACATCCGTTCAGGTGGTCAGCTTCAGGCAGCACACGGACCGGATGCCGGTATGCAAGGCGCATGATAAAAAGCCAGCGTACACATTAATCACCACGGGCATGGATGGCAGCGTCGGCTGGATGGGCATGTTAAGGCAACCCCAACGATATCCCCTGAAGAGTTGGAAACGAAACGCGTCGGGACAGTAGGGGAGGACATCCACCGCCACCATTTTAACTGAATATGACGGTGTAATATGGTTCTATGTCGTGTTGCTCTCTGTTGTCTCAATGAGCCTCATACATCAGTAAGGGCAGTAACGTCCTTATGGCGGCCCTGGCTGTGACTGACACTGTGCACGCTATAAGAATAATCTATATTTACTGCCAGTGCAGTGAATATTCATTTCTCTTTAGCAGTGGTTACAGGCTTTAGCCCCAGCAGCCGGCTCCTGCCTCCTGTGACCTGCTGCTTTGCCGTTCCCCCTCCGCCGCCATTTTTGGGGACATTGACTTGAGTATAAGCCGAAGGGGGACTTTTCAGCACACAAAAGAATTGTTGAAATACTCTGCTTATACTTGAGTATATATGGTACATAAATACACTAAAAGTAATGAGCAATAGTAGGCCTATTTAAACCAGATTATTTAGAAAGTGCATAGTGCATTAGGCTACCACAGTGAACAAAAGAACAAGGTGTGAGGGACAATGGAGAATCCATTTAAGATTTTAAGTCTCCCTCCACTCCTGAAATGTGCTCCCACCCTTGGGATTCCACAGGCTGTTTGTTTTCTTTTAATTTAAATGAGCTAAGACAAGCTATTTTGAAGTTGTTAACACAAGGGTGTGAACTCTTGTGCAGCTGTGGAAGCCTAAACCTCTTTGTGTGACCAAGCACATGGAAAAGCAAGGCTAGAAGGTAAATATGGGAAATGACTTAAAATAACAGAATGTGATATGTCTAATATGAACCAAGCACATATTCTGAATCGGCTTTCTTTACCCTACATGCACATGTTAGCGACCAGTAGCACTCTGGATCATGGAGTTATAATGCATAACTAGCAATAATTACATACGGTAGTCATATTTAGTCTCTATGCGTAGATAAATCCAGCAGAATCCAGTGGCGGTACAACCACCCCATTCAGAGCTTCGGGCGCAATTATATGGGCCAGACATGGTTCTAGGCAGGAAATAATATTCTCAGACATGGGAGGAGAGGGGCTGCGCCACCCTGTGGTGGGAGCAGATGTGTGAGGTAGCAGCCTAGGAGATATAAGGCAGCCCCTCATTTTGGACAGGGTTTTTCTCATGGCCGGAGGATATGTTTGCTGACACAGCTCGGAAAGCATGTAACTAAGATTTGGACCTGTGATTTATCAGAGCCTCCCTGTGGTCACATGTTACATAACACGGTAATTGCAACCTATCTATACTCTATCCTTGTACTACACTCCTGACAAGGATATTTGCTCTTGTATGTATAGCTGTATTTTCTATTGCGCCTCTTCGGCGATTAAATATAAAATTAATCTTGGTCTGCTCTTTTATCTCGATCCACGAATCCCCACGTCCGCATGCTCCGTTGGTAATATTATACGCTACCCCAGGGTTGGTTCTTGACCCGATCTAAGCCTACTGTCGGATGGGGCTTATTTTAAATGAGGAAGTGGTGGCAGAATACCGTTTTGTTTTAGTGGGGAACTCTGGCAGTGACGGCCGGGAGATTTAGATATATATCCCCAGCCTGAACAGGTGATATATATTCCCCCTCATTGGGAGCAAAAATATGTAGGTATAAATTCAAAGAGGGAAAGAAAAGGAAAATGTCATTCAAAATAAAAAATGATAAAAAATGACCATCATTTGTATCACTATGGTGCAGAGCCATCAGAACAACACAGAAGTAGTAATTATGGCACAAGGATAGATGCAATGTATTTTTTCAAATAAAAAGTGCCAAATAAGTCTGGATCAACCATATAATCATAATCCATAGCAATATTAAAAGATCATGGCAAAATTATTAATACAATGTAAACATGCAAGAATGATATGCATAATCAGAGACAAATAGAAATGTGTGTAGTCACGGGAAATAATATAAATAAATGTGAACAATGTGATAAATTAAGGATAACTACTGTGGTGTATAATATGATAGTATAGACAATTCTAAAAAAAAATAAAACATAGCCATAGTGTGACAGTCTGATGGTAAAAACACAAAAAAATCCATGTATAGAGATAATGCAGTGTGGTTTAATCATGTGTGTACATATAACATAAATTAGTGTTGTTATATAAAATATGAACTGTGAAGCAGAACAAATATAATGATTAGTGATGAGCAAGCATGTTCGCCACTACTCGCCCAAGCATCTCACTGCTCGAGATGCTGGAAGCTCGTCGAATATTTCCAGGTCTGCTAAGTGGGAGCTTGAGTCCCCTCCCTGCATGTTTGGCACTCTATAGAGAGACAATGAACATGCAGGGATTGTCTGCCACACAATGTAATGCCACAGCCATGTTGGTTGTGTCGTTACAGTGATTGGCTGGCCGCACAGCGTCATCAGGTCTATATCAGACCTGGCACCGCCATGCTCGTCAAAATCTAATCCGGAATTAGGCAGCATAGGTAGAGATGCTGCTGAGCTAGGGAGAGATTTGCTTGTTAGTTAGTGTAGTTATACACAATATATTATACACATATCCATCACCACTAACAGTCTTTCTGAGGACTAATCCAGCTGCATAGATTTCAGTGCTAGGCAGACAGGCAGTGTATGTGGCAGATTTCAGTGCATATAGCAAAAGGGTCCATTCCAGTTTTGTCTGCTGCTGCTGCTGCTTTTACAGATATTTTTTGGGGGATCTTAATCCTGATTATTTGTTTAAAAAGCAATCCAGAGAACACCGTTTTTCTGCTCAATTTATTTTTTGGCACTGCAGAATACAGCCAGATCCTTTCCATATTACAGCGCTAAATATCCATCTATTTAAAACTGTGGTTTGTCCGTCACACGGATCACATATAAGTTTGCTACAAATTCAGCCATTTGTAGTGAATGTGGAAAATATTGTCCTCCATTTAAAAAGGTCAAGGCGTGTGGCAAGGGACGGAGAACTGGATCAGATGGTGATGGTGCACGCAAAGGTCGAGGACGTGGGCAAGCTGATATTGTGCCACAACAAACACCCACATCTTCTCGGCCAACCTTCCTGTGTCAATTGATATGGGACCGCAGTACACCACTATTGAAACCAGAGCACTGTCAAAAGGTTGCTGGTTGGATAGTGGATAATGCTTCCTGTCACTTCGCCACCACCACTCTGTCAAGTCTCCGTAGCTATGAGTCTGGACCACATATTCCTCACCCTGGTCCTCCTTCCTCCCACCATGCCGAGTGCCTGGAGACAACTGATCCCACACTTGGACACTCCGAAGGGCTGTTCACTTTTCCATTTGTAGATTTGGGACTCTCGCACGGTCAACTAGAAGCGGGGCAAGAGGAGATCGCATGTAGCCCAAATATTTGAGCAGCCATGGTCACATGAAGGCGACGATGGGAAAGTGCCACTAGAGGTGGACGATGATGAGACACAATTGCCAGAAAGTCAGGAGGAGGACCAGGGTGCGGAAGTGGAAGACAATGTGGTGGATGATATAGTAACTGACCCAACCTGGCAGTTGGACATGCAGAGCAAAGACAGCAGCACACAGGGGGAGGGAGGCATAGCACCCCAACAGGCAGGAAGAACCAGTGTGGTGGCCACAGACAGAAGGCGGGCAACCATTCCCCATAACACCAACCTAAGGGAATTTGCCAGTCCAACTGTTAGTTCTTCCTGAGTCTGGTTGTTTTTTTAAAGACTCTGCCGATAATTCATTAAAGGCCATTTGCACCACCTGCCATGCCAGCATCAGCAGGGGTAGCAAAACTACCAGCCTCACCACCACCACCATGATGAGGCACATGGCAGCAAAGCACCCGACTTTGTGGGCTGAACCCCAGGGTCCATCAACAGTTTCTGCAGGTGACACCACTGCTTCTTCCGCTGTTGTGCGTGCAAGTCAATCCCCTGTCCATGGTTCATGTGAAGATGCCTCCTGCCCTGCACCTGTCGTTGCACACACTCAACTAGCACCATCAGCAAGCATGTCCACGTCCTTGTCCCAGCGCAGCGCTCATTTGTCCATACCCCAGTCCTTGGAGCGCAAGCGCAAATATGCAGCTAACACCACACAGGCCACACTACTAAATTCCCATATTTCACAACTGCTTGTGCTCTAAATGTTGCCTTTTAGGCTCGTGGAGATGGAAGCTTTCCACAACCTGATGGCGGCGGCCGACCCTATGTACTCGGTTCCCAGCTGCCACTATTTCTCCCGGTGTGTCGTCCCCGCATTACACAAGCACATGTCCCACAACATTAGCTGTGCCCTCAACAATGCAGTTACTGGAAAAGTCCACCTAACCATGGACACGTGGACAAGTGCTTGTGGGCAGGGATGGTACATCTCGCTGACGGTACACAGGGTTAGCATAGTGGAAACCGGGACCCCGTCGGACCTTGGGATGGAACACGTCCTCCTGAAGCCGAGGATTGTGAGCCCTACATCAATCAGGGTTGTCTACAGCTCCCACACCCCCTCCTCTTCAGCCTCCATCTCCGAAATGACCACATCAGTCACAAGCTGGATGCACTGCCTCAGCCAAGCGGCAACAGGCTGTGCTGAAGCTAATATGCTTAGGTGACAAACCGCACAATGCTGAAGAGTTGTGGACAGCTCTGAAAGAGCAGGCAGATCTGTGGATGACACCGCTGAACCTACAGCCAGGCATGGTCATATGTGACAAGGGCTGGAACCTGGTGGTGGCTCTGAGGTGAGGCGAGCTCACACACGTACCATGTGTGGCCCATGTGCTTAACCCCTGGGGCTTTTTTCAGTTTTGTGTTTTCGTTTTTTGCTCCCCTCCTTCCCAGAGCCATAAATTTTTTATTTTTCCGTCAATATGGGTATGTGAAGGCTTATTTTTTGCGGAACAAGTTGTACTTTTGAACGACATCATTTGTTTTACCATGCCTTGTACTAGAAAACGGGAAAAAAATTGCAAAAAAAGTGCAATCCCACAATTGTTTTTTGTTTGGTTTTTTGCTAGGTTCATGAAATTCTAAAACTGACCTCTTATGATTTTCCAGGTCATTACGAGTTCAAAGACACCAAACATGTCTAGGGTATTTTTTATCTAAGTGGTAAAAAAAATTCCAAACTTTGCTAAAAAAAAAAAAAATATTGCACAATATTCCAAGACCCATAGCATCTCCATTTTCGTGATCTCGGGTTGGGTGAGGGATTATTTTTGCGTGCCAAGATGATGTTATTAATTATACCATTTCGGTGCAGTTACGTTCTTTTGATCTCCCTTTATTGCATTTTAATGCAATGTCGGGGCGACCCAAAAAAAAGTAATTCTGGCATTTTTAATTTTTTTCTTGCTACGCCGTTAAGCGATCAGGTTAATTATTTTTTTAAAATTGATAGATCAGGCATTTCTGAACACGGCGATACTAAATATGTGTAGGTTTGATTTTTTTTATTTTATTTTGAATGGGGCGAAAGGGAGTTAATTTGATTTTTTATATATTTTTTTTCATATTTTTAAAAACTTTTTTTTTTTACTTTTGCCATGCTTCAATAGCCTCCATGGGAGACTAGAAGCTGGCATAGCCTGATTGGCTGTGCTACATAGGGTTGATGATCAAATCGCCTCTATGTAGCTGAATTACAGCATAGCTATGAGCGCCAACCACAGGGTGGCGCTCACGGCAACCTGGCATCAACAACCATAGAGGTCTCCAGGAGACCTCTGGTTGTCATGCCAACGCTTCGCTGACCCCCAATCACATGACGGGGGTCAGCGGTGCGTGCATTTCCGGCTCGATGGCTGGAAGCGCTTGTTAAATGCCGCTGTCAGAGTTTGACTGCTGCATTTACTAGTTAATAGACGTGGGTGGATTGCAATTCTGCCCACACCTATTGTGGGCACATTTCAGCTGTTCAAAACAGCTGACATGTCCCGGCTTTGATGCAGGCTCACCGCCGGAGCCCGCATCAAAGCGGGGATTGTGCCATCGAACATACTATTCCGTCCGATGGCAGAAAAGGGTTAACCTTGTGGTTCAGCGGTTTCTCAAAACCTACCCGGAGCTGCCGGATCTGCTTGTGAAAGTACGCCACCTGTGTGCCAATTTTAGAAAGTCAGCTACAGCTTCCGCTGCCCTTGCCGTGCTTCAGCAGCGTTTACAGCTTTCTGCTCACTGACTGGTGTGTGATGTCCCCATGCTTTGGAACTCTACACTGCAGATGTCGGCAAGAATTTGTGAGCAGAAGAGTGCAGTTGTTGACTACCAGAATCGACAAGGCCATCGGTATTCAGTTCAGACTCCACACATAAGACCTCAGGAGTGGACATGGATGTCAGACATATGTGCCATCCTCCAAAACTTTGAGGACTCCACCAAGATGGTGAGCAGCGATGACGCCATAATTAGCATCACCATCCCTTTTCTCTGTGTTCTGAAACGCTCTCTGCTCCCAATCAAAGAGGATGCATTGCAGGCTGAGCACGATTAGATGGAGTAAGGAACTATACAGGGTGATTACACACAGCCCTGCCTCATCTCATCCCATTGGATTGGATGACAATGAGGAAGAAGAGGAGGAGGAAGAACAGGAGCTAGTTTCATGAGCTATATATGGTACTACCAGCACAACTGTCATATTGTCTGTTCAGCATAGATAGCCTGAGGACAGGGAGGAGTAGAGCATGGTCAGTCGTCCTCTTAGTGAGGTCACGGAAGTCTTGCCTGTTAGCAGTCTGGCACGCATGGCTGAGTTTATATTACACTGCCTATCCCGTGACCCTCTCGTTCTCAAAATTTTGGGTGATAGTCATTACTGGTGGTGATGCTTCTAGATCCATGCTACAAGGAGAACTTTCTATCTCTTATTCCCAAGGCAGACAGGTTATCATACCGCTGCTGCCGCCTCATCGCTCACTCCCGGCCTCTGCTTCTCGTGCGCGCGCGCATACCAGGTTCAGTGCTGCGCGTGTGCACTTCTGATCTTCTGTCGGCATCTCCTCTATGGTCCTGGAGGACTAGTACCCGGAAGTCAGTCCTCCTTATTGTCCTCTCTATGGTTCTGGAGGTCTGTTACCCGGAAGTGCTACCCTGCCTTTAGGTATTTAAACTGCTTCCTGACGTCCCTTTGTGCCTGGTTATCATTTGTTCCTTCAGGTGTTCCTGGCCGGTCTTAGTCTCTGTGAAGTTCATTTTCCCTCTGACTTTGGGTTTATCCTGTCTTTCCTGTATCCTGCTAACCTATGCGTTCCCTCAGTTCCACCGCCAGTCCCTGCACTGCTTCAGTTTTCCCACCAGTCCTGTGTCTCTGCAGTACTCACCTATCCTGTGGTCCTACTATCTCCACCTCTTCTTGGTCTTCTCCCGTCCTGGTCCTCCAGCTTCCGTGGCGATAGTCCCTCAGGGCCTGCCCCTAACTCTCCCTGTATAGGGGACGGTCTATCTGGTCAGCTCGTCCGTGAGGGGTTTGTCGTCGCGGTCTAGAGGGTCCACTTTCCGTTTTCCCTCTTTGAATCGTCACACTCACATTAGGACTGCACTCGGATGACATCTGAGTGCAGCCTGATTCTTACAGCATAACAGTATAACCAGGCCATGGACCCCGCTGGTGTCTCTGCCACTCAAAAGGAGTTACTGTTTTTGTGGGAGAACCAGACTAGAATCATGTCCTTTCTCAAGAACATGGAGTCTCGTCTCGCGATGTTACAGTCTACCGACCCTGGTAACACTACTCAGTTGGAGGCTCTTCAGCAAGAGTTAAGTCAACAACAGGACACTCAGTCCCATATTTTGAATTTTATGGCCTCTGTCGATAATCAACTTCTCTCTCTTCAGACTGCCGCTTCTGCTCCTGTACAGGCGTCCGCTCCACAGCCCTCGCCCCATCTTGCCAGGCCACCTCGGTATGGTGGGGATCCTAAATTATGTCGCCGGTTTCTCAACCAGTGTCAACTACACTTTGAATTATCCCCGCTACTGTACCCAACTGACCGAGCTAAGGTGGCTTTTGTGATGTCCCATTTGGAGGGCGAGGCTTTGGCTTGGGTGAACCCTCTTTGGGAGCGAGATGATCCAGTGGTTTCTCAACTTGCTCTCTTTTTAGACACCTTCTGCAAGGTGTTTGTTGAACCTGGTCCTCTGGTATCGACTACGGAGTCCCTTTTCAACCTTAGTCAGGGGACCCTTTCTGTAGCTCAATATGCCATCCATTTCCGGACGCTGTCCTCTGATTTAGGTTGGAATAATGAGGCTTTGGTGGGAGCATTTTGGCAAGGTTTGTCTTCTCGTATTAAGGATGAGCTTGCAGGGCGGGATACTCCTTCTGCTTTAGATGACCTTATCTCTTTGGTGACTCGCATTGATTTGCGGTTCCAGGAGCGCTCTAGTGAGGTTGTCAGAGAGAGATCTCCTCGTTTATCCTCCGTTACACGTGGTACTTCTCTTTCCCACTGCAGCTTCTTCCTCTTCTTCCCCTGAGCCTATGCAGGTTGATCTCCTCAAGCCTGCCGAACAATGCCAAAAGGAGAGACTCGCACAGGGCTTATGCTTTTATTGTGGCAGCGCTTCTCATCTTCTGCGCTCTTGTCCCCAGAAGCCAGGAAATGCCTCCACCTAGGTCAGGTAAGAGAGGCCTCCCTAGGTAGCCATGATTCCTCTCCACCTTTGATTTTGCCTGTTATTTTACACATGGGTTCCAGTCGCTTCTCTCTTGAGGCTTATGTAGATTCTGGTGCGGCTGGGAATTTTGTTCAACTTGAGCTGGTCAAGAGGCTTGGGATTCCTGTCAGATCCTTGGAGGTTCCTAGGCAAATAGCTTCTGTCGACGGTCAGCCTTTGTGGGAGGTCGTTTCTTCTGTCACAGAGGAGATTGAGATTCAAATTGGAGCTTTACATCGAGAAAAGTTGGCATTTTATGTTTTACCGTCTTTATCCCATGCATTTCTTTTAGGACTCCCCTGGCTAAGAAACCATGAACCTACTCTGAATTGGCGTACTGGGGACGTCCTATCCTGGGGACAGTTTTGTCAAAACAGATGTCTGCTTCCCATCAAGCCTGCTAGTTTCTCTCCCTCGGCTCCGGAACTAGCGAATCTACCCTCAGCTTATCACTCTTTTTCGGACGTTTTCAACAAAAAGGAAGCAGAGGTCTTACCTCCGCATCGCCCTTACAACTGTCCGATAGATCTTGTATCCGGCTCTACTCCTCCTAGAGGTCGTATTTATACTCTGTCACCCTCCGAGACTCAAGCCATGTATGAATATGTTCAAGAGAATCTGGCCAGAGACTTTATACGGAAGTCTTCCTCACCTGCAGGTGCTGGTTTTTTCTTCGTCAAGAAGGACGGTTCCGTTCGTCCCTGCATTGATTACCGTGGTCTCAATAACATCACCATTAAAAACAAGTATCCACTTCCTCTCATCCCAGAACTTTTTGATCGTCTGCGTGGAGCACGAATCTTCACTAAACTGGATCTCAGAGGAGCTTACAATTTGATCCGAATTTGTTCGGGAGATGAATGGAAGACTGCGTTTAACACCAGAGACGGTCATTATGAGTATTTGGTGATGCCTTTTGGCTTATGTAATGCTCCTGCAGTTTTTCAAGAGTTGGTGAATGATGTTTTTCGGGACCTACTTTACACCTGTGTAGTGGTGTACTTGGACGACATCCTTTTGTGTTTTCACCGGATCTGCTTTCTCATAGGAGACATGTGCGGCAAGTTCTTCTCCGTCTGAGGGAGAATCGTCTGTATGCTAAACTTGAGAAGTGTGCATTCGAACAGTCATCCCTGCCATTCCTGGGCTTCATCATCTCTGACTCTGGTCTGTGTATGGATTCGGCTAAAGTTTCTGCCGTACTTAACTGGCCACGTCCTCTTGGGGTTAAGGCGATTCAGCGTTTTCTAGGATTCGCGAATTACTATCGGTAATTTATTCCTCATTTCTCCTCCTTGTCGGCTTCCATCTCTTCTTTGATAAAGAAGGGTGCCAATCCTCGTCTTTGGCCAGCAGAGGCCGAAAAGGCTTTTCATTCTCTCAAAGAAGCATTCGCCTCCGCTCCTTTACTCCATCGCCATGAAGCAACTATGAAGTACAGGTGAGAGAGACACAACTTTTTCTCAGACCCTCCCATCGCACAGGCCCTGAGGTGTGGGGTACTCTCACAAGGTACCAATAGACAAACAACAGTGTATGCATAGAGATTGGGATCACCACAACAATAAGTTTAAAGTATCAAAAAATCTTTATTTGTGAACTACACACAGGACATTATTAAAAACACTTAAAAGCCCATAACGTAAATTAGGGTAATGGGTCCACAACAATATTAGGTTAAATACCAACAAGAGATGCACATAACGCAGCTATTTATAATATTCTAGCATAATATAACATATACAAATCACATCTGCCCATTAGTGACCAATAACATGCATGTAAATGCACAAAATGTGCTGTTACTAAATGAGTACCACCAGGTTGGTAGGTGCATGAAAAATACTAGGTCCTATGATAGCACCAGCAAGCTACCCCCAAAATAGGAGCAGCAAAATAAACATGCATATAATAATCCTCCCACACACTATCCTCCTAGATCCCAGGGAGGCTCTTACCCAACCTAGTGTAATCAGCGTACTCAGTGGTCATAAACTGACAGGCCCATAAGATCCTGATAGCTTGTGTGAGTGCAGAGACCCACGCGTATCGACGCTCAAGGCGTCTTTCTCAAGGTCAGTATAAAAGGTCTATGCGTTCACAAGTTTATATAGCACTCTAATATATTATAACACCTACCAGGTGTGCACAGTCATGGCGGCGCCGGCACGTCACCCCGGCGTGGTGGGAGGTCAGCTGCGCAGGCGCTGTGAGATTACCCATAATGTTAAACACGGCGGTTCGCGCATGCGCAGAACGCCAATGTAGTTCACCCTATTGTTGAGAGGCCCCAGATCTCCGCCCCTAGTAACGACGTTGTATTTTGGATCACTCCGGTCTCCATGCGTACTAAGAGCAGGGAGGATGTTATTACCAAACCAACACACACATACATATGCAGATATTGTTCAGAACTCCCTTGGCCAGGGCACAATCACACAACCATCCGCATCCATGCTTGACAGGTTAAGTTGTCACAAAAGGTACCATATACCACCTCTTCGGAGCAGCCCATTATACAACCATAGGAGTATGGCTTGAGCTCCCCCATAGAAGTGCATGGTCACAAGGCGGTAATGTGCTCACGATATCACACATACCGATATAGGGGTACAGAGCGAATCTACTCCTCCCAATCCAATCAGGGGACAAGATATGTTAATGGGTGCAGCTAAGCGAATGTATTCCAGAAATTAATATACCGGAAAACCCCAAAACCTTATCACAGGAGCCTGCGCAGATAAAAATTATTATGCAAACCAAACATGGGATAGAGGTGAACTACATCGCATATTGCAGAAATTATACATGCAGCCTATCCCAAATAATCTCGAAAGATATAGTCACAAAATAGAAAAAATCTATTGCTATAGTACTAACTGAAAAAAAATAAAAATAAAATAGAGGAAGGGAGGGACCGGGAAGGGGTCTCCAATAGCAAATAACAAGAACACACAGCCCTCCGTAAAATCCATGGGAGAGTCGAGGACAATTAAGGACCCGAATCCCCTCGTCCATGATTATCAAAGAAGTCCAATAAGTACACAACATATGTTGTAAGAAAGTTCATAGCCATTTAGATTGAAAACGATCAATCGTGCAGTTAGTATTGCACTCAATAATTAATAGGAAGAGTCGGCCACCACGGAAAATACGTTTATAGTCCTTCATTCCAGGGAACAGGGCCAATATCTATCCCAAGTTCTTCCAAGATAGTATATTGTTTTTTTCTCAAAGGAGTCCAAATAGACAAGGTTCCAGCAAGCCCTTTTATTCCAACGGGAAATTCAGGTCGCCCACCGGACCACCCATCGCACCTAGGGAACAAAAGGGGGAATGAAAAGTAAAAAATAATAAGGAATAGTGAGCCCAACTACTCCCACACCCATATAACGGTATAGAGCAGAGTACACGGTAAACCACAAAAGGACCACAGCTCAAAGAGTCTATATCCTTTTGTAGAAGCCCGTGTACAATAGCTCCTCGTTTAATCCTCCCGGTGCCAGACTTTTCAGCTCAAAGATAAGACGGGATTCCCTCCTAAGCAGTAGGGTTGAGCGACTTTTATTTTTATAGGATCGGGTCGGGTTTCACGAAACCCGACTTTCTCAAAAGTCGGGTCGAGTGAAATCGGCCGATCCTATAAAAAAGTCGGGGTCGGGGTCGGCCGAAACGCGAAACCCAATGCAGTGCAATGGGATACTATGGTTCCCAGGGTCTGAAGGAGAGGAAACTGGAAACTCTCCTTCAGGCCCTGGGATCCATATTTAAGTGTAAAATAATTATTAAAATAAAAAATATTGATATACTCACCCTCTGACGAGCCCTGGTAGTAATCGGCATCTTCCGTTCCTAAGAATGAGCGCGTTCAGGGCCTTAGATGACGTCACGGCTTTGTGATTGGTCGCGGCGGCCCACGTGACCGCTCAGCGACCAATCACAAGCCGTGACGTAATTCTCTCAGGTCCTAAATTCCTCATTCTAGGAATTTAGGCCATGAGAATTACGTCACGGCTTGTGATTGGTCGCTGAGCGGTCACATGGGCCGCCGCGACCAATCACAAAGCAGTGACGTCATCTAAGGCCCTGAACACGCTCATTCTTAAGAAGGAAGGCTGCCGGAAAGAAGCAGGGCACATACGAGGGTGCGTATATACCTAATAGGAATATACTCACCCTCGGCTTCTTTCCGGCAGCCTTTCTTCTTAAGAATGAGCGCGTTCAGGGCCTTAGATGACGTCACGGCTTTGTGATTGGTTGCGGCGGCCCACGTGACCGCTCAGCGACCAATCACAAGCCGTGACGTAATTCTCATGGCCTAAATTCCTAGAATGAGGCATTTAGGACCTGAGAGAATTACGTCACGGCTTGTGATTGGTCGCTGAGCGGTCACGTGGGCCGCCGCGACCAATCACAAAGCCGTGACGTCTTCTAAGGCCCTGAACGCGCTCATTCTTAGGAACGGAAGATGCCGATTACTACCAGGGCTCGTCGGAGAGGTGAGCATATCAATATTTTTTATTTTAATTCTTTATTTTACACTTAAATGTGGATTCCGATACCGATTTACGATATCGCCACCATATCGGAACTCGGTATCGGAATTCCGATACCAGATTCAGAAGATCGCCGACCTCATGGCCGACCCCACACAGGGGTCGGGTCGGGTTTCATGAAACCCGACTTTGCCAAAAGTCGGCGACTTCTGAAAATGGTCGACCCGTTTCGCTCAACCCTACTAAGCAGTTCATCTGTTACCCTACCACCCCTAATGTTGGAGGTCACCCCCTCCAGACCCATCACTCGCAGAGTCCTGTGGTTACCATTATGATGTTCCAGGAAGTGGGCTGCCACCGAGGTAATCTGTTTCCCCCTTCCCCTATCAACCTTGGCCACCGTAATGTTTGAAATATGCTGTTGCACCCTACGGCGCAACTCCTGAGTAGTCTGGCCAACATAAATTTTTTGGCAACCACAAATAAGGGCATATACCAAATTCTTTGTACGGCAATTGACATACGATTTAGATTTCACCTGAAATGGCAAAGTAGGGATGGAGCTTCCCACCTCAGCTAACATAAAGGGGCAGATAGAACAACTCCCACAGGGGAAGGAGCCAATAACGGTATTACCTGTGCCAGTTCTATTAGTTGGCCGCCTGTAGTGGCTCCTCGATAGGCAATCCTTTAGGTTTGTCGCTCTCCTTGCCACCAACCTCGGTCTGCTCGGGATGAACATCCTCAATCTTGTGTCACTGAGCAAGATCCCCCAATTCGACTCCATTAGGTGGTATATATCCCTCCACTGGTTATTGAACTTCGTAACATGACTAAGTTGGTTGCTATTGTCCATCTGTTGTGTCCTAAGCACTTCCTCCCTTGATTTTTGTTGTGAGTACTCGAATGCCCCTGAAATGACTCTACGTAGATACCCCCGTTCCCGGAAGCGTTTTGTAAGTAACTTAGATTCCTCTTAGAAACTTGCCATGGTACTACAGTTCCTTCTGACACGTAGGAACTGTCCTTTTGGGATACTATTACGTAGATGAGTGGGATGGAAACTAGAATAATGTAAGATGTTGTTGGTGGCTGTTTTTTTACGGAAAAGAGTAGTATTGATCAGGTTGTCCTTAATCATGATCCTCAAATCCAGGAAATCCACCAAACTTCTGGAGTAACACGACATCAACCGAATACCACAGTGGTTGGTGTTTAATTCGTTAACGAAGTCCTCCAGGGCTTCCACCGTACCTGTCCATAAAACAAAAATATCATCGATGAATCGGTACCATTTCAGAGTGTTCTCTTGAAAGTACTGATTCTTGGACACCTGAGTCTCCTCCCACCACCCCACAAAAAGATTTGCATATGGGGGCGCACACCTCGCCCCTATAGCTGAACCAGACACTTGTTTGTAAAAGACCCTATCAAAAACGAAATAGTTATTTTCCAAAATAATTCTCAGAAGGTCCAAGACAAACGTATCATGGCCCCTGTTCCCCGTAGAGTATTTATCCAAAAAGTATCCCACAGCAGAAATACCTAAATCATGGTTGATGTTAGTATATAGCACCTCCACGTCAAATGTGGCCAAGATGGTATCCTCAGGCAACTCCAAAGGGTCCAACTGCTGAATCAAAAATGAGGAATCCCGTATGTACGAGTCCAATTTGAGCACGATGGGCTGAAGAAAAAAAAACAGATAAATACATGACTTTTCAAAGAGTCCCCCAATCCCCGAGACTATGGGTCTACCCGGAGGTTCCGACAAAGACTTATGCACCTTAGGTAACATGTAAAATGTCGGAACCACTGGGTGTTTTACTGTCAGAAAGTCCAGTTCTTTTTTGTTGATAATGCCATAGGTATACACACGATTCAAGAGCCCATCCAAGTTCGATTTAAATACTGAAGTCTGCACTCACACAAGCTATCAGGATCTTATGGGTCTGTCAGTTTATGACCACTGAGTACGCTGATTACACTAGGTTGGGTAAGAGCCTCCCTGGGATCTAGGAGGATAGTGTGTGGGAGGATTATTATATGCATGTTTATTTTGCTGCTCCTATTTTGGGGGTAGCTTGCTGGTGCTATCGTAGGACCTAGTATTTATCATGCACCTACCAATCTGGTGGTACTCATTTAGTAACAGCACATTTTGTGCATTTACATGCATGTTACGGGTCATTAATGGGCAGATGTGATTTGTATATGTTATATTATGCTCGAATATTATAAATAGCTGTGTTATGTGCATCTCTTGTTGGTATTTAACCAAATATTGTTGTGGACCCATTACCCTAATTTACGTTATGAGCTTTTAAGTGTTTTTAATAATGTCCTGTGTGTAGTTCACAAATAAAGATTTTTTGATACTTTAAACTTATTGTTGTGGTGATCCCAATCTCTATGCATACACTGTTGTTTGTCTATTGGTACCTAGCTTTGGTATGCATATGATGATCCCCTTATGTAAATATAAGTTGGATGGTGCCCACTCAACCTAATGTTGTTGTTGTGTACTCTCACAAGGAGTGCAAAGTTTGGGAAGATGCTGAGGGAGTACCTTGCTGACCGTACCAACGTCCTCCGTGATTCCTCTGTGCCTTACACTCTAATTATTGGGTATCCAAGCTGGACATGTGGCATGAACTGGCTCTCTATATGCCTTGGAGGTCCTGGGCTGCCCTGCTGCTATCGTTTTGTCAGAGCGGGTTTTTAGTGCTGGTGGTGGAATTATAACTGATAAACACATCCACCTGTCAACTGAAAATGCTGACAGTCTGACTCTTATAAAAATGAACAAGAGCTAGTTTGGGCCAGACTTCTCAACACCACCGAATGATAGCTGCATAACGTAAACTGAAATCCAGTGTCTTTTTGTGGGAGGTCTATTCCCATGCACCTCTTCACACGCACACATGGGTATACGCTTCCTGATTTTGGCAATTTGCTGTTGTCCTACTCCTTCTCCTCATCCTCCATCACCATATCACCAGGGTGATCGTGGTCCGTGATGCAACACCTACATATTTTTTAAAGGGTGTTTATGATGTTCTTAAAAAAAAATTGTTATACAGTATGTTCATGAATACCCCCCCAGGTGTAAATGTTTGTCAGCCCATACATTTAGTGCATGGGCATGACAAGTATAGGAGACCCGCTCCTTTCTAAGGGGAACATTTTTTTTATGAGGCCCTCCTCCACATCTCTTTCAAGGGGCATTGGAGTGCCTCCAAATTTTTGGCAGCCCTTGCATTCACTGCATAGGCAAACACTATAGGAGACCCACTTCCTAATAATGGGAACATTTTTTCACGAGGCCCTCTTCTATGTCTCTTCAAAGGGGCATTGGAGTGCCTCCAAATTTTTGGCAGCCCTTGCATTCACTGCATAGGCAAACACTATGGGAGACCTACTTCCTAATAATGGGAACATTGTTTTCAGGAGGCCTTCCTGTACGTCTCTTCAAAGGGGTATTGGGGTGCGTCCAAATTTTGGGCAGCCCTGCCACTCACTGCATACGCAATAACAGTATAGGGGACCCACTGTTTAATGTTACAGGTTATATATACTAAATTCCTTGATAGGGCGTTGATCCAGGAAACTAGTCTGATTGTCGTATGTGGAGTCTGGAAGGAATTTTTTTCCCCAATGTGGAGCTTACCACTTGCCACATGGTTTTTTTTGCCTTCCTCTGGATCAACATGTTAGGAAATGTTAGGTTATGCTATGGGTTGAACTAGATGGACTTTTTAAAGTCTTCCTTCAACCTTAAAAACTATGTTACTATGTAATAATTGGAACAACAAAGCATAGCCGGCTGATGGCTCTCTTAGAATAGTGAGGGCCGACTGCTGGCCCTTTAAGCATAGTAAAGGCCACCTGATGGCCCTATAAAATTAGGCTTTGTGACTTTCAGAGTCCCTCCTTCATAAATGAAACAGGATGTGTCTGATGATGTGTCACACACCAGATGGCCAGATGAGGTTGTAAAATGTTAAAATGACATTTCTCAGTGATCGCATTTGTCTTGGTTGAAAGCAATGCTAAGGTTCAAAAACGCATCAGAAATGCTAAGTGTGATCATAGCCCAAAGTGTGGAGGAACATTTTTGTTTTTGGCTATTTATTTTGCCTTATATACAAGTTATTACCCTGGAAAGCATGTTCCTTGACATATTTCCCAGGAAAATCCATTTTGTTTTTGTATGTTTTATTGTGAGTCTGTAAAAGTGGCGTAAGACTCTAACAACATTGTTTACAGCAGCGACCTGGGAGTCAGAAATGTTTCCAGGGGTCTTCCCCATGCTGTTCCCATGTCATTTGAGCACTGTTCACATTGATTTCTGCAATTTCTAGTCCCACTGCAGACCCCCGGGTTGGGGGCGGCCGGAAAAATGCTCGAGTTTCCTATAGACTTACATTGGGCTTGTTGCTCTTGTCGAAAACCCGAGCATTCCAATTTGCTCCAACCGAGCAACGAACATCTGAGTATTTTAGTGTTCGCCCATCACTAATAATGATGTGTAAAACATCCAACTGGATGGACTGGATGACGCTGCAGTGTGTTTGCCTCCGTTGATGCCCACGGTGACACCACTGACTCAGGTGACGTCGGCACTTCTTGTGCCAATCCTTCAGCCCCGGAAGTGCACACTTCTGATTGGACAGCAGACACCAGAAACATGAGCACCATTATGGATATTTGAATGCACACATTCTTTGAATGGGTGGTATTTATAATAGGCTCTGTAACGCTATGATGCCACTCCCCCTGACAATGGAACAATGCCGAAACTCGCGCAAGGCTTGTGGCACCATTGCTGCTTACAAGTAAGCCATTATTATATGTAATTTTGCAGCACTATATGCTATGTTAGTTAATACCATGTTCTTTTGTTCACTGCGGTAGCCTTATGCACTATGCCTTTTCTAAGCAATCTGGTTTAAACATGCCTACTATTGGTCATTACTTTTTGGTGTATTTATGTACTGTATATACACATATTTTCTGTGCTTATACTCGAGTCATTGTCCCCTAAGATGGTGGGAGAAGGGGGCGTGGAACATCGGGTCACATCGGGTCACAGGAGGCAGGAGCCGGCTGCTGCGGCTAAAGCCTGTACCCGCTGCTAAAGAGGACTGAATATTCACTGTTCTGGCAGTGAATATTAATTTCTCTTAGCTCACACAGTGTCAGCCTCAGCCGCCTGCTTCCAGCAGCTGCCAGGCTATTACGGGTGCACGCTACTTAAGAATTATGAATATTCATCTCTCTCCACTCCCACAGGCATGGAGTGGAGTGAATATTCATTACCTTAATAAGCAGGGACATGTGATCACCTGGCCACTGGAGCTGCAAGCATCGGAACAAGATGCAGCAAGGGCGTGCAGGGCGGTAAGTAGAATGGTACTTTTTTTTGCTTTTCTCATGGTGGCCATGCATACAAGGATAGGGATGATGAACCATGCATACAAGGATAGGGATGATGAACCATGCATACAAGGATAGGGATGAGGAGCCATACAGACATGGATAGGGATGAGGAGCCATGCAGACAAGGATGGGGATAAGGAGCCATGCAGACAAGGATGGGGATAATGATCAGTGCAGACAAGGATGGGGTAAAGGAATCATGCATACAAGGATGGGGATAAGGAACCATGTATACAAGGATGGGGATAAGGAGCCAATCAAACCAGGATTGGGATAAGGAGCCATGGAGACAAGCATGGGGATGAGGAACCATGCATATCAGTATAAGCATGAGGAGCCATGCATGCCATAATAGGAATAAGGGGACAATGCATATCCAGATTGTACTTGAGTCAATAAGTTTTCCCAGTTTTTTGTGTCAAAATTAGGTGCCTCGGCCTATACTCGAGTCAGTTTATACATGAGTATATACGGTAATTATATGTATGCACAACATCCTCTCTGCTGTTACATTACTATTGGTCCCTGTTCAGCTGTGGTGCCACAATATTTTTTGGCTCACTACTGACCATTTGGGCTTACTTTGTGTTTTTTAAAGGGTTTTTATCATTGTTGTATTTTGATCCAATAAAGAATCTTTTTGGTACCTTATAGTTCTGTGTGCACCCTCCCTTCTTATATGTTCTGATAAGGTCCTAGTGATACACCACTGTTCCACACCTCCTCTTGAGAAAGCAAAGGAAAAATCCATGCAAAACGAAACGTGTGTTGGGGTTGGAATCACCCAATTTGGGGCACTGTGCCTACTCCCCTTAAAGGATAAGGCTAGTTTCACATTTGCGTTAGAATCCGCAGTGTTTAATCCGCATCCGCAAGTAGAGGAAAAAATGCATATAAACACGTCCAAACGCGGCGTTTTTTTAGACGCATGCGGGAATGCATGCGGTTAAAATAACGCCGCGTTTGCACGCTTCTCAATGCGTTTTTTCCTGCGTTTGCGTTTTTGGTGCGCATGGTGACAAATTTAACAGGAGAAAAATCTAGATAACCAGACACCGCCAATGGGACTACAGAGGGAGTGTATTATGGGATCTCTATATATAGACCCTAGGACTGCTGAAATCTTAACAGTGTGATACTGTATCATGGAGAGCTTTTATTTCAACCTGGATTTAAGCATCAAGCTGTTTCTTGCCTGTGCGTTTGCTTGGGAGCAAGACAGAAATCACGAAAGATGGAGAAGGAGATGTCGTAGGCGTTTTTGGAGACAACCCATTTTTGAGTTACGTGAGAGACGTGGAGCCTATCACACGCTGTATGGCGAGCTTAATGCCAACCCGGACAAATTCCCTGAATATACAAGGATGTCGCAAGACTCGTTCCGGGATTTGCTTGCTTGTGTCCAAGGAGCCATACGGAGACAGGACACCCAGCTCCGTAGAGCGATTCCACCAGAGGAACGTCATTAAGGTACGTAACAAATCTAAACCAATGGCAGTGCAAATTTTGGGTGTTCTGACATGTATTTTTTTGGTATTTTCCTTTCTGTCTTTAGCATATCAACTAGGGTTGAGCGACCTTTAGTTTTTTAGGGTCGAGTCGGGTTTTGTGAAACCCGACTGTCTTAAAAGTCGAGTCGAGTGAAATCGGCCGACCACCGTGAAAAGTCGGGTTTCGGCCGAAACACGAAACCCAATGAAGGATTTTCTTCTTCTCCTTCTCCTTCTCCTTCTCCTTCTCCCTCTCCCTCTCCCTCTCCCTCTCCCTCTCCCTCTCCCTCTCCCTCTCCCTCTCTCTCTCTCTCTCCGTCCCAGCACAGAAAATTTCGTTTTGCACATTCCAAATCCCTACTGCGCACAAGCGATAACATGACGATAGGCGTTCACTCCCCTAAGACCTATGTCATCACTCTGCCCACGCTCATTCATTGGCTGTAAAAATGGCGCTAAACGCGTCATACGAAACGCGACTTTGGTGCCAAGATCGCGTACCGCATGGCCGACCCCGCACAGGGATCGGGTCGGGTTTCATGAGACGCCGACTTTGCCAAAAGTCGGCGACTTATGAAAATGAACGACCCATTTCGCTCAACCCTAATATCAACACCATAAATAGAATAGAATGTAATTTTTTTTTTTTCTTCCAGATTTCTGGCAATCGGAGAGAGTTTATCATCCCTCCACTTCCAATACCGGCTTGGAATATCCACCCTGTCCGGAATAGTTGTGAACACCTACCGGGCGTTGTGGAATGTACTCCGGGATGAGTTTATACCCCTACCCACCTTGGACATGTGGATTGAAATTGCTGAAAAATTCTGGAGTGTGTGTGATTCCCCCAACCGTTTGGGAGCGGTGGATGGAAAGCACATCCGCATTATCAAACCAGCCAGAACAGGATCGGAGTACTGCAATTATAAAAAATATTTTTCTGTTGTGCTCATGGCAATAGCCGATGTGGACATTGGAGCTTTTGGCCGTGGCAACGATTCCCAGACTTTTAAGAACTCTGATATGGGCCGCCGTGTGTATGGCAAAAATTTTACTTTTCCACGGCCACGACCGCTCCCCAACACTTAAGGTCCACCAATGCCATTTGTTATGGTTGGAGATGATGCCTTTCAGATGTGTGAAAACCTACTGAAGCCATATTCCAGTCGGGAGGTGAACCACACTAAAAGGATTTTTAACTACAGACTGACCAGGGCCCGAAGAACAGTAGAGTGTACCTTTGGGATTCTAGTCTCAAAATGGCGCTTTACTGCATTAGCCATTAATCTAAAAATGAAGACAGTCGACGAGGTGGTCAAAGCCTGTGTGGTTCTGCACAATTACATAATGGCTAAGGAGCGGCCCAACATTGAACTACATAGTTACATAGTTATTAAGATTGAAGGAAGACTTTAAGTCCAACTAGTTCAACCCATAGCCTAACCTAACATGCCCTAACATGTTGATCCAGAGGAAGGCAAAAAAAAACCATGTGGCAAAGAGTAAGCTCCACCTTGGGGAAAAAAATTCCTTCCCGACTCCACATACGGCAATCAGACTAGTTCCCTGGATCAACGCCCTATCAAGGAATCTAGTGTATATACCCTGTAACATTATACTTTTCCAGAAAGGTATCCAGTCCCCTCTTAAATTTAAGTAATGAATCACTCATTACAACATCATACGGCAGAGAGTTCCATAGTCTCACTGCTCTTACAGTAAAGAATCTGCGTCTGCTATTATGCTTAAACCTTTTTTCCTCCAGACCTAGAGGATGCCCCCTTGTCCCTGTCTCAGGTCTATGATTAAAAAGATCATCAGAAAGGTCTTTGTACTGTCCCTTCATATATTTATACATTAAAATAAGATCACCACTTAGTCTTCGTTTTTCCAAACTAAATAGCCCCAAGTGTAATAACCTATCTTGGTATTGCAGACCCGCCAGTCCTCTAATAACCTTGGTCGCTCTTCTCTGCACCTGCTCTAGTTCAGCTATGTCTTTCTTATACACCGGAGACCAGAACTGTACACAGTATTCTAAGTGTGGTCGAACTAGTGACTTGTATAGAGGTAAAATGATGTTCTCCTCATGAGCATCTATGCCTCTTTTAATGCATCCCATTATTTTATTTGCCTTTGTAGCAGCTGCCTGACACTGGCCACTGAATATGAGTTTGTCATCCACCCATACACCCAGGTCTTTTTCATTGACGGTTTTGCCCAGAGTTTTAGAATTAAGCACATAGTTATACATCTTATTACTTCTACCCAAGTGCATAACCTTACATTTATCCCCATTAAAGCTCATTTGCCATTTATCAGCCCAAGCTTCTAGTTTACATAAATCATTCTGTAATATAAAATTGTCCTCCCCTGTATTGATTACCCTTCAGAGTTTAGTGTCATCTGCAAATATTGAAATTCTACTCTGAATGCCCCCTATAAGGTCATTAATAAATATGTTAAAAAGAAGAGGGCCCAATACTGACCCATGTGGTACCCCACTGCTAACCGCGACCCAGTCCGAGTGTGCTCCATTAATAACCACCCTTTGTTTCCTATCCCTGAGCCAGCTCTCAATCCACTTACACATATTTTCCCCTATCCCCATTATTCTCATTTTATGTAACAACCTTTTGTGTGGCACCGTATCAAAAGCTTTTGAAAAGTCCATATACACTACATCCACTGGGTTCCCTTGGTCCAGTCCGGAACTTACCTCTTCATAGAAGCTGATCAAATTACTCTGACATGAACGGTCCCTAGTAAACCCGTGCTGATACTGGGTCATGAGGTCATTCCTCTTCAGATACTCCAGTATAGCATCTCTTAGAATGCCCTCCAGGATTTTACCCACAGTAGAGGTTAAGCTTACTGGCCTATTACCGAGTTCAGTTTTTGTCCCCTTTTTGAATATTGGCACCACATTTGCTATACGCCAGTCTTGTGGTACAGACCCTGTTATTATGGAGTCTTTAAAGATTAAAAATAATGGTCTATCAATGACTGTACTTAATTCCTGCAGTACTCGAGGGTGTATCCCATCCGGGCCCGGAGATTTGTCAATTTTAGTGATTTTTAGACGCCGCCGTTCTTCCTGCTGGGTTAAGCAGGTGACATTTAATTGGGAATTTTTATCACTAGTCATTTTGTCTGCCATGGGATTTTCTTTTGTAAATACTGATAAAAAAAAGTCATTTAGCATATTGGCTTTTTCCTCATCCTCATCCACCATTTCACCCAGACTATTTTTAAGGGGGCCAACACTATCATTTTTTAAATATATAAAGTGTGTATACTGGCGCCTAGTCACCTGAAAGGGTAGAGTAGAGTGCTACGGGAGCTGCAAGTGGTTGCAACAGGTTCTGTGCCAATCCTGTTAAAAAGAACAACCAAGTAGTGAAAGATAATTAGAACCACTGCGCTACCCAAAGGCAACAGAACGAGCAGAGGAAAAAACTAGACTTACTTGATAAGGAATTAGTTAATGGGTATAGGAGCCAATTTATCCCTTAGGAGCGGAGTAAAACCTGATTGCGGTGTATAACTGAAAGGAATGTCATAAAGTCAATGGAATGTTAATAAAATAGTGCAAATGAAATAATAAAGGATATTGTATGCACACTTACTTATTGTATGAGGCTGTTATGTGCTATACTGTAAAGTATTCCTATGTGGATACTACTAATACTTCTTCCCCAGGCTTAGAGAATGTTTCTAAGGAGAGATAGTGTGTTACTTATTTATAAAGCATAAGCATACAACCTCAACCTATTATTGATGTGGATTCAGACTACTCACTGCTTACGTGGGGGTCTGGCGGCTGCACCGGCAGTGCTCACTAGCCGCGGTATAGTTAGCCGGTACTAATATGGAGAGGGATAGAATGATGATATAAGCAATCTATCGTAATATAAACAATCTGTCCTGGAACATATAAAGCTGGCGATATCAAAGGAATAAAGTTGTCCGTTCACTCACCATATACTGCTAGGGTCAGTGCTTCTAAGTGTAGTAGCGCTGATTGGGTTCGGCAATTGGTGGTGCAGGGTGATACCAGGGGTTTCCTGCAGAAGCGCGTTCTAGCGAGAGCGCAGGAGCGCGGGAGATCACCAGCGCCTCGCGTGTCCCGGCCGGAAGCAACGCTGAGGACGCGGCGGTGAATTGGGGGCGGAGCTGTTGTGACGTCACACAGAGTAAGGACGGGAGCGTGGTGGAGACAAGCTGCCTACGCGTTTCGAGGGTTAGCTTCCCTCTTCGTCAGGGCTAACTGACTAGAAGCACTGACCCTAGCAGTATATGGTGAGTGAACGGACAACTTTATTCCTTTGATATCGCCAGCTTTATATGTTCCAGGACAGATTGTTTATATTACGATAGATTGCTTATATCATCATTCTATCCCTCTCCATATTAGTACCGGCTAACTATACCGCGGCTAGTGAGCACTGCCGGTGCAGCCGCCAGACCCCCACGTAAGCAGTGAGTAGTCTGAATCCACTTCAATAATAGGTTGAGGTTGTATGCTTATGCTTTATAAATACGTAACACACTATCTCTCCTTAGAAACATTCTCTAAGCCTGGGGAAGAAGTATTAGCAGTATCCACATAGGAATACTTTACAGTATAGCACATAACAGCCTCATACAATAAGTAAGTGTGCATACAATATCCTTTATTATTTCATTTGCACTATTTTATTAACATTCCATTGACTTTATGACATTCCTTTCAGTTATACACCGCAATCAGGTTTTACTCTGCTCCTAAGGGATAAATTGGCTCCTATACCCATTAACTAATTCCTTATCAAGTAAGTCTAGTTTTTTCCTCTGCTCGTTCTGTTGCCTTTGGGTAGCGCAGTGGTTCTAATTATCTTTCACTATCATTTTTTAGTTTTTTACTACTTATGTAGTTAAAGAATATTTTGGGATTATTTTTACTCTCTCTGGCAATGAGTCTCTCTGTCTCAATCTTTGCTGCCTTGATTTGCTTTTTACAGAATTTATTTAATTTTTTGTATTTATTTAATGCCTCCTCACTACCTACTTCCTTTAATTCTCTAAATGCTTTCTTTTTGTCCCTTATTGCGCCCCTTACAGCTCTATTTAGCCATACTGGTTTCCTCCTATTTCTAGTATGTTTATTCCCATACGGTATATACTGTGCACAGGTCCTATCCAGGATGCTAATAAACTTCTCCCATTTTCTTTGTATATTTTTATGTCTCAGGATATCGTCCCAGTTAATTGCACCAAGATCATCTCTCATCCGTTGGAAATTTGCCTTCCTGAAGTTTAGTGTCCGTGTAACCCCTCTATTACACATCTTATTAAAGGATACATGAAAACTTATTATTTTGTTATCACTATTCCCCAAGTGACCCCCAACCCTTATATTTGATATGTGGTCTGGCCTGTTGGTTAATATTAGGTCTTGCAGTGCCCCCTCCTTGTTGGGTCCTGAACCAGTTGGGAAAGGTAATTGTCTCTCATAGTTGTCAAAAACCGATTACCTGGATGAACCAGTTGCACACCCACTGCCCGATTACCAGCATCACCCGCTGCGGTCAACAGCTGAAGTTGGCCACATGCGGGACCAATTTGCTGCCTTTTTTGATTCAGAAATTGGACGTGTGTCATGGCAGGACAATGTTGTGTAAATGTCCTGTTGTGATTTTATCTGTACCAGTTATTTTCTTAAAAGTTACTAATATTTCTCATTAATAAACTTTATTTTTTGGTGTATTGACCGTGTCTCCTATGTATTTCCTCTACAAACCAAGGCTGTCCTCGCACTAGCAGTATTTGGTCTGTATTTAATATCAGTATTTGTAATCCAAAACCAGGAGTGGGTGATAAAGGCAGATGTGCTAGTTATGTTAATATTATAATTTTCCTCTAATTGTTCCACTCCTTGTTTTGGCTTACAAATACTGATGTAAAACACTGACCACATACTGATAGTGTGATGGCAGCCATGTTGTTTTAGTGGTAAGGTTGTTGACGTCATTGCGTCCTGATTCTGTTCTGCAGTATCCATTGGACACAGACAGAAGAGACAATGACTGTCATACAAAACAGATCTATACTCATCAAGTCAGGTATCAGAAATAATGAATTCATGATGCACATATAACAGCCTCATGAATTCACTATTTCTGACACATGTACAGGTGAGCATAGATATGCCGTGTATGACCGCCATCGTCCCTTCACTTTGTGTGAAATAGATTACGTACACAGAAGAGAAAATGGAGGTTATACAAGCCAGTTCTCTACTCACCAGGTCTGGTGTCCTAACTAATGAATTTTTGGACACATGACCTGTTGAGTATAGTTCTGCATTTTATTTCCGCCATTTTCTCTTCAGTCTGCAACACTAGTCACAGACTAAGCAGAAGTAAGAGATTATGGAGGAAATACAAGTATTGATTTTGTGGCCCACCTCATATCTCCATACTAAAGACACACAAAGCTGCAGTCTTTCATTTGGTAACTACTGGAGCTATGATGTGGCCAAAAAATTAAGTGTTCGGCGCACGGTGTGTGTTGACGGCGGCGAAATACACAATTAAACCACACATAATTGGGGGCAAAAAATAATATTATTTATTTTGTTATACACAAACTTTTAATTTAACTGCGCCTGCTTGGGGTAGAGTGATGTAAATGGGGGTGTGAAGCTGTGAGGTCTGGCTAACTGTTGACGACGCAGAGGTGGCAGGAGAAGGGGCAATGAAACTTGTGGGGTCTGGTAGTTCGGGGATAGGGCTTGACACATGAGAGGCTTGAGACGCATTACAGACACACTGGGAGGTGAAGGGGGAGGAATACTAAGAGTGCGCTGTTTTTTTTTCCTTTCTGGGATTGCCGGGTTCTGGGAAGCCTCAGTGGGCTCATATGTCATGGCATGGTTATGGTGGGTGACCTGTCAGGGTCCGGCTGCACTGTGTCAGAGTCCATAGTGCTCGTAGAGCGTGCAGCCATGCCAGAGTCCATAGTGCTCGTAGAGCATGCAGCCATGCCAGAGTCCATTGTGCTCGTAGAGCGTGCAGCCATGCCAGAGTCCATAGTGCTCGTAGAGCGTGCAGCCATGCCAGAGTCCATAGTGCTCGTAGAGCGGAAGGCCATGCCAAAGTCCATAGTGCTCGTAGAGCATGCAGCCATGCCAGAGTCCATAGTGCTTGTAGAGCGTGCAGCCATGCCAGAGTCCATAGTGCTCGTATAGCGGAAGGCCATGCCAGAGTCCATAGCATTTGTAGAGCGGAAGGCCATGCCAGGGTCCTGCTGCATCGTGGTGGTGGCGGTACGGAAGGCCACGCCAGGGTCCTGCTGCATCGTCGTGTCAGTGGAGGAGGTCCAAGCAGAAGCAGCGGTTGTCATGGTGGTGGCGGTGGGCTGTCCAACAGCACTCGGCGTGGTGGTGCTGTACTGGTGTCCAGCAATGCTAGGAATAGAGGTGGCCATGCAGTGGTATGCAGCAGAGGTCGGCATTGAGGTTAATTGTGACAGTGAAGGCACAGGTGGATATGCCGCCACAGTCTGCTGAAAATACCGACTGCTGCATAGCCTGCATGTAAGCAGCATTGCAGGCCTGCATGACACTGAGCTGGAGATCAGGAGTAAGGTGTTCCGACATGCCCTGCTCAATTTGGTTAAAAAAATGATGTGCTGGCCTCTGGAGGTCGTCTTTTACTTGGTCAAGGCTTTTGGTGACCTCCTGTATATGTGTATTCATGTGGCTAAGGGAAATATCCATTCAGTCACCCAAAGCCTTGAGTCAAGTGCAAAAACTTGGGCATGAGGGACCTGTCCCATGCCCTCTGCAGCTGCCAGGAGGAGCCCCCCAAAAAAGGGGCAGTGGCAGAGGACTGGGAAAGAGGAAGACCTGATGGACCAGCTTCCTGGTCTCCAGTTTGTGTGGCAGGCCCACTTGCTGCAGCGCTGCTGGATGGCTGGGACGGGTCAATGGCTGTCTGATGAAGGACCGCTGCAGAACCTGGGCCAACAGTGCTGCTCCATGTGCTGTGAATAAAGGAAAAAAAAATGAATACCAAAAATTAACCAGACGCCAACTCCTGTGGAATAGAAACATACAGATTATGGCAATACAACACAACCTAATGCACGGGAGAAATACTTACATTCTCTGGGCAAGGACCGGTCTTAAAAATGCCAGAACGCGATGGTATTTGTACTTTCGGATCCTTGCTCCTGAACCACTGGGAACACGGCTCTCTTGACGCAGGTCCTTGTTGAAGCGGTCCTTCATCAAACGCCAACGTGTTTTGACTCTGGCCACTGTTGAAAAAACGAAACATAATGGTCAGACAATGGACTTTTGGCCGTGCTCACACAACTGTGTGTGATGAGAGAAACTCCTGAGAGTTTCTCTCATCACACACAATTGTGTGAGCACGGTCAAGGTCTCTGCTGCTTCACACTGCATTGCAATACTTACCAAATGCATTTCGGACCTGAGTCGGGGCATTGTCCCAGCCATCCCACATCGCTTTGGCCACCTCATTCCATAGGCGCCGGATCGTCACGTTGTCCGAGTGCTGTGGAACCCGGGTGTCCCACAACGGGACTCTCTCCTGGACCAGGGAGATGAGGAGGTCATTTTCTATGAGGTCTTCATCCCGTTCTGGAACCTAAAAATTAAATAAAGACATTAATGTTGTATACATTAACATAAGGAAAAGAAAGAAAACAGAGGCTGAGAAATGGCATGAATAAGGAAAGTCAAGATACAAAAGGATTCCAGAAGAAAAATGTAAAGAAATAGGAATGTAAAGAAAGGAAGATTCAAGAATACTAAAGTGAGGATACAGTAAACAGTCAGCCTTGTATATGTAAACGCTGCCACCTTGCCACCCGACCGTGACTCCGCTGCTCCTGCCCAGTCTCTGCCACAGTAGAAGTGCTCTAAAAAAATGAAAAAAAAAATTGTCGTATGTGTAGATGTGACAGTGAATACTTACCAATCTGAAGAGGTGAGTACTCACTTCACTGACATGTTCGGCTTCAGAAGACCCAGGACGTTGCTCCTCATCAGAAAAAGAAGACATTCTGATGCATGCAGAAAGAAAGAAATGGCAGAAATTAGGACATGTAGAGAAAGAAAATAGGAAATAAAGGCATTGGCTAGGATATACTCACATTGTTCAGAGGCTTGTTTGCTCCAAGGTGCTTTGGTCTGTCTGCTCTGCTTGGCTGTCTGCTGAGTAGTGACTTGCAAATGTCCACTCCCTCCCTTTATCACCTTTTATGTGGGGGGTTCCTTATTAGTGTCTAGACATGTTTTTCTCTGGTGCAACGCATGCGTTCACGAACGCAAGCAAACGCATGTGCATGTGAACGCATGCGTTCACATAGACAGCAATGCGTTTTTTTGGCCCATTTCTTACGCAATCGACCACATATGTTTCTTTGCGGCAAACTGACGCCTCTAAAAATTACTACACTTGTTGCATTTCTGCGCCAAACCGCAGACGACAAAACGACGCATGTGTCGTCAAACGCGGCAAAAAGCAACCGATCGCAGACGCATGCTTCCCTAATGTTAAATACAGGAATGCACAACGCATGCGGATATTTGCAGAAGAAACACTGTGGACACCACCAAAAATGTGAAACCGGCCTAAGATGCCTCTATAACACTTTTATTGAATTTATGATCCTGACCAGCAGCACATTTATGGTCAACCAACATTTGGCCATTATTGTCTGATTAAGCACCCAGCTTTCTGACTGAACCTGACTTTTCTAGTTCACTCATTTTGTGAATGTTACCCTGACGGAGACAATTATGTTAATGTGATTTTCTTGTCTGTTTGTCCTTTTGTATACACTTTTAACTTTTTGGCTAAAGTTTGTCCAATAATAAAATGTAAGCTTTTAATCTAAATTACTCCTCATTTTTTCCTATCTTGAAAATAATGATATATGTATCATTCAGAAAACCTAGTTTTGCCACTTTATTTTTTTTTTTTTACCGTGTTAACTGTAAGGGTTATATAGTGTGACAGTTTTAAAGATTGGGTCATTCTAGATGTGGTGATTAGTGTTGAGCGATACCGTCCGATACTTGAAAGTATCGGTATCGGAAAGTATCGGCCGATACCGGCAAAGTATCGGATCTAATCCGATACCGACACCTGATACCAATACAAGTCAATGGGACACCAAGTATCGGACGGTATCCTGTATGGTTCCCAGGGTCTGAAGGAGAGGAAACTCTCCTTCAGGCCCTGGGATCCATATCAATGTGTAAAAGAAAGAATTAAAATAAAAAATAGGGATATACTCACCTCTCCGACGCAGCCTGGACTTTACCGCCGTAACCGGGAGCCGTTGTACCTAAGAATGCGCGCTTGAAGGGCCTTAAATGACGTCACGGCGCTCTGATTGGTCCGTAGCGGTCGCGTGACCGCTACGCGACCAATCACAAAGCAGTGACGTCACCTAAGGTCTTTCAAGCGCTTGAAATACCTTAGAAGACGTCCGCAGCTTCTGATTGGTCGCGTAGCGGTCGCGTGACCGCTACGCGACGAATCACAAAGCAGTGACGTCACCTAAGGTCTTTCAAGCGCTGGAAAAACCTTAGGTGACGTCACTGCTTTGTGATTGGTCACGTAGCGGTCACGTGACCGCTACGGACCAATCAGAGCGCCGTGACGTCATCTAAGGCCCTTCAAGCGCGCATTTTTAGGTACAACGGCTCCCGGTTACGGCGGTAAAGTCCAGGCTGCGTCGGAGAGGTGAGTATATCCCTATTTTTTATTTTAATTCTTTCTTTTACACATTGATATTAATCCCGATACCGATTCCCGATGCCACAAAAGTATCGGATCTCGGTATCGGAATTCCGATACCCGCAAGTATCGGCCGATACCCGATACTTGCGGTATCGGAATGCTCAACACTAGTGGTGATATGAAATACAGCTCTGGCAAAAATTAAGAGACCACTGCAAAATTTTCAGTTTGTCTGATTTTTCTCTTTATAGGTATATTTTTGACTAAAATGTAAATTATTCTTTTATTCTGTAAACTACTGCCAGCATGTCTTTGAATTTCCAAGCACTAAATTTTGTATTTATTTTCAGAAAATGAGAAATGGTCAAAATAACAAAATAATGCATTGGTTTCAGACTTCAAATAATGCAAAAAAACAAGGTCATAATCATTTAGAAACAACAATACTAATGTTTTAACTCAGGAAGAGTTCAGAAATCAATATTTTGTGGAATAACCATGATTTTTAATCACAGCTTTCATGCCTCTTGGCATGTTTTCCACCAGTCTTTCACACTGCTTTTTGGTAACCTTATGCTACTCCTAGTACAAAAATGTAAGCAGTTCTTCTTTGTTTGATGGCCTGTGACTATCCATCTTCCTCTTGATTACATTCCAGAGGTTTTCAATGGGTTCATGTCTGGAAATTGGGCTGGCCATGACTTGATGTGGTGGTCCTTCATCCACACCTTCATTTACCTAGGTGTGTGGTATGGAACATTGTCCTGGTGGAAAAACCAATCCTCAGAGTTGGGGAACATTGCCTGAGCAGAAGGAATCAACTGTTTTTCCAGGATAACCTTGTATGCGGCTTGATTCATACATCCTTCGCAAAGAACAACCTGCCCAATTCCAGCCTTGCTGAAGCATCCCCAGATCATCAACGATACTCCACCAAATTTCACAAGACACTGTGGCTTCTACACCTCCCCAGGTCTCCATCTAACCATTAGACGACCAGGTGTTGGGCAAAACAGAAAATTAGACTCATGAGAGAAGATTACCTTACTCCAGTCCTCTATGGTCCAATCCTTCTGGTCTTTGGCTAACTTCAGTCTGGCTCTCCTTTGCTTCTCATTGATGGAAGACTATTTTCTAGCTTTACATGACTTCAGTCCTGCCTCTAGCAGACTATTACGAACTGTTTTTGCCGTGCACTTCACTCCAGCTGCCATTTGCCATTCTTTTTGTAGGTCACTTGATGTCATCCTGCGGTTGCTGAGTTACATTTGAATAATTTGACGGTCGTCCCGGTCAGTGGAGAATTGTTTTCGCCCTCTGTCGGTCTGTAGGTTTGTTGTCCCCAATGTCTGCTGCTTGACCTTGTTGTAATGGACTGCTGTCTTAGAAATTTTAAGGATGGAGGCAACATGTTTCTCACTGTGTCCCTCTACTAGTAAAGCCACAAATGAGCCTCTCTTTTCCTCACTCAAGACTTTTCTTTTCAACTCCTTTGGCATTGTTAAAAGTTATTTTTTCATTCCTATTACTTTTGGGATATTACTAGTACTTGCTTTGCCATCCAGCTTATCCTATTGCAAGAAGGTTGTGAACACCACAGCAGTGTTTTTATACTTTTCTTCGCTAAATAAGATTTAAGTAGAATAAGGTGTATATTTGTTGGAATTCAACTGACACTGGAATGGAATGGCTATCAGACATGTAGAGAAGCTGATTTTTATAAAACTGTGCAGTGGTCTCTTAATTTTTGCCAGAGCTGTATATGTATTATTTATGTTTATTTTTGCTTTTAGATACATATTTGTATTTATTGGTGTAATATATTTTCTTATTTGTTTTTTTTTATAATTTTGGCAATTTTTTTTCGTAACTTTTCCTACTTTTTTGCTTTTATTTATCTCCTCTCTGGTCTCATGGATTGTGATACACATGTATTGCAATTCATTAAACATGTCAGATTGCACTTGCAGAATGCCTGTTAGACCCTGCATATAGCTGGGTTTAACAGGCCACCATACCTCCCACGCCAAGGGTCACTGTTTGACTTCTTGGTGTCATGACTAGCATCGGCTCCCCTATACTTGCGTCACGGGAGTGGTAATGGGATGAGAGAGGGAGCACACACCTTCTTACAGCCATCTAAATTCCGTGATAGCTATCGATCATGTCATCTAGAGGGTTAATCAGTCAGTAGTGGTTGTGGCGCTCACTGTTGCCTCAGGTGCTATCAGCTAAGCAGAGCTCCCTGCAGTGATTGTGCAGGGAAATGCTGATATTTCAGCTATTTCAACCAATTAGTCATATTGCAGTGATTTGAGGGCGGTGACCGCTGGAATTGGTTGCCACACCACTTGCCGTGCCAGTCAGATGTCGGCAACTGCTGCCGGCACAGAGCTGTCGTGTGTTTACAAACAGTGACAGTTTAAATCCATGGCAGGTATATAGTATGTCAAAATGCAGAAACTGACAGCTGCTCCTGACTTGCTATACTGATCATTCGTTATTAAGGGGTTAAGACAATGTTTATTCTGCAGTGTAACTGTATCTTTATTATGTTTTGGAAAATAGCTAAAATGCCAAAACTTGTGCCACTGTCCAAATATTGCTGAACCTAACTATATATCAGTTTGCACTTCTTCTGGTCTATAGCATGCTCCATGCAAATTATGCCTCATTTTCAAAGTACCAAGCTCCCTTTACTTTACATTTTTTTCAAACACACAAAGCAGAGTATCAGATTCTTTAATAATTCTAAAATTCAATAAATAAAATAATTTAGAAAAAATAGGACTAGAAAATACATCTACCTAAGCCACACTTTCCACCCCTCCCCCTCGCTCCATATACACTATAGGATATATATGTCTTATGATAAAGTTGATTTTTTGGTTTTTATTCCAATTCAGGAACTTCTGACTTGTTGTGAAGAAGGAAAAGGAGAAATTAAAGATGGTTTAGAGGTCATGCTTAGTGTTCCAAAGAGAGCAAATGATGCCATGCATCTCAGCATGCTGGAAGGTAAATTAATCAAAATTACATAAATATGCTACATTTTTCATTACAGTTAAAAGGTTATTCTCACAATGCCAACATTTCTTGCACAATATGTGTGCCTAATCATGTACAATACAAAGCCAACAGAAAGTTTTGTATATGTACCTTTGTGCCTTTTTTCATTTCTTTCTACCCCTCTGTACTTCCAATTTTGCAGAGCTGAATGGACGTTCTTTATTTTTGCCTGCTAAAACTACATTTCCAAGTAGCATATGATTTCTTCTCATTGTTGCAGGATCCTCCTCATGCTCTTGTGTCTTCTTTCTGATAGTGATAGATAGATCTTAATATATTAAAGAGATAAGAGAGACATAATAGAGAATGAGTGAAAGGATTAATGAGTCGGAAGAATGAGAGAGACGATGAAAGGAACAAAAATAGAAAAAGGGAGTGGGACAGGAGAGAGAGAAAGAAAGAAGGGAAAAACTAAAGTGTTAATCCCAATGTTGGCTCATTTGGATTTGTGGACCTACTTTACCACAGGGCTTGGCCTTTTTAGAAAGAGGCTTAGCTAAGCGGCTACCTAGTGTTCACTGAAGATCCTAATGGTGAAGGCAGACTGGGCTGCAGGTAGCTGCCAGGTACCACTCCTAAGCATATCCCAGTACTGCATACCATGCAGTCTAAGTGCTTTGATCAGACAGCTATGATTTCATAAGGAGAATATGGATTTATCGTACGTCATAGCCACACACCGGTTACATTTTCGAAATCTCTGGAACAGGCCGAATGCCTTTTGGGGTCTCGATCCATTCTAGCAACACACGGTGGGGAGATACATAGAATGGCTAGTAGAAGTGAGGTAGCAAAGCTGTGTTTGGTTTCAATGCATAGCCGGTAACCGGACGGATCCAATTGCCGCCAAAACCGCCTCCCTAGGACCGTCCATTAACCCCTTTACCTCCAAGGGTGGTTTGCACATTAATGACTGGGCCAATTTTTACAATTCTGACCACTGTCCTTTTAAGAGGTTATAACTCTGGAATGCTTCAACGGATCCCGGTGATTCTGACATAGTTTTCTCGAGGCATATTGTACTTCATGATAGTGGTAAAATTTCGCTGATATTGCTTGCGTTTATTTGTTTAAAAAAAACGGAAATTATGCGAAGATTTTGAAAATTTCACAATTTTCCAAGTTTGAATATTCATGCATTTAAATCACAGAGATATGTTACACAAAATACTTAATGTTAGGAGTCGAGTTTCCTCTGCTGCACAGGGGGAATCTCAATACGTGTCTGCTGCGGTCTCCCATTCTGCATTGGCCGCAGTGGAGCCTGCTCAGCAGAGACGTCGGTCCCAGCGTCTCACTAAGACTGATACTGTGCAAAGGGTTACTGCTGCCTCTCCAGGCTCTGCTATTGTACCCTGCACTGATCTGCGGCGAGCAGGCTTTTCTGGGACTAAGTCCTGCTTTGCACACACTGAGCATGCCCAGGGTAAGATCTCTCAGTGGAGATCAAGGGTCACATGCTCAGGTACTTCAGCCAAATCTATTGGTCCTTCTTGGAAGGTCCTGTAGGTGTGCAGGCTCTGTAGCAGCCTCTCTTTGGTCCTTCTAGGAAGGTCCTGTACGTGCTGCAGCTATTTAAGGCTCGCATGGCCGCACGGCCATGCGCTAGTATCTTCCTAAGTTATGTGCTTTGCGCCAGTGTGGTCATGTGTTTGTATGTGTTCAGGGACCCGGCTGAAATAAGCCCCTAGAATGCTGGCACCTCCGGCAAGGAGATTGTGTTTGTGTGTATTCGGGGACCTGGCTGAAATAAGTCCCTAGAACGCTGGCACCTCCGACGAGGAGTTTTGTGTGCATGCATGACCACTGACTGCTCTCATTTGGGTAGTTAGCCTGTGCCTCTGTGAAAGTCTAACAGGGCACAGAGCTTTGCTTTCTCGGCCGCTCTGTGAAGCTAACAGAGCTGGTTCATACCGCCATATAGTGCCGCCAATTACTTAGCGCAGGTTCTTTCCTGCACGGTGGATCTCGGGTTGCGAACACACCAATCCCATCTAATAAATATATTCGGTGCGTTCCGCCAACTCTAACAGTATACTAGCGCCAGGATCTGGCTAAGTAATGGCGGATGAACAGCGATTGCAGGGGTACATCCAGCTGCTGGAGGGCCGGTTGACGTCTCTTGAGCGTGCAACCTCGGCGGTGGATGTTACCGCAATAGTTGTTCAGGCTGCTAGCGTGGCTGCAGCAGCTTTACCCACTGCCACCTCTGTTCCGACCTTATCTCACCTCCTATTGCCTGAGAGATACTCTGGGGACAATAAGTCCTGTAGGGGTTTCGTGAGCCAGTGTGGTATACACCTCGAGCTCCTGGCTGCACGTTTTCCCACAGAGCGGGCAAAGGTGGGATTCATAATCTCTCTCTTGTCGGACAGGGCGTTGGAGTGGGCTACGCCGCTGTGGGAGCGCAATGATCATGTGGTGCGGAGTGTTGCTCGGTTTCTGTACACTCTGAAACAGGTCTTTGTAGGACCTCAAGTCACCCATGATACAGCGCTCCAACTGCTGGCTTTGACTCAGGGTTCAACCATGGTCAGCCATTTTGCGGTTCTTTTCCGGACATTAGCGTCTGAGTTGGAATGGCCAGATAAAACCCTCATTCCCGTATTTTGGAGGGGGCTGGCTGACCATGTGAAGGACGCTTTGGCTACTAGGGAGATTCCTGCCACACTGGAGGAGCTCATAGCTGTATCAACTCGCATAGACCTTTGTTTTCACGAGCGAAGGTTGGAGCGAGCCCAGTGTAGGCAGAGGTTTCGGCTGGCTCCCACCTTCGCCAGACCTCTAGAATCTCCAGTCCAGGCGTCCGAGTCACATGAGGCCATAGAGGTGACACGAGCAGGATCCATGTCCCAGTCTGCTCGTTCACATAAGGTCTGTCATGTTTGCCGGCAGTTAGGACATCTTGCCTCCAAGTGTCCTCAGCGGTCGGGGAAACATCAGCGTCTAGTGGCAGTTGGAGGAGGTACACTAGACACGGCGACGTTTGCCTCAAAGTTGTCCTTCAAGGGGACAATTACCTTAGGCCCATCCACTCTTATGATACGCAGGACGGAGGAAAATAGAGTCAAAAATGCCAAAGTTTACAAAAGTGGTAGAAACTTTATTAAATAATCAGTGCAAATATAAAATCAATATTGTGCACACATTGTGCGCACAGCCATGAGCAATGAAGTAATAGTGTAACACCATAAAATAGTTCATACGATATTCCAAGATAAATGAGATACGGTACACCTTGTCAACATGTATGGGTCATAATATAGATGTGGCTTACATAAATAAATCCAAGTATGGACATAAGGTATATATATAGGGCGCTGCAACAGGGTAGTAAGTAGCATCCTATTGGGCACGCTGCAGTGAAAGGGAGTATAGCAATCAGTTTGCAGTAGGTAGTTACCTATCACCTGCAGCTGCCGACCAAATAATGCTGGCCAAGGAACTCCAAAAAGCCCATAACAGCCGCATCGTCAGCCCTCAAATGCCAGCGAGGAGATGTAATACAGAGTATATACAGCCCAACACAAATATTTACCCATTTTGTACCATGGACCGGCGTGACCGTGCTCTCACCCCAACGCACGTTTCGGTGCGGGATCACCTTCTTCAGGGGGCGCCCCCTGAAGAAGGTGATCCCGCACCGAAACGTGCGTTGGGGTGAGAGCACGGTCACGCCGGTCCATGGTACAAAATGGGTAAATATTTGTGTTAGGCTGTATATACTCTGTATTACATCTCCTCGCTGGCATTTGAGGGCTGACGATGCGGCTGTTATGGGCTTTTTGGAGTTCCTTGGCCAGCATTATTTGGTCGGCAGCTGCAGGTGATAGGTAACTACCTACTGCAAACTGATTGCTATACTCCCTTTCACTGCAGCGTGCCCAATAGGATACTACTTACTACCCTGTTGCAGTGCCCTATATATATACCTTATGTCCATACTTGGATTTATTTATGTAAGCCACATCTATATTATGACCCATACATGTTGACAAGGTGTACCGTATCTCATTTATCTTGGAATATCGTATGAACTATTCTATGGTGTTACACTATTACTTCATTGCTCATGGCTGTGCGCACAATGTGTGCACAATATTGATTTTATATTTGCACTGATTATTTAATAAAGTTTCTACCACTTTTGTAAACTTTGGCATTTTTGACTCTATTTTCCTCCGTCCTGCGTATCATTGTTTGAGTCGCCTTTTGCCTTATAATGCAATTTAGCATTAATATGCAACTATATGCATGCTAACAATTGGATTAATTATGTTTTCGGGACTATTTGTACCATCCACTCTTATGGTAGAGCTATGCGTGGACTCTGGGGCGGAGGGTAATTTTATATCATCTGCTTTCGCCCAGCGTCACGCAATACCCCTGATTATGCTCGCCAAACCAGTAACCGTTCGAGTGGTAAATGGGTCGACACTACCCTCACAGATTACCCACCAAACCATTCCTATCACACTTTCTGTGTCTCCATCACATCAGGAGATTATCTCCCTATTAGTCATTCCTGAGGGAATTGATGAGGTCCTGTTGGGGATACCATGGCTACGCTATCATTCTCCTCATATAGCGTGGTCCTCAGGGAAAATTTTGGGATGGAGTAAATCCTGCGAGGGTAGATGTCAGAGGGAGTGCGTTCAGGTTGCTACAACACAGGTACCCGCAGATCTTTCCTCTCTCCCCAAGCACTATTGGCCCTATGCAGACGTGTTCTCCAAAAGGGCTGCGGAGACCCTTCCGCCTCACCGCCCCTATGACTGTCCTATTGACCTCTTGCCTGGTGCTGAGCCTCCCCGGGGTCGAGTCTATCCGTTATCTCTCCCGGAGACGGAGGCAATGTCTCAGTACATTCAAGAGAATCTGGCAAGAGGATTCATTAGGAAGTCAGTGTCACCTGCAGGGGCTGTGTTCTTCTTCGTACAGAAGACTGGAGACTTACATCCATGCATAGACTACAGGGGTCTTAACGCCATCACCGTTAAGAAAAAGTACCCATTACCCCTGATATCTGAGCTTTTTGATAGACTACAGGGAGCAAGGGTATTTACAAAATTAGTTCTGCGGGGTGCCTATAACCTGATTCGCATCCGTGAGGGGGATGAATGGAAGACGGCTTTTAACACCAGGGATGGGCACTATGAATACCTGGTGATGCCCTTCGGGCTCTGTAATGCTCCAGCCATTTTCCAAGACTTTGTGAATGACATTTTCCGGGATATGCTCACCACCACGGTCATAGTCTATCTGGATGATATTCTCATCTACTCTCCAGATATTGACTCCCATCGGAGAGATGTTCGCAAAGTCTTCGACCTCTTACGGGCAAACTCCCTCTACGCCAAGTTGGAGAAGTGTGTGTTTGAGCAGGAGTCCTTGCCTTTCCTTGGTTATATCATCTCTGCCCAGGGTTTGGCTATGGATCCTGCCAAGCTACAGGCTGTGATGGACTGGCAGGAACCCCATTCTCTTAAAGCGGTGCAGCGCTTTATGGGGTTCATTAACTACTATCGCCAGTTCATTCCACACTTCTCAACTTTGGTAGCTCCCTTGGTAGCCCTCACCAAGAAGGGAGCAAATCCCAAGTTGTGGTCAGAGGAGGTCTCCAAGGCCTTTCTCTCGATTAAGTCACACTTCGCTAGCGCTCCCATCCTACATCGCCCCGATGTAGATAAGCCATTTATCATGGAGGTGGATGCCTCATCTGTTGGTGCTGGAGCAGTCCTTTTCCAAAAGGATGCTCATGGTCGGAAGCATCCTTGCTTCTTCTTCTCCAAGACCTTCACACCAGCGGAGAGGAATTATTCCATCAGGGACAGGGAGTTGCTAGCCATGAAGTTGGCTTTTTCAGAGTGGAGACACCTCTTGAAGGGAGCTCACTTTCCCTTCCAAGTGTTCACTGACCACAAGAACTTGGTATATATACAGACGGCCCAGCGGCTGAATTCTCCCCAAGCTAGATGGTCCCTGTTCTTCTCCCAGTTCCATTTTACTCTCCATTTTCTCTCCAGGGAGAAGAACATTCGTGCCGACGCTCTCTTCCGCTCCGTAGTGTCATCTGAGGAGGAGGAGGAGGAGGAGCCTCGGCTTATTGTCCCTTCTGAGAGCATGAGAACTGTAGCTCCGGTTTTGCTAGAGTTCGTGCCCCCGGGCAAGACTTTCGTACCAGCGAATTTATGACCGGAGGTTCTCTCTTGTGCTCACTCGTCCAGAGCGGGTGGACATTTTGGGACCAAGAGGACATCTGAGCTTTTGGCGAGGACGTACTGGTGGCCGCATATGGCCCGTGACGTCGGGGACTATATTCGGGTGTGTGTCTCCTGCGCCCAGAATCGGTCTCCTCGGCAACGGCCTGCTGGGTTACTTTACCCCATGCTGGTGGCAGACAGGCCCTGGGAGATGGTCGGGATGGACTTTGTGGTGGGCTTACCCAAGTCTCGTAGCTGCACCGTTATCTGGGTAGTCACCGATCATTTTTCTAAGATGGTGCATTTGGTGCCGCTTCCACGGTTACCTTCTGCACGGGCCTTGGCGGCGTTGTTCATAAAACATATTTTCCGCTTACATGGAATGCCTGATAAAATTGTCAGTGACCGGGGTCCCCAGTTTGCCTCTCGGTTTTGTGGAGAGCTCTGCCGTTTACTCAGCATAGAGCTGAATCTCTCCTCTGCATATCATCCCGAGACGAATGGGTTGGTAGAGAGAACCAACCAGACTCTGGTGACATACTTGCGACATTTTGTCTCTGCTAGGCAGGATGACTGGGCATCTTTGCTACCTTGGGCGGAATTTGCCTTGAACAACGCCGTAGCCGATTCCACTGGTCAGACTCCTTTTCTCCTTAATTACGGCCAGCATCCGCGTGTCCCTGTGCCCATGCCCATGTCATCCACCGATTCTAGGGTGGCAGACTGGGCGGTGGAGGCACTTGACATCTGGGACCGCACACAGGATGCCATCCGGGCCTCCAAGGAGAGAATGAGGGTTTCGGCTGATACACACCGGCCCCCCGCTCCGACCTTTGCTCCTGGCGACTTAGTGTGGCTCTCTGCCCGTAACATCAGGCTGCGAGTTGAGTCCACTAAGTTTGCGCCTCGCTACATTGGCCCTTTCAAGGTTCTGGAACAGGTCAACCCTGTGGTCTACCGTTTGGCTATTCCTCCACGCCTTGGTATCACCGATACTTTTCACGTTTCCCTCTTAAAGCCCGTTCATTTGTCCCGGTTTTCTGAGTCATCTGCTGGGACATCGGGTTTATCCATGGATGAGTTTGAGGTGAATGCTATCATGGGGTGCAAGGTGGTACGTGGCAAGAAATTTTATCTGGTGGACTGGAAGGGTCACGGTCCAGAGGATAGAACCTGGGAGCCTGTGGAGCACATTCGGGCTCTGCTGCTCATTGCAGCTTTTGAGCGTAGCGAGGCTCAAGGAGGGGGGGCCCTAGGAGGGGGGGTAATGTTAGGAGTCGAGTTTCCTCTGCTGCACAGGGGGAATCTCGATCCGTGTCTGCTGCCGTCTCCCATTCTGCATTGGCCGCAGTGGAGCCTGCTCAGCGGAGACGTCGGTCCCAGCGTCTCACTATGACTGATACTGTGCAAAGGGTTACTGCTGCCTCTCCAGGCTCTGCTATTGTACCCTGCACTGATCTGTGGCGAGCAGGCTTTTCTGGGACTTAAGGTACCTTCACACTAAGCGACGCTGCAGCGATACAGACAACGATGCCGATCGCTGCAGCGTCGCTGTTTAGTCGTTGTGTGGTCGCTGGAGAGCTGTCACACAGACGGCTCTCCAGCGACCAACGATGCCGAAGTCCCCTGGTAACCAGGGTAAACATCGGGTTACTAAGGCAGGGTTGCGCTTAGTAACCCGATGTTTACCCTGGTTACCATTGTAAAAGTAAAAAAAAAAAAACACATACTCACATTCCGGTGCCCGGCGTCCGCTTCCCTGCACTCCTTCTGCATCCTGTGTCAGCGCCGAACATCTCCGGCATCTCCCACCGCTCTGCTTTACGGCCGGCACTTACACAGGATGCAGGAGGAGTGCAGGGAAGCGGACGCATGGCACCGGAATGTGAGTATGTGTTTTTTTTTTTTTAACTTTTACAATGGTAACCAGGGTAAACATTGGGTTACTAAGCGCGGCCCTGCGCTTAGTAACCCGATGTTTACCCTGGTTACCAGTGAAGATATCGCTGGAATGGTGTCACACACACCGATTCAGCGATGTCAGCGGGAGATCCAGCGACGAAATAAAGTTCTGGACTTTCAGCAATGACCAGCGATCTCACAGCGGGATCCTGATCGCTGCTGCGTGTCAAACACAACGATATCGCTATCCAGGACGCTGCAACGTCACGGATCGCTATCGTTATCGTTGTAAAGTCGCTTAGTGTGAAGGTACCTTAAGTCCTGCTTTGCACACACTGAGCATGCCCAGGGTAAGATCTCTCAGTGGAGATCAAGGGTCACATGCTCAGGTACTGCAGCCAAATCTATTGGTCCTTCTAGGAAGGTCCTGTAGGTGCGCAGGCTCTGTAGCAGCCTCTCATTGGTCCTTCTAGGAAGGTCCTGTACATGCTGCAGCTATTTAAGGTTCGCATGGCCGCACGGCCATGCGCTAGTATCTTCCTAAGCTATGTGCTTTGCGCCAGTGTGGTCATGTGTTTGTATGTGTTCAGGGACCCGGCTGAAATAAGCCCCTAGAATGCTGGCACCTCCGGCGAGGAGATTGTGTTTGTATGTATTCAGGGACCTGGCTGAAATAAGCCCCTAGAACGCTGGCACCTCCGGCGAGGAGTTTTGTGTGCATGCATGACCACTGACTGCTCCCATTTGGGTAGTTAGCCTGTGCCTCTGTGAAAGTCTAACAGGGCACAGAGCTTTGCTTTCTCGGCCGCTCTGTGAAGCTAACAGAGCTGGTTCATACCGCCATATAGTGCCGCCAATTACTTAGCAGCAGGTTCTTTCCTGCACGGTGGATCCCGGGTTGCGAACGCACCAATCCCATCTAATAAATATATTTGGTGCGTTCCGCCAACCCGAACACTTAATAAGTAACATTTCCACATGTCTACTTTACATCAGCACAATTTTGGAACCCAATTTTTTTTTTTGTTGTTAGGAAGTTATAAGGGTTAAACGTTGACCAGCGATTTCTCACTTTTACAACACCATTTTTTTAGGGACCACATCACATTTGAAGTCACTTTGAGGGGTGTAAATGATAGAAAATACCCAAAAATGACACCATTCTAAAAACGGCACCCCTCAAGGTGCCCAAAACCACATTTATGAAGTTTATTAACCCTTCAGGTGCTTCACAGGAATTGGAATGTTTTAAAAAATATATTTTTCACAAAAAAATTTATTCAGATCCAATTTGTTTTATTTTACCAAGGATAACAGGAGAAATTGGACCACAAAAGTTGTTGAGCAATTTGTCCTGGGTATGTTGATACCCCATATGTGGGGGTAAACCACTATTTGGGTGCATGGCAGAGCTTGAAAGGGAAGGAGCACCGTTTTACTTTTCAATGCAAAATTGGCTGGAATTGAGATCAGACTCCATGTGTTGAGTTTGGAGAGCCCATGATGTTCCTAAACAGTGGAAACCCCCCACATGTGACACAATTTTGGAAAGTAGACCCCCTAAGGAACTTATCTAGATGTGTGGTGAGCACTTTGAACCCCCAAGTGTTTCACAGAAGTTTATAATGTAGAGCCGGAAAAAATAAATAACATTTTTTCACAAAAATGATATTTTCGACCTCATTTTTTTTATTTTCCTAAGGGAAACAGGAGAAATTGGACCCCAGAAGTTGTTGTGCAATTTGTCCTGAGTACGCTCATACCCCATATGTGGGGATAAACCTCTGTTTGAAGGAAGGGAAGGAGCACCGTTAGACTTTTTCAGCTCAGAATTGACTGGAATTGAGATCAGATGTCATGTCTCGTTTGGAGAGCACTTGATGTGCTTAAACAGTGGAAACCCCCCACAAGAGACACCATTTTGGAAATAAACTGCCTACGGAACCTATCTAGATGTGTGGTGAGCACTTTGAACCCCCACGTGTTTCACAGAAGTTTATAATGTAGAGCCGTAGAAATAAAAAAAAAAAAATCACAAAAATGATCTTTTCGCCCACAATTTTTTTTTTCCCAAGGGTATTTGAAAAATTTGGACCCCAAAATTTATTGTGCAATTTGTCCGGAGTACGCTGCTACCCCATATGTGGGAGGAACCACCGGTTGGGCGCATGGCAGAGCTCGGAAGAGAAGGAGCGCTGTTTGGAATGCAAACTTTGATTGAATGGTCTGCAGGTGTCACCTTGCATTTGCAGAGACCCTGATGTACCTAAACAGTAGAAACCCCACACAAGTGACCTCATATTGGAAACTAGACCCCCCAAGGAACTTATCTAGATGTGTTGTGAAAACTTTGAACCCCCAAGTGTTTCACTGAAGTTTATTACGCAGAGCCATGAAAATAAAAAATCTTTTTTTCCACAAAAATTATTTTTTAGGGGGGCGTGGCTACGTAACACAGGAGAGCGGATGCACCTCCTGGGAGCTCCGGCCATCCTGACTCATCCTGCAATAAAACCCCCTGCTATACTGGCTGTACCGGCTGGTACGGTGCCCTCGGGACGTTCGACACTGGAGCGGCTTGGACGGGCGGTAGGATCCCTGAGCTGCGGCGGCCATCTTTCAGCGCGCGCTCCGACGGACAGGAAACAGCGTCGGCGTTTGCCGGAACCGGGTATCTTCCCCTGAGACGCGGCGGATACCTACACTGCAGCGGGGGAGCGCTGTGGAACACCGGAATACAGGTGCTGGGGTCTGGAGCGGTCGGCGGTACCCGGAGGGACAGCGGCCATCACTGCTGTGCGCACTCCAGCAGCAAGGGGAGCGGCACTTTACATTATACTTGCGGTGCAGCTCAGGAGGTGAGCTAGTAGCCTGAGATAGCAGAGGGGTGGTGCGGTGTGTGCCCTGGAAGATTGTGTCCTACACCCCCTTATCAGACAGATTCTGCTCCTGCCGGCGCCATAACTCTGGAGGGATTAACCCCCTCTCTGCTGCTCTGCCTGTGGGGGGGATGTGAGGCTGCTCTAAAGGTACCTTCACACTAAGCGACGCTGCAGCGATACAGACAACGATGCCGATCGCTGCAGCGTCGCTGTTTGGTCACTGGAGAGCTGTCACACAGACGGCTCTCCAGCGACCAACGATGCCGATATCCCCGGGTAACCAGGTTAAACATCGGGTTGCTAAGCGTAGGGCCGTGCTTAGTAACCCGATGTTTACCCTGGTTACCAGTGTAAAATGTAAAAAAAACAAACACTACATACTCACCTTCGCGTCCCCCGGCGTCCGCTTCCTGCACTGACTGAGCTCTGGCCCTAACAGCAGAGCGGTGACGTCACCGCTGTGCTGTACTTTCACTTTACGGCCGGCGCTCAGTCAGTGCGGGAAGCGGACGGCGGGGGACGCGAAGGTGAGTATGTACTGTTTGTTTTTTTTACATTTTACACTGGTAACCAAGGTAAACATCGGGTTACTAAGCGCGGCCCTGCGCTTAGCAACCCGATGTTTACCCTGGTTACCAGTGTAAAACATCGCTGGCATCGTTGCTTTTGGTGTCAAACACGACGATACATGCCGGTCTGACGACCAAATAAAGTTCTGAACTTTCTTCAACGACCAGCGATATCACAGCAGGATCCTGATCGCTGCTGCCTGTCACACTCAACGATATCGCTAGCCAGGACACTGCAACGTCACGGATCGCTAGCGATATCGTTTAGTGTGAAGGTACCTTTAGACGCATTGCCTGGGTGAATCCTCAGCTGCTGCTTTTATAACCCCTGACATTCTTCCTGTCTGTCCAGTAGCCTTCCTGGGATCTACTCCAGTATTTGACTCTGCCGTGTCTGTTGTTGGGGAGTAGACCAGCCATAACTACAAGTGTGGTCCTTTTGTGGAGTCCTTCTGTTGATCGCCATGCATCACTCCAAGGGAGCAGGGGCTGCTGACAAATTAAAGAAATATGCCAGGGAAGATGCCCCTGATAATGTACGCACTCTCAGAAATAATTCCACGCAGACCCAACGTAAAAATCGTCTTTCTGACAGTAATGAGGAGGGAGAACAAGATGAACTGACTCTTAAACAAGCGTCTGAGCAATTGATGCAGGCTATATCCCTCACTAGATCTTCTCTTACGGAAAAAATAGAGGACGTACATACTGAAGTGGGTCGTTTGCGACATGATATGCAAGCTATGAGAGGGCGTATCTCAGAGGTTGAAACAATAGTGTCTCATATAGAAGACACCATTACCCCTATGAAGGCTAAATTGACAAAAGCCGCCGGCTCTGTGAATGCCTGGAAACAAAAAGCAGACGACTTGGAAAACAGATTATGCCACAATAATATTCGAATTATCGGCCTGCCGGAACGCTCGGAGGGTCAGCAACCTGAGCAATTTCTGGAAGACTGGCTTAAGACAAACATTTTCCGTAGAGAGGGCCCGTAGGGTCCCAACGAGACCTCTTCCCCCTGGAACTCCACCCCGGCCTTTTTTGGCGCGTCTCCTCAATTGTAGAGACAGGGATGCGATTCTTCGCTTGGCGCGGCAGAAGGGCCCTATTAAATTCAACAACGCTACTATATCGATTTTCCCAGATTTCTCCATATAGCTCCAAAAACAGCGGGTACGATTTATGGAAGTTAAGAAGCAACTCAGAGATAAAAACATTATTTATTCCATGCTTTACCCAGCTCGGCTCTGCATTGTCCATGAAGGCTCTTCCTTATTCTTTACAGATCCAGCGGAGGTAGCCGAATGGTTACGGTCATACAGGGTGTCAAATGTGCCAGACTCCTAATTTGTTCTCCTTGCCTAATGGCAATACAAATGGAGCTCTCCGTATAGGTGCTGAGCTTATCAACAATACCGGATGCTGGATTCAGTGAGGGTATCCCCTTTTCTATCTGACTGTAGGAGTATAGGATTATACTCCTCCACTGTTCAAGCTTTGTTCTGTTTGGGTTTTTACACCAGTTTTGATTGTTTGATATGTTCGTTCATTGCCATTGGTAATTTTGTGCTCTGCGTGATGCCCCTGATCCTTGCTCAAGTAATGGTGTATATCATTCCTTCTCTTAAGTGTGGATATGGGGTCTGAGATTATATGTATGACTTGGAATATACGGGGTATTAAGACTCCCTGAAAGAAAATCAAGGTATTTTCGCAGATTAAACGTTATCATCCTCATGTTGTAGCTCTTGTGGAGACACATCTGACTAGAGACACAGCTAAATGTACACAAAAGCCGTGGGTTCAGTGGTCCCTTCACGCATTCCATACCAGCTACTCAAGAGGGGTCTATTTGCTGATACACAGGGATATTAGATGGGAGGCCAGGGAAGCACGATGGGATCCTGAGGGTTGCTTTGTCTTTGTGCACGCCTTTATTAACTCACGGGAATACGTGATATTATGTGTCTATAACCCCCCCCCCCCCCCGGCAAATATATCGGTTCTCCGCATGGCAATGGGTTTCTCCCTAAATTATCCTGATGCTAGTGTTATTTGTATGAGATATTTTAATCTAGTCATCCATGGATAGACTGAGACTAGACGACGTGATATCTGGGGGATCTCCTCCTCAATCCCCCTCGGAATTGGCACTGTTTATGGGTGGTAGCGGATGGCTGGACCTGTGGAGAATACGTCATCCTGACTCAAGGGGAAACACTTGCCACTCATCAACTAGGCGGTCTCTATCTCATATAGACTACAAATTTGGATCTAGTGGCCCGGCATTATGGGTGGATAGTGTTGAGCACGGCAATAGGGGGATATCGGACCACAGTCCAGTTATTCTTAAACTTAAATATGGTCAATCAAATAATAATATACTCTGGAAATTGAATCCCTTCTGGTTGAAATTATTAGACTCTAGTGATAGAACGGTTGATCGGCTGAACTGCTTTATCTCAACCCATCCAGACCCTCCAAATCGTGGTTTGTTTTGGGATACTCTAAAAACATACCTAAGGGGATGTTTGTCCTCCACAATTTCTTATATCAAAAGGATAACGGCAAGGGAGGATGATGAGATGGAGCGGCGGCTGAGGGACTCGGAGGCCGCTTATGTAACTAATCAAACCAGTGGCAACAGGGTTGATTGGCTTACTTCCCAGAGGTTGTATACTCAACATATAGACACTAAATCAAAACACAAATTATTCTTTACCCACCAATCCTATTTCGAATTGGGGAATCAGGCCAGTACACTTCTAGCTTTTTTAGTGCGCCAATATAACACTTCTAATACAATACTACAGATTTGGGCACTTGATGGTTCATTAGTATCTTCTACTGAGGGAATTCTCCTGTGTGTTTTCATGATTACTATAAATCATTATACAGGTCTAGTAGTGCTCTTGGTGTCCCTGAATGTTTAGACTATTTATCGGACGTAGCGTTCCCCTCACTAAGCCCAACCCAGCAAGCCTTTATGGAAGCTGAGTTTACCTTGGAGGAAGTAGAGAATGCTATAACAGATATGGCCACTGGGAAGGTCCCTGGACCCGACGGGTTTCCCGCTGAGTTATATAGAAAATATCAAGATCACCTGGCACCACTTTTATTGAAGGTGCTCCGGAGTATATGGGAGGGAGAATCCATGCCTGAAACATTTTACGATGCAAACATTATTGTGCTTAAGAAAGAGGGGAAAGACCCCTTGGAATGTAGATCGTATTGCCCCATATCACTGGTAAACGTAGACTATAACATTTTCACCAAAATTTTGGCTACTAGGCTGAACACGATCTTATTAGACCTTATACACGCAGACCAAACCGGCTTTATGCCTGGAAAAAGTACTTCCATCAATATCAGGTGGGTCCAGTCAGTGATTCAATATAGTTCTCTAGAGTCAGATAATAATTGGGCACTAGCATCGCTAGACACGGCCAAGGCGTTCGACTCTCTCGAATGGCCCTTCCTTTCTGCATGTTTACGGAAATATGGTTTTGGGGATAAATTTATTAGAGGGATAGACACATTATATAGGAATCCCAGGGCGCGTATAATTGTGAATAACTCCATCTCTGATCCGTTTGCCTTACATAGGGGCACTCGTCAAGGATGTCCTCTGTCCCCGGCTCTTTTTGCCCTTGCGATAGAGGCTTTGGCAATACGCATAAGGTCCTCCATGGATATTAAGGGAATAAATATTGCGGATCGTGTGGATACCATTGGTCTTTATGCTGATGACATGATAATATTTATGGATAAAATAGAAGAAACGTTACCACAAGTAATAGAGACCATAGATAAATTTAGTAAATTCTCCGGTCTTTATATAAATTGGGATAAATCTACCTTGATGCCTCTGTCTCATACTCCGATGCCCTGTCTTGAAACTCTCTCGTCACTACCTATCATCTCTAATTTCAAATATCTAGGTATCCATATGTCTCAATATAGTCGGCTTGACCTACAACTTAACATTCATCCTCTACTGGATTTGGTCAAATCTAAATTTATAACCTGGAGCAAACTCCCTCTCTCTGTTGCAGGCCGCATTAACCTAAGTAAAATGATATTGCTTCCCAAACTTAGTTACTGCTTTCAGCATAGTGCTGTGCCAATACCTAAGTCTTTCTTTGTGAATTTAAACTCCTTAATCACATCCTTTATATGGGGAAGACCAGGCCCAAACTTAAGTTATCTGCTTTACAGAGACCGAAACGGGGGGCGGGGCGACTTTACCAGACTTTTATTTGTACTACCTTGCCGAGCAGGCTAGGGCGATAAATAAATGGATGCCCAATAATTCCCTACCTAATTCTGAGAGTCATCTACTTCACTCTGCCCGGATTGATTGTCCACTGGGGTTCTTGGAGATGGAGAAAGTTAGTGCTCCTCGTCTGCTGCCTTTGCTCCGGCTGGCAAGATTAATATGGAGGCAAATTAAAAGAGTCATTAAATTTGTAGATATAGTAGCTGAAATGCCATTGTGGAACAATAGTTGTTTCCCAGTGCTACTGAATCACCCATCTACTGATTTTTGGATCTTTTGTGTGGTGTTCTCTCGGTAGGTGACGTACATGACCAGGGGGTTTTTGTATCCTTCGACCAACTACAGAATAATTACACTATCCCGAGATCTCAATTCTTCCATTATTTGCAGCTAAGGTCAGCTTTCCAATCGCATATACGAAATGTGGGTACAGGTCGAGCGATCTCATCTTTAACTTTGATAGGCATCCTCAACTCACAGGGTCCTCAAGGACTCATTTCCTCTTTATATACATATTTATTATCCGTGGGAGTTGGGTCTACCATAAATTCTATCAAAGGGAAGTGGGAGGGACTTCTTCCTGATGTATTGGGAGAGGAATGGGAAGATATTCTGGAATCTCCAACTAAAGTTTCTCCTTCAGTTAATAATAGGATGACCCAGTTATATATTATATATCAGACTTATCTGACCCCAATACGACTTTTCAAAATGGGTCGCCTCCACTCGTCAGATTGCTTACGGTGTCATACACGTGATGCAGATTTTATTCATATGATTTGGAGGTGCCCGGTAGTTCTTCATTACTGGAAAGAGGTGACGACATTACAAACATCTTTATTGTCGATCTCTGTCCCACTTGAGCCATTGACCTGCTTATTCGGGGTGACAGATACGGAGGCCTGGGATCATTATACTGGGATCTTTCTTCGAGAGACGCTCTTTATGGCATGGAAGGTGTTGGCGTTAAGGTGAATGGGTGGTTCTCCCCCATCTCTCAGAGCTTGGATCGATTTGGTGAACTTGATTATCCCGTATGAAAGAACACTGTACCAAAATAGAGGATGTCCAGGTAAATTTGAGAAGATTTGGGGGTAGATGGAATTCCTATTATCATACTCTATAGTCTACACTGACTAGATACTTACACAAGAAGGTGGGCTTGTGGTTTTGGGGGTATCACTTACAGAACAGGACTTAAGTATGATCTTCCTTTCGGCGACTTACTATTGGTGGTTAAAGTAGTTAATGTTGTACAATAGGTAATTTATAAGGTACTAGTGATTTAACATGCACAGTTTGCTACCCCTGCAAAACTTTGGATATGATGATACTCTGCAATTATTGGTATTCTATGTTATAATTGATAATAACAAATGCAAATGTGTGTAATGGTTGATTTATTCTGGAATTAATAAACAAATTTAAAAAAAAAATAATGATTTTTTAGCCCCCAGTTTTGTATTTTCCCAAGGGTAACCGGAGAAATTGGACCACAAAAGTTGTCCAATTTGTCCTGAGTGCACTGATAACCCATATGTGGGGTAAACCACTGTTTGGGCGAATGGCAGAGCTCGGAAGGGAAGGAGCACTGTTTTACTTTTTCAATGCAGAATTGGCTGGAATTGTTGCATTTGCAGAGCCATTGATGTGCCTAAACAGTGGAAACCCCCCCAATTCTAACTCCAACCCTAACCCCAACACACCCCTAACCCTAATCCCAACCCTAACTCCAACACACCCCTAACCCCAACACACCCCTAACCCTAATCCCAGCCCTAACCACACCCCTAACCCCAACACACCCTTAACCCTAATCCCAAACATAACCCTAACCACACTCCTAACCCTGACACACCCCTAATCCAACCGTAAACGTAATCCAAACCCTAACCCCAACTTTAGCCCCAACCATAACCCTAACTTTATCTCCAACCCTAACTTTAGCCCCAACCCTAACCCTAACTTTAGCCCCAACCCTCACCCTAAGGCTATGTTTCCACTGTCCGTATTCCTTCAATATTTGTACATCCACAGCATCCAATCCGCAGTGTCCAGATGTTTCAGAATAGTGGAGGGCATTTTATGAAATCCCGTCTCCACTATGCGTGCAGGGCCGCATCCGGTGGCCCTGCGTAACCAGACATGCGGTGCGTCTTTCCAGACCGCAGCATGTCTATTTATCTTGCGGAGACGGGGATTTATGGAACATATTGGGGATCCGAAGCTACGGAGGAAGGCGTAAGCGAAAGGCAACTGGATTGAACCTGTAAACAAATGTTCTTGGTAGACAACCACACTTTATCTCCTACCAGGAATATAGGTCCTACAGACCGTCGCTTATCCGCAAAAAAGTTTGTTTGCCCTGAGCCTCCCCAATGTTCTTCTGGACCTCCCTCCACAACTCCTCCAATCATTGCACTGCCGTGTCAGCCCCTGGACATCCTGAATCCAGCCTAGAAAATTCTCCAAAATGGGGGTGAAAGCAGTAGTTACAGAAGAATGGAGAGGTGCCAGTGGACTGGTTAATCCGATTGTTATATGCAAACTCAGCCACGGGCAACGACGAACACCAATCATCCTGCACACCTCAAAATCTGTTCGAGTGAGTGACCAATCAGTCACTCGAACAGATTTTGAGGTGTCTTGCTACCTCTCAGCAGGATTATTGATGTTCTTAATTGCCTGTGGCTGAGTTTGCATTTAAAAGCAGAGGAGAAGGTCAAGCAAATAAGCAATATCTTGCAAAATGCCCTCCAAAATTTGGACACAAATTGTGCCCCTCTATCAGAAACCACATTCAAAGGCACGCCATGCAGCCATACAACGTGCTCAACAAAGAACTTAGATAGTGTTTCAGCATTAGGCAATCCTGCCAGAGGTACAAAATGTGCCTGTTTACTGAATCTGTCAACCACTACCCAGATTACAGTTTTTCCATTTGAAGAAGGGAGATCAGTGATAAAATCAATGGACAAATGAGTTCAAGGTCTATCTGAAATTGGCAATGGCACCAATTCCCCGGCTGGCCGGTTATGGGAGCTCATAGCACGGGCACAGGTATCACAAGCAGACACAAACACAGTGATATCAGATAAATCCACAGTCCAGAGAAAATGCAGACGCACTGCCGTTATATGTTGGACCCTTATGCCTCAAAGTGATCACCGTGTATGCCTATTTAGTCAAATGAAAAAGAAACGCTGAACTCTGCTGTACCTGGGTGCTGCTTGAGAAAAAAACAATATGTAATGTCCAAATTGAAGAAAAATGAAAGCGCACTCACCGGTATTCAGCAGACAACGATTTTATTCATGTGCAATATTGCAGTGCAGGGAGGGTAGACAACGCATGGTGGATGACAGCTGTTTCGTGCTATCAAGCACTTCAACAGATCCTATTAGCATATATCTCCTAATAGCATAGGATCTGTTGAAGTGCTTGATAGCACGAAACAGCTGTCATCCACCATGCGTTGTCTACCCTCCCTGCACTGCAATATTGCACATGAATAAAATCGCTGTCTGCTGAATACCGGTGAGTGCGCTTTCATTTTTCTTCAATTTGGACAGTGATATCAGAGGTCATGGAGGGCCACCAAAACAGCCTAGCAATGGCTTTCCAGGTGGCTGAGATCCCCAGCTGTCCACTGAGAGCAGAATCGTGGAATTCCGGGAGAACCCTCAACCGGTAGTTCTTGTGGTCCGTAATCACCGTGATCCAATGAACCGCCCCCTCCAAAAAATGCCTCCATTCTTCAAAAGCCAATTTTATGGCCAATAACTCCCGGTTACCAACGTCCTAGTTCCTCTCTGCAGAAGAAAACTTCTGGGAGAAAAAGAGAAAAAGGCACATGGTCTTAAATTGGTCAAAGTAACGGGTCCCTGAGACAACACCGCCTCTACTCCTACCTCTGATGTGTCCACCGTTAAACTGAACGGTTCAGATGGATCGGGCTGAACTAATACAGGAGCAGATATAAAACACTTCTTTAAAGTACTTCCAAGGGTGACCAAACTTTGAGATCAACCCCCTTACGAGTGAGATCGGTGATTGGTTTGACCACCTAAGAAAACCCCTTGATGAATTTTTGATAATAATTGGCGAAACCCAGAAAACGCTGCAACCCCTTGAGGACTCTGGGTTGCATCCAATCAACAATGGCCTGTACCTTTCCAGGATCCATCCGAAACCCATTGGCAGAAAGGATGATCCCCAGAAAGGAAAGCTCCTGGACACAAAACAGACATTTCTCGGGTTTAACGAACAGAGAATTTCCCCGTAACCTGTGAAGAACACGTAAATGGCCAATGTGGGATTCCTTGTCAGGCAAGAAAGTAAGGATATCATCAAGCAAGGATATCATCATACAACCATAAAGCGCCTGATAAAATCAGAAAAAACATCATTCATGAAGTTCTGAAACACTGCGGGCACCTTCGTGAGACCGAAGGGCATAACCAAATTTTCAAACAGACCCTCGGAGGTGAGAAATGCCGTTTTCCACTCATCCCCTTCCTGAATGCAGAAAAGGTTATATGCTCCCCTGAGATCAAGTTTGGAAAACCACTTAGCCCCAGACAATTGGTTATAGAGATCAGGAATGAGTGGGAGACGGTAGGTATTTCTCACCGTAATTGTATTTAGTTCCCGGAAATCGAGGCACGGGCATAAACCACCATCTTTTTTCTTGACAAAAAAGAAACCAGCGGCCACAGGTGAGACAGAGGGACGGATGTGACATTTGCGTAGACTATCAGAGATATAGTTTTTCGTAGCAGTACGTTCCAGGCCAGAAAGATTGTACAAACAGGCTTTGGGCAATTTAGGACCCAGAATAAGACTAATGGTACAACCATAAAGACGATGGGGGGAAGCAAGACCTCAGCCTCTTTTTTGGAGAACACGTCCTCAAAGTCCTTTAGGTACTCCGGAACACCCTCCAGACTAATGACAGACACAAAAACAGCAGAAAGACAACCATTGGAACAATTTGGACACCATTTAACAATATCACGAGATCCCCTGTCTAACAGGATTATGCCTCTGCAACCAGGGGAACCCCAACACCAGTCCCACAGGAAGATTATTCATAACTAGTGTTGAGCGATACCGTCCGATACTTGAAAGTATCGGTATCGGAAAGTATCGGCCGATACCGGCAAAGTATCGGATCCAATCCGATACCGATACCCGATACCAATACAAGTCAATGGGACTCATGTATCGGACGGTATTCCTGATGGTTCCCAGGGTCTGAAGGAGAGGAAACTCTCCTTCAGGCCCTGGGAACCATATTAATGTGTAAAAGAAATAATTAAAATAAAAAATATTGCTATACTCACCTCTCCGACGCAGCCTGCACCTTACCGAGGGAAGCGGCAGCGTTCTTTATTTAAAATTCGCGCGTTTACTTGGTTACGTGAAGTCCCGGCTTGTGATTGGTCGCGGCGGCCATGTTGCCGGGACGCGGACCAATCACAGCAAGCCGTGACGTAATTTCAGGTCCTGCAGGATTTTAAAATTACGTCCCGGCGTTGTGATTGGTTGCGCCGCAGTCACATGGGCGACGCAACCAATCACAAGCCGTGACGTCACGGGAGGCTGGACACGCGCGTATTTTAAAATGCGCGCTTGTCCAGCCTCCCGTGACGTCGCGGCTTGTGATTGGTTGCATCGCGGTCAACCAATCACAAGCCGGGAGGCTGGACGCGCGCATTTTAAAATGCGCGCTTGTCCAGCCTCCCGTGACGTCCCGGCTTGTGATTGGTTGCATCGCGGTCAACCAATCATAAGCCGGGAGGCTGGACGCGCGCATTTTAAAATGTGCGCGTGTCCAGCCTCCCGTGACGTCACGGCTTGTGATTGGTCGCGGCGGCCATGTTGCCGGGACGCGGACCAATCACAGCAAGCCGTGACGTAATTTCAGGTCCTGCAGGATTTTAAAATTACGTTCCGGCGTTGTGATTGGTCCGCGTCCCGGCAACATGGCCGCCGCGACCAATCACAAGCCGGGACGTCACGGGAGGCTGGACACGCGCGCATTTTAAAATGTGCACGTGTCCAGCCTCCCGTGACGTCCCGGCTTGTGATTGGTTACGTCGCCCATGTGACCACGACGCGCCCAATCACAATGCCGGAACGTAATTTTAAAATCCTGCAAGGACCTGAAATTACGTCACGGCTTGCTGTGATTGGTCCGCGTCCCGGCAACATGGCCGCCGCGACCAATCACAAGCCGGGACTTCACGTAACCAAGTAAACGCGCGAATTTTAAACAAACAACGCTGCCGGTTCCCTCGCTGAGGTCCGGGCTGCGTCGGAGAGGTGAGTATAGCAATATTTTTTATTTTAATTCTCTCTTTTACACATTATTACATTAATGTTGTTTCGATACCCGATACCCGATACCACAAAAGTATCGGATCTCGGTATCGGAATTCCGATACAGCAAGTATCGGCCGATACCCGATACTTGCAGTATCGGAATGCTCAACACTATTCATAACATAAAATTTGTTCCTGGTGCAAGGAACCCACCTTGAGGAGGAACTCTTCAGGGACAAACTTAAGGAAATTTTGAGCCAACTGTGTCTTATCAATGGCAACGATATGGATAGGAGTCTCTAGCCTAACTGTCCCTAACTTGAACTTGGACACCAGACTAGAGTCAATGAAGTTCATGGAAGATCCATAGTCCACAAACGCTGAAGTGGATGCAAAACCACCTCCATAACACAGTTCCACCTCTAACAAAACTTTTTAAAATGATGAAAATGGTACCTGAGAGTCTGGATGAGCTCCTAGACCATCACCCAGACTCGGCAGCTTGTTACTTGATGGACAAGAGGGGCAGTCCTTCTTCCAATGTCCCGGATCTCCACAATAAAAACATAATTTCCCATCACGTGGTCGCTTCCTCTCTTTCTCCTTGAAGTTGGCGGCACCAACTTCCATAGTCTCCTTGAATTACATCACCTCAGACTTGGCAGGCAATACAGGAATCTCACGCTGGATAATTCCTCTCTTCCCTAACCTCCAGTCCATACAAATGGCCTGGGTCATGGCCTCCTCCAGGGAACTAGGTGGCGTATGAAGGGCCCGCGCGTCCTTGAGATGATCCGGAAGTCCTCTCATCTCAGAGCAGAGTCACCCCAAGACACCTCAACAGACCACTGCCTAAACTCAGAACAATACTATTCAACAGTGAGTTCATTCTGGGAGAGACCCATGATCATGTCCTCTGCTACCCTGACCCGGTCTGGTTCATCATAAATTAGTCCCAAAGCCCCAAAGTATCCTTCCACAGACACATGTTCAGGGGCAGAAGCAGGTAGAGAGAAATCCCACGACTGAGGTCCCTTCCGCAGTAAAGAAATTATTATCCCCACCTGCTGACTCTAATCTCCAGAAGATTGAAGTCTAAGGGTACTGTCACACTAAATGATTTACCAACGATCACGACCAGCGATACGACCTGGCCATGATCGTTGGTAAGTGGTTGTGTGGTCGCTGGGGAGCTGTCACACAGTCAGCTCTCCAGCGACCAACGATGCCGAGGGCCCCGGGTAACCAGGGTAAACATCGGGTTACTAAGCGCAGGGCCGCGCTTAGTAACCCGATGTTTACCGTGGTTACCAGAGTAAAAGTAAAAAAAAAAAAAACAGTACATACTCACATTCCGGTGTCCGTCCCCCGGCGTTCTGCTTCTCAGCACTGTGTCTGCGCCAGCCGGAAAGCACAGCGGTGACGTCACCGCTGTGCTCGCTTTCCGGCTGGCCGGCGCTCACAGTGCAGAGAAGCAGAACGCCGGGGGACAGACACCGGAATGTGAGTATGTACTGTTTGTTTTTTTTTACTTTTATGCTGGTAACCACGGTAAACATCGGGTTACTAAGCGCGGCCCTGCGCTTAGTAACCCAATGTTTACCCTGGATACAAGCGAACGCATCGTTGGATCGGTGTCACACACACCGATCCAACGATGACAGCGGGAGATCCAGCGACGAAAGAAAGTTCCAAACGATCTGCTACGACGTACGATTCTCAGCCGGGTCCCTGATCGCTGCTGCGTGTCAGACACAGCGATATCGTATGGATATCGCTGGAACGTCACGGATCGTACCGTCGTAGCGATCAAAGTGCCACTGTGTGACAGTACCCTAAGAGAAAAATATAGCTTGCAACTCTCCTTAAAAGTATGGAATCTCTCCCTCTCCCCAGAGAATGTATCTGGGAGCTTGACTGTAGGTTCAGGAGAGTGCAATGAGACATCAACAGAGTTAGAGTGCTTACAGTCAGTCTGCAATGATTTTACTGTGTCAGAAAGCTCCCTTTGCAGGTGGTTATGAGATGAGGCCAAGGCTCTGTTCCACAAACAGGTCTTGTATCATCACTGTCAAACTGTCCATTTTATCTGCCAAACTATGTAGCAGATCCATAGCAAACAGAGCAGAGGAAAAAAATGCAGAAATCCCTTTAAATGTATTGGTCAGCTGTAATGTCATGCTGCTGCAGTGCAGTATAGCGCAACCTCCACAAGAGGGAGCTTGAGAGGGAAGTGAGACTGCGTACACAGAGTAGCACCACAGAGCAGCAGCACAGGCACCAGCAAGTGGCGAGAGAGTGTTCAGGGAAGCCGAGTCAAAAAACAATCAGAGGCTGAAGTACCAAAGTTATCAGCAGTACACGTGGTCAGGGACAAGCCAGGAGGTTCAGCAATGGTCAGATGCGGATAAGACAAAGACAGAAGGCAGAAGCGAGTCCGAATACAAGCCAAGTCAGAAACCAGAGAATCAAACCAACAAACAGGGAAACGCTGGAAAAAGGGCAGACAGAGGGAGTCAACAGACACGGGGCAAGTCAGGGATCACAGCAGGACAAATCAAGAACTACCAGAGTCAGGTTCACACGCCGTAGGCAGAACTATAGCTGACACTGCCAGCAGGATGCATAGGAGCTAAATAGCAAACCTGAACCCAGAATGAGACAGAGCAAAGTTAATCCTTGACATTATCTGCCCGGAAAAAGGGCAGACAGGATTAAACCTGGAACGGATCATGACACATAGGAGAACGGGTCGCTATGTGACCAGGACTGTGAGATCATCAGCAGATCAGGTCTTTACCAGCAGCCTTTTGCAACCCCTCAGTGGCTCCTTGGGACCTCAGATTCCCCCCCAGTGGTGGCTCTTCAACCCCTCTTTTGGGACCCGGGCTCCCGCTGGGTACCCCAGTATGGAGATGCACCACCCCCCGGCTTCCTTAGGGACCTCTCGACCACCAGGTACTTGTCTATGAGACCCACCAGGTCATCCGCATTCAGAGAATCTCCCTGGGCAACCCAGGACTGTACCGGCCTGGGGAGGGAGTAAATAAACCTGTTCATCACCACCAGCTCGACCATCTGGGCTGGAGGGAAGAATTCTGGCTGCAAGTACTTCTGCACCAGATGCAGTAGGTCAAACATCTGAGAGCGAGGGAGTTTGTCACCATAATATAACCAGTTATGAACCCTTTGGGCTCTGACAGACATAGTGACCTGTTGTGAATTAGACTTTTTTGGCTCCCTCTTGTGGTCACTGGTGATATGACTCTGGGATTGTCTTTCTCAGTTTGGCACCCACCTGGGTCGTTAGTCCAGGGCTGTTGCTATATAAGCTTCCTGGATTCTCAGTCCAGTGCCTGGCATCGTTGTAATCAGATCCTTTCTGTTTGCTCCTGTCTGCTGGTCCTGGTTCTTGCAAAACTAAGCTAAGTCGTGCTTCCTTGTTTTTTGGTTATTTGTATGGCTCTTATTTTCTGTCCAGCTTGTACTAAATGTGATTCCTGATTTTGCTGGAAGCTCTAGGGGGCTGGTATTCTCCCCCCGGGCCGTTAGACGGTTCGGGGGTTCTTGAATATCCAGCGTGGAAATTTTGATAGGGTTTTTGCTGACCGTATAAGTCATCTTACTATATTCTGCTATTAGTCAGTGGGCCTCTCTTTGCTAAATATCTAGTTCATTCTTACGTTTGTCTTTTCTCCTTACCTCACCGTTATTATTTGTGGGGGGCTTGTATCCAACTTTTGGGGTCTTTTCTCTGGAGGCAAGAAAGGTCTATATTTTCCCTTCTAGGGTTAGTTAGTTCTCCGGCTGGCGCGAGACGTCTAGAACCAACGTAGGCACGTTCCCCGGCTGCTGCTATTTGTGGTGCTAGGATTAGATATATGGTTAGCCCAGTTACCACTGCCCTATGAGCTGGTTTTTTATGTTTGCAGACTTGGTTTGTACTTTTGAGACCCTCTGCCATTGGGGTCATAACAGTATGCCAGGCCAAAGTTGAATGTTTAATGCATTGCAGAAGTGGGATAATAAGAAAGGAAATTCTGAGTTTTTTGTTTTTCCTCTCTTTGTTCCTCCCCTTTACCTCTGAGTGGCTTGTGCTTGCTGCAGACATGAATGTCCAGACCTTGATTACAAGTGTGGATCAGCTTGCTGCTCGTGTGCAGGGCATACAAGATTTTGTTACCAGTAGTCCAATGTCTGAACCTAAAATACCTATTCCTGAACTATTCTCTGGAGACCGATTCAAGTTTAGGAATTTCAGGAATAATTGTAAATTGTTTCTATCTCTGAGACCCCGTTCATCTGGAGACTCAGCTCAGCAAGTTAAAATTGTTATCTCTTTCTTACGGGGCGACCCTCAGGATTGGGCCTTCTCGCTAGCGCCAGGAGATCCGGCATTGGCAAATATTGATGCATTTTTTCTGGCGCTCGGATTGCTTTACGAGGAACCCAATCTTGAAATTCAGGCAGAAAAAGCCTTGCTGGCTATTTCTCAGGGCCAGGATGAAGCTGAAGTGTATTGCCAAAAATTTCTGAAATGGTCCGTGCTTACTCAGTGGAATGAGTGTGCTCTGGCCGCAAATTTCAGAAATGGCCTTTCTGAAGCCATTAAGAATGTGATGGTGGGTTTCTCCATTCCTACAAGTGTGAATGATTCCATGGCGCTGGCTATTCAAATTGACCGGCGTTTGCGGGAGCGCAAAACTGCTAATCCTCTGGTGGTGTTGTCTGAACAAACACCTGATTTAATGCAATATGATAGAATTCAGACTAGAAATGAACGGAAAAATCATAGACGTCAGAATGGGTTGTGTTTTTACTGTGGTGATTCTACACATGTTATATCAGCATGCTCTAAATGCCTAACAAGGGTTGTTAGCCCTGTCGCCATTGGTAATTTGCAACCTAAATTTATTTTGTCTGTGACTTTAATTTGCTCATTGTCTTCCTACCCTGTTATGGCGTTTGTGGATTCAGGTGCTGCCCTGAGTCTTATGGATCTGTCATTTGCCAAGCGCTTTGGTTTTGTTCTTGAGCCTTTGGTAAATCCTATCCCTCTTAGAGGTATTGATGCTACGCCATTGGCGGAAAATAAGCCGCAGTTTTGGACACAGGTGACCATGTGCATGACTCCTGAACATCGGGAGGTGATTCGTTTTCTTGTTCTGCATAAAATGCATGATTTGGTCGTTTTGGGTCTGCCATGGTTACAGACCCATAATCCAGTCTTGGATTGGAAGGCAATGTCTGTGTCAAGTTGGGGCTGTCAGGGAATTCATGGTGATTCCCCGCCGGTGTCTATTGCTTCCTCTACTCCTTCGGAAGTTCCTGAGTATTTGTCTGATTATCAGGATGTATTCAGCGAGTCCAGGTCCAGTGCTCTGCCTCCTCATAGGGACTGTGACTGCGCCATAGATTTGATTCCAGGTAGTAAATTTCCTAAGGGAAGACTATTTAATCTGTCTGTACCTGAGCATACCGCAATGCGTTCGTATATCAAGGAGTCTCTGGAGAAGGGGCATATCCGTCCATCCTCTTCCCCTCTTGGTGCGGGATTCTTTTTTGTGGCCAAGAAGGACGGATCTTTGAGACCTTGTATTGACTATCGGCTTCTGAATAAAATCACTGTTAAATTTCAGTATCCTTTGCCTCTGTTGTCGGACTTGTTTGCCCGGATTAAAGGTGCCAAGTGGTTCACCAAGATAGATCTTCGTGGTGCGTACAACCTTGTGCGCATTAAGCAGGGAGATGAATGGAAAACTGCATTTAATACGCCCGAAGGTCATTTTGAGTACTTGGTGATGCCTTTTGGGCTCTCTAATGCTCCTTCAGTGTTTCAGTCCTTTATGCATGATATTTTCCGGAAGTATCTGGATAAATTTATGATTGTTTATCTGGATGATATTCTGTTTTTTTCTGATGATTGGGACTCGCATGTAGAGCAGGTCAGGATGGTATTTCAGGTTTTGCGTGAGCATGCTTTGTTTGTTAAGGGCTCAAAGTGTCTCTTTGGAGTACAGAAGGTTCCCTTTTTGGGGTTTATTTTTTCCCCTTCTGCGGTGGAGATGGACCCAGTCAAGGTCCGAGCTATTCATGATTGGACTCAGCCCACGTCAGTTAAAAGTCTTCAGAAGTTCTTGGGTTTTGCTAACTTCTACCGTCGTTTTATCGCTAATTTTTCTAGCGTTGTTAAACCTTTGACGGATATGACCAAGAAAGGTTCTGATGTTGCTAACTGGGCTCCTGCAGCCGTGGAAGCTTTCCAAGAGTTGAAGCGCCGGTTTACTTCGGCGCCTGTTTTGTGCCAGCCTGATGTCTCACTGCCCTTTCAGGTTGAAGTGGATGCTTCTGAGATTGGGGCAGGGGCCGTTTTGTCGCATAGAGGCCCTGGTTGCTCTGTAATGAGACCATGTGCCTTTTTCTCTAGGAAGTTTTCACCTGCTGAGCGGAATTATGATGTTGGCAATCGGGAGTTGTTGGCCATGAAGTGGGCATTTGAGGAGTGGCGTCATTGGCTCGAGGGTGCTAAGCATCGTGTGGTGGTCTTGACTGATCACAAAAATCTGATGTATCTCGAGTCTGCTAAACGCCTGAATCCTAGACAGGCCCGCTGGTCATTGTTTTTCTCCCGTTTTGACTTTGTGGTCTCGTATTTACCAGGTTCAAAGAATGTGAAGGCTGATGCTCTTTCAAGGAGCTTTGTGCCTGACTCTCCTGGAGTCGTAGAACCAGTTGGTATTCTTAAAGAGGGAGTTATCCTGTCAGCCATTTGTCCGGATTTGCGACGTGTGTTGCAGAGATTTCAGGCTGGTAGACCTGACTCTTGTCCACCTGACAGACTGTTTGTTCCTGATAAGTGGACCAGCAGAGTCATTTCCGAGGTTCATTCCTCGGTGTTGGCAGGGCATCCGGGAATTTTTGGCACCAGAGATCTGGTGGCTAGGTCCTCTTGGTGGCCTTCCTTGTCATGGGATGTGCGGTCATTTGTGCAGTCCTGTGGGACTTGTGCTTGAGCTAAGCCTTGCTGTTTTCGTGCCAGCGGGTTGCTCTTGCCCTTGCCTGTCCCGAAGAGGCCTTGGACACACATTTCCATGGATTTCATTTCAGATCTTCCGGTGTCTCAGGGCATGTCTGTCATCTGGGTGGTATGTGATCGCTTTTCCAAGATGGTCCATTTGGTATCTTTGCCTAAGCTGCCTTCCTCTTCCGATCTGGTTCCTTTGTTCTTTCAGAATGTGGTTCGTTTACACGGCATTCCTGAGAATATTGTGTCTGACAGAGGATCCCAGTTTTTTTCCAGGTTCTGGCGATCCTTTTGTGCTAAGATGGGCATTGATTTGTCGTTTTCGTCTGCCTTTCATCCTCAGACTAATGGACAAACGGAGCGAACTAATCAGACTCTGGAGGCTTATTTGAGGTGTTTTGTTTCTGCAGATCAGGATGATTGGGTGACCTTCTTGCTGTTGGCTGAGTTTGCCCTTAATAATCGGGCTAGTTCCGCTACTTTGGTTTCGCCTTTTTTTTGCAACTCTGGTTTCCATCCCCGTTTTTCCTCGGGACATGTGGAGCCTTCTGACTGTCCTGGGGTAGATTCTGTGGTGGATAGGTTGCAGCAGATCTGGAATCATGTGGTGGACAACTTGAAGTTGTCACAGGAGAAGGCTCAGCGTTTTGCCAACCGCCGCCGCGGTGTGGGTCCCCGACTTCGTGTTGGGGATTTGGTATGGCTGTCTTCTCGATTTGTTCCTATGAAGGTCTCCTCTCCTAAATTTAAGCCTCGCTTCATCGGTCCTTACAAGATATTGGAAATCCTTAATCCTGTGTCCTTTCGCTTGGATCTTCCGGTGTCGTTTGCCATTCACAACGTGTTCCATAGGTCTTTGTTGCGGCGGTACGTTGTACCTGTGGTTCCTTCTGTTGAGCCTCCTGCTCCGGTCTTGGTTGAGGGCGAGTTGGAGTACGTGGTGGAGAAGATCTTGGATTCTCGTCTCTCCAGGCGGAGGCTTCAGTATCTGGTCAAGTGGAAGGGCTATGGTCAGGAGGATAATTCCTGGGTGGTTGCCTCTGATGTGCATGCGGCCGACTTAGTTTGTGCCTTTCACGCTGCTCATCCTGATCGCCCTGGTGGTCTTGGTGAGGGTTCGGTGACCCCTCCTTAAAGGGGGGGTACTGTTGTGAATTAGACTTTTTTGGCTCCCTCTTGTGGTCACTGGTGATATGACTCTGGGATTGTCTTTCTCAGTTTGGCACCCACCTGGGTCGTTAGTCCAGGGGTGTTGCTATATAAGCTTCCTGGATTCTCAGTCCAGTGCCTGACATCGTTGTAATCAGATCCTTTCTGTTTGCTCCTGTCTGCTGGTCCTGGTTCTTGCAAAACTAAGCTAAGTCGTGCTTCCTTGTTTTTTGGTTATTTGTATGGCTCTTATTTTCTGTCCAGCTTGTACTAAATGTGATTCCTGATTTTGCTGGAAGCTCTAGGGGGCTGGTATTCTCCCCCCGGGCCGTTAGACGGTTCGGGGGTTCTTGAATATCCAGCTTGGAAATTTTGATAGGGTTTTTGCTGACCGTATAAGTCATCTTACTATATTCTGCTATTAGTCAGTGGGCCTCTCTTTGCTAAATATCTAGTTCATTCTTATATTTGTCTTTTCTCCTTACCTCACCGTTATTTGTGGGGGGCTTGTATCCAACTTTTGGGGTCTTTTCTCTGGAGGCAAGAAAGGTCTATCTTTTCCCTTCTAGGGTTAGTTAGTTCTCCGGCTGGCGCGAGACGTCTAGAACCAACGTAGGCACGTTCCCCAGCTGCTGCTATTTGTGGTGCTAGGATTAGATATACGGTTAGCCCAGTTACCACTGCCCTATGAGCTGGTTTTTTATGTTTGCAGACTTGGTTTGTACTTTTGAGACCCTCTGCCATTGGGGTCATAACAGTGACCCCAAAGCGTGCCAATATCTTGTTTTTTTTAATTTGTCATATAACCAGCTATCTTGTAAGGCCAAATCATAATAAGCCTTCTGGGGTTCAAATACAGGGCCAGCACCTTTGCCCTCTTCTTTGGTTGTAGCTTCTCCGTTTCTGCAACCCACTTGAACACAGTCAAAAACACCTCTACTCATCACCCAATGTCATTTTATGGATCTGACAGCATGTGTCTTCTGTCAGATTCCCTTTAAAGACCTAATTAGTCATACCGTGTGTCTTGAGAATTGTTTTTGTACCATGTTCAGTTGCAGTTTGGAGATTGCCACTATGCTGTTTTCTTTGCAGCCATCATCTCCTCAGACTAAGAGCTTGCTCACACTGCCATATATTATCTCATGCAAGAGAATCGGGCCGACTTTGCTAATGTCATTTGAAACTAATTCTGTCAGTTTGATCTGAGTGTCATCTTACTATGATCCAATTCTCTCATGAGAAGACGGAGAACTTAATTTATCGGTCTTCTTCATTTTTTGTGTCCGTGGTAATTGGACAGTACTGGAATGGCATATGATGTTTCACACGCACCAATAGACTTATATAGGTGTGCGTGATCCAATAATCGTATGCACCAGCTGCACGCTGCGATTGTTTTTTCATTCTGAATCTACATGAGAGAAAAAAATGACAGATCTGCACTGCTCCATAGAATAATATTGGGCAGAGTGCTATGCCATAAAACATTGCATGGCACTCTGCTGTATTATATGCTCGTATGAGTGAGCCCTAACTCAGACCAAATCTCCCTCACTTTAATTGAAAGATATATTTATTTCACTCACTTATATAGCTCCATTAATTCCACAGTGCTTTACAGACATTATCATCGCTGTCCCCATTGGGGCTCACAATCTAAATTCCCTATTAGTATGTTTTTGGAGTGTGGGAGAAACTCTGAGGAAACCCACGCAAATACGGGAAGAAAATACAAACTACTTGCAGATGTTGTCCTTGGTGGGATTTGAACCCAAGACCCCAGTGTTGCAAGGCTGACCTTGGCAATGCTTAAAGAATACTCTGAGAATGACAACCCCCCAAAAAATTATTTAGTTAAATTCTAATCTAATAAACACCTATATCAGTTGTGTAACATATAGTATTATGACCTGTAAAATACAGTTAACAAGTCAGTTTTTTAAAATAATACCCGTGAAAAATACATCTTTTCACTCAAAAGCAATCACATAGCTTTTTTGACAGCGCTTGCAGGCTCTATACTGTGGACTCTGGTCAGATAGTTGGATCCAAACAGCTTAATTTCTCCTGCACTCTTCCCATTTGGATCCAACCAGCTTAATTTCTCCTGCACTCTTCCCATGCTGCAAAGGTGCCTCTGCCAGCATCATAGGAGAATGCTCTGTTCAGACCATCCGTATGACCATATTGCTGGTCTTAATTGTTAATCTTGAGACATCAAAACACCACTACTCTGTCTCCTGGGTTCCTAGTTGCCTTGGGTGGTGTGCCAATGAAGAAACAATATGAGAAAACCCCTTTAACTAGTTAATGATCTGACAAACATTTTGGTCATAGATTACTAAGCAATATATGAAGCTGATTCCGGACCTGAGCCACTTTATACACATCAGATCCCGGCCCTGACTGACAGCCGGCCGCAATATATAGCCAGCGTTTATTAGGGCCGGGGGTGCGGTTACAGTGGCTGCTCCATATACTCAAATGCTGAATCAGCCAGCACTCGTGCCAACCCCCATGACTGAATACCAAATGCTGGCGGGGAGAATAAAGATAATTTTCTCCCTGATGCATTTGGCTGTGAGCAGGTGCCGGACAGCATCATAACGCTGTTAACCTGCAAATTAACCCCATATCTGCAGGATAACAGCGTTATTCCTCATGAAACGTTCCCATTAAGCATAAAATAAGGGGATGAAGGCATAAAATAAACCCACAGCAAACACATCAGAGAAGATTGTTATTGCGTTCTGTGGTGCGGACACCAGCAGTAAACAAGCAGTCGACAAAACGCAGTATTTATGCTACGTGTTAACATGGCCTCAGCGTTAATTTGTTTAGCTTAATGTAGAAAAAAACTCCATTTTATTTTCACGATTCACTGATCACTGTAAATAAGCAAATTGCTGTGTTGTATGGGACGTTAGAATTACAGAGACACATAAAAATTCGCAAAAAAATATCAAAGGATTAATATCAAAATAGTGAGAGGATCAGACAGAAAACAGTCATATGACCAGTTCAAAAAATGTCTCAATTACACAAGGATATAATCTATGGAAATAGAGATAATACTGCCTATTTTCCCTACTTGGCAGCGAAGGTTGGCACCCAATGGGGAGACGAAATTGTGCCCCCGCTCCATGTCTACTAGGCTATCTGACCCTGAAAGAAATCCCTCACCAGACAGACTATTTTCTGTCTTATCCTGTCACCATTTTGATATTAATGCTTTGATACTTTTTTGTGAATTTTTATAGGAATTTAATAAAAGTTATCTTTTAGGTCTCATTTTCTTTTGGTTTTTACAGTCGTATTAGATGTGTCATATTTCATTTTTGTTAATTTTTAATTACAGAGACACCAAATATGTTTATTAGCTGATTTGTGATATTTATTATTTTTTTTAAAAAAGAGCATGAAAAATCACCTCATTGTAATGGTTTTTTTTTATTACATTTTAATAATGAAGAAAAAATTCTGACTTGTATTTTCTCTCTAGAATACAAGGACATAGAAATACGCTGCCATATACAAATGTATCTCTTTCAAGCAGTATCATCTACCTGTGGGTTCACATTCTGCCCTTAAGCTTCAAGTATTCAAAATTATCCTGGTGATGTCACCACAGGCTATGGCTCATAGCTTTATGTGTTGCCTAGAATGATATAGGTAGTGGGTTTGGTTCCAGAGAGACTCACAAAAAAAAGAGAAATTACATTTTTGTAACTGTTTTTCATTATTTTTAGTAGTTTTATAGAAACAAAAAAATCTGACTTTCTTTGCCTATAGAGTTACATCTGTATATATTAGCGTATTTCTATGTACAAGTATAACCTGTCTGTGATGTCAAAGTCTGCAATACAGCTCAAAATGATCAAATTCTCCTATGCTGATGAGTGCACTCTGTGGCTCATGCATTTAGCTGATCTCTGCAATCCAAAAGCTATAGAGTGAAGAAAACGCCAGAGAGAAGGGAAGTTAGTGGAAGTCGGGAAAAAGCCTTGAAGTGTTAGGATGGTGGGACTGAACCCTAAAATCGGGAGAGTCCCGCTTCATCTGGGACAGTTGGGAATTATGACTATGGCAAAACTAGTAACTGATTCAACGTAGTTTACAATCGTTTTAAAGGGATAATTGGCTAGATTAAAAAATTACAGCAAATCAACAGCTTTTTTTCTGTTAATTTACCAATGATTCACGCACTTTTAGCAACCTTTTGCTAATTAATCTCTTAGGCTACGTTCACATTTGCGTTGTGCGCCGCAGCGTCGGCGCCGCAGCGCACAATGCAAACAAAAACGCAGCAAAACGCATGCACAACGCTGCGTTTTGCGCCGCATGCGTCCTTTTTTTAATTGATTTTGGACGCAGCAAAAATGCAACTTGCTGCGTCCTCTGCGCCCGGACGCGGGCACCGCAGCGACGCATGTGGCGCAAAACGCAAGTGCGACGCATGTCCATGCGCCCCCATGTTAAATATAGGGGCGCATGACGCATGCGGCGCCGCTGCGGCGCCCGCCGCTGCGGCGCCCGCCGCTAATGTGAACGTAGCCTTACACAGTTTACTTCTTATATCCCCAGTCAGATAATTTATTCTACCTGGTGATTTTTTTTCCATCTATTTGAGTGGTACCTGGCTTTTTCTGTTGGACCCTTGGTTATTATTATAATTATTATTATTATTATTATATATTTAAATGGCACCCTCAATTCCTTGGTGCTGTACATTACAGGGTTACATCAAAATACAAATATAATTTACAGTAAACAAAACTAACAATAGCAGACTGGTACAGAGGGAAGTGGACCCTGCCCTTGCTGGCTTACATTTTACAGGATTATGGGGAAGGAGACAGTAAGTCAGGGGTTGCAGTAGCTCCGATGGTGTTGAGGTGGTCGTGTGGTCATTACAGGTTGTAAGTTTTTTTTTTTTTAAAGTGATGGGTTTTCAGGTTCCGTTTGAAGGATCCAAATGTGGTGGATAACCGGACGTATTGGGACACAGAATTCCAGATGATGGGGGATATTTGAGAGAAGTCTTGGAGGCGATTGGGTGAGGAGCTAATAAGCGTGGAGGAGCGAAGGAGGTCTTGGGAGGACCGGAGATTACGTGAGGGAAGATATTGAGAGATTAGAAATATACGGAGGAGAAAGGTTATGGATGGCTTTATAAGTCAGTGTTAGTAGTTTAAACTGGATATGCTGGGAAATTGGGAACCAGTGAAGGGATTTGCAAAGAGGGGAAGCAGGAGTGTAGCGAGGAGAGAGATTAGGGTAATTAGTCAGGCAGCAGAGTTAAGGACGGACTGGAGGGGTGCAAGAGTTTTAGAAGGTAGGCCACAAAGGAGAATGTTGCAGTAGTCGAGGCGGGAGATGACTAGGGTTGAGGAAAGGACGGATTCTGGAAATATTTTTGAGCTGAAGGCGACAGGAGGTGACGAGAGCTTGGATGTGCAGTTTGAAGGATAGGTCAAGGGTTACTCCAAGGCAGCGGATTAGCGGGACAGGGGAAAGTGTGAATTTATTGTGATAATTAGATCAGGAAGGGAAGGTGTGCGAGATTGAGAAAAGACAATTAGTTCAGATTTGTCCACATTGAGTTTGAGGAAGCAAGAGGAGAAGAAGGAGGATATGGTTGATAGACACACTGGGAATCTGGACAGCAGAGAGGTGACATCTGGGCCAGAGAGGTAGATATGAGTGTCATCAGCATATAGATGGTACTGGAAGCCATAGGACTTTGAGTTGCCCCAGGCCAAGGGTATAGATTGAGAAGAGAAGGGGTCCTAGAACTGAGCCTTGAGGGACATCAACAGAGAGGGGGCGAGATGAAGAGGTAGTATGGCAGTAGGAAACGCTAAATGTGCGGTTAATGTGGTTAAGGTCTACTTGATGGAGATCAAAATGTGGCATATTCTGTACAATAAGGTAATAATATAAACTGATGTTTCTCTTCAAAAAGTGATACAATTTAGGGCACATTCAGACCTCAGTTTTTCGCATACAAGTGCTATCCATGTTTTTCATGGATAAAACATGTACCTATAATGGTCTATTGGCTAGTTCACATGTGTAATAGACAGAAAAAGTCAGCAAAACAAAGCGATTTGTAATCCTTCGGGGCTCGGAGCAATGCCGCCACCATGGACCGAAAACAAATGAAGGTATGGGAATACTGTAGATCCAGCATAAAAGGAGATAAAATCCCAAACTTTTATTAGCAAAATCATGGTTGCAATCCAAGGACTGTCCATAAAAGTATCCCAATGCGTTTCTGGTGCATGTAGCATCCTTGCTAATAGTGTAGGATGACTAACACTTGCTGTCACATGTAGTGTTTGTATTAGTTTAACTTCTAACTAATTTTTTTCATTTTCAGGTTTCGAGGAAAATTTTGATTCTCAGGGAGAATTGGTTTTGCAAGATTCCTTCCAAGTTTGGGACCCTAAAACATTAATACGAAAAGGAAGGGAAAGACATATTTTTCTCTTTGAGATGTCTTTGGTTTTTAGCAAAGAAGTAAAAGATTCCACTGGAAGAAGCAAGTATATTTACAAAATGAAATTATTTGTAAGTACTACAATATTGTTTAGTGCAAAATACAGTTGTTTTTTTTTTTTTGTATTGATGAGTTGTTTGTTGCACTCACTTTAACTTATTATGAGCATATCATGCTCACAGCTAATTAACGAGTAATGATAAACCTTTCTCAAAAGCTTCTTGCCTTTCTCTACTTTGAAATTGTGAAGCCAATAATAGGGGTCTGCCACTCCCAAAATACTAATTAAGACAGAGTCTGCTGCAGACAGTGGCCAGTGATGAAAGTTTGCAATGGCACTTATGGTAATGTGGCTCATGTGTGTGCTAGGCTGCTGATTGATTTAACCCCTTAACGACCGCCGATATGCCTTTCTACTGCGGCCGCTAAGGGTACTTAAACCACAGTGCCGTTAATTTAAAAAAAGTGGAAAAAGTGAATAGTGCCCCCCAGAGTCGGATTTTTTCTGGGGTCTCGGTTGCCGAGGGTAGCCGAGACCCCAGAGAACATGATTCGGGGTTTTTTTACCGACCCCCGAGTTGCAATCGCCGGTAATTAACCGTTTACTGGCGGTCGCAAAAAAACAAAACAAAACGCGATTTCCCCTTTAATTTCGCTGTTCTCCGATGTGATTGCACATCAGAGGACGGAGAAATGGGGTCCCCGATCGCCCCTGACGGCCCCCCGATACTCACCTGTCTCCCCCGGTGCTCCTCGTGGCTCCCGATGGGCGCCGCCATCTTCCTCCGGCAAAAAAATGGCGGGCGCATGTGCAGTGCGCCCGCCGGCCGGCACCCGGGAGGTCTTTGGGGTCTCGGCTGCCGGGGGTAGCCGAGACCCCAAAGAACATGATCGGGGTCGGTTTTTACCGACCCCTGTTTTGCGATCGCTGGTAATTAACTGTTTACCGGCGACCGCAAAAAAAAAAAAGTGATGTGTAATTCTCTGTCCTCTGATGTGATCGCACATCAGGAGACAGAGAAATAGGGGGATTCGGGGACCCTATCATACTTACCGGTGTCCGTGGGTCCTCCTGTGTCCTCTTCTGGCCGCCGGCTTCTTCCTTCGATAAGAAAATGGTGGGTTCATGCGCAGAGCGCCTGCCATGATCTGCCGGCCGGCAGCTAGAGGAGTTTGGGCTAAATTTAGGGTTAGGGTTAGGCTTAGGGCTAGGGTTAGGGCTAGGGTTAGGGTTAGGGCTAGGGTTAGGGTTGGGGCTAAATTTAGGGTTAGGGTTGGGGCTAAATTTAGGGTTAGGGCTGGGGCTAAATTTAGGGTTAGGGCTAGGGTTAGGGTTGGGGCTAAAGTTAGGGCTAGAGTTAGAGTTGGGGCTAAATTTAGGGTTGGGGCTAAAGTTAGGGTTAGGGCTAAAGTTAGGACTAGGGTTGTGGCTAAAGTTAGGGTTAGAGTTGGGATTAGGGTTTGGATTAGGGTTGGCATTAGGGTTACGTTTGGGATTAGGGTTAGGTTTGGGATTAGGGTTAAGGTTAGGGTTGGGATTAGGGGTATGTTGGGATTAGGGTTAGGTTTGAGGTTAGGGTTGGGATTAGGGGTGTGTTGGATTTAGGGTTCTGATTAGGGTTATGGTTGTTTTGGGGTTAGGGTTGAGATTATCCTTAGGGCTGTGATTAGGATTATGGATCGGGTTGGCATTAGGGTTAGGCCTCTTTCACACTTCAGTCTTTTGGCGTCAGTCTGAAACCGCCATTTTCATCAAATAGCGGATCCGCCATTTTTTTTTGCGGATCCGCTATTTTCCTATAGACATGCATTAGCGACGGATTGTGGCGGATGGTCGTCCGTTCCATCCGCCATGCGATGGATCCATCGAGATTTGGCGGATGTCATCTAGACATTGACGGCCATTGTAACGTTTTTTGTCTGCGCCGAAATGGCGGTTCGCGACGGATCTGTCGCGTCCGTCATTCCATAGAATGGCCGCCTATGGGCGACGGATCCGTCGTTACCGCCATTTCGGTGGATCTGTCACCCCAATCCGCTTTTTCAATTGCGCATGCTCCAAAAAGTAGATACTTTACCCAGACAACCCCCAAGTAACGGATCCGTCAAAAAAACGGATCCGTTAGAACCGTTTTCTCAACAATTGTGACGATCCGTCACTATGTCGGAGCTGACTGACGCCAAACAACTGAAGTGTGAAAGAAGCCTTAGGGGTGTGTTGGGGTTAGGGTTGGAGTTAGATTGGCCACAGCCAATTTTGCACTCAAAAGGTCAAATGGTGGTCCCTCCCTTCCGAGCGCTGCCGTGCACCCAAACAGTGGTTTACCCCCACATGTCAGGCATCAGCGTACTCGGGATAAATTGGACAACAACTTTTGGGGTCCAATTTCTCCTGTTACCCTTGTGAAAATAAAAACTCGGGGGCTAAAAAATCTTTTTTGTGGAAAAAAAAAAATTTTTTATTTTCACAACTCTGCATTATAAACGTCTGTGAAGCACTTGGGCATTCAAAGTTCTCACCACACATCTAGAAAAGTTCCTTGGGGGTTCTAGTTTCCAAAATGGGGTCACTTGTGGGGGGTTTCTACTGTTTAGGTACATCAGGGTCTCTGCAAACGCAACATAATGCCCGCAGACCATTCTATCAAAGTCTGCATTCCAAAACGGTGCTCCTTCCCTTCCGAGCTCTGCCATGCGCCCAAACAGTGGTTTACCCCAACATATGGGGTATCAATGTACTCAGCATAAATTGCACAATAAATTTTGGGGTCCAATTTCTCCTGTTACCCTTGAGAAAATAAAAAATTGCAGGCTAAAAAAAAATCATTTTTAAGGGAAAAAAAAAGGATTTTTTATTTTCACGGCTCTACTTTATAAATTTCTATGAAGCACTTGGGGGTTTAAAGTGCTCACCACACACATTGAAAATGTAAAACGGCACTCCTTCTCTACCAAGCTCTGTGGTGCGCCCAAACAGTGGTTTACCCCCACATATGGGGTATCAGCATACTCAGGAGAAATTGCACAACAACTTTTGTGGTCTAATTTCTCCTGTTACCCTTGTGAAAATAAAAATTTGGGGGCAAAAATATCATTTTTGTAGAAAAAATGTGATTTTTTATTTTCACGGCTCTACGTTATAAACTTCTGAGAAACACCTGGGGGTTTAAAGTGCTCACCACACATCTAGTTAAGTTCCTTAAGGGGTCTAGTTTCCAAAATGGGGTCACTTGTGGGAGGTTTCCACTGTTTAGGCACATCAGGGGCTCTCCAAACGCGACATGGCGTCCGATCTCAATTCCAGCCAATTCTACATTGAAAAAGTAAAACGGCACTCCTTCTCTACAAAGCTCTGCGGTACGCCCAAACAGTGGTTTACCCCCACATATGGGGTATCAACATACTCAGGAGAAATTGCACAACAACTTTTGTGGTCTAATTTCTTCTGTTACCCTTGTGAAAATAAGAATTTGTGGGCAAAAATATCATTTTTGTGTAAACAAATGCGATTTTTATTTTCACGGCTCTACTTTATAAACTTCTGTGAAGCACTTGGGAGCTCAAAGTGCTCACCACACATCTAGATAAGTTCCTTAAGGGGTCTAGTTTCCAAAATGGTGTCACTTGTGGGGGGTTTCCACTGTTTAGGCACATCAGGGGCTCTCTAAACATGACATGGCATCCGATCTCAATTCCAGCCAATTCTGCATTGAAAAAGTCAAACGGCGCTCCTTCTCTTCCAAGCTCTGCGGTGCGCCCAAACAGTGGTTTACCCCCACAAATGAGGTATCGGCGTATTCATGAGAAATTGCACAACAACATTTATGGTTAAATTTCTGTTTTTACACTTGTGAAAATAAAAAAAATGGTTCTGAAGTAAAATGTTTGCAAAAAAAAGTTAAATGTTCATTTTTGCCTTCCACATTGTTTCAGTTCCTGTGAAGCACGTAAAGGGTTAATAAACTTCTTGAATGTGGTTTTGCGCACCTTGAGGGATGCAGTATTTAGAATGGTGTCACACTTGGTTATTTTCTATCATATAGACCCCTCAAAATGACTTCAAATGTGATGTGGTCCCTAAAAATAAAATGGTGTTGTAAAAATGAGAAATTGCTGGTTAACTTTTAACCCTTATAACTCCCTAACAAAAAAAAAAATTGTTTCCAAAATTGTGCTGATGTAAAGTAGACATGTGGGAAATGTTATTTATTAACAATTTTTGTGACATATCTCTCTGATTTAAGGGCATAAAAATACAAAGTTTGAAAATTGCAAAATTTTTAATTTTTTTGCCATGTTTCTGTTTTTTTCATAAATAATCGCAAGTTATATCGAAGAAATGTTACAACTAGCATGAAGTACAATATGTCACGAAAAAACGTTCTCAGAATCAGCAGGATCCGTTGAAGTGTTCCAGAGTTATAACCTCATAAAGTGACAGTGGTCAGAATTGTAAAAATTGGCCTGGTCATTAAGTACCAAATTGGCTCTGTCACTAAGGGGTTAATGCTCAGAATGCAAAAAGAGGAGGTGTAGCATTGCACAGTCCACCCACATTTCAATGCAAAATAAATAGATTTGTTATGGCAGCTAAACTACTCAAATCCTTACTATATGAATGATATTTATAGGGGCTAAGTCCCTTATTAATTTATTTATTTTACTCGCTTATAAAGCACCAGCTTCCTCTTGTCAATATCCCATAGATTCTCTATTGGGTTAAGGTAAGGCGAGTTTGCTGGCCAATCAAGCCCAGTGATACTGTTGTTTTTAAACCAGGAATTGGTACTTTTAGCAGGGTGGACAGGTGCCAAGTCCTGCTGGAGAATTAAATTTCCATCTCCAAAACGCTTGTCGGCAGAGGGAAGCATGAAGTGCACTAAAATTTCCAGGTAGTCGGCTGTGCTTACTTTGGTTTTGATAAAACACAGTGGACCTACACCAACAGATGACATGGCTCATCAAACCATCACTGATATCACTGATTGTGGAAACTCCACACTAGACTTCAAGCAGCTTGGATTGTGTACTTCTTCACTCTTCCTCTAGACTCTGGGACCTTGAATTCCAAATGAAATTAAAAATGTACTTTCATGTGAAAACAACACCTTGAACCACTGAGATTAAGTCCAGTTCTTTTTCTCCTTGGCCCAGGTAAGACTCTTCTGGCATTGTGTTTTGGTCACGAGTGGCTTGACATGAGAAATGCGACACTTGTAGCCCATTACCTGTCCTTTGTATGGTGGCTCTTTAAGCAATTACTCCAGAAGCAGTTCACCACTTGTGAATCTCCCCCAAATTTTTGAATTACTTTTTCTTAACAATCCTTTCAAAGGCTGCGGTTATCCCGGTTGGTTGTGCACCTTTTTCTACCACACTTTTTCCTTCCACTCAACTTTCCATTAATATGCTTGGATACAGCACTCTGTGAACAGTGAGCTTCTTTATCAATGAACCTTTGTGGCTTACCCTACTTGTGGAGTGTGTCAATGACAGCCTTCTGGATATCTGTCAAGTCAGCAGTCTTCCCCATGATTGTGGAGCCCACTGAAACAGACTAAGATCCCTCTCCAGTCTATCCTTAATGCAGCAGCCAGGGTCGTCCATCTGGCTAATCGTTACTCGGACGTGTCCGCTCTTCGCCAGTCATTACACTGGCTGCCCATTCATTACAGGATACAATTCAAAGTACTTGTTCTCACCCACAAAGCTCTCCATAGTGCGGCACCCCCTTACATCTCCTCCCTCATTTCTGTCTATCGGCCTAACCGACCTCTGCGCTCTGCAAATGACTTTCGACTAACCTCTGCACTAATCCGTACCTCCCACTCCCGACTCCAAGACTTCTCCCGTGCTGCGCCAATCCTCTGGAATGCTCTACCCCAAGACATTAGGACCATCCACAACTTGCATAGTTTTAGGCGCTCGCTCAAAACACATTTGTTCAGAGCAGCCTATCACGTTCCCTAATCAAACTCATTTTATGTTTTTGTGCGTGTGTAACCCATTCACTACTTCCATCTACCCCCACCCCCGGAAGATGGCTGGACCATCACTGTAAATACACCATTGTAAATACACACCTGTGCTTTGTATCTCCCCACCTCATTGTAGATTGTAAGCTCTCACGAGCAGGGTCGTCTTATTTCGTCTTATTTTGTCTTATTTTGCTTTATTACTGTATTGTTAACGTTGTTACCTATGACTGTTGTGTTTGAAACTGTAAAGCGCTGCGGAATATGTTGGCGCTATATAAATAAAGATTATTATTATTATTATTATTATTAAACGCTTAGGAACCTTTGTATTTGTTAATTATTCTAATTTACTGAGATAATGACGTTTGGGTTTTCATTGGCTGTAAGACATAATCATCAACATTAACAGAAATAAAAACTTGAAATAGATCACTCCATAACTACTCTATATAATATGTGATTGGTCGCGTGAGCGGTCACATGAGCGATCACGCGACCAATCACAAGCCGCGACGTCATCGAAGGTCCTAAACTCCTCATTCTTAGGAACGGAGGCTGCCGGTTACATCGGTAAGGTCCAGGGGCCGCCGGAGGGGTGAGTATATCCATATTTTTTATTTTAATTCTTTATTTTTTTACATGAATATGGATCCCAGGGCCTGAAGGAGAGTTTCCTCTCCTTCAGACCCTGGGAACCATCCAGGATAGCTTCTGATACTTGTGTCCCATATCGCCGATACCGATACCCGATAATTTTTGGATATCGGCCGATCCCATCCGATACCGATACCTTTGAGTATCGGAAGGTATCGCTCAACACTAATTGTGATGTAATTTCCTTGTCCAACCTCTTATTTTACATACTCCATTGAAGAATACACACACAAATAGATACATCTATAGATAGATAATAGATAGATATAGCTATAGATAGATATAGCGATAGATAGATAGATAGATAGATAGATAGATAGATAGATAGATAGATAGATCTATCTGAGTCGCCAACCAGGGCAATGGGGATACTCGGTACCGGGTCCGGTCGACCCAAAGGGGATGTCACGGTGGCTGCAAAAGGGGAAAGTCTTTTAGGGGTTTTATGAATAGAGTTTGTGTCCGTGACGCCACCTGTGGTGTTTGATCAGTAGGGACCAACACAGCTTAAAGGGGCCCTCTGGGGTGATGGTATGCAGCAAGATGGTGTTAACCCTTCCCACTGGTGAAGCAGGGTCCCCAGGGTTTCCCAAGGTGTGTGGCAAGGGAATATGCCGACGAATAAGTGGAGGACACAGAGTTTGCAGTCTTTTACCTGGCTTACTGATTTTAGAAGTCCTCAGTCCAGAGTACCAGGTGCAGGGTAGCTGTGGTCCGGCCGGCTTGGAGGCAGTAGGAGATCCCTCTCCCAGGTGAGCTCCGTAAGCCTTTCCTACTTGCGCTACTTTAGCTGGCGGAGTCCCTGCTGCTTGACGCTTCATTGCAAAGTCCCTTCTTTCCTGTCCTAAGACAGATGTCTGTACGATAGGCAACTCGAGCCTGTTTATAGGATCCCTTAGATGACCCAGCTATTTGGGTTACTGCTTCACCTCAAACTTAATAAGGGCAAATAACATATAGTCCTATGCCCTCCGGTTCCTTCGCGTGTCCTGGACAACAACGTGACCTCGGGCTCCCGGTGCCCGGTTTCTGCGCTCTGGCTCTGAGGGTGTCCTTCCGCTGTTCCCCTCCTGAGCCCTTTCCACTCCTGTGCTTCTTTCCTCTAAGCTCTTCCACAATACAACTCTCCTTCTGCTTCTCACTCTTCCCAGGGGGTCACAGCTCCCACTTGACTGTGCAGCCCCTGCGTCTGCTCCAGACGTCTCTCTGCTCTCCTGGAGACCAACTGTCTCCCTCCACTGTCTCCCTCAGACTGGCTAACTCCTCCTCCACACCAGGCAGCTTATAATAAGGCTACTTTCACACTAGCGTCGTGCCGACGCAACGGCGATAGTGTTGAAAGCGCCACATAACGGGGGCAGCGGATGCAGTTTTTCAACGCATCCGCTGCCCCATTGTAAGGTCCGGGGAGGAGGGGGCAGAGTTCCGGCCACGCATGCGTGGTCGGAAATTGCGGACACGACGCACAAAAAAACATTACATGTAGAGTTTTTTTGTGCCGACGGTCCGCCAAAACACGACGCATCCGTCGCACGACGGATGCGACGTGTGGCAATCCGTCGCAATGCGTCGCTAATGCAAGTCAATGGAGAAAAAACGCATCCTGCAAGCACTTTTGCAGGATGCGTTTTTTTCTCCAAAATGACGCATTGTGACGGAGGCCAAACGACGCTAGTGTGAAAGTAGCCTAAGGCCTCTTTCACACTTCCTTCTTTCTTTTTCCGTCACAATGCATCGTTTTGTGAAAAAAACGGATCCAGCAAATGTTTCTGCTGGATCCGTTTTTTTCTCATAGACCTGCATTAGCAACGGATCGCGACGGATTGCCACATGTCGCATCCGTCATGCGACGGATCTGTCGTGTTTTGGCGGTCCGTCGTCTGGAAAAAACATTCAATGTAACGTTTTTTGTCTGCGTCGGGAAAACGTGTCGCGATGGATCCTGCGGCATACATCGTTGGCTAGAATGGACGTGACACGTCGTATGACGGAATCCAGCGCTGGAATCCGTTTTTTTACACTGAGCATGCTCAGAATCATGATTTTTTTTGCCAATTTCACCAGACAACCCCAATCTATATAAACCTGGCCTGGGGCTTCACCCCCAAATGTGCCAGCAAGAAGAAAGCATCCAGCCAGCCAGCATCCAGCCAGCCAGCATCAAGCCTGCCAGCGTCAAGCCTGCCAGCATCCAGCCAGCCAGCCAGCGTCCAGCCAGCCAGCCAGCGTCCAGCCAGTGAGCGTCCAGAGGCCTGCTATAAAACCTATGCAGCCAGAGGCCTGACTGTACTGCCAGAAGCCAGCGTCAAGCTAGAGACCTGCCAGCCAGTGTGAGTACTGCCATTTTGCGTGCGTCTGTATGCATGTGTGTGCGTGTCTGTGTGTGCTTCTGCCTGTGTGCTTTTGTACATGTGCATCTGTGTGTGTTGGCGTGCGCCCGTGTGCTTTTGTGCATGTGCATGCATTGTGTGTGTGCCTGTTTGCTTTTGTGTGTGTGCACGTGTTGTGCATGCGTTAGTGTGGTTTTGTGCGTGTGCATGTGTTGTGCATGCGTTTGTGTGCTTTTGTGCGTGTGCATGTGTTGTGCGTGCTCCTGTGTGCTTTCGGGCGCGTGCGTGCGTGCGTCTGGGTGAGTTCGCATGCATGTTTTTGTACTGTGATGTAGTTAATTAAAAGTGTTGTGTGTGCAGCATGTGTTTTGTTTTTTTTTAAATTGTATAGTTGAAAACATTTACACGTTATGTGCTTGTATTTAAAATAAAGAGCATTCTAGCTCCTAATTGTGATGGTAAAAAATAATAATAAAAAAAAATATATATATTAAATTTTTTTTATTCAAAATGTCCGTAGTATCATTTCACAAAGGTAAACTTTAAAATGGTGTATGTACAAATGTACACACATGCAATACACAGTTGGTTGAGTGTATAATTTTCAATATAAAAGGTTATAGCAAATTTTTAATGGTGCATTTTTTTTTTTAAGTTACTTTTAGGTATCTTTTCAAATCACATATGGGGTCAATACATTTTCAACTGGTGTGTATTCATTTCAATTTTACATGAGGGTTTTTTTTTTTTGTTTGTTTTTTTTTGGTGGGGGGAATGGTTTTACAGCTTGCACATTATAAAACTAGGTAATCCAGCTCAGACAGGTCTTCCTTGGGTATATTTTTTGGGGGGTTGTTTCTCCACACATTTGTTGGCCTGCTTGAACATTGCTCAGATCATTTAGGCAGGGTGGTTTTTAAATCTTTACCTTTAGCTACTTTGAGGGGTTTGTGGGTGTAAGTATAAATTCTGTATACTTACAGATCCATCAAGGAACACTCAGGCAGCAGGGACCACCAGGACACCAGGGACCACTGAGCCATCAAGCCAGTTTCCTGATGTATAGTAGCTTACAAGTGTGTTTATTTTCCAGATACACCAGGGACCACCGAGCAACCAGGGACCACCGAGCAACCAGGGACCATCGAGACACCAAGGACCACCGAGCAACCAGGGACCACTGAGCCATCAACCAGTTTCCTGATGTAAGTATTAAAGACCAGAAACCTTGGAATATTGTTTGTATAGCAGCTTACAAGTGTCTTTATACTTGCAGATACACCAGGGACCACGGAGCAAACAGGGACCACCGAGCAACCAGGGAAAATGTCTTCTTCTGGGAGCCCTCCTCCACAGCGTCAGCGTAGTGAAGTAAATTAAAAAAAATGTTTGTTTTTGGTGTTCTAGTTAAAATTTTGGTTAAACACTATATGCATTATGTTTTCACAGGAAGCTGAAGCAGCAGAGGGCCTCTCAGAAGGAGACGGGATGGGTGGAGAAATACAAGGAGCGGGTGGAGAAATACAAGGAGCGGGCGCATGAGTGTAAGTTGTGCCGAAACAGTCGCTTCACACATCATAGTGCACCCAACACATACAAAACAGTTCATCATACATCACAGTACACATACAACATATGCTGCAGTTAGTCTGCTGCACATGAAGGTCCTCCCAGCAGCTCCCAGAGTCGGCGTCGTAATCGCCGCAGCGGTCAGCCAGCAGTGAGTTTTTTTTTTTGTTTTTTTTTTCTCTTGGTACTTTTGTGTTTCAGTGTACTAATGTGTTTGTTTTTTTTTGCTCTTTTCACAGGATTCACAGTGTGCTCCCAACTCAGATGATGAAGCCGGACTTGATGTGGACCGCCTCATCGAGGAGATCCACGAGCGGGAGCCGCTGTGGAATATGGCTGACCGCAGGCATGCAGATCTGTTAGTCGGCTCTGATTGGAAGTATGCTGCAATGTTGTAGCCAACTGGGAGGACCTTGATCCAAGGCAGCAGACTCTAGAACGTAAGTAGTCTAATTTCAGTAATTTCTGGAGCAGGTCGGAATGTGTTGTACTTAACCCATTTTTTATGTCATTCTTCTCTTTACAGGTGATGGGGTTATGACGCGGTGGTGGTCACTCAGGGATCGCTTCAAGAGGGAGTTTAACATGGAGATGCAGGCCCCGAGTGGCTCAAGAGGACGCCGGTCAAAATACAAATACAGCCGCGCCCTGTCATTCCTCCGAGCAACGATGCTGAGAAGAAAGTAAATATTCAACAGCCCATTGAATAATTCACCATGTTTACCTGTCTAACTTTTTTGTTTCAGGCAGGGCTTTTTCCTATCAATATATTAATTGTTTTTTTTCTATTTCACAGCATCTTCTGTAGCACTGCTTCTACCTTGGACCCCTCTGGAGCAATCTTTCCGGAGTCCGCCACCGTGGGCCACGTTGGTAGACCCCACTCCTCGTCTGGCCCTTCCGGTACCTCTGCCCCATCCACTTCAACCCCTGCCAGCACTGAAGCATCATTGCAGCCTTCATTATTTGAAGCTGCTGGTGAAGAGTTAGCGTTCCCTTTACCCCACCCCTCTGATCCTGCCACCTCTAGACCACTATTAGGTTTGTGGCGGCAGCGACTGAGGGGTCAGGAAAGGAGTTATGCTCCTGAGTTCCTGCATCTGAACGCATCCTTCCAGAGCTCTTTCAAAATTGGGAGAGCAAGTGACTGCTGGGTTCAACATGTTGCAAACACGCATGAGTGAACACAGCAGTCGCTTGGATAGGATGCATTCAGATGCAAGGGATTCTCCAAACAACCTGTTTTTCCAATCAATGCTCAGAAGCATGGAAAAGCTGACTCTTGACCAGCAGATGCAGGTAATGCAAGGCTGCCATGCTGCTCTAGTGCAGGTCATCACCCAAGCCCCTCCAACTCCCACACCTCCCCACACAGCCACTGTCTCTCCTACCATCATTTTCCAAGCCACTTGCCATTTCCCAACCCAGGCACAATTCCCATCCCAATTCCCAACCCAGGCCCAATTCCCATCCCAATTCCCAACCCAGCCCCAATTCCCAACCCAGGCCCAAATCCCAACCCAGGCCCTAATCCCAACCCAGGCCCAATATCAAACGTCCTCCCCAGCGTTTTCTTCCCTGTCAAACTTTCCTTCCCTGTTTACTTTGCCACCTACACCAACATCACCCCCTGTCCAACCAGACCTCCCTGCTCAGCCTCATGTTTTCCCCCCTTCCACTTCACATCAACCCCAACCCAGTAGGCTTTCCCCCACTATCGACGTGGTCCAACCTTCCAGCACCTCCAGTAGTATCTCCACCCCACATTTTACAGACATATAAATAAAAATTTTACATGTTTGTGTCTGAAAATAAACATGTTGAATTTTTTTTTTTTTTTTTTTACAAAAGTGTTTACCCCAAAAAGGTTCAAAAAAATTTGGTTTGACACAAAAAGTTTTTTAAAAAAGTGTAATAAAAATATGTAAATAAAATTTTGTTTGGTTTAAAAACCATTTTATTAAGTGTCTTCATTAAAGTATGATAAGAAACAAAAGGTGCAAAAACATAACACACGTTAAAAGGTATAACATGGAAGGGAAAACCACGGGTGTGGCGAGATGGCTGAGGGATATGCCTGACTTGGAGGTGAGTGACCTTTTTGAGGCTACCATGACACAAAGAAAAATTCTACCATATAGCAGCTATACTGACATGGCACTTCTAATATTACATAGAGCCTATATCACACCTTGCATGCAATCTATAATGTCCCCATCCATTGTCTACTTATGCTCCAAATGTAAAGCCCGTAATACTGACATATTCCATCATTTATGGAGTTGTCCGCAAATCCGGGAACTTTGGGGAGAGGTACACAAAGAACTGCAAAAAATTTGTGGAACGGGTTTCACACTTACCCCACAATGGGCTATTTTTAATATCCTAGATGAAACATCTCGAAAATTACCCAAACACATCAAGGCAACACTTATGATATGGGCTTCAGCAACTAGAAAGAGTATTTTGCATCAGTGGTTGAGTCCTTTAGTCCCTTCACTCCCTTTCATTCGCACAAAAATACAGTTTATATTTAGAATGGAGTGGCTGGACGCACTGACTAACAAAGAAAAACAAGTAAGCAAATTCTTTTCTACATGGGTTACTTTTATTCCATCGCTCCCTTTGGAGACTAGGGAGAAACTGAGAGCACAGTTTGAAAATACTCAATGGTACTTATTGCAGCGGATAGGTGGTGAATCACCAATTCCTTGAGGTACCTTTATGGTTGGGTGTACGCAGAGTCTAGAGGTTTATGTTTTTGGTTTAGGTAGGGGTGGGAGGGTTCTGTGATACATTATCGTTAATATTGCCACATTACTGTATTATTATCATTGGAAATGTATGATGTGTATTATATTATATTATAAACTCTAATAAAAAGATTTAAAAAAAAAAAAAGGTATAACATATTAGGTTTATTAGAAAACATACAAAACTTTAGGGAACAAGCTAATAAAACTTGGTGTCAATAAAATCCTAACACTTTGTACAGAAACATTATTCACAGAGACATCAAGGAAAGATCTCAAACTATGTTGTCTTGCCATGGAACGCTGCCTTCAGGTGACATGAAATACTCAGCAAAGTGGTCCCTCATTCTGGAAGCCGAACCTGCGGCCCGAACAGAGTTGCTTTGGTAAACTGTTATGACCTGGTGGTTTCGGAGAAGCACTGATATGACCTGGTGGGTAAAATGAATCATGGACAAGCTCTGAGGAGGTGGTAGCTTTACTGACCGCAGTTCCTAATCCTAACACCAACACTAGAAATAGCCGTGGAGTGTTCCTGACTCTCCCTAGACACCTCGTCCCAGCCTAAGAACTAACTACCCCTAAAGATGGAAACAGAAAACTATCTTGCCTCAGAGAAATTCTCAAAGGAAAGATAGCCCCCCACAAATACTAACTGTGAGTAGAGAGGGAAATGACATACACAGATATGAAAACAGATTTTAGCAAAGGAGGCCAATTTCTAATCTAGATAGACAGAAATAGAAAAGGATACTGTACGGTCAGTATTAAAAACTAAAAATCCATGCAGAGTTTACAAAAATGATCTCCACACCGACTCACGGTGTGGAGGGGCAAATCTGCTTCCCCAGAGCTTCCAGCTAACCTGAATAATTCATAATGACAAGCTGGACAAAAGAAACATAACTTAAACTGAGCAGTAAAGTCCAAAGCAAATGGACATCCAAAGAACTAGCAAGAACTTATCTTATGCTGAAATGGACAGGCCATCAGAGAAATCCAAGGAGAGATCTGAATCCAACCCAGAGAACATTGACAGCTGGCATGGACTACAGACCAGAGCCAAGTTAAATAGCAAGGCCAGGGGAGCCGATTAGTGAAAGCAGCTGCTGCGGCTAAACTCAAGGAGCAGCAGTTCCACTCGAAACCACCAGAGGGAGCCCAAGGGCAGAATTCACAAAAGTACCATTCATAACCACAGGAGGGAGCCCAAGAACGGAATTCACAACAGTACCCCCCCCCCTTGAGGAGGGGTCACCGAACCCTCACCAGAGCCCCCAGGCCGATCAGGACGAGCCAAATGAAAAGCACGAACCAAATCGGCAGCATGGACATCGGAGGCAAAAACCCAAGAATTATCCTCCTGGCCATAACCCTTCCACTTGACCAGATACTGAAGCTTCCGCCTCGAAAGACGAGAATCCAAAATCTTCTCCACCACATATTCCAACTCCCCCTCAACCAACACCGGAGCAGGAGGGTCAACAGAGGGGACCATGGGCACCACATATCTCCGCAACAAAGATCTATGGAACACATTATGAATGGAAAAAGAAGCTGGAAGGGCCAAACGAAAAGACACCGGATTGATAATTTCAGAAATCTTATAAGGACCAATAAAGCGAGGCTTGAACTTAGGGGAAGAAACCTTCATAGGAACATTACGAGAAGACAACCAGACCAAATCCCCAACACGAAGCCGGGGACCAACGCACCGAAGACGGTTAGCAAAACGTTGAGCCTTTTCCTGAGACAACGTTAAATTGTCCACTACATGAGTCCAAATCCGCTGCAACCTGTCCACCACAGAATCCACACCAGGACAGTCCGAAGGCTCAACCTGCCCCGAAGAAAAACGAGGATGAAAACCGAAGTTACAAAAGTAAGGTGAAACCAAGGTAGCCGAACTAGCCCGATTATTAAGGGCAAACTCGGCCAACGGCAAGAAGGTCACCCAATCATCCTGATCAGCAGACACAAAGCATCTCAAATAGGTTTCCAAGGTCTGATTGGTTCGCTCCGTTTGGCCATTTGTCTGAGGATGAAATGCTGACGAAAAAGACAAATCAATGCCCATTCTAGCACAAAAGGACCGCCAAAACCTAGAAACAAACTGGGAACCTCTGTCAGACACAATATTCTCTGGAATGCCATGCAAATGAACCACATGCTGAAAGAATAATGGAACCAAATCAGAGGAGGAAGGCAACTTAGGCAAAGGTACCAAATGGACCATCTTAGAAAACCAGTCACAAACCACCCAGATGACAGACATCTTCTGAGAAACAGGAAGATCAGAAATAAAATCCATGGAAATATGCGTCCAGGGCCTCCCAGGGACTGGCAAAGGCAAAAGCAACCCACTAGCAAGGGAACAGCAGGGCTTGGCCCGGGCACAGGTCCCACAGGACTGCACGAAAGAACGCACATCCCGCGACAAGGAAGGCCACCAAAAGGACCTGGCAACCAAATCTCTGGTACCAAAAATCCCAGGATGACCAGCCAATACAGAACAATGAATCTCAGAAATTACCTTATTAGTCCATCTATCAGGAACAAACAGTTTCCCCACTGGACAGCGGTCAGGGTTATCAGCCTGAAACTCCTGAAGCACCCGCCGCAAATCAGGGGAGATGGTCGAAAGAATCACCCCCTCCTTGAGAATACCAGCCGGCTCAAGGACTCCCGGAGAATCAGGCAAAAAACTCCTAGAAAGGGCATCAGCCTTCACATTCTTAGATCCCGGAAGATACGAGACCACAAAATCAAAATGGGAGAAAAACAGAGACCATCAAGCTTGTCTATGATTCAACCGCTTGGCAGACTCGAGGTAAATCAGATTCTTATGATCGGTCAAGACTAGTGTTGAGCATTCCGATGCTGCAAGTATCGGGTATCGGCCGATACTTGCTGTATCGGAATTTCCGATACCGAGATCCGATATTTTTGTGATATCGGGTATCGGTATCGAAACAACATTAATGTAAAAATGTGTAAAAGAAAGAATTAAAATAAAAAATATCGCTATACTCACCTGTCCGACGCAGCCTGGACCTCAGCGAAGGAACCGGCAGCGTTGTTTGTTTAAAATTCGCGCTTTTACTTGGTTACGTGAATTCCCGGCTTGTGATTGGTCAGGGCGGCCATGTTGCCGGGACGCGGACCAATCACAGCAAGCCGTGACGAAATTACGTCACGGCTTGCTGTGATTGGTCCGCGTCCCGGCAACATGGCCGCCATTAACCAATCACAAGCCGTGACGTCACGGGAGGCTGGACTTGCGCGTTTTTTTAAAAAGCGCGCGTGTCCAGCCTCCAGTGACGTCCCGGCTTATGATTGGTCACGGCGCCATGTTGCCGGGACGCGGACCAATCACAGCAAGCCGTGACGAAATTACGTCACGGCTTGCTGTGATTGGTTAATGGCGGCCATGTTGCCGGGACGCGGACCAATCACAAGCCGTGACGTCACGGGAGGCTGGACTTGCGCACTTTTTAAAAAACGCGCGTGTCCAGCCTCCAGTGACGTCCCGGCTTGTGATTGGTCAGGGCGGCCATGTTGCCGGGACGCGGACCAATCACAGCAAGCCGTGACGTAATTTCGTCACGGCTTGCTGTGATTGGTCCGCGTCCCGGCAACATGGCCGCCCTGACCAATCACAAGCCGGGAATTCACGTAACCAAGTAAAAGCGCGAATTTTAAACAAACAACGCTGCCGGTTCCCTCGCTGAGGTCCCGGCTGCGTCAGACAGGTGAGTATAGCGATATTTTTTTATTTTAATTCTTTCTTTTACACATTTATATGGTTCCCAGGGCCTGAAGGAGAGTTTCCTCTCCTTCAGACCCTGGGAACCATCAGGAATACCGTCCGATACTTGAGTCCCATTGACTTGTATTGGTATCGGGTATCGGTATCGGATTGGATCCGATAGTTTGCCGGTATCGGCCGATACTTTCCGATACCGATACTTTCAAGTATCGGACGGTATCGCTCAACACTAGTCAAGACCACAACGCGATGCTTAGCTCCCTCAAGCCAATGTCGCCACTCCTCAAATGCCCACTTCATAGCCAACAATTCCCGATTGCCGACATCATAATTACGCTCAGCAGGCGAAAACTTTCTGGAGAAGAAAGCACACGGTTTCATCAAAGAGCCATCAGAACTTCTCTGAGACAAAACGGCCCCTGCCCCAATCTCAGAAGCGTCAATCTCAACCTGAAAAGGAAGAGAAACATCTGGCTGACGCAGCACAGGGGCAGAAGTAAAACGACGTTTAAGCTCTTGAAAGGCCTCCACAGCCGCAGAGGACCAATTCACCACATCAGCACCTTTCTTCGTCAAATCGGTCAGAGGTTTAACCACACTAGAAAAATTAGCAATGAAGCGGCGATAAAAATTAGCAAAGCCCAAAAATTTCTGAAGGCTCTTCACAGATGTGGGTTGAGTCCAATCATGAATGGCCTGGACCTTAACAGGGTCCATTTCAATAGCCGAGGGAGAAAAAATGAAACCCAAAAAAGAAACCTTCTGAACTCCAAAAAGGCACTTAGACCCCTTCACAAACAATGCATTAGCACGAAGGATCTGAAATACCATCCTGACCTGCTTCACATGAGACTCCCAATCATCGGAAAAAAAACTAAATATCATCCAAATATACAATCATGAATTTATCCAGATAATCCCGGAAAATATCATGCATAAAGGACTGAAACACAGATGGAGCATTAGAGAGCCCGAAAGGCATCACAAGATATTCAAAATGGCCTTCGGGCGTATTAAATGCTGTTTTCCATTCATCAACCTGTTTAATACGAACAAGATTATACGCCCCTCGGAGGTCGATCTTGGTAAACCAGCTAGCCCCCTTAATCCGAGCAAACAAATCAGAAAGCAAGGGTAAAGGGTACTGGAATTTGACCGTGATCTTATTGAGAAGGCGATAATCTATACAGGTCCTCAAGGAGCCATCCTTCTTGGCAACAAAAAAGAACCCCACTCCCAACGGTGACGAAGACGGGCGAATATGCACCTTCTCTAAGGACTCCTTTACATAACTCCGCATAGCGGCATGCTGTGGCACAGACAGATTGAAGAGTCGACCCTTAGGGAACTTACAGCCAGGAATCAAGTTAATAGCACAATCACAGTCCCTATGAGGAGGTAGGGAACTGGACTTGGGCTCATCAAATATATCCTGGAAATCCGACAAAAACTCAGGAACTTCAGAAGATGGGGAGGAGGAAATTGACATCAAAGGAATATCACAATGCATCCCTTGGCAACCCCAACTAGTCACAGACATAGATTTCCAATCCAGCACCGGATTATGTAGCTGTAACCATGGAAAACCCAGCACAACAACATCATGCAAATTATGCAACACCAAAAAGCGAATATTTTCCTGATGTGCTGGAGCCATGTACATGGTCAACTGTGTCCAGTACTGAGGTTTATTCTTGGCCAATGGCGTAGCATCTATCCCCCTCAAGGGAATAGGGCTCTGCAAAGGCTCCAAGGAAAAACCACAGCGTTTGGCAAATTCTAAGTCCATTAAGTTCAGGGCAGCGCCAGAATCCACAAATGCCATTACAGAAAAGGACGACAATGAGCAAATCAGGGTAACAAACAAGAGAAATTTAGGCTGTACAGTACTAATGGTAACAGGCCTAGTGACCCTCTTAGTACGCTTCGGGCAATCAGAAATAGCATGAGTAGAGTCACCACTAGTGTTGAGCGATACCGTCCGATACTTGAAAGTATCGGTATCGGAAAGTATCGGCCGATACCGGCAAAGTATCGGATCCAATCCGATACCGATACCAATACAAGTCAATGGGACTCAAGTATCGGACGGTATCCCTGATGGTTCCCAGGGTCTGAAGGATAGGAAACTCTCCTTCAGGCCCTGGGAACCATATTAATGTGTAAAAGAAAGAATTAAAATAAAAAATATTGCTATACTCACCTCTCCGACGCAGCCTGCACCTTACCGAGGGAAGCGGTAGCGTTCTTTGTTTAAAATTTGCGCTTTTCTTTCCTTTACGTGAGTCCCGGCTTGTGATTGGTCGCGTGCCGCCCATGTGACCGGGACGCAACCAATCACAGCAAGCCGTGACGTAATTTCAGGTCCTTCAGGATTTTAAAATTACGTTCCGGCGTTGTGATTGGTTGCGTCGCAGTCACATGGGAGACGCAACCAATCACAGCAAGCCGTGACGTAATTTCAGGTCCTTAAGGATTTTAAAATTACGTCCCGGCTTTGTGATTGGTTGCGTCGCAGTCACATGGGAGACGCAACCAATCACAAGCCGGGAGGCTGGACACGCGCGTGATTCATAGCTCACCAAAAAAAAAAACAGCACCTTGCTCCCCCACACAACTGGTTTCATAAATTCAGTGCACTAGGCAGAAGACTACCATCCATAGCAGCAGCCCATACAGCCTCTCTGGGGCTTTTGAGTTGGGGCACCATCCCATTATCATAATTTCAGCGGTATCCATGACGCGCATTTTAAAATGGGCGCGTGTCCAGCCTCCCGGCTTGTGATTGGTTGACCGCGGCGCAACCAATCACAAGCCGGGACGTCACGGGAGGCTGGACACGCGCCCATTTTAAAATGCGCGCGTGTCCAGCCTCCCGGCTTGTGATTGGTTGACCGCGGCGCAACCAATCACAAGCCGGGACGTCACGGGAGGCTGGACACGCGCCCATTTTAAAATGCGCGCGTGTCCAGCCTCCCGTGACGTCACGGCTTGTGATTGGTTGCGTCTCCCATGTGACTGCGACGCAACCAATCACAAAGCCGGGACGTAATTTTAAAAATCCTTAAGGACCTGAAATTACGTCACGGCTTGCTGTGATTGGTTGCGTCGCCCATGTGACTGCGACGCAACCAATCACAACGCCAGAACGTAATTTTAAAATCCTGAAGGACCTGAAATTACGTCACGGCTTGCTGTGATTGGTTGCGTCCCGGTCACATGGGCGGCACGCGACCAATCACAAGCCGGGACTCACGTAAAGGAAAGAAAAGCGCGAATTTTAAACAAAGAACGCTGCCGCTTCCCTCGGTAAGGTGCAGGCTGCGTCGGAGAGGTGAGTATAGCAATATTTTTTATTTTAATTCTCTCTTTTACACATTTTTACATTAATGTTGTTTCGATACCGATACCCGATACCACAAAAATATCGGATCTCGGTATCGGAATTCCGATACAGCAAGTATCGGCCGATACCCGATACTTGCAGTATCGGAATGCTCAACACTAGTCACCACAGTAAAAACACAGCCCATTCTGACGTCTGAATTCCTGCCGTTCTGCTCTAGTCAAAATCCTATCACATTGCATAGGCTCAGGACTCAGCCCAGAGGACACTGCCATGTGGTGCACCACCTTACGCTCGCGCAGGCGCCGATCAATCTGAATGGCCAGAGACATCATTTCGTTCAAACCAGCAGGTGTGGGGAACCCCACCATAACATCCTTAACCCCTTAAGCCCCGAGGGTGGTTTGCACGTTAATGACCGGGCCAATTTTTACAATTCTGACCACTGTCCCTTTATGAGGCTATAACTCTGGAACGCTTTGACGGATCTTGGCAAATCTGACATTGTTTTCTCATGACATATTGTACTTCATGTTAGTGGTAAAATTTATTCTATATAACTTGCGTTTATTTGTGAAAAAAACGGAAATTTGGCGAAAATTTTTAAAATTTCGCAATTTTCCAACTTTGAATTTTTATGCCCTTAAATCACAGACATATGTCACACAAAATACTTAATAAGTAACATTTCCCTCATGTCTACTTTACATCAGCACAATTTTGGAACCAAACTTTTTTTTGTTAGGGAGTTATAAGGGTTAAAATTTGACCAGAAATTTCTCATTTTTACAACACCATTTTTTTTTAGGGACCACATCTCATTTGAAGTCATTTTGAGGGGTCTATATGATAGAAAATACCCAAGTGTGACACCATTCTAAAAACTGCACCCCTCAAAGTGCTCAAAACCACATTCAAGAAGTTTATTAACCCTTCAGGTGTTTCACATGAATTTTTGGAATGTTTAAATAAAAATGAACATTTAACTTTTTTTCACACAAAATTTATTTCAGCTCCAATTTGTTTTATTTTACCAAGGGTAACAGGAGAAAATGGACCCCCAAAGTTGTTGTACAATTTGTCCTGAGTACGCTGATACCCCATATGTGGGTGTAAACCATTGTTTGGGCGCATGGCAGAGCTTGGAAGGGAAGGAGCGCCATTTGACTTTTCAATGCAAAATTGACTGGAATTGAGATGGGACGCCATGTTGCGTTTGGAGAGCCCCTGATGTGCCTAAACATTGAAATCCCCTACAAGTGACAACATTTTGGAAAGTAGATCCCCTATGGAACTTATCTAGATGTGTGGTGAGCACTTTGACCCACCAAGTGCTTCACAGAAGTTTATAATGCAGAGCCGTAAAAATAAAAAATCATATTTTTTCACAAAAATTATCTTTTTGCCCCCAATTTTTTATTTTCCCAAGGGTAAGAGAAGAAATTGGACCCCAAAAAATGTTGTGCAATTTGTCCTGAGTATGGTGATACCCCATATGTGGGTGTAAACCATTGTTTGGGTGCATGGCAGAGCTTGGAAGGGAAGGAGCACCATTTGACTTTTCAATGCAAAATTGACTGGAATTGAGATGGGACGCCATGTTGCGTTTGGAGAGCCCCTGATGTGCCTAAACATTGAAACTCCCTACAAGTGACACCATTTTGGAAAGTAGACCCCCTAAGGAACTTATCTAGATGTGTTTTGAGAGCTTTGAACCCCCAAGTGTTTCACTACAGATTATAACGCAGAGCCGTGAAAATAATTTTTTTTTTTCTCAAAAATGATTTTTTAGCCCCCAGCTTTGTATTTTTACAAGGGTAACAGAATAAATTGGACCCCAAAATTTGTTTTCCAATTTGTCCTGAGTTTGCTGATACCCCATATGTGGGGGGAACCACTGTTTGGGCGCATGACAGAGCTCGGAAGGGAAGGAGCGCCATTTGGAATGCAGCCTTAAATGGATTGGTCTGCAGGCGTCACATTGCATTTGCAGAGCCCCTGATGTACCCAAACAGTACAAACCCCCCACAAGTGACCCCATATTGGAAACTAGACCTCCCAAGGAACTTATCTAGATGTGTTGTGAGAACTTTGAACCCCCAAGTGTTTCACTACAGTTTATAACGCAGAGCCGTGAAAATAAAACATCTTTTTTTTCCCACAAAAATGATTTTTAGCCCCCCAAATTTTTATTTTCCCAAGGATAACAAGAGAACTTGGACCCCAGAAGTTGTTGTTCAATTTGTCCCGAGTACGCTGATAACCCATATGTTGGGGTAAACCCCTTTTTGGGCGCACGGGAGAGCTCGGAAGGGAAGGAGCACTGTTTTACTTTTTCAACGCAGAATTGGCTGGAATTGAGATTGGATGCCATGTCGCGTTTGGAGATCCCCTGATGTGCCTGGACAGTGGAAACTCCCCAATTCTACCTGAAACCCTAACCCAAACACACCCCTAACCCTAATCCCAACGGTAACCTTAACCACACCCCTAGCCCTGACACACCCATAATTCTAATTCCAACCCTAATCCAAACCGTAAATGTAATCCAAACCCTAACCCTAACTTTAGCCCCAACCCTAACTTTAGCCCCAACCCTAACCCTAACTTTACCTCCAACCCTAGCCCTAACCCTAACCCTAAACTTGACTGAAATACGTGGCACTGAAATACGTGGCACTGAAATATGTGGCACTGAAATACGTGGCACTGAAATACGTGGCACTGAAATACGTGGCACTTAAATACGTGGCACTGAAATATGTGGCACTGAAATACGTGGCACTGAAATATGTCATACGTGGCACTGAAATACGTGATACGTGGCACTGAAATACGTGGCACTGAAATACGTGATACGTGGCACTGAAATACATGATACGTGGCACTGAAATACGTGGCACTGAAACACGTGGCACTGAAATACGTGGCACTGAAATACGTGGCACTGAAATACGTGATACGTGGCACTGAAATATGTGATATGTGGCACTGAAATACGTGGCACTGAAATACGTGGCAATAAAATACGTGGCACTGAAATACGTGATACGTGGCACTGAAATACGTGATACGTGGCACTTAAATACGTGGCACTGAAACACGTGGCACTGAAATACGTGGCACTGAAATATGTGGCACTGAAATACGTGATACGTGGCACTGAAATATGTGATACGTGGCACTGAAATACGTGGCACTGAAATTTGTGGCACTGAAATACGTGGCACTGAAATACGTGATATGTGGCACTGAAATACGTGGCACTGAAATACGTGGCACTTAAATATGTGGCACTGAAATACGTGATACGTGGCACTGAAATACGTGATATGTGGCACTTAAATACGTGGCACTGAAACACGTGGCACTGAAATACGTGATACGTGGCACTGAAATACATGGCACTGAAATACGTGGCACTTAAATACGTGGCACTATGACTGTCAGAAAATGTTCATTAAACGGTTAGGGGTGAGGTTAGGGGTAGAGTTAGGGTTAGGGTTTGGATCCCTTTATCACCTTGATGGTTGTGGGTGGTTTTTCAGTGTGTTTTCTGTTTTTTTTCGATAAAAACGCATGTGCTTAAAAACGGAAGAAAATACTGCAGGTTGTATTTCTGAAAATGAACGCATGCGTTTTCAATGTTAAATATAGGGAAAAAACACATGCGTTTTTTTGTGCAAAAAATGCTGCAGACAAAAACGCAAGTGTGAAACAAGCGACGCTTTTTATAGCAAAAAAGTTTTTGCGTCTCCACATTTTGAGACCTATAATTTTTCCACATTTTGCTCCACAGAGTCATGTGAGGTCTTGTTTTTTGCGGGACGAGCTGACGTTTTTATTGGTAACATTTTCGGACACGTGACCATTTTTGATCACTTTTTATTCCGATTTTTGTGAGGCAGAATGACCAAAAACCTGCTATTCATGAATTTCTTTTGGGAGAGGCGTTTATACCATTCCACGTTTGGTAAAATTGATAAAGCAGTTTTATTCTTCGGGTCAGTACGATTACAGTGATACCTCATTTATATCATTTTTTTATGTTTTGGCGCTTTTATACGATAAAAACTATTTTATAGAAAAAATAATTATTTTGGTATCGCTTTATTCTCAGGACTATAACTTTTTTACTTTTTTGCTGATGATGCTGTATGGCAGCTTGTTTTTTGCGGGACAAGATGACGTTTTCAGCGGTACCATGGTTATTTTCATCAGTCTTTTTGATCGCGTGTTATTCCACTTTTTGTTCGGCGGTATGGTAATAAAGCGTTGTTTTTTGCCTCGTTATTTTTTTTTTCTTACGGTGTTTACTGAAGGGGTTAACTAGTGGGGCAGTTTTATAGGTTGGGTCGTTACGGACGCGGCGATACTAAATATGTGTACTTTTATTGTTTTGTTTTTTTTATTTAGATAAAGAAATGTATTTATGGGAATAATATATATATATTTTTTTATTATTTATTTAGGAATTTTTTTTTTTTTTTTTTTTTACACATGTGGAAAATTTTTTTTTTTACTTTTTTACTTTGTCCCAGGGGGGGACATCACAGATCGGTGATCTGACAGTTTGCACAGCACTCTGTCAGATCACCGATCTGACTTAGATCACTGCAGGCTTACCAAGCGCCTGCTCTGAGCAGACACTCGGTAAGCCACCTCCTTCCCTGCAGGACCCGGATGCCGCGGCCATCTTGGATCCGGGACCTGCAGGGAGGAAGGAGGTAGGAGACCCTCGGAGCAACGCGATCACATCGCGTTGCTCCGGGGGTCTCAGGGAAGCCCGCAGGGAGCCCCCTCCCTGCGCGATGCTTCCCTATACCGCCGGTACACTGCAATCATGTTTGATCGCGGTGTGCCGGGGGTTAATGTGCCGGGGGCGGTCCGTGACCGCTCCTGGCACATAGTGCCAGATGTCAGCTGCGATAGGCAGCTGACACCCGGCCGAGATCGGCCGCGCTCCCCCCGTGAGCGTGGCCGATCGTGTATGACGTACTATCCCGTCACCAGGAATTAAGTCCCAGGTCACCTTGACAGGATAGTGCGTCATACGGGATTAAGGGGTTAAGGGCTTCAGAAAGACCCTTTCTGAAAATAGCTGCTAGGGCATCCTCATTCCATTTTGTGAGCACAGACCACTTTAAATTTCTGGCAGTATACTTCTGCTGCTTCCTGACCCTGACACAGAGCCAGCAAGATTTTTTCTGCCTGATCTACAGAATTAGGTTTGTCATACAGCAGTCCGAGTGCTTGAAAAAATGCGTCCACATTGAGCAATGCAGGATTCCCTGGCTCAAGGGAGAATGCCCAATCCTGCGGGTCTCCACGCAGCAGAGAAATGACAATCTTCACCTGCTGAATGGGGTCACCAAAGGAACGGGGTTTCAGAGCAAAAAACAATCTGCAATTATTTTTAAAGTTCAGAAATTTAGATCTATCCCCAGAAAACAAATCAGGAATAGGAATTCTAGGCTCAGAAACAGGAGTCTGAACGACATAATCTTGGATACTCTGTACCCTTGCAGCGAGATGATCGACACGCGTGGACAGACCCTGAACCTCCATATCAGCACCAGAATCCTGAACCACCCAAAGATTAAGGGGAAAAAAAAAGACAAAACAAGCTGCAAAGGAAACAAAAATGGCTCAGAATTTTCTTTTCCCTCTTTTGAGATGCATTCAACACATTGTGGGCCAGCTGTACTGTTATGACCTGGTGGTTACGGAGAAGCACTGATATGACCTGGTGGGTAAAATGAATCATGGACAAGCTCTGAGGAGGTGGTAGCTTTACTGACCGCAGTTCCTAATCCTAACACCAACACTAGAAATAGCCGTGGAGTGTTCCTGACTGTCCCTAGACACCTCGTCACAGCCTAAGAACTAACTACCCCTAAAGATGGAAACAGAAAACTATCTTGCCTCAGAGAAATTCCCAAAGGAAAGATAGCCCCCCACAAATATTAACTGTGAGTAGAGAGGGAAATGACATACACAGAGATGAAAACAGATTTTAGCAAAGGAGGCCAATTTCTAATCTAGATAGACAGAAATAGAAAAGGATACTGTGCGGTCAGTATTAAAAACTAAAAATCCACGCAGAGTTTACAAAAATGATCTCCACACCGACTCACGGTGTGGAGGGGCAAATCTGCTTCCCCAGAGCTTCCAGCTAGCCTGAATAATTCATAATGACAAGCTGGAGAAAAGAAACATAACTTAAACTGAGCAGTAAAGTCCAAAGCAAATGGACAACCAAAGAACTAGCAAGAACTTATCTTATGCTGAAATGGACAGGCCATCAGAGAAATCTAAGGAGAGATCTGAATCCAACCCAGAGAACATTGACAGCTGGCATGGACTACAGACCAGAGCCAAGTTAAATAGCAAGGCCAGGGGAGCCGATTAGTGAAAGCAGCTGCTGCGGCTAAACTCAAGGAGCAGCAGTTCCACTCGAAACCACCAGAGGGAGCCCAAGGGCAGAATTCACAAAAGTACCATTCATAACCACAGGAGGGAGCCCAAGAACGGAATTCACAACAGTAATCCCACAAGGTTGTCTGAGATTCCTCATCATCCATGGAAACTGGCTCCTGGGAAATCACATAATTGTGCAGCACCACACAGGCCTTGACAACCTCATCCACAGTCTCTGTGTGCAGTTTTATGGCAGTTAGCAGCACTCGCCACTTTGCGGTTAAAATGCCAAACACGCACTCCACAACTCATCTGGCTCTCGTTAAGCAGTAATTAAATACTCTTTTGGTTCGGGTCAAATCTCTACTTGAATAAGGTTTTAGTAGGTTTGGTGACAGCTGGAATGCCTCATCACCAACCCACACAAATGGCATAGGTGGTCCAGATGTTCCCGGGAGTGGTCTTGCTGGTGGAAAATCATACCTGTCTCCATATAGACGACTATTATCTATCTGTAGATATATCTATCTATTGATAGATATGTCTATCGATAGCTAGATTGATATATCGATAGAGAATAGATAGATAGATATATTGATATATACGATAGATAGATACGATAGATCGATATAATAGATAGATGATAGATAGAAAATAGGTGGATAATAGATAGCTAGATGATAGATAGATATATCTATAGATAATACCAAGCCCGATGTTTAGTAAGAAACATAATAAAATGGTACATAAAGAGTTAGGCCAGGATCACACATGTGAGAAACTTGGACGAGTCTCGCATCTTAATAACCGGTACTGCCGTCGGCACTCGGGAGCGGAGCGTGCGGCTGCATGTATTTCTATGCAGCCGCACACTCCGCTCCCGAGTGATTGCGGCAGTGCCAGGTATTAAGATGCAAGACTTGTCTGAGTTTCTCGCATGTGTAATCCTGGCCTTAAATAAAGACACACACACAAAATCTGCGTTAGGCCGGGGTCACACTTCTGAGAAACTTGCACGAGTCTCGCACTTCAATACCCGTCACTGCCGCCGGGACCGGAGTTTGCGGCTGCATGTATTTCTATGCACCTGAACGCTTCGGTCCCGAGTGCTGGTGGCAGTGCCGAGTATTGAGGTGCGAGACTCGTGTGAGTTTCTCGCAAGTGTGACCCCGGCCTTAAACGCAATATGTTTAACTAAAAAAAAAATTGAAAAAAAAAAACGGCATGGGCTCCTGTGCAATTTTCTGTGCCAGAGAGGGAAAGCCAGTGACTGGGGGACCGATGTTTGTAGCCTGGAAAGGAGTTAATACCCATGGAGCTTGCCAGGCTATGAATATAAGCCCGCAGCTGTATATTTAACCTTTACTGGCTATTAAAATAGGGGACCCCCCCAAAAAAAGTGACCTGGGGTCCCCCTATAATATATAGCCAGAAAGGCTACGCAGACAGCTGCGGGCTGATATTCATAGCCTAGAGAGGGACCATTGATATTGCCCCCCCCCCCCCCGGCTACTAATATGATCTCCCAGCCACCCCAGAAATGGCACATCTGTAAGATGCGCCTATTCTGGAGCTTCTCTCTTCACACAGGTATAAATTCCCACCTCTGCTTGCTGTCTTATCCATCTCATCTGCTGCAATAGACTTTAATGGTATAACCTCCCTCTGCTTGCTGTCTGTCATCTGCCACTCTAGCATCTAGCAACATATTTTAATGTGCCTGCTTAATGATTGGTATAATTCATTTGTTGCATTGTACGTTTTACTCACTGTTTGATGTATATCCATTACTGTGGCCACTTTAGATATTATCTTGCTGAAGGTGTTGTAAGGTTTCTCTTACTGAGAGTGTTGGGGGACACTCGCTTAGCCGCGATATTTAAGCACACAGCATGGGTTTTTATATCAAAACAGTTCATACGGTTTATTTAAGCCACGTAAACCGGGTTTAAACACAGTTCATTACATAGAACACAACAGGCACCAACAGTCTCTTTGGTACCTGACGGGAGCTCCTGCTCCACCTTGCCGACTCTTCCAACAGCCTTTGGGTAAGCTGCCTAACGGGGATCACCAACTCGCCTGGTCAATACACAGTAGTCAGTCCAGACCTCACCGAAGGACTCCAGCTTCCCCACACTCTGTTAACCCTCTTCCGGGTAAGCTGCCTAACGGGGATCACCAACTCGCCTGTCCGGCATACAGTAGTCAGTCCAGACCTCACCGAAGGACTCCAGCTTCCCCACACAGTAACAGACACCGGCCCAGCAGATCCTGGTGCTCACCTCGTACCCACAGGTCCTGGACCCCGTCCTCCACCTGTTAGCTTAGGTCCTGGACCCCGTCCTCCACCTATCAGCTTAGGCCCTGGACCCCGTCCTCCACCTGTCACAACAGGTCCTGGACCCCGTCCTCCGCCTGTCAGCTTAGGTCCTGGACCCCGTCCTCCACCTATCAGCTTAGGTCCTGGACCCCATCCTCCACCCGTTACCTTAGGTTACCAGGATCACGCCGGTGGCCTAGTCCATGTTCTCAGGTGCTTGTAGGACCCTGGTCATTCCCAGGCCAGTCCAGCACCTTCACCTCGCTCTCAGGTGCTTGCAGGACCCTGGTCATTCCCAGGCCAATCCAGCAGCGTTCAGGACCCTAGTCATTCCTAGGACAGTCCTGCATCTTCGGGACCCTAGTCATTCCTAGGACAGTCCCCGGGACCCTAGTCATTCCTAGGACGGTCCCACCGGTCAGCGTTGTTCGGGACCCTAGTCATTCCTAGGACAATCCCCGGGACCCTAGTCATTCCTAGGACAATCCCCCCGGCCAGGTCCATACACAGGAACCACACAGGTTTCACACAGGACCTGCCGGACACGCCTCCCATGTGACCCACAACCTGGTCACATTATATACCTGAAACCACACCCCTGGATGGGTGTGTGGATGTGTGGCTAGTCTGACCCTCCCGTCTCTCATGACTAGCCTAGTAAGTCACCCAAACTTAACTATACACATTGCAACAAAACTCTTGAGGGACTACAGGTCCCAGCATAACCACAATACATCTGACTTACTACGCAGACTCCTTCCGCGACACACATCGGCCATTCATAACACTGCCGATTACAGGTACACCATGAATATCACCACAACAGATACGCTTCCATGCATATCTCACAGAGCGCACAAAGCGCCCCCTAGCTACCACAGGGGTCACTACACCATCACATATATCACAGTGTTTATAGCATATAGATGTTGCCAGCCACAATGTGTTTGATCATTTAATCACCCCCTGGTGTGCTGGCCCCAGCTACCAAATTATCCCCACCCTGGTCCCACAATCCATCTCTTCTGACTCAGCATTGGACTATAAATGTAGAACCATCCTTAGGGGAGCACGCAAGTGGGGGTGCACGCAAGCGTCCCAGATCACTGCTTCCATCTAACATGTTCAGCTCCCATGCACTTCTCACCTTCCTGAAAAACATCAGCCCATCTTACACAAACACACTGCACAAAAAAAACTTCAAACATTTCAAAAAACTACTTGCTTCTTATCTTGTTACTCCTACTGATTTCAGGGAACATATCCCCTAACCCCGGTCCCCCATCCCTCAACCGCTACCCTACCTCATATCAAAACCATACTAACCTTATTAATATTACTTGCACCCCCTCATCTCTCCCTTTCAATTGTGCCCTTTGGAATCCACGGTCTGTATGTAACAAGCTTCCTTTCTTGCACAACTACTTTCTGAACAACTCTCTGAATCTATTTGCCCTCACTGAAACCTGGATCCAGGACTCTGACACTGTCTCCCCTGCTGCCATTTCCCATGGTGGCTTACAATTCTCCCATTCCCCAAGACCCACAAACAGACCTGGTGGTGGAGTCGGCATACTCTTGTCCCCCCAATGCACGTTCCAGGTTATACCCCCAGTTCCATCACTCTCATTCCCTTCTTTTGAGGTCCACACCATCAGGCTCTTCCGTCCCCTCTCCCTCAGAGTAGCGGTCATATACCGGCCCCCAGGCTCACTCACCCGCTTCCTGGACCACTTCTCAGCCTGGCTGCCGCACTTCATGTCCTCAGAACTACCAACCCTTATCCTGGAAGACTTCAACATCCCCATTAACAGTCCACTTCCACATCTGCATCCCAGCTTCTATCACTAACCACTTCCCTAGGCCTCTCACAGCTCTCAACCTCTGAAAACACACAAAGACGGTAACACCCTGGACCTGGTCTTTGCCCGGCTCTGTTCAATCTCTTACCTAGATAACTCACCACTTCCCCTCTCTGACCACAACATTCTCTCCTTCACACTCACAACTCCTCGCCCACCCCAGCACTCTCCTACCTATCACACATTCAGAAATTTACAAGCCATTAACCCTCATACACTTTCAGACTCCTTACACTCATCACTGTCCCCAATCTCTTCTTTTTCATGTCCTGATCTGGCTGTACTTCACTACAATGACACTCTTAGAAGCACCCTTGACCAAGTAGCTCCCCTCACCCTCAGAACCTCCAAACACAGAGTGAAACAGCCCTGGCTCACATCGCAAACCCGATTTCTCCAGCGATGATCTAGAAGTGATGAACGCTTATGGAGGAAAACACGCACACCAGAAGACTTCACACACTTCAACTTTATATTATTTATATAGGACCTATAACTCTGCCCTTCACCTCGCCAAACAGACCTACTTCACCACTCTGATCTCCTCACTATCCAACAACCCCAAGAAACTTTTTAACACCTTCCACTCCCTCCTCAGGCCAAAAGCACAAGACCCTATCACAGACATTTGTGCTGATGACCTGGCCTCCCACTTTATAGAGAAAATAGACAATATCCGTCAGGAAATCCGCTCCCAGACACCAAGTGCAATGACTCCCATTCCTCCCTGCATCTCCCCTGGCTCACTCTCCACTTTCGATCCCATCACAGAAGAAGAAGTCTCCAAGCTCCTCTCCTCTCTTCTCGTCCAACTACATGCACCACCGACCCCATTCCCTCACACCTCCTCCAGTCTCTCTCTCCAGTCATCACAACTCACCTAACTACAATTTTTAATCTCTCCCTTTCCTCTGGCATTTTTCCCTCCTCCTTCAAACACTCTATCATTACTCCATTACTAAAAAAACAAACCCTTGACCCATCATGCACATACAACTACAGACCGGTCTCCAATCTCCCCTTCATCTCAAAACTCCTGGAGCGCCTAGTCTACTCCCGTCTTCTCCACTCATTCCCTCCTAGACCCTTCACAGTCCGGTTTCTGCCCGCTACATTCGACAGAAACTGCACTCATCAAGGTGACCAATGACCTTCTGACAGCAAAATGTAATGGTGACCACTCTCTGCTCATTCTCCTTGATCTTTCTGCAGCTTTCAACACTGTTGACCACCCTCTCCTACTCTCTAGGCTCCAGTCACTAGGCATTAAGGACACTGCTCTCTCCTGGTTCTCCTCCTATCTTTCTGACCGCTCCTTCAGTGTTCTGTTCTCTGGCTCCACTTCATCTCCTCTTCCTCTCACTGTCGGGGTACCTCAGGGCTCAGTCCTTGGCCCCCTTCTCTTCTCCCTCTACACGGCCCCAATTGGACAGACCATCAGCAGATTTGGCTTTCAGTACCATCTTTATGCTGATGACACACAACTATACACATCATCCCCTGACTTTACCCCCGCTGTACTACAGAACGCCACTGACTGTCTGTCCGCAGTCTCTGACATAATATCCGCTCTCTACCTGAAGCTCAACCTCTCCAAAACTGAACTTCTTCTGCTCCCGCCTTCTACTAACCTCCCTAAATCTGGTATTTCCCTCTCCGTGGGTGGCACCATAATAACACCCCGGCAGCAGGCACGCTGTCTGGGTGTTATGTTTGACTCCGATCTCTCCTTCACCTCCCACATACAATCTCTTGCCCGCTCGTGCCGCTTACACCTAAAGAACATCTCTAGAATCCGCCCTTTTCTCACCATGGAGACAACAAAAACTCTCACTGTCGCCCTAATCCACTCCCGTCTGCACTACTGCAACACTCTATTAATTGGCCTCCCCCTCACGCGACTTTCCCCTCTCCAGTCTATCCTTAATGCAGCAGCCAGGGTCGTCCATCTGGCTAATCGTTACTCGGATGTGTCAGCTCTTCACCAGTCATTACACTGGCTGCCCATTCATTACAGGATACAATTCAAAGTACTTGTTCTCACCCACAAAGCTCTCCACAGTGCGGCACCGCCTTACATCTCCTCCCTCATTTCTCTCTATCGGCCTAGCCGACCGCTGCGCTCTGCAAACGACTTTCGACTAACCTCTGCACTAATCCGTACCTCACACTCCCGACTCCAAGACCCCGTGCTGCACCAATCCTCTGGAATGCTCTACCCCAAGATATTAGAACCATCCACAATTTGCATAGTTTTAGGCGCTCCCTCAAAACACATTTGTTCAGAGCGGCCTATCACGTTCCCTAATCAAACTCATTTTATGTTTGTGTGTGTGTAGCCCATTCGCTTTCTCCATCTACCCCCCACTCCCTGAAGATGGCTGGACCATCATTGTAAATACATCATTGTAAATACACACCTGTACTTTGTATCTCCCCACCTTTACTGTAGATTGTAAGCTCTCACGAGCAGGGTCGTCGTATTTATTATTATTATTATTATTATTATTATTATTCATTTTTATAGCGCCATTTATTCCATGGCGCTTTACATGTGAAATACGGGGCAAATATAGACAAATACATTAGACATGAGCAAAAAAAAAAAACACAAGGCACACGGGTACATAAGGAGGGAGGACCCTGCCCGCGAGGGCTCACAATCTGCAGGGGATGGGTGATGATACACTAGGAGAGGGCAGAGCTGGTTGTGCGGCGGTTCAGTAGGTTCAGGATCACTGCAGGCTGTAGGCTTGTCGGAAGAGGTGAGTCTTCAGGTTCTTTTTGAAAGTTTCTATGGTAGGCGAGAGTCTGATGTGCTGGGGTAGAGAGTTCCAGAGTATGGGGGAAGCACGGGAGAAGTCTTGGATGCGGTTGTGGGAAGAAGAGATGAGAGGGGAGTAGAGAAGGAGGTCTTGAGAGGATCGGAGGTTGCGTGTTGGTAGGTACCGGTTGATCATGTCACAGATGTATGGAGGAGATAGGTTGTGGATGGCTTTGTAGGTCATTGTGAGGGTTTTGAACTGGAGTCTCTGGGCAATAGGAAGCCAGTGAAGGGCTTGGCATAGGGGAGAGGCTGGGGAATAGCGGGGAGACAGGTATATTAGTCGAGCAGCAGAGTGTAGGATGGATTGGAGTGGTGCCAGAGTGCTAGAGGGGAGTCCAGAGAGTAGGAGGTTGCAGTAGTCGAGGCGGGAGATGATAAGGGCATGCACTAGTGTTTTTGTGGTGTCACGGTCAAGTATTTTGTTTTATTCTGCATTATTACTGTATTGTTAACATTGTTACCTATGACTGTTATGTTTGAAACTGTTAAACTGTAAAGCGCTGCGGAATATGTTGGCGCTATATAAATAAAGATTATTATTATTATTATTAGCCTCTCTTCCCACTGCCCTGTAGCGGTGGCATATGGGGTAATAAGGGGTTAATGTCACATTTGTAAGGTGACCTTAAGCCGGCTTGGTAAGGGAGAGGCATCAATAAGACTCCTACCATTACTAATCCTATAGTTCATAAAGGGTTAATAAAACACACACATGCAGAGTAAAGTATTTTAATGAAATAAAACACCACACAGTTTTGCCATCTTTATTACACTGGTAATCCAAGCGAAGCCATCGATCTTCTTAAAAAAATAAAAAATAAATACACCAACCATATACTCCTTATTCTGACGCAGTCCTTAATAACGAGTGTCTCACGGTGAGTCCAGCTCTGCTACATCTGGATGCCTGATATCCAGACATAGCAGAGCTTGTAGATGGCCACGGGAGATAACTCTAAAGAGATCACCTACACTCTAGTTCTTGCAGTCAGCTGACTGTGAGAAGTAGCCTAGGGTGAGCTGAGATAACATGTGCATGGCAGTTCTCGCGGTAAGCTAAGTTATTGCGAGAACTGCAGTGGATGCGGACTTCCGGCGGCATGACAAGGTAAGACCTTATTTAAATTAGTACACATGCGTAGTAAGCTGCTTTTATGCAGTTATTACGCATGTGACTAATCATCAGATGCGGTTTTACCGCATCTAATGATAGTCTATGGTAAATTTACTGTCCGGCAACGGAGTGTCGCCGCATTGTAAACAGACATGCTGCGTTCTGGAAAGACGCGCTGCATGTCCGTTTACATGGGTCTGCTACCTGCGTCTTTTAACACATAGTGGAGACGGGATTTAATGAAATCCCTTCCACTATGCTGTAACATCTGTACGCTCTGTGTTTGACACTGTGGCTGTACGCAGCGTCAAATACGCAGCGTTTCCTGACCGTGGAAACATACCCTTAGGGTATGTTTCTACGGTCAGAAATGGCTCAGTATTTGCTCAGCATTTGACGCAGGTAAAATCTGCACAAAATCTGCATCTGAGGTCACTCGCATGTGCGTTTTTGATGCGTTTTTTCTGCTTGTGTTTTTGATGCGTTTTTTCATTGCATGCGTTTTTTGGGTCACTTGAAATAAAGCTAATTGAAAGTTGGCTTCTGGGAAGGAAAAAAAAAATGATTTCCTGTTTGCAGATATATTGGGATATGTTCCCATGGTCTGTAAACGCTGCAGGTTGGATGCTGCGTACATCTGCAGCGTCCAACACACAGCGGCCAGATGTTACAGCATAGTGGACGGGGTGGATAGCGTCAGGGACAGAGTCTTAACCTGTAATAGGTGCATGGGTTACAATTGTACCCTGGCCCTAGAGATTAGGGGAGCCCTGAAGTTCCCTTTAACCCATATGAAAAAACTATTTTTATTTAAGACCTGTGATAGTTGGGGCCCTGATTCTGTAGTTCGACCCACAAGCTTGAATTTACTCCACAGGTCAGGGACCAGTCTTGATTTTTTAGAGCAATAAGTAAAGGCTGTCTTGTCAGAGATAGAGGGAAGCAGCATGTGTATTTGGGCACTCAACCTCAGGCGATGTAGCTCATAGAATTGTAAAATAAGATACCGTACATTTTATTTTGAATAGTAAAATCTTGGGCCAATGCACTTGTTTTAAGGCACAGCCCCCAAATCAAGATGCCTAGCAATGCCTCTGTAATGAGGTCTTAAAAAATGTTTTCATCTGGTACTGAAATACAGCTGGACTCCTAAAATGTTAATTTTAATGGAATCAATGGTGCTACATAAATAATAATAATTTTAGTATAGTGACTATACAGCTTTTTCTTATTAATGTAAATAACAAATATGTCTAATGGGAAAAAATATTTAGTTTATATACAGTACTTTTTTTTATTATTACTTGCAGACTTCCGAGTTAGGAGTCACAGAACATGTAGAAGGTGACCCTTGTAAGTTTGCTCTCTGGGTTGGCAGAACTCCTTCATCTGACAACAAAATTGTCCTTAAGGTTAGTTACATGCATGAATTTTTTTTTTAATTAATATGTGTTCTGCATGGGAGCAGAGGAGCATTGCATGAGTTATACTGTGAGACTCCTTGGACCAACTTGTAGACATTATATACTTTATGTTCTCCTGTTTAGGTTTTTGCATTTAAAAAGTGAATTTCAACTGGTGGTATTGCCACTTGAGCACATGCTGAAATTAAGCACATTTTACTAGCATGTCATTTATGGTTCTTATACATCACAGAATCCAACTGCTTGTTCATACTTTCAGTCTCTAAACACAGATATTTCAAATAGAAAATAGTGATGATGTAGGTGCCATCTTCTCTGACTGGGGTCATGTTCATCACTTCGGTCTCCAGCTGGTCCAGACACCATGATGACTTTAGTCATCCACAACTCATCTCTGCAGACTTCTATCTTCTCCAGTTTTCTGTTGTACAGACCAATGTGGTGTCCTTAAAGGGACTTTGTCATTAGATTTTTGCTAAGTAATCTGAGGGCAGCATGAAATAGAGATTTCAACGACGTTTCATTTGTTAGGCTGGGTGCTGTTGTTGCAATACAAGTGTTTTTTTCGGCAGGAGATTAACACTGCCTGGACTACAACACACATGAGACCTGGTCCAACTCTGCTCCACCAATGATTAACAACTTACTAGCAATACACAATGTTCACAGAAGGCTTTGATGTGGGCGGGGTTAGCTTTCTGAGCTCTGCTACATCTAAAAACTCTGATTGTATCGCAGCTGCATCGCCCCAGTAAACTAAGTGACACATCGCTGAAATCAGGGTCTCTGTTCTGTCCTAACTAAATGAGGAAGGCTCATATGTAGCTATACAGGCAGCTAAACCGCTATACCGGAGTCCAATAAGGAAACTGTGGTTGAGTCTGTGCTTTTATTGAACGTAGTAGAATATTGGCGCGGTGAAACTGTAAACAATCATATACATACAATCAGTGCATGGTACAGCAGAAATACATACTACACATGTCGTACATTATGCATGAACATTTACAAGGCTAGTAACTGAACTAAGAGTACAACTGACTTAGGCTACTTTCACACTAGCATCGTGCACTGCACGTAGTTATGCGTCGTTTTGTAGAAAAAACGCATCCTGCAAAAGTACTTGCAGGATGCGTTTTTTCTCCATAGACTTGCATTAGCGACGCAGTGCGACGCATTGACACACGTCGCAACCGTCGTGCGACGGTTGCGTCGTGTTGCGTCGGACCGTCGCCACCAAAAAATGTTGCATGTAACGTTTTTTGGTGCGTCATGTCCGCCATTTCCGACCGCGCATGCGCGGCCGGAACTCCGCCCCCTCCTCCCCACACCTCACAATGGGGCAGCGGATGCATTGAAAAACAGCATCCGCTGCCCCCGTTGTGCGGCGCTTACACTGCTTGCGTCGGTACGTCGCAATTCGGCGTGCGTCATACGACGCTAGTGTGAAAGTAAGCTAAGCTAGGCTAATATTAGAGCAAATGATAAAGGAGGAAAATGAGTCAAATGCTGGTAATTTACAAAAGTAAGCAAACTTTATTAAATATCAATATAGGTAAAATTTAGAACCATTCATATAATTACACACAGTTCATTGAGCAATCAGTATATAATGTAGCAATATGAGGTACATGACAAGATTCCATCTAAGTGAGTACCGGTAAAACATGCCTACACAAATGGGCTCTCATTAGATAATATAATAGAAATTAGTCGCTGTGGCGCAGCTATGCACAGCATAATGCCACGGTTGCATAAGTGAGTAAGGCTGAATAATATAATAAGTGAACAGAGGGCTTGAAAGCAGTGCAGGTCCCTGTGAATGCTGACTGCTCCTAAACTTATCCACTCTGAACAGCCCAGAGCATATAAGGGCTTATATCGGCCAGTTTAGCAACCTGCTGACATCAACAGCGTTAACCACAGCAACATATAGTTACAAACAGTAATTACCCATATGTCAGGTAGGCGTCCCGGACCTCACTCCCCAATGCACGTTTCGGTGTGAGTCCACCTTCTTCAGGGGGCGTGGCTTCAATAGCAATTAGTCCCTACCTATATATCCGGTGTGCAAGATCACCTGATGCAGAAGCACCAATACAGCTGATCTAACCACGCAGGTGCTCAATCTATTGTCCGCAAGCAGCAGCCGCGCATCCATGTCGTCATCCCCGCAGCAGAGTCACGTGGGGCGGCCGGCGCCAACCCCCACCACGCAGCAGAGCAAACGGAGAGGAGGCACTAGAGCGCGGTGGTGAGCGGACGCAGAAGAGCCGGGCGCATGTGCGCAGAAGTGTCACAGCAGCATCGGTCCGCATCAATGTACATAGATACTAAGTCTGTATATAATCAAATACCTTAAGTGGGGCAATATATAACACAAACATCGATCAAATAGAGACACGTGAGATTACAACATAGATACCCTAGATGACTCCATTACATAAGCACGTAGCGATCGTAGCCTACAGCTAGACACACACCCGCCTACCCATTCTGCAGGATAGGTAACATGGAGCGGCCAGCGCCTAGCCGCTACCATGCACCGGACCAAACAGAAAGGGTGGCAAAGAGGCGCGCCAGGCCGTGAATGCCAAAGGTCGCATTAAAGCATACATAAATCGTAATATTATTAAGGATGACATTAGTATATTGCTAATGATTATTAAGTCCACATATAGTGCATAGAAGGACAACGTCAGTATAATATCGCTACATCAAATGATTAAATAGAATGCAATAGATTCAATCATAGGAATTGCAGTATAATGGTATAATTATATAATATTGATCAGTCCATATTGAAGTCTCACGTCTCTTCATTATATGCTGGAATGAATATAATCGGAACAGCTCTTCATATAGATTAAAGCGCAGATCATCCGCAGGATAAAAGAATGCATCTTAAACGGACACGTCATAGATGTTGAAACATATATGTTATATATAATTGATCACTAGAATGACAAAAGAAGAAACATAAGTACCCAATTAAAAACAAAGGTCAGAATTAAAAGCCAATTAAAATCACAAAGCAATGGTGGACCAAGAAAGGACATGAGGCAACAAGTAGACCCAATATAGATATGGGTAATCAATGGTCAGAGGAATGAAGCAAACCCCTGGGACTCATTGAGACCATGGGGGGATATTGTGCCCAAGATGGTAATCCATCTACACTCCTTTTGGGCAAGTAGACGTTTAATGTCTCCACCACGGATCCCAAGTTGGATGTGCTGAATGCCCCTCGGATATCAAAGAAAAAGAAAAAGCATCACTGCAGTGAATCGCACACCTGCAAACAGTAAACGACAATATGTATAAAATACAAACTGTTTTATTAATAGCTCAAAAAACACATCACAAACAATAAAAACATAATTAAAAACATATAAGCACCATCAGAGACACACAGGAAAAATGGACCATAGCACAGTGTAATAACGTGACCCAAAACCTAATGGCTCATGGGGTGTAGCGCAGACCTGTATATATAGTATAGAGACAGTGCCCAGAAAAAGGTACAATAAATGATGCCTAAGCAAACAAAAATATATATATTAGGCACAATGGATAGTCCCATAAAGAAATAGTACCTGAGGGTGAGCCAAAGGGAAAAAAAAAAAAAAAAAAGGCCAATGGATCACAAATATGCAATAGTACCACTAGGTCACAGCAGATATCACAGGAAATAAATTCCCGTAAACATACAACCTGGTGAGGTGATGCCCCACGCGTATCACCCGGCGAACCAGGCTTCGTCAGGACGTCTTCCCTGACGAAGCCTGGTTCGCCGGGCGATACGCGTGGGGCATCACCTCACCAGGTTGTATGTTTATGGGAATTTATTTCCTGTGATATCTGCTGTGACCTAGTGGTACTATTGCATATTTGTGATCCATTGGCCTTTTTTTTTTTTTTTTTTTCCTTTGGCTCACCCTCAGGTACTATTTCTTTATGGGACTATCCATTGTGCCTAATATATATATTTTTGTTTGATCAGGCATCATTTATTGTACCTTTTTCTGGGCACTGTCTCTATACTATATATACAGGTCTGCGCTACACCCCATGAGTAGTGTTGAGCGATACCGTCCGATACTTGAAAGTATCGGTATCGGAAAGTTTCGGCCGATACCGGCAAAGTATCGGATCCAATCCGATACCGATACCCGATACCAATACAAGTCAATGGGACTCATGTATCGGACGGTATTCCTGATGGTTCCCAGGGTCTGAAGGAGAGGAAACTCTCCTTCAGGCCCTGGGAACCATATTAATGTGTAAAAGAAAGAATTAAAATAAAAAATATTGCTATACTCACCTCTCCGACGCAGCCTGCACCTTACCGAGGGAAGCGGCAGCGTTCTTTGTTTAAAATTTGCGCTTTTCTTTCCTTTACGTGAAGTCCCGGCTTGTGATTGGTCGCGTGCCGCCCATGTGGCCGGGACGCAACCAATCACAGCAAGCCGTGACGTAATTTCAGGTCCTTCAGGATTTTAAAATTACGTTCCGGCGTTGTGATTGGTTGCGTCGCAGTCACATGGGCGACGCAACCAATCACAGCAAGCCGTGACGTAATTTCAGGTCCTTCAGGATTTTAAAATTACGTCCCGGCTTTGTGATTGGTTGCGTCGCAGTCACATGGGCGACGCAACCAATCACAAGCCGTGACGTCACGGGAGGCTGGACACGCGCGCATTTTAAAATGCGCGCTTGTCCAGCCTCCCGTGACGTCCCGGCTTGTGATTGGTTGTGTCGCGATCAACCAATCACAAGCCGGGAGGCTGGACATGCGCGCATTTTAAAATGCGCGCTTGTCCAACCTCCCGTGACGTCCCGGCTTGTGATTGGTTGCTTCGCGGTCAACCAATCACAAGCCGGGAGGCTGGACAGGCGCACGTGTCCAGCCTCCCGGCTTGTGATTGGTTGACCGCGAAGCAACCAATCACAAGCCGGGACGTCACGGGAGGTTGGACAAGCGCGCATTTTAAAATGCGCGCGTGTCCAGCCTCCCGTGACGTCACGGCTTGTGATTGGTTGCGTCGCCCATGTGACTGCGACGCAACCAATCACAAAGCCAGGACGTAATTTTAAAATCCTTAAGGACCTGAAATTACGTCACGGCTTGCTGTGATTGGTTGCGTCGCCCATGTGACTGCGACGCAACCAATCACAAAGCCGGGACTTCACGTAAGGAAAGAAAAGCGCAAATTTTAAACAAAGAACGCTGCCGCTTCCCTCGGTAAGGTGCAGGCTGCGTCGGAGAGGTGAGTATAGCAATATTTTTTATTTTAATTCTCTCTTTTACACATTTTTACATTAATGTTGTTTCGATACCGATACCCGATACCACAAAAGTATCGGATCTCGGTATCGGAATTCCGATACCGCAAGTATCGGCCGATACCCGATACTTGCGGTATCGGAATGCTCAACACTACCCATGAGCCATTAGGTTTTGGGTCACGTTATTACACTGTGCTATGGTCCATTTTTCCTGTGTGTCTCTGATGGTGCTTATATGTTTTTAATTATGTTTTTATTGTTTGTGATGTGTTTTTTGAGCTATTAATAAAACAGTTTGTATTTTATACATATTGTCGTTTACTGTTTGCAGGTGTGCGATTCACTGCAGTGATGCTTTTTCTTTTTCTTTGATATAGTCTTTTTATCACTGCCACCGCACCCGCAGAAACTTCTTTACATTGTATATGTAGTGCGCCGAATCCTTTCTTGAATGCCCCTCGGATTACTCTGGTGGAAACTTTTTTAAGTGCCTTGGTATAGTTTTCAACAAGGTCATATCCGTGGCTGAGGCTGCTGCAAGTATATCGCGCACATGCTCATGTATTCTTAGCTGGCGCAATGTCAGGCCTATGTAGATTTTTTGGCAGCCACACGTAGCATAATATATCACCTGTGTGGTCGCACAGGTGATATATTGCCTAATATTGAAGTCCCGCATTCCGTCAGATGAAGTGAAGATATTCTTATATGCCATACATTTACCACAGGGAAAGCAACCCTGTGGCGGCCCTCGAGAGTTGAACGGATTTTTTATTTCAGGAACATAGTGGCTTTGGACCAGCATATCTCCCAGATTTTGACTTCTTCTAGCTGTCATTAGTGGGTCTCTGGGTAAGTATTTCGATAAAACAGGATCCGTCTGAAGCACACTCCAATGGTGCTTAAGACTTTCCCTCATCTGCGTCCATTGACCATTGAATGTAGATATAAATCTAATTTGATCGTCATCTTTTTGATTTTAGATTGACCATGCAGTAGGGTAGGGCGGCTACTTCTTTTTACCTGTAGATATCCTCGTTTTATACAGCGTTCGCTGTACCCACGCATCCGAAACCTGTCACAAAGGTCCGTCACCTGAGCCTCAAATTTCTCCTCAGATGAGCAAATGCACCTCATTCTGAGGAATTGGCCCACTCGGATGGCCCTAATGGTGGCCTCCGGATGACTTGAACTCGCATGTAACAGCGCATTGACCGAGGTCGGCTTACAATATACATCAGTCTGCAAATGCAGATGTTCGTCAACCAATAGTTTCACGTCCAGAAAGTCCACCTTGGTCCTGCTGTATTTATATGTCAGTTTGATATTAAACATATTGGAGTTCAAGCCATCCAAAAAAGCTTTGTAGCTGCTGCTCGCTACCCTGCCACACAATGAATAGATCATCTATATATCGCAGCCAACACTGCACATGGTCCGCTGCCTGAACGCCCTCTCCCCCAAAAATGTCCCTCTCCCCCAAAAATGTCCCTCTCCCAGTAACCAAGAAAGAGATTGGTGAAAGAGGGCGCACAGGCTGCCCCCATGGCAGTGCCGCACTGCTGCAGGTAGAAAACATAATGAAAAACAAAGAAATTGTGGGTCAGGATGTACTGGAGCAGCTCCAAGATGAACTCACACATAGGGCCATCCCAGTTAGTAGTGACAAGAAAGAAACGACAGGCTTCAAGGCCACACTGTGTCGGATGCACGTATACAGCGATTCAATGTCTGCTGTCATGAGCAACATCTCCCTATCCAGGGACATGCCATCAATCCTAGCTAGAACATCCATCGTATCCCGCGCATACGAGGGTAAGGATTCCACAAGCGGCTTAAGGTAATAATCTATGAACTTGCAAATAGGTTCACAGAGTCCACCCAGGCCGGACACTATGGGCCGTCCCGGTGGGGTCAATGGGTCTTTGTGAATTTTAGGCGTGAAGTAAATAGTCGGGACTTTTGGAGTTTTGGTAAACAAGCCCTCCATAAGTTTTTTAGGGATAATGCCCTTATCAAAGGCCTGTTGTAGAATCAATTCAAGTTCTGCAGAGAAGGCTACTATAGGGTTACGATCAAGATGACAGTATATTTTTTGTCTTTTAACTGCGTCCTTTAACGGCCTCCTTCTCATACATCCACTGTGGCCATATCACTATGTTTCCCCCCTTCTCGGCTGGCTTTATGACAATATCATTATAGCTTCTAAGATCTCTCAAGGCTAGCCGCTGCTGAGCCGTTAGGTTATCAGTTTTCCGAATAGTAGACATCTGTTGAAAATTGTCCATTACTAACCTAGTAAAGATGTCCACAGCGGGGCAGACCGACGAGGGGGGAAAGCGAGTGGACCGTGGATATGTAAAACGTGGGAACGTACCTGTAAATGCCGAGTCCTGCTCAATTAGAAGTTCCTCCAAGGCTATAAGGGCTTCCATTTCTGCTTGTTCATTATACAGTTGCCCACCAGTTCCTTTATTATGTAATTTTTGGAGAATTAATTTTCTTGAAAATGAAAACAGATCTTTTATGACTGTAAAGGAATCAAAATTATTAGTTGGTGAAAGTTAAACCTTTGGAAAGAACTTCCAATTGAGCCTGGGTAAGAATATGTTCAGATTCAGAAATTACCTACAGAAAGCATAAAGACATACCGGCAATGCAATCGCAAAGGGGATGAAGTGAAAGCGTCTTTCCTTGAAAGCAGACTGAAGGAAATGGAGTAAAATGGAGGGAGATGGAGGCTTAGCTACCATAATGCATTGCAAAAGGGGGAGGAGAATCAGACATGGAAAATAGAAAAAAACAGAAAATAGGACTGTGAACATGACTCTGACCGCTAGAGGGAGTCAAAACACTACAGACAAATAAAGATATGAATATATGAGTTCCTGTATACTCATAAGTGAAAAAACAAATGCAAATTATGCAAACTGATAACAAATTAGATGGCAGAGACAGAACACTCCCTGTCTGGCATCAACAGATGTCAGTACTTCTTTCTTCTGAAGGCAACAATAGGACCATTTCAGATACCGGTCTGGAAAATGTCTTAGGTTCATTTCCTTTGGTCATCCTTAGTTCAACTTTGCGGACATTGCCGTCCTTGCTCGGGAATGTTGCGGTAATTAGACCAAGTGGCCACTGGTTCCGGTGAATTTGACAGTCTTTCACAAGAACAAGGTCACCTATGCTCAGATTAGGCTTAGTAGATTGTCACTTTGTCCGTGGCTGCAGGGTAGACAAATATTGTTTGCGCCACCTGTACCAGAAAGTATTTGCAAGACTTTGTACCTGTCTCCATTGGCACTTGCAGAGGTCCTTAGCATTGAATCCTCCTGGAGGGGCACTGGACAGTCCCGTTGCTCTTCTTGAAGAAGAGTGGAGTCAAGAATTATCCGTACTAGACCAATCATTCGTTCCCAAGATCCATATGCGAAGAGTGAGGTGGGTTGAATGACCATGTGCTACTTTGGTCACTGAGGAACCTCTCGAGAGTCTTATAGTCTAGCTTTGAACGTATTCCTAATTCTTTTGCTGCACCAACAAAATTAGTACCTCTGTCTGAACGTATATGCTTGATAGGACCATGGATGGCAATAAAACGTCTTAAGGCATTGATGAAGCTTGACATGTCAAGGGACTTGATGACCTCTATGTGGAAAGCTCTGATTGACATCCAAGTGAACATGACTGCCCAAGGTTTACTATTAGCTTGGCCGCCTCTCGTTTGACGTGTAACAACTGACCAAGGCTCCTGGTAAAAGGAGGGTCTGGGCTGAGTTTATCTGCTGGTAGGTCAGTCATCTTTTGGGTTTGAGTTGAACCACGAAGCATACAACAGGTAATACATTTGAAAATGACACTACTGATGAGTTTCTTTGCACCGACATCCACATGCCAGCAGTTCTGATGGCTCCTTCTGTAAATAGTCTTCCATGGTGCTTGACCAGATTGTGGTAGTGTTGTACGACTAGGTAGGCAACATGACATTTTCCGGGAAGTATAAGAGGGAATTTCTCCACAAACTCCATTCAGCTTCTTTGAGTCGGACTCCTACTCTCAGCTGGCCACTGTTGTCGATGAATGGGTCGAGATTTCTCAATACACTGCTCACTGGTATTGGAGCTTTGTTAATAAGACATTGGAATTCTGCAAAGTAGGTTTCTCTTTGAACATTGGGATGATGTGTTTTCTAGAGAATTCCAAGTTGGAAGTAACATTATTTTTACAAAGATGACAACCTTTACATTTTTCTGTGCCACAAGTTCTGGTGTTCCTGAATGAGCGAGCTATATGGGTCAGGCAGGTAATGGCTCGAATAAGTGACTTCCAACTTGAGAATCTGTTGAACCTGCAAGATCCAAGCTGGGTAACAGAGGTCGTTGTATGAAGTGTAGACACCTGAGGGTGGATTTCAGCATCTGAGTCCTCTCCTACTAGTTTGAAGGTGTCTGGGAAAACGTTCCTCAATGTACAATAGTTTTGGACCTGAGAGCCATGTTGTGCTTCCTAGTCGACTTGCGTCAGCTGCCCTAGCGAGATTCTGGTCCATGGGTATGCAATGCCACTGCTTCGGATGAACTGATCTCCTGATTCTTAGCACTCTGTTATTGACATAAACATAGAATCGCCTGGTTTCGTTGTGCATATATCCCAGGACTACTTTGCTGTCTGAGTAGAACTTGGCCTGTGTCAGGTCTATATCCATTTTGGATGTGATGAACTCCACTAACTCAACGGCTAAGACTGCGGCACAAAGCTCTAACCTAGGTATAGAGTGCTCTGGTTGTGGTGCGAGTTTGGCCTTCCCCATAATAAACCCAATGTGGCAATGACATTTGGAGTCTACAGCTTTGAGGTAGGCAACAGCAGCAATTGCTTTGACAGAAGCATCTGCAAATACATACAGTCTTTGTATTTCTGTAGATGGCTCAGGGGTGTATGGTCTTGGCATGTTCAGGTTGAAGAGGGCTGCTAACGAGTTCTCCCACCCTTCCCACTGGATCTTCTTATCAGGTGGCAGAGGTGCATCACAGTCAGATATTTCCCTAGTTAAGTCTCTCAGTAGGGCCTTGCCTTGTATAGTAACAGGAGCTGCAAAACCCAAGGGATCGCACAGACTGTTGATGGTAGACAGGACTCCTCTACATGTGAAATGCCTTTCTTCCTGGCTGACCTGAAAGGTGAAAGTGTCTGACTGTAGATTCCAGAGAAGCCTGAGGCTGTGTTGCATTGGTGCAGGGTCTGACCCCAGGTCCAGGTCTCTGAGACCATTACATAAGTCCTGAGAAGGGAATGCTTCCATGAGTTCTTGGCTGTTTGAGGCTATTTTATGAAGCCTGAGGTTCGAGCAGGCAAGCATGTCCTGGGCTCTCCTGAGAAGACTGATGGCAGTCTCATTTGAAGGCATGGTTTTCAGACAGTCGTCGACATAAGTATATTTCTATGAATTGTCTGACATCTGCCCTGTATTCTGCTTCTCCTTCTTGAGTTGACCTTTTGAGTCTGTAAATGGCGACTGCAAGTGAAGGACTGTTGCCAAAGATGTGCACTCTCATGCGATACTCTGACTTCTTTAGTAGGATCATTGTCTCTGTATCAGAAGAATCTTAGGAAGTTCCTATCTCTCTCTCTAACAAGGAAACAAAGGAACATTTGCTGGATGTCAGCGATGAAGGCAATGGAATCCTTACGGAAGCGCATAAGTACTCCCAGCAGTTTGTTATTGAGGTCTGGTCCTGTCAGTAGAACGTCATTCAGGGAGACATCATTAAACTTAGCGCTGGAATCAAACACGACTCTAATCTGGCCTGGTTTCTTAGGGTGATATTCTCCAAACATGGGTAGGAACCTGCATTCTTCAGAGTCTTTGAGAGTGGGAGCTAGTTCTGCATGACAGTTTTCGAAAATCTTTGACATGAAGGAGAAAAAGTGATCTTTTATCTCTGGTTTCTTTTTCAGATTATGATTGAGAGAGGAGAAACGTTTTAATGCCCGATTTCTGTTGTTCGGTAGACGTGGTCTGTGGGTTTTGAAGGGAAGAGGTGCGACCCAGCTGTTGGTCTCATCTTTAACCAGTCCCTTGTCCATTATCTCTAAGAACAACTTGTCCTCTATCAACATTGCCACTTGGTTGTCCTGCTTAGTTCTCTGGAAGACTGTGCACCCTAACTGATCCTCATAGCTTCTCGACACTATACTGCTGTCATGAGTAAAGTCTATTAAATGATTGGGCAGTTGGATGCTGTGTGGCAGTTCCCTGACATGGAACTCATTGCTACAAGGTTGAAATAGAGATGGTTGTCCTTTCCCCAATGTATTTGTCAGCATGCTTGTCACAGAAGATGGGGCGTGTATGTGTCCCAAGCATACGTTGCAAATTATGACCCATCCTAGGTCTAGCTTTCGGGCATAGGGAGCATTGTGGAGTCCATTGATATGAGGTCTCACTTTATGAACCTGCAGGATATCTATCCCCAACAGCAGAATTATCTGGGCCTGATGGTAAAGTAAAGGTACCGTCACACTAAGCGACGCTGCAGCGATAGCGACAGCGATGCCGATCGCTGCAGCGTCGCTGTTTGGTCGCTGGAGAGCTGTCACACAGACCGCTCTCCAGCGACCAACGATGCCGAGGCCCCCGGGTAACCAGGGTAAACATCGGGTTGCTAAGCGCAGGGCCGCGCTTAGTAACCCGATGTTTACCCTGGTTACCAGCGTAAAAGTTAAAAAAACAAACAGTACATACTCACCAGCGCGTCCCCCAGCCTCTGCTTCCTGACGCTGACTGAGCTCCGGCCCTAACAGCACAGCGGTGACGTCACCGCTGTGCTTTCACTTTCAGTTTAGGGCCGGCGATCAGTAAGAGTCAGGAAGCAGAGGCTGGGGGACGCGCAGGTGAGCATGTACTGTTTGTTTTTTTACATTTTACGCTGGTAACCAGGGTAAACATCGGGTTACTAAGCGCGGCCCTGCGCTTAGTAACCCGATGTTTACCCTGGTTACCAGTGTAAAATATCGCTGGTATGGTTGCTTTTGCTGTCAAACACGGCGATACACGGCGACCTAGCGACCAAATAATGTGCAGACCTTCTAGCAGCGACCAGCAATTTCACAGCGGGATTCTGATCGCTGCTGCGTGTCAAATACAGCGATATCGCTCCCTAGGACGCTGCAACGTCACAGATCGCTGGCGACGTTGCTTAGTGTGACGGTACCTTTAAGGTATAAGGTGTGCTATGCGTTTCAAGTGAGCATGGTGGATTGCTACATCTGGCGTAGGGATTTCAGATCTGTTGTCTGGGATCTGATTTCATTCAATGATCGTAGGTAGTGGTAGGCAGAATTGTCCGTCTAAGGACTAGATTTGGTAGTCAGTAGCTTTCCTGCCTGATGTTGTCACAGTACCTGCACACGTCTTTATTGAGTAGAGGGTGCTTGGCCCTTTGATCTTGAATAGGTCAAAGAATGTTGATCTAGCCAAGGATTGATTACTTTGATCATCCAAGATAGCATACAGTTTTACAGCTTGGTCTCTATGGCATTTTGGGTACACTCTGACAAGGCATATTTTTAACAGGACCTACTGTCTATTGTCCCTATGCAGACTTCTGTACATTGTGAAGTGATCTCTGGCTTAGCTGTATCAGTGTTCCTTTCCTCCCGCCATGCTCACTGTCAGCTGGCGTGTTTTGTGTACTCCATGGAGCTGGGCCAGGGTGTAGAGCAGTGTTATGATCTGTGGTGCCACATTCTGTGCATTTTACACTGACCTTGCAATCCTTTTCGAGAGCTGTGGACGAGCAGAACTTGTAGCAAATACCGTTTTCTTTCAGGAAACTTCTGCGATCTGGCATAGATTTTCTTCTGAAGGCTCTGCATTTCAGGAGAGGATGAGGCTTCTGATGAAGTGGGCACTGCTTGTCAGGGTCCTGCACCTTTGTCTCTGATTGGGAGCAGCCAGCAGACCTGTAATTAGAACCTGGAGAAGAAACATAAGTCATGTGTACGGCCACAGATGTTCTGCGTGGATTTGCAGGTGTGTGCCATATGGTATTGCAAAGTCAAAGCTGGGATCGTTTCTAATTCTCGCTTGTTGGTGTATAAAGTCTACAAAAACGGAGAAGGGAGGGAATGGAACACTGTTTGTAATTGTACATGGAACCATGTGTGAGCCACCTCTCCTGTAGATTGTAGGGCAACTTTTGGACTATAGGGTTAACACCTCTGGCTGTGTCAAGGAATGCAAGTCCCTGTAGGTCGTCTTCGTATTTGGCAACTTGGACTTCCATTAGCAGGTCGCTTAATTCTCTAAGTTTCTGAAGACCTTTGTTAGATATTTTAGGAAAGTCATCAATTCTTTTGAACAAGGCTCTTTGCATTACCTCTGCTGAGCCGTAACACTCATCCAGCCTCTTCCAGATCTCTTTGAGGCCAGTCTCAGGGCGGTTTATATTAATGTCTCTGATCCTCACTGCGTGTTTGACTGACTCTTCTCCCAGGTATTTGACTAAGAGGTCTATCTCTTCCCTGTGTTGTAGCCCCAAGTTTCTAGTGACATTTTGGAAGGAAGCTTTCCAAGCTCTGTAACCTTCAGCTTGGTCAGTGAATTTCATGAGTCCCTTGGCAACCAGCTCACGTCGTGTGAAGAACTTAGCAAATTCTGTTGTGAACCGGTTGTCAGCAGAGTATACCGGTGAAGGGTCACCCTCATAGTGATGTGAGGTGCGTTCGTACCTGTTAGTGTCCTCAGGGTGGCGCCAGCCGGTGTCGTATTGCTTCGGTCTGACGTACGGTGTGCCAGCAAGGTGATCTACGTTGGTTACCTGGTGAGGGGCAAGGTAGTCATTAGCAGAGTTGTTTTTCCCCACGTTTGCAAGTTTGTTTCTGTCCTGGAGCTGAGCCTCATGATGACTCTCACTCGCTTTGCTGGAGACGTATTGTTTTGGTACTGGTTCAGGGTTATAGTTTGGATCAGGAAGTTCATTAACATACTGAGATGTGCGTTGTGGTGAGTCTTGCAGTGGAAACTCCAGACTCGACATACTGCTTCGGCTATGCAGCTTGAGGTTTTGCACGGCTTCTAGCGATTCTGCTTCGGCGAGGGCTGCGGCAGCTTCCCTTTTTGCTGCTAGGCTTTCTAAGGCGGCATCCACGCATGCATTTTCTAACTGCGACCTTCTCTCTTGATCTAATCTCTCATCATCTATGCATGCTTTCTCTAATTTAAGTTTCATCTCATGGTCAGCAAAGCTCGCTCGCCTTTTGGCGGCTTCAGCATTTGCGCGGGCAATGGCGACTGCGCTGCTGATGGATGTTGTCTTTGAGGAGACGGAAGTAACAGATCTTGTCCTGTGTCATTTGTGAGTCATGGTGTCTTAGGGAAGTGTTTGGCTGTGCAGAGATTGCTGTTGCTGTATTTAGTCTCTGCATAGCCGGTGACTTGAATCCCACTAGTTGAATGGCTGCCATTTTGCTGAATGCCACTAGCTGGATGGCTGCCATTTCACTGTTCTGTCCTCACTAAATGAGGCAGGCTCATGTGTAGCTATACAGGCAGCTAAACCGCTATACCGGAGTCCAATAAGGAGACTGTGGTTGAGTCTGTGCTTTTACTGAACGTAGTAGTATATTGGAGCGGTGAAACTGTAAACAATCCTATACATACAATCAGTGCATGGTACAGCAGAAATACATACTACACATGTCGTACATTATGCATGAACATTTACAAGGCTAGTAACTGAACTAAGAGTACAACAGATTAAGTTAGGCTTATATTAGAGCAGAAATTACCTACAGAAAGCATAAAGATATACCGGCAATGCAATCGCAAAGGGGATGAAGTGAAAGCGCCTTTCCTTGAAAGCAATGAAGATACAGATGATTGACCTCGTGGAGACCAAAACATCCAACACCGCGGAGACACCATCACGTGTTTCTCAACGCAGTGATCCAGAACACTGCCCCAATATGCAAATGCATGTAGAGTAGCTGCGGAGACACCATCACGTGTTTCTCAACGCAAGCAGTGAATAGCCAGGCCTTTCCCCGGGAAGGAACAACCACGGGAAGGGCAGCATCCGATAAAGGAAAACATCCAATAAAGGAAAACCACCTATGCCAAGCATGGTATCCATCCACAGACAGCTGTTTCGGGGTTTTTGCCCCTCATCAGTGTGGAGTAGGAAACTGGCTATTAGGAGCAGTGCCTAGTAAAAAGGCTATGAAGGTACAGATGATTGACCTCGTGGAGACCAAAACATCCAACACCGCGGATCCTGACCCTACCCGGAGGTTAGTTACTGCAGGTGGTTGTTACCGGCCGGAGCAGCCACCGTTTTGGACTTCCTCGTTTCATCAGGAGGACATTGTGAACTACAGCAGCACGTCTTCAGCTTGGAACGATTTAACTGGGGAGGTAGGCAGAACTGTTTCCACTCCTTACCTAGCCTCCCTTACCCCTTTTTACTTTTTTATTTTTTTACACTCGTAAGAAGCTTACAAATATATTTGGTGGGATTTAGAGTGGTTCATATCGCAGTGGCTATTTACTACTACCCTTACTCCTATATTATAACCCAGCGTGCACCAGTATACATGTTAAGTGTATACTATTTCTATATCTAACACAATATAATGACTTATAGCTCCGTTTACGCATTGTGATGCCCCATAGTCCCCGTATACACAGTTTGATGGCCCCCATTGCTCCTATTCACATTATGATGCCCCATTGCATAAACTGTAAGCAGTATGATGTACCCCCTGCCCGCTATACACAATATTATGGCCCACAGTTTTCTTATACATACACAGTATGTTGTCCCCACAGTCCCTAGTAAAATGCCTCATAGCACCTTGTTAACTGTACGATGTCCCATACCCCACGGTACACAGAATAATACCCCCATAGCTCCTTATGTCAGTATAATGCCCCGTACGTCTCCCCCAGTAGTGTAGCTACCAGGGGGCAGAGGGTGTGGTTGCTCTGGGCCCCACTTTCTGAGGGGCCCACTCGAAGCTACGCTGCTTTTAACTGTATCAGTGTGCTCAACCGATACAGTTTAAGGCAATGATGAATGAGGGAGCTACAGCTGACTCTTCTGCCTCCACTATTCTTTTTCAGCGTCTGACATCTGTGTAGCGGGTGCGATGACGTCACTACATAGCACCTGCTGTACTGAGATGTGCGCGTGCTCCAGAATGCTAGTTGCAGAGGCCGGAGCAGCCGGGGAACAAGGAGAGGTAAGTATTGTTTTCGTTTTTGTTTTAAAAAAAATCAGTGAGAACGTTGTGGTATCCAGAATACTGTTTAGAGGACTATGGAGAGTGCATTATACTGTATGGAGGTGATCACAGTTGATATGGATACACGTCACTCTTTGGTTGGAAGGCGTTCTGATAGGATACCACTCCTTGTATATAAGATATCAAAAACTGGCACTTTGGAATGTATAATTATAGAATATGTTTTATTTAGCAAAACAATCCAAAATAAGTTATGTTTCAGTCTCAAACATCGACCTTTATCAGATGGATTGCTGTGGTACAGGGAAGACAAAAGAGCAGTGACATAAGAATAGGGATCATAGTAGCCCATAGAGATGGTGCTCCACAGCAATCCATCTGATGAAAGCCACTGTTTGAAAATGAAACGTACCTTTTTTTGTATTACTTTCCTATTTAAAACATGTTGTTTAATTCAACGTTCAAGAGTGCCAGATTTAGTTTTCTCCTATACTATATCGAGGACTATGGAGACTGCATTATACTATATGGAGCACTATGGGGAGTTTGTTATACTATATGGAGGACCATGGGGAGTGCAGTATACTGTAGAGGGCTATGGGGAGTGCATTATGTTATATGAAGGACTATGGGGTGCATTATATTATATGGAGGGCTTTGTGGGGGCTTTTATACTGTATGAACACAATTATACAGTGTGAAGGTTTGTGCGGGGTCCATTATGCAGTGTGGAGAGATGTTGGGCCATAATACTTTATGTAGGCCCATTATACTGCGTGGAGAGTTGTGTGGGGGATCATACTGTGTTGAGGTCACCATACTTTTCCAGGGGAGTTGAAGGATGAGGTACAATAGTGTCATCATACTGTTCATGTGGAGGGAAATGTGGAGGAATTCACTATGGGTGTATCTTACAGTGTTTGTAGCGCATTTTTGTTGACATCATACTTTGAGTACAATAAAAAGGGAATCTAAGGCTCCAGTAGAAAGAAAATGAGAGGGCACACGGTACCACACAGTAAGTGTAGTAATAAGGACATATACGGAAGCAGCAAAAAAAAAAAAGAAAGCTCAGTCTAAGGCCGGCCTCACACTCAGCGTATGTAAATGCGGTGCGTTTTTTACGGCCCTAATACGCAGAAAAGTCCCCAAAATAGTGATCCCTATGTCATCCGTAGGCAGGGTGTGTCAGCGTATTTTGCGCATGGCCTCCTCCATATGTAATCCGTATGGCATTCGTACTGCGATATTTTCTCGCAGGCTTGCAAAACCGACATCTAATGGATTTATGTGCTCAAATGTTCGTTAAAACATATATACAGTATATATATATATATATATATATATATATATATATATATATTGTAAGATTGCTCTTACTGAGTGTATTGGGGGACACTCGCTTAGCACGGGATTGACGTAGTCAGGCATGGTTTTTCGCTTAAACACAGTCTATGCAGTTTATTAAAGTGTCATAAACCGGGTTGTGCACAGTTCATTATATATATTTCACAAAACACAACAGGCACCAACTGGTGAAATTAAATTGCAGCTTTATCTTACACTTCATTTACGGCTTTGACTCACGGACACTAAACATGCTGGACCTCTCACTTCACCCAGTTACCATGGGTGTCCGTACGCCTTACAGTTCACCAATGTCCCAAGTCACATACAGCACATATGACACTGGGTCGCGGTCTCTAAACACGCTGAACCTCACTCCGTTCAGTTGCCGTGGGAGACCACACAGTTCATAGAACATCACAAGCATGAACAGTCTGTGTAGTACCTGACGGGAGCTCCTGCTCCACCTGCTGACTCCTTGTCAGTCCACTCCTCTGGGTAAGCTGCCTCACAGGGATCACCAACTTGCCTGGCCGGCACACATTAGTCAGTCCAGACCCACCGAAGGACTGTAGCTTCCCCACACAGTAGCTGTCACTGGCTCTGCAGATCCCGGTCCTCACCTCGTGCTATTCAGGGATCCGGTCCTACTCCCAGGACCTCCCAACACCCAGGTTACACAGGATCACACAGGTGGCCAGTCCGGGTACTATTCAGGATGTCCATCCCCAGCTGGGACCATCCAATACCCAGGTCACCAATAGCAAAGTCCCACCAGGTGCTATTCAGGATTCCTACTCCCAGGAAATCCAACACACTGGTATGTGTACTTCAGGATTCCTACTCCCAGGAAATCCAACACATTCTTCCAGGACCTTCACCACTCAGGTCCAAACACTGGTACCATAGAGGAACATGTGACCCACACCCTGGTCACATTATATACCCTTAACCACTCCCCTGGATGGGAGTGTGGACGTGTGGCTAGTTTGTCCCACACATCTCACACAACTAGCCTAGTAAGTCTCCCATACTAACTATACACCATTACACAAACTCGAGGGACTACAGGTCCCAGAACAACCACATTACATCAGACTTACTACGCAGACTCCCTCTGCGACACATATCGGCCGTTCACAACACTGCCAGTCACTGTTTCACCACCATTATAACAACAAATATGCCTCCATGCATATACCAAAGAGCACACACAGTGCCCCCTAGCTGCCACAGGGGTCACTGCATCACAATATATATATATATATATATATATATGTCATTGAGACACATATATGTATATTCTGTATTTATCTATTCAGCGCGATATATGTGAAAAGCCGGTAATTCAATTGCCGGCTTTTCATTTCTCCTTCCCAAACCCAACATGATATGACACATGGTTTACATACAGTAAACCATCTCATATCCCTTTTTTTTGCATATTCCACACTACTAATGTTAGTAGTGTGTATGTGCAAAATTTGGGCGCTGTAGCTTGTAAAATAAAGGGTTAAATCACAGAAAAAAATGGTGTGGGCTCCCGCGCAATTTTCTCCACCAGAGTGGTAAAGCCAGTGACTGAGGGCAGATATTAATAGCCTAGAGAGGGTCCATGGTTATTGGCCCCCCCTGGCTACAAACATCCGCCCCCAGCCACCCCAGAAAAGGCACATCTGGAAGATGCCCCTATTCTGGCACTTGGCCACTCTCTTCCCACTCCCGTGTAGCGGTGGGATATGGGGTAATGAAGGGTTAATGTCACCTTGCTATTGTAAGGTGACATTAAGCCAGACTAATAATGGAGAGGCGTCAATTATGACACCTATCCATTATTAATCCAATAGTACTAAACGGTTAATAAAACACACACACATGATTACAAAGTATTTTAATGAAATAAAGACACGTTGTTGTAATATTTTATTGGACTCTTAATCCACCTGAAGACCCTGTTCTGTAACAAAGTTACAAAAACAAACAACAATATTCCATACCTTCCGTCGTTATGTCCCACGATGTAAATCCATCTGAAGGGGTTAAATCATTTTACAGCCAGGAGCTGTGCTAAAGCACTTGCTCCTGCCTGTAAAACCCCGGGTACTGAATGGAAAGCAGTTTGATCTGTAGTTACCTTGAGTCGCGGTGATGCGCCCTCTGCTGGATGTCCTCATATGAACTCGAGCGTGGGAACTTTTCCAAGGCTCCAGTTCATGAGGACATCCAGCAGAGGGCACATCACTGCAACTCAAGGTAACTACAGATCACCCAGCTTTCCATTCAGTACCCGGGGTTTTACAGGCAGGAGCAAGTGCTTTAGCACAGCACCTGGCTGTAAAATGATTTAAACCCTTCAGATGGATTTACTTCGTGGGACATGACTGATCATCGGAAGGTATGAGATATTGTTGATTTGTTATTTTTCCTTTGTTACAGAATGAGGGTCTTCAGCTGGATTAAGAGAATAATAAAATATTACAACAACCTGTGTCTTTATTTCATTAAAGGACTTTGTAATAATGTGTGTGTGTTTTATTAACCATTTCGTACTATTGGATTAATAATGGATAGGTGTCATAATTGACGCCTCTCCATTATTAATCTGGCTTAATGTCACCTTACAATAGCAAGGTGACATTAACCCTTCATTACCCCATATCCCACTGCTACACGGGAGTGAGAAGAGAGAGGCCAAGTGCCAGAATAGGCGCATCTGAGCCTATGTTACAGCATAGTGGAGGGGATTTAATGAAATCCCGTCTCCACTGTGCATTAAAAAACGGATGCGTTTTTCCCGCTACAATGAGCAAAACACGCAGGAACACCGCAGGTGACCTGCCAGTGACCTCAGGTGCATTTTTGGTCAGGATTTTACCTGCATAAAATCCTGACCAAAGCCTGAAGCAAACCTGAACATGGACACATACCCTTAGACTGAGCTTTCTTTTTCTTTTTTTTTCTGTGTCTGTATCCTCCATTGGAGGTGTTTGGCTGGAGCTGCGGGGGGACTTTGCACTTTCCCCCTTCCTTTGGGGCTACCTTCTTGGTGCTCTGGAACAAACCGCCCACTATTGATTTTATATATACGGAAGCAGCGACTCAGCATTCGGGTATCAGCAGGATAAGGAGTTTGTGCAGGTTGGGAATAGATGAGTATGGTGCCTAAAATGGGAGAAGTCATATGTGTCTTTATTGTAATCTGGCTCGGATAAGTTTCCATGTCCATCTGGGCTAGGTGGAAAAGACAGGAAAAGTAAATTACTCCACCAGAAAGAACATCAGCTGTAAGTCACTAACTGTAACTGTACTGTTATCTCTTACATGTTCTGCTGCACTGGTATCTACTACTATATGATCACCATATGGCAGTAATAAAGTTGGTCTTTGTATAGAGATTTTTTTTAACCCCTTTCTGACCTCGGACGGGATAGTACGTCCGAGGTCAGTTCCCCTGCTTTGATGCAGGGCTCCGCGGTGAGCCCACATCAAAGCCGGGACATGTCAGCTGTTTTGAACAGCTGACATGTGCCCGCAATAGCGGCGGGTGAAATCGCGATTCACCCGCAGCTATTAACTAGTTAAATGCCGCTATCAAACGCAGACAGCAGCATTTAACCGGCACTTCCGGCCGGGCGGCCAGAAATGAGCGCATGCTTCAGAATAGTAACCATAGAGGTCCTTGAGACCTCTATGGTTACTGATCCCCGGCAGCTGTGAGCGCCACCCTGTGGTCGGCGCTCACAGCACACCTGCATTTCTGCTACATAGCAGCGAACATCAGATTGCTGCTATGTAGCAGAGGCGATCGTGTTGTGCCTGCTTCTAGCCACCCATGGAGGCTATTGAAGCATGGCAAAAGTAAAAAAAAAAAAAAGTAAAAAAAATGTGAAAAAAATAAAAAAAAAAATATAAAAGTTTAAATCACCCCCTTTCGCCCCAATCAAAATAAATCAATTAAAAAAAAATCAAACCTACACATATTTGGTATCGCCGTGTTCAGAATCGCCCGATCTATCAATTAAAAAAAGCATTAACCTGATCGCTAAATGGCGTAGCGAGAAAAAAATTTGAAACGACAAAATTACTTTTTTTGGTCGCCTCGACATTGCATTAAAATGCAATAACGGGCGATCAAAAGTACGTATCTGCACCAAAATGGTATCATTAAAAATGCCAGCTTAGCACGCAAAAAATAAGCCCTCAACCGACTCCAGATCATGAAAAATGGAGACGCTACGAGTATCGGAAAATGGTGCAATTTATTTTTTTTTTAGCAAAGTTTGGAATTTTTGTTCAATGCTTAGATAAAAATAACCTAGTCATGTTAGGTGTCTATGAACTCGTACTGACCTGGAGAATCATAATGGCTGGTCAGTTTTAGCATTTAGTGAACCTAGCAAAAAAGCCAAACTAAAAACAAGTGTGGGATTGCACTTTTTTTGCAATTTCACTGCACTTGGAATTTTTTTCCCATTTTCTAGTACACGACATGGTAAAACCAATGATGTCGTTCAAAGTACAACTCGTCCGGCAAAAAATAAGCCCTCACATGGCCAAATTGACGGAAAAATAAAAAAGTTATGGCTCTGGGAAGGAGGGGAGCGAAAAACGAACACGGAAAAATGGAAAATCCCAAGGTCATGAAGGGGTTAATAACAACATGGCCATCTGTTACAGTTCTCTTACATCCACTATTAGGGTGTGCCACCATAGTTGTAGTCAGGGTTACCTGGGTAGGGGCCCTCTCAGAAGTTTTGTCCTCCCCCTCCAGAACTAAACTCCTTGCTATGCCTCTGGTCTCATTATACATAGTATGAGGCCCCATAGTTCCCGATATACAGTATGATGGATCAACAGCTCCCTACACATATATATGTATGTACAGTGCCTTGCGAAAGTATTTGGCTCCCTGGAACTTTTCAACCTTTTCCACATATCATGCTTCAAACATAAAGATACCAAATGTAAATGAAAAATGGGGCGTGCAATATTATTCGGCCTCTTTACTTTCAGTGCAGCAAACACACTCCAGAAGTTCATTATAGATCCCTGAATGATCCAATGTTGTCCTAAATGCCTAATGATGATAAATATAATCCACCTGTGTGTAATCAAGTCTCCGTATAAATGCACCTGCTCTGTGATAGTCTCAGGGTTCTGTTTGAAGCACAGAGAGCATCATGAAGACCAAGGAACACAACAGGCAGGTCCGTGGTACTGTTGTGGAGAAGTTTAAAGCCGGATTTGGATACAAAATGATTTCCAAAACTTTAAACATCCCAAGGAGCACTGTGCAAGCAATCATATTGAAATGGAAAAAGTATCATACCACTACAAATCTATCAAGACCGGCCGTCCTTCTAACCTTCTAAACTTTCATCTCAAGCAAGGAGAAGACTGACCAGAGATGTAGCCAAGAGGCCCATGATTACTCTGGATGAACTACAGATCTACAGCTGAGGTGGGACAGTCTGTCCATAGGACAACAATCAGTTGTACACTGCAAAAATCTGGCCTTTATGGAAGAGTGGCAAGAAAAAAGCTATTTCTCATATATATCCATAAAAAGTGATGTTTAAAGTTTGCAACAAGCCAACTGGGAGACACACCAAACATGTGGAAGAAGGTGCTCTGGTCAGATGAAACCAAAATTGAACTTTTGGGCTACAATGCCAAATGATATGTTTGGCGTAAAGGCAACACAGCTCGTCACCCTGAACACACCATCCCCACTGTCAAACATGGTGGTGGCAGCATCATGATTTGGGCCTGCTTTTCTTCAGCAGGGACAGGAAAGATGGTTAAAATTGATGGGAAGATGGATGGAGCCAAATACAGGCCCATTCTTGAAGAAAACCAGTTGGAGTCTGCAAAAGACCTGAGACTGGGACGGAGATTTGTCTTCCAACAAGACAATGATTCCAAGCATAAAGCAAAATCTACAGTTGAATGGTTCACAAATTAATGTAGGTGTTAGAATGGCCAAGTCAAAGTCCAGACCTCAATCCAATCGAGAATCTGTGGAAAGAGCTGAAAACTGCTGTTCACAAACGATATCCATTGTTACATCCTCCGCTACGCTCCAGCGTCCTCGTTCCATCGCTCCAGCGTCCCGGTCTGCACGCTCCAGCGTCGCCGTTTCCACCGCTCCAGCGTCCCGGTCTGCACGCTCCCCTGCAGGTGTTCTTTCTCTGCGCAGGCGCTCTAGCTTCCCTGTAGCTCGCAGGCCCAGCGTCTCTGTTACCTCCTCCTGAAGTCACATGTTCTTTCCACCCAATCCTGTTCCTGCTCCTCCTATAAAAGGTAGTTCTTCCTGCTTCCTGGTGCCTGATTGTTTTAGCACGTTTGCTATTACGTTTGGCCCTTCGTATTCCCTGCTCAAGTACCTGCACTCTGTGCCTTACCGTGCTACCTTCCGGTTCTCTCTGGTTCACTCCGTTTCCTCCTTGTTGTTACCTGCAGTCCCCGTTCTTCTTTTCCTGTAGTTTACCTATGGTCTTTGGTTTGTTTTCCTTCCCTCAGCTCAGCTCCATTCCTGCCTCCCAGCCCTCCGGGCTCTCTAGCTGCTTCCCGTATTCTTCCTCAGTATCCTGCCTTCGTTTATCTCTCTTCCTGGAGCCGTCCCTACTGGTATCTCACCGTGGGTAAGTGACCTCTGGGCTTGCTCCTTGCGGTCCCTGTATAGGGGTCGTTATCTCCTAGGTCGCTCGCCCAGGGGTAGGGCTCCCCACGGTCCAGAGGGTCCACTCTTGTCTCTCCTAGTTCGCTATAGTACAATCAGGCCATGGACCCCGCGGGTACCCCTTTCTCGGCCCAGAAAGAGCTAGCCCATTTGCGTGAAAACCAACGGTGCATAATGGCTTTTATGAAGTCTATGGAGTCCCGCCTTACCTCGATACAGACTTCAGACCCAGTTAACGCTGCCCAGTTAGCTAGTCTCCAACAAGAGCTTGCCCAGCAACGCGATACCCAATCCCGCATGCTGAGTTATATGGCCTCTATTGATGACCGTTTGTTTAATCTCCAGTCTGCCCCAGCTGTGGTCACACAAGCCTCTTCCCTTGACTCCAGTTCTCCGTCTACCGCTCACCCTCCCCCTCGTTTGGGTAAACCTCCCAGGTACTCTGGCGATCCAAAACTTTGCAGGGGTTTTTTAAATCAATGCCGCCTCCACTTTGAGCTTCTCCCACTTCAGTATCCATCAGATCGGGCGAGAGTGGCGTTCATAGTGTCTCATCTTGAGGGGGAGGCATTAGCTTGGGTGAACCCCTTATGGGAGCGTGACGATCCCGTTGTCAGCCACCTGGAGGACTTTCTTGAGACGTTTCGGAAAGTTTTCGATGAGCCCGGACGTTTAGCCTCTACGACCGAGTCTCTTTTTAATCTGCGTCAGGGTTCTTCTTCCGTTGGACAATATGCCATCCGCTTTCGTACTTTGGCCTCGGAGTTAGGGTGGAACAATGAGGCTCTTGTGGGTGCTTTCTGGCGAGGCCTGTCCAGCCGTATTAAAGACGAGCTCGCCGGTCGTGACACTCCAAATACCCTGGAGGACCTTATCTCTCTCGCCACTCGGATCGACCTCCGCTTCCAGGAGCGTTCGCGGGAGTCTGCTAGAGAGAGGAGATCTATGCCTGTCTCCGCTACCTTCCGTCAGTCTAGTATTTCTCGTGCTCCCGTTTCTGTTCCCTCTACTGTTCCAACCTCTGAACCTATGCAAGTGGATCGAGTTAAAATGGCGGAACAACGCCGCAAAGAGAGACGCACCCAGGGCCTCTGCTTCTATTGTGGTAGTGCAACCCATTTACTCCGCAGTTGCCCTGACAGACCGGAAAACTCTTCCGCCTAGGACAGGTAAGAGAGGCCTCCCTAGGTGCCCGCGTTTCCTCTCAACCTTTGACTCTTTCCATTCTTTTTTTCTCTAACCAGCATCAATCTTCCGAGGTGGCGTATGTGGATTCTGGAGCGGCAGGCAATTTTATCAGTCTTGAGGCGGTTCGGAGGCTTCGCGTACCAGTAATCTCTTTGGACACCCCCCGTCTAATCGCCTCTGTGGATGGAAGACCTTTACAAGATGCAATTTCCCTCGTCACTGAAGAGGTGGAGATACAAATTGGGGCCCTTCATCGCGAGAAGATCGCTTTTTATGTTCTGCCTAACCTTTCCTACGCCTTCCTGCTGGGTCTCCCTTGGCTTCGACTACATGAGCCCACACTGAATTGGCGCACTGGAGATGTACTTCGGTGGGGTCCTTCGTGCCATGATCGTTGCCTTCGGTCTGTATGTCCGGTTTCTCGTACTCAGCCTGCTGAAGTTCCTGACGGGTTACCTTCTCCTTACTGGTCCTACGCTGACGTCTTCAACAAGCGAGAGGCTGAGAATCTTCCTCCCCATCGTTCTTACGATTGTCCTGTGGAGCTTCTTCCCGGCCGTTCTCCACCTAGGGGAAGGATTTACCCGCTTTCTGCAGCTGAGACCAAATCTATGTCTGAGTACATACAAGAGAACCTAGCTAAAGGATTCATCCGGAAATCCTCCTCCCCTGCTGGAGCAGGGTTCTTCTTTGTGAAGAAGAAGGACGGTTCCTTAAGACCTTGTATAGACTATCGGGGTTTGAACAGCATCACGATTAAGAATCGGTATCCTCTGCCCCTTATACCCGAGCTCTTCGATCGCCTCCATGGCGCTCGTATTTTTACTAAGTTGGATTTACGAGGCGCTTACAATTTGGTCCGGATCCGCTCTGGTGATGAGTGGAAAACAGCTTTTAACACCCGGGATGGACACTACGAGTATTTAGTCATGCCTTTCGGTCTCTGCAACGCTCCTGCGGTTTTCCAAGAGTTCGTTAACGATGTGTTCCGGGATCTTCTGTACTCTTGTGTTTTGGTTTATTTGGATGATATCCTTATTTTTTCTTCTGATCTTCCGTCACATCGCAGGAGTGTCCGCGAGGTCTTGCAACGCCTAAGAGAAAACCACTTGTATGCCAAGATAGAGAAGTGCTTGTTTGAGCAAACCTCACTACCTTTCCTTGGTTACATTGTCTCTGACTCCGGCCTTAAGATGGACCCTGAGAAGGTGAATGCCATTATTAACTGGCCACGGCCCTGCGGAGTGAAAGCCATTCAACGCTTCATCGGATTCGCTAATTACTACAGGCAATTCATCCCACATTTCTCCTCCATGATTCGTCCTCTCTCTTCTCTCACTCGCAAAGGTTCCTGCTCCAAGGATTGGTCTCCTGAGGCCGAGAAGTCCTTTGTCCTTCTCAAGAGATCTTTTTCTTCTGCCCCAGTCTTGCATCACCCGGAGGTGAACAAGCCTTTTATTCTGGAAGTTGACGCCTCCTCTACCGGAGCTGGAGCTGTGCTCTCACAAAAGACTCCTGAGGGTCTAACGGCACCGTGCGGCTTCTTCTCAAAAGCCTTTTCACCCTCTGAACGAAATTACACAATTGGAGATCGAGAATTGCTGGCCATCAAATTGGCTCTAGGCGAGTGGAGATATCTACTGGAGGGCTCGGTGCACCCGTTTGTAATCTTCTCCGATCACAAGAATCTTACTTACCTACAGACTGCGCAAAGATTGAATCCACGTCAAGCTAGATGGTCCTTGTTCTTTGCTCGCTTTGAGTTCGAACTTCGTTTTCGGCCCGGCAACAAAAACATAAGAGCTGACGCTCTGTCCAGGTCCTTCCAATCGTCAGATACCATAGAGGAGCCAGCTTACATCATTGACCCTTCTAAGATGGTCACCGTAGCCCCTTTACGGATGTTCCAACCTCCTCCGGGCAAAACTCTTGTCTTGGATGAAGACACTAAGAGGGTCTTATCTTGGGGCCATTCTTCCAAATTGGCTGGTCATGCCGGTATTAGAAAGACTTTTCTTCTCATTTCGCGTTACTATTGGTGGCCTACTTTACGTCAAGACGTAAAGGACTTCGTAGCCTCTTGTCCTTCTTGTGCCAGAAACAAGGTACCCAGGCGACTACCGCATGGAAATCTCCTTCCTCTTCCTGTTCCATCCGCACCTTGGCAACACATCGCAATGGACTTCATCACCGATCTACCTTGCTCTTCCGCCTGCACGGTCATCCTCGTCGTTGTGGACAGATTCTCTAAGATGGCTCACTTCATTCCATTATCGGGTTTACCTTCAGCTCCTGAGTTGGCTAACATTTTTATTCTTAACATCTTCAAATTCCATGGTCTTCCTCAGCACATCGTGTCAGACAGAGGGGTTCAATTTACTTCCCGCTTTTGGAGAGCTTTGTGCAAACTTTTAAAGGTGAATCTGGACTTCTCTTCCTCGTATCACCCTCAAACTAACGGTCAAGCAGAACGTACCAACCAAACCTTGGCTGCTTATCTTCGGCATTTTTCTAATGCTCACCATAATGACTGGGTCGAACTACTTCCTTGGGCGGAGTTTGCCTATAACAACCATTCCAGCGAATCCTCCGCAAAGTCTCCATTTTTTGTTGTTTTTGGACGGCATCCAAGTGTTCCCCTACCGGTTTCTCCTGCCTCTGGTGTTCCAGCTGCTGACTCTACGGCTCTCAACTTTTCTTCCATCTGGAGCGAGGTCAAAGGGACCTTAAATCTAGCTTCTTCTAGAATGAAGAGACAAGCAGACAAGAGGCGTTTAGATTCTCCTCCTTTTTCTCCTGGTGACAAAGTTTGGCTTTCTTCAAAATTCATCAGACTCAAGATTCCTTCCTACAAGCTTGGTCCACGGTTCATCGGTCCTTTTGAGATTCTACGTCGAGTCAATGAGGTCGCCTACAAGCTGAAATTGCCTGCTTCGCTCCGTATACCCAATACGTTTCATGTCTCTCTCCTCAAACCAGCCGTCTTTAACCGTTTTCATTCTCCCTCTTGTTCCTCTTCTCAACCTGCCAGCACGGACAACATTTTTGAGGTTAAGGGCATTTTGGCTGTTAAAAAGGTTCGGGGAAAAGAGTTTTTTCTGGTGGACTGGAAGGGTTTTGGTCCGGAGGAGAGGTCCTGGGAGCCCTTGGAGAACATTGATGCTCCTCGTATTCTCAATAGGTTTTTTGCTACTCTTCGTAAAGGGGGGTATAAGAAGGGGGGTACTGTTACATCCTCCGCTACGCTCCAGCGTCGCCGTTTCCACCGCTCCAGCGTCCCGGTCTGCACGCTCCCCTGCAGGTGTTCTTTCTCTGCGCAGGCGCTCTAGCTTCCCTGTAGCTCGCAGGCCCAGCGTCTCTGTTACCTCCTCCTGAAGTCACATGTTCTTTCCACCCAATCCTGTTCCTGCTCCTCCTATAAAAGGTAGTTCTTCCTGCTTCCTGGTGCCTGATTGTTTTAGCACGTTTGCTATTACGTTTGGCCCTTCGTATTCCCTGCTCAAGTACCTGCACTCTGTGCCTTACCGTGCTACCTTCCGGTTCTCTCTGGTTCACTCCGTTTCCTCCTTGTTGTTACCTGCAGTCCCCGTTCTTCTTTTCCTGTAGTTTACCTATGGTCTTTGGTTTGTTTTCCTTCCCTCAGCTCAGCTCCATTCCTGCCTCCCAGCCCTCCGGGCTGTCTAGCTGCTTCCCGTATTCTTCCTCAGTATCCTGCCTTCGTTTATCTCTCTTCCTGGAGCCGTCCCTACTGGTATCTCACCGTGGGTAAGTGACCTCTGGGCTTGCTCCTTGCGGTCCCTGTATAGGGGTCGTTATCTCCTAGGTCGCTCGCCCAGGGGTAGGGCTCCCCACGGTCCAGAGGGTCCACTCTTGTCTCTCCTAGTTCGCTATATCCATCAAACCTGACTGTGCTCGAGCTGTTTGCCAAGGAAGAATGGGCAAGAATTTCAGTCTCTCGATGTACAAAACTGATAGAGACATACCCCAAGCGACTTGCAGCTGTAATCACAGCTAAAGGTGGTGCAACAAAGTATTAAGTTAAAGGGGCCGAATAATATTGCACGCCCCACTTTTCAGTTTTTGAATTTCCAAAAAAATGTTAAATAACCAATACATTTTGTTCAACTTCACAATTGTGTTCCACTTGTTGTTGATTCTTCACCTAAAATTTACATTTGGTATCTTTACGTTTGAAGCATGATATGTGGGAAAAGTTTGAAAAGTTCCAGGGAGCAGAATACTTTCGCAAGCCTAGATGGTGCAAGCAGGGGGCATGGGACCGAGAGACGGGAGTGTAGGCTGGACAGGAAGTGTGCACAGGACCTAACTAGACAGTCACGTGATCGCAGAGGGGCGGAGATACTGCGTGAGAAAACGAGTCAGCCAAGAGTGCGGAGCACAGGACAAAGAACAATAACATAGTCAGTGGGGAGCCGAGGGTCAAAGGCCAGGAGAGAGTGAGGTACCATGGACAAGACCAAAGAGTAAACTGAGACAAGCCAAGGGGTCAGAAAACCAAGAAGGACAGATCAGTACCGAGAAGAAAACAGAGGCAGAAGTTAGGGGACAGTCATACACAGCAAGGCTCACACGCACAGAGGCACAACGATTATAGATGTGTAACCTGGGTCAGCAACCACTAACCGAGTACACTGAAGTATCATCAACACCTGACCCAGAAATCACCAGCATTAAATAGCCACCCCCTAATCAGAGAGAGGCAACTCTGGTTAACCCTGACCTGACCTGGACAGAGGCAGCAACATCCCATCCAGAGTCATGACAAAAAGTAATAGGAATGAAAAAATAACTTTTAACCATGCCAAAGGAGTTGAAAAGAAAAGTCTTGAGTGAGGAAAAGAAGGGCTCAATTCTGGCTTTACTAGCAGAGGGACACAGTCAGCGTCATGTCGCCTCCATCCTTAAAATTTCTAAGACGGCAGTCCATTACAACAAGGTCAAGCAGCAGATATTGGGGACAACAAAGATACAGACCGACAGAGGGTGAAAACAACTCTTCACTGACTGGGATGACCATCATCTTATTCGAATGTCACTCAACAACCACAGGATGACATCAAGTGACCTACAAAAGGAATGGCAAATGGCAGCTGGGGTGAAGTGCATGGCAAGATCAGTTCGTAACAGGCTCCTAGAGGCAGGACTCAAGTCATGTAAAGCTGGAAAAAAGCCTTTCATCAATGAGAAGCAAAGGAGAGCCAGGCTGAAGTTTGTCAAAGACCATAAGGATTGGACCATAGAAGACTGAAGTAAGGTAATCTTCTCTGATTAATTTTCAGCTTTGCCCAACACCTGGTCGTCTAATGGTTAGACAGAGGCCTGGAGAGGCGTACAAGCCACATTGTCTTGCACCCACTGTGAAATTTGGTGGAGGATTGGTGATGATCTGGGGATGGTTCAGCAAGGCTGGAATTGGTCAGGTTAATCTTTGCGAACGACGTATGAATCAATCCGCATACAAGGTTATCCTTGAAAAACCGTTGGTTCCTTCTGCTCAGGCAATGTTCCTCATCTCTGAGGACTGTTTTTTTCCAGCAGAACAATGTGCCATGCCACACAGCTAGGTCAATCAAGGTTTGGTTGAAGGACCACCACATCAAATCCCTGTCATGACCAGTCCAATCTCCAGACCTGAACCCCATTGGAAACCTCTGGAATGTAATCAAGAGGAAGATGGATAGTCACAAGCCATAAAACAAAGAACTGCTTAAATTTTTGAACCAGGAGTGGCATAATGTCACCCAAAAGCAGTGTGAAAGACTGGTGGAAAACATGCCAAGACGCATGAAAGCTGTAATTAAAAATCATGTTTTTTTCCACTCTTCCTGAGTTAAAATATTAGTATTGTTGTTTCTAAATGATTATGAGCTATCATTATGGGAGAGGAGTAACATACAGTATATACTGGAACAGTTCATAGATAATGAGTGGGAAAGTTTTATTGTCATCTGATTGGGACACTCCTTATCTATGAACTGTTCCAATATTTGTTTATCCCTCTCCCATAATGATAGTTCTGGTTCACGTCACTTGTCTTATCTATTGCTTTATCTATCTGCTGTGTTGTGAATAAATATGTGATTCTTTAGATTTTGTAATAGTCTATGCCTGATGAAGAGACCTGAGTAGTCTCGAAAGCTTGCAATTTGTTACCATCTTTTCAGTTATCCTTTAAAAGGTATCAACAACCACTGAGGACTCTCAATTCTAATTATTTTTCTATCTACTGGCTAACAGGTACAAAGATGTATAATTACTCTTTAACCCTGCACCGTAAAATTACCATAGCTTGGGATTGAAGCACAGGACCAATCACTCAAAATTACGAACTTGGTCCTTATGAGGTTAAAACGGATTGTTTATACTGCAGCATTTGACTTACTCTGTTGATACATAAGCTGTGTTATGCTAATGAATTGATATTACTTATTATTATCAAAGATGTTCACTTCCGTTTTCAACGTTGCTTGTTTTTGTGTATTGACTAACTGGAAATAGTAGTTTTATATGCTATCCTAAAATTTTGCATTTACGGTACTTATTGTTACATTATTTTTAGGGTTCTAGTATTGAGAACAAGCAAGACTGGATTAAACATATACGAGAAGTGATACAAGACAGAACAATTCATTTGAGAGGTGCTCTGAAAGAACCTATTCATATACCTAAGACAGTATCCACAAAACAAAAATCTGCTAGACGGTAAGTGGTGATTTACGTGTACATACATCAGTTTAGTTGATGGAAGATTTCTTCTAACATATGTAAGATTGCTCTTACTGAGTGTATTGGGGGACACTCGCTTAGCACGGGATTGATGTAGTCAGGCACGGTTTTTCGCTTAAACACAGTCTATGTGGTTTATTAAAGTGTCATAAACCGGGTTGTGCACAGTTCATTATATATATTTCACGAAACACAACAGGCACCAACTGGTGATATTAACTTGCAGCTTTATCTTACACTTCATTTACGGCTTTGACTCACGGACACTAAACATGCTGGACCTCTCACTTCGCCCAATTACCATGGGTGTCCGTACGCTGTACAGTTCACCAATGTCCCAAGTCACATACAGCACATATGACACTGGGTCGCGGTCTCTAAACACGCTGAACCTCACTCCGTTCAGTTGCCGTGGGAGACCACACAGTTCATAGAACATCACAAGCACGAACAGTCTGTGTAGTACCTGACGGGAGCTCCTGCTCCACCTGCTGACTCCTTGTCAGTCCACTCCTCCGGTAAGCTGCCTCACAGGGATCACCAACTTGCCTGGCCAGCACACATTAGTCAGTCCAGACCCACCGAAGGACTGTAGCTTCCCCACACAGTAGCTGTCACTGGCTCTGCAGATCCCAGTCCTCACCTCGTGCTATTCAGGGATCCGGTCCTACTCCCAGGACCTCCCAACACCCAGGTTACACAGGATCACACAGGTGGCCAGTCCGGGTACTATTCAGGACGTCCATCCCCAGCTGCGACCGTCCAATACCCAGGTCACCAATAGCAAAGTCCCACCAGGTGCCATTCAGGATTCCTACTCCCAGGAAATCCAACACACTGGTATGTGCTCTTCAGGATTCCTACTCCCAGGAAATCCAACACATACTTCCAGGACCTTCACCACTCAGGTCCAAACACTGGAACCATAGAGGAACATGTGACCCACACCCTGGTCACATTATATACCCTTAACCACTCCCCTGGATGGGAGTGTGGATGTGTGGCTAATTTGTCCCACCCATCTCACACAACTAGCCTAGTAAGTCTCCCATACTAACTATACACCATTACACAAACTCGAGGGACTACAGGTCCCAGAACAACCACATTACATCAGACTTACTACGCAGACTCCCTCTTCGACACATACCGGCCATTCACAACACTGCCAGTCACTGTTTCACCACCATTATAACAACAAATATGCCTCCATGCATATCCCAAAGAGCACACACAGCGCCCCCTAGCTGCCACAGGGGTCACTGCATCACACATGCCAATTGAATAGTTTATAAAACTGGCTGTGAAAAATAATATTCAGGAACATGGTATAAAAATGTCGTAGGAAAATAGAAGAAAAATGAAACTATCCAAAGTTATGTGCATGTTGTTGGTTGCTACATGTTTGACTGGTGACAATCTGTCTGTGGAAAAAGTCTGTTCCAGAAAACTTTCTTCTAAAAGCTGCGATAGTCATAAAAAACCAAAACAAAATGAATGTTACTTACTCTCTGCCGCTCATCGGTATATGTTGTTTGTCTGCACTACTAACATCACATTGACAGCACCGCAGCCAATAACTGGTGAGTGAGACTTGTGCAGTGACAGAAAGCCAGATCTTGACCTGAGAAGGGTAACCAATACTCTAGTTTGTTTTTATGACTGTCACCAGGGCTGTCACTAGGAATTTTGGGGCCCCATACAGGCAACATTTTTTAGTGCCCCCTTGAGACTCCGCCCAGGTTCCACCTCTGCCCCTCCTCCATCCATCGAACCATCCAGTCCCAGTCCAGTCTTGGAAAAACTCCACTTCTGCCCCACATCCTCACCAATACACACATTTACAGTTCCCATCACCACATACATAGGCAGCAGCTTTTGTTTTGGCCAAAATATTTGTTAATCTGCTACCATGACAATGTAGACTCTTTTGGCCGAGCCCTACTCCACTGTAACTTAAACATTTGTTAAAATATCCAATACAATTTAGGTATATTTTTATTTATTTTTCAATTTTTAAAATGACCAATAATATCAGGGACAAATACCACCGCACCATGACCAGACCACATATTACCACCACATAGTGACCAAATAATACTACATACAAGGAACAAATACAGCCAAACCATGACCAGACCTGATATTACAACCACAGTGACCAAATGCTACAATACTGATCATGAATAAAAAAAATACTGTCATGATACCCGGGTATTAATGCTGCAGGGGAAACTGCATGCAGCAGTAACGGAGCTGGACCAGACGCCAGGTAACTAACATGAACACCAACGGGACCTTTCACATGAGACAGAGTGAACAGGTAAAGTAGAAGGACCTACGATCATGTGATAGAGTGGGAGGCGGTCAGGGGGCGGAGCCAGATGCCAGGGAAACAGAGAAGGGACAAGCATAAAAGAATAGTGAAACAAGCTGAGGTCGTAGCCAGGAGATTACAAGATACCAACAGGGAGAGTCAGAGAATAGTCAGAAGCCAAGCCAGGGGTCAGTAATCCAGGAAAGCGAATAAAGCAGGTGACAGCAAGACACAAAGCAAGCCAGCACACACTACAGAGGTCAAGCATACAGACTGCAGAAAACCTATAGCTGACAAGGATACCAGGTTAGGAGCGAGTATAAATAGCCCTCCCATCTTGAAAGAAAGGCTAAGAACATTAACCCTGAGAGTACAAGACATAACCATGACAGTACCCCCCCCCCCCTTAACAGGGGGCCACTGGACCCCCAGGCTTCTCAGGGTACCTGACATGAAAAGCCCGCACCAGTCGATCAGCATGCACAGAACTGGCCAGAACCCATGACCGATCCTCAATAGAATAACCCTTCCAATGTATTAAGTACTGAAGCCTTTGATGCATCCGTGAATCAATGATGCGCCCTACCTCATACTCCGGCTCACCCTCTACCAACACTGGTGGAACATTGGATGAGGAATCTTCTCTAACCATCCCCACAGGTTTTAATAGGGACCTGTGGAAGACATTTGATATTTTGAAGGAGGCGGGCAACTGTAATCTATAGGCCACCGGGTTGATCACCTCTAATATCTTGTATGGACCTATAAACCTGGGGCCCAACTTCATAGAGGGTACTTTAAGTTTGATGTTACGAGTAGACAACCACACCTTCTCCCCCACTGTCAGTGTAGGAGCTGACCCCCTCCTTCTGTCTGCAAAATGTTTGTACCTCCTTTGAGCTTTGGAGATATTACCCTGAACCTCCCTCCAAAGGGTTCTTAACTGTTGCACCAGACCCTCAGCACCAGGGCAACCAGAATCCATGCAGGAAAATTCTCCAAATTGCGGAACAAATCCATAGTTGACCTGAAAAGGAGATTTGCCAGTAGACTGATTAATACGACAGTTGAATGCAAATTCTGCCATGGGTAATACCTCACACCAGTCCTCCTGTCTGGAAGAGGCAAGACATCTTAAAATTTGTTCCAACGACTGGTTGTTGCGTTCAGTCTGACCATTAGATTCCGGGTGATAAGCAGAGGAGAAAGATAACGTAACCCCCAACTTCTTACAAAAAGCCCTCCAAAATCTAGCAACAAATTGCACACCCCTGTCAGACACCACATTCACAAGGACCCCATGCAACCGAACTATATGCTGAATGAACAAACGAGCTAAGGTTTCAGCAGAAGGCAATGTAGATAACGGCACAAAGTGGGTTTGTTTAGAAAATCTATCAACCACTACCTAGACTACAGAGTTACCCATTGAAGGAGGAAGATTAGTGATAAAATCCATGGACAGGTGTGTCCAAGGTTTATCCGGAATTGGCAAAGGTACCAATTCCCCGGCCGGCCGGCCGGACCAGAGAGTTCTTAGAGCGAGCACACACTCCGCAAGTATTCACTAATTTTTTAATATCAGTGCCCATACAAGGCCACCAAAAACTCCTAGCTACTGCCCCCCGGGTAGCTGCAATCCCAGGGTGTGCACTCAACACAGAGTCATGAAATTATTGCAGAAGTGTGAGACGGAAATGATCGGGTACAAACAATTTGCCAGAGGGTTTATTCTTGGGAGCTTGTGACTTTGCTTCCAAAATCTCTCTGTAACTCAGATGAGATTTCAGCCAGAACCACTCCAGGTTGAAGAATGGAGGAAGGAGGTTCTGGAGGGGACACACAATCAAAACTTCGGGATAAGGCATCCGCCTTTTACATTTTTAGACCCTGGTCGGAATGTAATGGTAAAATGAAACTGAGAAAAAAAAAAGTGCCCACCGAGCCTGTCTGGGGGTCAATCTCTTAGCAGACTCGATATAGGCCAAATTTTTATGATCAGTGATGACCGTAACGGAATGAACAACCCCCTCCAAAAAATGCCTCCATTCTTCGAAGGCCAATTTAATTGCCAACAATTCCCTGTTGCCGACATCATAATTTCTCTCAGCCGAAGATAATTTTTTTAGAGAAAAAGGCACAGGGTTTAAGGTTAGTAAGGGTGGACGGGCCCTGAGACAACACTGCCCCCACCCCCACCTCCGATGCCTCAACCTCTACAATAAAATGTCTCGACAACTCGGGTTGTATCAACACGGGGGCTGAAACAAAACATTTCTTCAGTGTCTGGAAGGAATTTTTTGCGGCCTCGGACCAATTTAATACCTCCGCCCTTTTTAGTGTGAGGTCCGTTAAGGGTTTCACCACCTGCGAAAAACCTTTAATGAACTTCCTATAATAGTTAGCGAAGTCCAGAAATCGCTGCAACCCCTTCAGGTCATGAGGTTGCACCCAATCAGAAATGGCCTGAACCTTCCCCGAAGTCCATGCGGAACCCATCCCCAGATACAATTAATCCCAGAAAACACAGTTCTTGCGTAAAGAATGAGCACTTCTCCAGTTTTGTGTATAAATGGTTCTCCCTGAGTCTCACAAGAACTGTCTGAAGATGGTGTAAGTGAGACTGACTGTCCTCTGAGTATATCAAGATGTCATCCAGGTAAATGACAACATAGCGCCCAATCAGGTCAGAAAAAACAACATTAATAAAATTCTGGAACACAGCAGGGGCGTTAGTGAGACCGAAGGGCATAACCAAATTTTCAAATAAGCCCTCGGTAGTCAGAAAAGCTGTTTTCCATTCATCTCCCTCTCGAATCCTTATCAGGTTATAAGCCCCCTCGTAAGTCAAGCTTAGAAAACCATTTGGCCCCAGTGAGTTGATTACATAAATCAGGAATCAGAGGAAGAGGATATGTGTTTTTCACAGTGATCTTATTCAGTTCCCGAAAGTCGAGGCACGGTCGCAAACCACCATCTTTTTTCTTCACAAAGAAAAACCCCGCTGCGACGGTTGAAACAGAAGGCCGAATATGCCCCTTACGGAGACTCTCAGTGATGTACTCTTTCATGGCTTGGCGCTCGGGCCCAGACAAATTGTATAAATGAGCCTTGGGTAATTTGGCTCCTGGGATTAAATTAATAGCACAATCACCGGGTCAATGTGGTGGAAGTCCCTCGGCCTCACTTTCGGAAAACACGTCTTCAAAGTCTTTCAGGTACTCCGGAATACCCTCCAGACCGACAGACGACACAGATACAGACTTTATCGGGTTAACAAAAGGTCCCAGGTTACAACACGGACCATTACCCTTACATCTCCATTGAGTAATCTCCCCCACCACCCAATCAATGGATTGCGGCATTGCAGCCAGGGCATTCCCAGAATCAGTCCTGCCGGCAGATTATTCAATACAAAATAACTTAATTGCTCCACGTGAGTGGAACCCACTTTCAGAGAAAAAAACATCAGTTTTGAAACAAATTCCATCCCGGGTAAGAGGGGACGAATCAACAGCCACAATTTTAATGGGGTTTTTCAACCTAACTGTCCCTATCTTATTACGAGTCACAACTTGGGCATCAATCAAATTAACTGAAGAACCGCAGTCAACAAAAGCAGTGGTCACCACAGGACCGCCAGCAAGCTCCAATTTCATCTGGAGCACAAGTTTTGTAAGCGAGAAAAAATGTACTTGGGAGTCTGGACAACCTCCTCGATTGTTGCCCAGACTCAGTCGTTTCTCAGATGGTTTCACAGAAGGGCAGGATGGACAGTTCCTTTACCAATGTCCAGAGGCTCCACAGAAAAAACACAGTTGATTGTCTCTGTGGTGTCTTCTCTTACTTTCAGAGACCGACCCAATCTCCATGGGTTCAGATACAGGTGCAGAGTCACATAACTTAGAGAAAAAGGAAGTCTCCTGTTGCATCGTTCCTCTAGCACGGAGTCTCCGGTCCATTCGAACTGCCTGTGTCATGGCGTCCTCCAGGGTATCAGGAGGAGGATGAAGTGCTAGAGTGTCCTTCAGACGGTCGGACAGACCCATGCGGAACAACCCCCTCAGGGCTACATCTTTCCAAGAAACTTCAGCTGCCCAGTGCCTAAACTCTGAGCAGAACCATTCAGCGGAGTGCTTCCCCTGTGTCACACTCATTACCATATCTTCTGCCAGACGCACTCTATCAGGCTCATCATAAATGTGCCGACTCAAAAAACAGGTTCACAGACATGCGTTCAGGAGCAGAGGAAGAGAGAGAGAAGGCCCATGCCTGCGGGGACCCCCTTAATAAAGACATAACTACCCCCACCCTCTGCCTTTCATTTCCAGAGGCCCGGGGACATAACTCAAAAAACAACTTACATCCCTCCTTAAAGACCCTGAACAATTTTTTATCCCCAGAAAAAGTGTCGGGAAATTTTACCGGCGGTTCGGGGTCCACTAAGGATACATCAGAGGGACCCCCCTCCCGGGACCGAAATGGAGCAGACACCTGTAATGCACCTGCCACATCTCTCTGCACCTGTTGGTGCGAGTGGACCAGGGCTTGCTGTTCCACAGACAGCTTCTGCAAAAGCTGAGAAAGCTCATTAACCTGTCCTGTGAGAACCTGTACTGGGTCCATGGCATATAAACACCACCCCCCACACCAGGGAGAAAACTATCAGGTCAGCTATAATGTCATGATACCGGGTATTAATGCTGCAGGGGAAACTGCACCCAGCAGTAACGGAGCTGGACCAGATGCCGGGTAACTAACATGAACACCAACAGGACCTTTCACATGAGACAGAGTTAACAGGTAAAGTAGAAGGACCTACGATCATGTGATAGAGTGGGAGGCGGTCAGGGGGCGGAGCCAGATGCCAGGGAAACAGAGAAGGGAGGCTACTTTCACACTAGCGTCGGGCTCGGCCCGTCGCAGTGCGTCGGGCCGAGGTCACCGACGCTAACGTTGTCTCCGCCGCACAACGGGGGCAGCGGATGCATTTTTCCAGCACATCCGCTGCCCCATTGTGAGGTGCGGGGAAGTGGGGGGCAGAGTTCCGGCCGCGCATGCGCGGTCGGAAAAAGCGGACCGTCAGGAGCAAAAAACGTTACATGTAACATTTTTTGCTCCCGGCGGACCGCCACAACACGGCGCAACCGTCTCACGACGGTTGCGACGTGTGGCAATCCGTCGCAGTGCGTCGCTAATGTTAGTCAATGGAGAAAAAACGCATCCTGCAAGCACTTTTGCAGGATGCGTTTTTTCTGAAAAACGACGCATTGTGACGGATTGCAGTTAATGCTAGTGTGAAAGTAGCCGGACAAGCATAAAAGAATAGTGAAACAAGCCGAGGTCGTAGCCAGGAGATTACAAGATACCCACAGGGAGAGTCAGAGAATAGTCAGAAGCCAAGCCAGAGATCAGTAATCCAGGAAAGCGAATAAAGCAGGTGACAGCAAGACACAAAGCAAGCCAGCACACACTACAGAGGCCAAGCATACAGACTGCAGAAAACCTATAGCTGACAAGGATACCAGGTTAGGAGTATAAATAGCCCTCCCATCTTGAAAGAGAGGCTAAGAACATTAACCCTGAGAGTACAAGACATAACCTTGTCCTAACCATGACAAATACAATACTAGTATTACCATAATTGCCATTATATACTGGTGATCTGTAATTTGTATACTGTCCAGTTACAGGAAATGTATACAGTGATCACCAGTGACATTATACACAGGAGCTCTGTTATGACCCCAATGGCGAGGGTCTCAGAGATATCAGCAAGTCTGCGAAGTACAAAAATCCAGCTCATAGGGCAGTGGTAACTGGGTTGACCATATATCTACTCCTAACGCCAACACTAGAAGTAGCCGGGGAACATGCCTACGTTGGTCGCTAGATGTCTCGCGCCAGCCGGAGGACTAACTACCCCTAGAAGAGGAAAACAAAGACCTCTCTTGCCTCCAGAGAATAGACCCCAAAAGTAGGATACAAGCCCCCCACAAATAATAACGGTGAGGTAAGAGGAAATGACAAACACAGAGATGAACTAGGTTTAGCAAAGAGAGGCCCGCTTACTAATAGCAGAATGTAGTAAGATAACTTATATGGTCAACAAAAACCCTAACAAAATTCCACACTGGAGATTCAAGAACCCCCGAACCGTCTAACGGCCCGGGGGGAGAACTCCAGCCTCCCTAGAGCTTCCAGCAAGGAAAGGATACAGATAATGAACAAGCTGGACAAAAATGCAAAACAAAAACAAATAGCAAAAAGCAAGAAAGAGGACTTAGCTTAATCAAACAGGAACCAGGATCAGTAGACAAGAGCACTACAGATTAGCTCTGATATCAACGTTGCCAGGCATTGAACTGAAGGTCCAGGGAGCTTATATAGCAACACCCCTGACCTAACGACCCAGGTGAGCATACAAGGGATGATAGACATACCCAGAGTAAAATCACTAGTAGCCACTAGAGGGAGCCAAAAGGTAAATTCACAACAGAGCTCTGTATATAGTGTTCAGGTAATACAGTGATCTTCAGTGACATTATACACTGGAGCTTTGTATATAGTATACAGTGTATAGTGTCAGTGTACAGGTAACACACTGACTCACCGGTGACATCTCTAGTTGAAGTCCTTCATCTTTTCATCTTCATCCAGCGCACACCGCCATCACTTCCTCCAGCCAGGACTAGTCTCTGCAGAAAATAACACAGTTATCTGGAGCACATTCCCCAATTTTTCCCCAACCTCTATACTACGCCAGATGAAGAAAAAAAGCGACTGTGTTGTCCCGCCCAGTAACAGGGCCTCTCATCTCCCACACTGAAAACAGTATCCTTAAAAATAATATCTTTCAAATAACCCCTACAGTAATAATATCCAACATTCTGGACCCCATGTGTCTTTCCATTCTGCCTCATGTCTCTCCATACTGCTCCCATAGTCATCCATAAATAGTATAATGTACCCCATAGTGATATATAGAAGTATAATGCGCCCTATAGCAGTATAATGTGGCACATAGCGGTATAATGCTCCCCCATTGTGGTATAATGCAGCCCCATAGGAGCATAATGCAGCCCCATAAAAGCATAATGCAGCCCCATAAAAGCATAATGCAGCCCCATAGAAGCATAATGCAGCCCCAAAGGAGCATAATGCAGGCCATAGTGGTATAATGCAGGCTATAGTGGTATAATGCAGCCCCATACCAGTATAATGCAGCTCCATATTGCGGCTTTACGAAAAAAGAAAGTTTTTCCTTATCTGGCTAAGCTCCAGCGGTGGCCTCCTCTCTGATTCAGATGAGGGATGCAGCACTGTTCCTGCGTATGACAGTGACGTCATACGTCAGCGACATGTGTGCTGACGTCAGCTGCTGGCCTGTGATTGGCTGGCGGCTGTTAACTGTTGCCGTGCAGGAGGAATCTCCCGCATGGCAACAGATTTTAACTGATCGTGCGTCCAGAGGTGTATCTAGGTTTTCTGGCACTCGTGGCAAGAATTCAGTTTGGCACATCGCCCCCAAGCACATACTCGATTTGCTCACTTAGTCATGTACTGGCGAGCTGCTCTTCCTAATTCTCTCAATGTTCAGTGAAAAACTGAGAGAAGAAGGAAGAGAAGCGCATTGTCACATTACCATAAATATGAAAGTCGTACATGAGTGAAGTGTCCATGTGATGACTACTGGAACCTGCAGAGCTGAATCCTGACATTGCAGGCTTCTGAGTTCTCACAACAAATGCACTGCATACTTTTAGGATTTTCCCTTGTCAGTGGCAAGAGTCATGCCAGCACAAGAATGCGGTTCGTATACTTCTGGCCACAATCTGACTAGTTGTGCCTGGCCTCCCTCAGTTCATTTTCATTGAGTGAGGTCACATATATCTAGTCAGCACATGACTGCATATTTGTAAATTTCCAGCACTAGAGAATCCTAACAGTGTGCAATGTGCACTGTGAGAATTGAGAAGTCTGCAGTTCCATAGAACGAATGCAGACTGATCACAAACCTGGACAGCCCCTTTAATGCTCCTAACATACCGTAAATAAAAGCAGAAGAATTAGTCAGTATCACAAATAACATTTACATCCAGGTACCTTATAGATGACATCATCTCTGGAGTTCTTCTCCTTCTTTTCTTCATCTTGTCCAAACCCCATGATGAGTTATATCATCCACAGCTTGTCTCTACAGTCTTCTCCAGACTTCTGCACAGATCTCCACACAATGCCCTTAAAGATAGCAGTGTCATTATACTACTCCTGATTAAAAATAAATGCCCTACGTTGAGCCCCTGAATAATTGTCCCTCACTATATACTCTGCACAAAATATGACCACCACACTGTCCCTCTTATGGTACATGCTCTCCACACTGACCTCCCCTTTCCATACTGGGACCCCTCTTCACACTGTCCTCTCTCACTGTGTCGTCCCTATAGGGCCTAGTCTCTATACTCTACCTCTCATCATACTTCTCCTCCTTGGTGTATTATCCCCTCCTGGCTGGACCCTTACACTGCCCCCCCATGCTACCCTACACTACTCAGTCTCTATTCTGTGCCCACTCACTTTTCTCCCCATACTGTCTTTTTACACTATTCCCTTCCCTCCTCATACTGTCTCCTCTCACATCTCCCCTGTTCACCATACTGTCTCCTCATATATTTACCCCTCACTCTCTACACTGCCTGCTCACACACACACACACATACCCCTGACTCCATATACTGTGTCTGCACTCATCCCATGACCCTCACTCCTCATACTGTAGCCACATACATTTTTCCCATCGCTACTCACTCATTTGCTCCACATGGACTTTTCAAAAGCTTTTGATACGGTGCCACACAAAAGGTTGTTACATAAAATGAGAATAATGGGGATAGGGGAAAATATGTGTAAGTGGATTGAGAGCTGGCTCAGGGATAGGAAACAAAGGGTGGTTATTAATGGAGCACATTCGGACTGGGTCGCGGTTAGCAGTGGGGTACCACAGGGGTCAGTATTAAGCCCTCTTCTTTTTAACATATTTATTAATGACCTTGTAGGGGGCATTCAGAGTAGAATTTCAATATTTGCAGATGACACTAAACTCTGCAGGGTAATCAATACAGAGGAGGACAATTTTATATTACAGGATGATTTATGTAAACTAGAAGCTTGGGCTGATAAATTGCAAATGAGCTTTAATGGGGATAAATGTAAGGTCATGCACTTGGGTAGAAGTAATAACATGTATAACTATGTGCTTAATTCTAAAACTCTGGGCAAAACCGTCAATGAAAAAGACCTGGGTGTATGGGTGGATGACAAACTCATATTCAGTGGCCAGTGTCAGGCAGCTGCTACAAAGGCAAATAATATAATGGGATGCATTAAAAGAAGAATAGATGCTCATGAGGAGAACATAATTTTACCTCTATACAAGTCACTAGTTCGACCACACTTAGAATACTGTGCACAGTTCTGGTCTCCAGTATATAAGAAAGACGTAGCTGAACTGGAGCGGGTGCAGAGAAGAGCGACCAAGGTTATTAGAGGACTGGGGGGTCTGCAATACCAAGATAGGTTATTACACTTGGGGCTATTTAGTTTGGAAAAACGAAGGCTAAGGGGTGATCTTATGTTAATGTATAAATATATGAGGGGACAGTACAAAGACCTTTCTGATGATCTTTTTAATCATAGACCGGTGACAGGGACAAGGGGGCATCCTCTACGTCTGGAGGAAAAAAGGTTTAAGCATAATAACAGACGCGGATTCTTTACTGTAAGAGCAGTGAGACTATGGAACTCTCTGCCGTATGATGTTGTAATGAGTGAGTCATTACTTAAATTTAAGAGGGGACTGGATACCTTCCTGGAAAAGTATAATGTTACAGGGTATATATATTAGATTCTTTGATAGGGCGTTGATCCAGGGAACTAGTCTGATTGCCGTATGTGGGGTCGGGAAGGAATTTTTTTCCCCATGGTGGAGCTTACTCTTACCACATGGGTTTTTTTTGCCTTCCCGTGGATCAACATGTTAGGGCATGTTAGGCTATGGGTTGAACTAGATGGACTTAAAGTCTTCCTTCAACCTTAATAACTATCTGACTATGTAACATACTATTCACCATACTGTGTCTGCATATTAAATCCCCCCATCCCCACTCCAAATCTCCCCCCACACATTAAACCCCCCATCCCCACTACAATTCTCCCCCACACATTAAACCCCATATTCCCACTCCAAATCTCCCCCACACATTAATTCCCCCAATCTCCACTCCAAATCTCCACACGCATATTACATAATAATAATAATAATCTTTATTTTTATATAGCGCTAACATATTCCGCAGCGCTTTACAGATATTATCATCGCTGTCCCCAATGGGTCTCACAATCTAAATTCCCTATCAGTATGTCTTTGGAATGTGGGAAGAAACCGGAGTGCCCGGAGGAAGCCCACGCAAACACGGAGAGAACATAAATACTCTTTGCAGATGTTGTCCTTGGTGGGATTCGAACCCAGGACTCCAGCGCTGCAAGGCTGCAGTGCTATCCACTCCCCCCTTCCCCACTCCAAATCTACACACACACATTAAATCCTCCCATCCCCACTTCAAACAACACATATTAAACCCCCCATCCTCACACCAAATATCCACATACTTTAAATCCTCCCATCCCAACTCCAAATCTTCATACACATTAAATCCCCATATCCCCGCTCCAAATCTCCACACATATATTAAATCCTCCCATGCCCACTCTAAATCTCCACACACACATTAAACCCCCATCCCCACTCCAAATCTCCCCCACACAATAACTCCCCTAATCTCCACTCCAAATCTCTACACGCATATTAAACCCCCCCATCCCCACTACAAATCTCCACACACACACATTAACCCCCCCATCCCCACTCCAAATCTCCCCCACACATTAACCCTTTCTGACATAAGACGTACTATCGAGGTGGCCAGGGCCCGTATGACCACCAAGGGGTTAGTAAGTCATCACCGATCAGCCGCGCTCATGGCGACCGATCGCAGCCGGGTGTCAGCTGATTATCACAGCTGACATCCGGCACATTAACCCCCGGAACACTGTGATCAAACATGATCGCAGTGTTCCAGTGGCATAGGTAAGCATCGCGCAGGGAGGGGGCCCCCTGCGTGCTTCCCTGAGACCCTCAGAACAACGTGATGTGATCTCGTTGTTCAGAAGGTCTCCTACGTCCTCCTCCCTGCAGGCCCCAAATCCAAAATGGCCACGGGGTCCATCCAGGTCCTGCAGGGAGGTGGCTTGCCGACGCCTGCAGCACTGCCTGTCAGATCGCTGATCTGACACACTGGTGTGCAGTGTCAGATCAGCAGTCTGACAATATATAGTGATGTCTCACTCTGGGACAAAAAAAAAAATCACACTGTGTAAAAATATATATTTTTTTAATTTCTAAATAAAGAAAAAAATAAATAAATATTGTTCCAATAAATACATTTCTTTATGTAAATAAAAAAAACAATATGGCCATGTTCACACTTTGCGTGTGACCTCTGCGGGTTCTCCCGCAGCGGATTTGTTAAATCTGCAGGGCAAACCCGCTGCGGTTATACCTGCAGATTTATCGCGGTTTGTTCCGCGGTTTCCGCTGCGGGTTTCCGCCTATACTATTGATGCTGCATATGCAGCAATATGCAGCATCAATAGTAATGTTAAAAATAATAAAAATTGGCTATACTCACCCCCTCTGATGTCCGGATCTCCTCGGCGCTGCACCCGGCGGTCCGGTTCCAAAGATGCTGTGCCGAGAAGGACCTTCGTGACATCACGGTCATGTGACCGCGGCGTCATCACGGTCATGTGACCGCGACATCACCGCAGGTCCTGTTCGCACAGCAAACCGAAGACCGAACGGCCGCGGGCAGCGCTGAGAGGTGAGTATATCATTATTTTTTATTTTATAATTCTTTTTTTTTACACTAATATGGTTCCCAGGGCCTGGAGGAGAGTCTCCTCTCCTCCACCCCAGGTACCACCCGCACATTATCCGCTTACTTCCCGCAACATGGGCACAGCCCCATGCGGGAAGTAAGCGGTTCAATGCATTTCTATGGGTGCAGAATCACTGCGATTCTGCACAAAGAAGTGACATGCTGCGGGTTTTAAACCGCTGCGATTCTGCGCGTTTTTTCCCGCAGCAAGTGCACTGCGGTATGCGGTTTCCATAGGGTTTACATGTTAATGCATCAAAATCGCCGCGGATCCGCGGTAAAAACCGCTAAGTGTGAACATGGCCTAAAAGTACACATATTTAGCATTGCCACGTCTGTATCGACCCAACCTATAAAACTGGCCCACTAGTTAACCCCTTCAGTGAATACCGTTTAAAAAAAAAAACCAGGCAAAAAACTATTTATCATCATACCGACAAACAAAAAGTCGAATAACGTACGATCAAAAAGACAGATATAAATAAACAAGGTACCGTTGAAAACATCATCTTGTCCCGCAAAAAACGAGCCGCCATACAGCGTTATCAGCGAAAAAAAAAAGTTATAGCCCTTAGAATAAAGCGATGCAAAAACAATTATTTCCAGTTCACCACCTGACAGCAGCATTAAAGGACGTCCTTCTTACCCTCAGTGGGACAAGAACAACAAGCGGATTAAAGGACCCTCCCCTTACCACCCACCAGTGTTTTTCCTGTCCCACTGTGGATAGGAATGGCAAGCATGGCCTCCGACGGTGCTGTGGCCCAGCCTTTCCCTTCCCCACCGCAAGACATCTGCTGCTGATACATGCGATGGGGGGTCCCTCAGCCTCCCCAGTGTAGCACTGCTCCTGGGGTCGGGTCTGCTTCCTCCACACCGGGGGCTCTCGGGCCGGGCGCCAGCTTCTGGTGTGTGTTTAGCGGCCGCTTCCAGCCGCAGCGGACGCATCTCCTCCAGGCCGCAGCGGTGGTGTCACTTCCGGTCGCGACGGCCGCATCACTTGCGGTCGACGGGGCACTGTCAGATGTTTGCCGGCGGGCAGATTCCAGCGGCAGCGCTGACCTCAGGAGAGGCTTTTCAGCACGATCATGCCGCGTGGAACGCGGTGAGGAGGGCAGGATCAACCAGGTAACAAAGCATAAGAGGGGGAATGGGGCTGTATATGCCACCGGCCATCCTGATAGGGAGCACCCAGTTAGTGTACCTTCCTGATGGAAGACACAGGCAGACCTGAGGGCCCAGAGCAGGAACGTGAGAAAGCTACTCAAAGCCATAACACAATGCCACTTGCTAATCCCATATTTACTGGGAGGTAATACTGGGATCTCTGTGTGTTATAGGGAGAGCCTCCCACCCCTGCATCTGAAAAGAAAAAATCTGGGATGAGTAAATGTCCCATTTGTGCAGCTAGATTACCAGAGAACTGGCGGAAGCTGCTTTGCAAGTCATGCATGTCTAAAATCGTAGGCAAGGAGCAGACTTCATTATTGACTAACATGAGAACAAGGATATGTTAGGAGGTTCAGGCTAACATCTCGAGTCTGAATCTTCCCCAGACCAGCCAGACAGAACCGCAAACATCGCGGAAAAGACCGAGGGAGTCCAGCCCATCTTCTGATGAAGAAGATTCCGGAGAGTCGGATCAGGAAGAAAGAGAAGACTCTATAGGAAGAGGAAAGAAATATCTCTTCTTGGCTGCAGATAAGGATGAACTCCTGCAGGCAGTTCGTAACACCATGCAGTTACAGGACACTCCAGAGGAGACCTCGATCCAGGATAAGATGTTTGGCGGTCTGCATGGTCATGTTACTAGAGTTTTTCCGGTGAATAATCACATCCATTCCATGATCTTGGAAGAATGGCAGGAAGCGGAGAATAGACTAGTGGTGCCTAGAGACTTTAAACTCAGTTTGCCTTTTAATCCAGAGGATATAAAGGTTTGGGATGGAGTTCCCAAGATAGATGTGTCTTTGGCTAAATTGGTGAAGAAGACGGCGATTCCATTTGAGGACTCCTCTGTGTTGAAGGAACCAATGGATCGCAAGGCAGATGGACTGCTTAGGAGAACTTGAGAATCCTCAGCAGCAATAATACGGGCAAATATAGCAGCAACCTCTGTAGCCCGATCCATGCATCGATGGATGGACGATTTGGATGAACATTTTAAGGCTAAAACCTCTAAAGATGTCATCCTCAAATCCTTGACATTACTAAAGCTCGCAACAGGATTCATGGCGGACACTTCAGCGGAGTAGGTGCAATTCGCCGCCAGAAGCGAGTCTTTGTCCAATGCAGCCAGTAGAGCTATCTGGCTAAAAACTTGGTCAGGGGATATTCAATCAAAGAATAAACTTTGTGGGATCCCGTTCTCAGGGGGTAAAGTGTTTGGGCCAATTCTAGACGACATATTAGAAAAAGCCTCAGACAAAAAGAAAGGGTTCCCTGAAGAAAATACAAAACAATACCAGCCTTTTTGTAGGTCCCGACCCAGTCAGAAGACAGACTACAGGGGTAAGGGGAAAACTGGGAGATGGTCTTATCCCAAAGGTGGAAAGGGTAGAGACTCCATCTTCCCGGGTCCTTGTTCAGGGAAACCTAATAAATGACATCAGAGTGGGAGGTCGGTTACAAAAATGTCTAGGGGGTTGGCAGAATATATCCAAAAATCCATGGATTCTTCAGGTAATCAGTCAGGGTTACAAGCTAGAGTTTACCAGCCTTCCTCCAGAAAGGTTCATAGTAACCAGATCCTATCCCCTCTTAAACTCCCCTATGTGGCCAGACATCCAGGAGTTATTAAAAGTAGAGGCAATTGTCCCAGTACCCTTCCCAAAGAGAGGCAAGGGTCATTATTCAAACCTCTAAACCTCTTTTCAATAAAAAAAAAAAACCATAAGCAGACTCCCGGACGATTATAAATCTCAAACCCCTGAACAGGTGGATAAGATACAGGAGATGCAGGATGGAGTCTATAAAGTCCACAATACCTCTGATAGACAAAGACATGGTGATGGGCACCTTAGATCTAAAGAGTGCATACTACCACGTCCCAATCCATGCTTCCTACCAGGTATTCCTGAGAGTCGCTCTGATGAACAAGGGAGTAGTTTATCATTTTCAATTCAGGTGCCTCCCCTTCGGCCTAGCTTCAGCCCCCAGAATATTACCAAACTGATGTCAGAGGTAGTAGCCTACTTAAGAAATCAAGGTATTTCCATAGTACCATACCTGGACGACTTTTTAATAATGGCAAAATCCATGAAACTTCTCAGGATCGATTGCAATTTCATAATCTCCATTCTACAAAAGCTGGGGTGGATTGTGAATTGGGAGAATTCTAACCTGGTCCCACATTCCAGAATAAAATTTGTGGGGGTCATATTAGATTCCCACACCAGAACATCTTTTCTGCCAGAAGAAAGGCAGGTGACATTAATCGAGAGCGCACGCCGATTCAGAGTGAACCCTGCCTCTATAAGGGAGGCAATGAGCATTCTGGGCTTAATGACGGCCTGCATTCCCTGTGTGAAGTGGAGTCAATTTCACTCACAGGGGTTACAGAAAGAGATTCTGAAAACTTGGGACAGAAGGCAAAGTTCTCTAGAAAAGAAGATGACTCTTTCTCCTTCGGGAAAAAAATCTCTAACCTGGTGGACCATCCCGAAAAACCTGAAGGTGGGAGTTCCATGGATCCTTTATCCCCATGTCACGTTACCACAGACGCCAGTCAGTACGGATGGGGCGGACATATAGGAAGGACATACTACCAGGGGAAGTGGAGTCCGGAGAGGACAAACAAATCATCGAATTTCAGAGAACTTTATGCGATTTGGAAAATGCTTTACCAAGTCCAGTCACAGGTCAGAGACAGACACGTAAGGATACTGTCTGACAATATGACAGCAGTGGTGTTTCTAAGGCATCAGGGAGGCCCGAGACATCCATCTCTACAGCACCTAGCAGACCTGATTTTCAGATGGGCACAGAAAAATCCGTCAGATCCATTTTGGCGGTCCACCTGGAAGGTGCCAAAAATCAGGTGGCATACTTTTTGAGCAGAACGGCAATAGATCCCAGAGAGTGGGTGTTAAATCCAGAAGTGTTCAGCAGCATATGCCAGCAGTGGGGAATGCCTCAAGTGGTTCTCTTTACCACCAGGTCAAATGCAAAGACCAGAACATTTTTATCTCTCAATCCCCTAGAGGGAGCAGCGGGAGTCGACGCTCTGTCTCAACCTTGGGGAGAGGGTCCTCTGTACGCTTTTTCACCTGTTCCACTGATCCCGAGAACACTCAGGAAGATACGAGACGAGGGAGCAACAGTAATCTTGTTGGTTCCCTTTTAGCCAAGAAGAAGCTGGTTCTCCCTACTATCCAGAATCTCCACAGAACGTCCTATACTTCTACCGAAGAGACAGGATCTACTCTATCAAGGTCCGGTGTTCCACAGCAACCCAGACTCACTCCAGCTATCTGCTTGGATCCTGAACGCCTAACCCTAAGATTGAGAGGCCTATCAGGATGTGATCACCACATTCCAGGCAAGCAGAAATGTTATGATCTGGTGACCTTGGAGCCGCATGAAAACTTTCTCTGGAATCGGTGGAACCTGTACTGACCGCAAACCCTGAACTAACACCGCAACTAGAAGTAGCCGTGGGGTGTGCCTAACCAACCCTAGACACCTCGACACAGCCGGAGGACTAAATACCCCTATAGATGGAAATAAGAATGCTATCTTGCCTCAGAGCAGACCCCCAAAGGATAGGCAACCCCCCACCAATAATGACTGTGAGTAGGAGAGGAATAGACACACGCAGGTAGAAAACAGGATTTAGCAAAAGAGGCCACTCTAGCTAAATAGGAAAGGATAGGACAGATTACTAGGCGGTCAGTATTAAAACCCTTCCAAAAATATCCACAGCAGATAATACAAAAAGTTCCACAATCTAACTAAAGACATGGAATGTATATCTGCCACTCCAGAGAATCCAACAAGACTGAGAAAATACTGACACAGTCTAAGCTGGACAAGAAAACACAAAGGAGAGCACTAAATTGTGAAGTACACAGCATGTGTGCCACAGGAAAAAAAAAACAGACACTTATCTTTGCTGATTTGGCAGAAAGGCAGGAGGAACCAGGCAGAGGTCCAACACCTCCCAACAACAATTGACAACTGGCAAGGACTAATGAATCCTGCACACCTAAATACCCCAGTCAGAACTGCAATCAGCAGACACACCTGACCAAGACTGCAACCCAGGGACAACTGCATTACCACCTACTACCACCGGAGGGAACCCAAAAGCAGAATTCACAACACAGGAAGCCGGTGACTTCAGCGATCTATAATAAGATCTGGAAGCGATTTTGTTCCTTTTTAGGAGAAGTCCCAGTAGATACTTCAAATCCGGACATTCCAAGCATACTTGACTTTCTACAACTAGGATTTAAAAAAGGCCTCCGGCCTAGTACTCTAAAAGGACAAATTGCGACCCTTAATGTCTTCTTTGACTCCTCTTTGGCCTCCCATCCTTGGATAGCAAGGTTCTCTAGAGCCACACAGAGAACGAGACCTCTTGTGAGAAAATCATCTCCACCCTGGGACCTAAATTTAGTCCTCAATGCCCTGTGTGGATCCCCATACCTGTTATCAGAAGACATGGATATAGCCAATCTCTCTCTTTTAAAACAGCCTTTTTGGTAGCCATCACTTCAGCTAAGAGATTAGGGGAAATACAGGCACTATCAATACAGGACCCATAACTTCAGGTTTTTGACGACAGAATAGTCTTAAGACTTAACCTGGCCTTTCTCCCCAAAGTAGTTTCATCTACAAACATGAACCAGGAAGTAATCCTTCCCTCGTTCTGCCAACATCCGAGAAACTCAAAAGAGGGGGTCTATCCTAACCTGGACGTTAGAGAGACGGTTTTAAAATACCTAAGGTTGAAGACAAGACACGGACCTGTTCGTACAGTACGGGGGACCAAATAAAGGTTGCAAATCAACAAAGTCTACCATTGCAAGGTGGATTAAAACTACTGTAGACCTAGCATATAGAGCCCAAGGGAAGGATCCCCCAGACAGCCTTAGAGCCCATTCAATCTGAGCTATAGCTATGTCATGGGCAGAAAAGGGGGGAGCTTTAGCAGAGCAGATCTGTAGGGCAGCAACTTGGACCAGTCTTTCTACCTTTGCTAGACACTATAAACTAGATGTCTCATCAGAACAGTTAGCTTTTGGTAGGAAAGTTTTGCATGCAGTAGTCCGATCCTAAGATTACCAATCTCCAATGCCTCCAATGGTGCTGTCAGGTGGTGAACTGGAAAACGGTAATTAGACCTACTGGTAATTGTATTTCCAGGAATCCATCCTGACAGCACTACTAGTTCCCTCCCAATGCAAAATTGTAATATATACTAATGTGATGTAACATTGCTAATTTGCTAATAAACTCTCTTTTTTTGAATCCATCCAGATGTTGTACTTTAGAAAATCACTGGTGAGTGGTAAGGGGAGGGTCCTTTTAACCGCTTGTTGTTCCTGTAGCACTGAGGGTAAGAAGAACGTCCTCCAATGGTGCTGCCAGGATGGATTCCTGGAAATAACAACTATCGGTAGGTCTAATTATCGTTTTTTTATATAAAATAGTTTTTATTGTATAAAACCGCCAAAACATAAAAAGATATAAATGAGATATCGCTATAACCGTACTAACCCGAAGAATAAAACTACCTTATCAATTTTACCAAACACGGAATGGTATAAACGCCCCCCCCAAAAAAAAATAAATTCATGAATTGCTGTTTTTTGTTCATTCTGCCTAACAAAAATTGGAATAAAAAGATATCAAAAAGTGTCATGTGTCCGAATATGGTACCAATAAAAACATCAGCTCGTCCCACAAAAAACAAGACCTCACATGACTCTGTGGGCCAAAATATGGAAAAATTATAGCTCTCAAAATGTGGTGATGCCAAAAATATTTTTTGCAATAAAAAGTGTCTTTTAGTGTGTGACAGCTGCCAAACAAAAACCCGCTATAAAAACCCGCTATAAATAGTAAATCAAACCCCCCTTTATCACCACCTTAGGGACAGATAATAGAATAAAAAAAATTATTTATTTCCATTTTCCCATTAGGGTTAGGGTTGGGGCTAAAGGTAGGGTTACGGTTGGGGCTAAACTTAGGGTCGGGGCTAAAGTTAGAGTTAAGGCTGAGTCACACATAACGATATCGTTAAAGATATCATTGCAACGTCACGCTTTTGGTGACGTAGCAACGATCCCGCTAACGATCTCGTTATGTGTGACAGCGACCAACGATCAGGCCCCTGCTGGGAGATCGTTGGTCGATGGGAATGATCAGGACCATTTTTTGGTCGCTGATCACCCGCTGTCATCACTGGATCAGCGTGTGTGACGCTGATCCAGCGATGTGTTCACTTGTAACCAGGGTAAACATCGGGTTACTAAGTGCAGGGCCGCGCTTAGTAACCCGATATTTACCCTGGTTACCATTGTAAAAGTTAAAAAAAAAACACTACATACTCACATTCTGATGTCTGTCACGTCCCCCGCTGGCGTCCATAGGGTTAAAACTGCTTTCGGCAGTAGCGCTGTTAATATGCACGCGCTCCGGCCGATAGCTTCCCTGCACTGACTGTGTCAGTGCCGGCCGTAAAGCAGAGCACAGCAGTGACGTCACCGCTGTTACTGCCGGTGCTGACACATTCAGTGCAGGGAAGCTCTCGGCAGCAGCGCGTGCATATTAGCAGCGCTCTTGCCGAAAGCAGTTTTAACCCTGTGGATGCCGGCGGGGGACGTGACAGACATCAGAATGTGAGTATGTAGTGTTTTTTTTTTTCTTTACTTTTACAATGGTAACCAGGGTAAATATCTGGTTACTAAGCGTGGCCCTGCACTTAGCAACCCAATGTTTACCCTGGTTACCCGGGTGCTGCAGAGGGACTTCGGCATCGTTGAAGACAGTTTCAACGATGCCGAAGTCATTCCCCTGACCGTTGGTCGCTGGAGAGAGCTGTCTGTGTGACAGCTCCCCAGCGACCACACAACGACTTACCAACGATCACGGCCAGGTCGTATCGCTGGTCGTGATCATTGGTAAGTCGTTTAGTGTAACACCATCTTTAGGGTTGTGGCTAAAGTTAGGGTTAGGAGCTAAAGTTAAGGTTAGGGTTGGGGCTAGAGTTGGGATTAGGGTTTGGATTACGTTTATGGTTTGGTTGGGGTGTGTCAGGGTTAGGGGTGTGGTTAGGGTTATGGTTAGGGTTGTGATTAGGGTTAGGGGTATGTTGGGGTTGGGATTAGGGTTAGGGATGTGTTGGGGTTAGCGGTGTGTTGGGGTTGGGATAAGGGTTAGGGGTGTGTTGGGTTTAGTTGTCTGTTAGGTTAGGGGTGTGGTTAGGGTTGGGATTAGGGTTGGGGTTAGGTTTGGAGTTAGAATTGGGGGGTTTCCAATGTTTAGGCACATCAGGGGCTCTGCAAATGCAAAGTGATGCCTACAGACTATTCCATCAAAGTCTACATTACAAAACACCACTTCTTCCCTTCCGAGCCCCGACGTGCGCCCAAACAGCGATTTACCCCTACATACGGGGTATCAGCGTACTCAAGACAAATTGGACAACAACTTATGCTGTCCAATCTCTCCTGTTACCCTTGGGAAAATAAATATTTGGGGGCTAAAAAAACATTTTTGTGGGGAAAAAAAGGTTTTTTTTATTTTCACTGCTCTACGTTATAAACTTTAGTGAAAACCTTGGGGGTTCAAAGTTCTCATAACACATCTAGATAAGTTCCTTTGGGGGTCTAGTTTCTAATATGGGATCACTTGTGGGGGGGTTCTACTGTTTAGGTACATCGGGGCCTCTGCAAACGCAACGTGACGCCCGCAGACCATTCATTCAAAGTCTGCATTCCAAAACGCCACTTCTTCCCTTCCGGGCCCCAATATGTGACCAAACAGTAGTTTTCTCCCACATATGGGGTGTCGGCGTACTCAGCACAAATTGGACAACAACTTTCGGGGTCCAATTTATCCTGTTACCCTTGGGAAAATACAAAACTGTGGGCTAAAAAATTCATTTTTGTGGAAAAAAAAAGATTTTTTTATTGTCACGGCTCTGCGTTAAAAACTTTAGTCAAACACATGGTTCAAAGTTCTCACAACACATCTAGATAAGTTCCTTTGGGGTCTAGTTTCCAATATGGCGGTCACTTGTGGGAGGTTTCTACTGTTTAGGTACATCAGGGGTTCTGCAAACGAAATGTGACGCCCGCAGATCATTCCATCAATGTCTGCATTCCAAAACGGCACTCCTTCCATTCCAAGCTCTGTCATGTACCCAGACGGTGGTTTCCCCTCACATATGGGGTATCAGCGTTCTCAGGACAAATTGCACAACAACTTTTGGGGTCCAATTTCTCCAGATATCCTTGGGAAAATAAAAAATTGGGGGCGAAAAGATAATTTTTGTGGAAAAAAATGATTTTTTTTTTTATTTTCACGGCTCTATATTATAAACTTTAGTGAAACAATTGGGAGTTCAAAGTGCACACCACACATCTAGGTAAGTTCCTTTGGTGGTCTAGTTTCCAAAATCGGGTCACTTGTGGGGGGTTTCCATTGTTTAGGCACATCAGGGGCTCTCCAAATGCGACATTTTTGCCTAATTTTTTTCACAAATAAATGCAAGTAATATCAAAGAAATTTTACCAATATCATGAAGTACAATATGTCACAAGAAAACAATGTCAGAATCACTGGGATCCGTTGAAGCGTTCCAGAGTTATAACCTCATAAAGGGACAGTGGTCAGAATTGTATAAATTGGCCCCGTCATTAACGTGCAAACCACCCTTGGGGGTAAAGGGGTTAATTCCCCCAATCTCCACATGCTTATTAAATCCCCCCTCCCCCACACCAAATCTCCAAACATTAAATGCTCCCATCCACACTCCAAATGTCCACACACGTTAAATCCCCCCATCCCAACTTCAAATCTCCACACACATTAAATCCCCATATCCCCACTCCACATAGATATTAAATCCCCCATGCCCACTCTAAATCTCCACACACATATTAAATCCCCCATCCCCACACCAAATCTCCACACACATATTAAATCCCCCATCCTCACTCCAAATCTCCACACACATATTAAATACCCCATCCTCACTCCAAATCTCCACACACATATTAAATTTCCCCCCCATGCACATAATCTTCAGTGTCTTCAGCTCCACTGGAGCACTTACCACCAGTGTTCGGCTATGCAGTGCGGGCGAGTGATGTCAGCAGCGTGATCACATGATCTGATCATGTTGCTGACGTCACTCTGACCTGGAGGTCAGAGCTTCAATTGTACTTGCGTCTGTAAGATGCGAGTACAATTGATTCCTGGGACGCAGCACGCTGCAGCTTCTCTGTGCTGGCTGTCAGCTTGTCCGCCCGGCACAGAGAACGGCCGACTGCCAGTCTGGGGGTGTCAGAATGCAGCTGCCAGGGAAGATACTGCGGACTGCCGCATTAGGCGGCTCAACTGTGCCCCCTTGCTGGCTGCGCTCGGGGCATATGCCCCGGCTACCCCCCCAGATACGCCTCTGCATGCGTCGGAGGATGCTCGATCAGTACCTGAAGCATCGGTATCCTGAAGCTGGGGCCCGGTGAGCAGAACAGAGGGGTCTACTTCGGGCCTTCTCTGCTCATTGGGCCCCATACACCAGAAAGGGCAGTAATGCCCTGATGGCAGCCCTGACTATCACAGCTTATAGAGGAAAGTTTTCTGAACTGGGACAACCTCTTTAATTAATGCAAGGTTAATGTGGGTTACTGAATCTGCTTTCCCAGCTGGGCAGAACTGCAGTGTTCGCCCAGCTGGTGCAGGAAGCCAGTGGCTGCGACTACTGTGCCCACTATTAAAGAGAAAATAATATTCACTGCGATTGAATATTCATATTCATTTCTCTTTAGCAGTGGGCACAGACTTTAGCTGCTGCAGCAGGCTCCTGCCTCCTATGACCCGCTGTTCGCCCTTCTTCTTCTGGGACCCTCACTCAAGTATTAAACAGAGGGGAGCTTTTTCAGCACAAAAAATGTGCTGTAAAACTCAGCTTATACTTGAGTATATATGGTATGTTTAAAGTCAGGAAAGCTTTCATTGTAAAATTCAATTTTTTTTATTTTTTTTTTAGTTTTCCTCATCTTATAGAGTTTTATTTTGACTTTACTCTTAACCTTTTCTCTGAAATACAGTAAGATTATAAGAGATGGGATCAAATTATTATAGGCAAGTAGTAGAGCGTCGGGTGGTTTCGTCAAACTCAATTTGACAGGTGGACCCGCCCCTATCAAAGTGTATCAAAGTGTGTAACTCCACCCCTCCCTGGCAGCCAGCTGTCCCTCCTTGTCTGGCTCTCCCCTTTTGATATAGTTTAATATTATCACAGTGAATATTATCCCAGTAATTGTTTTATATTAGATGTTTATATAATTTGATACTGTGATTATTATTACAGTATTTGCCTGCGTTTATATTAGATGCTTATATGTAGCTGCTACGAGTTTGAATGAGTCTGGTACTATAATTGTTAGCAGCTGCTAAAATGTATCTCTACTGTCCATTAACTAGACAGCCAGAGTTTCTGTGTTGGAGATACAAACATTCCACACAAACATTCCTTAAACCACACAGAAATAATTTGATGTTGTGATTATTATCATAGTGTTGGATTGTTTTTATATCCTATTAGATTTTTATATTAAATGTAACTGCTATGAGTTGAATGAGTCTGATACTATAATTGCTAAATTATCCCAGTATTGGAATGTTTTTTATATCCTATTAGATTTTGATTTTATATGTAGCTGCTATGAGTTTGAATGAGTCTGGTACTATAATTGTTAGCAGCTGCTAAAATGTATCTCTACTGACCATTAACTAGACAGCCAGAGTTTCTGCGTTGGAGATATACAAACATTCCATACAAACAGTCCATACAAACATTCCTTAAACCACACAGAAATAATTTGATGTTGTGATTATTATCATAGTGTTGGATTGTTTTTATATCCTATTAGATTTTTATATTAAATGTAACTGCTATCTACAAGTTTGAATGAGTCTGGTACTATAATTGTTAGCAGCTGCTAAAATGTATCTCTACTGTCCACTAACTAGACAGCCAGAGTTTCTGTGTTGGAGATATACAAACATTCCATACAAACAGTCCATACAAATATTCCTTAAACCACACAGATATAATTTGATGTTGTACAGAATGATATAAAAATCATCACATGTACAATTCACATACATCATTATACTTCTTACAAAATAGATAATATACAGTGTTACAGTTCAGCTACAACAGCACATTTCAGTGGGATTACAGCCTGATGTACAATAGCACACAGTGGTGCTGAGTTTAATAATATATAGAATCACTGATTTTACAAGTGTTCAGAAAGTGGTGATAGAATAATTTTCAACACTGTCAGGGTGTGTGTTAAGAGGTGTTTACCAAATATGTGCTCTGACCAGCAGATAATTAATTAAAATCGCATAAAGTGTGTTAAATAGACATCATACGGATATCGTAGTGAATCAAAATGTATTAAATTGATTACTGATACGATTCCAACAAATTGATAACAAATTGTTATCAAAGTGGCAGCAAAGCATATTAAATAGATATCACACCGAAATCATAGTGTATCAAAGTGTATTATTACACCTATTATTACATAGGACCTTTTATTTATAGTCCCAATAATATTTATTCTCTTTTATTGACATTTTCATACACCTATAGTCCCAATAATGTTTATTCTCTTTTATTTACATTTTCATACACCTATAGTCCCAATAATATTTATTTGACCAGCAGATAATTAATTAAAATCGCATAAAGTGTGTTAAATAGACATCATACGGATATCGTAGTGAATCAAAATGTATTAAATTGATTACCGATACGATTCCAACAAATTGATAACAAATTGTTATCAAAGTGGCAGCAAAGCATATTAAATAGATATCACACCGAAATCATAGTGTATCAAAGTGTATTATTACACCTATTATTACATAGGACCTTTTATTTATAGTCCCAATAATATTTATTCTCTTTTATTGACATTTTCATACACCTATAGTCCCAATAATGTTTATTCTCTTTTATTGACATTTTCATACATCTATAGTCCCAATAATGTTTATTCTCTTTTGACAATTTGATACATCTATTATTATATAGGCCCTTTTATTTATAGTACATGCATGTACTATTGGAACCGTCTGCTTCATTCTGAAGAGCACCCGCATTTACACAGACTAGCTGTCGTGCTTACACAAACAGATGTGTCTCTGCAAGAGATGCACCAAATGGTTCTCTGTGTAGCTGAGATTAATTGTCTATGAGTTCCTGTTGACCCAAGCAGTAAAACAGGTGTAGAACTGAGTTTGCTTCTGTAATCAGAGCAGTGTATTTTAGACCCAGTGTTTCTGTCTGCAGCATGTAATGTGTAAGATGTTCTCATCAGTGATTATTATCACAGTGTTGGATTGTTTTTATATCCTATTAGAGTTTTATATTAAATGTAACTGCTATGAGTTGAATGAGTCTGTTACTATAATTGCTAGATTATCCCAGTATTGGAATGTTTTTATATCCTATTAGATTTTGATTTTATATGTAGCAGCTATGAGTTTGAATGAGTCTGGTACTATAATTGTTAGCAGCTGCTAAAATGTATCTCTACTGTCCATTAACTAGACAGCCAGAGTTTCTGTGTTGGAGATATACAAACAGTCCATACAAACATTCCTTAAACCACACAGAATCTCTCTACTGACCATTAACTAAATGACGGTTATAAAAAGCAGAGACACACATAATATAAAATTTGTACAGGATGATATAAAAATCATCACATGTACAATTAACATACATCATTACACTTCTTACAAAATAGATAATATAGTGTTACAGTTCAGCTACAACAGCACATTTCAGTGGGATTGCAGCGTGTTGTACAATAGCACACAGTGGTGATGGGTTTAATAATATATAGTATCACTGATTTTACAAGTGTTCAGAAAGAATAATTTTCAACACTGTCAGGGTGTGTGTTAAGAGGTGTTTACCAAATATGTGCTCTGGCCAGCAGTTAATTAATTAAAATCGCATAAAGTGTGTTAAATAGACATCATACGGATATCGTAGTGAATCAAAATGTATTAAATTGATTACTGATACGATTCCAACAAATTGATAACAAATTGTTATCAAAGTGACAGCAAAGCATATTAAATAGATATCACACCGAAATCATAGTGTATCTAAGTATATTATTACACCTATTATTATATAGGGTCTTTTATTTATAGTCCAATAATATTTATTCTCTTTTATTGACATTTTCATACACCTATAGTCCCAATAATGTTTATTATCTTTTATTTACAGTTTCATACACCTATAGCCCCAATAATATTTATTCTCTTTTGACAATTTGATACATCTATTATTATATAGGCCCTTTTATTTATAGTACATGCATGTACTATTGGAAGCGTCTGCTTCATTCTGAAGAGCACCCGATCTGAGCATATGTGGCTGGCAGTATAATGACTGTTGATTAGCGTTTATTTATAGTTAAATAATAATAGTTAAATAATATTTTTCTCTTTTATTGACAATTTGATACACCTACAGTATTTATATAGGTAGGACCCTCTTTTATTGACAATTTGATACTATAAACAGTACTGATCTTTGTAAAATAAAGAACGAGAGAACTTTTTCAGATATAAGTAATAATGTTTATGGAACAAAATCAATTACATTTTATAAAAAAGTAATATGAATAAATTTCGCTGTTCAATTAGATTCAAACAGCTACTTCTTGAAATCCACAATACACCGCAAATAAACAAATCAAATCAATTATCACTGAACACTCATTATTACACTCATATAGATGGCTTGGAATGTAATAATGTATATACAGTACACAATATTTCGGCCATAAACGTTATTACTTTTATCTGAAAAAGTTCTCTCATTCTTTATTTTACAAAGATCAGTACTGTTTATAGTATCAAATTGTCAATAAAAGAGGGTCCTACCTATATAAATACTGTAGGTGTATCAAATTGTCAATAAAAGAGAAAAATATTATTTAACTATAAATAAACGCTAATCAACAGTCATTGTACTGCCAGCCACATATGCTCAGATCGGGTGCTCTTCAGAATGAAGCAGACGCTTCCAATAGTACATGCATGTACTATAAATAAAAGGGCCTATATAATAATAGATGTATCAAATTGTCAAAAGAGAATAAATATTATTGGGGCTATAGGTGTTTGAAAATGTAAATAAAAGATAATAAACATTATTGGGACTATAGGTGTATGAAAATGTCAATAAAAGAGAATAAATATTATTGGACTATAAATAAAAGACCCTATATAATAATAGGTGTAATAATACACTTTGATACACTATGATTTCGGTGTGATATCTATTTAATATGCTTTGCTGTCACTTTGATAACAATTTGTTATCAATTTGTTACAGGAAAGAAGTATCAACCACTGAGGACTCTCAATTCTAAATATTTTTTTATCAATTTGTTGGAATCGTATCAGTAATCAATTTAATACATTTTGATTCACTACGATATCCGTATGATGTCTATTTAACACACTTTATGCGATTTTAATTAATTAACTGCTGGTCAGAGCACATATTTGGTAAACACCTCTTAACACACACCCTGACAGTGTTGAAAATTATTCTATCACCACTTTCTGAACACTTGTAAAATCAGTGATACTATATATTATTAAACCCATCACCACTGTGTGCTATTGTACATCACGCTGTAATCCCACTGAAATGTGCTGTTGTAGCTGAACTGTAACACTATATTATCTATTTTGTAAGAAGTGTAATGATGTATGTTAATTGTACATGTGATGATTTTTATATCATCCTGTACGAATTTTATATTATGTGTGTCTCTGCTTTTTATAACCGTCATTTAGTTAATGGTCAGTAGAGAGATTCTGTGTGGTTTAAGGAATGTTTGTATGGACTGTTTGTATATCTACAACACAGAAACTCTGGCTGTCTAGTTAATGGACAGTAGAGATACATTTTAGCAGCTGCTAACAATTATAGTACCAGACTCATTCAAACTCATAGCTGCTACATATAAAATCAAAATCTAATAGGATATAAAAACATTCCAATACTAGGATAATCTAGCAATTATAGTAACAGACTCATTCAACTCATAGCAGTTACATTTAATATAAAAATCTAATAGGATATAAAAACAATCCAAAACTGTGATAATAATTACTGATGAGAACATCTTACACATTACATGCTGCAGACAGAAACACTGGGTCTAAAATACACTGCTCTGATTACAGAAGCAAACTCAGTTCTACACCTGTTTTACTGCTTGGGTCAACAGAAACTCGAACTCATAGACAACTAATCTCAGCTACACAGAGAACCATTTGGTGCATCTTTTGCAGAGACACATCTGTTTGTGTAAGCACGACAGCTAGTCTGTGTAAATGCGGGTGCTCTTCAGAATGAAGCAGACGGTTCCAATAGTACATGCATGTACTATAAATAAAAGGGCCTATATAATAATAGATGTATCAAATTGTCAAAAGAGAATAAATATTATTGGGACTATAGGTGTATGAAAATGTCAATAAAAGAGAATAAATATGATTGGGACTATGAATAAAAGGTCATATATAATAATAGGTGTAATAATACACTTTGATACACTATGATTTCGGTGTGATATCTATTTAATATGCTTTGCTGCCACTTTGATAACAATTTGTTATCAATTTGTTGGAATCGTATCAGTAATCAATTTAATACATTTTGATTCACTACGATATCCGTATGATGTCTATTTAACACGCTTAATGCGATTTTAATTAATTATCTGCTGGTCAAATAAATATTATTGGGACTATAGGTGTATGAAAATGTAAATAAAAGAGAATAAACATTATTGGGACTATAGGTGTATGAAAATGTCAATAAAAGAGAATAAATATTATTGGGACTATAAATAAAAGGTCCTATGTAATAATAGGTGTAATAATACACTTTGATACACTATGATTTCGGTGTGATATCTATTTAATATGCTTTGCTGCCACTTTGATAACAATTTGTTATCAATTTGTTGGAATCGTATCAGAAATCAATTTAATACATTTTGATTCACTACGATATCCGTATGATGTCTATTTAACACGCTTTTTGCGATTTTAATTAATTATCTGCTGGTCAGAGCACATATTTGGTAAACACCTCTTAACACACACCCTGACAGTGTTGAAAATTATTCTATCACCACTTTCTGAACACTTGTAAAATCAGTGATACTATATATTATTAAACTCAGCACCACTGTGTGCTATTGTACATCACGCTGTAATCCCACTGAAATGTGCTGTTGTAGCTGAACTGTAACACTGTATATTATCTATTTTGTAAGAAGTGTAATGATGTATGTTAATTGTACATGTGATGATTTTTATATAATTCTGTACAACATCAAATTATTTCTGTGTGGTTTAAGGAATGTTTGTATGGACTGTTAGTATGGAATGTTTGTATATCTCCAACACAGAAACTCTGGCTGTCTAGTTAGTGGACAGTAGAGATACATTTTAGCAGCTGCTAACAATTATAGTACCAGACTCATTCAAACTTGTAGATAGCAGTTACATTTAATATAAAAATCTAACAGGATATAAAAACAATCCAACACTATGATAATAATCACAACATCAAATTATTTCTGTGTGGTTTAAGGAATGTTTGTATGGAATGTTTGTATCTCCAACACAGAAACTCTGGCTGTCTAGTTAATGGACAGTAGAGATACATTTTAGCAGCTGCTAACAATTATAGTACCAGACTCATTCAAACTCGTAGCAGCTACATATAAAATCAAAATCTAATAGGATATAAAAAAACATTCCAATACTGGGATAATCTAGCAATTATAGTATCAGACTCATTCAACTCATAGCAGTTACATTTAATATAAAAATCTAATAGGATATAAAAACAATCCAACACTATGATAATAATCACAACATCAAATTATTTCTGTGTGGTTTAAGGAATGTTTGTGTGGAATGTTTGTATCTCCAACACAGAAACTCTGGCTGTCTAGTTAATGACAGTAGAGATACATTTTAGCAGCTGCTAACAAATATAGTACCAGACTCATTCAAACTCGTAGCAGCTACATATAAGCATCTAATATAAACGCAGGCAAATACTGTGATAATAATCACAGTATCAAATTATATAAACATCTAATATAAAACAATTACTGGGATAATATTCACTGTGATAATAATATTAAACTATATCAAAAGGGGAGAGCCAGACAAGGAGGGACAGCTGGCTGCCAGGGAGGGGTGGGGTTACACACTTTGATACACTTTGATAGGGGCGGGTCCACCTGTCAAATTGAGTTTGACGAAACATACCGACGCTCTACTACTTAGGCAGTGTGGTAGATATTGTAGGGGTAAGCATTCTTTGCAATGTCATATACAGTATTAAAACTCCTTTACTATTTTTTCTTTTAAGATGTAGCAGAGGAGAAGAAACAGATGAAGGGAGTCTGGAATCTGGCCTGCATTCCAGTACAAGTGCCAAAATGTATGTATTAAAAAGTTTAAAAATCATAAACTGTTTTAAGCTTAACAGTTTTAACCCCTTTGCCCCGAAGTCAGTTTTCCCGGTCCTGACCAACCTACTGTTTGTTCGTATTTCACATCTTAGATGGGAAGGAACGCCATTTGACTTTTTGAATGCAAAATTTGCTGTAATAATTAGCAGATACCATGTCACACTTGGAGAGCCCGTGATGTGCCTTAACAGTGGAAACCACCCACAAGTGACACCATTTTGGAAACTAGACCCCGCAGGGAACTTATCTAGATCTGTGGTGAGCACCTTGAACCCCAGGTGCTTCATAGAAGTTTAGAACATTGAGCTGTGAAAATTAAAAAAAAACCTTTTTTTTTCCCACAAAAATGCTTTTTTAGCCTCACATTTTGCATTTTCACTGAAGAAGATGGACCCTGAAATTGTGCAATTTCTCCTGAGTACACAGACTTTTGACGCACAGTGCAAAGCTCAGAAAGGAAGAAGCACCATATTGGAGTTCAGATTTTGCTAAACTGGTTTGAGGGTGCCATGTCACAATTATTATAAATCATGAAACTACCCTATAAAACCAATTTTTAATTATTGTTATTTAAAAACCAATATAGGTTACAAAACAAACCGAAAAAAACACAGTGAAATAACAAACAATCCCACCAAGGGATATTAGGGGAATCCCTAGTGCCGTACCTATGCTGTCACCTTCCTACTAGCGGGGGTTGGCACCCTATGGGAAACGTATTGGCGCCCCCGCTCAGCGACGGCTAACCCTAGTTGCCCTATAAATACAATGAGCCGTAACCCTCCCCAGATCGGGAATAAGGGACACCTCTAGGTCTATACAATGATCACTCCTACAGAACTAAGGACCACCCTAATTCCCCAATGTGTGTGCAAATTAAAAACAGAATGATGAACACATTCGGCGTATGGTGGTATTAATATGCATATAGATATTGCTTATTGGTCCAATGGGGTAACCATAAATCAACATAGATAATGCAAATGATTAACCCCTTAGGCAAGCAGGTACCCCACAATCATGTCTATTCATGATGACACAGGTTTGCTGCAGTCAAAACCCTGCCCTAACGGCCCTACAAAAACATGAGCCCTGATTTATGACACGAATAAATGTAGTGGTACTCATCCGAGCATCTCCACCCGCCACTTCCGCCTCAACGCGTTTCGCCCCTCTGGCTCATCAGGAGGCCCGATATAGAGAAAGTGTTCCGATTCTTAAATGAATGAATTCTTTAAGAATCGGGACACTTTCTCTATATCGGGCCTCCTGATGAGCCAGAGGGGCGAAACGCGTTGAGGCGGAAGTGGCGGGTGGAGATGCTTGGATGAGTACCACTACATTTATTCATGTCATAAATCAGGGCTCATGTTTTTGTAGGGCCGTTAGGGCAGGGTTTTGACTGCAGCAAACCTGTGTCATCATGAATAGACATGATTGTGGGGTACCTGCTTGCCTAAGGGGTTAATCATTTGCATTATCTATGTTGATTTATGGTTACCCCATTGGACCAATAAGCAATATCTATATGCATATTAATACCACCATACGCCGAATGTGTTCATCATTCTGTTTTTAATTTGCACACACATTGGGGAATTAGGGTGGTCCTTAGTTCTGTAGGAGTGATCATTGTATAGACCTAGAGGTGTCCCTTATTCCCGATCTGGGGAGGGTTACGGCTCATTGTATTTATAGGGCAACTAGGGTTAGCCGTCGCTGAGCGGGGGCGCCAATACGTTTCCCATAGGGTGCCAACCCCCGCTAGTAGGAAGGTGACAGCATAGGTACGGCACTAGGGATTCCCCTAATATCCCTTGGTGGGATTGTTTGTTATTTCACTGTGTTTTTTCGGTTTGTTTTGTAACCTATATTGGTTTTTAAATAACAATAATTAAAAATTGGTTTTATAGGGTAGTTTCATGATTTATATTAGTCTATTTATGCCCTCAAGTTTATTCAATTTGTCATAGAGTGCCATGTCACATTGGTAGATCCCCTGAAGTTTCAGACCAGCAGAACCCCTCATAAGTGACCCACAGGTGTGGCACAGAATTTGATACCATGGACATGAGAAGGAAAAAGACGATACTAATGCTGGTATGCACATCAACAATATAATAAAATATCACCTCAAACAAGACAAATATTAAAAACATTTAAAACACATATTTTCATTAGCCGTCCTATTTCTCATGGTGAATTTCTACTCAATGGCCCATATGGCCTTATTTGGGGGTGTTGGTTATTGGTCATGTCTATATGTGTTTTAAATGTTTTTAACATTTGTCTTGTTTGAGGTGAAATAAAGGTTTTTTGATATTTTATTATCTTGTGGATGTGCATACCAGCATTAGTCTCGTCTTTTTCCTTCTCATGTCCATTTTGATATACAGACTAGGTATTGCACCCTATTTTTGATATTTTTATGTATATATTTTTTGATAGTAGTGCACCTTTTACTTTATTCAGAATTTGATACCATTGGGCAGGGAAGAAAAAATAATTATTTTTAACACCAAGATTTTTTGTTAGACCCAGATTTAACATTTTCATACTGGGAAATGGGTAAAAATGGCACCGAAATTTGTCCCACAATTTTTGTTGAATATAGAAATAGGCCATATGAGGCTGTGCAGTAATACTTAGCCACACAGCGAGACTCGGGAAGGACGGAACGCTATTTGCCTCCTGCAGTGCAGATTTTCCTACAATAATTTGTGGACTCCATATAAAGGGCCCCTAAGTGCTAGAAAAACAGAATCTCCCCTAAAGCAGTGGATGTTGCTGAGTGAAAATTTAAAACGGCCATTGTAGTGACCAGTACATGGTAGTCACCAGTACAGTGTGCCCAGCTCATGTTTCTGAAGACAAGCACCCGTACATTAAGCGGGCTCTCATCGCTACAAAAAATGCCAAACATGTGGACTCTAAATGTATTTTAGACACACTGGGCTCAGAAGGGAGGAGGGCATTTGGATTTGGGAGCACAGAATTTGCTGATTTTTTTTTTTTTTTTTTTGGGGGGGGGGGGCATTGGGCCATTTAGCTTTTCTAGAGCTTTTGTACTACCAGTAACGTGGAAGCCCCTTTTATTTCTGTTAACAGATGACGGACCTGAGTGTGAACTTTTTTTTGTGGATTGATTTGAAGCTTTTATTTGGAGCATTTTACGTAACATTTATGATCATATTTATCTGGCGTTCTATGCTGAGCACTTATTTTTGGGTTTCCATCTAAATTTTTGAGTGATGTGATTCAGATTCAACTCCCGAGGAAGCAATTCACTATAATGAGGCAGCAAACTTACTGTGGACTCTGTCTGGCCTCTGTTCAGTGTTGTCCTTTTCAGAAGTGCACAAAACTGTAGTTGACTGCGCATTTATGCACGTCTAACAAGAGGGACACCAACGGATCACAGGTCCTATGGCATCCTCAGTACCCCCATGTGCCTCAGTATAGTGAATCTTTCTGTGGGGGTTTTGTCTGAATCACATATTTCAGAGATTTACACGGAAAACCCTGTGTTCTCAGTGTAGAGTGCAGCAAATGTGAACCGAGCCTTACTGCGATCTTTGGGAGGCAGAATGAACAAATCAACAGCAGGAGAAGAATTGGTTTTCTTTATTTCTTACACAATTCCTTGTATGGTATAAGTGACTAGATGACTTTATTCTCTGGGTCAGTGGGACTTCAGTGATACCAGATTTAAATCGGGTTTTTATGTTTGGCAGCTTCTACACACTAAAGAACACTTTTTATTGCAAAAATGTTTGCATTGCCATATTTAGACAGCTATTTTTTTTCCATATTTTGGCCTACAGAGTCATCTGACTGTTTTTTTCTTGTGGGACAAATTGACGTTTTTATTGTCTCAATTTTTGGGTAAATTATTTTTTTTTTCACTTTCTATTCCGATTTTTGAGAGGCAGAATGAACAAAAGCCAGCAATTCAGTTATTGTATTTTGTTTTGTTTTTTTTAATATACTGTTTTGCGCATGGTAAAATTGGTAAGGCAGCTTTATCTTTCGAGTTGGTATGGTTACATCAAAACCACATTTATATCATTTTTGATGTTTTGTCGCTTTTACACCATAAAATCTACTTCATAGAAACAATTATTATTTTTGCATCGCTTTTTTTCCTGAGAGCTATAGCATTTTTATTTTTCTGCTGATGGAGCTGTATGTCATCTTGTTTTTGTGGGACAAGATGATGTTTTCAGTGGTACCATTTTTATTTACATTTGTCTTTTTGATCGCGTTTTATTGCACTTTTACTTCGGCGGTATGATAAAGCATCATTTTTTGTCTCGTTTTTTTTATTTTTTATGGTGTTCTCTGAAGGGGTTAACTAGTGGGTCAGTTTTATAGGTTGGGGCGTTCCGAACGCGACAATAACAAATATGTATACTTTTTTTGTTTTTGTTTTTATACAAATGTATTTATGGATTAATATAATTTCATTTTTAAAAAATATTTTTAAAATTTTTAATAACTTTTTTTTACATTGCCCCACTACTGGACAACATCTTCCCACTGAAAAATCGCTGATCTGATACTCTGCAATGCTTATGCACTGCAGGGCATCAGAGCAGCATCTGACGGGCAGGGAAGGAGGCTTGTTAGTGCCTGCTTTGAGCAGGTGCTCACAGTCCACCTTCCCTTAAGGACTCACACGGCCATCTTGTGGCCCCGGGTTGCCATGGAGACCATCAGCATAACCCGATCATATCGCCTTGTGCCGATGGGAGCAAACAGGGAGCTCACTCCCTGTGTGATGCTCCTCAATATTGCTGTCACTATTGACAGCAGCATCAGAGGGATTTAACCCTCGCGTTAGATGCTAGCACCATCCAAGGGCATTGCTGCAGGGTGTCAGCTCTCGCAAAAAGTGGTATATACAGCGGCTTGTGGGAATGCAGCTCCCGCGTTGCCGTATATATACTGCGTATGTTGGGAAAGGGTTAAAGAAAGATTGTCTTTGTTTTCCATAGCAATCAATTAGAGTCCAGCTTTCATTTTAACACCTGTGGTGCAGTGACCCACGTTACAGCCAGGGGGCGCTGTGTGTGTGCTTCAAGATGCGCTTGGAGGCATAAATGTGATGAGACTAAGTCCGGCAGGAGTGTTAATGGCCGGTGTGTGTGTTGCAGAGGAAGACACTCTGTGCTGTCAATCTGAAGTTTGGTTGGTGTGCTGGGACCTGTAGTCCCACAAGTAGTTGTGTAATGCTAATGGGAGATTGGCAGGGCTAGTTATGAGAGATGGGAGGGTCAGACAAGCCACACACACCCACACTCCCACCCAGGGGAGTGGTTACAGGTATATAATGTGACCAGGGTGTGGGTCACATGTTCCTGTGTGGTTCCTGTGTATGGATTTGTTTGGTCCTGTGCAAGGTCCTGGACGGTCGGTGTTGGAAGCTCCTGTGAGTGGAGTCTTCCTGCAAGCACCTGAGACCGTGGACCTGATGTACGGTCAGTGTTGGATTGTCCTGGTATGGGCTGGAGTCCTGGAGGCACTGAGACCGTGAGTCCTGCAAAAGCCTGGGTGTTGGATTGTCCTGAAGTGGGCTGGAGTCCTGGAAGCACTGCTGAGGCTATGGACTGAATGCTTGAGGTGTTGGATTGTCCTGGTATGGGCTGGAGGCACTGAGACCGTGAGTCTTGCAATAGCCCATGTGTTGGATTGTCCTGGGATGGACTGGAGTCCTGGAAGCACTGCTGAGGCTATGGACTGAATGCTTGAGGTGTTGGATTGTCCTGCTATGGACTGGAGTCCTGCAAGCGCCTGGTAAGAGTGAGTCCTGCAATAGCCCGTGTGTTGGATTGTCCTGGGATGGACTGGAGTCCTGGAAGCACTGCTGAGGCTATGGACTGAAAGCTTGAGGTGTTGGATTGTCCTGGTATGGGCTGGAGTCCTGCAAGCACCTGATAAGAGTGTGAGTCCTGGAATGGTCAGAGTGTTGGATTGTCTGCGGATGGACTGGAGTCCTGTAAGCACTTGGGTAGATCATGGACTGATGGCCTGTGTGTTTGAAGTACCTGTGATTGGTCTTCCTGGAAGCGCATGGAAAGGCTGCATCTACAGAGCCTGAGATGGTTTCTGTGTTGGGGAAGCTACAGTTCCTACTGTGGGTCTGGACTATCCGAGGTGCCCTGGTCACAAGGACGGTGATCCCAGTGAGGCAGTTTCCCTGTGAACCAGCACTGGCAGGAGTCAGTATATGGAGCCGAAGTTCCTGTGAGGTAATCCCTGGTATGGGAAAAACCTGTGATATACGGCAGAGACGTATCTGCCATTGGAACAGACTGTCGGGGTTTAATATGTTCCATTGATGCATGTAATGAACTGTAATGGAGAGAAAAGACGTGACTACCGAATGTTTTGTAAAGCCACACGTGTTAAAGTAACAGACTGTGTGTAACCTGGCTTACGGTGCGGTTTATGATGCTTTAATAAACCGGAACAGACTTAATTTGTGTGAGAAATTGTGCCTGAGTGCTTAAATCCCATGCCAAGCGAGTGTCCCCCAACACACTCAGGTAGCGTATCACCACATTTGGCGTTTTGAATGCGGGCAACGATCCAGGACGCACGTGCGGAGTTAATGCCTGTAACTCGGCGGGGTTACGAAGGTGACAAGCATATTGCTGTGGATCGGCGGGTCCACGAAGGTGACGAGCGGCTTGCTGTGGATTGGCGGGTCCACGAAGTTTGCGGTGGAGCCGTGCAGAGCCTTGTGGAGCGTAGCTGCAGTTGCAGCAAGAGGTTCAGCAGCAGCGCCTTGTTATTGCCAGCAGGAGCTGGTGAACAGTTGAAGGAAAAAAAAATATATATTTTTTTTGTTTGCAGACTCTTAAAGGGCCAGTGCGACCCAAAGAGACGTGTTTTTTCCTGTACTGTGTGAACTGGTGCCGGAGAATACCGTTGTGTGGTGTCCCTAAAAGGGGTAGTGTCCAAAAATGGTGCGGAAAACCCAATCAGGGATGGTTGCCAAAAAGGGGGTGGTTTCCCAAAAGGTAGTAGTTGCCCAAAAAGGGGTGGCACAGATCGGTGGGCCCCAGGCGCAGTTGTGCCATGCAGGTCCATGCTATACTGTGAATTGCTCAGCTAATGTTTTGTCAGGACAGTGCTCCTTTTCTTTGGATGGAGAATGTGTGATGGCACTGATAGACTCAGGGAGTGGAGTGTCTTGGATGAGGACCCCTCTTGAGTGCACTGTGTCGCCTGGGATAGGGACAAGAGTGAATGACACAGGTGAGGACATTAAAGGACGTTTGACGGCCTGCCTCTACATTGACTGTGATGTGTCATTGCCAGTAGGAACCACTAGGGCTGAGTATAATGGTGTGCTGATAGAAGCACTGACGCAGTGGAATGATAGTGCTCCACAAGGTGACGTCAGGATGACTGTGGTAGCTATGCCAGACTATATGACCAGAGAGAAGTGTGGGTCTGACCAACTCTGGGACTTGGCAGAGGTGAGCAGAGATGTTGACCAGAAAGGGTCTGGTGACACAGACGGATGGTGACTCAAGGATTGAAGCCCAAGGCCGACAAACTGACCGCTGGTGGCGGGGAGGCCTGTCAAAGATGACGTAGGTAACGGGTATCGGGACCCCGGGTTTATGTCATGTGTCCACCCCAATAGGGTTGAACAAAGGGGGGAGGTATGTGGTGCAGTGACCCACGTTACAGCCAGGGGGTGCTGTGTGTGTGCTTCAGGATGCGCTTAGAGGCATAAATGTGATGAGACTAAGTCCGACAGGAGTGTTAATGGCCGGTGTGTGTGTTGCAGAGGAAGACACTCTGTGCTGTCAATCTGAAGTTTGGTTGGTGTGCTGGGACCTGTAGTCCCACAAGTAGTTGTGTAATGCTAATGGGAGATTGGCAGGGCTAGATATGAGAGATGGGAGGGTCAGACTAGCCACACATACCCACACTCCCACCCAGGGGAGTGGTTACAGGTATGTAATGTGACCAGGGTGTGGGTCACATGTTCCTGTGTGGTTCCTGTGTATGGATCTGTTTGGTCCTGTGCAAGGTCCTGGACGGTCGGTGTTGGAAGCTCCTGTGAATGGAGTCTTCCTGCAAGCACCTGAGACCGTGGACCTGATGTACGATCAGTGTTGGATTGTCCTGGTATGGGCTGGAGTCCTGGAGGCACTGAGACCGTGAGTCCTGCAATAGCCTGGGTGTTGGATTGTCCTGAAGTGGGCTGGAGTCCTGGAAGCACTGCTGAGGCTATGGACTGAATGCTTGAGGTGTTGGATTGTCCTGGTATGGGCTGGAGTCCTGGAGGCACTGAGACCGTGAGTCCTGCAATAGCCCGTGTGTTGGATTGTACTGGGATGGACTGGAGTCCTGGAAGCACTGCTGAGGCTATGGACTGAAAGCTTGACGCGTTGGATTGTCCTGGTATGGGCTGGAGTCCTGCAAGCACCTGATAAGAGTGTGAGTCCTGGAATGGTCAGTGTGTTGGATTGTCCTCGGATGGACTGGAGTCCTGTAAGCACTTGGGTAGATCATGGACTGATGGCCTGTGTGTTGGAAGTGCCTGTGATTGGTCTTCCTGGAAGCGCATGGAAAGGCTGCATCTACAGAGCCTGAGACGGTTTCTGTGTTGGGGAAGCTACAGTTCCTACTGTGGGTCTGGACTATCCGAGGTGCTCTCGTCACAAGGACGGTGATCCCAGTGAGGCAGTTTCCCTGTGAACCAGCACTGGCAGGAGTCAATATATGGAGCCGAAGTTCCTGTGAGGTAATCCCTGGTATGGGAAAAACCTGTGATATACGGCAGAGACGTATCTGCCATTGGAACAGACTGTTGGGGTTTAATATGTTCCATTGATGCATGTAATGAACTGTAATGGAGAGAAAAGACGTGACTACCGAATGTTTTGTAAAGCCACACGTGTTAAAGTAACAGACTGTGTGTAACCTGGCTTACGGTGCGGTTTATGATGCTTTAATAAACCGGAACGGACTTAATTTGTGTGAGAAATCGTGCCTGAGTGCTTAAATCCCATGCCAAGCGAGTGTCCCCCAACACACTCAGGTAGCGTATCACCACACATCGCTGTTTAAAAAAACAATACAGCTGAGCTCTCGGTTCCTGTGTGCTGCAAAGACAGTTCCTCTTTTACGTGGCATGCACATGTCTGTAATTTTTCTTGTAAGCAAAAAAAAAGATTTTCATTAGTGTTTTTGATCTGATTTTTATCAGTATTTGGTCAGTGTCACAGGAATTACTGTCAGTGTTTTAATTTTATAAATTGCAAAGCTTCTCCTCTCCACTACAATGTTAAAAACGGACAGCACAGAGATCGCACACGTCTGTGGGTAGTTTTAACCCCTTTCTGCCAGCTGACGGAATAGTACGTCAGCTGGCAGATCCCCTGCTTTAAGGTGGGCTCCGGCGGTGAGCCCACCTTAAAGCCGCGACATGTCAGCTGTTTTGTACAGCTGACATGTGCGCGCAATGAGCGCGAGCGGAATCGCGATCCGCCCGCGCCCATTAACTAGTTAAATGCCGCCGTCAAGCGCTGACAGCGGCATTTAACTAGCGCTTCCGGCCACGCGGCCGGAACTGCTCGCACCGCTGACCCCCGTCACATGATCGGGGGTCAGCGGTGCATTGCCATAACAACCAGAGGTCTCCTTGAGACCTCTATGGTTGTTGATGGCCGATTGCTTTGAGCGCCACCCTGTGGTCGGCGTTCAAAGTACACAACCATTTCTACTACATAGAGGTGATCTGTACTTCACCTCTATGTAGCAGAGGCGATCGTGTAGTGCATGCTTCTAGCCTCCTATGGATGCTATTGAAGCATGCCAAAATGTTAAAAAAAGTGTTTAAAAATATAAAAAAATTAAAAATATATAAAAGTTTAAATCACCCCCCCTTTCGCCCCAATCAAAATAAAACAATTTAAAAAAATCAAACCTACACATATTTGGTATCGCCGCGTTCAGAATCGCCCGATCTATCAATAAAAACAAAGGATTAACCTGACCGCTAAATGGCGTAGCGAGAAAAAAAATCAAAACGCCAAAATTTTTTTGGGTCGCCGCGACATTGCATTAAAATGCAATAACGGGCGATCAAAAGAACGTATCTACACCAAAATGGTATCATTAAAAACGCCAGCTTGGCATGCAAAAAATAAGCCCTCACCTGACCCCAGATCATGAAAATTGGAGACACTACGGGTATTGGAAAATCGCACAATTTTTTATTTTTTTTGCAAATTTTGGAATTTTTTTCCACCACTTAGATAAAAAATAACCTAGACATGTTAGGTGTCTATGAACTCGTAATGACCTGGAGAATCATAATGGCAGGTTAGTTTTAGCATTTGGTGAACCTAGCAAAAAAGCCAAACAAAAAACAAGTGTGAGATTGCACTTTTTTTGCAATTTCATCACACTTGGAATTTTTTTCCCGTTTTCTGTTACACGGCATGGTAAAACCAATGGTATCATTCAAAAGTACATCTCGTCCCGCAAAAAATAAGCCCTCACATGGCCATATTGACGGAAAAATAAAAAAGTTATGGTTCTGGGAAGGAGGGGAGCGAAAAACGAAAACTAAAAAACGGAAAAAGCTCCGGGGGTGAAGGGGTTAAACTGTGAAACCGATAAAAAAAAATTGGCCTTGACTTTTTTTGTGAGCATGTGGTTAATCTTCAGGTTATTTGCATATGTATCCAACTTTAGTACTGAAAAGGTGGTACCCAGGAGACAATTTACTTTATTTCTCCTGGTAGCCACCGTCTTTTAGTTATGCAGGCGTGCCTGGATCAATTGCAGTCATTGCTGATTGCCGTGACCACAGCTCACTCTGTACTGATGCACTGCTGAAACAACTGACAGTCAGCTCATGCTTAGAATCATAGAATGTTAGAGTTGGAAGGGACCTCCTGGGTCATCTGGTCCAACCCTCTGCTCAAAGCAGGATTCACTAAATTATCCCAGACAGATGTCTGTCCAGCCTCTGTTAGAAGACTTCCATTGGAGCGGGTGCAGAGAAGAGCGACCAAGGTTATTAGAGGACTGAGGGGTCTGCAATACCAAGATAGGTTATTACACTTGGGGCTATTTAGTTTGGAAAAACGAAGACTAAGGGGTGATCTTATGTTAATGTATAAATATATGAGGGGACAGTACAAAGACCTTTCTGATGATCTTTTTAATCATAGACCTGAGACAGGGACAAGGGGGCATCCTCTACGTCTGGAGGAAAGAAGGTTTAAGCATAATAACAGACGCGGATTCTTTACTGTAAGAGCAGTGAGACTATGGAACTCTCTGCCGTATGATGTTGTAATGAGTGATTCATTAATGAAATTTAAGAGAGGACTGGATACCTTTCTGGAAAAGTATAATGTTACAGGGTATATACACTAGATTCCTTGATAAGGCGTTGATCCAGGGAACTAGTCTGATTGCCGTATGTGGAGTCGGGAAGGAATTTTTTTCCCCATGGTGGAGTTACTCTTTGCCACATGGGGTTTTTTTGCCTTCCCCTGGATCAACATGTTAGGGCATGTTAGGTTAGGCTATGGGTTGAACTAGATGGACTTACAGTCTTCCTTCAACCTTAATAACTATGTAACTATGTAACTATGTAACTATGATGGAGAACTCACTACCTCTCGTGGCAGCCTGTTCCACTCATTGATCACTCTAACGGTCAAAAAGTTTTTTTTCTAATATCTAATCTGTGTCTCCTCCCATTCAGTTTCATCCCATTGCTTCTAGTCTTTCCTTGTGCCAATGAGAATAAAGATGATCCTTCTACAATGTGACAACCCTTGAGATATGTGTAGACAGCTATTAACCATTGCTCTTAGTAATGACCAATGAATGAACCTGCTCTGGGCATGCCTGCATCACGGAAAAGGACAGCTTCCATGAATAATAAAGTTCATTTTTTCCCGGGTACTGCGTTTTCAGTATTGCAGCCAGGCATCTACATAATGCTATTAAAAGAAATCTGTCACCCCTAAGACACATTTCAGCTATTGCTATGGGCATACAGGTGATGAAAATATTAATTTATTCTTACTTGTATGTCTCATAGTGCCTGTTAGATGTGCAGACAAAGAATTATTTCATGATGTGCACTTGTGGCTCCCGAATTCCGTGCCGGAACGCTGTATACAGTAAACCAGAAATAAATATTACCTATAGGTCAAAGAGAATCAAAGTACAACCAAATAACCTATAACTCTCAGTTAGCTATATAAAACAATACTTTTATTGGTTAAAACCATAGACACAGCCACAAACATATCAAAACTATCAACCGTGCTCTCTAGATATGCCCTATCCAGGGGACCCTTGATGCCTACTACCTGGCAGTGGAGGTTGGCACCCTACATATGTACGAGACTGGCGCCCCCACTCATCGACGACTTACCCTAGATCTCCTGTTGCTGCCCTATATATGTGTCACAGCCGGGCTCACAAATGTACAACAGGAAAAAATTGGGTAGATAGATATCAATAACCAAGATTACCCATTGGTAGGTAAAGAAAAAAACATTTTTGTATTGATTTTGATAGGGTGAGAGACACAGACATACAAAGTGCAAAAACAGTGCAGAATAAAGTGCTAAAAGTGAACAAAAATTCCTAACTGCACTGCTCACTAACCTCGATACCTGCCTTGCTGTGGAGGTTGGCACCCTACTGTACAGCGGAAATGGCGCCCCCACTCTGCGACGGCTATCCCTTAGATTCCCTATGGGTAGCTAGGAATAGTAGCAAAAAATTAATTATAATAGATTGCTTGATAAATTCTAGCAGGCAAGGCAGAAATAAATGGAAGCACTGACTAAATAATCAGTAACAAAAACAACAAGCTAACCATGTACACATAAGATATATAACCAGATCAAAGATACCGCATCACTACTATAGATCATCATATGTGCATTATTTTAAAGAGGCCATCCTCATCAAGAACCAAAGATATAACGCTCTTATATAGAACTACCTGCCTCATTTATGGTTATTGCATAAACTAGTCTGTCAGTGTACATGGATAGCAGTGCAGTAGAGCAGTGAGCTAGGAATAATACTCATCATTCTGAAGATGTCATGGTGCGCCTCTACGCGTTTCACCTTCACGGATCATCAGGAGGCTTTGATGTATGGATGTATCATGGGATAACCCACTACCTCTCACTTATATGGGTTTTGGAGTTAATAGATAATTACAGCCACTAGAGACATAGCTACCCCTACCTCTGAATTGTCTGCTATATCAGACAGTTATGACACCAGAATGATTTGCAGGGTATAGAGTATAGAAGTACTAACCGCCATGTTTTTGTGGCCCATCTGGCCCGTACCGTGTCTCTGCTCGGCATACATGCCTATTAGCTCTAGTACGCCACTCGGACCGCATTTTCCCTGGCGTGCGTTCCAGCTGGAGCGCATATCGCCGCGCCTGCAGTAGTGCGCATGACCGGAAGTGGTCAGCGCTAACCAGGGACATAGTTGCGCATGCCCACACCGTATGAGTTATTGCTTCTAGAGATGTACCGCTACAGCTAGACCAGCCCACCGGCGTGTGCATAAGCCGGAGCGCACATAGCCGCGTCTGCAGCACCGCGCATGACCGGACATGTCCGCACAGATATAGAGCGGTCCGAGTGGCGTACTAGAGCTAATAGGCATGTATGCCGAGCAGAGACACGGTACGGGCCAGATGGGCCACAAAAACATGGCGGTTAGTACTTCTATACTCTATACCCTGCAAATCATTCTGGTGTCATAACTGTCTGATATAGCAGACAATTCAGAGGTAGGGGTAGCTATGTCTCTAGTGGCTGTAATTATCTATTAGCTCCAAAACCCATATAAGTGAGAGGTAGTGGGTTATCCCATGATACATCCATACATCAAAGCCTCCTGATGATCCGTGAAGGTGAAACGCGTAGAGGCGCACCATGACATCTTCAGAATGATGAGTATTATTCCTAGCTCACTGCTCTACTGCACTGCTATCCATGTACACTGACAGACTAGTTTATGCAATAACCATAAATGAGGCAGGTAGTTCTATATAAGAGCGTTATATCTTTGGTTCTTGATGAGGATGGCCTCTTTAAAATAATGCGCATATGATGATCTATAGTAGTGATGCGGTATCTTTGATCTGGTTATACACTCACCGGCCACTTTATTAGGTACACCTGTCCAACTTCTTGTTAACACTTAATTTCTAATCAGCCAATCACATGGCGGCAACTCAGTGCATTTAGGCATGTAGACATGGTCAAGACAATCTCCTGCAGTTCAAACCGAGCATCAGTATGGGGAAGAAAGGTGATTTGAGTGCCTTTGAACGTGGCATGGTTGTTGGTGCCAGAAGGGCTGGTCTGAGTATTTCAGAAACTGCTGATCTACTGGGATTTTCACGCACAACCATCTCTAGGGTTTACAGAGAATGGTCCGAAAAAGAAAAAAAATCCAGTGAGCGGCAGTTCTGTGGGCGGAAATGCCTTGTTGATGCCAGAGGTCAGAGGAGAATGGGCAGACTGGTTCGAGCTGATAGAAAGGCAACAGTGACTCAAATCGCCACCCGTTACAACCAAGGTAGGCCTAAGAGCATCTCTGAATGCACAGTGCGTCGAACTTTGAGGCAGATGGGCTACAGCAGCAGAAGACCACACCGGGTACCACTCCTTTCAGCTAAGAACAGGAAACTGAGGCTACAATTTGTACAAGCTCATCGAAATTGGACAGTAGAAGATTGGAAAAACGTTGCTTGGTCTGATGAGTCTCGATTTCTGCTGCGACATTCGGATGGTAGGGTCAGAATTTGGCGTAAACAACATGAAAGCATGGATCCATCCTGCCTTGTATGGAGCATCTTTGGGATGTGCAGCCGACAAATCTGCGGCAACTGTGTGATGCCATCATGTCAATATGGACCAAAATCTCTGAGGAATGCTTCCAGCACCTTGTTGAATCTATGCCACGAAGAATTGAGGCAGTTCTGAAGGCAAAAGGGGGTCCAACCCGTTACTAGCATGGTGTACCTAATAAAGTGGCCGGTGAGTGTATATCTTATGTGTACATGGTTAGCTTGTTGTTTTTGTTACTGATTATTTAGTCAGTGCTTCCATTTATTTCTGCCTTGCCTGCTAGAATTTATCAAGCAATCTATTATAATTAATTTTTTGCTACTATTCCTAGCTACCCATAGGGAATCTAAAGGATAGCCGTCGCAGAGTGGGGGCGCCATTTCCGCTGTACAGTAGGGTGCCAACCTCCACAGCAAGGCAGGTATCGAGGTTAGTGAGCAGTGCAGTTAGGAATTTTTGTTCACTTTTAGCACTTTATTCTGCACTGTTTTTGCACTTTGTATGTCTGTGTCTCTCACCCTATCAAAATCAATACAAAAATGTTTTTTTCTTTACCTACCAATGGGTAATCTTGGTTATTGATATCTATCTACCCAATTTTTTCCTGTTGTACATTTGTGAGCCCGGCTGTGACACATATATAGGGCAGCAATAGGAGATCTAGGGTAAGTCGTCGATGAGTGGGGGCGCCAGTCTCGTATATATGTAGGGTGCCAAACTCCACTGCCAGGTAGTAGGCATCAAGGGTCCCCTGGATAGGGCATATCTAGAGAGCACGGTTGATAGTTTTGATATGTTTGTGGCTGTGTCTATGGTTTTAACCAATAAAAGTATTGTTTTATATAGCTAACTGAGAGTTATAGGTTATTTGGTTGTACTTTGATTCTCTTTGACCTATAGGTAATATTTATTTCTGGTTTACATTATACTTGGAGGTGGTATGGCAAGTTTTTTGTCAGGTCCCCTGAACACGGAAGCGTGGTTAGAGGAAGCTAATCAGGCCTTTAGTACTAGTGGCGAATTAGGCCCGAATAGCAATAGTCAGTCACTTAAATCACTATTTGGAGACCTATATGGTGATTATAAAGAACATATTAAGTCTTGGTGGGAGATTAAAGCTCTGGAAAACTATATTAAAAATAGAGTGATACCCAGAGGCCTGAGAATAAATCTGAATCCATCTCCCAGAACGGCTTCTCCTGAACTATTGACTAAGTGGCTAAAAGAATCTATTGAGTCATCAATCAGATTCATGTGTTTGCTCCTTGAGGAGGAAAATAAATTGTTTGAGCTTTCCACCAAGCAGTTGAATAAATCAATAGACAGCATCTTGAAACATAAGGCAGACCCGGATTTTAATAGAAGGGAGGGCCTTCTACAGACTTCAGTCGAGAAATACCAATCTTTTATTAAAGACAGAAAGCAACTGCAGTTTCAAAGAGACCTGAAGGCGTTCAGTGATAATCAGGCATACAGTTTTAGCTGTAATAGTGTCTCTGACATCTCATCATCTGACATCGAGACATCTGATACAGAACGCCCTCAAGGTAATTTCACCCCGAGAGTAAATAGACGATTCAGACAGGGATGGAGAGGCAGAGGAAAATATCACCCCAGAGGGCACCAAAGGGGGGGTCAATCACAACAGCTAGGGAGAGGCCCTCCCAATGGCAACAACTCGTCCTCATCCTCGGCATCCTCATCGGTCTCTTTTTTAGAGAGGAATGCACGGACAGGATATTACCTACGACCCAAGGTCTGAATAGGGGCCAGATAATAAATCTCTCCAACTATGTCCTATCTAGAGATGATTATAATCTCCTTCTTAAGGGGCTCAATTTTGTACCCACAAACAGATATGATTGCTTTAGTTGGCTGAAAGATATTAATCTGTTTTGCAGAAAACTAAAGTGGAAAAAATTCTTTGCAGCCAATAATAGACTTGAATGTGAAAGACTAGGCCTGGGAAATGAGGATATAGAGGGCTATATGGCCTTGATGGGTCTATTGGAAGAAAACAGTCAGGATAATGGCCTGTGCCCTTTTACTAAACTTAAATATAAAAGTAAGAAAATGCCACCACAAGGAGACGTAACTAGCATTGACATTTTTCTAAAATTGGTAGAGAGGGATTTACGGAGAATTCCAACGGGGCCATATGGATCAAATTTGACACATAGGGAACATGAATCTCTGTCTAGGCTCATGAAAAGCAATGATTTAGTCATCAAGCCCTCCGACAAAGGAGGTAACTTGGTGATCATGACAGTTGAGGACTATGTACATATGTGCTACACCATATTAAGAGATACTGGTACCTACGAAATAGTACCTAAAGACCCATCTCTCACATATAAGTATGAGTTAGAGAATCTGTTGACAACAGCCAAAGTGAATAACCTGATCTCAAAGAGTGAATTTGAATTTTTGCTACCAACTCATCCTCTTACTGCCACCTTTTACACAACACCTAAGGTACATAAAGGGCTAAACCCAATAAAAGGACGGCCAATAGTATCAGGCTCCGACTCTCTAACACAAAATTGTGGTGTGTACATAGATGAAATCTTGAGACCATTTGTTCTAGCCCTCCCGTCCTACATTCGAGACACCTCAGATTTGCTGCTTAAGCTGGACGGCATACATGTAGCTGAGGGTTCTTTCCTGGCCTCGATAGACGTGGAGGCTCTCTATAGCAACATCCCACATGATTTAGGCCTATTGGCAGTGAGCCACTTTCTAAAGACGAGAGCAACCCAGTGTACAGCACATAATCGTTTTGTGCTGGATCTCCTGCACTTCACACTCACTAGAAATTATTTTATGTTTGACAGGAAGTACTTCCACCAGCTCAGGGGCACAGCGATGGGGAGCCCCTGTGCCCCATCGTATGCTAATCTGTTCCTGGGCTGGTGGGAGGAAACGATTGTCTTTCCTGATGAGGTGAGGTGGTGGCATCAACATGTGGGGGTCTGGTACAGATTTATAGACGACGTCTTCGTCATATGGCAGGGGACACAGGAAGCCTTTGGTAAATTCATCCAACAACTAAATGATAACACCATAGGTATGAATTTTACCTGTGAAATTAATCCAGAGGTGCTGTCATTCTTGGATGTTTCTGTTCAGATTAACACTGATGGGTCATTAAAAACACAGATCTTTCGGAAACCTACAAGTAGCAATAGTCTACTAAGATGGGAGATCCACCATCCGCAAGCTCTCAAACAAGGCATACCGAAAGATCAGTTTTTAAGACTAAGAAGAAACTGCTCGGACACCAATAGGTTTATAGGCCAATCAGGGGATATGAAAAATCGCTTTAGGGAAAAGGGGTACCCCAGAGGGGTTGTGGAGGCAGCTTTCAATCATGCCCTCGCACAGGATAGAAATGCTCTGTTACAAACTCAGAGCAAGAGACAGATTACTGATCTGGAGACCATCAGGATCATTGGTACCTATGACTGTCAACATACAAGAGTGGCCAAGATCCTCGAAAAACACTGGGATGTTCTATCCGCTGACCCAGATTTGACCCACATGATTGGAGCCAAGCCCCAAATAACATATAGAAAGGGCCTATCCTTAAAAGACAATCTAGTGCATAGTCATTTCAAAAGACCTGTGACTGAGGGCACATGGCTTGACAGAAAAACCTGTGGTTTCTTTAAATGTGGCAATTGTGTCAACTGTAGACATATGAAACCATGTAAGTTTATTACTAGCTCATCCACTGGTAAGAAATATTATCTTCGTGACTTTTCAAATTGTAAGACCAAAGGCGTGGTTTACATTGCTACCTGTCGGTGCCCTAAAGACTATGTGGGCAAAACTAAGAGGGAATTTAGGAGGAGAGTTGGTGAGCACATAGGCGATATTAAACATGGACGTGATACACCTATCGCAAAACATATGAACGAGATACATCAGGGTCATTTGCAGGATATTACATTCAGCGTAATAGAGGTTTACACACCAAACCCAAGAGGTGGTGATTTTGATAGGTTGCTGCTACAGAAAGAATGTGCGTGGATTCATCGCATAAACTGTATAGCACCAGTGGGACTGAATGAAAACCAGTCCTTTACATGTTTCTTATAATAATCAGCCAATTTTCCCTTGGTATGTCCTGTACCCCTCCTCTGACTCTTCACCTATTATTTTGGATATAATTTTGGATATAATTCTGGCTATTTGGTCTTTTTTCGTGCTAGTGTGGCTACTATATTATCCCAAGATCGAAATAATAGACTTAAAGGGAAGGTGCCATAAAAAAAAAATTTTTTACAGCAATTGTAAAAATGTAAAGAATTAATGTTTAAATTTTCTTAAAAAATATTTTCATTTGTTTATAATTTAGTAAAATATGAAAAATAATTTGAAAAGTTTTGGAATTTCCACTTTTAAACACTAGGGGGAGCAGCTGCTGAAATTTCAGAAAAACCTAGTGTACAACTAGCTCACATTACTGCACTGCAGTAATTATGGGTGGAGTCTGCTGACGTGTGTGATGTCTCCTCTCCTCCCCTTCTAGGTGTTTGCTAAGGGATAAGAGGATGATATTCAGGAACCCAGTGAGCAGCCATTTTGTTGGTGACTGCAGAGTAAGGCTGCCGTCACACTATCAGTATTTGGTCAGTATTTTACATCAGTATTTGTAAGCCAAAACCAGGAGTGGAACAAATAGAGGAAAAGTATAATAGAAACATATGCACCACTTCTGCAGTTATCACCCACTCCTGGTTTTGGCTTACAAATACTGAGGTAAAATACTGACCAAATACTGAATGTGTGACGGCAGCCTTGTACTGACAAGTAGACAGTCACCGAGGATGGCAGGCAGCAAGGATTCTGGGAGATATGTGGTGGAGGGAGCAGGGTGACAGCAGCACAGAGTATTTCAGGAGAGCAGTGTGCTGGTCTATGGAGGGGGCACCATGTTCAGTGCGCAGAGCAGCCAGGGATTGTACATAGAGCGCTGTCTTTTATACACATGGATGGACCGTCTGCTCCACAGAAATCCAGGAAACATTTCTGTGGATTGATGGCCTGTTCTGATCCAGACTTTGCATGCAGACCCCATTCCCCTCCTCAGATCCTGTCTTCTCCATCCTGTCCTGGCGATGTGTGAAAGTGAGACGTCAGGCGCAGTACGGGGTGACGCTGGGAAGGAAATGTAGCCATATAGTAACGATAAAAATGAGACCCCTCTCTTCAGCTGCCTCACTAGCCCTGACTGCACCTAACTGAAGGTCATACTGCCCCCTCTATTACCCCAGACCCGCGTGCAGGTGCTCAGCCAGAACCACCATAGAATGGGTCCGCTTTCTGAAGATAATACTGCCATAGTGTTCTCACATAATGCCACCATATAGATCACACATAATACCGCCATATACATCACACACAATACTATCAAATAGATCACACAATACTGTCATACAGTTCTCACATACCACCATATAGATCACAAATAATACCGCCATATAATTCTCACCTAGTACTTCCACATAGATCACACATAATCCCACAATATAGTTCTCATATACCACCGTCATATAGTTTTTACATCATTCCACAACACTGAGCAAACATAATATTGCCATATAGATCACATATAATACCGTCACATAGATCACACAATACTTGGCGGCATAATGTGTGATATTATATATATATTATAATATCCCGGCATAATGTGTGGTCTTTATGGGAGTATATATATATATATATATATGTATATATATATATATATATATATATATATATATATATATATATATATATATATCGGCATTATATGTGATCCATATGGTATTGTGCTGCTCTAGGGAGGTGAGAGACGTATGGTGGAAGGAGCAGGGTGACAGGAGCACAGTATTTCAGGACAGCAGTGTACTGGTCTGTGGGTGGGAGGGTGTGCTCACACTCACACGCTCGCCACTGTATACTTATAGCCTTTACTGGCTATTAAAATGTTTGACACCCCCCAAAAAAAGACGTGGGGCCCCCTTATAATTAATAACCATCAAATATTATGCAGACAGCTGCGGGCTGACATTAATAGCCTAGGAAGGGGCCATGGATACTGTCCCCCCCCCCAGGCTAAAAACATCAGCTCTCAGCCGCCTTTTACATGCGCCTTATCTGGCGCTTTGCCTGGCAATTTCCACTTACCCTGTAGCGGTAGCAAGTGGGGTTCATATTTGTGGGGTTAATGTCACCTCCATATTGTCCGGTGACATCAAGCCCACGGCTTAGTAATGGAGAGGCGTCTATAAGGCACCCATCCATTACTAATCCTATAGTTGTATTGTAAATAAAGACTCGGCCAGAATAAAGTCCTTTATTAATCTTTTTTAAACCATACCGAACGCATAATCCTCGACTCCCTCATCTCCCACAACAAAAATAATAAACCACATTGAGGAAAGACACGCAGGGGGGAGAGGAGTGCATAGGAGAGGATTAGATACTGACTGCTGAGCCGTGTATCTAATCCTGGCCTGTGTGATACCGACAGCTGAGCCGTGTATCTAATCCTGTCCTGTGTGATACCGACAGCTGAGCCGTGTATCTAATCCTGTCCTGTGATACCGACTGCTGAGCCGTGTATCTAATCCTGTCCTGTGATACCGACTGCTGAGCCGTGTATCTAATCCTGTCCTGTGTGATACCGACTACTGAGCCATGTATCTAATCCTGTCCTGTGATACCGACTACTGAGCCGTGTATCTAATCCTGTCCTGTGTGATACTGACTGCTGAGGACACAGTACACGGGACAGGATTAGCTACCCAGGACAGAGGTAGCAGTGGTAGGTGTATATAGAGGCAGGTAGCAGTGGTATATAGAGGCAGATAGTGGTATACAGAGGCAGGCAGGCAGTGGTATACAGAGGCAGGCAGGCAGTGGTATACAGAGGCAGGCAGTGGTATACAGAGGCAGGCAGGCAGTGGTATACAGAGGCAGGCAGGCAGTGGTATACAGAGGCAGGCAGGCAGTGGTATACAGAGGCAGGCAGGCAGTGGTATACAGAGGCAGGCAGGCAGGGGTATACAGAGGCAGGCAGGCAGTGGTATACAGAGGCAGGGAGGCAGTGGTATACAGAGGCAGGCAGAGAGTGGTATACAGAGGCAGGCAGAGAGTGGTATACAGAGGCAGGCAGAGAGTGGTATACAGAGGCAGGCAGTGGTATACAGAGGCAGGCAGTGGTATACAGAGGCAGGCAGGCAGTGGTATACAGAGGCAGGCAGACAGTGGTATACAGAGGCAGGCAGACAGTGGTATACAGAGGCAGGCAGTGGTATACAGAGGCAGGCAGACAGTGGTATACAGAGGCAGGCAGACAGTGGTATACAGAGGCAGGCAGTGGTATACAGAGGCAGGCAGTGGTATACAGAGGCAGGCGGGCAGGTAGCAGTGGTATACAGAGGCAGGCAGTGGTATACAGAGGCAGGCAGACAGTGGTATACAGAGGCAGGCAGTGGTATACAGAGGCAGGCAGACAGTGGTATACAGAGGCAGGCAGGCAGGTAGCAGTGGTATACAGAGGCAGGCAGACAGTGGTATACAGAGGCAGGCTGTGGTATACAGAGGCAGGCAGTGGTATACAGAGGCAGGCAGACAGTGGTATACAGAGGCAGGCAGGCAGTGGTATACAGAGGCAGGCAGGCAGTGGTATACAAAGGCAGGCAGACAGTGGTATACAGAGGCAGGCAGTGGTATACAGAGGCAGGCAGACAGTGGTATACAGAGGCAGGCAGGTAGCAGTGGTATACAGAGGCAGGCAGGCAGTGGTATACAGAGGCAGGCAGGCAGTGCTAGGTGGTATATAGGGGCTGGTAGCAGTGGTAGATGCATAAGAAAATAAAAACGCTGTACTTACCTTCTTTCCTCTACCAGGAAGTGCTGAGTCATGTTCAGGGCAGAGCAGTGTGACGATCTCCCTGCTCTGCTCTGAACAGGTCGGCAGTGATTGCAGCCTGTAATGTAATACTAAGTACAGGCTGCAATCACAGCTCCTCGCTGCAGATATTTACCCTGGACACTCGACAGCAGCTTCTCCCAGCAGCAGCTTCTGCCATCGCACGCACTGAGCTGTGTGTGCGATGGCAGAGGGAAATAAACAAAATGGCCGTGATCTCCTCTCACAGCTGTGACGTGCAGCTCAGTGGGCGTGGCCAAGTCACAGCTGAGAGGCAGGAGATGGGGTCGGAGCCCGACCGTTGGCTCCTATGTCCATGGCTGCCGTAAGTGAGGTGTGCAAGTGTCGTGCCCAGACACTTACACCCACACTAATGAAAATGGCGGCCTCCAGTGGTGAATGTAAAAGTGAATAAATAAAAAAGTATGAAAGAGGTACATTTACTTTTGTATTAAAAATAATTGATTGTATAATCAATAATTATTAATACAAAAACTAAAATCACGGCACCCTCCCTTTAAGTACCTCTACTGTGCGACTGTTGTTTCATGATGGGCTACCTGAATCATTGTATCTGTATACTTGCTTTGCCACCTCGTTCTACCCGTACCAATAGAGGGTACACGGTATTTACCGTGAATATCATTATTCATCCTTTTATATGTTAGTATCTATATTCTCTCTCACAATTATTTATATAAGAGTAAATGGTATCGCTAGAAATAAATCTAGTCCTGATCGGCGTGCTATGGCGCTATAGCTTTCTTGGGGGCATCTGGTGCCTTGCTATTAATTTGTCAGGCCTCCCATATTAAACTATGCGGTCAATTAGAAATCGCTGCCGTAAGGCTTAGAGCATGGTAAATATGCCTTCCAATATAAATAAATATCGTGCGTATTGGACTGTTTGCCCTATGATTATCATCATTTTTATGAGTACTATGGCCGCCGTCTTTATGATTTGCCCGTTACCTAGCAACTATAAGCGCTCTATATCTGTGCGGACATGTCCGGTCATGCACGGTGCTGCAGACGCGGCTATGTGCGCTCCGGCTTATGCACACGCCGGTGGGCTGGTCTAGCTGTAGCGGTACATCTCTAGAAGCAATAACTCATACGGTGTGGGCATGCGCAACTATGTCCCTGGTTAACGCTGACCACTTCCGGTCATGCGCACTACTGCAGGCGCGGCGATATGCGCTCCAGCTGGAACGCATGCCAGGGAAAATGCGGTCCGAGTGGCGTACTAGAGCTAATAGGCATGTATGCCGAGCGGAGACACGGTACGGGCCAGATGGGCCACAAAAACATGGCGGTTAGTACTTCTATACTCTATACCCTGCAAATCATTCTGGTGTCATAACTGTCTGATATAGCAGACAATTCAGAGGTAGGGGTAGCTATGTCTCTAGTGGCTGTAATTATCTATTAACTCCAAAAAAGGCAGGTAGTTCTATATAAGAGCGTTATATCTTTGGTTCTTGATGAGGATGGCCTCTTTAAAATAATGCGCATATGATGATCTATAGTAGTGATGCGGTATCTTTGATCTGGTTATATATCTTATGTGTACATGGTTAGCTTGTTGTTTTTGTTACTGATTATTTAGTCAGTGCTTCCATTTATTTCTGCCTTGCCTGCTAGAATTTATCAAGCAATCTATTATAATTAATTTTTTGCTACTATTCCTAGCTACCCATAGGGAATCTAAGGGATAGCCGTCGCAGAGTGGGGGTGCCATTTCCGCTGTACAGTAAAGTGCCAACCTCCACAGCAAGGCAGGTATCGAGGTTAGTGAGCAGTGCAGTTAGGAATTTTTGTTCACTTTTAGCACTTTATTCTGCACTGTTTTTGCACTTTGTATGTCTGTGTCTCTCACCCTATCAAAATCAATACAAAAATGTTTTTTGCTTTACCTACCAATGGGTAATCTTGGTTATTGATATCTATCTACCCAATTTTTTCCTGTTGTACATTTGTGAGCCCGGCTGTGACACATATATAGGGCAGCAATAGGAGATCTAGGGTAAGTCGTCGATGAGTGGGGGTGCCAGTCTCGTACATATGTAGGGTGCCAACCTCCACTGCCAGGTAGTAGGCATCAAGGGTCCCCTGGATAGGGCATATCTAGAGAGCACGGTTGATAGTTTTGATATGTTTGTGGCTGTGTCTATGGTTTTAACCAATAAAAGTATTGTTTTATATAGCTAACTGAGAGTTATAGGTTATTTGGTTGTACTCGGAACGATGTATACACTAACCATAGAGAGAAGGAAAAGGTACAGATTGTTGACTGAGTGCAGGGAACATGCTCGGGCTTCCAGAGCCACAACTGCACGTCACGGGTCAGTGTGAGGTACATGGGAAGAGGATGATCGTATAATGAAGAGCGAAGGTAGGGATTTCTTCCACGCAACGCATGGTCAGAGCCTGGAAGAAATCATTAGCATCTACTATATAATTGTCTAAGGGTCACTTCCGTCTGTCCTTCTGTCTGTCTGTCTGTCACGGATATTCATTGGTCGCGGCCTCTGTCTGTCATGGAAATCCAAGTCGCTGATTGGTCACGGCAAAACAGCCACGACCAATCAGCGATGGGCACAGTCTGGCGGTAAAATGGCCGCTCTTTCCTCCCTGCAGTCAGTGCCCGGCGCCTGCATACTCCCCTCAATTAACCGCTCACACAGGGTTAATGCCGGCGGTAACGGACCGCGTTATGCCGCAGGTAATGCACTCCGTTACCGCTGCTATTAACCCTATGCGTCCCCAACTTTTTACTATTGATGCTGCCTATGCGGCATCAATAGTAAAAAGATCTAATGTTAAAATAATAAAAAAACAAGAAACCTGCTATTCTCACCCTCCGCCGTCCGATGATGCGCTCGCGGCTGCCGCCATCTTCCGTTCCCAGAGATGCATTGCGAAATTACCCAGAAGACTTAGCGGTCTCGCGAGACCGCTAAGTCATCTGGGTAATTTCGCAATGCATCCTGGGAACGGAAGATGGCGGCAGCCGCGCGCGTATCGCCGGAGCTTCGCTGGCTCCCAAGGGGTGAGTATATAACTATTTTTTATTTTAATTATTTTTTTTAACAGGGATATGGTGCCCACACTGCTGTATACTACGTGGGCTGTGTTAGATACCGCATGGCTGCTATATACTACCTGGCCAGTGTTACATACTATGTGGGCTGTGTTATGTACTATGTGGCTGTGCTATACACTGCGTGGGCTGTGCTATATATTACTTGGCCAGTGTTATATACTGCGTGGACTGTGTTATATACTACATCGCCTGTGTTATATAATGCGTGGCTGCTATATACTGCATGGGCTGTGTTATATAGTACGTGGGCTGTGTTATATACTGTTTGGGCTGTGTTATATACTGCGTGGCCACTGTTATATATTGCTTGGCCTGTATTAACGCATCGGGTATTCTACAATATGTATGTATGTATATAGCAGCCACATAATATATAGCACAGGCTACGTAGTATTTGTCTGCTATATACCACATGGCTCCTATATACTACGTGGCCTATGCTATATACTATGTGGCTGCAATATACATGCATAAATACATATTCTAGAATACCCGATGCGTTAGAATCGGACCACCATCTAGTAATGAAATAAAAGTCTATTTATCCACATCTAGACAGCAACTATGAGGCATACAGGTAAGACTAGATTAACAATTTCCGATGGAGACTATTGAAGCATGACAAAAGTAACTAGATGGGTATTTCCTGAAGGAACTACAGATAGTGCTTTGGAGTGGTGCCCAGGCTGCCCCTGCAAGAGTTTTACACTTGCATGCCCCTCAGGACCGATTTGGGGAACGGGGCCCCTCGGGGTCCGATTTGGCAGGCGGGGCCCCTCGGGGTCTGATTTGGTGGGCGGGGCCCCTCGGGGTCCGATTTGGTGGGCGGGGTCACTCTAGGTCCGATTTGGTGGGTGGGGTCACTGTGGGTCTGATTTGGTGGGCGGGGTCAGTCGGGGTCTGATTTGGTGGGCGGGGCCACTCTGGGTCCAATGTGGTGGGCGGGGTCACTCTGGGTCCGATGTGGTGGGCGGGGTCACTCTGGGTCTGATTTGGTGGGCGGAGCCACTCTGGGTCCGATTTGGTGGGCGGGGCACCTCAGGGTCCGATTTGGTGGGCGGGGTCACTCGGGGTCCGATTTGGTGGGTGGGGTCACTCGGGGTCCGATTTGGTGGGCGGGGCCACTCGGGGTCCGATTTGGTGGGCTGGGCACCTCAGGGTCCAATTTGGTGGGCGGGTCACTTTAAGAGCTGATATTATCTGGCAAATCTGTGTCCTGGTGGGGTCATGTACAGTTCGTAGGCGTTGGCATAGTAACTGGGTCTGACTGCGCATATCAATGAGCTAATCAGCCAGGTGGCAGTTATTTTGAAATTGCCTCAGAAATCAGGCCCATTATAAACGTATGGGAAAATCTCCCTATTGAAATGCATTGAGACACTTTTTTTTAAACGCAAATTGCGCCAAAACTACAAATCCGATCGACATGAAAAGTACTTAGCACACCTCTTGGGGACGCTGGCTTCGAAAGGATGCCTCACTGGAGTCTGTGAGTGCTGTGGTTCGGCCGCATTAATTGCGGACTGAATAATAATAATAAGAAGAATAAGAAGAAGTTTACCACGATCGGATTACAGTATAGTGCTTTGTTCCAAAGCACTATAATAATAATAATAATAAGAAGTTTACCACGATCGGATAACAGTATAGTGCTTTGTTCCAAAGCACTATAATAAGAAGAAGAAGTTTACCACGATCGGATAACTGTATAGGGCTTTGTTCCAAAGCACTATAACTAGATTGGTATTTCCTGAAGGAACAACAGATAGTGCTTTGGAATGGTGCCCGGGCTGCCCTTGCAAGACTTTAAAACTTGGGTGCCCCTCAGGCGCTGGTTTGGTTGTTGTAGCCCCTCAGGGTTGAGGATTTGGTGGGTGGGGCCCCTCGGGGTCCGATTTGGTGGGCGGGACCCCTCGGGGTCCAATTTGGGGGGCGGGGCCCCTCGGGGTCCAATTTGGGGGCGGTGCCCCTCGGGGTCCGATCTGGTGGGTGGGGCCACTCGGGGTCCGATTTGGTGGGCGGGGCCCCTTGGGGTCCGATTTGGTGGGCGGGGCCCCTGGGGGTCCGATTTGGTGGGCGGGGTCTCTCGAGGTCCGATTTGGTGAACGGGGCCCCTGGGGGTCCGATTTGGTGGGCGGGGCCCCTGGGGGTCAGATTTGGTGGGCAGGGCCACTCGGGGTCCGATTTGGTGGGCTGGGCACCTCAGGGTCCGATTTGGTGGGCGGGTCACTTTAAGAGCTGATATTATCTGGCAAAACTATGTACTGGTGGGGTCATGTAGAGTTCGTAGGCGTTGGCATAGTAACTGGGTCTGACTGCGCATATCAATGAGCTAATCAGCCCAGGTGGCAGACGGCAGTTACATTTCAAATTGCCTCAGAAATCAGGCCATTTATAACCCTACGGGAAAATTTCCCTATTGAAATGAGGGGAAAAAAATTTCAAACGCAAATTGCGCCAAAACTACAATTCCGATCGACATGAAAAATACTTAGCACACCTCTTGGGGACGCTGGCTTCGAAATGACGCCTCACTGGAGTCTGTGAGTGCTGCGGTTCGGGCCGCATTAATTGCAGACTGAATAATAATAACTAGATGGGTATTTCTTGAAGGAACTACAGATAGTGCTTTGGAATGGTGCCCGGGCTGCCCCTGCAAGATGTTCACACTTGGGTGCCCCTCAGGCGCTGGTTTGGTAGTTGTAGCCCATCAGAGTTGAGGCCACGCTGGGTCCGATTTGGTGGGCGGGGTCACTCTGGGTCCGATTTGGTGGGTGGGGTCACTCTGGGACCAATTTGGTGGGCGGAGCCACTCTGGGTCCGATTTGGTGGGCGGAGCAACTCTGGGTCCGATTTGGTGGGCGGGGCACCTCAGGGACCGATTTGGTGGGCGGGGTCACTCGGTCCGATTTGGTGGACGGGGTCACTCAGGGTCCAATTTGGTGGGCCGGGTCACTCTGGGTCCAATTTGGTGGGCCGGGTCACTCTGGGTCCGAGTTGGTGGGCCGGGTCACTCTGGGTCCGATTTGGTGGGCGGGGTCACTCTGGGTTCGATTTGGTGGGCGGGGTCACTCTGGGTCTGATTTGGTGGGCGGAGTTACTCTGGGTTCGATTTGGTGGGTCGGGTCACTCTGGGTCCGATTTGGTGGGCGGAGTTACTCTGGGTTCGATTTGGTGTGTGGAGTTACTCTGGGTTCGATTTGGTGTGCGGGGCACCTCTGGGTCCGATTTGGTGGGTGGGGTCACTCTGGGACCGATTTGGTTGGCTGGGTCACTCTGGGTCCGATTTGGTGGGCGGGGCACCTCTGGGTCCGATTTGGTGGGCGGGGCACCTCTGGGTCCGAATTGGTGGGTGGGGTCACTCTGGGACAGATTTGGTGGGCGGGGTCACTCTGGGTCCGATTTGGTGGGCAGGCACCTCAGGGACCGATTAGGTGGGCGGGGTCACTCTGGGTCCGATTTTGTGGGCGAGGTCACTCTGGGTCCGATTTGGTGGGCGGGGCACCTCAGGGACCGAATTGGTGGCCGGGGTCACTCAGGGTCCGATTTGGTGGGTCGGGTCACTCTGGGTCCGATTTGGTGGGCCGGGTCACTCTGGGTCCGATTTGGCTGGCGGGGCCCCTGGGGGTCCGATTTGGTGGGCGGGGTTACCCTGGGTCCGATTTGGAGGGCGGAGCCACTCTGGGTCCGATTTGGTGGGCGGGGCACCTCAGGGACCGATTAGGTGGGCGGGGTCACTCTGGGTCCGATTTGGTGGGCGGAGCCGCTCTGGGTCCGATTTGGTGGGCGGGGCACCTCAGGGTCCGATTTGGTGGGCGGGGTCACTCAGGGTCCGATTTGGTGGGCGGGGTCACTCAGGGTCCGATTTGGTGGGCGGGGCACCTCAGGGACCGAATTGGTGGCCGGGGTCACTCAGGGTCCGATTTGGTGGGCCGGGTCACTCTGGGACCAATTTGGTGGGCGGAGCCACTCTGGGTCCGATTTGGTGGGTGGGGCACCTCAGGGACCGATTTGGTGGCGGGGTCACTCAGGGTCCCATTTGGTGAACGGGGTCACTCAGGGTCCGATTTGGTGGGCGGGGTCACTCTGGGTCCAATTTGGTGGGCGGGGTCACTCTGGGTCCGATTTGGTGGGTGGGGTCACTCTGGGTCCGATTTGTTGGGCGGGGTTACTCTGGGTCCGATTTGGTGGGCCGGGTCACTCTGGGTCCGATTTGGTGGGCTGAGCCACTCTGGGTCCGATTTGGTGGGCGGGGTCACTCTGGGTCCGATTTATTGGCCCGGGTCACTCTGGGTCCGATTTGGTGGCCCGGGTCTCTCTGGGTCCGATTTGGTGGCCCGGGTCACTCTGGGTCCGATTTGGTGGCTCGGGTCACTCTGGGTCCGATTTGGTGACCCGGGTCACTCTGGGTCCGATTTGGTGGCCCGGGTCACTCTGACTGACAGCAGGATAAGGGAATGGCTGATAACAGAGAATAGACTGACAGCAGGACAAGGGAATGGCTGATAACAGAGAGAATAGACTGACAGCAGGACAGGGGAATGGCTGATAACAGAGAGAAATAGACTGACAGCAGGACGGGGAATGGCTGATAACAGAGAGAAATAGACTGACAGCAGGACAGGGGAATGGCTGATAACAGAGAAAAAGACTGACAGCAGGATGGGGGAATGGCTGATAACAGAGAGAATAGACTGACAGCAGGATGGGGAATGGCTGATAACAGGGAGAATAGACTGACAGCAGGACAGGGGAATGGCTGATAACAGAGAGAAATAGATGGGTATTTCCTGAAGGAACTACAGATAGTACTTTGGAATGGTGCCCGGGCTGCCCCTGCAAGACTTTCACACTTGGGTGCCCCTCAGGCGCTGGTTTGGTAGTTGTAGCTCCTCAGGGTTGAGGCCACTCTGGGTCCAATTTGGCGGGCGGCGCCGCTCTGGGTCCGATTTGGTGGGCGGCGCCGCTCTGGGTCCGATTTGGCGGGCGGCGCCGCCCTGGGTCCGATTTGGCGGGCGGCACCGCTCTGGGTCCGATTTGGCGGGCGGCGCCGCTCTGGGTCCGATTTGGCGGGCGGCGCCGCGCTGGGTCCGATTTGGCGGGCGGCGCCGCTCTGGGTCCGATTTGGCGGGCGGCGCCGCTCTGGGTCCGATTTGGCGGGCTGCGCCGCTCTGGGTCCGATTTGGCGGGCGGCGCCGCTCTGGGTCCGATCTGGCGGGCGGCGCCACTCTGGGTCCGATTTGGCGGGCGGCGCCACTCTGGGTCCAATTTGGTGGGCGGCGCCACTCCGGGTCCGATTCGGCAGGCGGCGCCGCTCTGGCGGGCGGCCCCATTCCGGGTCCGATTTGGCGGGCGGCGCCACTCCGGGTCCGATTTGGCGGGCGGCGCCACTCCGGGTCCGATTTGGCGGGCGGCGCCACTCCGGGTCCGATTTGGCGGGCGGCGCCACTCCGGGTCAGATTTGGCGGGCGGCGCCACTCCGGGTCCGATTTGGCGGGTGGCGCCACTCTGGCGGGCGGCGCCACTCCGGGTCCGATTTGGCGGGCGGCGCCACTCCGGGTTCGATTTGGCGGGCGGCGCCACTCCGGGTCCGATTTGGTGGGCGGCGCCACTCCGGGTCCGATTTGGCGGGCGGCGCCACTCCGGGTCCGATTTGGCGGGCGGCGCCACTCCGGGTCCGATTTGGCGGGCGGCGCAAATCTGGGTCCGATTTGTCGGGCGGCGCAACTCTGGGTCCGATTTGGCGGGCGGCGCCACTCTGGGTCCGATTTGGCGGGCGGCGCCACTCTGGGTCCGATTTGGCGGGCGGCGCCACTCTGGGTCCGATTTGGCGGGCGGCGCCACTCTGGGTCCGATTTGGCGGGCGGCGCCACTCTGGGTCCGATTTGGCGGGCGGCGCCACTCTGGGTCCGATTTGGCGGGCGGCGCCACTCTGGGTCCGATTTGGCGGGCGGCGCCACTCTGGGTCCGATTTGGCGGGCGGCGCCACTCTGGGTCCGATTTGGCGGGCGGCGCCACTCTGGGTCCGATTTGGCGGGCGGCGCCACTCTGGGTCCGATTTGGCGGGCGGCGCCACTCTGGGTCCGATTTGGCGGGCGGCGTCACTCTGGGTCCGATTTGGCGGGCGGCGCCACTCTGGGTCCGATTTGGCGGGCGGCGCCACTCTGGGTCCGATTTGGCGGGCGGCGCCACTCTGGGTCCGATTTGGCGGGCGGCGCCACTCTGGGTCCGATTTGGCGGGCGGCGCCACTCTGGGTCCGATTTGGCGGGCGGCGCCACTCTGGGTCCGATTTGGCGGGCGGCGCCACTCTGGGTCCGATTTGGCGGGCGGCGCCACTCTGGGTCCGATTTGGCGGGCGGCGCCAATCTGGGTCCGATTTGGCGGGCGGCGCCCCTCTGGGTCCGATTTGGCGGACGGCGCCACTCTGGGTCCGATTTGGCGGACGGCGCCACTCTGGGTCCGATTTGGCGGGCGGCGCCACTCTGGGTCTGATTTGGCAGGCGGCGCCACTCTGGGTCCGATTTGGTGAGCGGGGCAATAATTATAATAAGACTACAGATAGTGCTTTGAAATTGTGCTGTGCTATCACTTTAAGAGCTGATATTATCTGGCAAAACTGTGCTGGTGTGGTCATGTACAGTTCGCAGGCGTTGGCATAGTAACTGGGCCTGACTGCGCATATCAATGAGCTAATCAGCCAGGTGGCAGGTGGCAGGTACATTTCAAATTGCCTCAGAAACCCGGCCATTATAACCTATGGGAAAATTTACCTATTGAAATGCATTACAATGAGGGGAAAAAACATTTTCAAACGCAAATTGCACCAAAATTACAAATCCGATCGACACGAAAAATACTTAGCACACCTCTTGGGGACGCTGGCTTCGAAATGACACCTCACTGGAGTCTGTGAGTGAAGCGGTTCGGGCCGCATTACGTGCGGACTGAATAATAATAAGAACTAGATGGGTATTTCCTGAAGGAACTACAGATAGTGCTTTGGAATGGTGCCCGGGTTGCCCCAGCAAGACTTTCACACTTGGGTGCCCCTCAGGCGCTGTTTTGGTAGTTGTAGCCACTCTGGGTCCGATTTGGCGGGCGGCGCCACTCTGGGTCCGATTTGGCAGGCGGCGCCACTCCGGGTCCGATTTGGCGGGCGGCACCACTCCGGGTCCGATTTGGCGGGCGGCACCACTCTGGGTCCGATTTGGCGGGCGGCGCCACTCTGGGTCCAATTTGGCGGGCGGCGCCACTCTGGGTCCGATTTGGCGGGCGGCGCCACTCTGGGTCCGATTTGGCGGGCGGCGCCACTCTGGGTCCGATTTGGCGGGCGGCGCCACTCTGGGTCCGATTTGGCGGGCGGCGCCACTCTGGGTCCGATTTGGCGGGCGGCGCCACTCTGGGTCCGATTTGGCGGGCGGCGCCACTCTGGGTCCGATTTGGCGGGCGGCGCCACTCTGGGTCCGATTTGGCGGGCGGCGCCACTCTGGGTCCGATTTGGCGGGCGGCGCCACTCTGGGTCCGATTTGGCGGGCGGCGCCACTCTGGGTCCGATTTGGCGGGCGGCGCCACTCTGGGTCCGATTTGGCGGGCGGCGCCACTCTGGGTCCGATTTGGCGGGCGGCGCCACTCTGGGTCCGATTTGGCGGGCGGCGTCACTCTGGGTCCGATTTGGCGGGCGGCGCCACTCTGGGTCCGATTTGGCGGGCGGCGCCACTCTGGGTCCGATTTGGCGGGCGGCGCCACTCTGGGTCCGATTTGGCGGGCGGCGCCACTCTGGGTCCGATTTGGCGGGCGGCGCCACTCTGGGTCCGATTTGGCGGGCGGCTCCACTCTGGGTCCGATTTGGCGGGCGGCGCCACTCTGGGTCCGATTTGGCGGGCGGCGCCACTCTGGGTCCGATTTGGCGGGCGGCGCCAATCTGGGTCCGATTTGGCGGGCGGCGCCACTCTGGGTCCGATTTGGCGGACGGCGCCACTCTGGGTCCGATTTGGCGGACGGCGCCACTCTGGGTCCGATTTGGCGGGCGGCGCCACTCTGGGTCTGATTTGGCAGGCGGCGCCACTCTGGGTCCGATTTGGTGAGCGGGGCAATAATTATAATAAGACTACAGATAGTGCTTTGAAATTGTGCTGTGCTATCACTTTAAGAGCTGATATTATCTGGCAAAACTGTGCTGGTGTGGTCATGTACAGTTCGCAGGCGTTGGCATAGTAACTGGGCCTGACTGCGCATATCAATGAGCTAATCAGCCAGGTGGCAGGTGGCAGGTACATTTCAAATTGCCTCAGAAACCCGGCCATTATAACCTATGGGAAAATTTCCCTATTGAAATGCATTACAATGAGGGGAAAAAACATTTTCAAACGCAAATTGCGCCAAAACTACAAATCCGATCGACACGAAAAATACTTAGCACACCTCTTGGGGACGCTGGCTTCGAAATGACACCTCACTGGAGTCTGTGAGTGAAGCGGTTCGGGCCGCATTACGTGCGGACTGAATAATAATAAGAACTAGATGGGTATTTCCTGAAGGAACTACAGATAGTGCTTTGGAATGGTGCCCGGGTTGCCCCAGCAAGACTTTCACACTTGGGTGCCCCTCAGGCGCTGTTTTGGTAGTTGTAGCCACTCTGGGTCCGATTTGGCGGGCGGCGCCACTCTGGGTCCGATTTGGCAGGCGGCGCCACTCCGGGTCCGATTTGGCGGGCGGCACCACTCCGGGTCCGATTTGGCGGGCGGCACCACTCCGGGTCCGATTTGGAGGGCGGCGCCACTCTGGGTCCGATTTGGCGTTCGGCGCCACTCTGGGTCCGATTTGGCGGGCGGCGCCACTCTGGGTCCGATTTGGCGGGCGGCGCCACTCTGGGTCCGATTTGGTGAGCGGGGCAATAATTATAATAAGACTACAGATAGTGCTTTGAAATTGTGCTGTGCTATCACTTTAAGAGCTGATATTATCTGGCAAAACTGTGCTGGTGTGGTCGTGTACAGTTCGCAGGCGTTGGCATAGTAACTGGGCCTGACTGCGCATATCAATGAGCTAATCAGCCAGGTGGCAAGTGGCAGGTACATTTCAAGTTGCCTCAGAAACCCGGCCATTATAACCTATGGGAAAATTTCCCTATTGAAATGCATTACAATGAGGGGAAAAAACATTTTCAAACGCAAATTGCGCCAAAACTACAAATCCGATCGACACGAAAAATACTTAGCACACCTCTTGGGGACGCTGGCTTCGAAATGACACCTCACTGGAGTCTGTGAGTGCAGCGGTTCGGGCCCCAGAGGAAGAGGCGTGGCTGTTGAACGGAGGGTCGGCTGTGTGCTTGGCTGTGGACCGTGTGCTCCTGGGAAGGGAGATTTTTCACCTGGGACTCTTTGCCTGCCCCTTCCCAGGAAGCAGAGACTGTTCCTGGGACTGAGCTTCGGGGCTGAGCCCCTGGCTCCCACCCCCCGGTGCAAGCCGGCTGGGGGTGGGAGGCCTGCATATCATCAGGAAGCCCCGTGTACCATCTAGCCAGTCCCGGGACCAAAAAAGCCATGGGAAAAAGTGGCAAAAGCTCGGGGGGCCGCAGGCCCCAGAAGACGGGGACCCCTAAGGCCGTGGCCATGGCGGTTCCTCCTCCCGGAGGAAGAGAGGCGGCCAGTGGAGGTGCGGCGGTGAGCCCCCAGATATGGGGCTCTAAGGTGGCTGGGGAGCCGATCACCACCTACGGCTCCCGAATACGCGTGCACGTCCACAAGTACGAGGAGGCCGCCAAACAGCTGAGGATACTCCGGGAGGAGTTGAAGGGAGCCAGGGCATCTTCTAAGTGCAGGCTCCCTGCCTCAAGGAGAGCAGAGGTCGCCGCCACGGTGAAGAGGCTGAAGGGGTCCATAGCCTCCCTGGAAAATCGCAGAGCGGAGATCCTGTCGGGAAGCGGCCCCTTTGAAGAGAAGCTAAAAAACGACGACCGGTTTAGGGCCATGACCGGTGGGTCTTCTGAGGGGTCAGGAGACCCCGACCAGGTGGAGGAAGAGGAGGAGGAGGAGGATGGCGGTCCATCTGCGCCATACCCACCTGAAGGCCTGGGGAGTAACAGCACCCAGGTATCGTATAGCGGGATAGCCCCTGAGCAAGTGGCCCTCCCGTCGGACTCCAGTAACTCAGAGGAAAGCGGGAGCGAGGGGGAGGATGGTGGTGGTACTAGCAGTCAGGGGGGCTGCCTCATTCTGCAGCAAGTGCGGCAGATTGAGTCCCCAGCACGGTTTGGCGAGCTGTTGTTTGGGGACGAGGTCTGCGAGGATGGGGCAACCGGGAGGGGGAAAAAACGTAAGAAGGCGAAAGTATCCGTGGTAGATAAATTTGTCTACGTCCCCTTTCCCGGGGCTCCCCTGTCCGGTTGTACGGAACCCGCTACCCACCCCGACTCGGGCCCTGTTGTGGGTCCGCAGCGAGGGAGCGGGGAGAGGAAAGTCTGCCCGGATCGGAGTGCCATGCCTGGTGGTGGTAGTTCTGATTCGGGCAGTGATATGGAATGCGGTGCCGGCGGAGCCAGTGGTAGTGTTTGTGGTGGTGGTGCTCGGGCCAAGCCCTCTGTGGAAGGGGGGGCTGGCCCGGCACCTGGTGTGCAGGCAGCCGGGGCCGCATCTCCGGCGGCAAGAGCTGGGGTGTCCGGGTCCCCCACATGCGGATCCGCTCATAAGGCTGGATCTTTTTCGGGGACCCGGGGATCAGGAAAGGGCGCGACTAAGTTAAAGGCACAATGCAAGGTACTGGTCGCTCCCCTGCCGGTGTCCGTGGCCAGGTCGGGGACCCCCGTGCGTGGAGCCAGTGATGGGTCTGTGCCAGGGGCCCCGCCGCCACTGGACGCCGAGGGGGAGTGGCCTGTGCTGAGGGGTTCAGCGGTGGTGGCGGCTGTTGCGGGGGCTATGCCTCTTGGCGTCAGTCCCGTGGGGGGCCCTGGGCGTACCCCGGGGTCTCCGGTGCGGGTGGCGTCGGGGGGCGTGGCTTCCCCAGCTGCGACCCCAGTTGTCCCCTCCATGCATGTGTCTGGGGCCCGTGAGGGGGCGTGGCCTCCCCGAGTGTTGCCCGGCCCGCTGTGGTTGTGGCATGCGGGGGGGGTGTGCCCTCCTCGGCTGCTGTCCCACCCGCCGCTGTGGTTGCGGCCGGCGGGGGGGGCACAGCCTCGGTGGTCGCGGGACCCCCCGCTGTGATCGCGGCCAGTGGAGGGGGCGTGGCCTGTGCGGCTGCGGCCCCGCCCACTGGTGCTGTGTCCAGCGGAGGGGCGTGGCCTCGGCGGGTCTGCCGCGAGTGGCTCCGCCCACTCAAAAAAATAACAGTGCTGCGGCAGTTACAGTTAAAGCCGGCAAAGGGGTGTCGGGGTCCCCTGCCCACTTACAGTCATCTGGTGGTGCGGGGGCTCCGGTGCCTGAAGTTATGGCTGCTCGTGGTCCCGGTGTGGAGCAGGGTCCGGAGGCAGAGTCCGGCCCTGCTCCAGGTAACAAGGAAAAAAAAATGGTTGCTGCAGAGAACTCAGGAGGTGCTGCTGCTCCTGAGCCTGGGCAGAGCGGAATGAGTGTTCGGCTCTGCTCTACGGGCCTTAAAGGGGCAGCGGCACCCCTGGGAAAAGTAAACAATAAAGCTGCACCGGGAAGCGTGCAGCAGGGGCCCCCAGCAGGAGAGAAAGTTACGGAAAAAAAAACCATACTGTTAATAATAATAATAAAAATAATACTGAGGTGAATGAGGCCGCGGCGACTGGGGATATGAATGACGGTATGGATGGTGTGCTGTGTGTTGAGGATGTGGGGGTGGGTACGAATGGTGTCACAAATGTTGCTAGTATGAATGGTGCGGATGGTGGTACGGATGGTGGTGCGGATGGTGGTATGGATGTAGGCGGTGGGGGGGAGGCTGGCCCATCTGCCCCCCCAGTCGCTCCCCTCCCCCTTTCTTTTGCGAGGGTGGTGGCTGGGGCTCCAGGGGGTTCACGGGGGGCTCGGGGGGTCTCCTCGCCTCTGGGTTCCGGGGACGGTGTTTTGCAGCGCCGTTTTCTGGAAGCCCTAAAAAATGGAGAGCGGTCGATCTTGGTAGAGGGAAGAGAGGTGGACCTGTCTTTCTGGCTGGAGAGACATGGCCTGGCCGCCTTCCAAGATAGAAGGGAGGGGGAAACCGTATGGTCCCTCCCGACAGCCGGGCAGGGGGTGGTGAGGAGGAATGTAGTCCGTCTTCGCTGGAGGGGCAGTGAAGCTTGCCCACCCAGGAGTAGGGTGGTGGAGCTCCTCATGAAGATGGGCTTTGGGGCGGTTGACATCTTTGCCCTAATTCATCCTGCGGCCACCCTCTTCTTCGACATCAGTTTCGTGCGGCCGGAGGGGCTTGAGCTCTTCTGGTCAAATTACGAGCTGGCGAAGGGGGAGCCCGGCTGGCGAGACTTCGCTGTACAAGCGGTGTCTCGCCAAAATGGCGTGAAGAGAGTGACCGTGGTGACCTGTAACGAGTCACTTTCTGGGGTGGACATCCTGACGTGGCTTTCCCGCTATGGGGAAGTCACGGACGTCCCCAAAAAAAATCGGGACGAATTTGGCATTTGGTCAGGGGGCTGGACCTTCATGATGAAGTTGAAGGTCTCAGGGGGTACTGTCACCCACATCCCTTCCTCGGCGTTCATTGGAAGGGACCGGATCCTGATCTTCTACCAGGGGCAGCCGAAGGTCTGTCACAGGTGCGGTGATCCCCGCCACTTCAGCGCAAGCTGCAAGGTGCAGAAATGTGCCTTGTGTGGCGGGGTAGGCCATCTCGCTGCATCCTGTAAGGATATTCGGTGTAACCTGTGTGGTGATCTTGGTCACCCGTACAGCCGCTGCCCTCGCTCTTTCTCCAATTCTGCTGCTGGCCGGGTCGGGGGAGGCCGTGAGGGGGAAACCTCTGGCGGTTCAACCTCTGCCGTGGTAGGCGGTGGTGGCGGGGGAGGGGCTGAGGGGCCAGTGAGGAGAGACAGAGCCCGGGGTCCTGCCCGCCAAAGGAGGCAGGAAAGGCGCCACGGGGGTGGGGGGCAGGGAGAGCCTCAGGCAACTGGGGTAATGTCTGCTCCCCCCTCTGAGGCATCGGCTGTTGTCGCTGAGGCCCCGGGGGAGGCGGAAGTGTGCGAGGAGATCAGGAGGATGGAGAGGGAGGACAACAGGGCTGACTCCGACAACTCCTCCCAGTATGAAAGTGTGGATGAGGAGGTCACGGATCAGCCGACATTAAAACAGGGTGGTAACGCAAACCGTACCAAAAAAAGGGGGAAGAAGAAAAGGAAGGTTGTTAAGCCTTCTGGTCCTTCGCCCCCTCCCCTGACCGTGGGTGTGCCAACGGAAGGGCTCACCGGCTCCCCTCTGGTTGCCCTCTCCAACCGGTTCCAAGCCCTTGAGGACTCTGCTGAGTCGGAGGTCGAGGGTGAGGGGCCGGGGGCGGCACCTGGGGGGCTTTCGGGGGGCGGCGCAGTCTGTCCTCCGGAGGACGTTGTTTCCTCTGGGGGGGGGACTGACCCGGAACCCAGAGGCGAGGATACCAATAAAATGGATACCTCATCCTCTTTAAAGAGGAAGAATATGTCTGATCCAGTCCCTTCTTCGGGGGGGAAAAGTAAAGAGGATGGGGTGGGGAAGAAGAAGGCTGTCTAACTTAATCACCCATGATGGCTGAACTCACCCCGTTGACTCTGGCGTCGATTAATGTCGCCAGCATAAAGTCTGATGCGGCTAGATTTGCGGCCTTTGATTTTTTCACCTTAATTGAGGCTGAAATTTTGTTTTTGCAGGAGACCAGACTAACGGACATGGGGGTCATCCACAAGGCAAAAAAGGAGTGGAGGTGTGGGCCCTCATACTGGTCTCTTGCGGCCGAGCCGTATAGCGGGGTGGCGGTCCTTTTTAAGACCGCTGAGGTGGAATGCCGACGGGTTATTGAGATAGAAATGGGGAGGTGCCTAGTCTTAGACGTCTTCATGAGGGGACAGGAGCTTCGGCTCATAAACATCTACGGCCCACAGTCTAAGTGGGACCGTAAATGTCTCTTCATGAAGATCAAGCCCTTTCTTTTTACGAGCCGGCAGGTGGTCTTCGGTGGGGATTTCAACACCATTACGAGATCCCGTGATAGGGGAGGTCCCGGAGGCCGCCTGGCTTATGATAGCATAGCCCTAAATAGTCTAGCTAGTGAAGCTCGCCTGGTGGATGTCCACATACGGCACACCCCAGGTCACGAGGGTTTCACCTTTCATAGAGGTAGCAGTAGGTCTAGAATAGACAGGTTTTTTTTGAAGGAGGACGCCATCTTTTCTGCAGTGTCCGCCGTTGAGGTGGAGTTCTCCGATCACTGTTTAATTTTCTTTTCTCTGAATGTTACAGAGACGCCCCGGATGGGAAGAGGGCTGTGGAAGCTGAATTCATGCCTTCTGGAAGAGGCGGAGGTGAGACAATCCTTTGAGGCTTTTCTTCAGAGCCAGGTACCGCTTTTGGATCTCTGTAGTACTAAGTCTGAGTGGTGGGAGATCTTCAAGAAAAGGGTGGCGGGGTTCTTCCGTCAGCTCTCGAGCCTCAGAAGTCTGAACAGGCATCGCTTGTATCAAGACCTGAGGAGGAAACTCGAGCAGCTCGTCTCGACTGGAGGTGACCGAGAGGAAATCTCCAGAGTGAAATCTTTGCTCAAGGGGTGTCAGTATGATAGGCACGCATCTTTAGTTTTTGAGAGGGATTTCGGGAAGTACCGCTCGCCCGACCCTTACAGAAACTGTAAGATGTCAGTGAATTGTAAGGTGGTGACAGGACTGATCGACAATACGGGTTCCCTGAACAGATCCAAATCAGGGATCCTGGAGGTGGTCAGGTCCTTTTACTCATGCCTCTTGAGGAAGAGGGATCTGGATCGAGATGGGATGTCGGCTTTCCTGGCTGAAACTGTTCCTGAGCCAGGAGATGACCCCTCTCTTCATGTTTTGGCCGAGGTAATCAGGGAAGAGGAAGTGAGACTGGCCATTGATGGGCTCCGGCCCAAGAAATCGCCAGGTCCGGATGGCTTAACATCCGAGTTTTACAAGACTTTTAGGGACTCCTTGGTCCCCCTCTTGACTGAGGTGTTTAATGAGTGCCTCTCCTCGGGTGCTCTTCCCAGTTCAATGAGGAAGTCAGCCCTGATTATCTTGTCAAAGGGTAAGGACCCGTCCCGTATCGAGAATTGGCGTCCCATAGCGCTCCTCGATACGGACCGAAAGATTCTGGCAAAGGTGTTGTTTAATCGGCTGGTGAAGTTTGCACCTCGGCTCCTTTCGGGGGCTCAGCACTGTTCTGTTCCAGGCCGCAGTACTTTTAGTGCTGTGCTCGGTGTCCGAGAGGCAGTGGAGCAGGGCATTGCGGGTCACTGGAAGGGGTACTTGCTGTCCTTAGACCAGGCAAAGGCTTTTGACCGGGTGGATCATGAGTACCTCTGGTCTGTCCTTCTGAGGTATGGTCTGCCGGGGAGGTTTGTAAATTGGTTAAAGACCTTGTATGAGGGGGCTGAGACTTTCCCGCTCGTGAACGGTTGGGTTGGTCACTCTTTTGAGGTGAGCTCCGGGGTCCGTCAGGGCTGTCCTCTGAGCCCACTTTTATACGTGTTCGCGATCGATCCCTTCTTAAGGAGGGTAGATCGTGGACCGTTGGTGGGAGTCGGGATGGACCGGGCGGAGCCGGGGGCCACTCTGAGGGTGGTAGCATACGCCGATGACGTCTCCCTTTTTGTATCCTCGAGAGAGGAGGCGGATTGGGTCATGTCTGAGGTCGTGCGCTACTCGGAGGCATCCGGGTCCATGATCAACCGGGAAAAGTGCGAGAGTCTCTGGCTGGGAGGGGGAGATCCAAGTTTTGATCTCCCGGACACCCTTCCAGGGCCCCAGTCCTCCGCTAAGATCTTAGGCATCAATTTTGGCCCAGGGGACTATCCCCAACAAAATTGGGAAGGCAGGCTCAAGATTGCCGCCCAGAAGGTGGACCAGTGGAAGGGTTGGTCTTTAACCCTGAGGGAAAGGGTCAGCTTGGCCAAGGGTTATTTGCTTCCTTTGTTAATTTACCTGGGCAGCGTCTGCATCTTGCCAGAGTCTCTCTGGACGCGGGTCTATAGCCTGTTCTTCCAATTGTTATGGGGGAACAGGCTTAACCTAATCAAGAGGGAGGTCACGTACCGCACGAGGAGACTAGGTGGGTTGGGTATGGTCAACCCAGTGGTGTTCTTAGTGAACACCTTTCTTAAGACCAACATTGCCAACCTCTGGACAGAGAGGGCTCCTCCGTGGGTATTCTCCTGCAGGGGATGGTTTCGGCCTTTCTTCCAGGAATGGGAGACAGGAGGGCAGGTGAAGGACCTACGAACACCACATGGACATCTCCCGGCTTATGCTACCCCGGCTCTGAAGGTGATCCGCCGGTGGGGTCTGGGAATGTGGGAAATCAGGACCATGTCGAGGAAATCCCTTGACAGTAGGGTCCTGTTGACCCATTTCCAGAAGCCCCTGGTGCTCAGAGATTGCTCAGGCCGGGATCTGGAGGGGGGGCTCGGGTTGTTAAATTCTTCACGGATCCCCTCGAAGTTTTGGGACTTGGCCTGGCGCTGCTTCCATGGGAGGCTGTATGTGAGGGACAATCTGAAGTACAGGAACTCTGATGATCGGGGTTGTCCCCGTGAAGAGTGTGGCGACATGCTGGAAAGCATGGAGCACTTCCTCCTTCAGTGTCCCTTTAATACAGGGGTCTATAACCGGGTGGGTGCTTCCATAGGCTGGCCTAGGCTGGCATCCCTTTCCTATCCGGAGTGGGCTTATGGGGCATTCAGATCCCTTGGTGGCCGAGATCGGGGCACTTTATTCCTAGTTAGTGTAATTGTTAGGTTCTACACCTGGAATGCACGGTGCCTAGTTTCAATACAGCATAAAACCCTCCCCCGGGATGAGGTGGTTAGTAACATCTTGGGTGACCTGGGTAAGGTGCGCTCTTTGGAGTTTGGGAGGCTGGGTGCGAGGAGGGCCTCTTGGCTTTGGAGGGGTCTCTCCTTTTAATACGTACCCGAGGGAAAGCTTGGCTTGAGTGATTAGGGGCTTCCAAGGAGTGTGGGAGGCTGGGTGGGAAGGGGGCCTCTTCACTTTGGAGGGGTTTCTCTTCTTACTCTAGGGATAGACTGGTTGTGTGATTGGGATAGGGAAAGATAAGGTGGTGTGGTGTGTTGAGGGACAGTTATATAGGGATAGATAGGGATAGGGAGGGACAGTTTAGGGATAGTCAGATAGTTAGCATTGTTAAGATAGGTAGAGTAGGGATAGATAGGGGCAGGTAGGGATAGTTAGGGTCAGCTTTTTGAGGGACAGTCTTAGTTAAGTAGGGACAGGGTGTTTGTGTTGGTGTTAGAGTCAGGGCCTCTTCAGACTCCTATTCCCTGGTGGTGGGCTGATGTGTGGCACGCTTAGCCTTTTTGTTTTGTTCTGGTAGAATTAATGGATATCGGGCTTGAAGGTGCCGAACTTGGGCCTTACAGGTTAAAAGCTGTTGTTTTGGTATTGTGGTATTTTGATGTTGTGTTAGTAAAGTTATGATCTGTAAATAAAATTTTTGTATGTCTGTATTTTATCTTGTGGTATGTATAGTTAGTATGTTGTGGGGGGTGTAGTTTAGGTTGGGTGGGGGGTGTTTGTTGGGGGGTTGCATAAGGGCATATGGACCCTGGAAACAATATAAGGGCATGGAAACTTTCATGGACCCGGGGGAAAAAAGTGTGGTGTATTTTTCAGAGGGCATGAACTTGCATGGACCCGTGGTGGCAGTGTGGGTGGAGGGGAAAAAAAAAAAAAAAAAAAATAAATAAATAAATAAAAAAAAAAAAAAAAAAAAAAAAAAAAAAAGAATTTGCTGTGTTTAGAGTGTTATAGACTGTTATAGAGTGTTAAGTTTGTATAGCTAGGTTGGCCTTTTCTTTTATTTTTTGGGCAGCATGGGCCAGATTTTCTTTTTTAGTTTTATATGTATATATGTAATTAAATAGTGGGGAGTGTGAGTGTATGTGTGAGTGTATGTGCGAATGAGTTTTTTCTTTACTTTATATTTGTCTATTGGTTAGGAAAAATGGATGTGATGATTTTCCTGCTGGGGGTTTCCTAAAGCTGCGAAGTTAAGAGACTCTAAGAGGCGTGGGAAAAGAAAGACTTCTTAAATGCTGGTTTTATTTTTGTAAGATATGTTGTGTATTTCTGTTTTTGTTTGTGTTTTGTATTTTTTATAAATAAAAGAGTTCCTGAAGGAACTACAGATAGTGCTTTGGAATGGTGCCCGGGCTGCCCCTGCAAGACTTTCACACTTGGGTGCCCCTCATGCGCTGGTTTGGTAGTTGTAGCCCCTCAGGGTTGAGGCCACTCTGGGTCCGATTTGGTGGGCCGGGTCACTCTGGGTCCGATTTGGTGGGCCGGGTCACTCTGGGTCCGATTTGGTGGGCCGGGTCACTCTGGGTCCGATTTGGTGGGCCGGGTCACTCTGGGTCCGATTTGGTGGGCCGGGTCACTCTGGGTCCGATTTGGTGGGCCGGGTCACTCTGGGTCCGATTTGGTGGGCCGGGTCACTCTGGGTCCGATTTGGTGGCCCGGGTCACTCTGGGTCCCATTTGGTGGCCCGGGTCACTCTGGGTCCCATTTGGTGGCCCGGGTCACTCTGGGTCCCATTTGGTGGCCCGGGTCACTCTGGGTCCCATTTGGTGGGCCGGGTCACTCTGGGTCCCATTTGGTGGGCCGGGTCACTCTGGGTCCCATTTGGTGGGCCGGGTCACTCTGGGTCCGATTTGGTGGGCCGGGTCACTCTGGGTCCGATTTGGTGGCCCGGGTCACTCTGGGTCCGATTTGGTGGCCCGGGTCACTCTGGGTCCGATTTGGTGGCCCGGGTCACTCTGGGTCCGATTTGGTGGCCCGGGTCACTCTGGGTCCGATTTGGTGGCCCGGGTCACTCTGGGTCCGATTTGGTGGCCCGGGTCACTCTGGGTCCGATTTGGTGGCCCGGGTCACTCTGGGTCCGATTTGGTGGGCCGGGTCACTCTGGGTCCGATTTGGTGGCCCGGGTCACTCTGGGTCCGATTTGGTGGCCCGGGTCACTCTGGGTCCGATTTGGTGGCCCGGGTCACTCTGGGTCCGATTTGGTGGCCCGGGTCACTCTGGGTCCGATTTGGTGGGCCGGGTCACTCTGGGTCCGATTTGGTGGGCCGGGTCACTCTGGGTCCGATTTGGTGGCCCGGGTCACTCTGGGTCCGATTTGGTGGCCCGGGTCACTCTGGGCCCGATTTGGTGGCCCGGGTCACTCTGGGTCCGATTTGGTGGCCCGGGTCACTCTGGGTCCGATTTGGTGGGCCGGGTCACTGGGTCCGATTTGGTGGGCCGGGTCACTCAGGGTCCGATTTGGTGGGCCGGGTCACTCTGACTGACAGCAGGATAAGGGAATGGCTGATAACAGAGAATAGACTGACAGCAGGACAAGGGAATGGCTGATAACAGAGAGAATAGACTGACAGCAGGACAGGGGAATTGCTGATAACAGAGAGAAATAGACTGACAGCAGGACGGGGAATGGCTGATAACAGAGAGAAATAGACTGACAGCAGGACGGGGAATGGCTGATAACAGAGAGAATAGACTGACAGCAGGACAGGGGAATGGCTGATAACAGAGAGAATAGACTGACAGCAGGACGGGGAATGGCTGATAACAGAGAGAATAGACTGACAGCAGGACAGGGGAATGGCTGATAACAGAGAGAAATAGACTGACAGCAGTACAGGGAATGGCTGATAACAGAGAGAAATAGACTGACAGCAGGACGGGGAATGGCTGATAACAGAGAGAATAGACTGACAGCAGGACAGGGGAATGGCTGATAACAGAGAGAATAGACTGACAGCAGGACGGGGAATGGCTGATAACAGAGAGAATAGACTGACAGCAGGACAGGGGAATGGCTGATAACAGAGAGAAATAGACTGACAGCAGTACGTGGAATGGCTGATAACAGAGAAATAGATGGGTATTTCCTGAAGGAACTACAGATAGTGCTTTGGAATGGTGCCCGGGTTGCCCCAGCAAGACTTTCACACTTGGGTGCCCCTCAGGCGCTGGTTGGTAGTTGTAGCCACTCTGGGTCCGATTTGGTGGGTGGGGCCCCTCAGGGGCCGATTTGGTGGGCGCTGTATACTGCGGGGCTCTGCGCTGTATACTGCGGGGCTCTGCGCTGTATACTACGGGGCTCTTCGCTGTATACTGCGGGGCTCTGCGCTGTATGCTGCGGGGCTCTGCGCTGTATGCTGCGCGACTCTGCGCTGTATGCTGCGTGGCTCTGCGCTGTATGCTGCGAGGCTCTGCGCTGTATAATGCGCGGCTCTGCGCTGTATACTGCGCGGCTCTGCGCTGTATACTGCGGGGCTCTGCGCTGTATACTGCGCGGCTCTGCGCTGTATACTGAACGGCTCTGTGCTGTATACTGCGGGGCTCTGTGCTGTATACTGCGCGGCTCTGTGCTGTATGCTGCGCGGCTCCGCGCTGTATGCTGCATGGCTCTGCGCTGTATAATGCGCAGCTCTGCGCTGTATGCTGCGCGGCTCCGCGCTGTATGCTGCGCGGCTCCGTGGTGTATGCTGCGCGGCTCCGTGCTGTATACTGCGCGGCTCTGCGCTGTATACTGCGCGGCTCTGCGCTGTATACTGCGGGGCTCTGCGCTGTATACTGCGGGGCTCTGCGCTGTGTACTGTAATAATAATAAGACTACAGATAGTGCTTTGAAATTGTGCTGTGCTGTCACTTTAAGAGCTGATATTATCTGGCAAAACTGTGCTGGTGTGGTCATGTACAGTTCGCAGGTGTTGGCATAGTAACTGGGCCTGACTGCGCATATCAATGAGCTAATCAGCCAGGTGGCAGGTGGCAGGTACATTTCAAATTGCCTCAGAAACCCGGCCATTATAACCTATGGGAAAATTTCCCTATTGAAATGCATTACAATGAGGGGAAAAAACATTTTCAAACACAAATTGCGCCAAAACTACAAATCCGATCGACACGAAAAATACTTAGCACACCTCTTGGGGACGCTGGCTTCGAAATGACACCTCACTGGAGTCTGTGAGTGAAGCGGTTCGGGCCGCATTACGTGCGGACTGAATAATAATAAGAATAACTAGATGGGTATTTCCTGAAGGAACTACAGATAGTGCTTTGGAATGGTGCCCGGGCTGCCCCTGCAAGACTTTCACACTTGGGTGCCCCTCATATGCCTGTTTGGTAGTTGTAGCCCCTCAGGGTTGAGGATTTGGTGGGCGCCCCCACTCTGGGTCCGATTTGGGGGTTGGAGCCACTCTGGGTCCGATTTGGTGGGCTGGGTCACTCTGGGTCCGATTTGGTGGGCCAGGCCACTATGGGTCCGATTTGGTGGGCCAGGCCACTCTGGGTCCGATTTGGTGGGCCGGGTCACTCTGGGTCCGATTTGGTGGGCCGCGTCACTCTGGGTCCGATTTGGTGGGCCGCGTCACTCTGGGTCCGATTTGGTGGGCGGTGCCCCTCAGGGGCCGATTTGGTGGGCCGGGCCACTCTGGGTCCGATTTGGTGGGCCGGGCCACTCTGGGTCCGATTTGGTGGCCCGGGTCACTCTGGGTCCGTTTTGGTGGCCCGGGTCACTCTGGGTCCGATTTGGTGGCCCGGGTCACTCTGGGTCCGATTTGGTGGCCCGGGTCACTCTGGGTCCGATTTGGTGGGCCGGGTCACTCTGGGTCCGATTTGGTGGGCCGGGTCATTCTGGGTCCGGTTTGGTGGGCCGGGTCACTCTGGGTCCGGTTTGGTGGGCCGGGTCACTCTGGGTCCAGTTTGGTGGGCCGGGTCACTCTGGGTCCGATTTGGTGGGCCGGGTCACTCTGGGTCCGATTTGGTGGGCCGGGTCACTCTGGGTCCGATTTGGTGGGCCGGGTCACTCTGGGTCCGATTTGGTGGGCCGGGTCACTCTGGGTCCGATTTGGTGGGCCGGGTCACTCTGACTGACAGCAGGATAAGGGAATGGCTGATAACAGAGAATAGACTGACAGCAGGACAAGGGAATGGCTGATAACAGAGAGAATAGACTGACAGCAGGACAGGGGAATTGCTGATAACAGAGAGAAATAGACTGACAGCAGGACAGGGGAATTGCTGATAACAGAGAGAAATAGACTGACAGCAGGACGGGGAATGGCTGATAACAGAGAGCATAGACTGACAGCAGGACAGGGGAATGGCTGATAACAGAGAGAAATAGACTGACAGCAGTACGGGGAATGGCTGATAACAGAGAGAAATAGACTGACAGCAGGACGGGGAATGGCTGATAACAGAGAGAATAGACTGACAGCAGGACAGGGGAATGGCTGATAACAGAGAGAATAGACTGACAGCAGGACGGGGAATGGCTGATAACAGAGAGAATAGACTGACAGCAGGACAGGGGAATGGCTGATAACAGAGAGAAATAGACTGACAGCAGTACGGGGAAAGGCTGATAACAGAGAGAAATAGACTGACAGCAGGACGCGGAATGGCTGATAACAGAGAGAATAGACTGACAGCAGGACAGGGGAATGGCTGATAACAGAGAGAATAGACTGACAGCAGGACGGGGAATGGCTGATAACAGAGAGAATAGACTGACAGCAGGACAGGGCAATGGCTGATAACAGAGAGAAATAGACTGACAGCAGTACGGGGAATGGCTGATAACAGAGAGAAAAAGATGGCTATTTCCTGAAGGAACTACAGATAGTGCTTTGGATTGGTGCCCGGGATGCCCCAGCAAGACTTTCACACTTGGGTGCCCCTCAGGCGCTGGTTTGGTAGTTGTAGCCACTCTGGGTCCGATTTGGTGGGCGCTGTATTCTGCGCGGCTCTGCGCTGTATGCTGCGCGGCTCTGCGCTGTATACTGCGCGGCTCTGCGCTGTATACTGCGGAGCTCTGCGCTGTATGCTGCGGGGCTCTGCGCTGTATGCTGCGGGGCTCTGCGCTGTATGCTGCGGGGCTCTGAGCTGTATGCTGTGGGGCTCTGCGCCGTATGCTGCGCGGCTCTGCGCTGTATGCTGCGTGGCTCTGCGCTGTATGCTGCGCGGCTCTGCGCTGTATACTGTGCGGCTCTGCGCTGTATACTGCGGGGCTCTGCGCTGTATGCTGCGGGGCTCTGCGCTGTATGCTGCGGGGCTCTGCGCTGTATGCTGCGGGGCTCTGGGCTGTATGCTGCGCGGCTCTGCGCTGTATGCTGTGCGGCTCTGTGCTGTATGCTGCGCGGCTCCGCGCTGTATGCTGCGCGGCTCCGTGCTGTATAATGCGCGGCTCCGCGCTGTATACTGCGTGGCTCCGCGCTGTATACTGCGGGGCTCCGCGCTGTATGCTGCGGGGCTCTGCGCTGTATGCTGCGGGGCTCTGCGCTGTATGCTGCGCGGCTCTGCGCTGTATGCTGCGGGGCTCCGCGCTGTATGCTGCGCGGCTCCGCGCTGTATACTGCGCGGCTCTGCGCTGTATGCTGCGGGGCTCTGCGCTGTATACTGCGTGGCTCTGCGCTGTATACTGCGCGGCTCTGCGCTGTATAATGCGGAGCTCTGCGCTGTATACTGCGGGGCTCTGCGCTGTATACTGCGGGGCTCTGCGCTATATGCTGCGGGGCTCTGCGCTGTATACTGTAATAATAATAAGACTACAGATAGTCCTTTGGAATTGTGCTGTGCTGTCACTTTAAGAGCTGATATTATCTGACAAAACTGTGACCTGGTGGAGTTGGCAGGCGTTGGCATAGTAACTGTGTCTGACTGCGCATATCAATGAGCTAATCAGCCAGGTGGCATTTGGCAGTTAAGTTATTTTCAGAAATTGCCTCAGAAACCAGCCCATTTTAAAAGTATAGCAAAATTTCCCTATTGAAATGCATTGAAACAATGCTTTCCAATGAGGGGGAAACAATTTTCAAATGCAAATTGCGCCAAAACTACAAATCCGATCGACATGAAAATAACTTAGCACACCTCTTGTGGACGCTGGCTTCGAAATGACACCTCACTGGAGTCTGTGCGTTCAGCGGTTCGGGCCGCATTACCTGCAAAAAAAAGCCTAATAATAATAATAATAAGAAGAAGAAGAAGTTTACCACGATGGAATAAGTATAGTGCTTTGTTCCAAAGCACTATAATAATAATAATAATAACTAGATGGGTATTTCCTGAAGGAACTACAGATAGTGCTTTGGAATGGTGCCCGGGCTGCCCCTGCAAGACTTTCACACTTGGGTGCCCCTCAGGCGCTGGTTTGGTAGTTGTAGCCCCTCAGGGTTGAGGCCACTCTGGGTCCGATTTGGTGGGCCAGGTCACTCTGGGTCCGATTTGGTGGGCCAGGTCACTCTGGGTCCGATTTGGTGGCCCGGGTCACTCTGGGTCCGATTTGGTGGCCCGGGTCACTCTGGGTCCGATTTGGTGGCCCTGGTCACTCTGGGTCCGATTTGGTGGGCCGGGTCACTCTGGGTCCGATTTGGTGGGCCGGGTCACTCTGGGTCCGATTTGGTGAGCCGGGTCACTCTGGGTCCGACTTGGTGGCCCGGGTCACTCTGGGTCCGACTTGGTGGCCCGGGTCACTCTGGGTCCGACTTGGTGGCCCGGGTCACTCTGGGTCCGATTTGGTGGCCCGGGTCACTCTGGGTCCGATTTGGTGGCCCGGGTCACTCTGGGTCCGATTTGGTGGCCCGGGTCACTCTGGGTCCGATTTGGTGGCCCGGGTCACTCTGGGTCCGATTTGGTGGCCCGGGTCACTCTGGGTCCGATTTGGTGGCCCGGGTCACTCTGGGTCCGATTTGGTGGCCCGGGTCACTCTGGGTCCGATTTCGTGGCCCGGGTCACTCTGGGTCCGATTTCGTGGCCCGGGTCACTCTGGGTCCGATTTCGTGGCCCGGGTCACTCTGGGTCCGATTTCGTGGCCCGGGTCACTCTGGGTCCGATTTCGTGGCCCGGGTCACTCTGGGTCTGATTTGGTGGCCCGGGTCACTCTGGGTCCGATTTGGTGGCCCGGGTCACTCTGGGTCCGATTTGGTGGCCCGGGTCACTCTGGGTCCGATTTGGTGGCCCGGGTCACTCTGGGTCCGATTTGGTGGCCCGGGTCACTCTGGGTCCGATTTGGTGGCCCGGGTCACTCTGGGTCCGATTTGGTGGCCCGGGTCACTCTGGGTCCGATTTGGTGGGCCGGGTCACTCTGGGTCCGATTTGGTGGCCCGGGTCACTCTGGGTCCGATTTGATGGCGCGGGTCACTCTGGGTCCGATTTGGTGGCCCGGGTCACTCTGGGTCCGATTTGGTGGCCCGGGTCACTCTGGGTCCGATTTGGTGGGCCGGGTCACTCTGGGTACGATTTGGTGGGCCGGGTCACTCTGGGTACGATTTGGTAGGCCGGGTCACTCTGACAGCAGGACAAGGGAATGGCTGATAACAGAGAGAAATAGACTGACAGCAGGACAGGGGAATGGCTGATAACAGAAATAGACTGACAGCAGGACGGGGGAATGGCTGATAACAGAGAGAATAGACTGACAGCAGGACAGGGGAATGGCTGATAACAGAGAGAAATAGACTGACAGCAGTACGGGGAATGGCTGATAACAGAGAGAATAATTGCGGGAAAAAAGCTTAATAAGAATAAATAGACTGACAGCAGGACAGGGGAATGGCTGATAACAGAGAGGAGCTGATATTATCTGACTGACAAAACCTGTTTCCTAGCGCCACTCTGGGTCTGATTTGGCGGGCGGCGCCACTCTGGGTCCGATTTGGCAGGCGGCGCCACTCTGGGTCCGATTTGGCAGGCGGCGCCACTCTGGGTCCGATTTGGCAGGCCGGGTCACTCTGGGTCCGATTTGGCGGGCCGGGTCACTCTGGGTCCGATTTGGTGGCCCGGGTCACTCTGGGTCCGATTTGGTGGCCCGGGTCACTCTGGGTCCGATTTGGTGGCCCGGGTCACTCTGGGTCCGATTTGGTGGCCCGGGTCACTCTGGGTCTGATTTGGTGGCCCGGGTCACTCTGGGTCCGATTTGGTGGCCCGGGCCACTCTGGGTCCGATTCGGCGGGCGGCGCCACTCTGTCGGGCGGCGCCACTCCGTGTTCGATTTGGCAGGTGGCGCCACTTCGGGTCCGATTTGGTGGACGGCGCCACTCCGGGTCCGATTTGGCGGGCGGCGCCACTCTGGGTCCGATTTGGCGCGCGGCGCCACTCTGGGTCCGATTTGGCGTGCGGCGCCACTCTGGGTCCGATTTGGCGGGCGGCGCCACTCTGGGTCCGATTTGGCGGGCGGCGCCACTCTGGGTCCGATTTGGTGGGCGGCGCCACTCCGGGTCCGATTTGGCGGGCGGCACCACTCCGGGTCCGATTTGGCGGGCGGCGCCACTCCGGGTCCGATTTGGCAGGCGGCACCACTCCGGGTCCGATTTGGCGGGCGGCGCCACTCCGGGTCCGATTTGGCGGGCGGCGCCACTCCGGGTCCGATTTGGTGGGCGGCGCCACTCTGGGTCCGATTTGGCGGGCGGCGCCACTCCGGGTCCGATTTGGCGGGCGGCGCCACTCTGGGTCCGATTTGGCGGGCGGCGCCACTCTGGGTCCGATTTGGTGAGCGGGGCAATAATTATAATAAGACTACAGATAGTGCTTTGAAATTGTGCTGTGCTATCACTTTAAGAGCTGATATTATCTGGCAAAACTGTGCTGGTGTGGTCATGTACAGTTCGCAGGCGTTGGCATAGTAACTGGGCCTGACTGCGCATATCAATGAGCTAATCAGCCAGGTGGCAAGTGGCATTATAACCTATGGGAAAATTTCCCTATTGAAATGCATTACAATGAGGGGAAAAAACATTTTCAAACGCAAATTGCGCCAAAACTACAAATCCGATCGACACGAAAAATACTTAGCACACCTCTTGGGGACGCTGGCTTCGAAATGACACCTCACTGGAGTCTGTGAGTGAAGCGGTTCGGGCCGCATTACATGTGGACTGAATAATAATAAGAACTAGATGGGTATTTCCTGAAGGAACTACAGATAGTGCTTTGGAATGGTGCCCGGGTTGCCCCAGCAAGACTTTCACACTTGGGTGCCCCTCAGGCTCTGTTTTGGTAGTTGTAGCCACTCTGGGTCCGATTTGGCGGGCGGCGCCACTCTGGGTCCGATTTGGCGTTCGGCGCCACTCTGGGTCCCATTTGGCGGGCGGCGCCACTCTGGGTCCCATTTGGCGGGCGGCGCCACTCTGGGTCCCATTTGGCGGGCGGCGCCACTCTGGGTCCCATTTGGCGGGCGGCGCCACTCTGGGTCCCATTTGGCGGGCGGCGCCACTCTGGGTCCCATTTGGCGGGCGGCGCCACTCTGGGTCCCATTTGGCGGGCGGTGCCACTCTGGGTCCGATTTGGCGGGCGGCGCCACTCTGGGTCCGATTTTGCGGGCGGCGCCACTCTGGGTCCGATTCGGCGTTCGGCGCCACTCTGGGTCCGATTTGGCGGGTGGCGCCACTCTGGGTCCGATTTGGTGAGCGGGGCAATAATTATAATAACACTACAGATAGTGCTTTGAAATTGTGCTGTGCTATCACTTTAAGAGCTGATATTATCTGGCAAAACTGTGCTGGTGTGGTCATGTACAGTTCGCAGGCGTTGGCATAGTAACTGGGCCTGACTGCGCATATCAATGAGCTAATCAGCCAGGTGGCAGGTACATTTAAAATTGCCTCAGAAACCCGGCCATTATAACCTATGGGAAAATTTCCCTATTGAAATGCATTACAATGAGGGGAAAAAACATTTTCAAACGCAAATTGCGCCAAAACTACAAATCCGATCGACACGAAAAATACTTAGCACACCTCTTGGGGACGCTGGCTTCAAAATGACACCTCACTGGAGTCTGTGAGTGAAGCGGTTCGGGCCGCATTACGTGCGGACTGAATAATAATAAGAACTAGATGGGTATTTCCTGAAGGAACTACAGATAGTGCTTTGGAATGGTGCCCGGGCTGCCCCTGCAAGACTTTCACACTTGGGTGCCCCTCAGGCGCTGGTTTGGTAGTTGTAGCCCTCAGGGTTGAGGCTTGGTGGGCCGGGTCACTCTGGGTCCGATTTGGTGGGCCGGGTCACTCTGGGTCCGATTTGGTGGGCCGGGTCACTCTGGGTCCCATTTGGTGGGCCGGGTCACTCTGGGTCCCATTTGGTGGGCCGGGTCACTCTGGGTCCCATTTGGTGGGCCGGGTCACTCTGGGTCCCATTTGGTGGGCCGGGTCACTCTGGGTCCCATTTGGTGGGCCGGGTCACTCTGGGTCCCATTTGGTGGGCCGGGTCACTCTGGGTCCCATTTGGTGGGCCGGGTCACTCTGGGTCCCATTTGGTGGGCCGGGTCACTCTGGGTCCCATTTGGTGGGCCGGGTCACTCTGGGTCCCATTTGGTGGGCCGGGTCACTCTGGGTCCCATTTGGTGGGCCGGGTCACTCTGGGTCCCATTTGGTGGGCCGGGTCACTCTGGGTCCCATTTGGTGGGCCGGGTCACTCTGGGTCCCATTTGGTGGGCCGGGTCACTCTGGGTCCCATTTGGTGGGCCGGGTCACTCTGGGTCCCATTTGGTGGGCCGGGTCACTCTGGGCCCGATTTGGTGGCCCGGGTCACTCTGGGCCCGATTTGGTGGCCCGGGTCACTCTGGGTCCGATTTGGTGGCCCGGGTCACTCTGGGTCCGATTTGGTGGCCCGGGTCACTCTGGGTCCGATTTGGTGGCCCGGGTCACTCTGGGTCCGATTTGGTGGCCCGGGTCACTCTGGGTCCGATTTGGTGGCCCGGGTCACTCTGGGTCCGATTTGGTGGCCCGGGTCACTCTGGGTCCGATTTGGTGGCCCGGGTCACTCTGGGTCCGATTTGGTGGCCCGGGTCACTCTGGGTCCGATTTGGTGGCCCGGGTCACTCTGGGTCCCATTTGGTGGGCCGGGTCACTCTGGGTCCCATTTGGTGGGCCGGGTCACTCTGGGTCCCATTTGGTGGGCCGGGTCACTCTGGGTCCCATTTGGTGGGCCGGGTCACTCTGGGTCCCATTTGGTGGGCCGGGTCACTCTGGGTCCCATTTGGTGGGCCGGGTCACTCTGGGTCCCATTTGGTGGGCCGGGTCACTCTGGGTCCCATTTGGTGGGCCGGGTCACTCTGGGTCCCATTTGGTGGGCCGGGTCACTCTGGGTCCCATTTGGTGGGCCGGGTCACTCTGGGTCCCATTTGGTGGGCCGGGTCACTCTGGGTCCCATTTGGTGGGCCGGGTCACTCTGGGTCCCATTTGGTGGGCCGGGTCACTCTGGGTCCCATTTGGTGGGCCGGGTCACTCTGGGTCCCATTTGGTGGGCCGGGTCACTCTGGGCCCGATTTGGTGGCCCGGGTCACTCTGGGCCCGATTTGGTGGCCCGGGTCACTCTGGGTCCGATTTGGTGGCCCGGGTCACTCTGGGTCCGATTTGGTGGCCCGGGTCACTCTGGGTCCGATTTGGTGGCCCGGGTCACTCTGGGTCCGATTTGGTGGCCCGGGTCACTCTGGGTCCGATTTGGTGGCCCGGGTCACTCTGGGTCCGATTTGGTGGCCCGGGTCACTCTGGGTCCGATTTGGTGGCCCGGGTCACTCTGGGTCCGATTTGGTGGCCCGGGTCACTCTGGGTCCCATTTGGTGGGCCGGGTCACTCTGGGTCCCATTTGGTGGGCCGGGTCACTCTGGGTCCCATTTGGTGGGCCGGGTCACTCTGGGTCCCATTTGGTGGGCCGGGTCACTCTGGGTCCCATTTGGTGGGCCGGGTCACTCTGGGTCCCATTTGGTGGGCCGGGTCACTCTGGGTCCCATTTGGTGGGCCGGGTCACTCTGGGTCCCATTTGGTGGGCCGGGTCACTCTGGGTCCCATTTGGTGGGCCGGGTCACTCTGGGTCCCATTTGGTGGGCCGGGTCACTCTGGGTCCCATTTGGTGGGCCGGGTCACTCTGGGTCCCATTTGGTGGGCCGGGTCACTCTGGGTCCCATTTGGTGGGCCGGGTCACTCTGGGTCCCATTTGGTGGGCCGGGTCACTCTGGGTCCCATTTGGTGGGCCGGGTCACTCTGGGTCCCATTTGGTGGGCCGGGTCACTCTGGGTCCCATTTGGTGGCCCGGGTCACTCTGGTCCCATTTGGTGGCCCGGGTCACTCTGGGCCCGATTTGGTCAACCCGGGTCACTCTGGGCCCGATTTGGCGGGCGGCGCCACTCTGGGTCCGATTTGGCGGGCGGCGCCACTCTGGGTCCGATTTGGCGGGCGGCGCCACTCTGGGTCCGATTTGGCGGGCGGCGCCACTCTGGGTCCGATTTGGCGGGTGGCGCCACTCTGGGTCCGATTTGGCGGGCGGCGCCACTCTGGGTCCGATTTGGCGGGCGGCGCCACTCTGGGTCCGATTTGGCGGGCGGCGCCACTCTGGGTCCGATTTGGCGGGCGGCGCCACTCTGGGTCCGATTTGGCGGGCGGCACCACTCTGGGTCCGATTTGGCGGGCGGCGCCACTCTGGGTCCGATTTGGCGGGCGGCGCCACTCTGGGTCCGATTTGGCGGGCGGCGCCACTCTGGGTCCGATTTGGCGGGCGGCGCCACTCTGGGTCCGATTTGGCGGGCGGCGCCACTCTGGGTCCGATTTGGCGGGCGGCGCCACTCTGGGTCCGATTTGGCGGGCGGCGCCACTCTGGGTTCGATTTGGCGGGCGGCGCCACTCTGGGTCCGATTTGGCGGGCGGCGCCACTCTGGGTCCGATTTGGCCGAACGGCGCCACTCTGGGTCCGATTTGGCGGGCGGCGCCACTCTGGGTCCGATTTGGCGGGCGGCCCCACTCTGGGTCCGATTTGGCGGGCGGCGCCACTCTGGGTCCGATTTGGCGGGCGGCGCCACTCTGGGTCCGATTTGGCGGGCGGCGCCACTCTGGGTCCGATTTGGCGGGCTGGGTCCGATTTGGTGAGCGGGGCAATAATTATAATAAGACTATAGATAGTGCTTTGAAATTGTGCTGTGCTATCACTTTAAGAGCTGATATTTTCTGCCAAAACTGTCCTGCTAGGGTCATGTACAGTTCGCAGGCGTTGGCATAGTAACTGGGCCTGACTGAGCATATCAATGAGCTAATCAGCCAGGTGGCAGGTACATTTCAAATTGCCTCAGAAACCCGGCCATTATAACCTATGTGAAAATTTCCCTATTGAAAAGCATTACAATGAGGGGAAAAAACATTTTCAAACGCAAATTGCGCCAAAACTACAAATCCGATCGACACGAAAAATACTTAGCACACCTCTTGGGGACGCTGGCTTCGAAATGACACCTCACTGGAGTCTGTGAGTGAAGCGGTTCGGGCCGCATTACGTGCGGACTGAATAATAATAAGAATAAGAAGAAGAAGTTATCCACGGTGGAATAACAGTATAGTGCTTTGTTCCAAAGCACTATAATAAGAATAAGAAGTTATCCACGATGGAATAACAGTATAGTGCTTTGTTCCAAAGCACTATAATAATAAGAAGTTATCCACGATGGAATAACAGTATAGTGCTTTGTTCCAAAGCACTATAATAACTAGATGGGTATTTCCTGAAGGAACTACAGATAGTGCTTTGGAATGGTGCCCGGGCTGCCCCTGCAAGACTTTCACACTTGGGTGCCCCTCAGGCGGTCCGATTTGGTGGGTTGGGTCAATCTGGGTCTGATTTTGTGGGCGGGGTAAATCTAGGTCCGATTCGGTGGGCGGGGTCACTTTTGGTCCGATTCTGTGGGCGCGGCCACTCTGGGTCCGATTCGGTGGGCGGAGCCACTCTGGGTCCGATTTGGTGGGCGGGGCACCTTAGGGACCAATTTGGTGGGTGGGGTCACTCGGTCCGATTTGGTGGGCTGGGCACCTCAGGGTCTGATTTGGTGGGCTGGGCACCTCAGGGTCCGATTTGGTGGGTGGGGTCACTCTGGGTCCGATTTGGTGGGCGGGGTCACTCTGGGCCCGATTTGGTGGAAGGGGTCACTCTGGGTCCGATTTGGTGGAAGGGGTCACTCTGGGTCTGATTTGGTGGAAGGGGTCACTCTGGGTCCGATTTGGTGGGCGGAGCCACTCTGGGTCCGATTTGGTGGGCGGGGTCACTCTGGGTCTGATTTAGGGGGCGGGGTCACTCTGGGTCCGATTTGGTGGGCCGGGCCCCTCGGGGTCCGATTTGGTGGGCCGGGCCTCTCGGGTTCCGAATTGGTGAGCGGGGTAATCTACTATCTAATTATCTAAGGGCACTTCCGTCTTTCTGTCTCACAACACCGCTACGTCATCATCTCGTGAGACCGCAATGCACTCTTGGGACCGGAGCGCGCAACAAGCATCGGGTACCGGCCACTCCAGGTGCAACAAGCATCGTGTACCGGCCGCTCTAGGAGGTGCAACAACCATCAGATACCGGCCGCTCCAGGAGGTGAGTATGTAACTTTTTTATTTTAATTCTTTTTTTTTTTAACAGGGATATGCAGTATACTATGTGACTGGACAATATACTACGTGACTGGGCAGTATAACTACGTGGCTCTGCGCTGTATACTGCGTGGCTCTGCGCTGTATACTACGCGGCTCTGCGCTGTATACTACGCGGCTCTGCGCTGTATACTGCGTGGCTCTGCGCTGTGTACTGCGCGGCTCTGCGCTGTGTACTGCGCGGCTCTGCACTGTGTACTGCGCGTTCTGCGCTGTATACTGCGCGGCTCTGCGCTGTATACTGCGCAGCTCTGCGCAGCTCTGCGCTTTGTACTGCGCGGCTCTGCGCTATATACTGCGTGGCTCTTCGCTGTATACTACGCGGCTCTGCGCTGTGTACTGCGCGGCTCTGCGCTGTGTACTGCGCGTGTCCGTGCTGTGTACTGCGCGTGTCTGCGCTGTATACTGCGGGGCTCTGCACTGTATACTGCGGGGCTCTGCGCTGTATACTACGCGGCTCAGCGCTGTATACTGCGCGGCTCTGCGCTGCATACTGCGTGGCTCTACGCTGCGTACTGCGCGGCTCTGCGCTGTATACTGGGTGGCTCTGCGCTGTGTACTGCGCGGCTCTGTGCTGTGTACTGTGCGGCTCTGCACTGTGTACTGCGCGGCTCTGCGCTGTGTACTGCGCGGCTCTGCGCTGTGTACTGCGCGGCTCTGCGCTTTATACTGTGCGGCTCTGCGCTCTGTACTGCGCGGCTCTGCGCTGTGTACTGCGCGGCTTTGCGCTGTGTACTGCGCGGCTCTGCGCTGTATACTGCGCGGCTCTGCGCTGTGTACTGCGCGGCTCTGCGCTGTGTACTGCGCGGCTCTGCGCTGTGTACTGCTCGGCTCTGCGCTGTGTACTGCGCGGCTCTGCGCTGTGTACTGCGCGGCTCTGCGCTGTGTACTGCGCGGCTCTGCGCTGTGTACTGCGCGGCTCTGCGCGGTATACTGCGCGGCTCTGCGCTTTATACTGTGCGGCTCTGCGCTCTGTACTGCACGGCTCTGCGCTGTGTACTGCGCGGCTCTGCGCTGTGTACTGCTCGGCTCTGCGCTGTGTACTGCGCGGCTCTCCGCTTTATACTGCGCGGCTCTGCGCTTTATACTGCGCGGCTTTGCGCTGTGTACTGCATGGCTCTGCGCTGTGTACTGCGCGGCTCTGCGCTGTGTACTGCACGGCTCTGCGCTGTGTACTGCACGGCTCTGCGCTTTATACTGCGCGGCTCTGCGCTGTGTACTGCACGGCTCTGCGCTGTGTACTGCGCGGCTCTGCGCTGTGTACTGCACGGCTCTGCGCTTTATACTGCGTGGCTCTGCGCTGTGTACTGCACGGCTCTGCGCTGTGTACTGCGCGGCTCTGCGCTGTGTACTGCGCGGCTCTGCGCTTTATACTGCGCGGCTCTGCGCTTTATACTGCGCGGCTCTGCGCTTTATACTGCGCGGCTCTGCGCTGTGTACTGCGCGGCTCTGCGCTGTGTACTGCGCGGCTCTTCGCTGTGTACTGCTCGGCTCTGCGCTTTATACTGCGCGGCTCTGCGCTGTGTACTGCGCGGCTCTGCGCTGTGTACTGCGCGGCTCTGCGCTGTGTACTGCACGGCTCTGCGCTTTAAACTGCGCGGCTCTGCGCTGTGTACTGCACGGCTCTGCGCTGTGTACTGCGCGGCTCTGCGCTGTGTACTGCGCGGCTCTGCGCTTTATACTGCGCGGCTCTGCGCTGTGTACTGCACGGCTCTGCGCTGTGTACTGCGCTGCTCTGCGCTGTGTACTGCACGGCTCTGCGCTTTATACTGCGCGGCTCTGCGCTGTGTACTGCACGGCTCTGCGCTGTGTACTGCGCGGCTCTGCGCTGTGTACTGCGCGGCTCTGCGCTTTATACTGCGCGGCTCTGCGCTGTGTACTGCGCGGCTCTGCGCTGTATACTGCGCGGCTCTGCGCTGTGTACTTAACGGCTCTGCGCTGTGTACTGCACGGCTCTGCGCGGTATACTGCACGGCTCTGCGCTTTATACTGCGCGGCTCTGCGCTGTGTACTGCACGGCTCTGCGCTGTGTACTGCGCGGCTCTGCGCTGTGTACTGCGTGGCTCTGCGCTGTGTACTGCGTGGCTCTGCACTGTATACTGCGTGGCTGTGCAATATACTACGTGGACATGCATATTCTAGAATACCCGATGAGTTAGAATCGGGCCACAGTCTAATAATCATAAGACTACGGATAGTGGTTTGGAATTGTGCTGTACTGTCACTTTAAGAGCTGATATTATCTGACAAAACTTGTGACCTGGTGAGCTGATGTAGATTTCATAGGAGTTGGCATAGTAACTGTGTCTGACTGTGCATATCAATGAGCTAATCAGCCAGGTGGCAGTTATTTTTAGAAATTGCCTCAGAAACCAGCCCATTATAAACGTATAGGAAAATTTCTCCATTGAAACGCATTGAAAGACTTTTTTCAAACACAAATTGCGCAAAAACTACAAATCCGATCGACACGAAAAATACTTAGCACACCTCTCAGGAACGCTGGCTTCGAAATGACACCTCACTGGAGTCTGTGAGTTTAGCGGTTCGGGCCGCATTACGTGCGGACTGAATAATAAGAATAAGAAGAAGTTTATTTATTTTAGTTTGTTCCAAAGCACTATAATAAGAAGTTTACCACGGTGGAATAACAGTATAGTACTTTGTTCCAAAGCACTATAATAATAAGAATAAGAAGAAGTTATCCACGATGGAATAACAGTATAGTGCTTTGTTCCAAAGCACTATAATAACTAGATGGGTATTTCCTGAAGGAACTACAGATAGTGCTTTGGAATGGTGCCCGGGCTGCCCCTGCAAGACTTTCTCACTTGGGTGCCCCTCAGGGTTGAGGATTTGGTGGGCTGGGCACCTCGGGGTCCGATTTGGTGGGCTGGGCACCTCGGGGTCCGATTTGGAGGGCTGGGCACTTCGGGGTCCGATTTGATGGGCAGGGTCACTCTGGGACCGATTTGGTGGGCGGGGTCACTCTGTGACTGATTTGGTGGGCGGGGTCACTCTGGGTCCGATTTGGTGGGCGGGGTCACTCTGGGTCCGATTTGGTGGGCAGGGTCACTTTGGGTCTGATTTGGTGGGCGGGGTCGCTCTGGGTCCGATTTGGTTGGCGGAGCCACTCTGTGTCCGATTTGGTGGGCGGGGCACCTCAGGGTCCAATTTGGTGGGCGGGGCACCTCAAGTTCAGATTTGGTGGGCGGCGCCACTCTGGGTCCGATTTGGTGGGCGGGGCCCCTCAGGGTCTGATTTGGGGGGCAGGGCCCCTCGGGGTCCGATTTGGTGGCGGGGCCCCTCGGAATCTGATTTGGTGGGCGGGGCCCCCCGGGGTCCGATTTGGTGGGGGGGCCCCTCAGGGTCCGATTTGGGGGGCGGGGCTCCTCGGGGTCCGATCTTGGGGGCGGGGCCCCTCGGGGTCCGATTTGGGGGGAAGGGCCCCTTGTGTTCCGATTTGGTGGGCGGGGCCCCTCGTGGTCCGATTTGGTGGGCGGGGCCCTTCTGGGTCCGATCTTGGGGTCGGGGCCCCTCGGGGTCCGATTTGGGGTGCGGGGCCCCTCGGGTTCCGATTTGGTGGGAGGGGCCCCTCTGGGGCCGATTTGGTGGGCGGGGCCCCTTGGGGTCCGATTTGGGGGGCGGGGCCCCTCTGGGTCCGATTTGGTGGGCGGGGCCCATCACGGTCCGATTTGGTGGGCGGGGTCACTCAGGGTCCGATTTGGTTGGCCGGGACCCTCGGGGTCCGATTTGGTGGGCGGGGCTACTCAAGGTCTGATTTGGTGGGCAGAGCCCCTCGGGGTCCGATTTGGTGGGCGGGGTCACTCTGGGTCCGATTTGGTGGGCGGGGTCACTCTGGGTCCGATTTGGTGGGCGGGGCCCCTCGGGGTCCAATTTGGTGGATGGGGCCCCTTCAGGTCCGATTTGGAGGGCGGGGCCCCTCGGGGTTCGATTTGGTGGGCGGGGCCCCTCGAGGTCTGATTGGTGGGCGGGGCCCCTCTGGGTCCGATCTCGGGGGCGGGGCCCCTCGGGGTCCAATTTAGGGGGCGTGACACATCGGGGTTCAATTTTGTGGGCGGGGCCACTCTGGGTCAGATTTGGTGGGCGGGGTCAGTCTGGGTCCGATTTTGTGGGCGGGGTCACTCTGGGTCCGATTTGGTGGGCGGGGTCATTGTGGGTCCGATTTGGTGGGCGGGGTCACTCTGGGTCCGATTTGGTGGGCGGGGTCACTCTGGGTCTGATTTGGTGGGCGGGGTCACTCTGGGTCAGATTTGGAGGGCGGGGCACCTCAGGGTCCTATTTGGTGGGCGGGGCACCTCAGGGTCCGATTTGGTGGGCGGGGTCACTCTGGGTCCGATTTGATGGGCGTGGTCACTGGGTCCTATTTGGTGGGCGGGGCACCTCAGGTTCCGATTTGGTGGGCGAGGCTCCTCAGGGTCCGATTAGGTGGGCGGGGCCACTCGGGGTCCGATTTGGTGGGCGGGGCCCCTCGCGGTCCGATTTGATGGGAGGGGCACCTTGCGGTCCGATTTGGTTGGAGGGGCCCCTCGGGGTCTGATTTGGTGGGCAGGGCCCCTAGGGGTCCGATTAGGTGGGCGGGGCCACTCGGGGTCCGATTTGGTGGGCGGGGCCCCTCGCGGTCCGATTTGGTTGGAGGGGCACCTCGCGGTCCGATTTGGTTGGAGGGGCCCCTCGGGGTCCGATTTGGTGGGCGGGGCCCCTCGGGGTCCGATTAGGTGGGCGGGGCCACTCAGGGTCCGATTTGGCGGGCGGGGGCCCCTCGGGGTCCGATTTGGTGGGAGGGGCCACTCTGGGTCCGATTTGGTGGGCGGGGTCACTCTGGGTCCGATTTGGAGGGCGGGGCACCTCAGGGTCCTATTTGGTGGGCGGGGCACCTCAGGGTCCGATTTGGTGGGCGGGGTCACTCTGGGTCCGATTTGATGGGCGTGGTCACTGGGTCCTATTTGGTGGGCGGGGCACCTCAGGTTCCGATTTGGTGGGCGAGGCTCCTCAGGGTCCGATTAGGTGGGCGGGGCCACTCGGGGTCCGATTTGGTGGGCGGGGCCCCTCGCGGTCCGATTTGATGGGAGGGGCACCTTGCGGTCCGATTTGGTTGGAGGGGCCCCTCGGGGTCTGATTTGGTGGGCAGGGCCCCTAGGGGTCCGATTAGGTGGGCGGGGCCACTCGGGGTCCGATTTGGTGGGCGGGGCCCCTCGCGGTCCGATTTGGTTGGAGGGGCACCTCGCGGTCCGATTTGGTTGGAGGGGCCCCTCGGGGTCCGATTTGGTGGGCGGGGCCCCTCGGGGTCCGATTAGGTGGGCGGGGCCACTCAGGGTCCGATTTGGCGGGCGGGGGCCCCTCGGGGTCCGATTTGGTGGGAGGGGCCACTCTGGGTCCGATTTGGTGGGCGGGGTCACTCTGGGTCCGATTTGGTGGGCGGGGCCACTGGGTCAGATTTGGTGGGCGGGGAACGTCAGGGACCGATTAGGTGGGCGGGGTCACTGGGTCCGATTTGGTGGGTGGGGCACCTCAGGGTCCGATTTGGTGGGCGGGGTCACTCTGGGTCCGATTTGGTGGGCGGAGCCACTCTGGGTCTGATTTGGTGGGCGGGGTCACTCTGGGTCCGATTTGGTGGGCGGGGCACCTCAGGGTCCGATTTGGTGGGCAGGGTCACTCTGGGTCCGATTTGGTGGGCGGAGCCACTCTGGGTCCGATTTGGTGGGCGGGGTTACTCTGGGTCCGATTTGGTGGGCGGGGTCACTCTGGGTTCGATCTGGTGGGCGGGGCACCTCAGGGTCCGATTTGGTGGGCGGGGCACCTCAGGGTCCGATTTGGTGGGCGGGGTCACTCTGGGTCCGATTTGGTGGGCGTGGTCAATGGGTCCTATTTGGTTGGCGTGGTCAATGGGTCCTATTTGGTGGGCGGGGCACCTCAGGGTCTGAATTGGTATGTAGGGTCACTCGGAGTCCGATTTGGTGGGCGGGGCCCCTCAGGGTCCGATTAGGTGGGCGGGGGCACTCGGGGTCCGATTTGGTGGGCGGGTCACTTTAAGAGCTGATATTATCTGGCAAAACTGTGTCCTGCTGGGGTCATGTACAGTTCGTAGGCGTTGGCATAGTAACTGGGTCTGACTGCGCATATCAATGAGCTAATCAGCCAGGTGGCAGTTGGCAGTTATTTTGAAATTGCCTCAGAAAGCAGGCCATTATAACCTATGGAAAATTACCCTATTGAAACACATTGAAACAATGCTTTCCAATGAGGGGAAAACAATTTTCAAATGCAAATTGCGCCAAAACTACAAATCCGATCGACACGAAAAATACTTAGCACACCTCTCGTGGACGCTGGCTTCGAAATGACGCCTCACTGGAGTCTGTGCGTGCCGCGGTTCGGGCCGCATTAATTGCAGAAAAAAGCCTAATAATAAGAAGAATAAGAACTAGATGGGTATTTCCTGAAGGAACTACAGATAGTGCTTTGGAATGGTGCCCGGGCTGCCCCTGCAAGACTTTCACACAAGATTTTCCCCTCAGGCGCTGGTTTGGTAGTTGTAGCCCCTCAGGGTTGAGGATTTGGTGGGCTGGGCACCTCAGGGTCTGATTTGGTGGGCGGGGCCACTCGGGGTCCGATTTGGTGGGCAGGGCCACTCAAAGTCTGATTTGGTGGGTGGACCCACTCTGGGTCAGATTTGGTGGGCGGGGCACCTCAGGGTCCGATTTGGTGGGCGGGGTCACTCTGGGTCCGATTTGGTGGGTGGGTTCACTCTGGGTCCGATTTGGTGGGTGGGGTCACTATGGGTTCGATTTGGTGGGTGGGGTCACTCTGGGTCCGATTTGGTGGGCGGAGCCACTTTGGGTCTGATTTGGTGGGGGCACCTCTGGGACCGATTTGGTGGGCGGGGTCACTCAGGGTCCGATTTAGTGGGCGGGGTCACTCTGGGTCCGATTTGGTGGGCTGGGCACCTCAGGGTCCGATGTGGTGGGCGGGGCCACTCTGGGTCTGATTTGGTAGGTGGGGCACCTCAGGGTCCGATTTGGTGGGCTTTGCACCTCAGGGTCCAATTTGGTTGGCGGGTTCACTCTGGGTCCGATTTGGTGGGCGGGGTCACTCGGTTCGATTTGGTGGGCGGGGTCACTGTGTGTTCGACTTGGGGGGCGGGGCCACTCAGGGTCCGATTTGGGGGGCTGGGCCACTCGGTGCACTTATCCACGGGATTGCGGTGCACTTACTTTTCACCACGGGACCGGGGGTGCACTTACTTTTCACACACGGGACGAGAGAGTGTCATAGTCACTTTATTCTGATGTTTGACTTTGATAAATGATCATGTCCTAAAATGGACACCGTACATTTGCATAGCTGCCATCTTTGGAAGGTCAAGTTTGGGGTATTGGAAAGTTCGCCATTATTTCCTATGGGAATTTTTTTTTTTAAATGCGATTTTAAAAAAACCTACAAATCGGATCGACATGAAAAATACTTAGCACACCTCTCGTGGACGCTGGCTTCGAAATGACGCCTCACTGGAGTCTGTGCGTGCAGCGGTTCGGGCCGCATTAATTGTGGAAAAAAGCCTAATAATAATAACTAGATGGGTATTTCCTGAAGGAACTACAGATAGTGCTTTGGAATGGTGCCCGTGCTGCCCCTGCAAGACTTTCATACTTGGGTGCCCCTCAGGCGGTGGTTTGGTAGTTGTAGCCCCTCAGGGTTGAGGCCATGCTGAATCCGATTTGGTGGGCGGGGTCACTCTGGGTCCGATTTGGTGGGCGGGGTCACTCTGGGACCAATTTGGTGGGCGCGCTCACTCTGGGACCAATTTGGTGGGCAGAGCCACTCTGGGTCCGATTTGGTGGGCGGGGCACCTCAGGGACCGATTTGGTTGCGGGGTCACTCAGGGTTCCATTTGGTGAACGGGGTCACTCAGGGTCCGATTTGGTGGGCGGGGTCACTCTGGGTTCGATTTGGTGGGCCGGGTCACTCTGGGTCCGATTTGGTGGGCGGGGTTACTCTGGAACCGATTTGGTGGGCGGGGTCACTCTGGGACCGATTTGGTGGGCGGGATCACTCTGGGTCCAGTTTGGTGGGCGGGGTCACTCAGGGTCCGATTTGGTGAATGGGGTCACTCGGTCCGATTTGGTGAACGGGGTCACTCAGGGTCCGATTTGGTGGGCGGGGCACCTCAGGGGCCAATTTGGTGGGCGGGGCCCCTCAGGGGCCCATTTGGTGGGCGGGGTCCCTCAGGGGCCCATTTGGTGGGCGGGGTCCCTCTGGGTCCAATTTGGTGGGTGGGGCCCCTCTGGGTCCAATTTGGTGGGCGGGGCCCCTTTGGGTCCAATTTGGTGGGCGGGGCCCCTGAGGGTCCGATTTGGTGAGCGGGGCCACTCTGGGTCCGACTTGGTGGGCGGGGCCACTCTGGGGCCGATTTGGTGAGCGGGGCCCCTCTGGGTCCAATTTGGTGGGTGTGGCCACTCTGGGTCTAATTTGGTGGGCGGGGCTACTCTGGGTCCAATTTGGTGGGCGGGGCCACTCTGGGTCCAATTTGGTGGGCGGGGCCCCTCAGGGGCCGATTTGGTGGGCGGGGCCCCTCAGGGTCCGATTTGGTGGGTGTGGCCACTCTGGGTCTAATTTGGTGGGCGGGGCTACTCTGGGTCCAATTTGGTGGGCGGGGCCACTCTGGGTCCAATTTGGTGGGCGGGGCCCCTCAGGGGCCGATTTGGTGGGCGGGGCCCCTTAGGGGCCGATTTGGTGGGCGGGGCCCCTCAGGGGCCGATTTGGTGGGCGGGGCCACTCTGGGTCCAATTTGGTGAGCGGGGCACCACAGGGGCCGATTTGGTGTGCGGGTCACTTTAAGAGCTGATATTATCTGGCAAAACTGCCCTGCTGGGGTTATGTACAGTTCGTAGGCGTTGGCATAGTAACTGGGTCTGACTGCGCATATCAATGAGCTAATCAGCCAGGTGGCAGTTGACAGTTATGTTGAAATTGCCTCAGAAACCAGGCCATTATACCCTATGAGGAAATTTCCCTATTGAAACGCATTGAGACAATGCTTTCCAATGAGGGGAAAACAATTTTCAAACGCAAATTGCGCCAAAACTGCAAATCCGATCGACACGAAAAACACTTAGCACACCTCTCGTGGACGCTGGCTTCGAAATGACACCTCACTGGAGTCTGTGCGTTCAGCGGTTAATTGCGGAAAAAAGCCTAATAATAATAATAAGAAGAAGAAGTTTACCACGATCGGATTACAATATAGTGCTTTGTTCCAAAGCACTATAATAATAAGAAGTTAACCACGTTCGGATTACAAGATAGTGCTTTGTTCCAAAGCACTATAATAAAAAAAGTGTTTAAAAATGTAAAAAAATAAAAATCTAAAAGTTCAAATCACCCCCCTTTCGCCCCCTTCAAAATGAAACAATAAAAATCAAATCAAACATACACATATTCGGTATCGCAGGGTTTAGAATCGCCCGATCTATCAATACAAAAAGGATTAACCTGAGTGATAAACAGCGTAGCAAGAAAGTCAAAATGCCAGAATTCCTTTTTTTTTGTCTCTGCCACATTGCATTAAAATACAATAACGGGCAATCAAAAGATCATATCTGCACCAAAATTGTATCATTAAAAACATCAGCCCGGCACGCAAAAAATAAGCTCTCACCCAACCCGAGATCACGAAAAATGGAGACACTACGGGTATCGGAAATGGCACAATTTTTTTGGGGGGGCAAAGTTTTGAATTTTTTTCACCACTTAGATGAAAAAGAACCTAGACATGTTTGGTGTCTATGAACTCATAATGAGCTGGAGAATCATAATGGCAGGTTAGTTTCAGCACTTAGTGAACCTAGCAAAAAAGCCAAACAAAAAACCAGTGTGGGATTTAACTTTTTTTTGCAATTTCACCGCAATTGGAATTTTGTTTTCCGTTTTCTAGTACAGGACATGGTAAAACCAATGGTGTTGTTCAAAAGTACAACTTGTCCCACAAAAAATAAGACCTCACATGGACATATTGACAGAAAGATGAAAAATGTATGGCTTTGGGAAGAAGGGGATCGAAAAACGAAAAAGCAAAACCGAAAAAAGCTCTGGTCATGAAGGGGTTAAAGGGGTTGTCCACTACTTTCAATTAACCCCCCAATGTATTCCCCCGGGGCCCCTAATGAATTGTGTAAATACCTTCCGTTGCCGTTTTCGCCTGACCCCCAGGTTGCAGCCGCCGCTAATTTCCGCCGACGTCACGTCAATTTCCAGACTCTGGAAATTGACATGACGTCATGAGCAGGTGTGACCCAGCCGCCACAGACAGCGGTCAGTCATCAAGAGTGACTGGGCTGTGGGCGGTGTTGGGAGCTGCCTGCGGGGCTGTGCTGGGCGTGGGTGGGTGGGTGTGGCTAGGCTGGGCTGGGATGGGCGGGCACTGGGGTATGCATGCCGGGACGTGTGGGCGCCGGGGGTCTGTGTGACGGCATCGGAGGTCTGCGTGCCGGCGCCGGGATGTGCGGGCGCCGGGAGTCTGCGTGCCAGCGCCGGGGGTCTGCGTGCCGGCATCGGGATGTGTGGGCAGTGCTGGGGTCTGCTGCGGGAGGGGGGGTGGTCATTGGTGTGTGTGTGTCTCTGTGTGCAGGCATTGTCCGATGGGACTACAAGTCCCATCGGGCTCTGCCTGCTACAGTGATAGTGAGTGACACATTAGCCAATGATGGGACAGTAGTAGTCCCATCATCCGGCTAATGTATGTCTGTATGTGTTTTTTTTACATTCAACACAACATACAGACATACAGTACATACAGACATGCAACATGTGACGACATGTGACATGCAGCATGCGACATCATGCAACATGCGGCATGCAACATGTGACATCATGTACATGTAACATGCGACGACATGCACCATGCGACATGTACTATGCGACAACATGCACCATGCGACATGCACCATGCAACATGTACCATGCACCATGCGAAATGTGACATGCACCATGCAACATGTGACATGCACCATGCAACATGTGGCAACATACGATATGCAACATTTCACATGCAGTACATGCATACAGTACATGCATACAGTACATACATACAGTACATATATACAACATACATATAGACATACAGTACATATAACAGAGTACATACTCACCATCACTTGTCACTTTGTTCCCCGAAGCCAGTGTCATCTGTAAAAAAGATTAAAATAATAAACAAACACTATACTCCCTGATCTGCAGAAATCCAATTAAAATGAGTGTCCCACGACAATCTCCCGTGGAGAGCATCAGCATCAGCTGATGTGATCGCTCTCCAGGGGCTCCAGGAATACAATGATGGAAGGTATCCTTCCACAATGTATTCCCCACAATGTATTCCTACGCCCCTGTGAGAAAATAGTCCCTAGTCTCACTTATGGCATTGCTGTGTGAGAAATTTTCCCACGCAGCAATTGCCATAAAGAAAGACTCTGAGAGGTTACTATAGTTCAGTGATGCACTGCAAGAGCCATTGTCTCCTGTCAGTGTGTCACTGAAGGTCCTATAGAGCAGTGACCTCCCCTATAGAACAGTGGCATCGGGTGATATCGTCATGGGACACTCTTTATTAATTGGACTACGGCGGACAGATAGTATACGGTTTATTATTTTACGTTTTTTGCAGGCGCTGAAGTATGGTAAGTATGGTTAAATGAAGAATATTAAAATACTTTTTTCCTAATGTGTGTGTGTTTTATTAACCATTTACTGGTATTGGATTAATAATGGAGAGGCGTCTTATTGATGCCTCTTCATTATTAACCCGACTTAATGTCACCTTACAATAGCAAGGTGACATTAACCCCTTATTACCCCATATCCCACCGCTACACGGGAGTGGGAAGAGAGGGGCTAAGTGCCGGAATTGGCGCATCTCACAGATGCTCCATTTCTGGGGCGGCTGCGGACTGGTATTTATAGCCGCGGGGGGCAATATCCATGGCCTCTCTCTAGGCTATATCAGCCCGCAGCTGTCTGCGTAGCCTTTCTGGCTATAAAATATAGGGGGACCTCACATCATTTTTTGGGGGGTCCCCCTATTTTAATAGCCAATTAAGGCTACGCAGACAGCTGCGGGCTGATATTCATAGCCTTGGAGGGGCCATGGGTATTACCCTCTTCCCAGGCTACAAATATTGGCCCCCGGCCATCGGCTTTCCCCCTCTGGCGCAGAAAATTGCGCGGGAGCCCACTCCATTTTTTTTGTTTGTTTTTTTATTAACTGAAACATATTGTTAATTAACCCCTTTCTGCCAGCTGACGGAATAGTACGTCAGCTGGCAGTATCCCCCGCTTTGAGGTGGGCTTCGGCGGTGAGCCCACTTCAAAGCCGCAACATGTCAGCTGTTTTCAATACAGCAAAAATAATTTACATGATCGCTAAACGGCGTAGCGAGAAAAAAAAATCAAAAGGCAAAATTATGCTTTTTTGGTTGCCACGACATTGCATTAAAATGCAATAACGGGCGATCAAAAGAACGTATCTGCTCAAACGTGGTATCATTAAAAACGTCAGCCCAGCACGCAAAAAATTAGCCCCCACCCGGCCCGATATCTCAGAAAATATAGACGCTACAGGTATCGGAAAATGGCACAATTTTATTTCTTTTTAGCAAAGTTTGGAATTTTTTTTCACCACTTAGGCTACTTTCACATTTCAAATAGTGCACAACGTGGGCAGCGGATGCAGTTTTCAGACGCATCCGCTGCCCATTATGAGTTCCGGGAAGGAGGGGGCGGAGTTTCGGCTGCACATGCGTGGTCGAAAATGGCGGATGCGTCGCTCAAAAAAAACGTTATATTGAACTTTTTCTGTGACGACGGTCCGCCAATTACTGACGTGTGTCCATACGTCGTGATGCGTCGGTAATACAAGTCTATGTGCAAAAAACCGCATCCTGCGGGCAACTTTGCAGGATGTGTTTTTTGCACAGAACGACGCATTGCAACGTCTTTATAAAGACGGAAGTGTGAAAGTAGCCTCAGATAAAAAATAACCTAGACATGTTTGGTGTCTATGAACTCTTAATGACCTGGAGAATCATAATGGTAGGTCAGTTTTATGCTGTGTGCACACGTTGCAGATGTGGGTGCAGAAATTTTGGCACAAAATCTGCATCTCCATGCAGAAAACGCAGCTGCGTTTATTATGCAATTTTTTCACGTTTTTTTCGCGGTTTTTGGTGCGTTTTTTGCGTGGTTTTGATTCAGGTTTTTGATGCTTTTTTATGCAGTTTTTGGTGCAGTTTTGATGCGTTTTTGGTGCGGTTTTGATGCAGTATTTGGTGCGGTTTTTATGCAGTTTTTGGTAAATTTTTTATGCAGTTTTTGATGCCTTTTTGGTGCGGTTTTGATGCAGTTTTTGGTGCAGTTTTGATGCGTTTTTGATGCAGTTTTGATGCGATTTTGGTGCATTTTTTGTGCGGTTTTGATGCATTTTTAATTTTTTGGGGTGCGGTTTTTGCACGGTTTTTGTATGCGTTTTTGAAAGCCAAATAAATATTTGTGATGTCATTATTGCCCAACCTCCTCTTTTACATTTGTCCACCCCACACTCAATTACACACAGATAGACAGATAGATGATAGATAAAATGGATAGACAGATCTATAGATAGATCTATAGATGCATATCTATCTATAGATATATCTGGATAGATATATCTATTGATAAATGTATGGATAGTGTTGAGTGTGTGTCCACTGTCCAGATTACATCCGAATTAGCTGCAGATTGGATGCTGCGCACTTGTAGTCCCATCGGATGATGCCTGCACACAAACCCCAAAAGACCCCCCGCACAGTCCCGCACACACCCGAACATCCAGACACACACCCGCACAGTCCCGCACACACCTGAACAGTCCCGCACAGCACCGCACACATCCGAACAGCCCGCAGACCCCGCCCGCACACACACACCCGAACAGTCCCGCACACCCCGCCCGCACACACCCGAACAGTCCCGCACACACCCGAACAGTCCTGCACACACCCGAACAGCCCCGCACAGCGCCACACACATCCGAACAGCCCGCAGACCCCGCCCGCACACACCCAAACAGTCCCGCACACATCCGGACACCCTGCAGACCCCGCCCGCACACACATACACACACACACACACAGTCACCGCCTATACACTTCCCTCCTTCCGAACTGCAGCGTTTCTCAGACCCACATCCGCAGCAAAACTGCAGATCTTTTTTACATCTGCGGTTTTGCTGCAGATGTGCCCGACTCAATGAAAGTCTAAGGCTGCCATCACACTAGCAGCATTTGGTCAGTATTTTACATCAGTATTTGTAAGCCAAAACCAGGAGTGGAACAATTAGAGGAAAAGGATAATAGAAACATGCACAACTTCTGCATTTATCACCCCCTCCTGGTTTGGCTTGCAAATGATGTAAAATACTGACCAAATACTGCTAGTGTGACGGCAGCCTAAGGGTGGAGAAACGCTGCAGTTCGGCACAAAAGAAGTGACATACTGCGGAAAAAAAAAGCTGCGTTTTGGTGCAGCTTTTTCCGCAGCATGGGCACAACAAGTCTGCTGCTCCCATAGACTTACATTGATTGTGCACTGCACTGCGGATTTGATGCAATTCTCTGCAGCAAAAAACCCTGCGGATCTGCAATCAAATCCACGTGTGCATACAGCCTTAGCATTTAGTGAACCTAGCAAAAAAGCCAAGCAAAAAACAAGTGTGGGATTGCCCTTTTTTTGCAATTTCATCGCAGTTTGAATTTTTTTTCACATTTTCTGTTACACGACAAGGTTAAACCAATGGTGTCGTTCAAAAGTAGAACTTGTCCCGCAAAAGATAAGCCCTCACATGGCCATATTGACAGAAAAATTATGGCCCTGGAAAGAAGGGGAGCGATAAACGAAAAAAGCTCCACGGATGAAGGGGTTTAGAAACATGGATATGGACATATCTACGGAAATAGACGTAGATATATAGATACATATCTATCTATCTATCTATCTATCTATCTATCTATCTATCTATCTATCTATCTATGTGTAATGGAGTGTGGGTTGGACAAATGTAAAAGAGGAGGTTGGACAGAAATGACATCACAAATATTTTTGAGGAGAGAGGAGGGAGGGGTTTGTGTGTGTTTTGGAGTGGGTGTGGTAGGCTCGGCTTAGTGGCCAGTGCAATGCATCATGGAACTTGTAGTATTAGAGCACAATAACTTGGGAGAAAGGAAGTTGTCGATTAACCCCAAGAGAGCTGGATCCAGCACTGAAGATGTGCTGCTACAGCATGATAAAAGGTTATATTGCTAAAATAAACACAGTGGCTGTTTTCAGTGGCACATAATAGCAAGATTAACCCCTTCATGCCGCGGCCCTTTTTCGTTTTTGTGTTTTCGTTTTTCGCTCCCCTCCTTCCCAGAGCCATAACTTTTTTATTTTTCCGTCAATATGGCCATGTGAGGGCTTATTTTTTGCGGGACGAGTTGTACTTTTGAACGACATCATTGGTTTTACCATGCCGTGTACTAGAAAACGGGAAAAAAATTCCAAGTGCGGTGAAATTGCAAAAAAAGTGCAATCCCACACTTGTTTTTTGTTTGGCTTTTTTGCTAGGTTCGCTAAATGCTAAAACTAACCTGCCATTATGATTCTCTAGGTCATTACGAGTTCATAGACACCTAACATGTCTAGGTTATTTTTTATCCAAGTGGTGAAAAAAAATTCCAAACTTTGCTTAAAAAAAAAAAAAGTGCCATTTTCCGATACCCGTAGCGTCTCCAATTTTCGTGATCTGGGGTCGGGTGAGGGCTTATTTTTTGCGTGCCGAGCTAATGTTTTTAACGATACCATTTCGGCGCAGATGCGTTCTTTTTATCGCCCGTTATTGCATTTTAACGCAATGTCGCGGTGACCAAAAAAATGTAATTCTGGCGTTTCGGATTTTTTTCTCGCTACGCTGTTTAGCGATCAGGTTAATGCTTTTTTTTAATTGATAGATCGGGCGATTCTGAATGCGGTGATACCAAATATGTGTAGGTTTTATTTTTTTATGTTTTATTTAGGATGGGGCGAAAGGGGGGTGATTTAAACTTTTATATTTTTAATATTTTTTTCACATTTTTAAAAACTTTTTTTTTTCACTTTTGCCAAGGGAGGCTAGAAGCAGGCACAGCCCGATTGGCTCTGCTACATAACAGCGATCATCAGATCGCTGTTATGTAGCTGAAATGCAGGTGTGCTGTGAGCGCCGACCACAGGGGGGGCGCTCACAGCAGGCCGGCATCAGTAACCATAGAGGTGTCAAGGACCTCTATGGTTACCATCCTGATGCATCGCCGACCCCCGATCATGTGACGGGGGTCGGCGATGACGTCATTTCCGGCCGCCCGGCCGGATGCGGTAGTTAAATGCCACTGTCTGCATTTGACAGCGGCATTTAACAGGTTAATAGCGGCGGGTGAATAGCGATTTCACCCGCCGCTATTGCGCGCACATGTCAGCTGTACAAAACAGCTGACATGTCGCGACTTTGATGTGCGCTCACCGCCGGAGCGCACATCAAAGCAGGGGACCCGACATGCGCAGTACATGTACGGCGCATGTCGCGAAAGGGTTTTTAATAATAAAAAAAAAATTATTGTAGTGGACAACTTCTTTAACCCCTTAATCCCATACAACGTACTATCCCGTCGAGTTGACCTGGGACTTAATTCCCAGTGACGGGATAGTACGTCATATGCGATCGGCCGCGCTCACGGGGGGAGCGCGGCCGATCGCGGCCGGGTGTCAGCTGACTATCGCAGCTGACATCCGGCACTATGTGCCAGGAGAGGTCACGGACCACCCCCGGCAAATTAACCCCCGGCACACTGCGATCAAACATGATCACAGTGTATTGGCGGTACAGGGAAGCATCGCGCAGGGAGGGGGCTCCCTGCGTGCTTCCCTGAGACGATCGGTACAAGGTGATGTACTCACCTTGTAACGAGCGTCTCCTCCCTGCAGTCCCCGGATCCAAAATGGCTGCGGGGCTGCATCCGGGTTCTGCAGGGAGTACTTCCGGGTCCACAGCAGGCAGTGGTAAGCCTGCACGGCTGTATGTCAGATCGCTGATCTGACAGAGTGCTGTGCAAACTGTCAGATCAGCGATCTGTGATGTCCCCCTTGGGACAAAGTAAAAAAGTAAAAAAATAAATTTCCAAATGTGTAAAAAAAATATATATATGTTATTCCCATAAATACATTTCTTTATCTAAAAAAAAAAACAATAAAAGTACACACATTTAGTATTGCCGCGTCCATAACGTCCCAACCTATAAACCTGTCCCACTAGTTAACCCCTTCAGTGAACACCGTAAGAAAAAAAAAAAAAAATGAGCCAAAAAGCAACGCTTTATTATCATACCGCTGAACAAAAAGTGGAATAACACGCGATCAAAAAGACGGATATAAATAACCATGGAACCGCTGAAAACGTCATCTTGACCCGCAAAAAACGAGCAGCAATACAGCATCATAAGCAAAAAAATAAAAAAGTTATAGTCCTCAGAATGAAGCGATGCCAAAATAATAATTTTTTTCTATAAAACAGCTTTTATCGTATAAAAGCGCCAAAACATAAAAAAATGAGATAAATGAGATATCGCTGTAATCGTACTGACCCGAAGAATAAAACTGCTTTATCAATTTTACCAAATGTGGAACGGTATAAACGCCTCCCCCAAAAGAAATTCATGAATAGCTGGTTTTTGGTCATTCTGCCTCACAAAAATCGGAATAAAAAGTGATCAAAAATGGTCACGTGTCCGAAAATGTTACCAATAAAAAGGTCAACTCGTCCCGCAAAAAAGAAGACCTCACATGACTCTGTGGACCAAATTATGGAAAAATTATACACTGTGTTCCAAATTATTATGCAAATTGGGTTTAAGTGTGATAAAGATTTAATTGTTTTGTTTTTCAAATAAACTCGTGGATGGTATTGTGTCTCAGGGCTCAATGGATCACTGAAATCAATCTTAAACACATGGGATAATTAGTTTTCCAGGTGATTCTAATTAAAGGAAAACTACTTAAAAATGATGTTTCACATTATTAAGCAGGTCACAGTTTTCAAGTAACATGGGAAAGAAAAAAGATCTCTCTGCTGCTGAAAAGCATCAAATAGTGCAATGCCTTGGTGAAGGGATGAAAACATTAGAAATTTCCCGAAAACTTAAGCGTGATCATCGTACTGTTAAGAGATTTGTGGCTGTATCTGAGCACAGATGTGTTTGTGCTGATAAAGGCATAATGAGAAAGCTTTCTGCCAGGCAAGTTCATCGGATTAAGAGAGCAGCTGCTAAAAAGCCATTACAAAGCAGCAAACAGATATTTGAAGCTGCTGGTGCTTCTGGAGTCCCTCGAACCTCAAGGTGTAGGCTCCTTCAAAGGCTTGCTGTGGTGCATAAACCTACTATTCGGCCACCCTTAAACAGTGTTCACAAGCAGAAATGGTTGCATTGGGCCCACACATACATGAAGACTAATTTCCAAACATTCTTGTTTACTGATAAGTGTTGAGCAACCCTGGATGGTCCAAATGGATGGAGTAGTGGATGGTTGGTGGATGGCCACCATGTCCCAACAAGGCTGCAACGTCAGCAAGGAGGTGGAGGAGTCATGTTTTTGGGCCGGAATCATGGAGAAACAGCTGTCAGGGCCCTTTAAGGTTCATGAAGGTGTGGAAATGACCTCTGCAAAGTATATAGAGTTTCTGACTGACAACTTTCCTCCATGGTATAAAAAGCAGAAATGTGCCTTCAGGAGCAAAATCATCTTCATGCTGACAATGCACCATCTCATGCTGCAAAGAATACCTCTGTGTCATTGGCTGCTATGGGCATAAAAGGAGATAAACTCATGGTGTGGCCACCACCTTCCCCTGACCTCAACCCTATATATATTTGGACTATCATCAAGCAAAAGATCTATGAGGGTGGGAGGCAGTTCACATCAAAACAGCAGCTCTGGGAGGCTATTCTGACTTCATGCAAAGAAATACAAGCAGAAACTCTCCAAAAACTTACAAGTTCAATGGATGCAAGAATTGTGAAGGTGACATCAAAGAAGGGGTCCTATGTTAACATGTAACTTGGCCTGTTAGGATGTTTTGGAGATAACTAGCTTTTTTGTTCAGTGAATGTGACCTTCTAATGCTGCAAATTCCACAAATGAGCATTTTCAGTTCTTTAAAACATATCAAATGTTTAGAAATTCTACTGTGCCTAATAATTTGGAACAGTGCATTTTAAGTTTTTATTCATTTTGGAGACTATACTGTTATCATTGGGAGGTTTCTTCAATAAAATTTGATGTATACTCTAACGGGTGATTACTTTTATTAGACTGAGTGTCATTTGCACCAACCATTTAGGAAAATCAGAGAAAAATGTCATTTGCATAATAATTTGGAACATAGTGTAGGTCTCAAAATGTGGAGACACAAAAACTTTTTTGCTATAAAAAGCGTCTTTTAGTGTGTGACAGCTGCCAATCATAAAAATCCGATATAAAAAACACTATAAAAGTAAATCAAACCCCCCTTCATCACCCCCTTAGTAAGGGAAAAATAATAAAATTAAAAAAATGTATTTATTTCCATTTTTCCCATTAGGGTTAGGGCTAGGGTTAGGGCTTGGGTTAGGGTTAGGGCTAGGGTTAGGGTTGGAGCTAAAGTTAGGGTTAGGGTTGGGGCTAAAGTTAGGGTTAGGGTTGGGGCTAAAGTTAGGGTTAGGGTTTGGATTACATTTACGGTTGGGATTAGGATTGGGATTAGAGTTAGGGGTGTGTCAGGGTTAGGGGTGTGGTTAGGGTTACCATTGGGATTAGGGTTAGGGGCGTGTTTGGATTAGGGTTTCAGGTAGAATTGGGGAGTTTCCACTGTTCAGGCACATCAGGGGCTCTCCAAACGCGACATGGCGTCCGATCTCAATTCCAGCCAATTCTGCGTTGAAAAAGTAAAACATTGCTCCTTCCCTTCCGAGCTCTCCCGTGCTCCCAAACAGGGGTTTACCCCAACATATGGGGTATCAGCGTACTCGGGACAAATTGGACAACAACTAAAAATCATTTTTGTGGGAAAAAAATGATTTTTTATTTTCACGGCTCTGCGTTGTAAACTGTAGTGAAACACTTGGGGGTTCAAAGTTCTCACAACACATCTAAATAAGTTCCTTGGGAGGTCTAGTTTCCAATATGCGGTCACTTGTGGGGGGTTTGTACTGTTTGGGTACATCAGGGGCTCTGCAAATGCAACGTGACGCCTGCAGACCAATCCATCTAAGTCTGCATTCCAAATGGTGCTCCTTCCCTTCCGAGCTCTGCCATGCGCCCAAACAGTGGTTTCCCCCACATATGGGGTATCAGCGTACTCAGGACAAATTGGAGAACAACTTTTAGGGTCCAATTTATCCTGTTACCCTTGTGAAAATACAAAACTGGGGGCTAAAAAATCATTTTTGTGAAAAAAAAATTATTTTCACGGCTCTAAACTGTAGTGAAACACTTGGGGGTTCAAAGTTCTCTAAACACATCTAGATAAGTTCCTTAGGGGGTCTACTTTCCAAAAAGGTGTCAATTGTGGGGGGTTTTAATGTTTAGGCACATCAGGGGCTCTCCAAACGCGACATGGTGTCCCATCTCAATTCCAGTCAATTTTGTATTGAAAAGTTACACGGCGCTCCTTCCCTTCCGAGCTCTGCCATGCGCCCAAACAGTTGTTTACCCCCACATGTTGGATATCAGCGTATTCAAGAAAAATTGCACAACAACTTTTGGGGTCCAATTTCTTCTCTTACCCTTGGGAAAATAAAAAATTGGGGCGAAAAATCATTTTTGTGAAAAAATATGATTTTTTATTTTTACGGCTCTGCATTATAAACTTCTGTGAAGCACTTGGTGGGTCAGCGTGCTCACCACACATCTAGATAAGTTCCTTAGGGGGTCTACTTTCCAAAATGGTGTCACTTGTGGGGGGTTTCAATGTTTAGGCACATCAGGGGCTCTCCAAACGCAACATGGCGTCCCATCTTAATTCCTCAATTTTGCATTGAAAAGTAAAATGGCGCTCCTTCCCTTCCGAGCTCTGCTATGCACCCAAACAGTGGTTTACCCCCACATATGGGGTATTGTCATACTCAGGACAAATTGCACAACAACAGTACAGTTTGTACTGTTTTACAGTACAAGCAAAGTGAATGAGATCCCTGAAGTCTCATACAAACTCTGCTTATTTCTTTCCTTGCAGATCTGCAGCAGATTAAAATCTGCATAATCTCAATTCTTGCAGAGGATTTCTCCCATACTAACGAGGAAAAATACGTAACAAAGGCATAGCAAATATGTGGGAAAAAAATGTATTTTACGCAACTTTCTCCCTTACAACACATTAGGATATGCAGCAGAATTTTCTCCTGCAAATCCTGGACATGTGCATATAGCCTAAGGCTAAGTTCACATTGCGTTAGCAGCAGCCCGTTCAGCACATACGCTAACAGGCTGCTGTTAAAACAAGTGCCGATATGTTGTCCCGCTAGCGCAGATAGAGCATCTGCTAGCTCTATCTGCCCTAGCAGTGACGGACTCGGAAACGCTGCAGCCACATCACATAGTGACTGAATACTACAATACAGATCATAAATAAAAAAACACAATACTACTATCACCATAAGTGCCATCATACACAGGAGATCTGTACTTAGTATACAGTGTCTTAGACATAATATATATATATATATATATATATATATATATATATATATATATATATATATATGTATATATATATACCGTATATACTCGAGTATAAGCCGAGATTTTCAGCCCACTTTTTTGGGCTGAAAGTGACCCTCTCGGCTTATACTCGAGTCATTGGCAGCGGGGGGGTTGGCGGGGGAGGGGGAGCGGCGCGGTGACATACTCACCTGTTCCTAGCTCGGTCCCTGCATGTCTGATGATCTCTGGGAGCTGGCGGTATCTTCCTGTGTTCAGCGGTCACGTGAACACATCACGTGACCGCTGAACACAGGAAGATGCCGCCGGCTCCCGGAGACCATCTGACAGTGAGACGCTGCCAGGGACCATCCGGGAGCAGGTGAGTATATCGGGGGAGGTGAGCAGTGCGCGATAGTCACCTTCCTCGTTCCATCGCTGCGCGCCGCTCTCTCTTCCATCCTCTGCACCGTTCAGGTCAGAGGGCGCAATGACGCGATTAGTGTGCGCGCCGCCCTCTGCCTGAACAGTCAGTGCGGAGGATGGAAGACAGAGCAGCGCCTGGAACGAGGAAGGTGTCTATCGCAAGTGCCGGGGCCGGAGCGAAGAGAGGTGAGTATGTGATTTTTTATTTTTATCGCAGCAACAGCATATGGGGCCACAATGTTTGGAGCATCTATGGGGCCACAATGTTTGGTGCTTCTATGGGGCCACAATGTTTGGAGCTTCTATGGGGCCACAATGTTTGGAGCTTCTATGGGGCCACAATGTTTGGAGCTTCTATGGGGCCACAATGTTTGGAGCTTCTATGGGGCCACAATGTTTGGAGCTTCTATGGGGCCACAATGTTTGGAGCATCTATGGGGCCACAATGTTTGGAGCTTCTATGGGGCCACAATGTTTGGAGCTTCTATTGGGCCACAATGTGTGGAGCATCTATGGGGCCACAATGTGTGGAGCATCTATGGGGCCACAATGTGTGGAGCATCTATGGGGCCACAATGTTTGGAGCATCTATGGGGCCACAATGTGTGGAGCATCTATGGGGCCACAATGTTTGGAGCATCTATGGGGCCACAATGTGTGGAGCATCTATGGGGCCACAATGTTTGGAGCATCTATGGGGCCACAATGTGTGGAGCATCTATGGGGCCACAATGTTTGGAGCATCTATGGGGCCACAATGTATGGGGCATAATGTGTGGATCATCTTATGGGGCCATCAACCTTTATGCAGCATTGTATGGGGCAAATGTTTCTATAGAGCATCTTATGGGGCCATTATTAACCTTTGTGCAGCATTATATGGGGCATATTTTGTATGGAGCATCTTATGGGGCCCATCATGAACTGTATGGAGCATTATATGGGGCTCCTGATTCAATATGGATAGTCAAAAACACTTAACCTACTGATGTCTCAATTAATTTTACTTTTATTGGTATCTATTTTTATTTTTGACATTTACCGGTAGCTGCTGCATTTTCCACCCTAGGCTTATACTCGAGTCAATAAGTTTTCCCAGTTTTTTGTGGCAAAATTAGGGGGGTCGGCTTATACTCGGGTCGGCTTATACTCGAGTATATACGGTATATACACTCACCGGCCACTTTATTAGGTACACCATGCTAGTAATGGGTTGGACCCCCTTTTGCCTTCAGAACTGCCTCAATTCTTCATGGCATAGATTCAACAAGGTACTGGAAGCATTCCTCAGAGATTTTGGTCCATATTGACATGATGGCATCACACAGTTGCCGCAGATTTGTCAGCTGCACATCCCAAAGATGCTCCATACAAGGCAGGATGGATCCATGCTTTCATGTTGTTTACGCCAAATTCTGACCCTACCATCCGAATGTCGCAGCAGAAATCGAGACTCATCAGACCAAGCAACGTTTTTCCAATCTTCTACTGTCCAATTTCGATGAGCTTGTACAAATTGTAGCCTCAGTTTCCTGTTCTTAGCTGAAAGGAGTGGTACCCGGTGTGGTCTTCTGCTGCTGTAGCCCATCTGCCTCAAAGTTCGACGCACTGTGCGTTCAGAGATGCTCTTAGGCCTACCTTGGTTGTAACGGGTGGCGATTTGAGTCACTGTTGCCTTTCTATCAGCTCGAACCAGTCTGCCCATTCTCCTCTGACCTCTGGCATCAACAAGGCATTTCCGCCCACAGAACTGCCGCTCACTGGATTTTTTTTCTTTTTCGGACCATTCTCTGTAAACCCTAGAGATGGTTGTGCGTGAAAATCCCAGTAGATCAGCAGTTTCTGAAATACTCAGACCAGCCCTTCTGGCACCAACAACCATGCCACGTTCAAAGGCACTCAAATGATCTTTCTTCCCCATACTGATGCTCGGTTTGAACTGCAGGAGATTGTCTTGACCATGTCTACATGCCTAAATGCACTGAGTTGCCGCCATGTGATTGGCTGATTAGAAATTAAGTGTTAACAAGAAGTTGGACAGGTGTACCTAATAAAGTGGCCGGTGAGTGTATATATATATATATATATATATATATATATATATTATAATAATAATAATAATTTTTATTTATATAGCGCCAACATATTCCGCAGCGCTTTACAACTTATAGAGGGGACTTGTACAGACAATAGACATTACAGCATAACAGAAATCACAGTTCAAAACAGATACCAGGAGGAATGAGGGCCCTGCTCGCAAGCTTACAAACTATGAGGAAAAGGGGAGACACGAGAGGTGGATGGTAACAATTGCTTTAATTATTTGGACCAGCCATAGTGTAAGGCTCGGGTGTTCATGTAAAGCTGCATGAACCAGTTAACAGCCTAAGTGTGTAGCAGTACAGACACAGAGTGCTATTAACTGCATAAGGTGTATGAGAACACGATGCAAGGAACCTGATTATGTGTTTTGTTTTTTGTTTTTTCTATTTTTAATAGGCCACACAGGGATAGTTAGGTTAATGCGTTGAGGCGGTAGGCCAGTCTGAACAAATGCGTTTTTAGGGCACGCTTAAAACTGTGGGGATTGGGGATTAATCGTATTAACCTAGGTAGTGCATTCCAAAGAATCGGCGCAGCACGTGTAAAGTCTTGGAGACAGGTGTGGGAGGTTCTGATTATTGAGGATGCTAACCTGAGGTCATTAGCGGAGCGGAGGGCACGGGTAGGGTGGTAGACTGAGACCAGAGAGGAGATGTAGGGTGGTGCTGAGCCATGGAGTGCTTTGTGGATGAGGGTAGTAGTTTTGTACTGGATTCTGGAGTGGATGGGTAGCCAGTGTAATGACTGGCACAAGGTAGAGGCATCGGTGTAACGGTTGGTGAGGAATATGATCCTGGCAGCAGCATTCAGGACAGATTGGAGCGGGGAGAGTTTGGTAAGAGGGAGGCCGATTAGTAGAGAGTTACAATAGTCCAGACGGGAATGAATAAGAGAAACAGTAAGAGTTTTTGCAGAGTCGAAAGTAAGAAAAGGGCGAATTCTAGAAATGTTTTTGAGATGCAAATAAGAAGAGCGAGCCAGTGATCGGATGTGGGGGGTGAATGAAAGCTCGGAATCAAGGATAACCCCAAGGCAGCGGGCATGTTGCTTTGGAGTAATGGTGGAACCACACACGGAGATGGCAATGTCAGGCAAAGGTAGGTTAGTAGAGGGAGAGAACACGAGGAGTTCAGTTTTTGACAGGTTCAGTTTCAGATAGAGGGAGGACATGATGTTAGAGACAGCGGTAAGACAATCACTGGTGTTTTCTAAGAAGGTCGGAGTGAAAGCAGGAGAAGAGGTGTATAATTGGGTGTCGTCAGCATAGAGATGGTACTGGAAACCAAATCTACTGATTGTTTGTCCAATAGGGGCAGTATACAAAGAGAAGAGGAGGGGGCCTAGGACTGATCCTTCAGGAACCCCAACAGTAAGGGGAAGGTGAGAGGAGGAGGAACCAGCAAAACATACAGTGAAGTATCGGTCAGAGAGATAGGAGGAGAACCAAGAGAGAACGGTGTCCTTGAGGCCGATGGAGCGGAGCATAGTGAGGAGGAGCTGATGATCCACAGTGTCGAATGCTGTGGAAAGATCCAATAGAATTAGCATGGAGTAGTGACCATTAGATTTAGCTGTTAGTAGGTCATTAGTGACTTTAGTGAGGGCAGTTTCAGTAGAATGTAAAGAGCGGAAGCCAGATTGAAGAGGGTCGAGAAGAGAGTTATCTGAGAGATAGCGGGTAAGACGGGAGTGGACCAGGCGTTCCAGGAGTTTAGAGATGAAGGGAAGATTAGAGACAGGTCTATAATTAGCGGCACAGTTTTGGTCGAGGGAGGGTTTTTTAAGTAATGGATGTATGATGGCATGCTTAAATGAGGAGGGAAAAATACCGGAAGTGAGGGAAAGGTTGAATATTTTTGTTATGTGAGAGGTGACAGCCGGGAAAGGGACTGGAGGAGATGTGATGGAATGGGGTCACTGGTGCAAGTGGTCGGGCAAGAAGATGCAAGGAGCCTGCTTACTTCTTCTTCAGTAACTGGTTCAAAGTCAGAGAGTGAACTAGATGCAGTGGGGGAGGGAGGACAGTGCCTGGTATGAAGAGATTGGGAGATGATTTCCTGGCGAATGTGGTCAATTTTTTCTTTGAAGTAATTGGCCAGATCTTCAGCGCGGAGATCTGTGGTTGGGGCCTGCTCTCTTGGGTTGAGTAGGGACTGGAAAGTGTCGAAGAGACTTTTAGGGTTATTGGACAGTGAGGTGATGAGGGTGTTGAAATAGGTTTGTTTGGAGAGGTGAAGGGCAGAGTTGTATGTTTTTAGCATGAACTTATAATGGATGAAATATTCGGGTAGATAAGATTTTCTCCACAGACGTTCGGCGCACCTGGAGCATCGCTGCAGGAAGCGTGTTTGCAGCGTGTGCCACGGTTGTCGCCGTCTGTGTCGAGTTGCTCTATGTATAGGAGGAGCAGCTTCATCCAGGGCACATTGCAGGGTTTCATTGTAATGGTTCAGAGCAGAATCAGGACATGAGATGGAGGAGATTGGGGCCAACGAGGACTGCAAGTTCTTCATAAGTTTCTGGGTCTTAATGGCCTGTATGTTTCTATAAGTGTGGAAAGTGGGGGTGACCTGAGCGGGATGGCAGTTCTTGATAGAGAATGAAAGAAGGTTGTGGTCAGAGAGCGGGAGAGGGGTGTTTGTGAAATCATCCACTGAGCAAAGCCGGGAGAAGACCAAGTCAAGGGAGTTTCCATCTTCATGCGTTGGAGAGTTAGTATGCTGCGAGAGGCCGAAAGAGGAGGTTAGAGATAAAAGGTGAGAAGCAGACGGGGAAAGGGGAGAAGCAATGGGGATGTTGAAATCACCCATGATAAGGGTGGGAGTGTCACAGGAGAGAAAGTGTGGAAGCCACGTGGCAAAGTGATCCAGGAACTGATGAGAGGGGCCAGGAGGACGATACACCACCACCACTCGCATGGAGAAGGGGACGTAGAGTCTGACAGCATGGACCTCAAAGGAAGGGAATACAAGTGAGGGTACTTGGGGAATAACTTGGAAGGTACATTTGGGTGAAAGGAGCAGCCCAACGCCTCCACCTGCTCTGTTGTCTGATCTTGGGGTATGAGAAAAGTGTAGTCCACCATAGGAGAGAGCAGCAGCAGCGGTTGTGTCTGACTGCTGGATCCAGGTTTCAGTAAGAGCCAGGAGATTAAGAGCCTTAGAAAGGAAGTAATCATGGGTGAAGGAGAGTTTATTACACACAGAGCGAGAATTCCAAAGAGCACAATTGAAAGAGACAGAAGGCATGCATGGAATATTGATAAGGTTAGAGGGGTTTCTGGGTGTAGCAGTTGGGAGGTTTGACTGGCTATAACATGGGGGGCCGGGGTTTGGAGAGATGTCTCCAGCGACTAGGAGAAGGAGGATAGAAAGAGTGAGCAGATGGTTAAGTGATTTGTGAAAGCGTCTTTTGTGTTGGATGGTGGGACTGAATGGATCTGCGCTGTTAAGCAATGTGAACAGAGCATGAGTGCTATACATAGGAGAGGAGAGGACAGAGGGGCCGATATGGATGGAGTTTAAAGAGTTTATGCAAGGGCGGTGAGTGAATGCAGCAGCCAGGATATAGATTATACAGATACATATGGTGTGTATTTGTTCTGATTCAAGTGAATAGGGAATAGGTTTAGATTGTCTTACCTGTCTCCTGCCCTGTCTAACTGCCATGTTATAACTGCGTCATACTTAGAAAAAAAATATACTTTGAAAAAAAGTACACGAATAATAGTGCATGAATGCCACCCCTGCATGAATGCATCCCCAAGTTATGTCCACATTTATAGAAGGCTAGCTCTTAGATCTCACTTTTTTTTTTTTTTTTTGGAAAAGGGTGTTTCTCCCCCTCTTGTTACCAATCAATCTAACTCAATTGAGACAGCAGGACACAATAAATGTAGTGATCAGATAAACAAATGTCCAGGTCTGCATGGATCATAAACCCCTTTGAAAAAGTTATGTGATCTCTCTACATAGGAACAAGCAAAAGTGAGTTAAATATCTATAAACACAAACAAATGCATAATAAGATGACTAACATATATAGCTATATGCTGGATTCAATGCCGAAGATAGAATGAATCAGATACCATCCAAGCCGCTTGCTGTCAGGGAATGGAGCAATAGACATGCAGGATATTTCAGTTCAGGGAATGAATGATATGTTTACCATCCAATCCGCTTGCTGTCAGGGAATGGAGCAATAGACATGCAGGATATTTCAGTTCAGGGAATGAATGATATGTTTACCATCCAAGCCGCTATATATATATATATATATATAATTCAAAAAAGCAGGCAGCACTCCATATTCTTTTAGGTGATATGCAGGATTTATTCAGACCCACATGTCTGGGCCCAGACATGTGGGTCTGAATAAATCCTGCATATCACCTAAAAGAATATGGAGTGCTGCCTGCTTTTTTGAATTGTATGGACTAAGGACAACCAGTCCTGGCTGTTCGAGGGCTTTGCACCCGAGGATAAGTAAAGGATTTGTGCTGTTCCTCTTTTTACTAATGCACACACACACACACACATATATATATATATATATATATATATATATATATATATATATATATATATATATATATATATATATTGTGATATATGTGATGGTGTAGTGACCCCTGTGGTAGCTAGGGGGCGCTTTGTGCGCTCTGTGAGATATGCATGGAAGCGTATCTGTTGTGGTGATATTCATGGTGTACCTGTAATCGGCAGTGTTATGAATGGCCGATGTGTGTCGCGGAAGGAGTCTGCGTAGTAAGTCAGATGTATTGTGGTTATGCTGGGACCTGTAGTCCCTCAAGAGTTTTGTTGTAATGTGTATAGTTAAGTTTGGGTGACTTACTAGGCTAGTCATGAGAGACGGGAGGGTCAGACTAGCCACACATCCACACACCCATCCAGGGGTGTGGTTTCAGGTATATAATGTGACCAGGTTGTGGGTCACAGGGGAGGCGTGTCCGGCAGGTCCTGTGTGAAACCTGTGTGGTTCCTGTGTATGGACCTGGCCGGGGGGATTGTCCTAGGAATGACTAGGGTCCCGGGGATTGTCCTAGGAATGACTAGGGTCCCGAACAACGCTGACCGGTGGGACCGTCCTAGGAATGACTAGGGTCCCGGGGACTGTCCTAGGAATGACTAGGGTCCCGAAGATGCAGGACTGTCCTAGGAATGACTAGGGTCCTGAACGCTGCTGGATTGGCCTGGGAATGACCAGGGTCCTGCAAGCACCTGAGAGCGAGGTGAAGGTGCTGGACTGGCCTGGGAATGACCAGGGTCCTACAAGCACCTGAGAACATGGACTAGGCCACCGGCGTGATCCTGGTAACCTAAGGTAACGGGTGGAGGACGGGGTCCAGGACCTAAGCTGATAGGTGGAGGACGGGGTCCAGGACCTAAGCTGACAGGCGGAGGACGGGGTCCAGGACCTGTTGTGACAGGTGGAGGACGGGGTCCAGGGCCTAAGCTGATAGGTGGAGGACGGGGTCCAGGACCTAAGCTAACAGGTGGAGGACGGGGTCCAGGACCTGTGGGTACGAGGTGAGCACCAGGATCTGCTGGGCCGGTGTCTGTTACTGTGTGGGGAAGCTGGAGTCCTTCGGTGAGGTCTGGACTGACTACTGTATGCCGGACAGGCGAGTTGGTGATCCCCGTTAGGCAGCTTACCCGGAAGAGGGTTAACAGAGTGTGGGGAAGCTGGAGTCCTTCGGTGAGGTCTGGACTGACTACTGTGTATTGACCAGGCGAGTTGGTGATCCCCGTTAGGCAGCTTACCCAAAGGCTGTTGGAAGAGTCGGCAAGGTGGAGCAGGAGCTCCCGTCAGGTACCAAAGAGACTGTTGGTGCCTGTTGTGTTCTATGTAATGAACTGTGTTTAAACCCGGTTTACGTGGCTTAAATAAACCGTGTGAACTGTTTTGATATAAAAACCCATGCTGTGTGCTTAAATATCGCGGCTAAGCGAGTGTCCCCCAACACTCTCAGTAAGAGAAACCTTACAATATATATATATATATATATAGATATAGATATAGATATAGATATAGATATAGATATAGATATATATATATATATATATATATATAGATATATATAGAGATAGAGAGAAAAAGAGGAACAGCACCAGAAAAAATACCTTAAAGCGTGCACGCTTCCCTGACCTACATTCCAATGGCCTTTAAGACAGTAAACAAAAAGGGAAACAGCACAAAAAGATGTACCGTATATACAGGGGAAAACTTATTGACTCGAGTATAAGCCTAGGGTGGAAAATACAGCAGCTACCGGTGAATTTCAAAAATAAAAATAGATGCTCCATACCGTTCATTATGGCCCCATAGCTGTGCCATATAGTGCTCTGCACCATTCATTATTGTCCCATAGCTGTACCATAGAAAGCTGTGCCATATAGTGCTCTGCACCGTTCATTATTGCCCCATAGCTGTGCCATATAGTGCTCTGCACCGTTCATTATTGCCCCATAGCTGTGCCATATAGTGCTCTGCACCGTTCATAATTGCCCCATAGCTGTGCCATATAGTGCTCTGCACCGTTCATTATTGCCCCATAGCTGTGCCATATAGTGCTCTGCACCGTTCATAATTGCCCCATAGCTGTGCCATATAGTGCTCTGCACCGTTCATAATTGCCCCATAGCTGTGCCATATAGTGCTCTGCACCGTTCATAATTGCCCCATAGCTGTGCCATATAGTGCTTTGCACCGTTCATAATTGCCCCATAGATGTGCCATATAGTGCTCTGCGCCGTTCATTATTGCCCCATAGCTGTGCCATATAGTGCTCTGCACCGTTCATAATTGCCCCATAGCTGTGCCATATAGTGCTCTGCACCGTTCATAATTGCCCCATAGCTGTGCCATATAGTGCTCTGCACCGTTCATTATTACCCCATAGCTGTGCCATATAGTGCTCTGCACTGTTCATTATTGCCCCATAGCTGTGCCATATAGTGCTCTGCACCGTTCATTATTGCCCCATAGATGTACCATAGAAAGCTGTGCTGCTGCTGCAATAAAAATAATAAAACACATACTCACCTCTCTTGCTTGCAGATCCTCAGCGTCCCGTCCCGGCGTCTCTCTGCACTGACTGATCAGGCAGAGGGCGGCGCGCACACTATATGCATCATCGCGCCCTCTGACCTGCACAGTCAGTGCGGAGAGACGCCGGGAAGAAGGAGCGGCGCCCGGCGTGTGGAACGCGGACAGGTGAATATGTAATACTTACCTGCTCCCGGCGTCCCGCTCCTTCCCCTGGACAGCCGGTCTTCGGTGCCGCAGCCTCTTCCTCTGTCAGCGGTCACCGGCACCGCTGAATAGAGAAATGAATAGGCGGCTCCGCCCCTATGGGAGTGGAGTCCATATTCATTTCTCTAATGAGCGGTCCCACGTGACCGCTGAACAGGGTAAGAGCTGCGGCACCCGGAGACCGTGGGACGGGCAGGGGGAGCGCCAGGTGCCCCGGAAGTAGGTAAGTATGCCTTAGCGCCCTCTCCCCCTCACCCGCCGACCGTGACTCGAGTATAAGCCGAGAGGGGCACTTTCAGCCCAAAAATTTGGGCTGAAAATCTCGGCTTATACTCGAGTATATACGTTAAATAAGGGGACTTTAAGATGTAGTATATAACAGAGCCCACGCAGTATGTAACACAGCCCACGTAGTATATAGCAATGTGGGCACTATATGCGTGGTTAAAAAAGACTAAAAATAAACATATACTCACCTTCCGAAGGCCCCTTGAAGTCCTGGCCCTGTGTGCGGTGCACGCGGCAGCTTCCGGTCCCAGGGTTGGTATGAGCGCAGGACCTGTGATGATGTTGCGGTCACATGACCGTGACATCGTGGAAGGTCCTTCTCGCATAGTATCCTTGGCACCGGAACCTGCCTGTCATGCCGGATGCTATTCACACTGGGGCGTCCGACAGACAGCGGTAATTCCACATTCGTCCACTATACGCTCAGTGGCGCCGGCTAGACTTTATCCAGATTTTCCGGGGTAAATCTAGCTGGTAATCGGGTTGGAGGCTGGGTCACGCCCGTGGCCTTTAAATAGTCATTCTGGACTTTGGGCGTCGCCGATTATAGCTTGTGTCTTGTGCCTGGTGATCTCTGTCTGGAGAGGTGGTCTAGGAGAAGAAATATCGTATCTGGTGGTGTATTATCCTTAGTCATATTTCTCCTTCCTATATTTGCATTTGTTTTGCCCTGTGCACATTATAGTGTTTTCCTGTGTATCTGCGGCGTGGTGCGTTTTTAGTTTTTCCCTGTCTGTGCTTTCTGTAGGGGTTGGTGTGTGTTCTTATCACTGAGAGGCGGGTGGAGGTTTCAGCATAGGACTGAAACAGGAGTCAGGGTCAGGCCTGGCGGCCCAGACAAGCACACCATCAGTGTAAATTCTGGGAGAGGGACAGACAGGGTTTTCCCTAGTCTGAGGGATATTGCAGGGGCCCGGGTAATCAGCTGTAGTCTACCCAGCACTCGCGTGACATAATCGGCCCAAAATAAATTTTGGATGCCATGGATCCCATGACTTCCATAACCCGCCAGTTGGAGGCGCTGTCCTTACAGGTCACTGAGTTGAAGGGGGCAGTCCAGCAACACTAAACACTAAAAATCACTAAAATTGACAAATCTCCAGGCCCGGATGGGATACACCCCCGAGTACTGCAGGAATTAAGTACAGTCATTGATAGACCATTATTTTTAATCTTTAAAGAGTCCATAATAACAGGGTCTGTACCACAGGACTGGCTTATAGCAAATGTGGTGCCAATATTCAAAAAGGGGACAAAAACTGAACTTGGAAATTATAGGCCAGTAAGCTTAACCTCTACTGTGGGTAAAATCCTGGAGGGCATTCTAAGGGATGCTATACTGGAGTATCTGAAGAGGAATAACCTCATGACTAGTGTTGAGCGATACCGTCCGATACTTGAAAGTATCGGTATCGGAAAGTATCGGCCGATACCGGCAAAGTATCGGATCCAATCCGATACCGATACCCGATACCAATACAAGTCAATGGGACTCAAGTATCGGACGGTATCCCTGATGGTTCCCAGGGTCTGAAGGAGAGGAAACTCTCCTTCAGGCCCTGGGAACCATATAAATGTGTAAAAGAAAGAATTAAAATAAAAAATATCGCTATACTTTACCTCTCCGACGCAGCCGGGACCTCAGCGCAGGAACCGGCAGCGTTGTTTGTTTAAAATTCCCGCTTTTACATGGTTACGCGAACTCCCGGCTTGTGATTGGTCAGGGCGCCCATGTTGCCGGGCCGCGGACCAATCACAGCAAGCCGTGACGAAAATACGTCACGGCTTGCTGTGATTGGTCCGCGTCCCGGCAACATGGCCGCCATTAACCAATCACAAGCCGTGACGTCACGGGAGGCTGGACTTGCGCGCTTTTGAAAAAGCGCGCGTGTCCAGCCTCCAGTGACGTCCCGGCTTATGATTGGTCACGGCGCCATGTTGCCGGGACGCGGACCAATCACAGCAAGCCGTGACGAAAATACGTCACGGCTTGCTGTGATTGGTCCGCGGCCCGGCAACATGGCCGCCATTAACCAATCACAAGCCGTGACGTCACGGGAGGCAGGACAAGCGCGCATTTTAAAATTGCGCGCGTGTCCAGCCTCCCGGCTTGTGATTGGTTGATCGCGGCGCAACCAATCATAAGCCGGGACGTCACTGGAGGCTGGACACGCGCGCTTTTTCAAAAGCGCGCAAGTCCAGCCTCCCGTGACGTCACGGCTTGTGATTGGTTAATGGCGGCCATGTTGCCGGGACGCGGACCAATCACAGCAAGCCGTGACGTATTTTCGTCACGGCTTGCTGTGATTGGTCCGCGGCCCGGCAACATGGGCGCCCTGACCAATCACAAGCCGGGAGTTCGCGTAACCATGTAAAAGCGGGAATTTTAAACAAACAACGCTGCCGGTTCCTGCGCTGAGGTCCCGGCTGCGTCGGACAGGTGAGTATAGCGATATTTTTTATTTTAATTCTCTCTTTTACACATTTTAACAATGTTAAAATGTGTAAAAGAGAGAATTAAAATAAAATGTTGTTCCGATACCCGATACCCGATACCACAAGAGTATCGGAATCCCGGTATCGGAATTCCGATACAGCAAGTATCGGCCGATACCCGATACTTGCAGCATCGGAATGCTCAACACTACTCATGACCCAGTATCAGCACGGGTTTACTAGGGACATGTCAGACTAATTTGATCAGCTTCTATGAAGAGGTAAGTTCCGGACTGGACCAAGGGAACGCAGTAGATGTAGTGTATATGGACTTTTCAAAAGCTTTTGATACGGTGCCACACAAAAGGTTGATACACAAAATGAGAATAATGGGGATAGGGGAAAATATGTGTAAGTGGGTTGAGAGCTGGCTCAGGGATAGGAAACAAAGGGTGGTTATTAATGGAGCACACTCGGACTGGGTCGCGGTTAGCAGTGGGGTACCACAGGGGTCAGTATTGGGCCCTCTTTTTAACATATTTATTAATGACCTTGTAGGGGGAATTCAGAGTAGAATTTCAATATTTGCAGATGACACTAAACTCTGCAGGGTAATCAGTACAGGGGAGGACAATTTTATATTACAGGATGATTTATGTAAACTAGAAGCTTGGGCTGATAAATGGCAAATGAGCTTTAATGGGGATAAATGTAAGGTCATGCACTTGGGTAGAAGTAATAAGATGTATAACTATGTGCTTAATTCTAAAACTCTGGGCAAAACCGTCAATGAAAAAGACCTGGGTGTATGGGTAGATGACAAACTCATATTCAGTGGCCAGTGTCAGGCAGCTGCTACAAAGGCAAATAAAATAATGGGATCTATTAAAAGAGGCATAGATGCTCATGAGGAGAACATAATTTTACCTCTATACAAGTCACTAGTTCGACCACACTTAGAATACTGTGCACAGTTCTGGTCTCCGGTGTATAAGAAAGACATAGCCGAACTAGAGCGGGTGCAGAGAAGAGCGACCAAGGTTATTAGAGGACTGGGGGGTCTGCAATACCAAGATAGGTTATTACACTTGGGGCTGTTTAGTTTGGAAAAACGAAGACTAAGGGGTGATCTTATTTTAATGTATAAATATATGAGAGGACAGTACAAAGACCTTTCTGATGATCTTTTTAATCATAGACGTGAGACAGGGACAAGGGGGCATCCTCTACGTCTGGAGGAAAGAAGGTTTAAGCATAATAACAGACGCGGATTCTTTACTGTAAGAGCAGTGAGACTATGGAACTCTCTGCCGTATGATGTTGTAATGAGTGATTCATTACTTAAATTTAAGAGGGGACTGGATGCCTTTCTTGAAAAGTATAATGTTACAGGGTATATATACTAGATTCCTTGATAGGGCGTTGATCCAGGGAACTAGTCTGACTGCCGTATGTGGAGTCGGGAAGGAATTTGTTTCCCCAATGTGGAGCTTACTCTTTGCCACATGGTTTTTTTTTGCCTTCCTCTGGATCAACATGTTAGGGCATGTTAGGTTAGGCTATGGGTTGAACTAGATGGACTTAAAGTCTTCCTTCAACCTTAATAACTATGTAACTATGTAACAGGGTCTGGTAGTTTCTAATGTGCAAGCTGAAAATGCAGGTAGAGTTGCAGAGGCAAAGATTCCTTTACCTGAGAGGTTTGCTGGGGAACGCAGTAAATTTGTTGTTTTTCGTGAAGCTTGCAAATTATATTTTCGTATGCGCCCGGTTTCCTCAGGTAATGAGGCTCAGCGTGTGGGCCTGTGTTATGATCCTAGTGGCAAGGATCGCAGGTCGGACTAGCTAAGTAACTGAACAGACTACTAGCTCTGGGGAAGTGGTAACTAGATTGACCGCAACCTGATCCTATCCGCAAACAACTATAGGCAGCCGTGGAACGTTACCTAAAAAATCCTAGACGTCTCGTCACGGCCTGAGAAACTGACTATTCCTGGAGGGAAAGTAAGTCCTCACTTGCCTCAGTGGAAGACCCCAAAGATATAGAATAGCCCCCCACAAATATTAACGGTGAGTTAAGGGGAAAGCACAAATGCAGAGATGAAATCAGATTTAGCAAATGAGGCCAGCTAATACTAGATAGCAGAAAATAGGAAGGAAACTGTGCGGTCAATAAAAAACCCTATTCAAAATATCCACGCAGAGATTGCTCGAGCCCCCGCACCAACTAACGGTGCGGGGGAGGCAACTCCGTACCCCAGAGCTTACCAGCAAAAAGAAATCACATGTTAGCAAGCTGGACTAGACTCATCATACACAGAAATCATATTGCAGGCAGATGAGCAAAAAATATTCAAACAGAACTTAGCTTATCCTGAAGAGGCAGAAAACGAGATAATCAGGAGTAATCAGAATAGCACTGAATACATTGACAGCCGGCAAAAAGTGGAAGTGAAGCAGAGCTAAATAGGAGCCTACCTGGTGAATAACGAGGCAGCTGATCCAGCAGACCACAAGAGGGAGCCTGAAAACGGAGTTCACAACAGTACCCCCCCCTTGAGGAGGGGTCACCGAACCCTCATCAAAACCCCCAGGGCGATCAGTGTGAGCCACATGGAAGGCACGAACCAAATCGCCCGCATGAACATCAGAGGCGACAACCCAGGAATTATCCTCCTGACCATAGCCTTTCCACTTAACCAAATACTGAAGCCTCCGTCTAGAAATACGAGAATCCAAGATCTTCTCCACCACGTATTCCAATTCTCCCTCAACCAGCACAGGGGCAGGAGGCTCAACCGAAGGAACCACAGGCACCACATACCTCCGCAACAACGACCGATGGAACACATTATGAATAGCAAACGATGCTGGGAGGTCCAAACGAAATGACACAGGGTTAAGGACTTCCAAAATCTTATAAGGACCGATAAACCGAGGCTTAAACTTAGGAGAGGAGACCTTCATAGGAACAAAGCGAGAAGACAACCACACCAAATCCCCAACGTGAAGTCGGGGACCCACACAGCGACGGCGGTTGGCAAAGCGCTGAGCCTTCTCTTGTGACAGCTTCAAATTGTCCACCACATGATTCCAAATCTGATGCAACCTATCCACCACAACATCCACTCCAGGACAGTCAGAAGACTCCACCTGACCCGAGGAAAAACGAGGATGAAACCCTGAATTACAAAAAAAAGGCAAAACCAAAGTAGCAGAACTAGCCCGATTATTAAGGGCAAACTCGGCCAGTGGCAAAAAAAGTCACCCAGTCATCCTGATCAGCAGAAACAAAACATCTTAAATAGGTTTCCAAAGTCTGATTAGTGCGCTCGGTTTGGCCATTCGTCTGAGGATGGAAGGCCGACGAAAAAGACAAATTAATGCCCATCTTAGCACAAAAGGTCCGCCAAAATCTAGACACAAACTGGGATCCTCTGTCAGAAACAATATTTTCAGGGATCCCGTGCAAACGAACCACATTTTGAAAAAACAGAGGAACCAACTCGGAGGAGGAAGGCAACTTAGGCAAGGGCACCAAATGGACCATTTTAGAAAAACGATCACACACCACCCAAATGACTGACATTCTCTGAGAGACAGGGAGATCTGAAATAAAATCCATGGAAATGTGCGTCCAAGGCCTCTTCGGGACAGGCAAAGACAACAACAAGCCACTGGCACGAGAACAGCAAGGCTTAGCCCGAGCACAAATTCCACAAGACTGCACAAAGGAACGCACATCCCGCGACAAGGAAGGCCTCCAGAAGGACCTAGCCACCAAATCTCTGGTACCAAAAATCCCAGGATGGCCTGCCAACACCGAAGAATGAACCTCGGAAATAACTCTGCTGGTCCATCTATCCGGGACAAACAGTCTCTCCGGTGGACAACGGTCAGGTCTATCCGCTTGAAACTCCTGCAGCACTCGTCGCAAATCTGGGGAGATGGCAGACAAAATCACCCCTTCTCTGAGGATACCAGCTGGCTCTGAATCACCAGGAGAGTCAGGCACAAAACTCCTAGAAAGAGCATCAGCCTTCACATTCTTCGAACCAGGCAGGTATGAGACCACGAAATCAAAACGAGAGAAAAACAACAACCAACGAGCCTGTCTAGGATTCAGCCGCTTGGCCGACTCGAGATAAATCAAATTCTTGTGATCAGTCAAGACCAACACACGATGCTTAGCTCCCTCGAGCCAATGTCGCCACTCCTCAAATGCCCACTTCATAGCCAACAACTCCCGATTACCAACATCATAATTCCGCTCGGCAGGCGAAAACTTTCTTGAAAAGAAAGCACATGGCTTCATCACAGAGCCATCAGAGCTTCTCTGCGAAAAAAACAGCCCCCGCTCCAATCTCAGAAGCATCAACCTCGACCTGGAAAGGAAGGGAGATGTCTGGCTGACATAAGACCGGAGCCGAAGAAAACCGGCGCTTCAGCTCCCGAAAGGCCTCCACAGCCGCAGGAGACCAATTAGTAACATCAGAACCCTTCTTGGTCAAATCCGTCAATGGCTTTCCAACACCAGAAAAATTAGCGATGAAGCGACGGTAAAAATTAGCAAAACCCAAGAACTTCTGAAGATTCTTAACAGATGTAGGCTGAGTCCAGTCATGAATAGCCTGAACCTTGACTGGGTCCATCTCAATAGCAGAAGGAGAAAAAATGAAACCCAAAAAAGAGACCTTCTGGACTCCAAAAAGACATTTTGAGCCCTTCACAAATAAAGCATTGGCACGCAGGACCTGAAACACCATCCTGACCTGCTTAACATGGGACTCCCAATCATCCGAAAAAAACAGAATATCATCCAGATACACAATCATAAATTTATCCAGATATTCGCGGAAGATGTCGTGCATAAAGGACTGAAAGACAGAAGGAGCGTTAGAAAGTCCAAAAGGCATCACCAAGTACTCAAAATGGCCTTCGGGTGTATTAAATGCAGTTTTCCATTCATCACCCTGCTTAATACGCTGTTGTGAAATTGGATTTTGGGCTCCCCCGGTGGCCACTGGTGGAATTGAACTGGTGTGCATCATCCCCTCTGTTCACCTGTTTCCATCAGGATGTGGGAGTCGCTATTTAGCCTTGCTCCTCTGTCACTTCCATGCCGGTCAACATTGTAATCAGAAGCCTTTCTGTGCATGTTCCTGCTGCTAGACAACTCCCAGCTAAGTTGGACTTTAGTCCTCGTTTGTTTTTGCATTTTGTTCCAGTTCACAGCTGTAGTTTCGTTTCTGTGTCTGGAAAGCTCTTGTGATCTGGAATTGCCACTCTGATGTTATGAGTTAATACTAGAGTCTTAAAGTAATTTCAGGATGGTGTTTTGATAGGGTTTTCAGCTGACCATGAAAGTGCCCTTTCTGTCTTCCTGCTATCTAGTAAGCGGACCTCAATTTTGCTAAACCTATTTTCATACTACGTTTGTCATTTTCATCTAAAATCACCGCCAATATATGTGGGGGCCTCTGTCTGCCTTTCGGGGAAATTTCTCTAGAGGTGAGCCAGGACTATATTTTCCTCTGCCAGGATTAGTTAGTCCTCCGGCCGGCGCTGGGCGTCTAGGGATAAAACGCAGGCAACGCTACCCGGCTACTGTTAGTTGTGCGGCAGGTTTAGTTCATGGTCAGTTTAGTTTCCATCCTTCCAAGAGCTAGTTCTTATGTTTGCTGGGCTATGTTCTCTTGCCATTGAGAACCATAACAGTTTGACCGGCCCACAAAGGGTTAAATTAATTGACAGAGAAAGGAGAGAAAAGAGAAGTCTGCTGAAGATTTTTTTTTTTTTTTCAGTTCTGAGTGTGCTTGTAATTGAATCTCTTGCAAGTCTGCCTATATTGCAGCCTTTCTCTCTCTCTCTCCTTCTAATCCTGGAATGGCTCTGTGTTCACCTGTTTAAAATGGATATTCAGAGTTTAGCTGCAGGTTTGAATAATCTCACCACGAAAGTTCAAAATTTACAAGATTTTGTTGTTCAGGTTCCTATATCTGAACCTAGAATTCCTTTGCCTGAATTTTTCTCGGGGAATAGATCTTGCTTTCAAAATTTAAAAAATAATTGCAAGTTGTTTTTGTCCCTGAAATCTCGCTCTGCTGGAGATCCTGCTCAGCAGGTCAGGATTGTGATTTCCTTGCTCCGGGGCGACCCTCAGGATTGGGCTTTTGCATTGGCTCCAGGGGATCCTGCGTTGCTCAATGTGGATGCGTTTTTTCTGGCCTTGGGGTTGCTTTATGAGGAACCTCAGTTAGAGCTTCAGGCGGAAAAGGCCTTGATGTCCCTATCTCAGGGGCAAGACGAAGCTGAAATATACTGCCAGAAATTCCGTAAATGGGCTGTGCTTACTCAGTGGAATGAGTGCGCCCTGGCGGCGAATTTCAGAGAGGGTCTCTCTGATGCCATTAAGGATGTTATGGTGGGGTTCCCTGTGCCTGCGGGTCTGAATGAGTCCATGACAATGGCTATCCAGATCGATAGGCGTCTGCGGGAGCGCAAACCTGTGCACCATTTGGCGGTGTCTACTGAGAAGACGCCAGAGAATATGCAATGTGATAGAATTCTGTCCAGAAGTGAACGGCAGAATTTTAGACGAAAAAATGGGTTGTGCTTCTATTGCGGTGATTCAACTCATGTTATATCAGCATGCTCTAAGTGTACTAAGAAGCTTGATAAGTCTGTTTCAATTGGCACTTTACAGTCTAAGTTTATTCTATCTGTGACCCTGATTTGTTCTTTATCATCTATTACCGCGGATGCCTATGTCGACTCTGGCGCCGCTTTGAGTCTTATGGATTGGTCCTTTGCCAAACGCTGTGGGTATGATTTGGAGCCTCTTGAAACTCCTATACCCCTGAAGGGGATTGACTCCACCCCATTGGCTAGCAATAAACCACAATACTGGACACAAGTAACTATGCGGATTAATCCGGATCACCAGGAGATTATTCGCTTTCTTGTGCTGTATAACCTACATCATGTAGGTTATACAGCACAAGAAAGCGAATAATCTCCTGGTGATCCGGATTGCCATGTTGGTGCTTGGATTGGTGCTTGCTTGATGTTGGTGCTTGGATTGCCATGGCTGCAATCTCATAACCCAGTCCTTGACTGGAAAGCTATGTCTGTGTTAAGCTGGGGATGTAAGGGGACGCATGGGGACGTACCTGTGGTTTCCATTTCATCATCTATTCCCTCTGAGATTCCTGAATTCTTGACTGAATATCGTGACGTTTTTGAAGAACCTAAGCTTGGTTCATTACCTCCGCACCGGGAGTGCGATTGTGCCATAGATTTGATTCCGGGTAGTAAATACCCTAAGGGTCGTTTATTTAATCTGTCTGTGCCTGAACATGCTGCTATGCGAGAATATATAAAGGAGTCCTTGGAAAAGGGACATATTCGTCCTTCGTCATCTCCCTTAGGAGCCGTTTTTTTCTTTGTGGCTAAGAAAGATGGCTCTTTGAGGCCGTGTATTGATTATCGGCTTTTGAATAAAATCACGGTTAAATATCAATATCCGTTGCCACTGCTGACTGATTTGTTTGCTCGCATAAAGGGGGCCAAGTGGTTCTCTAAGATAGATCTCCGTGGGGCGTATAATTTGGTGCGAATTAAGCAGGGGGATGAGTGGAAAACCGCATTTAATACGCCCGAGGGCCACTTTGAGTATTTGGTGATGCCTTTTGGTCTTTCAAATGCCCCTTCAGTCTTTCAGTCCTTTATGCATGACATTTTCCGTGATTATTTGGATAAATTTATGATTGTGTATCTGGATGATATTTTGATTTTTTCGGATGACTGGGACTCTCATGTCCAGCAGGTCAGGAGGGTTTTTCAGGTTTTGCGGTCTAATTCCTTGTGTGTGAAGGGTTCTAAGTGCGTTTTTGGGGTTCAAAAGATTTCCTTTTTGGGATATATTTTTTCCCCCTCTTCCATCGAGATGGATCCTGTCAAGGTTCAGGCTATTTGTGATTGGACGCAACCCTCTTCTCTTAAGAGTCTTCAGAAATTTTTGGGCTTTGCTAACTTTTATCGTCGATTTATTGCTGGTTTTTCTGATGTTGTTAAACCATTGACTGATTTGACTAAGAAGGGTGCTGATGTTGCTGATTGGTCCCCTGCTGCTGTGGAGGCCTTTCGGGAGCTTAAGCGCCGCTTTTCTTCCGCCCCTGTGTTGCGTCAGCCTGATGTTGCTCTTCCTTTTCAGGTTGAGGTCGACGCTTCTGAAATCGGAGCTGGGGCGGTTTTGTCGCAGAGAAGTTCCGATTGCTCCGTGATGAGACCTTGTGCTTTTTTCTCGCGTAAATTTTCGCCCGCCGAGCGGAATTATGATGTTGGGAATCGGGAGCTTTTGGCCATGAAGTGGGCTTTTGAGGAGTGGCGTCATTGGCTTGAGGGGGCTAGACATCAGGTGGTGGTATTGACTGACCACAAAAATCTAATTTATCTTGAGTCCGCCAGACGCCTGAATCCTAGACAGGCGCGCTGGTCGTTGTTTTTCTCTCGGTTTAATTTTGTGGTGTCCTACCTGCCGGGTTCTAAGAATGTTAAGGCGGATGCCCTTTCTAGGAGTTTTGAGCCTGACTCCCCTGGTAATTCTGAACCTACAGGTATCCTTAAGGATGGAGTGATATTGTCTGCCGTTTCTCCAGACCTGCGGCGGGCCTTGCAGGAGTTTCAGGCGGATAGACCTGATCGTTGCCCACCTGGTAGACTGTTTGTTCCTGATGATTGGACCAGTAAAGTCATTTCTGAGGTTCATTCTTCTGCGTTGGCAGGTCATCCTGGAATCTTTGGTACCAGGGATTTGGTGGCAAGGTCCTTCTGGTGGCCTTCCCTGTCTCGAGATGTGCGAGGCTTTGTGCAGTCTTGTGACGTTTGTGCTCGGGCCAAGCCTTGTTGTTCTTGGGCTAGTGGATTGTTGTTGCCCTTGCCTATCCCGAAGAGGCCCTGGACGCACATCTCGATGGATTTTATTTCGGATCTTCCTGTTTCTCAGAAGATGTCTGTCATCTGGGTGGTGTGTGATCGTTTCTCTAAGATGGTCCATTTGGTTCCCCTGCCTAAGTTGCCTTCTTCTTCCGAGTTGGTTCCTCTGTTTTTTCAAAATGTGGTCCGTTTGCATGGTATTCCGGAGAATATCGTTTCTGACAGAGGTACCCAATTCGTGTCTAGATTTTGGCGAGCATTCTGTGCTAGGATGGGCATAGATTTGTCTTTCTCGTCTGCTTTCCATCCTCAGACTAATGGCCAGACCGAGCGGACGAATCAGACCTTGGAGACATATTTGAGGTGTTTTGTGTCTGCAGATCAGGATGATTGGGTTGCTTTTTTGCCTTTAGCGGAGTTTGCCCTCAATAATCGGGCCAGCTCTGCCACCTTGATGTCTCCCTTTTTCTGTAATTCGGGGTTTCATCCTCGATTTTCTTCTGGTCAGGTGGAATCTTCGGATTGTCCTGGAGTGGATGCTGTGGTGGAGAGGTTGCATCAGATTTGGGGGCAGGTAGTGGACAATTTGAAGTTGTCCCAGGAGAAGACTCAGCTTTTTGCCAACCGCCGGCGTCGGGTTGGTCCTCGGCTTTGTGTTGGGGACTTGGTGTGGTTGTCTTCTCGTTTTGTCCCTATGAGGGTTCATTCTCCTAAGTTTAAGCCTCGGTTCATAGGCCCGTAAAAGATATTGGAGATTCTTAACCCTGTGTCCTTCTGTTTGGACCTCCCTGCATCTTTTTCTATTCATAATGTTTTTCATCGGTCATTATTGCGCAGGTATGAGGTACGGGTTGTGCCTTCCGTTGAGCCTCCTGCTCCGGTGTTGGTTGAGGGCGAGTTGGAGTACGTTGTGGAAAAAATCTTGGACTCCCGTGTTTCCAGACGGAAACTCCAGTATCTGGTCAAATGGAAGGGATACGGTCAGGAGGATAATTCTTGGGTGACTGCCTCTGATGTTCATGCCTCCGATCTGGTCCGTGCCTTTCATAGGGCTCATCCTGATCGCCCTGGTGGTTCTGGTGAGGGTTCGGTGCCCCCTCCTTGAAGGTGGGGTACTGTTGTGAAATTGGATTTTGGGCTCCCCCGGTGGCCACTGGTGGAATTGAACTGGTGTGCATCATCCCCTCTGTTCACCTGTTTCCATCAGGATGTGGGAGTCGCTATTTAGCCTTGCTCCTCTGTCACTTCCATGCCGGTCAACATTGTAATCAGAAGCCTTTCTGTGCATGTTCCTGCTGCTAGATAACTCCCAGCTAAGTTGGACTTTAGTCCTCGTTTGTTTTTGCATTTTGTTCCAGTTCACAGCTGTAGTTTCGTTTCTGTGTCTGGAAAGCTCTTGTGATCTGAAATTGCCACTCTGATGTTATGAGTTAATACTAGAGTCTTAAAGTAATTTCAGGATGGTGTTTTGATAGGGTTTTCAGCTGACCATGAAAGTGCCCTTTCTGTCTTCCTGCTATCTAGTAAGCGGACCTCAATTTTGCTAAACCTATTTTCATACTACGTTTGTCATTTTCATCTAAAATCACCGCCAATATATGTGGGGGCCTCTGTCTGCCTTTCGGGGAAATTTCTCTAGAGGTGAGCCAGGACTATATTTTCCTCTGCCAGGATTAGTTAGTCCTCCGGCCGGCGCTGGGCGTCTAGGGATAAAACGCAGGCAACGCTACCCGGCTACTGTCAGTTGTGCGGCAGGTTTAGTTCATGGTCAGTTTAGTTTCCATCCTTCCAAGAGCTAGTTCTTATGTTTGCTGGGCTATGTTCTCTTGCCATTGAGAACCATAACAATACGCACAAGGTTATACGCACCACGAAGATCTATCTTGGTGAACCAACTAGACCCCTTAATGCGAGCAAACAGATCAGATAACAATGGCAAAGGATACTGAAATTTGACCGTGATTTTGTTTAGAAGGCGATAATCAATACAAGGTCTCAAGGAACCATCCTTCTTAGCAACAAAAAAGAACCCCGCACCAAGAGGGGAGGAGGAGGGGCGAATAAGTCCTTTCTCCAAAGACTCCTTTATATAACTCCGCATAGCAGCATGCTCCGGCACTGACAAATTGAAAAGTCGTCCCTTAGGAAACTTACTACCAGGAATCAAATTTATAGCACAATCACAATCCCTATGAGGAGGTAGAGAACTGAGTCTGGGCTCATCAAATACATCCTGGTAATCTGACAAAAACGCAGGGACCTCAGAAGGAGTGGATGAAGCAATTGTCACCACAGGAGCGTCGCCATGAATTCCCTGACAACCCCAACTTGACACAGACATTGCTTTCCAATCCAGGACTGGATTATGAGTCTGCAACCATGGCAGGCCCAACACGACAACATCATGCAAATTATGCAATACAAGAAAGCGAATCACCTCCTGATGAACAGGAGTCATGCACATGGTCACTTGTGTCCAGTACTGAGGTTTATTCGTAGCCAATGGTGTAGCATCAATTCCCCTTAGTGGAATAGGGAATTTTAAAGGCTCCAAAACAAAACCACAGCGCCTGGCAAATGACAAATCCATCAGACTCAGGGCAGCACCTGAATCCACAAAAGCCATAACCGGGTAAGATGACAGGGAACAAATCAGGGTAACAGACAAAATAAACTTAAGCTGTAAAGTACCGATGGTGACAGATTTATCAATCTTTTTTGTGCGCTTAGAGCATGCTGAGATAACATGAGCTGAGTCACCACAGTAAAAGCACAACCCATTTTGCCGTCTATAATTTTGCCGTTCACTTCTGGTCAGAATTCTATCACATTGCATAGACTCAGGTGTCTGTTCAGAAGACACCGCCAAATGGTGTGCAGGTTTGCGCTCCCGCAAACGCCAATCAATCTGAATGGCCAGAGTCATTGACTCATTCAGACCTGCAGGCGTAGGGAACCCCACCATGACATTCTTAATGGCTTCAGAAAGACCTTTTCTGAAATTTGCAGCCAGGGCACACTCATTCCATTGAGTAAGCACCGACCATTTCCGAAATTTCTGGCAGTACACCTCTGCATCATCTTGCCCCTGAGAGAGGGCCAACAACGCTTTTTCAGCCTGGTTCTCAAGATTAGGTTCCTCATAGAGCAATCCAAGGGCCAGAAAAAACGCATCCACACTGAGCAACACAGGATCCCCTGGAGCCAATGCGAAAGCCCAATCTTGAGGATCGCCACGCAAGAAAGACATAATAATCTTAACTTGCTGAACAGAATCCCCAGAAGAACGAGGTTTCAAAGAAAGAAACAACTTGCAATTGTTCTTAAAATTCAGGAACCTAGATCTATCTCCAGAAAACAACTCCGGAATAGGTATTCTAGGCTCGGACATAGGACTGTGCACAACAAATCCTGAATACTTTGTACCCTTGCAGCAAGATGATCTACACTGGAGGCTAAACTCTGGATATCCATATCAGCAGCTGAACTCAGAGCCACACCAAGATTAAGATGAGGAGAGAATCCAGACACACAGCAGCTAGACACACGGCAGCAAAAAAAAAAAAATATCTCCAAGCTTCTTTTCTCCTGCTTCTGCCATGCAATTAACACTTCATTGGCCGGCTGTACTGTTATGATCCTAGTGGCAAGGATCGCAGGTCGGACTAGCTAAGTAACTGAACAGACTACTAGCTCTGGGGAAGTGGTAACTAGATTGACCGCAACCTGATCCTATCCGCAAACAACCATAGGCAGCCGTGGAACGTTACCTAAAAAATCCTAGACGTCTCGTCACGGCCTGAGAAACTGACTATTCCTGGAGGGAAAGTAAGTCCTCACTTGCCTCAGTGGAAGACCCCAAAGATATAGAATAGCCCCCCACAAATATTAACGGTGAGTTAAGGGGAAAGCACAAACGCAGAGATGAAATCAGATTTAGCAAATGAAGCCCGCTAATACTAGATAGCAGAAAATAGGAAGGAAACTGTGCGGTCAATAAAAAACCCTATTCAAAATATCCACGCAGAGATTGCTCGAGCCCCCGCACCAACTAACGGTGCGGGGGAGGCAACTCCGTACCCCAGAGCTTACCAGCAAAAAGAAATCACATGTTAGCAAGCTGGACTAGACTCATCATACACAGAAATCATATTGCAGGCAGATGAGCAAAAAATATTCAAACAGAACTTAGCTTATCCTGAAGAGGCAGAAAACGAGATAATCAGGAGTAATCAGAATAGCACTGAATACATTGACAGCCAGCAAAAAGTGGAAGTGAAGCAGAGCTAAATAGGAGCCTCCCTGGTGAATAACGAGGCAGCTGATCCAGCAGACCCGCAGGATAATAAACCAAACCACCAGGGGGAGCCAAAAAACCAAAGTCGCACAATACCATCTGTGACCACAAGAGGGAGCCTGAAAACGGAGTTCACAACAGGCCTGGTATTATCATTACTGAACGGAGACCCCCCAAGCATGGGCATTTTCATTACCATCTGATGCAGCTGCATTTAACTCAGTGGAGATTTTTTTTTCTGCTCTTGGACTCATATATGATGATCCTGACAGATTGGCTCTAGCAGATTCTAAAATACGTGCTCTCCGCCAGGGGGAGCGAATGGCGGAGGATTACTGTTCTGAATTTCGCTGCTGGGCGGTGGACACGCAATGGAATGACCCGGCGCTGCGGAGTCAGTTTGTTCATGGGGTTTCGAGAAGGGTTAAACAAGCCCTCCTGATGTATGAGACTCCTGCTTCTCTAGAGTCTGCCATGAGTCTTGTTGTCCGCATTGATCGCCGTTTGCGTCAGGGGGTGCAAGAGACGCCGCTTATGGGGGAGGGAGTAGGTGCACGTGAGGTTGCTGCAGGTGAGCCCACGGAGCCTATGCAAATCGCAGGGGTGTGACATCATCGAGCCCCCTCATTCAGGAAGCAGGGAGCCTGTTTTTGCTGTGGTAAAAAAGGGCATTATGTTAATGCTTGTCCTCTGTTTTCTAAGAAAAGCGCAATGGCGGAAAACTACTAAGCTCAGAGGGTGTGGAGGAGGCCAATCTGAGCTTATGCATATCCTCCATGGTGGTCTCTCAATGTATGCTTCCTGCCAGAGTTATGGTCGCTGGCAGAGAGCTGACAATCACTGTTTTTGTGGATAGTGGGTCAGCCACTAATCTCATTGATGAGGAGTTTGCGCACACGGCCGGGTTCACGGTCGAAAAACTGCCTCATCCTATCCAGGTGGTCACCATCAATGCTACTCCACTCCCACAGGGGGAGATTACTGAGTTTGTGGCTGAGGTTAAACTCCACATTGGGGTCCTACATTCTGAGCAAGTTACATGTAGGGTGCTCAGTAATCTTCCTGCACAAATGGTTCTGGGTTTTCCATGGTTGTCTGTGCACAACCCGGTGATTGACTGGAAGACTCAGGACATAATTCAGTGGAGCTGATTCTGCCAGTAGAATTGCCTGGCCACATGTGTGTCCGCTGTGACTCCTAGCATTCCTGAGTCACTGCTGGATTTCACAGATGTGTCCTCTGAGAAGGGTTGTTCAGAATTGCCACCACATCGACCCTATGACTGTACTATTAGGTTTAAACCAGGGGCCAAATTGCCGAAAGCTAGGATGTTTAACATCTCTGGTCCTGAGAGGCAGGCTTTAAAAGATTACATTGCTGAGAGTTTGAGCAAAGGGCACATCAGGCCTTCATCCTCGCCGGTGGCAGTGGGGTTCTTCTTCGTTAAGAAGAAAGATGGCGGACTACGTCCGTGTCTGGATTTCAGGGAGTTAAACCAGATTACGGTTCGTGATCCATACCCTATGCCACTGATACCTGATTTGTTCAACCAGGTGGCTGGTGCTAAGTGGTTTTCCAAGCTTGACCTCAGGGGGGCGTACAACCTCACGAGAGTCCGTCAAGGTGATGAGTGGAAGACTTTTAATACTCCTGAGGGTCATTTTGAAAATTTGGTGATGCCATTTGGGTTGACAAACGCGCCTGCTGTATTTCAACATTTCATAAATGATGTGTTCTCGCATGTACTGGGGAAATTCGTTATTGTGTACCTAGATGACATTCTCATTTATTCATGCGACTGTGATACTCATTTAGAGCATGTGAGGCAGGTGTTACAGCTACTCAGAGAAAATAAGCTCTATGCAAAACTGGAGAAATTTGTTTTTTCGGTTCAGGAGTTGCCTTTCTTGGGTTATATTCTGTCTGCTTCAGGGTTTAAAATGGACGCCGCTAAGGTGCAAGCGGTGCTGCATTGGGAACGGCCTGATAACCTAAAAGCACTCCAGCGGTTCCTTGGATTTTCTAATTATTATAGAAAATTTATCATAGATTTTTCTACCATTGCTAAACCGCTTACTGACATGACGAAAAAGGGTACCAATTTCTCCGCCTGGCCTGAGGCTGCTGTGCGCGCATTCGAATTTCTGAAGAACAGTTTTGCTTCGGCCCCCATTCTGGTGCAACCAGACGTATCAAAACCATTTACCGTGGAAGTTGATGCGTCTGAGTTTGGAGTGGGGGCGGTGCTGTCACAAGGCTCATCCTTGGGCGAGTTGCGTCCATGCGCCTACTTTTCCAAGAAGCTGTCGCCCGCCGAACTTAACTACAATATCGGCAACAGGGAGTTGTTGGCTATCAAGTTGGCTTTTGAGGAATGGCGACACTTCTTGGAGGGGTCGGTCCACCAGGTTACAGTTATCACCGACGATAAAAATCTGCTTTATTTAGAGTCAGCCAAGCGTCTGTCCCCCAGGCAGGCTAGCTGGGCATTGTTTTTCACGCGTTTCAACTTTTTTGTTACGTACCGACCAGGGTCTAAGAACACTAAGGCAGATGCTTTATCCAGGTGTTTTCCGGGGGGAGAACCTCGGGAAGATCCGGTACCCATCCTCCAAAAGGGTGTAGTGGTCTCGGCTCTCATGACAGAGGTTGAGGCTGAGATTGCCGAGGCTCAGGAGGAAGTACCACCAGAGCTTCCTTTTAACAAATCATTTGTACCGCTTCATCTTCGCCTAAAGGTGTTGAGTGAGCATCATGATACTGTTCTGGTTGGTGATCCAGGGGTTAGGGGTACCTTGGAGTTGGTGTCGCGTCGGTTTTGGTGGCCCAAAATCCGACAGGATGTGGTCTTGTACGTATCGGCATGTACCACATGTGCTAGGGCTAAGACGCCCCGCTCCCATCCTGCTGGCTCATTACATCCTCTAGGGGTTCCCAGTAGGCCATGGACGGAGATCTCCATGTCAAGATGTCGCACTTTGTGTCCTTGCCTTCGTTGCCTAACGCGAAGACTCTGGCTCAGGTTTTTGTGCAGGAGGTGGTCAGACTTCATGGGGTTCCGTCTGACATAGTGTCGGATAGGGGTACTCAGTTTGTGGCAAAGTTTTGGAAAGCATTTTACTCACGGCTGGGGATCAAGTTGTCGCATTCTTCGGCGTTTCATCCTCAGTCAAATGGTCAGACCGAGCGTATGAACCAGAATTTGGAGCAGTACTTACGCTGCTTTGTTTCTGACAACCAGGTGGAGTGGTCGACGTCCCTTCCTTTGGCTGAGTTTGCTATTAATAATCATCGCCAGGGATCGTCTGGTGAGTCCCCGTTCTTTTGTGTTTATGGGTACCATCCTCAATTTTGTACTCTCCTTCAGGGTGGCTCTGCTGGCGTTCTGGAGGAGGACCAGCTAGGAGCACAACTGTCAGCCGTTTGGAGGAGAGTGAAACAGCGCTTGCTGAGCATGGGTGCAAGGTACAAACGAGTGGCTGACAGTAGACGTGTGCCAGGTTCGGACCTGGGTGTGGGTGATTGGGTGTGGTTGTCCACAAAAAACATAAAACTCAAAGTACCAACCCTGAAATTGGGTCCAAGGTTTATTGGTCCATTTAGGGTCGCCGCAATCATTAACCCGGTAGCCTACCGATTGGAGCTTCCTACGGTTTATAAAATACATAACGTGTTTCACAGATTTCTTTTAAAGAAGGTGGTGGGTTCCGTGGACGCGGCGCCAATGCCACCTCCAGTCTTGGTGGATGGCAATTTGGAGTTTGAAGTCTCCAAGTTGGTTGACTCTCGTATTGTGCGCCACACATTACAGTATCTGGTACACTGGCGTGGTTATGGGCCGGAGGAGAGGTCTTGGGTACCAGCTTCGGACATACATGCGGACTGGCTGGTCAGTATGTTTCACCGCCGCCATCCGGACAAGCCAGGTCCTATAAGTCGAGAGGGCCCTGTGGTCCCTCGTAGAAGGCGGGGTACTGTCATGTCGGACGCTATTCACACTAGGGCGTCCGACAGACACCGGTAATTCCACATTCGTCCACTATACGCTCAGTGGCGCCGGCTAGACTTTATCCAGATATTCCAGGGTTAATCTAGCTGGTAATCGGGTTGGAGGCTGGGTCACGCCCGTGGCCTTTAAATAGTCATTCTGGACTTTGGGCGTCGCCGATTATAGCTAGTGTCTTGTGCCTGGTGATCTCGGTCTGGAGAGGTGGTCTAGGAGAAGAAATATCGTATCTGGCGGTGTATTATCCTTTGTCATATTTCTCCTCCCTGTATTTGTATTTGTTTTGCCCTGTGCACATTATAGTGTTTTACCGTGTGTCTGCGGCGTGGTGCATTTTTTAGTTTTCCCTGTCTGTCTTTCTGTAGGGGTTGGTGTGTGGTCTTATCACTGGGAGGCGGTTGGAGGTTTCAGCATAGGACTGAAACAGTTGTCAGGGTCAGGCCTGGCGGCCCAGACAAGCACACCATCAGTGTAAATTCTGGGAGAGGGACAGACAGGGTTTTCCCTAGTTTGAGGGATATCGCAGGGGCCCGGGTAATCAGCGGCAGTCTACCCAGCACCCGGGTGACACTGCCGCTTGCACTGCCGAGGACAGCGGGCGACGTCGGAGGGTGAGAGTAACCTTTTTTTATTATTATTCTTATTTGTAACATTAGATCTTTTTACTATTGATGCTGCATACGCAGCATCAATAGTAAAAAGTTGGTCACACAGGGTTAATAGCTGGGTTACCGGAGTGCGTTACACCACGCTCCGGTAACGCTGGCGTTAACCCTGTGTGAGGGCTGACTGGAGGGGAGTATGGAGCGGGCACTGACTGCGGGGAGGAAAGAGAGGCCATTTTGCTGCCGGACTGTGCCTGTCGCTGATTAGTCGTGGCAATGGTCGTGGGTGTTTTGCCACGACCAATCAGCGACTTGGATTCCATGACAGACAGAGGCCGCGACTAATGAATATCCGTGACAGAGAGAAAGACAGACAGAAGGACAGACAGAAAGATGGAAGTGACCTTTAGACAATTATATATATATATATATATATATATATATATATATATATATATATATATATATATATATATATATATATATATATATATATATATCTGTGGCTAGACCTCAAAATAGAAGTGCATACAATACGACCCAGGAATCTCGCAGAACTGGAAGAATTTTCCAAGGAGCAATGGATGAAAAGCCGTCAAACAAAAATTGAGACACTTGTCTGACTAAAAAAAGCGTTTACAAGCAAGCTGGAATTCTTTAAAAAGGGGGTGCAACTAGGTACTAACCTTGCAGGGTGCCCAAACTTTTGCACCTGCCCAATTTTCCTTTTTGTAAGTTTTAAAATGTTGTCTAAAATGCAAAGGAAATGTGTGCTCTTTAGCTTCAAGCCTTTTAGAGATCATTTCATCTTCAACTTGCTTAATTGTTCACACTAGCGTTTGTAACTAAAAGAGCCACCTTGTGCAGCACTGATGCTGCATTCTGACAAGGTGGCTCTTTAAGTTCTTGTTGCTGGCACTGCTGAAATAATAGTTTATGAAATTTGTCCCTCATGCCTTGAAATTGTCCTGGGGGCAGGTCTTTCCCCCCTAATACAGACGCACCACAGCCGTCACTCAGGGCCTCTGCGCGCCGGGCGCCGCCGCCTCAGCGTTATTCAATTGTACCGGCACCTGCGCTGTCATCTTAGGCCTTGGGCATGCGCAGTTAGCGCTGCCCGTCCACTGACATCACTTGATGTCTTTCGTATTGCGCCTGCGTGGACGTGCGTCCCGAGATTCCGACCCGCAGTCTCTTCTGATTTATTCACACTGCGGGGCTGGGATTCTTGGGCATGTGCAGTACTTATCTGCTGCTCTCCCTCATCTCCCTCCGCCTTCCTCCTACTGTGCAGCATCAGAGGAATTGTCAGATATCTGATGATTCCTCTGACGCTGCATAGTAGGAGGAAGGCGGAGGGAGAGGAGATGAGGGAGAGCCACAGATAAGTATTGAGCATGCCCAAGAATCCCAGCCCCGCAGTGTTAATAAATCAGAAGAGACTGTGGGGCAGGATCTCGGGACGCACGTCCATGCAGGCGCAATACGAAAGACATCAAGTGATGTCAGTGGACGGGCAGCGCTAACTGCGCTTGCCCAAGGCCTAAGATGACAGGGACAATTGAATAACGCTGAGGAGGCGATGCCCAGGGCGCGCAGAGGCCCTGAGTGATGGCTGTGGTGTGTCTGTATTAGGGGGGGAAAGACCTGCCCCCAGGACGATTTCAAGGTATGAGGGACAAATTTCATAAACTATTATTTCAGCAGTGCCAGCAACAAGAACTTAAAGAGCCACCTTGTCAGAATGCAGTATCAGTGCTGCACAAGGTGGCTCTTTTAGTTACAAACGCCTGATGGGGGGGGGGGGGGGGGGGGTGACAGGTTCCCTTTAAGCAGTTAAGTAAACAGTTAAGTAAACAGTTTATTGCAGCCACCTCTATTTTTTATATATCTTACATACTGAATAGTCTCTGAGCAATATTATCCGATATTCTTTATATATTGGATCTCTTCTTTGCTTGCAAAGACTGTCACTTTATAACATAATTTGTCGCTGACAGTATGGAATAGTTGACTTTCTAGAAGTTTCACCAGATTGTCTTTCAAGTCACCAGTAGTAATCGACAAAAAAGCTCCTGGAATAATGTTATAAAATTATCCTTGGATGCATACTAATAGCTTATTAATTCATCAGTGTTTATACCTATTGCATTTATTTCTCTTAGAAAATTATTAAAAATCACTAATCTTTGAATCATAGAGATCCTGAAGATTTTGAAAGTCAAGGAGATGGCAGTCAACCTGATACAATATCAATTGCATCCAGAACATCACAAAACACTTTAGACAGTGATAAGGTAAGCTATAAAAAATACTTTTGACATTTCTAATTATTTTAATTAAATTCAACCCATCTGCTCTCCTATTTTGTTTATTTTAGTAAAAACAATTCCTTTCTCTTGGTGAATGAGGAGTGGCCAGATATCTTCTTTAATTATCCACAAAGTGTCTGTTTCTATATTTTTATGTATCCATATTCAACTATGTTATGTTACATTCTAGGAAATTGCCACCTTTTTAAAGGGAACCTGTCACCCCCCTCAGGCGTTGACAAGGTGGCTCTTTTAGTTATGATGCCTGCACACGCTGAAATAATCACTTAAAAAAGTGCCCCCTCATAATAATAATAATAATAATAATAATTTTTATTTATATAGCGCCAACATATTCCGCAGCGCTTTACAACTTATAGAGGGGACTTGTACAGACAATAGACATTACAGCATAACAGAAATCACAGTTCAAAGCAGATACCAGGAGGAATGAGGGCCCTGCTCGCAAGCTTACAAACTATGAGGAAAAGGGGAGACACGAGAGGTGGATGGTAACAATTGCTTTAGTTATTTGGACCAGCCATAGTGTAAGGCTCGGGTGTTCATGTAAAGCTGCATAACACCAGTTAACAGCCTAAGTATGTAGCAGTACAGACACAGAGTGCTATTAACTGCATAAAGTGTATGAGAACACGATGCAAGGAACCTGATTATGTGTTTTGTTTTTTTTCTATTTTTAATAGGCCACACAGGGATAGTTAGATTAATGCGTTGAGGCGGTAGGCCAGTCTGAACAAATGCGTTTTTAGGGCACGCTTAAAACTGTGGGGATTGGGGATTAATTGTATTAACCTAGGTAGTGCATTCCAAAGAATCGGCGCAGCACGTGTAAAGTCTTGGAGACGGGAGTGGGAGGTTCTGATTATTGAGGATGCTAACCTGAGGTCATTAGCGGAGCGGAGGGCACGGGTAGGGTGGTAGACTGAGACCAGAGAGGAGATGTAGGGTGGTGCTGAGCCATGGAGTGCTTTGTGGATGAGGGTAGTAGTTTTGTACTGGATTCTGGAGTGGATGGGTAGCCAGTGTAATGACTGGCACAAGGTAGAGGCATCGGTGTAACGGTTGGTGAGGAATATGATCCTGGCAGCAGCATTCAGGACAGATTGGAGCGGGGAGAGTTTGGTAAGAGGGAGGCCGATTAGTAGAGAGTTACAATAGTCCAGACGGGAATGAATAAGAGAAACAGTAAGAGTTTTTGCAGAGTCGAAAGTAGAAAAGGGCGAATTCTAGATATGTTTTTGAGATGCAGATAAGAAGAGCGAGCCAGTGATCGGATGTGGGGGGTGAATGAAAGCTCGGAATCAAGGATGACCCCAAGGCAGCGGGCATGTTGCTTTGGAGTAATGGTGGAACCGCACACGGAGATGGCAATGTCATGCAAAGGTAGGTTAGTAGAGGGAGAGAACACGAGGAGTTCAGTTTTTGACAGGTTCAGTTTCAGATAGAGGGAGGACATGATGTTGGAGACAGCGGTAAGACAATCACTGGTGTTTTCTAAGAAGGTCGGAGTGAAAGCAGGAGAAGAGGTGTATAATTGGGTGTCATCAGCATAGAGATGGTACTGGAACCCAAATCTACTGATTATTTGTCCAATAGGGGCAGTATACAAAGAGAAGAGGAGGGGGCCTAGGACTGATCCTTGAGGAACCCCAACAGTAAGGGGAAGGTGAGAGGAGGAGGAACCAGCAAAACATACAGTGAAGGATCGGTCAGAGAGATAGGAGGAGAACCAAGAGAGAACGGTGTCCTTGATGCCAATGGAGTGGAGCATAGTGAGGAGGAGTTGATGATCCACAGTGTCGAATGCTGCGGAAAGATCCAAGAGAATTAGCATGGAGTAGTGACCATTAGATTTAGCTGTTAGTAGGTCATTAGAGACTTTAGTGAGGGCAGTTTCAGTAGAGTGTAAAGAGCGGAAGCCAGATTGAAGAGGGTCGAGAAGAGAGTTATCTGAGAGATAGCGGGTAAGACGGGAGTGGACCAGGCGTTCCAGGAGTTTAGAGATGAAGGGAAGATTAGAGACAGGTCTATAATTAGCGGCACAGTTTTGGTCGAGGGAGGGTTTTTTAAGTAATGGATGTATGATGGCATGCTTAAATGAGGAGGGAAAAATACCGGAAGTGAGGGAAAGGTTGAATATTTTTGTTATGTGAGAGGTGACAGCCGGGGAAAGGGACTGGAGGAGATGTGACGGAATGGGGTCACTGGTGCAAGTGGTCGGGCGAGAAGATGCAAGGAGCCTGCTTACTTCTTCTTCAGTAACTGGTTCAAAGTCAGAGAGTGAACTAGATGCAGTGGGGGAGGGAGGACAGTGCCTGGTATGAAGAGATACCCTGAAACCGTCCGGGAGGCGGGTCTTTTCTTCCTAATCAAAGAAAAGAACCTGGCACTCAACTTAATGCTCGTGAATATTTAATCGTAGTAGCCAAAAAACGTTTTGGTCCTTTATCCGGACCTTCGTCAGTTACGTACTAGTAATAGAATGGTTGATTAACGTGACAACAGTGTCATGCAGGGCACAGCTTGATCTGCATCTGGTGCTGCGCAGATAGTGTATAGGCACAATATGTGGACTTAAAACGCTGACATGTACTGTGCTGAAGTCCTGACGCGGAGGACTCCGCGTCAGGACTTCAGCACAGTACATGTCAGCATTTTAAGTCCACATATTGTGCCTATACACTATCTGCGCAGCACCAGACGCAGATCAAGCTGTGCCCTGCATGACACTGTTCTCACGTTAATCAACCATTCTATTACTAGTACGTAACTGATGAAGGTCCGGATAAAGAACCAAAACTTTTTTGGCTACTACGATTAAATATTCACGAGCATTAAGTTGAGTGCCAGGTTCTTTTCTTTGAAGTTTCACATGGTGTGGGAACCTACCTGGGCACCATCAATAGTAGTGCACACGCCTCTATCTTTCACATTTTCTTCCTAATCAGACGCAGCACAGCCGTCACTCCGGGCCTGTGCGTGCCGGGCGCCGCCTCCTCTTGCTGCATTATCGTCCCCGGCACCTGCGCATTAAGTTTTTTTTTTGGGGGGCGTGCGCAGTTACGCTGCCCTTTGTACTTACAGCACAGGCGCCGGGGACGATAATACAGCAAGAGGAGGCGGCGCCCGGCGCATAGGCCCGGAGTGACGGCTGTGCTGTGTCTGATTAGGAAGAAAAAACCCACCTCCCGGATGTTTTCAGGGTATGAGGGGGCACATTTTTCAAGTGATTATTTCAGCGTGTGCAGGCATCATGACTAAAAGAGCCACCTTGTCAGAATGCAGCATTTGTGCTGCACAAGGTGGCTCTTTTAGTTACAAACACCTGAGGGGGGTGACAGGTTCCCTTTAAGCAATGTATTGTATTGGTGGTTGCTCTACTATACCACCTGTTTGTTCAATTTTTCTTTTGATTAACATATTTGCAGCTGCTACACTCAACACTTCAGCTTCCATGTCTAAGGCAGCCTGTGTGGGGTAGTGGGGTTGAAAGTACAGCAGACTCAACAACACTGAATCAGTGTCAGTGATTATCAATAGATGTAGCAAAGTGCTGCTGTGCTATCGACTGTATAAATAACGGTCTCATATCAGACAACAGAGTGCATATGTACTCCTCGATGTACAGTCCCCTGATGATCCCTCCAGAAAGGAAGTGGGGGAAACGTGCTGGGACAAGGGACTTTCTGTTAAAACTCAGATAAGTGGTTTTCTTTTGGTGCCCTTTTCAACTATTTTGGTCATTTTGACCATTGTGATTTGAGTACATATTCACTCTGTTGTCTGATAGGATACCATGATTTATACAGTCCGTAGCACAGCAGCACTGTTGATAACGACTGACAGTGGGTGACACTGTGACTTAGACAATCTTTGTTACAAGAGGTTGTGCATTAGTACATGAGAACAGTTCCATCTTAGCATTACGTTTATATTGTTGACTACTCCATATCTGTCCTTCATGAATATACATTTTTTCGACAAGGAATTAGTGGTCCATATTGTTACACAGTTACCCTTTTTGCACAGTAGCATTTTACTTTTTGATAGTGATTGAGATTGTATGATAGCCTTGCTTTGATAACCTTTGATGCAAAATTTTGTTCATAAGAACATGAAAATTTTTCTGTTTTTGAAAATGATTTCATATGTCTAGGATCTCAGAAGTACCTGTCCACATTAGTGTTTTTTTTTCCTTAATCTGTGTTTTCTTATATATTCCTATTGTACATATATTTGTGTTACATAAAGGGGAAAAACAAGGTTTTTGAGGGGAAGCCGACAATGAGCGGGGGCGAGAAATCGAAATTATAGGGTGCCAACTAGTGATGAGTGAGGCTGCTCGAGTGCTAATAGAGCATCCTCGGCGTGCTCTAATACTATATTTGAGTTGCTGTGGCTGCTTGTCTCACAGCTGTTTGACAGCCGCAACACATGCAAGGATTACCTGTTTGTTAGGTAGTCCATGCATGTGTTGCTGCTGTTTGAACAGCCACGAGACATGCAGCCACGGCGACTCAAGCATAGTGTTAGTATTATAGCACACCGAAGATGATCTATTAGAACTCGAGCATGCTCGGATAACATCTTATCCGAGAATGCTCGCTTATCACTAGTGCCAACCTCCACTGTCAGGTAGGTGATCAGCGATATAGGCTAAGCTAGCCCTACTAAATATTTTGTATTTCTGCATATATCCTCACACCTGGATTATCCTCTTTTTTAGAGTTGTCTGAACAAATGTTAATTACATTTTCTAGATATTTAATACAGCTTATTTTTTCAGGGGATTTTTTTGTTTGATTTTTGGGGAGTACCTGCATAGTTATTATGATGATGAATTCATTGATCTGTGATATACCGCGGTAACAGCATGGTAGAACCATAATAACATCATCTTTTTTAGAAGGAACCTGTCAGCTCCCCTAGCCCCTTAAACTGACACCTTAGCTGTATTTCACCTTTTTTCTACATTGAAATAGGCCCCTTTTTGTGGTACTGTGATTGGTGAATAACGAAGTAACCTTAAACCTGTGGTAACACTATGCAAATTAGTAGGTGAGTGTTGAACACCCCATTGATTTCTCTAGAAAACACATTCCTCTCATGATGTGAGTACGCTCCTGGGGGCATGAGTGCCATGATTTGCAAGCATGACATCACCACTGTGTAATAGAGTGCAGGGTTGCGTATGTCACCACGGAACAGACAGACCAACTGTTGAGGGGAATTTATTAACAGGAGTAGATTCTCCTCGCAGGGAGTAAACAGGGGGTTAATAGAGGTAAAACAATAGTAAACAGTTAAACGGAAACGAAAGGGTTAACGAGTGTTCTTGTAACTTATCAGTCCATGGAGATCCTGACTGGAGGGTCCTTTTACCAACATGGATACAGTCACCAGCAGGGCTTGAGATTCTGGTCTTTTCTGTGTCTCCTGGAAAGTCCGGGGTTAAGTCTCTGCAGCCTGTTCTTCTCAAAGTGGAACTGGAACCAGGAAATAGCACAGTCTTTCCTTCACTGCTGCAGGAGTCTCCGTAAGTCTGGCAGCTTCTCTGTAATAACGATGTCACACACACTGGACAGTTACTAATCTCACTCAGGGATCTTTGCTTGTCACTGCGGTCACCAGGGCTGCACTGAGTCACTGTCTTGCACTGTCAGGGGAAGAGTCTTCTCAGATTATGGAGGCTTCCAAGTCCCCACTCTCACCCCAGCCTTAGTGCCCATACGGGGAGCACTCTGTCATGGGGAGCGCGGCGCTGCAGCCTGCTTTCTCTCTGGCACGCTGTCCCCTCTCTGGCGTGCTCTCTCTCCTGCACTTTTCTGACCACTCCCCTCTCTTTTCCCAGCAGTCACCCCGTCCCCTCTGTCCAGGGCAGAAAGTCTTCCCCCCAACAACCCAGCTGTCTGACTAAGTGGTTCCAGGCAAGGAGCAGGGAAAGCAACCTCCTTACAACTGGCTTTGAGATAAGCAGATCGATTCCTCCTCCTCCTCCTCCTCGCACATTCTTCACCTCAGGGGACGACATCAGTGGTTCCTCCTTCTCATCGGCTTGGACCTTGAAAACGAGTGTCGCAGGAACACTTGGCACTTTCTCTCCTTCTTCAGGACCTCGTGCTGGGCAGGGTAGTAAAGCACTTTGGTGGTCCTCTCGAGTGAACGTCACTTTCTTCCTGCCGGACTGAGTCTCACCAACAAAACCTTCAGACCCAGGCTGTAGATCCACCAGGTTCGCCTTTACGTGTTGGGACAGTGCAGTCATTTCACCAGAGATGCTTGACACCTTCTCCACCTCTCCTTGGCGTCCGACATTGTGGTACTGTCTTGTCCTAGGTGGAACTCTTCTCTTCCTGCCGTACCATTCCCTCCAGGGGCGACGTTCCCTCCAGTTAGCAGGACCCTCAGAGGGGTGAGCGGATCTCTGCCACCGCTCTTCTCGGGTAGGGCAATTTCTGGACATGTGTCCCACCTTTCTGCACATCCAGCACTCACGTCTGCGTCTGTCTGGAGGGCGCTTCAGTTTGGATCGTCGACCTCGGCAGGGGACATCTCTCATCTGCGGTTGCTCTTCATCCCAGGATACGGAGTTACACTCTGGGGCCGCCACCGAAGCCTTCTTTATGTGGCGCACCTCTCCTATATCTCTTTCTGGTGGCTTCCGCACGTTACCTCGGGATATGCCGGTGGTCCCCAAAACAGCAGTAAGGGCTTTCCCCAGACTCTCAGTCTCCTCCCAGATTCTTCTTATCTTCAGCTGGGAATCCCGGGTCCACATCGCCTCCTCTTCATTTTGACTGGGTGCTCCGCAGTTGTAGCATCTAGGCAGTCTTCTTCGCCGAGCGGCACTAGTCTCACTTTGGAGGGCGGTCTCTGCAGCAGGGATCTTCTTATATTCAGCCACCTCCTCACGGACTCGCTTAAGCTCCTTCTTCAAGTCTTCTACCCATTGAGGGGCTGTTACCTCCCTGCTCCATACCTTTCCCACTGGCACTACCACCCCTTGCTCTTGCTCGCGTGTGCGTGCCTCACTCCCGACCTCAGAGAAAGTCATATCTAGCTTTACACGCATGCGCTCTCGCAGGGCCTGTTTCATCAATACATCTCGCAAGCCTGTCACCAGTTGGTCTCGCAGTACAACGTCAATTGACCCCACACCTATGCCGTCCTTCCGTACAATGGCAGTATGAAGCTCCTGCAGTGCATTCATATATTGCATCACGGTCTCCCCCTCTCTTTGTACCCGCCGGAACAGTCGCATGCGCAGCTCCCCTACGTCAGTGGGGTCCCCATGCGTCTCCTCAAGTATATGTAATACTTTGTCCAGGGTATCTCTCGCCTGGGGGGGTCTTAGCATAACAGAGTCCCATGCATCCCCCTCTAGGGCCATCACAGCTATTTCCGCCTGCAGAGCCGGTGTCATAGGATGCATCCGCATCATCCCTCGGATGCGCTCCGTCCAACCCCACAACATGACATTACTCCCTGAAAATTTTGGCAGGTTAGCTAACATGGCTCCCAGGGAGATGCTAGACCTGGGGCTTCCCTCAACTGCTTGGTCTGCCCCTTCCGTGCTACCGTGTGACATCCTACCGACTACGCCAAGTGTAATAGAGTGCAGGGTTGCGTATGTCACCACGGAACAGACAGACCAACTGTTGAGGGGAATTTATTAACAGGAGTAGATTCTCCTCGCAGGGAGTAAACAGGGGGTTAATAGAGGTAAAACAATAGTAAACAGTTAAACGGAAACGAAAGGGTTAACGAGTGTTCTTGTAACTTATCAGTCCATGGAGATCCTGACTGGAGGGTCCTTTTACCAACGTGGATACAGTCACCAGCAGGGCTTGAGATTCTGGTCTTTTCTGTGTCTCCTGGAAAGTCCGGGGTTAAGTCTCTGCAGCCTGTTCTTCTCAAAGTGGAACTGGAACCAGGAAATAGCACAGTCTTTCCTTCACTGCTGCAGGAGTCTCCGTAAGTCTGGCAGCTTCTCTGTAATAACGATGTCACACACACTGGACAGTTACTAATCTCACTCAGGGATCTTTGCTTGTCACTGCGGTCACCAGGGCTGCACTGAGTCACTGTCTTGCACTGTCAGGGGAAGAGTCTTCTCAGATTATGGAGGCTTCCAAGTCCCCACTCTCACCCCAGCCTTAGTGCCCTCACGGGGAGCACTCTGTCATGGGGAGCGCGGCGCTGCAGCCTGCTTTCTCTCTGGCACGCTGTCCCCTCTCTGGCGCGCTCTCTCTCCTGCACTTTTCTGACCACTCCCCTCTCTTTTCCCAGCAGTCACCCCGTCCCCTCTGTCCAGGGCAGAAAGTCTTCCCCCCAACAACCCAGCTGTCTGACTAAGTGGTTCCAGGCAAGGAGCAGGGAAAGCAACCTCCTTACAACTGGCTTTGAGATAAGCAGATCGCTTTGTGGAACCATGGTCTAGGTCAGTGCTCTTTTGTTGTGGACAAGAATTGCACGAATTTCCTGAGCTTCCAGGTTTACCTGTGCAGCATTTGAATTGCCAGCCTGACGTAATGTTATCGGTGTGTCGTAGAGGTGACATCTCACCAGCATGGTTAATCAAGGCTGGGATCCCGGAGGCTAAGAAAATCCGCGCAACTCCTGTCCATGGCCAGAAAGCACAACTCATCCCTAACTGCAAGCCATTGTAGCATGTTCAGGCCATTTAGTTTGTTCACAGTATTGCAAGCAACATGCAGACTTGTGTTGTTGTGTTGCAAAACATGTCCTGAGACACTTTTGCGTTCCCTCATGAAGTCCAGATCAATCTCCAGCTGTCATTCAATACAACACAAATTTTGGCATAGGTGGTTTTCCTTTATTGGATGCTGCCCTTCCCGTGGTTGTTCCTTTCCGGTGAAAGACCTGGCTATTCATTGCATGCGTTGAGAAACACGTGACGGTGTCTCCGCGGCTTTTCTACATGCATTTGCATATTTCCCATAAGGGATGGGGGCAGAGTTCTGGATCACTGCGTTGAGAAACACGTGATGGTGTCTCCGCGGTGTTGGATGTTTTGATCTACCCGAGGTAATTCATCCTTATGTTTAAATGCGAGACTTGTCGCTGAAGAAGATAAACTTCCATTCAATCTTCCATTACTGACTTGCTCTGCAGCATGATGGCTCTTGAGAGTGGTGGCATAAAGTCAACAGGACACCTGTACATGTACATCTGTCTCATAGCCCAATGTCTTGCAAATGCCCTCCTACAGTTTGTGTAGATAATGTTTGACACCTTAAGTTTGTTATGTGATGTCTCATTTCACTTGGGTTACAGAATGATTCCCTACTCATCAGTCCAATGTATAGTAACCATTTGCCTTTAGCTTTTAATTCACACCAACAGCTTGACGTTACATTCATTTGGTTGTGGAATTGTAACACCCCAGGTTACTGGTTGTTACAGTGGCATTACTTTCCTCACAGGGAGAGTGATGTCACGCTTGGAAGCGAGGAAGGATTCCTTTGACAGGTATTCAGCACATACAACACTCTTCTAACTCCAGGCCAGAAAGGGGAGCTCTACACCCAACTTCAGGGGAGCTGCTCTCTCTGGTCAGGAGGAGAAATCAGTTGCTAGGCAGTTAGAGTTAGACAGTTGGTGGGAGGAAAGTGAAAGGAAAGGAAGGAAAGCTGGAGATGAGTGAGTCTGCGGCTCCTGGGAAGGCAAAAGAAAGCAGAGCAGTCTGTAGGAGACTGAAAGGGAGAAGAAACACAGGAGAGTGAGGAGCTGGAGAGCGAAGCTGTGATTGAGCTTCCTCCATGCTGAGCGCAGATACCGGTAGCCGGAAGACTGAGGTTGTGGAGGTAACTTCAAGCCCCACGGCAGAAACTGGGGGACAGTTGATTGCAAGTTACCTGTTCACCATTAACACTCGAGGACACAGTAGCAAATAGAGCCCGGGTCGTCAGAGATCCTGTAAAAAGGCTCGAGCTACCTGTACGGGTAGTGTCCTACCTAAAAGGGGACAGAGAAAATGTGAGGACCTTGTGTGAGGCCTAAGGCAGCAAGGGACTACAACACCACAGGGCTAGAAGGAAGGCTTCTAACCACACCTGGTTAGAGGGATTTCCAATTAGTTTCCAAGCCGGCCGGACCATACCAGCATCAGTCATCCAGTACCCTGGACTGTGGCTGCCTTGAACCAAGTAAAGAGACTGCAATCCTGTGTCCTCCGTTTCTTACTACACCATCTATCACCATCTTCATCTATGACATCGGGAGCCCTGGGGACTCAGATTAACCTGTGGGAAACCATACTATCCCTGCTGCCATAAGATCACCCCAGTGGACCCCTTTAAGCAGCGTCGGTCACCCCTGACCGAATACTATAGGTGGCGTCACAAACATTTATTATTTAACTAACCCCTTTAAAGACTGTCCCTTTAACATGGGTGCCCAGGGCCATGGACCCGGGTCACCTCCGCCATGACACATCCCTTTAAGTACCGGACCCGGTACCGAGAACCCCACGGCCCTGGCGGGCGTTCAAGAATCAATGGTTCATCCATTTCTACAAAGTGTCCCAGGTACCGTTTCTCAATACAACAATCTCATTCCGTATGTTGCTTGTGCTTCTGTAAGTAAACTACATGGTCTAAACATGCTACCATGGACTGGAGCATCTCCAGACTTATCTTCCATCAAGCACAACTGGGACATAATTGGTTGGCAATTGCAAAGCAAGTTGGCAGCAGCAGATCTTGATGAATTGTAAGCTCAAGTCCATTCGGCATGGCAGATAATTTTTCAGATAACCGTTTAAAGGTGTGTAAGTGCGTGTACTTTTGCATTTGGCCCTCGATGCTGAAAACCTGCAACAATGGTGTTTATTGTATATAAATAATCAATCTCACTGTATGATAATTCTTGCCAGGGCATGCATAATCAGCTCAAGTGTAAAATACAGGAAATCAAGTGCTATAGTAGTGGTTTTGAGTCCTGCCATTATGGCAGAGACAGGATCTTCTTACCAGGGCACTTTGGCTAGTAGCACTCCTGGTATAGAAGTACGTGAAGTCTTATTATTGGTAGGTGATGTCACTTGCTAAAATTACAGAGGTCTGGAAAGAAAGAAAAGATGTATGCATTTTGGAAGATACACTTCTTCCTTCGTTAGAGTATACCGGTTATGCATTTCATGCTCCTTCATTTAGGGCCATTATTCCAGGTGCGGTGAACAAAAACTGGACTGGAACTGAGCTTTCATATATCACTAAAATAACTATTTTAATGTATCCATTTTGTATGTAATGCATTAAAATACCTTTATTAAATATGAGTTAAAATATATCTTTAAAAATATCTCTGAGTTTTTTGCTCTTAAAAACCTCTAACATCAATGGTTAAAAGGCAAATAGTTAAATGTCATGGCTCTGACCTTTGTGGGCTAATGAATTCAACTTAAAAGTCTGCTTGGAGAGGTTCCAAGATGTCCGCCGCAGTGATGAGACACACATGAGGGATCTCCACATCCAGAGGAGTCAATCCGTGCCATCCACCCTCAATAGTGCTTCATTAACCATTCTCCTCTGCTCTGGTGGGTACCCAGTGCCTGAGGGACCAGAAAGCAGCAGTTTTAAACCAACTTCATCCTGATATTGCCTGCACAGCCTCTTCAATATGCGGCCTACTACATGGCCTGAATCGTGTCCTCCTGCCGGAAAAAGATTATCCTGTGGCAGGTGATGGTCCCTGCACTCCTTCCCCTCCATCCACCTGTGACAGATCTACAGCGGAGGCCCGGCTGAGTGGTGAGTGAACTTCTGGGATCCTCCATCACATAGCGTCTAGGGAGGTCTGCCACCATCATCCATCACTGGGGGGCCGCCCCGCTGCATCTGTGATGAAGATCCTGCAGGCAGTAAGATACCCCGGGACCAGACCTCTCCCTACCCATCTGCTGTCTTACCTGCTGCTGCTTGTTGAACCCGGGGAGAGAGAGAGGGAAGGTTGCTGATCGGGTTCTATGTGCTTGCTGGGGGCTGTGTTTCCTCTCCTCCTGTGCAGTTATACAACAGGCATACCTCCCAACTTTTGAAGATGGGAAAGAGGGACAAAGTTTGCGGCTCGTTGTGGCAAATTTTAGGCCACGCCTCTGATCACACCCATTCATAATTAGTCACACCCATATCCACGTCCCAACCACACCCATTTAGCACTGCTGATCACACTGTTTTATATACAATAATTATAAACAAAAAAGAATATGGCCACACAGTGCTCCATACTGTATAATGACCCCACATGATGCTCAATACTGTATAACAGGCACCACACATGATGCTCCATACTGTTTAATGGCCACACACAGTTCTCCATACTGTATAATGGCCACACAGTGCTCCATACTGTATAATGGACACTGCACAAAGCAAAGAAAATCCTCTGCACAGCTGTTAATGTAGTTGGACTCTGTTTTCCCCAAAAAAAAAACGTAATCACAGGAACAGCCGACAAAAATACCTTTTTGCGAACAACGGGGTGCAACTTGTAAAGAAACACACTGTAGTCCATACGAAGATAGGAAAAAGTGCACTTACCCGTGTATAATGGTCACAACTTTATTTGGACATGTTACAAAAGAAGCAGGGAAGGGTGTGAAAAATCGTGGACAACGGCCGTTTCGTGCCTCAGCACTTCAACGGGTCCTCCCTCACATGATGCTCCATACTGTATAATGACCTCACATGATGCTCCATACTGTATATTGGCCACACATGATGCTCAATACTGTATAATGGCCACACATGATGCTCCATAATGTATAATGGCAACACAGTGCTCTATACTGTATAATGGCCACACAGTGCTCCATACTGTATAATGGCCACACATAGTGCTCCATACTGTATAACGGCCACACACAGTTCTCCATACTGTATAATGATCCCACATGATGCTCCATACTGTATAATGGCCACACATGATGCTCCATACTGTATAATGAGCACACATGATGCTCCATACTGTATAATGGCCATTGGCCACACATGATGCTCCATACTGTATAATGGCCACACATGATGCTCAATACTGTATAATGGCCACACACAGTTCTCCATACTGTATAATGATCCCACATGATGCTCAATACTGTATAATGACCCCCCTCCTGTATGCATGGCTCATATTCCCCTCCTGTATGCATGGCTCATATTCCCCCCCCTGTATGCATGGCTCATATTCCCCCCCTGTATGCATGGCTCATATTCCCCCCTGTATGCATGGCTCATATTCCCCCTCCTGTATACATGGCTCATATTCCCCCCGTATGCATGGCTCATATTCCCCCTCCTGTATGCATGGCTCATATTCCCCCTCCTGTATGCATGGCTCATATTCCCCCTCCTGTATGCAGGGCACATATTCCCCCCTGAATGCATGGCTTATCTCTCCACCCCCCCGCTCCCGCTCCCATCTTGCATGGCGCGCCGGCTTATGTCCTCCTTCATCCCCCGTCCCCAGTCTCTCATACTCACCTGTCCCTCATATTCACCTGTCTCACATCGCGCTGCCACGCCGACATCCCTCTCGCTCTGTCCAGACTCCCGGCGCAGCACCTTCTTCCTGCGTGAACAGTCACGGGATACCGCTCATTAAGGTCATGAATATGTGCATATTCATGACCTTAATGAGCGGTACCATGTGACCGCTCATTCAGGAACAAGCTGTGTACTCCGAGACCAGGCATCGCTGGAGCAAGGTGAGTATCGTTTTCAGGGAGGGTGGGTGGGAGGCGGGCGGGGGTCTATAAACAGACTGCAGGGTGTGTGGCTTAACACAAGGGGGTGTGTCGTTTGCTTCTCCTGCTGTCTGCGGGATCAGAGCATCCCGTGCTGGACAGCGGGGCAAAGCATCAAAACCGGGACAGTCCCGCACAATGAGGGACGGTTGGGAGCTATGCAACAGGGGAATTCCCCATCTGCTGAAGAATGGTTGAGCAGCCCAGGGCCTTGGAAGGACACTGCAGGAGATTTCCTCTACTGTAGCCTGAGAAGTGCTGATTTCTCTTCCTAATAGTGGCCAGAGGAACTTGTTAAGAAACACCAATAACTGGGACTGTGAGTGAGGGGCTTTGAGAGGATCCAGGCACTGGTCTATTATCTGTGGCACTGGTGGGGGCAGCTACTGGGACAGAACTTTCTTGACCCCGCACACACCTCCTCATCCCCAAGAGGTCACATATAAAGCAGGAGACTACTCCAAAAGCCACCTGATCCCTGATTTATTTTTTCATCCAACATATCCAATCCAATCTTCAGGGGGTTGAATACTACTTGTAGGCACTGTATATACAGTGCCTACAAGTAGTATTCAACCCCCTGCAGATTTAGCAGGTTTAATAAGATGCAAATAAGTTAGAGCCTTCAAACTTCAAACAAGAGCAGGATTTATTAACAGATGCATAAATCTTACAAACTAAAAAGTTTTGTTGCTCAGTTAAATTTTTATAAATTTTAAACATAAAAGTGTGGGTCAATTATTATTCAACCCCTAGGTTTAATATTTTGTGGAATAACCTTTGTTTGCAATTACAGCTAATAATCGTCTTTTATAAGACCTGATCAGGCCGGCACAGGTCTCTGGAGTTATCTTGGCCCACTCCTCCATGCAGATCTTCTCCAAGTTATCTAGGTTCTTTGGGTGTCTCATGTGGACTTTAATCTTGAGCTCCTTCCACAAGTTTTCAATTGGGTTAAGGTCAGGAGACTGACTAGGCCACTGCAACACCTTGATTTTTTGCCTCTTGAACCAGGCCTTGGTTTTCTTGGCTGTGTGCTTTGGGTCGTTGTCTTGTTGGAAGATGAAATGATGACCCATCTTAAGATCCTTGATGGAGGAGCGGAGGTTCTTGGCCAAAATCTCCAGGTAGGCCGTGCTATCCATCTTCCCATGGATGCGGACCAGATGGCCAGGCCCCTTGGCTGAGAAACAGCCCCACAGCATGATGCTGCCACCACCATGCTTGACTGTAGGGATGGTATTCTTGGGGTCGTATGCAGTGCCATCCATTCTCCAAACGTCACGTGTGTGGTTGGCACCAAAGATCTCGATCTTGGTCTCATCAGATCAGAGAACCTTGAACCAGTCAGTCTCAGAGTCCTCCAAGTGATCATGAGCAAACTGTAGACGAGCCTTGACATGACGCTTTGAAAGTAAAGGTACCTTACGGGCTCGTCTGGAACAGAGACCATTGCGGTGGAGTATGTTACTTATGGTATTGACTGAAACCAATGTCCCCACTGCCATAAGATCTTCCCGGAGCTCCTTCCTTGTTGTCCTTGGGTTAGCCTTGACTCTTCGGACAAGCCTGGCCTCGGCACGGGAGGAAACTTTCAAAGGCTGTCCAGGCCGTGGAAGGCTAACAGTAGTTCCATAAGCCTTCCACTTCCGGATGATGCTCCCAACAGTGGAGACAGGTAGGCCCAACTCCTTGGAAAGGGTTTTGTACCACTTGCCAGCCTTGTGACCCTGCACGATCTTGTCTCTGATGGCCTTGGAATGCTCCTTTGTCTTTCCCATGTTGACCATGTATGAGTGCTGTTCACAAGTTTGGAGAGGGTCTTAAATAGTCAGAAAAGGCTGGAAAAAGACATAATTAATCCAAACATGTGAAGCTCATTGATCTTTGTGCCTGAACTACTTCTTAATACTTTAGGGGAACCAAACAGAATTCTGGTGGGTTGAGGGGTTGAATAATAAATGACCCTCTGAAAAAACTTTTCACAATTTAAAAAAAAAAATAAACAAAGAAATAACATTCTTTTTTGCTGCAGTGCATTTCACACTTCCGGGCTGATCTACAGTCCAAATGTCACAATGCCAAGTTAATTCCAAATGTGTAAAACTGCTAAATCTGCAGGGGGTTGAATACTACTTGTAGGCACTGTATATAAAAAAAAGTCTGCTTGGATTGAATCCTTGACAACTTACTTAAATCATCTTCTCCTCTCCATGCTTTTGGAACCAGTTGTGCCCCTCCAAAATATGTGCCAATACATGTCTTATTCTTTCACTTAGTAACTGCTCCATAGTGGTGAGAAGGGGAAAGAATTTTTTTCAGCATTAATAAATGGAAAAGAAAGCCATCATTTGTAGGGCAAAACCAGTCTAGTGGATCTATACTATATTCTGTTTTATTGGCTTAGGTACCTTGTCACCTGGATTTATCCCCTTTACTTTATCTGAATCTTGACGCTTACAAAGATACCTGATGTTGTAGTGCAGTGTTTTTTTGTAATTTTACTTGTTTAATCCTTGGAATTGAATGACTGATTCTAAAACCAAATTCACTCCATTGGGATTTTTGGGGAATTGATGCAATAACAGAAGTTTTTTGTTCTCATATGGCAATGTTGGCTTAGTGGAAAGTAAAAATAGCTATAGCTATTATAATCTAATGCAAAATAATTTTTGGTTAAAATTTGATTTTAGCATGCAAAAATAGCAAAATATATAAAGCTATATAATTCTGGCATAGCTATAATCTTATTAACTCGAAAAATAAAATTATCTAAATCGCTTATACTGTGTGGTGAATGGCACAACAACAAAAAAACCTAGAACTGCTGTTTATCTGCTCTTTCAACCTCCAAAAAAATAAGAATTAGGCTCTTACGTAATGATTGAAATCCTCCAAAAACGTAATTTATACCAAACCCCAGACAAAGTTCAATAAATTGAGGCAGGTGGTGTGACTTTAGACACTGACTGGCATCTGTTCTGGCTGTATACAGTCTTTTAGGCATTGTTCTAGAGCAGGGGTGGGGAACTACTAGCTCACGGGTCATAAATGTTCATTTTCTCCATATCCCGGGCACATTCCCGAGGTCTGCAATGCTCATGCCTGCAACCCCATTCTGCTGGCCGTCAGTCCTTTAATTCCTCTATAGATAGTGAGCACTCGCACGTAGGATTCACTATTGCCAACTGTGGTGCATGCATGAATTATTATGTCCTCACTCTGGCCAGCGCCAGCTTCCGGACATTCTTTGTGGGCAGCGTTTGGGCATTCTGCGCTCGCGACCCTCTGATGATGAAGCCAGCAATTGTAGTGTCTACTTTGTGATGTATGCACCAGCCCCACTATTTCCTATGTAATGTATGTATTAGCCCCACTGTCTCCTACATAATGCACTACGTGAAGAGCCCGGCATTACCCGGGCATAGTAACTAACTGTGGTTAGTTGTAACAAATTATAATTATTAGCCTCCATCCCATTGTCCAGTGACCATATACCCATCACACATCCTCCATCCCATAGTCCCATTCCCATATACTCATCATACATATCCTCCATCCCATAGTCCCGTGTCCATATACCCATCATACATATCCTTCATCCCATAGTCATGTGTCCATATACCAATCATACATATTTTTCATCTAATAGTACCGTTTCCATATACCCATCATACATATCCTCCATCCCTTAATCCAGTGCCCATATACCCAGCATACACATCCTCCATCCCATAGTCCAGTATCCATATACCCATCATACATATCCTCCATCCCATAGTCCCGTTTCCATACACCCATCATACATATCATCCATCCCATAGTCCAGTGCCCATATACCCATCACACTTCCTCCATCCCATAGGCCAGTGCACATATATCCATCATACACATCCTCCATCCCATAGTCCAGTGTCCATATACCCATCACACATTATCCATCCCACAGTCCAGTGCCCATATACCCATCACACATCCTCCATTCCATAGTCCAGTGTCCATATACCCATCACACATCCTCCATCCCATAGTCCCGAGCTGGGTGGCACTGAGCAGTGAGTTCCTGGAGATGTGCTTTTATGTAACCTGGCAGTGCGGCTCTGTGTGCGGCTGCTGATGATGCGATTTCTACATCGGTAACAATAGAGCGTGGCAGTAATAGAGAATGGGGTGATTCATTTCTGTCATGTCTGGGTGGCAGACAATGGCTGGGAGCTTATGTTCCCGAGGATGCTAGATTTCTCCCACCTGGTCAGTGTCTGCTGAGGTGTTGTGGAGTGGGAAAACTGTTGCTCATAGCAACCAATCACAGCTCAGCTTCTTTTCAATAGCTCTGGTGAAATTAAAGATGCTTTGTGATTGGGTGGGGCTATGTGGAGTGGGTGTGGCTGATACTCACACAAATACACTCATTTTTATATACAGTGGGGAAAAAAAGTATTTAGCCAGCGACCAATTGTGCAAGTTCTCCCACTTAAAAAGATGAGAGAGGCCTGTAATTGACATCATAGGTAGACCCCAACTATGAGAGTCAAAATGATAAAACAAATCCAGAAAATCACCTTGTCTGATTTGGCAAGGTTTTTTTTGCAAAATATGGTGGAAAATAAGTGTCACGGAGTGACTGTCCTAGTGTGACCCAACCTGATGAGTTGACGGTCACAAAACGACAAAACACACAAGGGTACACCCAGGACACAATAACAATGGTGGTCCCTAACAATAGGGAACGGGGAAATGGACACCTCCTGCACTTACCTGAGGCTGTACTCTAATTTCCCTAATGTCCCTATACGGGTTCTTTCACCTCGTCGCCGAGCAGGATACCTAAACCCTCACTTGCCCTGCTCCTATCCCTAAGTAGGGAATCGGCAAGTGAAGACACTGGTCCCTCCGCTGCACTAAAACAACACAAGGTAAGGTAAGACAAACACCACAGGGAAAAGGAAACACAAAAAGACACTTAGCTTTTCTCTGCTGAAATGCACCGCACAGCAGAGTGAGGCACCAAATTACAGCATACAACTGAAGCACCACTGAACCAGAAACCTCCAGTCTTCAGCACGGTTTGTATCCAAAAGGACCTGTATAACCAACAGTCAGCTGATGCATCAGGTGACCTTTTAAAGGATGGTGGGAGTGGTCATCAACCACATCAGCAGACTTGGCAGCAATATAATTACACCAGCGGCCACAGGGGGAAGGGGGGGATGACATTAACCCCTTTCTGTCATTAGACGTACTATTCCGTCCATGTGGGGTGGGCTCTACTTCCCAAGGACGGAATAGTACGTCATGCCCTTTAATGCGACACTGCGACTTAAGTCGCAGTGATCGCATTAAAATTCCGAAGCTGTTACCGCGCTGTGCCCTGCCTGTAACTACGCGCTCCACAGCCCCCTCTGCCCTGCCTCCTGTGCCCTGCCTCCGGATCCTGCAGCTCTGATTGGCGCAATCGATGTGATCGTCGATCGCGCCAATCACCGCGCGTGACCGAGCTGTGCCCTGATGGTGACCTGCCTATGATCGGAGCTGTGAGCTCCGATCATAGGTTGGTGCGTAGCAACACCGGCATCACCAGGGCCTTCTCTGATTGGTGGGATCGATGTGGTCATCGATCCCACCAATCACAGGTCACAGCAGCGGTATGACCGCTCGGTGACCTGTCTCACCTTCCCCTGACCTGTCTAACTGCTCTGAAGGAATCATCACACTTGGTGAGGATTCCTTCAGAGCAGTCACGCTGAGAGATCCCCTCCTGTGCTGAGACTTGTCGTGCCACAGTAGCCTGTGACACCACAATTCTTGCTAAAGAAAAAAGAAAGAAGAGAGAAGAAAGAAGAGAGACTACAACTGTTAGTGTTGATACCCCGATCCCGACCCGATCTCTCTTCATCCCCCCATCCCCCCTTGCCCCATCCCCCCATCCCCCATCCCCCCTCCACCCCCACCTTGCGCCGTATCCGTGCCCAAATTTAGCAGCCGCCGAGCATTGATTGGTGACGCAGTTCACCTATCAATACTCGTGCTCGCTTTTTTTTCACCCGCTTAGCGCCGCCGAGCGTTGATTGGTGACGCAGTTCACCTATCAACACTCGTGCTCACTTTTTTTCCCCCATCCTCGTGCACTCCCCCAGCCGCTGCGTCTAATCCGTGCCTTTTCTTTTTTTTTTCCCAATCCCCTTGCGCTCCCCCAGCCGCCGCGTCTAATCTGTGCCTTCCCTTTTCTTTTTTTTCCCCATCCCCTTGCGCTCCCCCAGCCGCCGCGTCTAACCTGTGCCTTCCCTTTTCTTTTTTTTTCCCCCCATCCTTGTGCGCTCCCCCAGCCGCCGCGTCTAATCTGTGCCTTCCCTTTTCTTTTTTTTCCCCATCCCCTTGTGCTCCCCCAGCCGCCGCGTATAATCTGTGCCTTCCCTTTTCTTTTCACATCCCCGTTCGCACACCCAGCAGCCGCCGAACTCTGATAAGTGACACGGTACACTTATCAGAGCTCTCGTGCCTGCCGTTTTTTTCACATCCCCGTTCGCACACCCAGCAGGCGCCGAAATTTGATAAGTGACGCGGTTCACTTATCAGAGCTAGGGCCTGCTGTTTTAGACTCTTCCTTTCACAGGTATTTTTTTCTCCCCATTTGCTTTTTTTTTCCTTTAGCTTTTTTTTTTTCAGAATAGTTTGCACCAAACACTATTCCCCCCCACACGTACACATAGTTACCAATAAAGTACACAAAAGCACCATACTCACAAAAAAAATGTCCCGCTCGTCCCGTTCGTCCCAACAGCGCTATTCAGCGGAGGAGGCATATTCTTTCCTTGCCTCCGACACTGATAGCGAGGGAGAGGATCCCACTTTTGTTTATTTTTCTGATTCTTCTTCATCCTCTTCCTCATCCTCTTCCCCCTCCTCATCTTCCTCCTCCGGCCATGCGGAACCGCCACGCAGACGTCGCAGGACAGAAGCAGTGCCCATCATTCATGAAGATGAGGCAGGGCCCACTCCTGAAGATGAACCAGTGCGCCCCTCTTCGGACACCGTATGGACCACGCCCCCCGAAAATTACGAGCCACTGATTCCTGATTTTGTGGCAGAATCAGGAATCAGGTTTGACACCACCGGCCTCAAACAAATAGACTTTTTTAAAGTCTTTTTCTCTGAGGATTTTATTAACCTCATGGTGGAGCAAACTACTTTGTACGCTCGTCAATTTTTGGAGCAAAACACCGGTTCATCATATTCTAACTGGTCTCCTGTAGACGCAGTTGAAATGATGCAGTTTTGGGGCCTGATGCTTCATATGGGGCTCCTGAAGAAGCCATAAATTCAGCAATATTGGAGTGTTGATATTTTATACAACACTCCAGTGTTCCGAATGGTCATGGTCCGAACGCGTTTTGAGGCCATCCATAAGTTCCTGCATTATTCCGATAATGCACAGTGTCCCGCACGAGATGACCCCAACTTTGACCGTCTGTTCAAAGTTCGGCCGGTCATCGAACACTTCAACAAAAAGTTTGGTGAAGTGTACGTGCCCAAAAGGGACATCTGCGTGGATGAGTCCTTGGTTCATTTTAAGGGGCGGCTCAGATTCCATCAATACCTGCCCAGCAAGAGGGCCAGGTACGGAATCAAACTCTACAAGCTGTGTGAGAGTACCTCAGGGTACACCTACCGCTTTAGAGTCTATGAAGGGAAGGACACCAGGATTGAACCGCCTGAGTGTCCCCCTGTCCTGGGAGTGAGTGGGAAAATAGTGTGGGATTTGGTGCACCCACTGCTGGATATAGGTTATCACCTCTACACCGATAACTTTTATTTCAGCATCCCACTCTACAAATCCCTCTCTGCGCGAGGTACCGCAGCCTGCGGTACTGTCCGCAAAAATCAGAGAGGCCTCCCAAAGACGCTACTTGGGCAGATGCTCAGAAAAGGTCAGAGCAGAGCCCAATGTAGCGACCACCTGCTGGTGGTCAAGTACAAGGACAAGAGGGATGTCCTTCTCTTGACCACCATACACGGTGATGGCAGTGCCCTCAGCACTTTACGGGGTACCTCTACACAGGTCAGCAAACCTGACTGTGTACTGGGGTACAACAAAAACATGGGGGGCGTTGATCTCTCTGATCATCTCCTCCAACCGTACAGTGCTTTGAGAAAGGCCAAGGTGTGGTACAAAAAGCTGTCTGTGTACATTGTACAAATGGCAATGCTCAACCCTTTCCTGCTGTCACGATGTGCACGCCACACCGATACGTCATACCTTCAGTTCCAGGAGGTAGTGGTTAAGGCCCTGTTATTTGGCACGAGGGAAGGAGCGAGCCCCAGTACTTCCGAAACTGAAGGTGCTCGTATCGTACCAGGTCAGCATTTCCCGGGGGAGGTCCCGCAAACTGGAAAAAGAGGTAAGTGCAAAAAAAGGTGCCGAGTGTTACAAAAGGGGAATACGCAAGGACACCATTTATCAATGCGACACCTGCCCTGAAAAACCTGGCCTGTGTATGAAGGATTGCTTCAAATTGTACCACACATCCATGCCTTACTAATTTACTTTACAGGAAACAGTAGATTAGTTCCAAAAAGGGGGCACATCTATGTAAGTTCATTGGGGGTCTAGTTTACAAAATGTCACTTGTGGTTTTTTTTTTTTACTGTTTGGGCACATCAGGGGCTCTGCAAATGGAACATGACGCCTGCAGACCATTCCATCAAAGTCTGCTTTCCAAAACGTCACCACATCCCTTCCGAGCCCCGACGTGTGCCCAAACAGTATTTTTTCCCACATGTGGGGTATCAGCGTTCTCAGGACAAATTGGACAACAACTTTTGGGGTCCAATTTCTCCTGTTACACTTGGGAAAATTAAAAATTGGGGACTAAATGATAATTTTTGTAGGGAAAAATAGGATATTTTATTTTCACGCCCGGGCGTTATAAATTTAAGTGAAACACTTGGGGGTTCAAAATTCTCACAACACACCTAGATAAGTTCCCAATTATGTCTAGTTTCCAAAATGGGGTCACTTGTGGGGGATTTCTACTGTTCAGGCACATCAGGGGCTCTGCAAACGGAACATGATGCCCGCGTACCATTCCATCAAAGTCTGCTTTTCAAAACGTCACTACTTCCCTTCCGAGCCCCGAAGTGTACCCAAACAGTAGTTTTCTCCCACATGTGGGGTATCAGCGTACTCAGGACAAATTGGACCACAACTTTTGGGGTCCAATTTCTCCTGTTACACTTGGGAAAATTAAAAATTGGGGACTAAATGATCATTTTTGTGGGAAAAAATAGGATTTTTTTTTTCACGCCCGGGCATTATAAACTTTTGTGAAGCACTTGGGGGATAAAAGTGCTCATGACACATCTAGATAAGTTCCATAGGGGGTCTAGTTTCCAAAATGGGGTCACTTGTGGGGGATTTCCACTGTTTAGGCACATCAGGGGCTCGCCAAACGCGACATGGCGTCCGATCTCAATTCCAGCCAATTTTAGATTGAAAATGTCAAATGGTGCTCCTTTCCTTCTGAGCCCTGCCATGCGCCCAAACAGTGGTTTACCCCCACATATGGGGTATCAGCGTACTCAGGACAATTTGGACAACAACTTTTGGGGTCCAGTTTCTCCTGTTACCCTTGAGAAAATAAAAAATTGGGGACTAAACGATCATGTTTGTGGAAAAAATAGGATTTTTTTTTCACGCCCGGGCGTTATAAACTTTTGTGAAGCACTTGGGGGATAAAAGTGCTCACGACACATCTAGATAAGTTCCTTAGGGGGTCTAGTTTCCAAAATGGGGTCATTAGTGGGGGGTTTCCACTGTTTAGGCACATCAGGGGCTCACCAAACGCGACATGGCGTCCGATCTCAATTCCAGCCAATTTTAGCTTGAAAATGTCAAACGACGCTCCTTTCCTTCTGAGCCCTGCCATGTGCCCAAAAAGTGGTTCCTCCTCACATGTGGGGTATCAGCATACTCGGGTCAAATTGGACAACAACTTTTGAGGTCAATTTTCTATTTTTACCCTTGGGAAATTAAAAAAAATATTGCTGAAAGATCATTTTTGTGACTAAAAAGTAAAATGATAATTTTTTCCTTCCATGTTGCTTCTGCTGCTGTGAAAAACCATGAAGGGTTAATAAACTTCTTGAATGTGGTTTTGAGCACCTTGAGTGGTGCAGTTTTCAGAATGGTGTCACTTTTGGGTATTTTCTGCCATATAGACCCCTCAAAGTGACTTCAAATGTGAGGTGGTCCCTAAAAAAAATGGTTTTGTAAATTTTGTTGTAAAAATGAGAAATTGCTGGTTAACTTTTAACCCTTATAACTTCCTAGAAACAAAAAAAATTGTTTCCAAAATTGTGCTGATGTAAAGTAGACATGTGGGAAATGTTATTTATTAACTATTTTGTGTCACATAACTCTCTGGTTTAACAGAATAAAAATTCAAAATTTTCGCCAAATTTCCGTTTTTTTCACAAATAAACGCAAGTTATATCAAAGAAATTTTACCACTTTCATGAAGTACAATATTTCACGAGAAAACAATGTCAGAATCGCCAAGATCCATTGAAGCGTTCCGGAGTTATAACCTCATAAAGGGACAGTGGTCAGAAATGTAAAAATTGGCCCGGTCATTAACATGCAAACCACCCTTGGGGGTAAAGGGGTTAACCCCTGATGGCCTGAAAGGAAAAAAGCTTTAATATGAAACGCCAAATCCGCCACAGATCCAAAAATGGATCGTGACAATAAGTATTTGGTCATTAACAAAAGTGCATCTTAATATTTTGTTATATATCCTTTGTTGGCAATGACAGTGGTCAAACTTTTTCTGTAAGTCTTCACAAGGTTGGCATACACTGTTGGTGGTATGTTGGCCCATTCCTCCATGCAGATCTTCTCTAGAGCAGTGATGTTTTGGGCCTGTCGCTGGGCAACACAGACTTTCAACTCCATCCAAAGGTTTTCTATGAGGTTGAAATCTGGAGACTGGTTAGGCCACAACAGGACCTTCATATGCTTCTTATGATGCCACTCCTTCGTTGCCCTGGCAATATGCTTGGGATCATCATGCTGAAAGACCAATCCTGCTGATGGAAGGAGGTTTGCACTTAAAATCTCACGATACATTGCCCCAGTCATTCTTTCATGTACATGGATCAGTCGTCCTCGTCCCTTTGCAGAGAAACAGCCCCAAAGCATGATGTTGCCATGCCCACGCTTCACAGTAGGTATGGTGCTCTTTGGATGCAACTCAGCATTCGCTCTCCTCCAAACATGAGTTTTGTTTCTATTTAACAGTTAGACTTTAGTTTCATCAGACCATATGATATTCTCTCAGTACTCTTCTAAATAATCCAAATGCTCTCTAGCAAACTTCAGTCGGGCCCAGACATACACTGGCTTAAGCAGGGGGACACGTCTGGCGCTGCAGGATCTGAGTCCCTGGCAGCGTAGTGTGTTACTGGTGGTAGCCGTTGTTACTTTGGTCCCAGCTCTCTGCAAGTCATTCACTAGGTCCCTTCATATGGTTTTGGGATTTTTGTTCACCGTTCTTGTGACTATTTTGACCCCACGGGGTGAGATCTTGCATGGAGAACCAGATCGAGGGAGAATATCAGTGGTCTTGTATGTCTTCTATTTTCTTATTATTGTTCCCACAGTTGATTTCATCACACCAAGCTGTATCAGGAACACTGTGACTGATGCACAGATCAGATCAGTACACGTGTCCATCCTGGGTACTGGGTTACCTGGTTCTTAGTGCACGGAGGGTTTGCCGGGATGGGCATGACCGCCGGCGTGCAGGACATGCGACACGTGACAGTTGAGGGAGGGTCAGGCGTGGAGCCAACCAGCAAGCTCCCAAAGGAGATATCGGAGAGCGATCAGGGCCGAGGAGAGGTCAGGCAAACTGAGGTCTATGTTGGGAGGTCAGCGGGGAATCAGAACAAGAGACAAGAGAATGGTCAGGTCAAAGCCGAGAGTCAGAAACCGGTAGAGCGACCAAGGTACCAGGGGAACAGGCAAAACGGGCAGTCACAAGATGAAGCAGGAATCAATAACAGGCGAACAACAAACAGTACAGAATCAGCAGACGAGCAAAACGGGGGAACAGACCAGGTCAGAAATGGGGATCACCCGAAAGCATGCACAAGGCACAAGCACTCAAGTGTCAACTAACTCAGCCGAGGGCAGGAGTATCACTGACAAACAGACAGCCCAAGAGAGGCTATTTAAAGCCCTCCCAAAGCCAGAGGGAGGCCACCAGCATTAACCCCAGAAGCACTAGACAAAAACTTCATACAGACCTTGACAGCTGCTTGCCTATTGCAGATTCAGTCTTCCCAGCCTGGTGCAGGGCTACAGTTTTGTTTCTGGTGTCCTTCGACAACTCTTTGGTCTTCACCATAGCGGAGTTTGGAGTGTGACTGTTTGAGGTTGTGGGCAGGTGTCTTTTATACTGATAACAAGTTCACACATTACTACAGGTAATGAGTGGAGGACATATGAGCCTCTTAAAGAAGTTACAGGTCTGTGAGAGCTAGAAATCTTGCATGGTTTTAGGTGACCAAATACTTATTTTATACCATATTTTGCCAAATAAATCTTGCCAAATCAGACAAGGTGATTTTCTGGATTTGTTTTCTCATTTTCACTCTCATAGTTGTGGTCTACCTATAATGTCATTTACAGGCCTCTCTCATCTTTTTAAGTGGGAGAACTTGCGCAATTGGTCACTGACTAAATACTTTTTCCCCCCACTGTATATAGATGTACCAGTCCTATTATCTCCTATGTGATGTATACAGCTGCTCCACTGTCTCCTATGTAATGTATGCGTGATCTCCACTGTCTCCTATATAATGTTTCTACCAGCCCCACTGTTTCTTATGTAATGTGTAAGTCCAGCGTCAGACTGGAGCACCTTGGGCCCACTATGTAGCTACATAGAAATAAATACAAGACCACCAATTGTGTGGTAAATCACGCTAATATCAGGGTATAATATAAGGTAGTACACGTCTTAATTATGTAGCAGTGCTTGGGGTAACCTGCTCATAGAATATAATGCAACCCCCTCATAAGGTATAATGCAGCCCCCCATAGAATATACTGTAGCCCCCTCATAGGGCATAATGCAACCCCCCTCATATAGTATGGTGTAGCCCCCCAGAATATAATGTAGCAGCCCCCTGAGAGAATAATGCAGCCCCCACACAGAATATATTGCAGCCGCCCCCACAGAATATAATGTAGCCCCCTCAAAGTATAGCACAGCTCCCCTCATAGGGTATAATGCAGCCCCCCTCCACCTCCATCATTGTCCTCATCACCACCTCCATCATTGCCTTCTCACCTACAACCTTTATCATTGCCCATTCCACCACCTCCATCATTGCCTCCTCCCTCACCACCATTGTCCTTTCCACCACTACCATCATTTTCCTTTCCACCAACTCCATCATTGCTTTCTTCCCCACCACCCCCATCATTGCCCATTCCACCACCTTCATCATTGCCTCCTCCCCCACAACCACCATTGTCCTTTCCACCACCCACATCATTGGTTTCTCCCCCACCACCCCATTGTGAGGTTTTTGGAACTCCTAGAGTGAACCCGCAGATCCAAGACAACAATCCTCCCAAGGGTGAGCTAGCCAGATAGACCACCCCCTATACAGGGAGCATTAGGGACAGGCCCGAGGGAGACTATTGCCGCAGAAGCTGGCACCTGGGGACAGGGAATAGGAGATTCAAAAGAGAGTGGGAGAGTGTAGGACTAGACTGAACAGAAGACGACGCAGAACGGACAGGTACGGACTGGACACAAGCGAGAAACAAGGAAAGCTGGGAATGATGGAGGCACGGAGGTGGTGGAACAGGTACGGAGGTGGACACAGGGCAGGCTGGACTGGACGATGCAACGGGGAAAACTAAATACGGTGAAGAAACTGGACAGGCTGCACTGAGCAAGGACACAGGACAGACCGAGCAGACACAAGAGAGGACCTAGATCATAAGAAGCACAAATGACAATCAGGCAAGGAGCAGAGGAAGGGTGTACCTTAAATACATGGTGTGCAGGAGGACTTCCGGGTCAGGGTCCTCCAGGCCACAGAGAGGAGAAGCAGTGTGCCAGTATATCAAAGAGGAAGTGTGCGTGCGCAGAGAGAGATGGAGTGCGCACGCGCACCCGACGGACAGCAGGAAGAGGGTAAGTATGTCGGCGAGCGGGGGCGGAGCGGCGGCACTGTGACACCCATCATTGCCCATTTCACCACCTCCATCATTGCCTCCTCACCCACCCACCCCATCATCCTTTCCACCACCACCAACATTGTCTTCTCCCCACCATTCCCATCACTGCTCTCTCCATCACCCACATCATTGCCAATCTCCAATACACACACAGCACCACACACACACACACACACACACACACACACACAGGCAGAGAAACAGAGACACAGCAAAACTCACCTATGAAACAGCCGCGCTGAATGATGATGTCATCCAGCTGCGCTGTGTCAGACAGGAAGCACAAGGCAGCGGACAGGAAGCAGGATGGCATCGGATGGATCCTTGCAGCTCCGTTTCGCTGCAAATCTGCAGAAATTAGCCGCCCTGCAGGGGGCTCACCACCGGGGCCCCAATGCAGCCGCTCTGGATTTACATGCGGGCAGTGTTCGCCTCAGCCTGCCCGCTATGTGAAATGAATACTCACTCCTCTCCTTACCGATGGGGGCATGGGGAAGCGTGAATATTCATTTCTCTTTAGCAGCGGGGACAGGCTCCAGTTTCCAGCTGCTGCTCAGCTGACACGGTGCGGGTCCCCCTGACTCAGGGGCCCCATAGCTGCTGGGTATGCCGCTATTAGCGACATACCACTGTCTGGGGGCCCCAGGGGCAGTGGGGGCCCTAGGCAGCTTCTATCCAGTATGCTAGCAGGTGTCAATGCCTGGGTCCACCGGAGAATCCTCCGGTTCTCTGGTGGGCCAATCTGACCCTATATGCATCAACCTCACTGTCTCCTATTTGATGTATACATCTGCCCCAATGTCTGCTATGTGATGTATGCGCCAGGCCCACTGTCTCCTATACAATAGATACACCAGCCCCTCTGTCTCCTATGTAATGTATATGCACCAGCCCCACTGTCTCCTATGTGCTAGGCTGGCTTTAGGGGCAGGCAGGCTCGGCAGCTGTCTAGGGCCCCTGCCAGTGACATGCCGCTAACAGCGGCATACTACGCGGCCGCTATGGGGCCCGTGAGTCATGTTGGCCCCAAGTGGCACCCACCCACCCGCATTTAACAGTTGAAAGCAATCATGGTTCCCTCCCCCATCATTAGATCTACTATATAATCATCTAATTCTGTCTGTTTGTCTGTAACGGAAATCCCGCGTCGCTGATTGGTCTCGCCTGCCAACCGCGACCAATCAGTGACCGGCGCAGTCCGGCCGCGAATTGGCACGGGATTTGAACCACGCTTTGCTGATTGGTCTCGCCCGGCCAGCCGCGACCAATCAGCGATATTGGCGCGGGATTTAAACACCGCTTCGGTGATTGGTCACGCCAATCCGGCCACGATCAATCAGCAACAGGCGCAGTCTGGCCGCGAATTGGCGTGGGATTTGAACCCCGCTTGGCTGATTGGTTGCGCCTGGCTGGCCGCAACCAATCAGCGATATTGGTACGCAATTTAAACCCCGCTTCACAGATTGGTAGCGGCCGGCCAGGACCAATCAGCGATATTGGCATGGAAAGTAACCCCCACTCACAATGTAATGTAGTTCAGTCAAGTTTACTAGACAAGTTCTGTCAGTCACAGTGCCACGTAGTTCACTCACATTTACTGAACAAGTTCTGTTAGTCACAGTGATGTAGTTCAGTTACGTTTACTGGACAAGTTCTGTCAGTCACAGTGCCATGTAGTTCAGTCACGTTTACTTAACAAGTTCTCTCAGTCACAGTGCCACATATGTTCACTCATGTTTACTGAACACGTTCAGTCAGCCACAGTGCGACATAGTTCAGTCACGTTCACTGAACAGATACTTCTTTAAGGTACGCTATCACAATTTATGCTTCCTGTCTTCCAATGGGTCGTAAGTGAAAATATGCCAATGAGGATAACAGAAAAGCAGCAGCACCAAGGCAACGACCACGTCAAGAGCAAGATACACTTCAACAAACTGCCGCCAGACAAGCCCAGGATAGGGAATCTCACAGACAACGTCGCCAACAGGAGACATCACAACAAACTGCTACACAACAGGTACAAGTAGCTGATTCACAGAGACAACGTCAGGAACAGGAGACACCACAATACACTGCCGCTAGGCAGGAACACGATGCGGAATCCCACAGACAACGTCGGATGAATGAATCTCACCAACAACAACACGATCGCCAAATTCATAAAAACCGAATGCTCTACCAACTAAGGCAAGTCCAGCAGAATATTCAACAACTTGCACGTTACGTAACAGACAACAAAACTACAATTATTGAACATTACTGTGGGAATATGAATGCAGTTTGCTCTAAATGTGACTCTCTGAATTTCATTGATGAAAAACCATCTGACAATCAGTTTACTCAATGCTGCCAAAAAGGAAAAGTTATGCTACCGAGACCTCACTACTCAGATCTGTTTGAGCAGTTGATGAAAGGAACACATCAACATAGTTGAAATTTTATGGAAAATATCAGAATCATCAACAGTTCTCATGGATTTGCTTCATTTGGTGCCAACATTGCACCGCCCCCCTGGTTCGGACCGTATTGTTTTAAAATTCATTGCCAGATCTACCACCAAACTGGAACACTTCACCCAGAAATAGGACAACCACCAAAATTATACGTCCTTGATACAAATGAGGCTACAGAACTACGGATGAACCTGAAAGAAAACAAAAAGTGTGATGCTGAACTAATAAACCAAATTGCCGTACATTTACAAAGAATTAGCCCATTTGCTGCCGCATATCACATGCTAAAAGACGCCAAAGCTGAGGAGGAACAGAGGGCTATACAAAATGGGACTGAAATGCCTTCTATTGTCATGGCCATTAAACAAGAATGTAAACAGGATCCTCGACTTTACAACAAACCACGTGTAAGTGAGGTTGCAGTTGTTTTTCAAAGCGATGACGGAGAGCCTCCTTTTCAAAGGGATATATTAGTCCATCTTAAGCCAGACCAAAGCAATCCTTTGGTTCCTAAGACACAACGAATTAGCATTTTGCACAGCAACCTTGATGCTCTTCTGTATCTGCTATTCTTTCCAAGAGGTGATCAAGGGTGGCATGAAAACCTACACCAGCAAGGAACTTCAAGAAGAATTACACAACTGCAGTACTACAGTTTTCTTCTGTCTGTCTGAAATTACTTCAATCCTATTTTAAAAGGTGGGAAACTGACACAACAGTACTTAGTCGACGCATACGGTAAAATTAAAGCTAATCATCTATATTTCATACGAATGAACCAAAAACAACTTAAATTTGAAGACTACTGCGTTCTTCAAGAACATTTGGAAAAACAATCAATTCAAAAGGTAATTCCAATTGGAAAAACAGTAATTCCCCCGTCGTCGTTTGAAGGTAGCCCCTGCAACAAGCAACAGCGTTATCAAGATGCAATGGCAATAGTAACAAAGTATGGAAGACCTGACATTTTTGTGACAATGACCTGTTATCCTAAATGGCTGGAAATTACCGAAAATCTAGAACCCTGGCAACAAGTTGAACACAGGCCAGACTTAGTCGCACACGTATTTCGACTGAAACTCAGCAGCCTTTTGAAAGACATCAAAAATGGGCTTTTTGGAACAGTCGTAGCAATGTTACACATCATAGACTTTGAGAAACGAGGTCTCCCACATGTGCATATACTAATTGTCTTAGACGCGGATTCCAAGTTTCGCACGGAGGAAGAAATCGACAACAGAGTGGGCTGAAATTCCTAACCAAGAAAGTATCCTGAACTGTATAATATTGTAGACTCTCGTATGGTTCATGGCCCATGCGGTGTAGCAAATCCAAAAAGTCCATGCATGGAAAACGGAAAGTGTACAAAAGGGTTTCCAAAGGAGTTCAAACAGCACACTGTTAAAGACTTGGATAGCTACCCATCCTACCAGCAACAACACATTGATAACATTGTTCACAACAAAAAAATTATAAATAACTCATGGATAGTCCCATACTTATCAAAACGCTACAACTGTCACATCAACGTAGAAATCTGTGCTTCAATAAAAAGTGTAAAATATCTTTTCAAGTACATCTATAAGGGGAATGACAAAGTTAACGTTGAAATACAACAGAAAACAGTCAATCACGATGAATCATCAACATTTGTTGACTCAAGATATGTGAGTGCTCCAGTAGCTGCTTAGAGGATATTTGCGTTTCCAATGCATTCACAGTCCCATGCCATTATACGTTTAGCTATTCATTTACCAAATAAACAGCAGCTTTATTTCTTTGAAGATGCTCAAGTCAAAGATGTCTCAAAAACTTTAAGCGCGACGTCAACATTAATGGAATGGTTTTTGCTGAACCCACGTGACGAAGAGCATGACGTTTGGAATCCAAGACAACGAGGACTTAGCAGAATAATTGGATGCATGTATACTGTAAAGGTACCGTTACACTAAACAACTTACCAACGATCACGACCAGCGATACGACCTGGCCGTGATCGTTGGTAAGTCGTTGTGTGGTCGCTGGGGAGCTGTCACGAAGACAGCTCTCTCCAGCGACCAACGATCAGGGGAACGACTTCGGCATCGTTGAAACTGTCTTCAACGATGCCGAAGTCCCCCTGCAGCACCCGGGTAACCAGGGTAAACATCGGGTTACTAAGTTAAGGGCCGCGCTTAGTAACCCGATATTTACCCTGGTTACCATTGTAAAAGTAAAAAAAAAACACACTACATACTCACATTCTGATGTCTGTCACGACCCCCGGCGTCTACAGGGTTACGCGCTGCTGCTCAGAGCTTCCTGCACTGAATGTGTCAGCGCCGGCTGTAAAGCAGAGCACAGCGGTGACGTCACCGCTGTGCTCTGCTTTATGGGCCGGCGCTGACACATTCAGTGCAGGAAGCTCTCGGCAGCAGCGCGTAACCCTGTGGACGCCGGGGGACGTGACAGACATCAGAATGTGAGTATGTACTGTTTTTTTTTTTTTTACTTTTACAATGGTAACCAGGGTAAATATCGGGTTACTAAGCGCGGCCCTGCGCTTAGTAACCCGATATTTACCCTGGTTACCAGTGAACACATCGCTGGATCGGCGTCACACACACCGATCCAGCGATGACAGCGGGTGATCAGCGACAAAATAAAGTTCTGGACTTCTAGCTCCGACCAGCGATATCACAGCGGGATCCAGATCGCTGCTGCGTGTCAAACACAACAAGATCGCTATCCAGGACGCTGTAACATCACGGATCGTCGTCGTTCTCGCTGCAAAGTCGCTTAGTGTGAAGGTACCTTTAGTGTCAAGGATTAAGAAAGATATTGCCTTCGGCTGTTGCTAGTTCATGTCAAAGGAGCTACAAGTTATGTCGATTTGAAAACAGTTAACAGAGTATTGTACGATACATTTAAAGCTGCAGCTTTGGCTTTAGGACTTCTATTGGATGATACTGTGTGGAGACTTAGTTTAGAAGACGCAGTTACCCTACATATGCCTAAGCAACTTCGCGAATTGTTTGCTTACATCTTTGTATTTGGACCGCCTACAAATCCGGCTCAACTTTGGACAAATTTCCAAGAACATATAAATCGAGGATTACTGCTTACGTCTTCACAACAGAAGTGGAAATTGTCAAAATTGCGAATCTTATGCCATGGAAGATGTCCAAAATGTCTTACTACTGCATGGAAAAACGTTTTCAGACTTTAATGTGCCACAGCCTGCAATTCAAGTTCCACAAGTTCCAGAGTATGACGTAGCTTACGAATTACTGTTGGCAACAGATATGCAAATTGCCTCTTCTGAGAAAAAGAGGACTTAACTCTATAGCGCCACCTGTTGGAAGTAGCGATCCTACAAGTCACAATCAACCCTTTAACGAGTCGTGCAATATGACTTAGGATAAAAGCCAAATCAGTATCTCAATTCGCAGACACGGTGTTTCGGGCTGTTGGCCCTCGTCAGTGCGAAGCATGAGAACTGATTTGGCTAGGTGAGAGACTCTGGACTGGGGTCTAAGGGGTAACGTTTCTCCTTATGGAGAGTGACATACCAGCTGGCTTGTCAAGGTAAGGAGGCTTATTTGCTGTGCAATGCTCCTCTGGGAAATTAAATATGCAAATTGCCTCTTCTGAGAAAAAGAGGACTTAACTCTATAGCGCCACCTGTTGGAAGTAACGATCCTACAAGTCACAATCAACTCTTTAACGAGTCGTGCAATATGACTTAGGATAAAGTCAAGTTGACAACAGAGAATAGAAACTCCTTAAATGAACAACAACGGATTGCATATGACACTATTGTGAGCGCTATAGAAAACCAAGCAGATGCAAGGCCAAAATGTTTCTTTATTGACGGTCCAGGAGGGAGTGGTAAAACATGCCTCTATGAAGTTTTAATGCATCACGTTAGAGGGTTGGGAAAAGTTGTATTGCCATCGGCTACAACAGGTATTGCAGCAAACCTTTTACGAGGAGGTCGCACTATCCATTCACTCTTTGGGATGCCAGTTCCAGTCAGTGAAATCTCAGTTTCCAGAATAAAACAAGACACATTTGCAGGAAGACTGTGAAACAACGCAAATCTTTTGATAGTTGAAGAGTGCACCATGGCACCCAAATACGCTTTGAGCTTAATTGGCAGACTTCTATGTGAAATAATGACTACAAATGTTGCTGAAAAAAAATTAAATTCAGTTTGGAGGTAAAGTTTTTGTCACTGGCGGAGATTTTAGGCAATGCCTTCCAGTCATTCCAAATGGAACAAGAACAGATGTTATCGAGTCCAGCTTAAAAATGGCTGACCTTTGGAAACGGTTTAATAAACTCCAACTAATTAACAACATGTGATCTTCTGACCCATAGTACAGCAACTGGCTTCTTAAACTTGGTAACGGTGAACTTAGCAACGAATACTATCTTGGAGAAGACATTATTGAAATACCAGAAGACATGTTGTGCACTGACTGCATCGCTAGTGCTGTTTTTGCACAATGCATTGAAATTGATGTGAACGACCAAAGCTGTGTTGAGAGGGCCTCTTCCTATGCAATTCTCTGTCCCAAGAACGATGACATGGCTCTGCTAAATTCCTGTGTGATGGATAGAATGCCTGGAGAGTATAAGGCTACGTTCACATTTGCGTTGTGCGCCGCAGCGTCGGCACCGCAGCGCACAACGCAAACAAAAACGCGGCAAAACGCACGCTAAAACGCTGCGTTTTGCGCCGCATGCATCCTTTTTGGCCGAAAGTTGGACGCAAAAAAAATGCAACTTGAAGCGTTTCTTGCGTCCAACGCTTGCGGCCATGCGGCGCAAAACGCAGCACAACGCATGTCCATGCGCCCCCATGTTAAATATAGGGGCGCATGACGCATGCGGCGCCGCTGCGGCGCCCGACGCTGCGGCGCTGACCGCAAATGTGAACGTAGCCTAAGTTGTACAAAAGTGATGATTCAGTGGATGTAGACAATGAAGATGAACGAGAGCATTATCCGTGTTGGCATATATCTACCGGAGCCCATTTTTGATCATGGACAACTCTACGTTGCATTTTCAAGAGTTAAAATGAGATCCAACGTCAAGGTGCAAGTTATTCCTATCCCTTTACAAGGAAAGTTAGATTAGTCAAAAGGTATCCACAAGAAATGTGGTGTACAAAAATATTTTGTTTTGATATTGTTAACAAATATATTAAATTGTCGATGTACTTCTTTCATCCGATGATTTATTTAAATACATTTAGATATTCATGTAATGGCTTATATACTTTGATGATCTGCTTAATAATTTCATTCAGTTGTATTAAGTTCTATGAGCAATAAAATTTAATGATAATGTATATACTCTACCCGGAAAATCCTGTATATTCATTTCATTATTCTTAAATCTTCATAAATAAACTACATACATATTCTAGAATACCCGATGCGTTACAATCGGTCCACCATCATATATTATATATATATATATATATATATATATATATATATATATATATATATATATATATATATATATATATATATATATATATATATATATATATATATATATATATATACACTCACCGGCCACTTTATTAGGTACACCTGTCCAACTTCTTGTTAACACTTAATTTCTAATCAGCCAATCACATGGCGGCAACTCAGTGCATTTAGGCATGTAGACATGGTCAAGACAATCTCCTGCAGTTCAAACCGAGCATCAGTATGGGGAAGAAAGGTGATTTGAGTGCCTTTGAACGTGGCATGGTTGTTGGTGCCAGAAGGGCTGGTCTGAGTATTTCAGAAACTGCTGATCTACTGGGATTTTCACGCACAACCATCTCTAGGGTTTACAGAGAATGGTCCGAAAAAGAAAAAAAATCCAGTGAGCGGCAGTTCTGTGGGCGGAAATGCCTTGTTGATGCCAGAGGTCAGAGGAGAATGGGCAGACTGGTTCGAGCTGATAGAAAGGCAACAGTGACTCAAATCGCCACCCGTTACAACCAAGGTAGGCCTAAGAGCATCTCTGAATGCACAGTGCGTCGAACTTTGAGGCAGATGGGCTACAGCAGCAGAAGACCACACCGGGTACCACTCCTTTCAGCTAAGAACAGGAAACTGAGGCTACAATTTGTACAAGCTCATCGAAATTGGACAGTAGAAGATTGGAAAAACGTTGCTTGGTCTGATGAGTCTCGATTTCTGCTGCGACATTCGGATGGTAGGGTCAGAATTTGGCGTAAACAACATGAAAGCATGGATCCATCCTGCCTTGTATGGAGCATCTTTGGGATGTGCAGCCGACAAATCTGCGGCAACTGTGTGATGCCATCATGTCAATATGGACCAAAATCTCTGAGGAATGCTTCCAGCACCTTGTTGAATCTATGCCACGAAGAATTGAGGCAGTTCTGAAGGCAAAAGGGGGTCCAACCCGTTACTAGCATGGTGTACCTAATAAAGTGGCCGGTGAGTGTATATATACATATATATATATATATATATATATATATATATATATATATATATATATATATATATATATATATATATATATATGATACAGAACAGACCAAAAGTTTAGACACACCTTCTCATTTAAAGATTTTTCTGTATTTTCATGACTATGAAAATTGTACATTCACACTGAAGGCATCAAAACTATGAATTAACACATGCGGAATTATATACTTAACAAAAAAGTGTGAAACAACTGAAATTATGTCTTATATTTTAGGTTCTTCAAAGTAGCCACCTTTTGCTTTGATGACTGCTTTGCACACTCTTGGCATTCTCTTGATGAGCTTCAAGAGGTAGTCACCGGGAATGGTTTTCACTTCACAGGAGTGCCCTGTCAGGTTTAATAAGATGGATTTCTTGCCTTATAAATGGGGTTGGGACCATCAGTTGTGTTGGGTTAACAGCAGCTCAGATTAGAGACCAGGTCAATGCCACACAGAGTTCTAGCAGCAGACACATCTCTACAACAACTGTTAAGAGGAGACTTTGTGCAGCAGGCCTTCATGGTAAAATAGCTGCTAGGAAACCACTGCTAAGGACAGGCAACAAGCAGAAGAGATTTGGTTGGGCTAAAGAACACAAGGAATGGACATTAGACCAGTGAAAATCTGTGCTTTGGTCTGATTAGTCCAAATTTGAGATCTTTGGTTCCAACCACTGTGTTTTTGTGCGACGCAGAAAAGGTGAACGGATGGACTCTACATGCCTGGTTCCCACCGTGAAGCATGGAGGAGAAGGTGTGATGGTGTGGGGGTGCTTTGCTGGTGAAACTGTTGGGGATTTATTCAAAATTGAAGTCATACTGAACCAGCATGGCTACCACAGCATCTTGCAGCGGCATGCTATTCCATCCGGTTTGCGTTTAGTTGGACCATCATTTATTTTTCAACAGGACAATGACCCCAAACACACCTCCAGGCTGTGTAAGGGCTATTTGACCAAGAGGGAGAGTGATGGGGTGCTACGCCAGATGACCTGGCCTCCACAGTCACCAGACCTGAACCCAATCGAGATGGTTTGGGATGAGCTGGACTGCAGAGTGAAGGCAAAAGGGCCAATAAGTGCTAAGCATCTCTGGGAACTCCTTCAAGATTGTTGGAAGATAATTCCCGGTGACTACCTCTTGAAGCTCATCAAGAGAATGCCAAGAGTGTGCAAAGCAGTCATCAAAGCAAAAGGTGGCTACTTTGAAGAACCTAGAATATAAGATATAATTTCAGTTGTTTCACACTTTTTTGTTAAGTATATAACTCCACATGCGGTAATTCATAGTTTTCATGCCTTCAGTGTGAATTTTCATAGTCCTGAAAATACAGAACAACCTTTAAATGAGAAGGTGTGTCCAAACTTTTGGTCTGTAGTGCGTGTGTGTGTGTGTGTGTGTGTGTGTGTGTATATATATATATATATATATATATACACAGTTAGGTCCATATATATTTGGACAGAGACAACATTTTTCTAATTTTGGTTATAGACATTACCACAATGAATTTTAAACAAAACAATTGAGATGCAGTTGAAGTTCAGACTTTCAGCTTTCATTTGAGGGTATCCACATTAAAATTGGATGAAGGGTTTAGGATTTTCAGCTCCTTAACATGTGCAACCCTGTTTGTAGAGGGACCAAAAGTAATTGGACAGATTAAATAATTTTAAATACAATGTTCATTTCTAGTACTTGGTTGAAAACCCTTTGTTGGCAATGACTGCCTGAAGTCTTCTTGAACTCATGGACATCACCAGACGCTGTGTTTCCTCCTTTTTGATGCTCTGCCAGGCCTTCACTGCCGTGGTTTTCAGTTGCTGTTTGTTTGTGGGCCTTTCTGTCTGAAGTTTAGTCTTTAACAAGTGAAATGCATGCTCAATTGGGTTGAGATCAGGTGACTGACTTGGCCATTCAAAAATATTCCACTTCTTTGCTTTAATATACTCCTGGGTTACATAGTTACATAGTTATTAAGGTTGAAGGAAGACTGTAAGTCCATCTAGTTCAACCCATAGCCTAACCTAACATGCCCTAACATGTTGATCCAGAGGAAGGCAAAAAAAAACCATGTGGCAAAGAGTAACTCCACCATGGGGAAAAAAATTCCTTCCCGACTCCACATACGGCAATCAGACTAGTTCCCTGGATCAACGCCTTATCAAGGAATCTAGTGTATATACCCTGTAACATTATACTTTTCCAGAAAGGCATCCAGTCCCCTCTTAAATTTAATTAATGAATCACTCATTACAACATCATACGGCAGAGAGTTCCATAGTCTCACTGCTCTTACAGTAAAGAATCCCCGTCTGTTATTATGCTTAAACCTTCTTTCCTCCAGATGTAGAGGATGCCCCCTTGTCCCTGTCTCAGGTCTATGATTGAAAAGATCATCAGAAAGGTCTCTGTACTGTCCCCTCATATATTTATACATTAAAATAAGATCACCCCTTAGTCTTCGTTTTTCCAAACTAAATAGCCCCAAGTGTAATAACCTATCTTGGTATTGCAGACCCCCCAGTCCTCTAATAACCTTGGTCGCTCTTCTCTACACCCGCTCCAGTTCAGCTATGTCTTTCTTATACACCGGAGACCAGAACTGTGCACAGTATTCTAAGTGTGGTCGAACTAGTGACTTGTATAGAGGTAAAATTATGTTCTCCTCATGAGCATCTATGCCTCTTTTAATACATCCCATTATTTTATTTGCCTTTGTAGCAGCTGCCTGACACTGGCCACTGAATATGAGTTTGTCATCCACCCATATACCCAGGTCTTTTTCATTGACGGTTTTGCCCAGAGTTTTAGAATTAAGCACATAGTTATACATCTTATTACTTCTACCCAAGTGCATGACCTTACATTTATCCCCATTAAAGCTCATTTGCCATTTATCAGCCCAAGCTTCTAGTTTACATAAATCATCCTGTAATATAAAATTGTCCTCCCCTGTATTGATTACCCTGCAGAGTTTAGTGTCATCTGCAAATATTGAAATTCTACTCTGAATGCCCCCTACAAGGTCATTAATAAATATGTTAAAAAGAAGAGGGCCCAATACTGACCCCTGTGGTACCCCACTGCTAACCGCAACCCAGTCCGAGTGTGCTCCATTAATAACCACCCTTTGTTTTCTATCCCTGAGCCAGCTCTCAACCCACTTACACATATTTTCCCCTATCCCCATTACTCTCATTTTATGTAACAACCTTTTGTGTGGCACCGTATCAAAAGCTTTGGAAAAGTCCATATACACTACGTCCACTGGGTTCCCTTGGTCCAGTCCGGAACTTACCTCTTCATAGAAGCTGATCAAATTAGTCTGACATGAACGGTCCCTAGTAAACCCGTGCTGATACTGGGTCATAAGGTTATTCCTCTTCAGATACTCCAGTATAGTATCCCTTAGAATGCCCTCCAGGATTTTACCCACAGTAGCGGTTAAGCTTACTGGCCTATAATTACCGAGTTCAGTTTTTGCCCCTTTTTTGAATATTGGCACCACATTTGCTATACGCCAGTCCTGTGGTACAGACCCTGTTATTATGGAGTCTAGTCTGGTTGCTTTGGCTTTATGTTTTGGGTCATTGACCATCTGTAGTATGAAATGACGACCAATCAGTTTTTCTGCATTTGGTGGATCTGAGCACACAGTATGTCTCTGAATACCTCAGTAATCATTCGGCTGCTTCTGTTCTGTGTCACATCATCAATAAACACTAGTGACCCAGTGCCACTGGCAGCCATGCATGCCCAAGCCATCACACTGCCTCCGCCATGTTTTACAGATGATGTGGTATGCTTTGGATCATAAGCTGTACCACGCCTTCGCCATACTTTTCTCTTTCCATCATTCTGGTAGAGGTTGACCTTGGTTTCATCTGTCCAAAGAATGTTCCTCCAGAACTGTGCTGGCTTTTTTAGATGTTTTTTTAGCAAAGTCCAGTCTAGCCTCTTTATTCTTGATGCTTATGAGTGGCTTGCACCGTGCAGTGAAGCCTCTGTATTTACATTCATGCAGTCTTCTCTGTATGGTAGATTTGGATATTGATACGCCAACCTCCTGGAGAGTAATGTTCACTTGGTTGGCTTTTGTGAAGGGGTTTCTCTTCACCATGGAGATTATTCTGTGATCATCCACCACTGTTGTCTTCCATGGGCGCCCAGGTCTTTTTGCATTGATGAGTTCACCAGTGCTTTCTTTTCTTTCTTGTTTTGTACATCCTTTCTCAGGATGTACAAAACTGTAGATTTTTCCACTCCTAATTTTGTAGCAATTTCTCGGATGGTTTTTTTCTGTTTTCGCAGCTTAATGATGGCTTGTTTCACCTGCATGGAGAGCTCCTTTGACCGCATGTTTACTTCACAGCAAAACCTTCCAAATGCAAGCACCACAATTCAAATCAACTCCAGGCCTTTTATCTGCTTAATTGAGAATGTCATAAGGAAGGCGAATGCCCACACCTGTCCATGAAATAGCCTTGAAGTCAATTGTCCAATTACTTTTGGTCCCTTTAAAAACAGGGTGGCACATGTTAAGGAGCTGAAACTCCTAAACCCTTCATCCAATTTTAATGTGAATACCCTCAAATGAAAGCTGAAAGTCTGAACTTCAACTGCATCTGAATTGTTTTGTTTAAAATTCATTGTGGTAATGTCTATAACCAAAATTAGAAAAATGTTGTCTCTGTCCAAATATATATGGACCTAACTGTATATATATATATATATATATATATATATATATATATATATATATATATATATATTAGATGGTGGCCCGATTCTAACGTATCGGGTATTCTAGAGTATGCATGTCCACGTAGTATATTGCCCAGCCCACGTGGTATATTGCCCAGCCCATGTAGTATATTGCCCAGCCACGTAGTATATTGCCCAGCCACGTAGCATATTGCCCAGCCCACATAGTATATTGCCCAGCCACGTAGTATATTGCCCAGTTACGTAGTATATTGCCCAGCGATGTAGAATATTGCCCAGCGACAGAGAATATTGCCCAGTAACGTAGTATATTGCCCAGTAACGTAGTATATTGCCCAGCCACGTAGTATATTGCACAGCCCACATAGTATATTGCCCAGTTACGTAGTATATTGCCCAGCCACGTAGTATATTGCCCAGTAACGTAGTATACAGCACAGAGCCACGTAGTATATTGCACAGCGACGTAGTATACAGCACAGAGCCACGTAGTATATTGCCCAGCCACGTAGTATATTGGCCAGTGACATAGTATTTTGCCCAGTTACGTAGTATATTGCCCAGCCACGTAGTATTTTGCCCAGTGACGTAGTATATTGCCCAGTGACATAGTATATTGCCCAGTGACATAGTATATTGCCCAGTGATGTAGTATACAGCACAGAGCCACATAGTATATTGCACAGCAATGTAGTATAGAGCACAGAGCCACGTAGTATATTGCCCAGCCACGTATGTCACAGGTTAAAAAATAAAAAATAAACATATACTCACCTTCCGAGGGCCCCTTGTAGTTGTGTCACCTCCTTCTCGCGCAGGACCTGCGACGACTTCGCGGTCACATGACCGTGACGTCATGGAGGTCCTTCTCGCAGACCATCCTTGCCAACGGAACCTGCCGCTTGCATGGACAGGTCACCGGAGCGTCGCGAGGAGCGGGAAAGGCGGCAGAAGGTGAGTATATAATGATTTTTTATTATTTTTAACATTAGATGTTTTTACTATTGACGCTGCATAGGCAGCATCAATAGTAAAAACTTGGTCACACAGGGTTAATAGCGGCGGTAACGGAGTGAGTTACCCGCGGCATAACGCGGTCCGTTACCGCTGGCATTAACCCTGTGTGAGCTGTGACTGCAGGGAGTATGGATTGGGCGCCGGCCACTGACTGCAGGGGAGGGACTAATTGGACTATGGCCGTCGCTGATTGGTCGCGGCAGCCATAACAGGCAGCTGGCGAGACCAATCAGCGACTTGGATTCCATGACAGACAGAGGCCGCGACCAATGAATATCCGTGACAGACAGAAAGACAGACAGAAGGACAGACAGACAGACGGAAGCGACCCTTAGACAATTATATAGTAGATAATATATACACAGTTGTGGCCAAAAGTATTGACACCCCTGCAATTCTGTCAGATAATACGCAGTTTCTTCCTGAAAATGATTGCAATCACAAATTATTTGGTATTATTATCTTCATTTGATTTGTCTTAAATGAAAAAAAACACAAAAGAGAATGAAGCAAAAAGCAAAACATTGATCATTTCACACAAAACTCCAAAAATGGGCCAGACAAAAGTATTGGCACCCTCAGCCTAAGGCTATGTGCACACTTTGCGGATTTTGCTGCGGATCTGCAGCAGATTTGACCGCTGCGGATCCGCAGCAGTTTCCCATGAGTTTACAGTACAATGTAAACCTATGGGAAACAACGCTGTGCACATGCTGCGGAAAAAAACGCGCGGAAACGCAGCGGATTACATTCTGCAGCATGTCACTTCTTTTCTGCGGATTTTCACCTGCTCCAATAGGAAAATGCAGATGAAAAACCGCAGAAGAATCCGCAGTAAAAACCGCGATAAATCCGCAGTAAAAACCACGACGGGTTTTCACTGTGGCTTTTGGAATTCCGCTGCGCAAAAATCCGCAGTGGAATCCGCAAAGTGTGCGCATAGCCTAATACTTGGTTGCATAACCTTTAGCCAAAATAACTGTGACCAACCGCTTCCGGTAACTATCAATGAGTTTCTTACAATGCTCTACTGGAATTTTAGACCATTCTTCTTTGGCAAACTGCTCCAGGTCCCTGATATTTGAAGGGTGCCTTCTCCAAACTGCCATTTTAAGATCTCTCCACAGGTGTTCTATGGGATTCATGTCTGGACTCATTGCTGGCCACCTTAGAAGTTTCCAGTGCTTTCTCTTAAACCATTTTATAGTGCTTTTTGAAGTGTGTTTTGGGTCATTGTCCTGCTGGAAGACCATTGACCTCTGAGGGAGACCCTGCTTTCTCACACTGGGCCCTACATTATGCTGCAAAATTTGTTGGTAGTCTTCAGACTTCATAATGCCATGCACACGGTCAAGCAGTCCAGTGCCAGAGGCAGCAAAGCAACCCCAAAACATCAGGGAACCTCCGCCATGTTTGACTGTAGGGACCGTGTTCTTTTCTTTGAATGCCTCTTTTTTTCTTTTTTCTTCTGTAAACTCTATGTTGATGCCTTTGCCCAAAAAGCTCTGCTTTTGACTCATCTGACCAGAGAACATTCTTCCAAAACGTTTTAGGCTTTTTCAGGTAAGTTTTGGCAAACTCCAGCCTGGCTTTTTTATGTCTCGGGGTAAGAAGTGGGGTCTTCCTGGGTCTCCTACCATACAGTCCCTTTTCATTCAGACGCCAACGGATAGTACGGGTTGACAGTGTTGTACCCTCGGACTGCAGGGCAGCTTGAACTTGTTTGTATGTTAGTCGAGGTTCTTTATCCAACATCCGCACAATCTTGCGTTGAAATCTCTTGTCAATTTTTCTTTTCCGTTCACATTTAGTGAGGTTAGCCACAGTGCCATGGGCTTTAAACTTCTTGATGACACTGCGCACGGTAGACACAGGAACATTCAGGTCTTTGGAGATGGACTTGTAGCCTTGAGATTGCTCATGCTTCCTCACAATTTGGTTTCTCAAGTCCTTAGACCGTTCTTTGGTCTTCTTTCTTTTCTCCATGCTCAATGTGGTACACAATGACACAGGACAGAGGTTGAGTCAACTTTAATCCATGTCAACTGGCTGCAAGTGTGATTTAGTTATTGCCGACACCTGTTAGGTGCCACAGCTAAGTTACAGGTGCTGTTAATTACACAAATTAGAGAAGCATCACATGATTTTTCGAACAGTGCCAATACTTTTGTCCACCCCCTTTTTTATGTTTGGTGTGGAATTATATCCAATTTGTCTTTAGGGCAATTCTTTGGGGGTTTTTTCATTTAAGACAAATTAAATGAAGATAATACCAAAGAATGTGTTTGCAATCATTTTCAGGAAGAAACTGAGTATTATCTGACAGAATTGCAGGGGTGTCAATACTTTTGGCCACAACTGTATACTCTGTATATTTATGAGGGGGCCACATTAAATTCTAGTGGGGCTGCATTATACTATATGAAGGGGGCTGCATTATTTTCTATGTGGGCTACATTATATTCTTTGGGGGCAGCATTATACTATCAGGGGGCTACACTATAGTCTATGGGGAGCTGCATTATACTATATGAAGGGGTCTGCATTATATTCTGTGAGGGGGCTACATTATATTATATAGGGGACTACATTATACTGTATGAGGGGGCTGCTTTATACTATGAGGGGGCTACATTGTATTCTGTGGGGGCTACATTTTACTATATGAGGTAGCTGTATTATATTCTATGGGGGCTACATTATATTCTATGGGGTTTCATTATACTATGCGGGGGGCTACATTATATTCTAGGGGGTCTGTATTATACTATATAGTGGCTGCATTGTACTCTGAGGTGACTACTTTATATTTTATGGGTGAGGCATTATACTATATGAAGGGGTTGCATTATATGAGGGAGGTTGCATTATAGTATATGAGGGGGCTACATTATACTATAGGAGGGGGCTGTATTATACTCTGAGGGGACTACCTTATATTCTCTGGGGGATGCATTATATTCTGTGGGGGCTGCATTATACTACATGAAGGGGCTGCGTTATAGTATATGAAGAGGGCTGCATTATATTCTATGGGTGCTACATTATATTTTATGGTTGGCTGCATTATAGTATATAAGGGGGCTACATTATATTCTATAGGAGGGCACATTATACTATATGCGGGGGTTACATTATATTCTATTGGGGGCTGCATTATACTATATGAGGTGGCTGTATCATACTCTCAAAGGTGGCTACATTATATTTTATGGGGACTACATTATATTCTATGGGGGTTTCATTATAATTTGAGGGGCTACATTATATTCTAAAAGGGCTGCATTATACTATATGAAGGGGTCTGCATTATATTCTATGAGGGGGCTACATTATATTCTATAGGGGGGCTGCATTATACTGTATGAGGGGGGCTGCTTTATACTATATGAGGGGGCTACATTATATTCTATGGGGGTTTCATTATACTGTGATGGGGCTACATTATATTCTATGGGGGTCTGTATTTTACTACATAGTGGCTGCATTATACTCTATGAAGGGACTACCTTATATTTTATGGTTGATGCATTATACTGTATGAGGGGGGTTGCATTATACCTTATGAGGGGGCTACATTATACTATGGGGGCTGCATTATACACTGAGGGGAATACCTTATATTCTGTGGGATGCATTATACTATATGAGGGGGCTGCATTGTACTATATGAGGGGGCTACATTATATTCTGTGGGGGGCTGCATTATACTATATGAAGGGGGCTGCATTATATTCTATGGGGGCTACATTAAATTCTATGGGGGGCTGCATTATACAATGAGGGAGCTACATTATACTATATGAGAGGGGCTGCATTATACTATATAAAGGGGGCTACATTATTTTCTGTGGAGGCTGCATTATAATATATGAGGTGGCTGTATTATACTCTCCCAGGTGGCTACATTATACTCTATGGGGACTACATTATATTCTATGGGAAGTTTCAGTATACTATGAGTGGCTACATTATATTCTATGGGGGGCTGCTTTATACTATATGAGGTGCTACATTATATTCTATGTGGGATGCATTATACTATATGAGGGGGCTGCATTATATGATGGGGAAGCATTATACTAAATGAGGGGGCTACATTATATTATGGGGGCTGCATTATACTGTATATTGGGCTTAATTATTCTCTGAGGGGACTACCTTATATTCTATGGGGGATGCATTATACTATTTGAGAGGGGCTGCATTATATGAACGGGCTACATTATACTATGGGGGCGCATTATACTATAGAAGGGTGCTGCATTATAATCTGAGGGTCTACCTTATATTCTATGGGGGATGCATTATACTATATGAGGGGGTTACATTATATTCTGTGGGGGCTGCATTATACTATATGAAGAGGGCTGCATGATATTCTATGGGGGCTACATTATATTTATGGGGGCTGCATTATACTATATGTGTGGGCTACATTATATTCTATAGGAGGGCTGCATTATACTATATGCGGGGGTTACATTATATTATGTTGGGGCTGCGTTATACTATATAAGAGTATTATACTCTCAGAGGTGGCTACATTATATTCTATGGAGACTACATTATAATCCATGGGGGTTTCTTTATACTATGAGGGGTTACATTATATTCTATGGGGGACTGCTTTATACTATATGAGGTATATGAGGGGGCTACATTATATTCTATGGGGGATGCATTATGCTATATGATGGGGCTACGTTATATGAGGGGGGCTGCATTATACTATGGGGGCTGCATTATACTATATTGGGGCTGCATTATACTAAGAAGGGGCTACATTATGTTTTTTAGGAGTTTCATTATACTATGAGGGGCTATATTATATTCTATGGGGGCTGCATTATACTATATGGGAGTGCTGCATTATGCTATATGAGGGGGCTACATTATATTCTATAGGAGGGCTGCATTATACTATATGAGGGGGGCTACATTATATTCTGTGGGGGGCTGCATTATGCTATATGAGGGGTCTGCATTATACTCTCTGAGGTTGCTACATTATATTCTATGGGGGCTACATTATACGCTATGGGTTGGCTGCATTTTACTATATGAGGGGGGCTGCATTATGTTCTATGGGGGCTACAGTATATTCTACGGGGGTTGCATTATACTATATGAGGGGGCTGCATTATATTCTATGGGGGATGCATTATACTATATGAGGGGGGTTGTGTTATATTATATGGGGTTGCTGCATTATGCTGTATGGCAGTGTTCCCCAACTCCGGTCCTCAAGAGCCACCAACAGGTCATGTTTTCAGGATTTTCTTAGTATTGCACAGGTGATAATTGCATCACCTGGACAGGCAAGAATTCTAACACCTGCGCAATACTAAGGAAATCCTGAAAACATGACCTGTTGGTGGCTCTTGAGGACCGGAGTTCGGGAACACTGCTCTATGGGGTGGCTGCATTATACTTTAAGGGGGGCTGCATTTTACTATTGGGGGGCTGCATTATACTCTATCGGACTATGGGCAGTGAATTATAATATATAGTAACATAGTATTTAAGGTTGAAGGAAGACTTTAAGTCCATCTAGTTTCAACCCAGAGCCTAAAATGTTGATCCAGAGGAAGGCAAAAAAAAACATGCGGCAAACACTAAGCTCCACATTGGTGAAAACAATTCCTTCCCGACTCCACATATGCCAATCAGACTAGTTCCCTGGATCAACGCCCTATCAAGGAATCTAGTATATATAACCTGTAACATTATACTTTTCAAGAAAGGCATCCAGTCCCTTCTTAAATTTTAGTAGTGAATCACTCATTACAACATCATACGGCAGAGTTCCATAGTCTCACTGCTCTTAAAGTAAAGAATCCACGTCTGTGATTATGATTAAACCTTCTTTCTTCCAGACGTAGAGGATGCCCCCCTTGTCCCCGTCTCAGGTCGAAGAGTAAAAAGATCATAAGAAAGGTCTTTGTACTGCCCCCTCATATATTTACACATTGTAATAAGATCATCCCTAAGACTTTGTTTTTCAAAACTAAATAACCAAGTGTAATGAACCTGTCTTGGTGTTGCATACCACCCAATACTCTAATAACCTTGGTCGCTCTTCTCGACGCCTGCTCTACTTCAGGTATATGTTTCTTATACACAGGAGATCAGAACTGTACACAGTATTCTAAGTGTGGTCGAACTAGTGACTTGTATAGAGGTAAAATTATGTTCTCCTCATGAGCATCTATGCCTCTTTTAATGCATCCCATTAATTTATTTGCCTTTGCAGCAGCTACCTGACACTAGCCACTAAATTTCAGTTTGCCATCCACCCATGTCTTTTTCAGTGACAGTTTTGCCCAGTGTTTTACAAATAAGCACATAATTATACATCTTGTTTCTTCTGCCCAAGTGAATGCATGACCTTACATTTATCCCCATTAAAGCTCATTTGCCATTTATCAGCCCAAGCTTCTAGTTTACATAAGCTTTCCTGTAATATTAAATTGTCCTCCTCTGTATTGATTACCCTGCAGAGTTTAGTGTCATCTGCAAATATTGAAATTCTACTCTGTATGCCCCCTACAAGGTCATCAATAAATATGTTAAAAAGAAGCGGGCCTAATACTGACCCCTGTGGTACCCCACTGGTAACCGTGACCCAGTCCTAGTGAGCTCCATTAATAACCACCCTTTGTTTCCTATCCCTGAGCCAGCTCTCAACCCACTTACACATATTTTCCCCTATCCCCATTATTCTCATTTTGTGTATCAACCTTTTGTGTGGCACCGTATCAAAAGCTTTTGAAAAGTCCATTGTAAACCCATGTTGATATTGGGTCATGAGGTTATTCTTCTTCAGATACTCCAGTATAGCATCTCTCAGAAAACCCTCCAGGATTTTACCCAGAGTAGAGGTTAGACTTACTGGCCTATAATTTCATAGTTCAGTTTTTGTCCCCTTTTTGAATATGCTCACCACATTTGCTATATGCCAGTCCTGTGGTACAGACCCTGTCATTATGGAATCTTTAAAGATTAAAAATAATGGTCTATCAATTACAGTGCTTAATTCCTTCAGTACTCGGGGGTGTATCCCCTCCAGGCCTGGGGATTTGTCAACTTTAGTTATTTTTAGACGCCGCCGTACTTCCTGCTGGGTTAAGCAGGTGACATTTAATGGAGAATTTTTGTTATCACTGATAATGTTGTCCGTCATGTGATTTTCTTGTGTAAATACTGTTAAAGTCTTTTAGCATATTGGCTTTTACCTCATCCTCATCCGCCTTTTCATCCAGACTATTTTTAAGGGGGCCAACACTATAATTTTTTAGTTTCTTACTATTTATGTAGTTAAAGAAAATTTTGGAATGATTTTTACTCTCTCTGGCAATGAGTCTCCCCGTCTCAATCTTTGCTGCCTTGATTTGCTTTTTACAGATGTTAATAATTTTCTGTATTTATTTAATGCCTCATCACTACCTACTTCCTTTAATTCTTTAAATGCTTTTTTTGTCACTTATTGCGCCCCTTACAGCTTTATTTAGCCATACAGTGCCTAAAAGTAGTATTCAACCCCCTGCAGATTTAGCAGGTTTAATAAGATGCAAATAAGTTACAGCCTTCAAACTTCAAACAAGAGTAGGATTTATTAACAGATGCATAAATCTTACAAACCAAAAAGTTTTGTTGCTTAGTTAAATTTTTATAAATTTTAAACATAAAAGTGTGGGTCAATTATTATTCAACCCCTAGGTTTAATATTTTGTGGAATAACCTTTGTTTGCAATTACAGCTAATAATCGTCTTTTCTAAGACCTGATCAGGCCGGCACAGGTCTCTGGAGTTATCTTGGCCCACTCTTCCATGCAGATCTTCTCCAAGTTATCTAGGTTCTTTGGGTGTCTCGTGTGGACTTTAATCTTGAGCTCCTTCCACAAGTTTTCAATTGTGTTAAGGTTAGGAGACTGACTAGGCCACTGCAACACCTTGATTTTTTGCCTCTTGAACCAGGCCTTGGTTTTCTTGGCTGTGTGCTTTGGGTCGTTGTCTTGTTGGAAGATGAAATGATGACCCATCTTAAGATCCTTGATGGAGGAGCGGAGGTTCTTGGCCAAAATCTCCAGGTAGGCCGTGCTATCCATCTTCCCATGGATGCGGACCAGATGGCCAGGCCCCTTGGCTGAGAAACAGCCCCACAGCATGATGCTGCCACCACCATGCTTGACTGTAGGGATGGTATTCTTGGGGTCGTATGCAGTGCCATCCAGTCTCCAAACGTCACGTGTGTGGTTGGCACCAAAGATCTCGATCTTGGTCTCATCAGACCAGAGAACCTTGAACCAGTCAGTCTCAGAGTCCTCCAAGTGATCATGAGCAAACTGTAGACGAGCCTTGACATGACGCTTTGAAAGTAAAGGTACCTTACGGGCTCGTCTGGAACGGAGACCATTGCGGTGGAGTACGTTACTTATGGTATTGACTGAAACCAATGTCCCCACTGCCATGAGATCTTCCCGGAGCTCCTTCCTTGTTGTCCTTGGGTTAGCCTTGACTCTTCGGACAAGCCTGGCCTCGGCACGGGAGGAAACTTTCAAAGGCTGTCCAGGCCGTGGAAGGCTAACAGTAGTTCCATAAGCCTTCCACTTCCGGATGATGCTCCCAACAGTGGAGACAGGTAGGCCCAACTCCTTGGAAAGGGTTTTGTACCCCTTGCCAGCCTTGTGACCCTCCACGATCTTGTCTCTGATGGCCTTGGAATGCTCCTTTGTCTTTCCCATGTTGACCATGTTTGAGTGCTGTTCACAAGTTTGGGGAGGGTCTTAAATAGTCAGAAAAGGCTGGAAAAAGAGATAATTAATCCAAACATGTGAAGCTCATTGTTCTTTGTGCCTGAACTACTTCTTAATACTTTAGGAGAACCAAACAGAATTCTGGTGGGTTGAGGGGTTGAATAATAAATGACCCTCTGAAAAAACTTTTCCCAATTTAAAAAAAAAAATAAACAAAGAAATAACATTCTTTTTTGCTGCAGTGCATTTCACACTTCCAGGCTGATCTACAGTCCAAATGTCACAATGCCAAGTTAATTCCAAATGTGTAAACCTGCTAAATCTGCAGGGGGTTGAATACTACTTGTAGGCACTGTATTTGTTTCCTCCTATTTCTAGCATGTTTATTCCCATAGTGTATATACTGTGCACAGGTCCTATTAAAGATGCTAATAAACGTCTCCCATTTTTTTGTGTACTTTTTTGTCTCAGGATATCATCCCAGTTTATTGCACTAAGATCATCTCTCAACCATTGGAAATATGCCTTCTTGAAGTTTAGTGTCCTTGTAACCCCTCTACTACACATCTTATTAAAGGATACATGAAAACTTATTATTTTGTGATCACTATTACCCAAGTGACCCCCAACCCTTATATTTGATATGTGGTCTGGCCTGTTGGTTAATATTAGGTCTAGCAGTGCCCCCCTTCTTGTTGGGTCCTGAACAAGTTGTAAAAGGTACCGTATATACTCGAGTATAAGCCGAGATTTTCAGCCCAAATTTTATTTTTGGGCTGAAAGTGCCCCTCTCGGCTTGTACTCGAGTCATGTTCGGCGGCGGGGTCAGCGGGTGAGGGGGAGAGAGGACTGTTGCATACTCACCTGCTCCTGGCACTCCTAACGCGGTCCCAGCCTGTCCCATGGCCTCCCGCGCTGCAGCTCTTCCTCTACTCAGCGGTCACGTGGTACCGCTCATTAAAGTAATGAATATAGACTCCACTCCCATAGTGGCGGAGCCGCATATTCATTACTGTAATGAGCGGTACCAGTGACCGCTCATTACAGGAAGAAGCTGCGGTACTATGGGACAGGCAGGGACAGCATCAGGAGCGCAGGGACCAGGTGAGTATTTCATAGTCACCTGTCCGCGTTCCATTCGCCAGGGGCGCAGCTCCGTCTTCACGTCCTCTTGCTGTGACTGTGCAGGTCAGAGGGCGCGATGACGTATGAGTGTGCGCGCCGCCCTCTGCCTGAACAGTCAGTGCGGAGAGACGGGACGCTGAGGAGCAGCGGGCAGCGACGAGAGGGGAGTATTGATTTTTTTTTTATTGCAGCAGCAGCAGCATTACATGTGGCACAATGCTATATGTAGCGTCTATGGGGCCATAAAGAAATGCATGGAGCATTATAGGGAGCAGCTATGGGGCCAAAACTGCATGGAGCATTATATGGGGCATCTATGGGGCCATAACTGTATGGAGCATTATATGGGGCCATAACTGCATGGGAGCATTATATGAGGCATCTATGGGGTCATAACTGCATGGAGCATTATATGGGGCATCTATGGGGCCATAACTGCATGGAGCATTATATGGGGCATCTATGGGGCCATAACTGCATGGAGCATTATATGGGGCATCTATGGGGCCATAACTGCATGGAGCATTATATGGAGCATCTATGGGGCCATAACCGTATGGAGCATTATATGGGGCATCTATGGGGCCATAACTGCATGGAGCATTATATGGGGCATTTATGGGGCCATAACTGCATGGAGCATTATATGGGGCATTTATGGGGCCATAACTGCATGGAGCATTATATGGAGCATCTATGGGGCCATAACTGCATGGAGCATTATATGGGGCATCTATAGGGCCATAAAGAGCTGCATGGAGCATCTATGGGGCCATAAAAACTGCATGGAGTATTATATGGGGCATCTATAGGGCCATAAAGAACTGCATGGAGCATTATATGGAGCATCTATGGGGCCATAACTGCATGGAGCATTATATGGGGCATCTATGGGACCATAACTGCATGGAGCATTATATGGGGCATCTATGGGGCCATAAAGAACTGCATGGAGCATTATATGGGGCTCCTGATTCAATATGGATATTAAAAAACACTAATCTACTGATGTCTCAATTAATTTTACTTTTATTGGTATCTATTTTTATTTTTGACATATACTGGTAGCTGCTGCATTTTCCACCATAGGCTTATACTCGAGTCAATAAGTTTTCCCAGTTTTTTGTTGCAAAACTAGGGGGGGTCGGCTTATACTCGGGTCGGCTTATACTCGGGTCGGCTTATACTCGAGTATATACGGTAATTGTCTCTCATAGTTAAAAACCTCTTACCTTTACTGGAACTGCAGGTTTCTGTTCCCCAATGTATTTCAGGGTAGTTGAAGTCCCCCATAATAATGACTTCTCTTTGAGTCGCAGCTTCATATATTTGCCTTACGAGGATATTCTCCGTTGGTTCCATTATCTTTGGAGACTTAGAACAAACCCCTATCAATAGTTTATTATTTTTCCCCTCCCCTTATATCCACCCACAGTGACTCTACATTTTCATTAGATTCACATATACTATGGGTTTTTTGGATGATTTTACATATAAACACACACCTCCCCCTCGCTTATGTTTATGGTCATTTCTGAACAGACTATAGCCCTGTAAATTAACAGTCCAGTCATGGCTCTCGTCCAGCCATGTCTCAGATATCCCCACCATGTCATAATTATGTTTCCAACCAAATTAACTCTAATTCCTCCATTTTGTTGGTGAGGCTTCTGGCATTAGTATACATGCACTTTATGTATCTCTTTTTACCTCTATTCTTTCTTATAATATCTTATAATATCAACTGTACTAACCCCACCCCCCATGCCACCTCCAATGTATTTATTTTTGTCCATGTCACTATCTGCACTATCTTCCCCTCTTATAAAATGAATATCCTCCCCCCATCCCTAGTTTAAACACTACTCGAACCTTCTAGCCATTTTCTTCCCAGCACAGCTGCACCCTCCCCATTGAGGTGCAGCCCGTCCCTAGCGTAAAACCTCTAGCCAACTGAGAATTCGGCCCAGTTCGCAAGGAACCCGAACATCCTCCTTCCTACACCAATCCTACACCTATTCCTGAGCCACTTATTAATCTCCCGTTGCCTCTCTGGTATGGCACGTGGTACAGGCAGTATTTCAGGAATACCACCTTAGAGTTCCTTGCTTTATGCTTGTAGCCTAATTCCCTAAAATCATCTTTAAGGACCTTCCACCTACCTCTAACTTTGTCATTTGTGCCAATGTGTACCATGACCGCTGGGTCCACACCAGCCCTTCCCAATAGTCTGTCAACCTTATCAGCGATGTGTCGGACTCGAGGGCCAGGTAGGCAGCACACTGTTTGACGAACCCTGTCTTTGTGACAGATTGCCCTATCTGTTCCCCTAATAATTGAGTCCCCCACTACCAGAACCTGCCTGTAACGCTCGCGCCCTGACTAGGTGGCGCGAGCGAGGATTGTGGCCCCACCTTGCCACAAATCAGACTACCCTGTAGGGGCATGACTAAGCAGCTACCTCGGTGTTCACTGGAGCCTCTAGTGGTGAGGTCGGGCTTGTGTGGCAGGTAGCTGCCAGGTACCACTTCAGGGCGGTGTCTGGCTGTAGCAGCTGATCCCACTGAGGGACGAAACACTAGTGACAGTTGCGAGCAAGTACGGATGGGCATGACTGGTACACTGGCAGGCAAAGCTGGCACTCTGGCAGGCAGGCGGGCATGGCTGGCACTCAGGCAGGCGGGTACTCTGGCAAGCAGGTGGGCATGGCTGGCGCTCTGGCAGCCAAGCGGGCATGGCTGGCACTCTGGCAGGCAGGTGGGCACGGCTGACTGGAATCGGGACCATAAATGGTAGGGCAGGAACACACAGGTACACAGCCAGGTACAAGTAGGAAAAGGGAACAGATAGGAACCAGTACAGACTGGAGGGACAGGAATTGCTTCAGGAGGCACGGGAACACAGGCACGTACAAGTGGGATAAAGAAGCTGGTAGTAACCAGTACAGACTGGAGGGACAAAGAGCCACGGGGTGCGGGGCAAGAGCAGAGTGGAGCCGCAAGACGCGGAGAGCAGAGCCGCTGAGAGCAGAGCAGAGGCTCAAGACACAGAGCAGTGCCGCAGGAGGCGGAGAGCAGAGCCGCAGGACGCCTAGGGCAGAGGCGTAGAGCAGAGCCGCAGGAGGCATAGAGCAGAGCCGCAGGGTGCGGAACAGGAGCAGAGCAGCAGAGTGCGGAAGAGCAGCAGACACACGGATAGACACAGCAGGGTATGGAGGGCTACAGACTAGGATACAAACAGGTACAGGTATAGGACGAAGTTCAGATAAGGACAGAGCCGGTAACAAGTTCAGGACCAAGAATTCAGGCCTGGGAATACAGCCCCCAGTGTGGAGGAAAACAGAACACAAAGAGCACAGAAATGGGTCTGGGTATACAGCCTCAGGGAGGCAGAAAACAGGACACAAAGAGCACAAAAACAGGCCTTGGTATGCAGCCCTAGGGAGGTGGAAACCAAGACAGGACCTGGCAACTCAGTATCAGAATACAGACTGAGAAAGATTTCTGCTCAGGCATCTCCCTATCGATGGAGATGCCTTAAGTACCTGATACCTCTTGTCAATAGCCTGGGGACAAATTAGGAGTGTGCACACAGTCTCTATAAGACTCTGGAAGTGCTGGGCCGCCGCCCTAAGCACACGGCCAGGAAGTATGCAGCAAGCAATGACATGAGGCCCACAGCAAGGAGTGCACAGAGGACAGAACTCACAACATGGCCCAGAGTGGTGAGTAAGATGGGAGATGGGAAGCCATGCAGTGATGCCAGCAGGGATGTTACACTATCTGGCCTGCCATACTCTCCTATTTCCCTCCTTACTGGAGCAGATACTCCTCCAGCTTTCAGAGGACATGCCTTGCTGCAGAAGTGCTACCCCTGTACTGACACCCCCCTCAGCTGCCAATTTAGCAAACTTATTGTGGTGAGCCAGATCAGGACTAGCCTCCCTGGCACTCTTCCCTCTACTCCACCTTCTAACTGTCACCCAGCTAACTGCCTCACTGTCCTGCAGTTCCTTACTACCATCCACACCCACATCTATCCCATTGAGCATCTGCTCAGTGAGCAGCAGACTCCTTTCCATATTGTCAGTGGATCTCAGTGTTGCCAGCTGCTCATTTAGATTTAGTACCTGGGCCTCCAAATGCACAATGTGCTCACATCTCGCACAGCAATATGCACCTTCGACCGGCTGTTCAAGGATTGCATACACATGTGTAAAGATGTACACTAGATACTAGAATAATGGAGCTCATTTCCTAATGGGGATTGCACCAGACAGAAATGTTAAGTAAAAAGAAATATAAAGTATTAATAAAATACAACAGCAATTCAGTAATACCTCCCTTGCAAACTCCCTGAATCCAAAGTCACTGAATCACCAGTCACACACTTACTTCCATTCGCACTTATGATCCGGTCCCCCTCAGTTCGTTCACACTCGCTGAGAAAGAAGAAATAAAGAATGTTTTTTGTTTTTTTTCCTCTAGCAGCAAACCAACCTACAACTCAATGCACTTCCCATACTATACTGTACTGTTTGGGACCCCAAAGATAAAAGTCTAAGGGGGGCAGATTGGAAGAGCCTTGATGGCCGTTCAACTGGCCCATGACAACCAATCCACTTTCCAGGAAACTGTTTATGTAAGAATGCTCTGACCTGACACCCAAGATGGGGCATCACTGCATTATGGGTGTCAGGTCCGAGCATTCCTACATGAATAGTATCATGGAAAGTGGATTTGTCATTGTGGACCAGTTGAATGGCCACCAAGGTCTCCCGATCTGACCCCCTTAGCCTTTTATCTTTGGGGTCATCTGAAGTCAGCTGTCTATGCTGCGAAGATTTGAGATGTGCAGCATCCCATATATAATGTGCCACAAGCAAGAAGTAGATATCACAAACCATTTCCATTTTATTTAGGTGTATCCATATAAATAGCACATCCTGTTCATAAATCAGAACAGATGTTACATCAATAAGTTGATAGAGGTGAAAATAGACTAAACAGGGACAAGGGCAATATAATATCACGTGTGGGATGAAAGTGTGGCCAACAGAATAAGGTATAAGAAGTAGTTAGGGTGAACGTGTACCTACAGCATCCCTAAGCAAATTTGCACATAAAATTCCACATGGAGGCTAAAATCAGCCCAGGCCAACGGCATAGATATAATGCAAAATGCATAATATAAAGCCGCAATACCTTAAGTACTTGGACCGCAATGGAGGTAATAGTGGATAGTTGGGGTGTTCCCCTTCACCCCAATGTGCGTTTCACCCTGAGCATCTTCCAGGGCCGTGTATCTTGTGTACACCAGTCCTACTGTCTCCCATGTAATGTATAAGCACCAGCCTCACTGTCTCTTACGTGATGTATATACACCATCCCCACTGTCCCCTATGTAATGTATATACACCAGTCCCACTGTCTTCTATGTAATGTACACTGCTCAAAAAAATAAAGGGAACACTTAAACAACACAATATAACTCCAAGTAAATCAAACTTCTGTGAAATCAAACTGTCCACTTAGGAAGCAACACTGTTTGACAATCAATTTCACATGCTGTTGTGCAAATGGAATAGACAACAGATGGAAATTATTGACAATTATCAAGACACCCCCTATAAAGGAGTGGTTCTGCAGGTGTGGACCACAGACCACATCTCAGTACCAATGCTTTCTGGCTGTTTTGGTCACTTTTGAATGTTGGCTGTGCTTTCACACTCATGGTAGCATAAGAAGGACTCTACAACCCACACAAGTGGCTCAGGTAGTGCAGCTTTTCCAAGATGGCACATCAATGCGAGCTGTGGCAAGAAGGTTTGCTGTCTCTGTCAGTGTAGTGTCCAGGGGCGCTACCAGGAGACAGGCCAATACATCAGGAGATGTGGAGGGGGCTTTAGGAGGACAACAACCCAGCAGCAGGACCGCTACCTCAGCCTTTGTGCAAAGAGGAACAGGAGGAGCACTGCCAGAGCTCTGCAAAATGACTTCCAGCAGGCCACAAATGTGCATGTATCTGCATAAATGGTTAGAAACTGATTCCATGAGGATGGTCTGAGTGCCCGACGTCCACAGATGGGCGTTGTGCTCACAGCCCAACACCGTGCAGGACGCTTGGCATTTGCCACAGAACACCAGGATTGGCAAATTTGCCACTGGCGCCCTGTGTTCTTCACAGATGAAAGCAGGTTCCACTGACCACATGTTACAGACGTGAAAGAGTCTGGAGACGCCGTAGAGAGTGATCTGCTGCTTGCAACATCCTTCAGCATGACCGGTTTGGCAGTGGGTCAGTAAAGGTGTGGGGTGGCATTTCTTTGGAGGGCCGCACAGCCCTCCATGTGCTCGCCAGAGGTAGCCTAACTTCCATTAGGTACTGAGATGAGATCCTCAGACCCCTTGTGAGACCATATGCTGGTGCGGATGGCCATGGGTTCCTCCTAATGCAGGACAATGCCAGACCTCATGTGGCTGGAGTGTGTCAGCAGATGAATGCATTGAAGCTATGGACTGGCCCAACCATTCCCCAGACCTGAATCCTATTGAACACATCTGGGACATCATGTCTCGCACCATCCACCAAAGTCACGTTGCACTACAGACTCTCCCAGAGTAGACGGATGCTTTATTCCAGGTCTGGGAGGAGATCCCTCAGGAGACCATCTGCCAGCTCATAAGGAGCATGCCCAGGCATTGTATGGAGGTCATACAGGCACGTGGTGGCCACACACACACTAGTGAGCATCATTTCCTTGTTTTGAGGCATTTCCACTGAAGTTGGACCAGCCTGTAATTTGATTTTCCACTTTGATTTTGAGTATCGTTCCAAATCCAGGCCTCCATTGGTTAATAAATTTGATTTCCATTGATGATTTTTGTGTGATTTTGTTGTCAGCCCTTTCAACTTTGTACAGAACAAAGTATTCAATGAGAATATTTCATTCATTCAGATCTAGGATGTGTTATTTGAGTGTTCCCTTTATTTTTTTGAGCAGTGTATATACATCATCTCGACTATCTCATATGTAATGTATGTACATCAGCCCCTCTGTCTCCTATAAAATGTATACACCAGCCCTACTGTCTGTTATACAATGTATACAGCAGCACCACTGTCTCCTTCGTAATGTATATACCATCTCCACTGTCCCCTATGTAATGTATATACTGAAAACCAGCCCCACTGTCTGTTATATAATGTATATACACTTGCCCCACTGTATCCTATGTAACATATGTACACCAGTCCCACTGTCTCCTATGTAATTATATACACCAGCCCCACTGTCTCTTGTGTAATGTATAAACACCTGCCACACTGTTTCCTATGTAATTTACACCGTGTTCCAAATTATTATGCAAATTGGATTTAAGTGTCATAATGATTTAATTGTTTTGTTTTTCAAATAAACTCATGGATGATATTGTGTCTCAGGGCTCAATGTTTTACTGAAATCAATCTTAAACGCGTGTGATAATTAGTTTTCCAGGTGATTCTAATTAAAGGAAAACTACTTAAAAATGATGTTACACATCATTAAGCAGGCCACAGGTTTCAAGCAATATGGAAATAAAAAGGATCTCTCTGCTGCTAAAAAGCATTAAATAGTGCAATGCCTTGGACAAGGTATGAAAACATTAGATATTTCACGAAAACTTAAGAGTGATCATCACACTGTGAAGAGATTTGTAACTGAAACAGAGCACAGACAGAGTTCATGCAGATAAAGGCATAATGAGGAAGGTTTCTGCCAGACCAATTCATTGGATTAAGAGAGCAGCTACTAAAATACCATTACAAAGCAGCAAACCGTTATTTGAAGCTGCTGTTGCCTCTGGAGTCACTCGAACCTCAAGGTGTAGGATCCTTCAAAGGCTTGCTGTGGTGCATAAACCTACTATTAGGCCACCCCTAAACAGTGTTCACAAGCAGAAACGGTTGCAGTGGGCCCAGACATACATGAAGACTAATTTCCAAACAGTCTTGTTTACTGATGAATTTCAATCAACCCTGGATGCTCCAGATGGATGGAGTAGTGGATGGTTGGTGGATGGCCACCATGTCCCAACAAGGCTGCGACATCAGCAAGGAGGTGGAGGAGTCATGTTTTGGGCCAGAATCATGGGGAAACAGCTGCTAGGGCCCTTTAAGGTTCATGAAGGTGTGAAAATGACCTTTGCTAAGTATATAGAGTTTCTGACTGACAACTTTCTTCCATGGTATAAAAAACTGAAACGTGCCTTCAGGAGCAAAATCATCTTCATGCATGACAATGCACCTGTCACAGAGTGACTGACCAGGTATAAAACGACCCAACCGTAGGTCTGTCACAAACAGCACAACACACAAGGGAACACCGGGGAAAGGAAATACAGACAAGGTAAAGGAAAACAACACTTAGCTTAATACTGCAAGGCACAGCACAGCAGGAAAAAACACCAGATTCACTGGACACAGCAGTAGAACAACAGTTCCCAGCAAGCTCTTACTCCCAGCTTGGTCGCTGAAGAATGAACTAACACCGACAGTCAGCTGATGAACCAGGTGACCTCTTAAAGGATGGAGGGAGTGGTCACCACAAACATCAGCTGACCCAGCAGCAATGCAATAACACCAGCGGCCACCGGGGGGGGGGGGGGGGGAACTGCATTAACCCCTGATGACCAGAAAGGAAAAAAGGTCTTAAGCTGAGGCAAACCAGATCTGCCACAAATCCAAAATAGAATCGTGACAGTACCCCCCTTTCAATGAGGGGCCTCTGGACCTCACCAGTAAACAACCTACAATGAGAACGTCTCGATTCACCAGAGTTCACCTCCTCAGTCACCTGACCCTCAGGTTTATGGTGGACACAGCACGATGGAGATGACAACGTAGGTGGCACAAATCTCCAGAGCGCCGACCTGTGGGATGAGTTGTGTATGGGCATTACTGAGGGTAACTCCAACTGGTAAGTCTTCGGACTGACAATGGCTGACACCCGATATGGCCTGATTACCCTTGAACTCCAGATTCCAGTTCCACCCTTCCATCTGATAATTTGGTGGACACCCATACGTAATCATTCACACACAGGTCCGGACCTGAACGTTTATTTTCACGCATGTGTCTTCCACAAGATGGTGAACTCTTTACAGAACCGACAACAGAGGCGTCCCCCTGTGTCACCAAACTCACTCCCCCCACTATGTATCGAGGGAACCACCACCCTCCTCTGACCCCTCCTCCCAAGAGGTCTCTGACATACCGGGTTAGAATGTAGTGAGGGTAGAGTCTTGCCCCCACTCCCTTCAAGCACCTCTACTGCCCCCCACTGGAGAAGAAGGGGTAGGTTGTAGAAGGACGGCAGAGATCGTAGTTCCCGGGCAGCAGTCCGCACACGACTGACCCCAGCTGACTACTTCTCTGGACCGCCAGTCTATGACCGGGTTGTGTCTTTTCAAGCAAGGGAGAACTAAGACCATGGGAGTTGGTATGCCCTCCAAGACGTAGCATGACAGGGACTCTTCATGACAAGCCCCTATACGCAAATGTATATTGTCTACGACTTGGGTAATGCTCCCCTGGCTGAGCGGGGCAGAGTCAATGGCCTGGACACTTAGGGGTCTAGCTAGCGACCTACTCATCAGGCCATGGGTCTGGACAAAATGAGCATCCACTAATTGACTCCTGCTCCACTGTCCACCAGCACAGGAACATTCTCCGTTACCCCACCAACAACCACCTCAGCAGGTAAGGTACACTGAGACGAGAAAATGGAGGAAATATACACACCCTGGTCGCTTCCTTCCACACAACCAGGGGGAGGCGGCTTTTTTGATGGAACAGGAATTTTGACGCGAGCTGGGCAGACATTGATAAAATGGCCAGTCTGCCCACAGTAAAAACATGCCCACACCACGGCGAACCCCAGACAAACCCGTTTGGGAACCAACTCCTCTGACCTGCGTGGGTTCGTCCACCTGCTCAGGCGTGTCCTCCTCCCTAGCAAGGACTACAGGGGGCACATTTGGTGTATGCCTCTCCCTCAAGCGTCTATCCACCCGGATGGCAAGGGTCATGGCGGCTTCCAACGACTTGGGGGCGGCGTACTGTACCAGAGTATCTTGCAACCTAGGGGACAGACCCTGCACAAAATGGCTCCTAAGGGCCGGGTCATTCCACTGTGTGTCAGTGGCCCACCTCCTGAACTCTGAACAGTAGTCCTCCGCCGGCCGGTCCCCCTGCTTGATCTTATGGAGTCGGGATTCCGCCAAGGAGACGCCGTCCAGGTCACCATATACCAGCGCCAGAGCTACAAAAAACTCGTCCACTGACCGTAGAGATGGTGAAGAGGTCGGCAGGGAGAAGGCCCAGGATTGGGGATCACCTTTAAGAAGGGAAACTATGATTCCCAACCTTTGTTCCTCACTCCCTGATGGAGGGCGGAGCCTGAAGTATAACTTGCAGGCCTCCTTAAAAACCAAAACTGTCTCTCTCCCTCCAGAAAACCTGTCAGGGAGAGATATCTTGGGTTCTGGTAGAGCCTGTACCTGAGCCGAGGCCCAGAACCCCAACAACTGCTGCAGCTGCTGCACCACCTCACCACGCAGATCCGTGAGCTTAGTGGTGAGAGTCTGGAGCAGTTGGGCAAAGGCCTGCATTTGAGCCATGGCTCACCAGAAAAAAAATGTGATGGTCGGTGTTAATGTCACGGAGTGACTGACCCGGTATAAAACGACCCAACCGTAGGTCTGTCACAAACAGCACAACACACAAGGGAACACCGGGGAAAGGAAATACAGACAAGGTAAAGGAAAACAACACTTAGCTTAATGCTGCAAGGCACAGCACAGCAGGAAGAAACACCAGATTCACTGGACACAGCAGTAGAACAACAGTTCCCAGCAAGCTCCTACTCCCAGCTTGGTCGCTGAAGAATGAACTAACACCGATAGTCAGCTGATGAACCAGGTGACCTCTTAAAGGATGGAGGGAGTGGTCACCACAAACATCAGCTGACCCAGCAGCAATGCAATAACACCAGCGGCCACCGGGGGGGGGGGGGAACTGCATTAACCCCCGACGACCAGAAAGGGAAAAAGGTCTTAAGCTGAGGCAAACCAGATGTGCCACAAATCCAAAATTGAATCGTGACAGCACCATCTCATGCTGCAAAGAATACCTCTGAGTCATTGTCTGCTATGGGCATAAAAGGAGATAAACACATGGTGTGGCCAACATCTTCCCCTGACGTCAACCCTATAGAGTACCTTTGGAGTGTCATCAAGCAAAAGATCTATGAGGGTGGGAGGCAGTTCACATCAAAACAGCAGCTCTGGGAGGCTATTCTGACTTCATGCAATGAAATACAAGCAGAAACTCTCCAAAATCTCACAAGTTCAACGGATGCAAGAATTGTGAAGGTGACATCAAAGAAGGGTTCCTATGTTAACGTGTAACTTGGCCTGTAAAGATGTTTTGGATTTAAATAGCTTTTTTGTTCAGTGAATATGACCTCCTTATGCTGCAAATTCCACAAATGAGCATTTTCAGTTCTTTTAAACATATCAAATGTTTAGAAATTCTACTGTGCCTAATAATGTGGAACAGTGCATTTTGAGTTTTTATTCATTTTGGAGATTATACTGTTATCATTGGGAGGTTTCTTCAATAAAATTTGATGTATACTCTAATGGTTGATGACTTTTATTAGACTGACATTTGCACCAACCATTTAGGAAAATCCAAGAAAAAATACGTACGCTACTTACCTGGTAGCAGTGTTTTTTCATGAGCCCATGACAGCACAACGAGAGAGGGGATCCGCCCTTCAGGGACAGGAAACCTCAGACATAAAAGGGCGGCACTTCACTCCCCCGTCAGTTGGTTTACAGAGTACGAAGGGACCTTCTAGGTTAGTAGCACATAAACAATTTTAAAACATGGTACAATTCACCCAGTGAAAAAACTTAGGAATCAACTAAAGGAAGTGTCGACCCCAATAAGCAAAGAGGGTAGGGAATATAAGGGTGCTGTCATGGGCTCCTGAAAAAACACTGCTACCAGGTAAGTAGCGTACGTATTTATTCAGTCGCCATGACAGCACAACGAGAGACTTTCAGATAAGTAAAAAGTGACTAGGGAGTGACCACTGCCTCCAGCACCCTTCTCCCAAACGTGAGGTCGGAGGAGCCACCTAGATCTAATCTATAGTGTCTAAGAAAGGTAGATGGAGAAGACCATGTGGCCGCCTTACAAATGTCTTCAATCGACACCTCTGCTCTCTCAGCCCAGGATGTGGCTACCGCCCGAGTGGAGTGAGCCTTTATACCATCTGGAATTTCCACGCCACCTGCGGTATAAGTGAGAGATATCGGCTCCCTAATCCATCTGGCTAGTGTATTTTTTGATACCCTAAGCCCCTTCCTAACTCCCTGGTAGGATATAAATAAGGAGTTATCTTTTTTCCAGGTGTCTGTAACTAGAGTTGAGCGACTTTCATTTTTTTAAGATCGAGTCGGGTTTTGTGAAACCCGATTTTGTCCAGAGTCGAGTCGAGTGCAGTCGGCCGATTATCGCTAAAAGTCGGGGATCGACCGAAACACGAAACCCAATGCAAGTCAATGGGGAAGCATAGTCGGCAGTGAGTGGAGGCCAGGAAAACACCTACAGTGCCCATTTTAATGCCAAAAACATCCATTCTTGTTTCTGAAGCTTGTCAATCTTAATTAACTTTATAATAATAGTTGGGCATTGGAAATTGGGGGTCATTTGGCAAAAGTTGTGGGGGGTAGGGCTCGTTCAAGGTTTTAGTGGGCCCAGGAAACGTGAACTACGTCACGGCAGTGGAGCAGTGAGAGGTAAGTATGTAAAGTTTGCAAGTGCTGTGATCCTAAGCAAGCAGCCAGGGCCCACTCGTTGGCACTGGCACTGGCACAGGGCCCCTCAAAGTACGGCGGTGTGTTTGCATGGCGGGGGCGCCTCCCACCAGCAGCGACACTTTTGCGTACTCTGAGGGGCCCTGTGCCAGTGACGTCGCCAACGAGTATGCCCCCCCACCTGATGAAGGAACCTGCACTTTCATCTGCACCTTCCTCTTTGTCCCTGTGTAAGGTGGTATAACATGCGGGAAGGGGAACCTTACTTTCAGCAGGGTCAGATTCTGGCTGTGTAGAGTATAAGGGGAATGTAGTGGTCTAGGTCAATGTACCAGCAGACTCATCTAGCAGTGGCTGGGCAATGGGCAGGATGAGGAGGAAACAGATATAGGGCCAAAGAATAAAGTAGGCTAAATGCAGTTCAAAATTGGTAACAGGACTAAACAGGCGGCATTGCTTTGTTCAGTGGAGTAGCAAACCCAAGAGCAGCAGACACTGTTTCAAGGGCCTAACCACACTAGTAGGCCAAATGCAGTTTAATATCTGATAGTATAGGGCGAAAGCCAGAATGTGGAAGCTCAGCTTTGTTCAGTTGAGGACAACACCAGGGAGGGGCAGACACCTTTAGTAGGCCGCAACAGCCAATTTTTTTAAAAAAACAGCAGTTAAGAGGCAGAAGGTAGAAGCTCAGCTCTATTCAGTTGAGGACAACACCAGGCAGGGACAGACCCCTTTAGTAGGCCGGAACAGCCAATTGCATTTTTAAAAATGGTAATTTGGAACAGAAGGTTGAAGCTCAGCTTTATTCAGTTGAGGACAACACCAGGCAGGGGCAGACAGACACCTTTAGTAGGCCGGAACAGCCAATTGCATTTTTAAAAATGGTAATTTGGAACAGAAGGTTGAAGCTCAGCTTTATTCAGTTGAGGACAACACCAGGCAGGGGCAGACAGACACCTTTAGTAGGCCGGAACAGCCAATTGCATTTTTAAAAATGGTAATTTCGAACAGAAGGTTGAAGCTCAGCTTTATTCAGTTGTGGACAACACCAGGCAGGGGCAGACAGACACCTTTAGTAGGCCGGAACAGCCAATTGCATTTTTAAAAATGGTAATTTGGAACAGAAGGTAGAATCTCAGCTTTATTCAGTTGAGGACAACACCAGGCAGGGGCAAACAGACACCTTTAGTAGGCCGGAACAGCCAATTGCATTTTTAAAAATGGTAATTTGGAACAGAAGGTTGAAGCACAGCTTTATTCAGTTGCAGCTTCTTGGCAATAATATAAAGAAGACGAGACAGGACAACACTCGTTGGATGCCATATCTGTGTTTTCACTGGTAAAAAAAACTGTCAGTTAACTACTTGTAGGAGAAAGTTTTTGTAGCTGGAGGCCACTTTTTGTATTGTACCAGTTTTTTGTTGTATGTTTGGAACAGAAGGTTGAAGCTCAGCTTTATTCAGTTGAGGACAACACCAGGCAGGGGCAGACAGACACCTTTAGTAGGCCGGAACAGCCAATTGCATTTTTAAAAATGGTAATTTGGAACAGAAGGTTGAAGCTCAGCTTTATTCAGTTGTGGACAACACCAGGCAGGGGCAGACAGACACCTTTAGTAGGCCGGAACAGCCAATTGCATTTTTAAAAATGGTAATTTGGAACAGAAGGTAGAATCTCAGCTTTATTCAGTTGAGGACAACACCAGGCAGGGGCAAACAGACACCTTTAGTAGGCCGGAACAGCCAATTGCATTTTTAAAAATGGTAATTTAGAACAGAAGGTTGAAGCACAGCTTTATTCAGTTGCAGCTTCTTGGCAATAATATAAAGAAGACGAGACAGGACAACACTCGTTGGATGCCATATCTGTGTTTTCACTGGTAAAAAAACTGTCAGTTAACTACTTGTAGGAGAAAGTTTTTGTAGCTGGAGGCCACTTTTTGTATTGCACCAGTTTTTTGTTGTATGTTTGGAACTGAAGGTTGAAGCTCAGCTTTATTCAGTTGAGGACAACACCAGGCAGGGGCAGACAGACACCTTTAGTAGGCCGGAACAGCCAATTGCATTTTTAAAAATGGTAATTTGGAACAGAAGGTTGAAGCTCAGCTTTATTCAGTTGAGGACAACACCAGGCAGGGGCAGACAGACACCTTTAGTAGGCCGGAACAGCCAATTGCATTTTTAAAAATGGTAATTTGGAACAGAAGGTTGAAGCTCAGCTTTATTCAGTTGAGGACAACACCAGGCAGGGGCAGACAGACACCTTTAGTAGGCCGGAACAGCCAATTGCATTTTTAAAAATGGTAATTTCGAACAGAAGGTTGAAGCTCAGCTTTATTCAGTTGTGGACAACACCAGGCAGGGGCAGACAGACACCTTTAGTAGGCCGGAACAGCCAATTGCATTTTTAAAAATGGTAATTTGGAACAGAAGGTAGAATCTCAGCTTTATTCAGTTGAGGACAACACCAGGCAGGGGCAAACAGACACCTTTAGTAGGCCGGAACAGCCAATTGCATTTTTAAAAATGGTAATTTGGAACAGAAGGTTGAAGCACAGCTTTATTCAGTTGCAGCTTCTTGGCAATAATATAAAGAAGACGAGACAGGACAACACTCGTTGGATGCCATATCTGTGTTTTCACTGGTAAAAAAACTGTCAGTTAACTACTTGTAGGAGAAAGTTTTTGTAGCTGGAGGCCACTTTTTGTATTGTACCAGTTTTTTGTTGTATGTTTGGAACAGAAGGTTGAAGCTCAGCTTTATTCAGTTGAGGACAACACCAGGCAGGGGCAGACAGACACCTTTAGTAGGCCGGAACAGCCAATTGCATTTTTAAAAATGGTAATTTGGAACAGAAGGTTGAAGCTCAGCTTTATTCAGTTGAGGACAACACCAGGCAGGGGCAGACAGACACCTTTAGTAGGCCGGAACAGCCAATTGCATTTTTAAAAATGGTAATTTGGAACAGAAGGTTGAAGCTCAGCTTTATTCAGTTGAGGACAACACCAGGCAGGGACAGACCCCTTTAGTAGGCCGGAACAGCCAATTGCATTTTTAAAAATGGTAATTTGGAACAGAAGGTTGAAGCTCAGCTTTATTCAGTTGAGGACAACACCAGGCAGGGACAGACCCCTTTAGTAGGCCGGAACAGCCAATTGCATTTTTAAAAATGGTAATTTGGAACAGAAGGTTGAAGCTCAGCTTTATTCAGTTGAGGACAACACCAGGCAGGGACAGACCCCTTTAGTAGGCCGGAACAGCCAATTGCATTTTTAAAAATGGTAATTTGGAACAGAAGGTTGAAGCTCAGCTTTATTCAGTTGAGGACAACACCAGGCAGGGACAGACCCCTTTAGTAGGCCGGAACAGCCAATTGCATTTTTAAAAATGGTAATTTGGAACAGAAGGTAGAATCTCAGCTTTATTCAGTTGAGGACAACACCAGGCAGGGGCAAACAGACACCTTTAGTAGGCCGGAACAGCCAATTGCATTTTTAAAAATGGTAATTTGGAACAGAAGGTTGAAGCACAGCTTTATTCAGTTGCAGCTTCTTGGCAATAATATAAAGAAGACGAGACAGGACAACACTCGTTGGATGCCATATCTGTGTTTTCACTGGTAAAAAAACTGTCAGTTAACTACTTGTAGGAGAAAGTTTTTGTAGCTGGAGGCCACTTTTTGTATTGTACCAGTTTTTTGTTGTATGTTTGGAACTGAAGGTTGAAGCTCAGCTTTATTCAGTTGAGGACATCACCAGGCAGGGGCAGACAGACCCCTTTAGTAGGCCGGAACAGCCAATTGCATTTTTAAAAATGGTAATTTGGAACAGAAGGTTGAAGCTCAGCTTTATTCAGTTGAGGACAACTTGAATTAGGGACTGCAGATAGACTTTGCAGGCTGTCCCCTGTGTGGACCATGCATCCAATACATTAACCCATTGAGCCACAAAGGACACGTAACCTTCCGTGGCCAGGCCTACAGGTCCATGTGTCTGTTGTCAGGTATGCCTTTGGACTGACAAATTGACAGAATGCAAGGACAATGCGGTCTTTAACATGCAGGTGGAGGGGTGGGATGGCTTTTCTCGCAAAAGAATTGTCAACTGGGTAGCTCATAGTGTGGTATATCGTAGTTCATCCTGCTTTATTAATATTAAATTAAATAAAAAAATAGGCTCTAGGCACTTTATAATTGGTTCCAGGGGAACACGGGCAGCAGTGGTCTGCTCAGTGGAGGCCTAGTGGAAGGAGGGACCGCAGACAGGCTTCGAAGGCCTAACATAATAAAATGGGCTGGCTGTAGGCACTTTATAATTGGTTCCAGGGGAACACGGGCAGCAGTGGTCTGGTCAGTGGAGGCCTAGTGGAAGGAGGGACCGCAGACAGGCTTCGAAGGCCTAACATAAAAAAATGGGCTGGCTGTAGGCACTTTATAATTGGTTCCAGGGGAACACGGGCAGCAGTGGTCTGGTCAGTGGAGGCCAAGTGGAAGGAGGGACCGCAGACAGGCTTCAAAGGCCTAACATAAAAAAATGGGCTGGCTGTAGGCACTTTATTATTGGTTCCAGGGGTACACGGGCAGCAGTGGTCTGGTCAGTGGAGGCCTAGTGGAAGGAGGGACCGCAGACAGGCTTCGAAGGCCTAACATAATAAAATGGGCTGGCTGTAGGCACTTTATAATTGGTTCCAGGGGAACACGGGCAGCAGTGGTCTGGTCAGTGGAGGCCTAGTGGAAGGAGGGACCGCAGACAGGCTTCAAAGGCCTAACATATTAAAATGGGCTGGCTGTAGGCACTTTATAATTGGTTCCAGGGGAACACGGGCAGCAGTGGTCTGGTCAGTGGAGGCCTAGTGGAAGGAGGGACCTTAGACAGGCTTCGAAGGCCTAACATAAAAAAATGGGCTGGCTGTAGGCACTTTATAATTGGTTCCAGGGGAACACGGGCAGCAGTGGTCTGGTCAGTGGAGGCCTAGTGGAAGGAGGGACCGCAGACAGGCTTCGAAGGCCTAACATAATAAAATGGGCTGGCTGTAGGCACTTTATAATTGGTTCCAGGGGAACACGGGCAGCAGTGGTCTGGTCAGTGGAGGCCTAGTGGAAGGAGGGACCGCAGACAGGCTTCGAAGGCCTAACATAAAAAAATGGGCTGGCTGTAGGCACTTTATTATTGGTTCCAGGGGTACACGGGCAGCAGTGGTCTGGTCAGTGGAGGCCTAGTGGAAGGAGGGACCGCAGACAGGCTTCAAAGGCCTAACATAATAAAATGGGCTGGCTGTAGGCACTTTATAATTGGTTCCAGGGGAACACGGGCAGCATTGGTCTGGTCAGTGGAGGCCTAGTGGAAGGAGGGACCGCAGACAGGCTTCGAAGGCCTAACATAAAAAAATGGGCTGGCTGTAGGCACTTTATAATTGGTTCCAGGGGTACACGGGCAGCAGTGGTCTGGTCAACGGAGGCCGATTGTAATGAGTGTCTGCCAGTTAGTAGTCCAAAACAACAACTAAATGTGAATGTCTCGCATTAAAACAAAACAAAAACACTAAAGGGTGCAATCATTAGGTTCAGGGGTGGGATCCTCTGCGTTGTTTCAGACCTACTAATTTTGCGCAAAGTATTTACTGTGGTAAATAGAGGACACTGCCCCTGACTATGTTAAGTACCATCATACATGTCAACACAATGGTATTGTCAGTGGCAGGTATGGAAGGATGTCAGCGCATAGACTTAACATTGGTGGAAGTGTGAGAGATAACTGTGGAAGTGGTAGAGCAATGTTTGACCTGGGGGTGGGTGAACTCTCTTGTGGCCGGCGTTACAGGCCCAAGGCCCCTCATGTTACAACAGTGTGTCTGACGTTGGGTGGCCACCACCACCGCCAGAGACACTTTATTGTACTATGAGGGACCCAGTAGCAATGCCGTCGACCAAAAGCGAGTACACCCACCTCTTCAGACAAACAGCAGTCTCACGGGTGCTTGCGCCAAGTCGCGATACCACGGCCCCGTGTGGGGAGTTTGGCCATTTAGGGAGGTGTAAACATGTCGTATGCTGGACAATCAGCTGCAGTAAATTAGACATTAGAAAAGTAATTCACAGTAGTCCACAGGCAAGAGCTTTTCATTGGAAAGCTAGGTGTCGGCCGGGCAAGGTGGGGCAAAAGATTTCGAAATCCAGTTGTGGTTCATTTTAATGAATGTTAGATCGTCAACATTTTGGGTAGCCAGACGAGTCCTTTTTTCGGTTAATATTGAACCTGCAGCACTGAATACTCTTTCTGATAGGACACTTGCTGCCGGGCAAGCAAGCTCCTGCAATGCATATTCTGCCAATTCTGGCCAGGTGTCTAATTTTGATGCCCAGTAATCAAATGGGAATGACGGTTGAGGGAGAACATCGATAAGGGATGAAAAATAGTTAGTAACCATACTGGACAAATGTTGTCTCCTGTCACTTTCAATTGATGCAGCAGTACCTGTCCTGTCTGCGGTCATAGCAAAATCACTCCACAACCTGGTCAGAAAACCGCTCTGTCCAACGCCACTTCTGATGTGTGCACCCCTAACACTCCTAGTCTGTTGCCCCCTTGAGCTCGTGTGAGAACGATCACGTGCGCTGTGTGCTGGGAATGCCTGAAGCAAACGGTCAACAAGAGTTGATTGTTTGGTTGCTAATATTAGTTCCAAGTTCTCATGTGGCATAATATTTTGCAATTTGCCTTTATAGCGTGGATCAAGGAGGCAGGCCAACCAGTAATCGTCATCGTTCATCATTTTCGTAATGCGTGTGTCCCTTTTTAGGATACGTAAGGCATAATCCGCCATGTGGGCCAAAGTTCCAGTTGTCAAATCTCCGGTTGTGATTGGTTGAGGGGCAGTTGCAGGCAAATCTACGTCACTTGTGTCCCTCCAAAAACCAGAACCCGGCCGTGACACACAACCAATTTCCTGTGCCCCCGGGAAAGGTTCCGCATTAAAAATATACTCATCCCCATCATCCTCCTCGTCCTCCACCTCCTCTTCGCCCGCTACCTCGTCCTGTACACTGCCCTGACCAGACAATGGCTGACTGTCATCAAGGCTTTCCTCTTCCTCTGGTGCAGACGCCTGCTCCTTTATGTGCGTCAAACTTTGCATCAGCAGACGCATTAGGGGGATGCTCATGCTTATTACGGCGTTGTCTGCACTAACCAGCCGTGTGCATTCCTCAAAACACTGAAGGACTTGACACATGTCTTGTATCTTCGACCACTGCACACCTGACAACTCCATGTCTGCCATCCTACTGCCTGCCAGTGTATGTGTATCCTCCCACAAAAACATAACAGCCCGCCTCTGTTGGCACAGTCTCTGAAGCATGTGCAGTGTTGAGTTCCACCTTGTTGCAACGTCTATGATTAGGCGATGCTGGGGAAGGTTCAAAGACCGCTGATAGTTCTGCATACGGCTGGCGTGTACAGGCGAACGTCGGATATGTGAGCAAAGTCCACGCACTTTGAGGAGCAGGTCGGAGAACCCAGGATAAGTTTTCAATAAGCACTGCACCACCAGGTTTAAGGTGTGAGCAAGGCAAGGAATGTGTTTCAGTTGGGAAAGGGAGATGGCAGCCATGAAATTCCTTCCGTTATCACTAACTACCTTGCCTGCCTCAAGATCTACTGTGCCCAGCCACGACTGCGTTTCTTGTTGCAAGAACTCGGACAGAACTTCCGCGGTGTGTCTGTTGTCGCCCAAACACTTCATAGCCAATACAGCCTGCTGACGCTTGCCAGTAGCTGGCCCATAATGGGACAACTGGTGTGCAACAGTGTCATCTGCCGATGGAGTGGTTGGCCGACTGCGGTCTGTGGAAGAGCTGTAGCTTCTGCAGGAGGACGAGGAGGAGGAGGAGGAGGGGGTGCGAACGCCTACAGTCAACTGTTTCCTAGACCGTGGGCTAGGCACAACTGTCCCTAAATTGATGTCCCCTGTGGACCCTGCATCCACCACATTCACCCAGTGTGCCGTGATGGACACATAACGTCCCTGGCCATGCCTACTGGTCCATGCATCTGTAGTCAGGTGCACCTTTGTACTCACAGATTGCCTGAGTGCATGGACGATGCGCTGTTTAACATGCTGGTGCAGGGCTGGGATGGCTTTTCTAGAAAAGAAGTGCCGACTGGGTAGCTCGTATCGTGGTTCAGCGTACTCCATTAGGGCTTTGAAAGCTTCGCTTTCAACTAACCGGTAGGGCATCATCTCTAACGAGATTAGTCTAGCTATGTGGGCGTTAAAAGCCTGTGTACGCGGATGCGAGGATAAGTACTTCCTTTTTCTAACCAGAGTCTCATGTAGTGTGAGCTGAACTGGAGAGATGGAGATCGTGGAACTTGCGGGTGTGCCGGTGGACATGGCAGACTGAGAGACGGTTGGAGACGGTATTGTTTCCGCCGGTGCCCTAGATGCAATATTTCCTCCTACAAAACTGGTGATTCCCTGACCCTGACTGCTTTTGGCTGTCAAAGAAACCTGCACAGATACTGCCGGTGGTGCGGAAAATGGTGGCCTTACAGTGACGGAAGGGATGTTGCGTTGATGACTAGCTTCATTGGCCGAGGGTGCTACAACCTTAAGGGACGTTTGGTAGTTAGTCCAGGCTTGAAAATGCATGGTGGTTAAGTGTCTATGCATGCAACTAGTATTGAGACTTTTCAGATTCTGACCTCTGCTTAAGCTAGTTGAACATTTTTGACAGATGACTTTGCGCTGATCAATTGGATGTTGTTTAAAAAAATGCCAGACTGCACTCTTCCTAGCATCGGATCCCTTTTCAGGGATTGCAGACTGAGCTTTAACCGGATGGCAACGCTGTGCTCCAACAGGTTTTGGCTTTGACACGCGTTTTGGGCCAGATAGGGGCCCGGCAGATGGAACCTGTTGCGATGTTGATGCCTGCTGCGGCCCCTCCTCCACCTCCGCTTCTGAACTACTGCTGCCTGCACCCTGTTCCCCCAATGGCTGCCAATCGGGGTCAACAACCGGGTCATCTATTACCTCCTCTTCGAGCTCGTGTGCAACTTCGTCTGTGTCACTGTGTCGGTCTGTGGTATAGCGTTCGTGGCGGGGCAACATAGTCTCATCAGGGTCTGATTGTGAATCTGTACCCTGAGAGGGCAATGTGGTGGTCTGAGTCAAAGGAGCAGCATAGTACTCTGGCTGTGGCTGTGCATCAGTGCACTCCATGTCAGATTCTACTTGTAATGGGCATGGCCTGTTAAGTGTTTCACTTTCTAAGCCAGGGACGGTATGTGTAAAGAGCTCCATGGAGTGACCCGTTGTGTCGCCTGCTGCATCCTTCTCTTTTGTTGTAGTTTTTGCTGAGGAGGACAAGGAAGCGACTTGTCCCTGACCGTGAACATCCACAAGCGACGCGCTGCTTTTACATTTACCAGTTTCAGAAGAGGAGGCAAAAGAGCTAGAGGCTGAGTCTGCAATGTAAGCCAAAACTTGCTGTTGCTGCTCCGGCTTTAAAAGCGTTTTTCCTACTCCCAGAAAAGACAGCGTTCGAGGCCTTGTGTAGCCAGACGACGAAACTGGCTCCACAGCTCCAGACTTAGGTGGAATATTTTTATCCCCACGACCACCTGATGCTCCACTACCACTACCATCATTACCAGCTGACAATGAACGCCCACGGCCACGACCTCTTGCACCAGACTTCCTCATTGTTTTAAAAAATTAACCAAAGTAACTTTATTTGTTGCTGTCAAACAACTTACACGGTGAGCTATAACTTCAGTATGATTTCTATATCCCTTAACAGGTTGGTGAGACCACAAGGAAAATCAGGCACAATGTTACACACTCTGTTTTCTGTGGCACAAAATCACAGAGATGACACACACGCAGGACTGTCACTCAAGCACTAATGTCAATATTATTCTCCCACCTAATTTTTTTTTTTTTTTCTCAGGGAGACTTTAGAAACCAAATAAGATAAAATGTTTTTTTCAGGGACAATTTAGAAACCAAATACTAATAAAAAAAAAAAATAAACAGGCTTTCTATGGCCCACTGAATGAGACAGAGAGAGGTGGCACACCCAGGAGTCAAGACTGGCACACAAGCTGAAAGGGCAATATTACTCTCCCACTGTTTTTTTATGTATTTTTTTTTTTTCAGGGAGACTTTAGAAACCAAATAATATTAAAAAAAGGAAAAAAAAAATAGGCTTTCTATGGCCCACTGAATGAGAGAGAGAGAGGTGGCACACCCAGGAGTCAAGACTGGCACACAAGCTGAAAGGGCAATATTACTCTCCCACTGTTTTTTTATGTTTTTTTTTTTTTTTTCAGGGAGACTTTAGAAACCCAATAATATTAAAAAAAAAATAAAAAATAAATAGGCTTTCTATGGCCCACTGAATGAGAGAGAGAGAGGTGGCACACCCAGGAGTCAAGACTGGCACACAAGCTGAAAGGGCAATATTACTCTCCCACTGTTTTTTTATGTTTTTTTTTTTTTTTTCAGGGAGACTTTAGAAACCCAATAATATATAAAAAAAAAATAAAAAATAAATAGGCTTTCTATGGCCCACTGAATGAGAGAGAGAGAGGTGGCACACCCAGGAGTCAAGACTGGCACACAAGCTGAAAGGGCAATATTACTCTCCCACTGTTTTTTTATGTATTTTTTTTTTCAGGGAGACTTTAGAAACCCAATAATATTAAAAAAAACAAAAAAATAAATAGGCTTTTTATGGCCCACTGAATGAGAGATGCCACACACGCAGGACTGTCACTCAAGCACAAATGTCAATATTAATCTCACACGTTTTTTTTTTTTTTTTTCTCAGGGAGACTTTAGAAACCAAATAAGATCAAATGATTTCTTTCAGGGACAATTTAGAAACCAAATACTAAAAAAATAAAAAGACTTTCTAGGGCCCACTGAGTGAGAGATAGCACACACAGGAGTCAGGAGTGGCACACAAGCCCTGAGGCCAATATTAATCTCCCACTGATTGATGTTTTATTTTTTTTTCTGGTAGATTTTAGAACCCAAATCAAGCAAAAAAATAAATAGGCTTTCTATGGCCCACTGAGTGAGAGATAGCACACACAGGAGTCAGGAGTGGCACACAAGCCCTGAGGCCAATATTAATCTCCCACTGATTGATGTTTTATTTTTTTTTCTGGTAGATTTTAGAACCCAAATCAAGCAAAAAAATAAATAGGCTTTCTATGGCCCACTGAGTGAGAGATGGCACACACAGGAGTCAGGAGTGGCACACAAGCCCTGAGGCCAATATTAATCTCCCACTGATTGATGTTTTATTTTTTTTTCTGGTAGATTTTAGAACCCAAATCAAGCAAAAAAATAAATAGGCTTTCTATGGCCCACTGAGTGAGAGATGGCACACACAGGAGTCAGGAGTGGCACACAAGCCCTGAGGCCAATATTAATCTCCCACTGATTGATGTTTTATTTTTTTTTCTGGTAGATTTTAGAACCCAAATCAAGCAAAAAAATAAATAGGCTTTCTATGGCCCACTGAGTGAGAGATGGCACACACAGGAGTCAGGAGTGGCACACAAGCCCTGAGGCCAATATTAATCTCCCACTGATTGATGTTTTATTTTTTTTTCTGGTAGATTTTAGAACCCAAATCAAGCAAAAAAATAAATAGGCTTTCTATGGCCCACTGAGTGAGAGATGGCACACACAGGAGTCAGGAGTGGCACACAAGCCCTGAGGCCAATATTAATCTCCCACTGATTGATGTTTTATTTTTTTTTCTGGTAGATTTTAGAACCCAAATCAAGCAAAAAAATAAATAGGCTTTCTATGGCCCACTGAGTGAGAGATGGCACACACAGGAGTCAGGAGTGGCACACAAGCCCTGAGGCCAATATTAATCTCCCACTGATTGATGTTTTATTTTTTTTTCTGGTAGATTTTAGAACCCAAATCAAGCAAAAAAATAAATAGGCTTTCTATGGCCCACTGAGTGAGAGATGGCACACACAGGAGTCAGGAGTGGCACACAAGCCCTGAGGCCAATATTAATCTCCCACTGATTGATGTTTTATTTTTTTTTCTGGTAGATTTTAGAACCCAAATCAAGCAAAAAAATAAATAGGCTTTCTATGGCCCACAATTTGAGAGAGAGAGGTGGCACACCCAGGAGTCAAGACTGGCACACAAGCTGAAAGGGCAATATTACTCTCCCACTGTTTTTTTATGTATTTTTTTTTTTTTTCAAAATGACTTTAGAAACCCAATAATATTAAAAAAAAAAATAATAATAATAATAAATATGCTTTCTATGGCCCACTGAATGAGAGAGAGAGAGAGAGGTGGCACACCCAGGAGTCAAGACTGGCACACAAGCTGAAAGGGCAATATTACTCTCCCACTGTTTTTTTATGTTTTTTTTTTTTGTTTCAGGGAGACTTTAGAAACCAAATAATAAAAAAACAAAAAATAATAAGCTTTCTATGGCCCACTGAGTGAGAGATGGCACACACAGGAGTCAGGAGTGGCACACAAGCACTGACTGAGGCCAATATTTTTCTCCCACTGATTGATGTAGTGATTTTTTTAAACGTAGATTTTAGAACCCAAATCAAGCAAAAAAATAAATAGGCTTTCTATGGCCCACAATTTGAGAGAGAGAGGTGGCACACCCAGGAGTCAAGACTGGCACACAAGCTGAAAGGGCAATATTACTCTCCCACTGTTTTTTTATGGTTTTTGTTTTTTTTTTTCAGGGAGACTTTAGAAACCCAATAATATTAAAAAAAAATAAAAAAATAAATAGGCTTTCTATGGCCCACTGAATGAGAGAGAGAGAGAGAGGTGGCACACCCAGGAGTCAAGACTGGCACACAAGCTGAAAGGGCAATATTACTCTCCCACTGTTTTTTTATGTATTTTTTTTTTTCAGGGAGACTTTAGAAACCCAATAATATTAAAAAAAAACAAAAAAATAAATAGGCTTTCTATGGCCCACTGAATGAGAGATGGCACACACAGGGATGGCACTGTAGCAGAAATGCCAATCTTAATCTCCCACAAAAAAAAAAAAAAAAATGTCCTACAATTACTATCTCCCCTGCAGTAATCTCAGCCAGGTATGGCAGGCAGCAATAGGAGTGGACTGATGCACAAATTAAATAAAAAGTGTGGACAAACAAAAAAGATAGCTGTGCAGAAAGGAAGGAACAAGAGGATATGTGCTTTGAAAAAAGCAGTTGGTTTCCACAGTGGCGTACACACAGCAATACAGCTATCACGGAGCCTTCTAGGGCAGCCCAATGAGCTACAGCGCTGAGATAAAAAAAAAAAAAAAATAGCTTCCACTGTCCCTGCACACCGAAGGTGGTGTTGGACAGTGGAAATCGCTACAGCACAAGCGGTTTGGTGGTTAGTGGACCCTGCCTAACGCTCTCCCTGCTTCTGACGAAGCGGCAGCAACCTCTCCCTAAGCTCAGATCAGCAGCAGTAAGATGGCGGTCGGCGGGAACGCCCCTTTATAGCCCCTGTGACGCCGCAGACAGCAAGCCAATCACTGCAATGCCCTTCTCTAAGATGGTGGGGACCAGGACCTATGTCATCACGCTGCCCACACTCTGCGTTCACCTTCATTGGCTGAGAAATGGCGCTTTTTGCGTCATTGAAACGCGACTTTGGCGCGAAAGTCGCGTACCGCATGGCCGACAAGCACAGGGGTCGGATCGGGTTTCATGAGACGCCGACTTAGCCAAAAGTCGGCGACTTTTGAAAATGAACGACCCGTTTCGCTCAACCCTATCTGTAACTGAAATGTATTTGAGAAGACACCTTCGTACATCCAAACAATGAAATCTATGTTCCTTATCATTAGAGGGATTAGAACAAAACGAAGGTAGGACCACCTCTTGTGATCTATGAAATTTTGAAGCAACTTTTGGAAGATAAAGGGGGTCAGGTTTCATAACAACTCTATCTTCCTTAAACTGCATATATGGAGGTTGCCTAGACAATGCTTGTAGATCACTAACCCTTCTTGCGGACGTGAGGGCAACTAGGAGGGCCGACAGGATTTTTATTGGGACAGTATCAATAGGCTCGAACGGGGCTTGTGTTAGAGCTGAGAGTACAAGATTTAGGTCCCATGGAACTATCTTTTGTTTAATGACCGGTCTAGATCTAGTAACCGCCTTGAAGAACCTAGATATCCAGTGATTGCTGGCTAAGTTAGAATTGTATAGCGCCCCCAGAGCGGACACCTGAACTCTGAGTGTGCTGGTGGCTAAGCCCATCTCTAGGCCCTTTTGTAATTCTAAAATTTGAGAAATACAAGGCTTTAGATCAATTTGTGCTCCTGAACTTGATAGGAACTTTCTCCAAACCCTGACATAGATGTTTGTCGTGGAGGTTTTCCTACTCTTAAGAAGTGTATTTATAAGATTTTGAGAAAACCCTTTCTCCTTTAGTAGTGACCTCTCAAATTCCACGCTGTTAGGTGTAAGTTGGCTACTCGTGGATGCAGGATTGGACCCTGGGAGAGGAGGTCTGGTATTTCTGGGAGGATCCATGGTTGGGAAATGGACATGTTTCTCAGCCATGGGAACCACGACCTTCTGGGCCAGAACGGGGCTATTAGTATCACTCGGGCCCTGTCTTCCCGTATTTTCCTCAGAACTATAGGAATTAGGTTTAGAGGGGGAAAGGCATAGGCAAGACTGAAGTTCCAGGAGATTAGGAGAGCGTCGACTGCATACGGGTTGTCCTTTGGGTTTAGGGAACAGAATTGATGTAATTTTCTGTTTCCACGACTGGCAAAGAGATCTATTTCTGGACATCCCCACAAATGTACGATCTGATTGAAGACAGCTGGTTTTAGAGACCAGTCCCCTTGTTTGAGTTCGTTGCGGCTTAAATAATCGGCCATGGTATTGAGTTTTCCCTTTATATGAAGAGCTGTAAGGGATGTCCATTAACGACCCAGACCGCGTACCTCCTTGATGGTTAATATAGGCAACGGTCACCTGGTTGTCAGAGAATAGTATGACATGTCTACCCTGCAGGGGTACAAGAAACCCATTCAATGCGCGTTCTACCACTAACAATTCCTTTAGATTGGAGGATGAGTTTCGTTCAGACTGGGACCATAAACCCTGGATCCAATTATTCTCCCAGTGTGCCCCCCAACCCATAGGGCTAGCATCAGTTGTTATTACTCGTGTTATTCGATTTGTCCAGGGTACCCCTCTACGAAGATTCGGTATGTGCGTCCACCAAATTAGTGAATTAGTGGTCTCAACAGATAGTGAAAATTTGCAATCAAGATTAGCCCCCAGCCGACAAAAATTTTGTAAAACATCCCACTGCAGAGATCTGGAGTGAAACTGTGCCCAGAGCACCTCCGGAATACAAGAAGTAAGAGAACCCAAAAGGGACATCGCCCCTCTTAAGGAGACTACGGGATTACTAATCGTTCTGGTGACCAGCCGATGAATACTGTCCACTTTTGAGTCCGGCAGGCGACATTCCTGCTGACCCGAATCTATGATAAGACCTAAAAACTCCTGTGATCTTAAGGGCTGTAGACGCGACTTCTTGAGATTAATAACCCATCCTAAATTATGTAATACTGCTATCACCTTCCCCAACTGGTCTTTACAGTGTGACTCTGAACGTCCCACAATCAATAAATCATCTAGGTAGGGAATTATTAGTATGTTTTGTTCGTGAAGGTGTGCCATAACCTCTACCATGATCTTAGTGAAAACACGGGGTGCAACTGCAACACCAAAAGGGAGTGCCTGATATTGAAAGTGCTCCACAGTGCCTGCAAGTGAAACCGCCACCCTGAGAAAACGCTGATGATTTACATGTATTGGGACATGGTAATAGGCGTCTTTCAGATCTAAGACAACCATGAAGCAATTGTGAAAGAGAAGTTTTATTGCCGTTTTCACAGATTCCATTTTAAAGGATGGGATCAGCAAGAATTCATTCAGGCCTTTTAGATTGATGATGGTGCGATATGACCCATCAGGTTTTTTTTTTATCAGGAATAAAGGGGAATAAAACCCCTTACCTCGCTCTTCAGTGGGTACTCTAATCAGAACCCTCTTTTGTTGGAGATCCTGGACTTCTGACTCCAGTGCCAATTGTTCTGCAGGAGAAGAACGGATGGGAGTTAATTTAAATTTGTCCTGAGGGATAGGATGGAACTGGAATTTTAAACCCTCTTTAATGATACTGAGGATCCACGGACTATTGGTGATCTTCAACCAGGCCGGGCAGAAGGCTAAAAGCCTACCGCCCACCTGGACCGCCAGTCATTGAGGTTTTTTAGAGTCCCGAGAGGAGTTAAATATATATCCTCTACCTCTTCTTCTATTGGAGTTATATCTGGTCGATTCTCTATTTGAATCTCTGTCAGATCTTCGGCGATAAGACCATCCTCTGTTGTAATCTCGCCTATAAAAGGGTTTTCTCAAAAGAGGGAACCGCTTTTTACTGTCACCCGCCTTTTCTAGCAGCTCATCTAGCACCGGTCCAAACAAATGAACCCCTTCACAGGGGATGCCACATAGCTTTGATCTGGCTTGTAAGTCTCCTGGCCAACATTTTATCCAAAGTGCTCTACGGGCTGCGTTGGACAAGGCTGAGGACCTCGCGGCCAGCCTAACAGAATCCGCTGACGCATCTGAAAGGAAGGCTGCTGCATCTTGAATTATGGACATAGAAGATAGGATTTCATTTCTAGGAACTTTATCCTTAAGCTGGTCTTCCAGGTGGCCCAGCCACACCATCAATGACCGGGCTGTGCAAGTGGCCGCAATTGCTGGCCTCAGGGAACCCGCTGATGTCTCCCAAGCTCCTTTAAGGAACACATCAGCTTTCCTATCAAGCGGGTCCTTTAGGTTTCCTAAATCCTCAAATGGGAGAGAAGATTTTCTGCACGCTTTGGCCACTGCAGCATCCAATTTCGAGACCTTGTCCCAAGAGGATGAAGCCTCCTCCTCGAAAGGATACCTCCTTTTGAATGCTGGTGGAAGTGACCCCTTCCTTTCGGGTTTCTTCCATTCTTTTGTAATCAGCGACTTGATTTTATCTACCACAGGAAAAACCCTTTGGGATTTACGATCTATGCCCTTGAACATTATGTCCTGGATGGAACATTCTGACTGGGTCTCTTCAATCCCCATAGTGTTGTTGACGGCCTTGACTAGGTGGTTAATCCTATCTAGTGATAGACAGGCTCGGCTAGATTCTATGTCCTCTGAAGATGAAGATGACGGAAGAGAATCCGAGCTCACACCACCTGTCTCTGAATCCACATCTGAGGCTGGGGATGAAATTTCCTTTCTTTTTTTGGAAACTGTCTTGTGAGACTTGGACCTCATGGAATCTCTGACCTCCTGTTTAACCATATCCCTAAGGGTACCGTCACACAGTGGCACTTTTGTCGCTACGACGGTACGATCCGTGACGTTCCAGCGATATCCATACGATATCGCTGTGTCTGACACGCAGCAGCGATCAGGGACCCTGCTGAGAATCGTACGTCGTAGCAGCTCGTTTGGAACTTTCTTTCGTCGCTGGATCTCCCGCTGTCATCGCTGGATCGCTGTCACACACAACGATCCAGCGTTCGCTTGTAACCAGGGTAAACATCGGGTTACTAAGCGCAGGGCCGAAAACAAAAAAACAAACAGTACATACTCACATTCCGGTGTCTGTCCCCCGGCGTTCTGCTTCTCTGCACTGTGAGCGCCGGCCGGCCGGAAAGCGAGCACAGCGGTGACATCACCGCTGTGCTTTCCGGCTGGCACAGACACAGTGGAGAGAAGCAGAACGCCGGGGGACAGACACCGGAATGTGAGTATGTACTGTTTTTTTTTTTTTTTACTTTTACGCTGGTAACCACGGTAAACATCGGGTTACTAAGCGCGGCCCTGCGCTTAGTAACCCGATGTTTACCCTGGTTACCCGGGGACTTCGGCATCGTTGGTCGCTGGAGAGTGTGACAGCTCCCCAGCGACCACACAACCACTTACCAACGATCACGGCCAGGTCGTATCGCTGGTCGTGATCGTTGGTAAATCGTTATGTGAGACGGCACCCTAAGAGTAGACATAAGGTCAGGGACCTCCTCCTCAATTAAACGCTGTATGCAGGATCTGCACAGCTTCTTGTTATGCCCATCTGGAAGTGGCTCCGTACACATGGCACACTCCCTATGCTTGGACTTGGAAGCACATTTTCTCCCCTAATAAGGAGAGAGGGAATACAAGGAGGGACAGCAATCAGAAAGCGTACTTTCACGTAGCTCACTTACCCATCCCTGCAGCGAATGGTACCGTGATCGGGGGGTCCTTCTTAGCCGGAGGTTCCTTACGGCCTGAGGAATTGGTTGATTTCTGAGCCGCTTTAGCTCCACCAGCGCGACTACTGCCACTAGATCGCCGCTGGGAGCTCACTTGAGGCTCTTCCAACTCCTGCTGCTGCTGCTGTCTGACCAGCTGCGATGCTCCTTCTGGCGAATCCATCACGAGAAAGGAACAGGAGCACCTCACAGCCGGTATGTGCTACCTTAAATATACCCCCATGGTACCACCCCCGGGTGGGGGACAGTAGGATCTCCAGGTGGTGCGATCAGTACCAGGCGCTGATAGGCACGCTCCCCAGGGTCGTGCCCCCACCCCCCGCCGAGATCCAGCGCAGCCCGGACAACAGGGCGCCGCCATTGATGGGGACGGCGCTACTGCGCATGCCCCGCCGCGTCATCAGGCCGCGTGGCCAGCCGCAACATCCAGAAACGTCACTTCCGGTCGCGACCGCGGAATTGCCGGCCGACACGTGCAGGAGGACGCCAGCACCGCCCGGAGCAATCAGCGCGCCCGCACCAGGCAGCGCACAGACCCCCGGAGGCCCCAGCAGACACGACCCCGCAAAGCGCAGCCCTGTATACTTACCAGGTACGTGCATGGTCCACATTAGAAGTCAGCCCACGCTATCAGAGGCCGCTTCTCACTGCTGTCACCGACACAGACAGTACCCCTGCCGTGTGGTGCTTCCACAATCTGACCAGGCCGAGGTAGGGGACCCCCGCTACCTGCGTCGGCCTGTCAGAAGTGGGATATCTTCTTTAATCTTCAACCCTCTTCTTAGGGTCTGCCTGAAGAGGTTCCCCTGTCAGGGACAGGAAACCAACTGACGGGGGAGTGAGGTGCCTCCCTTTTATGTCTGAGGTTTCCTGTCCCTGAAGGGCGGATCCCCTCTCTCGTTGTGCTGTCATGGCGACTGAATAATATAATTTGCATAATAATTTGGAACATGGTGTATATACAGCAGCCCCATTGTCTCCTATGTAATGTACATATAGCAACCCCACTGTCTTCTATGTAATGTATATACACTAGTCTCACTGTCTCCTATGAAATCTATATACATCAGCTCCACTGTCTCTTGTGTAATGTACCATATATATACCAGCCTCACTTTCTCCTATGTAATGAATAGAATAGAATACAGTGGGGCTGGTGTAAATGCATTACATAGGAGACAGTGGGGCTGGTGTATACACATTACATAGGAGATAGTGATGTCCTCTGTCTCCTTTCTAATGTATATATACCATTCCCACTGTTTCCTATGTAGTGTATATACACCAGCCCCACTGTCTCTTATGTAATGTATATACCAATACCACTATGTCCTCTGTAATGTATATGCACCAGCTCCACTGTCTCCTATGTAATGTATTTACACCAGCCCCACTGTATCCTAAGTAACATACGTACACCAGCACCACTGTCTTCTATGTAATGTATATACACCAGCTCCACTGCCTCTTATGTAATTATATATATATATATATATATATATATATTATATATATACATACACACACATTAGCTGTTTCCAGCCAGCTAACGCTTGGCATGCTCATTGCTATCTAATTAATCCTGCTAGTGATTAAACTAAAGTAAATAATGACAACATTCAATAGCACTTACGCAGGTGGTAAATTAACTTAAAATGAAGTTAATAATAATAATTAAAAATCAGAATAATACTAATACATTTTATTCATAGTGTAAAATCAAAAGCAAACTGGATCCGTGTGGTAATGTGTGGGGACAGAGCCTCATGTGGTAATGTGAGGGGACGGAGCCTTGTGTGGTAATGTGTGGGGACAGAGCCTCGTGTGGTAATGTGGAGGGACGGAGCCTCGTGTGGTAATGTGTGGGGACAGAGCCTCGTGTGGTAATGTGTGGGGGTGGAGCCTCGTGTGGTAATGTGTGGGACGGAGCCTCGTGTGGTAATGTAGTGTGGGGGCGGGATTGTGTGTGGTAATGTGGGGGGGCGGGATTGTGTGTGGTAATGTGGTGGGGGGCGGGATTGTGTGTGGTAATGTGGTGCGGGGCGGGATTGTGTGTGGTAATGTGGTGGGGGGGCGAGATTGTGTGTGGAAATGGGGGGCGGGATTATGTGTGGTGATGTGGGGGGCCGGATTGTGTGCAGTAATGTGGTGGGGGGCGGGATTGTGTGTGGTAATGTGATGGGGGGCGGGTTTATGTGTGGTGATGTGGTGGGGGGCGGTATTGTGTGGTAATGTGGTGGGGGGGCGGGATTGTGTGTGGCAATGTGGTGGGGGGCGGACTGTGTGTGGTAATGTGGGGGGGCGGGATTGTGTGTGGTAATGTCGTGGGGTGGCTGGATTGTGTGTGGTGATGTGGTTGGGGGGCGGGATTATGTGTGGTAATATGGTGGGGGTAGGATTGTGTGTGGTGATGTGGTGGGGGGTGGGATTGTGTGTGGTAATGTGTGGGGGCGGAGCTACTGAGCAGGGGGCGGGATTAGCGAGTAATCACGATGCTATATATATATATATATATATATAACAAGTTATGGATGGCTTTGTAGGTTAGTATTAGTAATTTGAACTGGATACGCTGAGGGAGTGGGAGCCAGTGAAGAGATTTGCAGAGGGGGGAAGCAGAGGAGTAGCGAGGCCATTAGTGTTCCCCGAGTGCAATCCCACACTTGTTTTTTGTTTGGCTTTTTTGCTAGGTTCACCAAATGCTAAAACTGACCTGCCATTATGATTCTCCAGGTCATTACGAGTTCATAGACACCAAACATGTCTAGGTTCTCTTTTATCTAAGTGGTGAAAAAAAAATTCCAAACTTTGCTAAAAAAAAAATGGTGCCATTTTCCGATACCCATAACGTCTCCATTTTTCATGATCTGGGGTCGGTTGAGGGCTTATTTTTTGCGTGCCAAGCTGATGTTTTTAATGATACCATTTTGGTGCAGATACGTTCTTTTTATCTCCCGTTATTGCATTTTAATGCAATGTCGCGGCGACCAAAAAAATGTAATTCTGGCGTTTCAAATTTTTTTCTCGCTACGCCACTTAGCAATCAGGTTAATCCTTTTTTGTATTGATAGAACGGGCGATTCTGAACTAGGCGATACCAAATATGTGTAGGTTTGATTTATTATTGTTTTATTTTGAATGGAGCGAAAGGGGGTGATTTAAACTTTCATATTTTTTTATTTTTTTCAAATTTTTTTAACTTTTTTTTTTATTTTTGCCATGCTTCAATAGCCTCCATGGCAGGCTAGAAGCTGGCACAACACGGTCGGCTCAGCTACATGGGAGCGATCATCAGATTGCTCCTATGTAGCTGAATTACAGGCTTGCTATGAGCGCCGAACACAGGGTGGCGCTCACAGCAAGCAGGCATCACAACCATAGTGGTCTCAAGGAGACCTCTGTTTACTATACTGACGCATCGCTGACCTCCGATCATGTGATGGGGTCAGCGATGCACTCATTTCCGGCCCAATGGCCCGAAGCATCGGTAAATGCCGCTGTCAGCGTTTGACAGCGGCATTTAACTAGTTAATAGCAGCGGGTGGATCGCGATTCCACACGTCATTATTGCGAGCACATGTCAGCTGTTCAAAACAGCTGACATGTCCCGGCTTTGATGGAGCCCACATCAAAGCAGGGGATCTGACTTTGGACGTACTATCCCGTCCAATGTCAGAAAGAGGTTAAGTGAATAATTTGCTGGGCATGACAAATGATTAATAAGGCGGAAGAAACCAGCTTCCTTTTGGGTACCATACCCAAAGGTGATAGTCTGAAATTCTTGAAGGAGGGGCAACAAAAGGACCTTCCACCCTGCCCTCAGAAACTTCTTTTGCAATTTTGACTTATACCACCTCTAAATTTAGATTAACTGACTGCAAGTTATCAACCAAGGTACAACCGGAACCCGTGAACTCAGGTACAAAAAAAAAAATCCATCCTCAAAACCCTTACGAATGAGGTCAGCTGTCACCCTGTCGGGATAAATTTCTAACCAGTGACGCATGTTTTGTAGCTTCACTGGAGTTAATGCTTATTGAAATTATATCTCTTGCACCAGGCTGCTGTCCAGACTGATTTGCCTTTTTGAAACACTTAACCACAGGGTGTGGGAACCCACATGAACATTTGTGTTTATACTGACAGTTGACCTTCATTAAAGGCAAAGCAGACTCCTTTACTTGTGTCTGCCTAGGTGCTACAGCACGGTGCGGTGTCATAAGACTGATACACAGGCCAACATCTTTTTGGCCCCATTTCATTGAGGGATGCACTGCCATCTTCTGTCAAAACATTTCTTCATACGTGCACCACGTAGACACTCTGAAGTTCCTATCGGCTTTAAGTACTATATCTAAATGTTGGAACAGACCTGAGCAGTTACCAGCAGACTTTTTGTCACGGGGCAGAAACAGGACAACAGAAGATGAGGAATCTGGGCCCCTGAACTGCCCCTCAGGCTAAGAGAAGCCCTATCTTTCCTTAACTTGGGGGTACCCTTGAAGGTAGGGAAGCCCAAGTCACCGACCTGTCCCTGTCTCCTAATAAACCCTGAACTAAACCCCCACCCCAGGAGGTGAACATTGTAAACAGCACCACAAAGCAATAAACAGGAATAAACAATATGAAAGTGAGGAGAACACAATACAAAAAGGTGAATGCACAAACTACAAAGCAACAAAACTCAGAACTTAGCTTGTGCACGCCGCTGCAGACTCTACAACACAGAAAGTACAGCAACTGAGCTCCAAACACCAGACTTGGCTGACACCAGGGAGCTGCTACTGCCAGGTTGATCTCCAGAAGGACCTGTATAACCAACAGTCAGCTGATGCACAAGGTGACCTTATAAGGGATGGTGGGAGTAGTCACAAACATCAGCTGACCCAGCAGCAATGCAATAACACCAGTGGCCACCGGAGGGAGAAAACTGCATTAACCCCCGATGACCAGAAAGGAAAAAAGGTTTAAATTAGAGGGAAACCAGATCTGCCAGAGATCCAAACATGGATCGTGACACTTTTCTCCCAAAACAGCAGCAAAAATACAGAACGCTTGGAGCCAACTGTGAAATGACCTGAAACCACTGCGTTTCTGATCATCCTTTTACTCATCCTTCTTGTTATTTTTTAATTCCCTGCCCGAAGGCAACAAAGAAAATAAATCAACATAATCACCTCACCAAATGTTTTTCTTTTACTGCTATTGACAAATGCAAAACAAAAGGAGAGACATCACAAGTCAGAGACTCCTTCAGACACATCTGAGGTTTAGATAAATTAGAGCTACACTGAGTTCTAATCACCCCCTCCCTCTCAGTGACATAAGGATTAACCCAAGCTGCAGTGTGAGCTGCTGAACAAGATAAACTTTCTCTCACATCAGCTGGAGGATTAAAGGTACCTTCACACGAAACGACTTTGTAACGATATCGCTAGCGATCCGTGACGTTGCAGCGTCCTCGCTAGCGATATCGTTTAGTTTGACACGCAGCAGCGATCAGGATCCTGCTGTGATGTCGCTGGTCACTGAATAAAGTCCAGAACTTTATTTGGTCGTCCGATCGCCGTGTATCGTTGTGTTTGAAAGCAAAAGCAACGATACCAGCGATGTTTTACACTGGTAACCAGGGTAAACATCGGGTTACCAAGCGCAGGGCCGCGCTTAGTAACCCGATGTTTACCCTGGTTACCAGCGTAAAAGTAAAAAAAACAAACAGTACATACTCACCTGCGCGTCCCCCAGCGTCTGCTTCCTGACACTTACTGAGCGCCGGCCCTAAAGTGAAAGTGAAAGCACAGCGGTGACGTCACAGCTGTGCTGTTAGGGCCGGAGCTCAGTCAGTGTCAGGAAGCAGACGCTGGGGGACACGCAGGTGAGTATGTACTGTTTGTTTTTTTACTTTTACGCTGGTAACCAGGGTAAACATCGGGTTACTAAGCGCGGCCCTGCGCTTAGCAACCCGATGTTTACCCTGGTTACCCGGGGACCTCGGCATCGTTGGTCGCTGGAGAGCTGACTGTGTGACAGCTCCCCAGAGATCAAACAGCGACGCTGCAGCGATCGGCATCGTTGTCGCTATCGCTGCAGCGTCGCTTCGTGTGAAGGTACCTTAACTGTGGTTTCTGGAATAGCATCATAAAGCACTCCACTGCCTTGAGAAACGTTAACCCTGTCAGTCCCAGACGACCCAGTAACTAAAGGGTTGACAGGCAAATTGACAGGATTCCTTGGATTATTCATAAAATCCACAAAACTCTGAAATAAAGCCTGCGTACCTGGCAGTGATTGCATTGCAGGTATCGGCTTACTTGGGGCTAGATCAGTCATAAGAGAATTGCTCTCACCTGTAGATGTTGATGCCTCTGGCACGGCTCGCAGCCCCTGACTCCCTTGCTCATTGCTCCGGTCATCCACTGAGCCCGCTTGTGCCAAGGATCCAACAGGTGAAGCTGACTGATTGCCATGGTTCCCCTTGGTTCTCTGTATCCCTGGAGGTGAATATCTCCTGCTCTGCTTCTTGCTTCTCTGGGTCTCTCTTCTAACAGACTCTCTATCATCCAGTTCAGATCCCTCTTTTTCCTGCCTTGTAGCTTGGGTCTCAGCCACAACATCCACATCCTGGACTTCAGTAGTTAAATCCTCTGCTTGAGATAATTCTTTAGCCACTCCTCCCTGCACTCTCTGCCACAAGCCTGAAGAGATGATCCATGGATCGAGGTACAGCTGTTTTTTTCAAAATCCTGGCTGCTGTGAGTCCCCTGACAAAAATACAGAGCTTTTAAAGGCTCTTGTGCATCTTGCCAAAATCTGTCCACCAATCAGGCTCTTGTCGCTCATTTCTGCCTGGCACCTGAAGACTAAAAAACCTACAAGAGGTACGTACCATTAGTTATTACATAACAAAGGGGGGGGAGGAAAAGGAATAGAAGACCACTACTGAGAGAACTATCGGGACATTCCAAGACTAAACCCTAACTAGACTGTGCTTAGTAAACAGTGAGAGATGGTGTTGCAATCCCATGAAGCCCCCACGCTATTTGCTCGAAAGGAGGGCTTGGACATTCTCCAAGAATCTTTGTGGCTTGTCAACATGTAGTTTGGCAAATTCCAGTCTGGCTTTTTTATGATTCTTTTTCAACAATGGTGTCCTCATTGGTCATCTCCAATGAAGTCCAATTCGGCTCATTTAATGATGGATGGTGTGATCTGACACTGATGTTCCTTGAGCTTGAAGTTCACCTTTAATCTGTTTAGAAGTATTTCTGGGCTCATTCGTATTATCCGTCTCTTTGATTTGTCATCAATTTTCCTATTGCTGCCATGTCCATGGAGGTTGGATGCAGTCCCATGGATCTTAAATTTCTGAATAATGTGTGCAACTGTAGTCACAGGAACATCAAGCTGTTTGGAGATGGTCTTTTACCTTTAACATGCTTGTCAATAATTTTCTTTCTAATCTCCTGAGACAACTCTTTCCTTCGCTTCCTCGGGTTCATGTTGAGTGTGATACACACCATGTCACCAAACAGCACAGTGAATATCTGTAGCCCTAACACCTGTGATGCTCGTTAGTGGACACACCTTGATTTAACATGTCCCTTGTGGCACATTATTTTCAGGGGTACCATCATTTCTGTCCAGGCCTATTTTTTTAATTCTGTATAAGCATGGTTGAAAAGCAATGTCTGACTTTCATTTGTTCATTTTCATAGATCTTTTATTTATTATTACTTTTGTCAGATTCAAGTTATTTCTGTGACCATTATGAGTATTTTTGTCATTAAACGAGGGGTACCAACAATTTTGACCACGTGTGTATATACGTAGCACTATTAATTCCACAGTGCTTTACATACGACATTATCAGCACTGTCCCCATTGGGGCTCACAATCTAGATTCCCTATCAGTATGTATTTTGGCATGTGAGAGGAAGCCGGGAATCCCACGCCAACATGGGGAGACCATACAAACTCCTAGAAGATGTTGTCCTTGGTAGGATTTGAACCCAGGATCCCAGTGACAACCACTGAGCCACTGTGCTGCACATAACATCATAGCAGAAAAAAAGCATTTTACAAAAGATGCTGACAATTAGTAGATATATGTTAAATGTTATTTTATCTCTTAACGGCAAGTTCAAACTTTCAGTATTTGGTCAGTATTTAGCATCAGGTTTTATAAGCCAAAACCAGGACCTGGCTAAAAATGCAGAACTGGTGCAGGTGTTTCTGTAACACTTTTCCTCTGATCGTTCCACTTCTGATTTTGGCTAGCAAAAATACTGATGTAAACTGACTAAAAACTGAACGTGTGAGTGTGGCCTTTTTGCAGCTGGTTTATAGGTAAAAAAAAAAAGTTTGAAAATTGCCAATTTAAAAAAAATGTCATCAAATTTTAGATGTTTTCATAAATTTACCTGAAAATTACCACTTATATAAAGTAAAATGTGTCACAAAAAGAAAACCTTTTAGCATATTGGGAAATGTGAAGATCTTTCCACATAAAATGTCATAGTTGAAAAATGTGGATAGGTCACAAACTCAAAATTAGCTTAGTCACTAGGGGATTAAATAGTAACACCAAAATAAATAGTTTTTATTCTTTGTTTTCATAATGAATAATAGAGAAAAAAGCAGCCCTCAATTTGTTCACTTTCTTCTAAAGAGGCAATACCTCATATGTGGTCAGAAACTATAGTTTTGGGGGCAGGAATCAGATGAGATGAATTTGACCTTTGGAGTGCAGATTTCGTTGGAATAGTCTGTGGACTTCATGTGTTGTATTTGCAAAATGGTAGAATACTCTAAAAAAAAAAAAGACGCCTTATTGGAAGCTGCAACCTCAAGAAACTACTCTTGGGAAGTAATGCTTATTTTGACACCACGGTTATTTTCCAGCATTTTTTTTTTAACTATGAGCTGTAAAAAGGAAAAATTCAACTTATTTTTTTTATTTTATTTGGCCCCCCATTTTTGATTTTCACAAGAAGTAATGATGATAGGTATCTCACTGTCTGATTTCCTTGCCTGACCTCACACACAGTGGGTTATTAATCAAGCTTAACCCCCTTTAACCCCAAGGGTGGTTTGCACGTTAATGACAAGCCAATTTTTACAATTCTGGCAACTGTGCCTTTATGAGGTTATAACTCTGGAACGCTTCAATGGATCATGGTGATTCTGACACTGTTTTCTCATGACATATTTTTCTTCATGACAGTGGTATAATTTCATTAATATGACTTGCGTTTATTTGTGAAAAAAAAAACAGAAATTTGGTGAAAATTTTGAAAATTTCACAATTTTCCAACTTTGAATTTTAATGCCCTTAAATCACACAGATATGTCATACAAAATAATAATAATAATTTTTATTTATATAGCGCCAACACATACTGCAGCACATTACAATTAAGCGGGGACATGTACGAACAATAAATTCAATACAAGTTAAGACAATTTAAACAGTGACATTAGGGGTGAGGTCCCTGCTCGCAAGCTTACACTCTACAAGGAAATGGGGGGACACACTAGGTGAAAAGTGCTTGTTATTTCAGGTCTGGTAATTATATTACATAGGGATTTTCATACAAAGCTGCATGATCCGGTCATCATCCCGTGTGTTTAAGTGCAATAGTCAAGTATCAAGTGCAGTTATCGTGTGCATGGAGGGTGTGGAGACAGATGAATAGTAGGGTGCAGATTCAGAGTAATATTTGGAAGGAGGGAACAGGCCAAAGTTAGTTTACTGAGTAGTTGATGTGGTAGGCTTGTTTGAAGAGATGGGTTTTCAAAGCTTGAATAGGTCGGGGCTAGGTATCAGTCTGATTGTCTGGGGAAGTGCATTCCAGAGAGCTGGCGCAGCACGAGAGAAGTCTTGGAGACGGAGGTGTGTGGTTCGGATTACAGGGGTTGTTAGTCTTAGGTCGTTTGTAGAACGGAGGGCACGTCTAGGGCGATAGACAGAGATGAGATAAATACACATAATAAGTAACATTTTCCACATGTTTACTTTACATCAGCACAATTTTGGAACTAATTTTTTTGGGGGGGTAGGAAGTTATAAGGGTTAAAAGTTGACCAGCGATTTCTCATTTTTATAACACCATATTTTATTTTAGGGACCACAATACATTTGAAGTCACTTTAAGGGGTCTATATGATAGAAAATACCCAAACGTGACACTATTCTAAAAGCTGCACCCCTCAATGTGCTCAAAACCACATTTAAGAAGTTTATTAACCCTTCAGGTGCTTCACAGGATTTTTTGGAATGTTTAAAAAAAAAAAATGAACATTTAACTTTTTTTCACAAAAAAATTACTTCAGATCCAATTTGTTTTATTTTATCAAGGGTAACAGGAGAAATTGAATCCCAAAAGTTGTTGTACAATTTTTCCTGAGTACGCCGATACCCCATATGTGGGGGTAAACCACTGTTTGGGTGCATGGCAGAGGAGTGCCATTTGACTTTTCAGTGCAAAATTGGCTGGAATTGAGATAAGACGCTATGTCGCATTTGGAGAGCCCCTGATATGCCTAAACAGTGGAAACCCCCACAAGTGACACCATTTTGGAAAGTAGATCCCCTAAGGAACTTATCTAGATGTGTGGTGAGCACTTTGAACAATGAACAATGAACAAAAACCAGCAATTCATGAATTTCTTTTGGGTGGGGCGTTTATACCGTTCCACGTGTGGTAACATTGATAAGGCAGTTTTATTCTTTGGGTCATTTCGATTACAGCGATGCCTCATTTATATAATTTTTTATGTTTTGGCCCTTTTACACAATAAAAACTATTTTATATAAAAAATATTTGTTTTTGCATCGCTTTATTCTGAGAGCTATAACTTTTTTTTCTTTTTCGCTGATGGTGCTGTAAGGCAGCTCATTTTTTGCGGGACAAGATTACGTTTTCAGTGGTACCATGTTTATTTATATGTCTTTTCGATCGCATGTTATTACACTTTTTGTTTGGTGGTATGATGATAAAGCATTGTTTTTTGCCTCGTTTTTTTCTTTTACGGTGTTCACTGAAGGGGTTAACTAGTGGGACAGTTTTATAGGTCGGGTCGTTACTGACGCGGGGACACCAAATATGTGTACTTTTAGGCTATGTGCACACGTTCAGGACTTCTTGCAGAAATTTCCTGAGCAAAACCGGACATTTTCTGCAAGAAATCCGCATGCGTTTTTTGAGTGTTTTTCCTCGCGTTTTTGGTGCGTTTTTTTGCGGATTTTTCCGGAGGTTCCCAATGCAATAATGTAGTGGAAAATCCGCAAAATTAATGAACATGCTGCGTTTTTTACCGCGGAAAAAAACGCATATTGTGCACAAAAATTGCGGAATGCATTCTAAATGATGGGATGCATAATGTGTGCGGTTTTTTTCACGTTTTCATAGCGTTTTTATAGCGATAAAACGCAAAAAATCTGCAACGTGTGCACACAGCCTTATTGTTTTTTTTAAAATTTACATAAAGAAATGTATTTATTGGAACAATATTAATTTATTTTTCCTTATTTAGGAATTTCTTTAAAAATATTTTTTACACATGTTCATTTTTTTTTTCCTTTTTTACTTTGTCCCAGGGTGGGACATCACTATATATTGTCAGATCGCTGATCTGACACTTTGCACAGCACTGTGTCAGATCAGTGATCTGACAGGGAGTGCAGGAGTCTTGCCAGCACCTGCCGAGTTTCGCCAATGCAAGTCTATGGGTGTGAGAAAAAAATCGGACACCACACGGACCATCAGTGTAGCTTGCGTGAAATACGCAAGCATTTTCTAGGTGACGGGAAATTGCCTCATCCATTATAAGGAAGCTTTAGCATGCAAGTTTCCCTGGCAACCTCTTCAAAAAGTCCGGAACACACCTCCTCGAAGACCAGCAACATGGCCAGACACATTAGCATGGAAATAATCTTCAGAAAAGGAATGGCACTAGGACCACATGAATCACAGCATGCAGACTTTCAATCACATCTCTCCATGCGGGTGCAGTCGGCGTGGAACAACTGGGTTTATGGTGCTCAGCTATGCATTCAAGAATTGCAGTGCATCATTCCAAAAGTTATTTGTAAGAAAATAGCAGCACTCACCAGTTGGCTGATCCACAATGTTTAATCCATGTGCAGGTTAATACAAACACATCTTGGAAAGTGCAGTGCACTTTCCAAGATGTGTTTGTATTAACCTGCACATGGATTAAACATTGTGGATCAGCCAACTGGTGAGTGCCGCTATTTTCTTACAATTAACTTTTGGAATGATTAGCATGGAAATGTTGATAGTTCTGGTGCAGGAGAGGCCGGAAATATGGGACCAACATGATGCCCAATATGCGGACCAAAATACAAAGGATGCAGCTTGGAGGCGAATATGCAGCCAGATGTTCCCCATTTATCAGGAAAGTCCACGGAAGGTGCAGCAGGAAATTAGTAAGTACAACAAAAAAAACACAAAAATTAAGTAATAATGAAGCAATAAATGAATATAGCAGCATCATATGTGATGTTGTTTTAATATCCTGCCTGTTTCACACTTTACGCTTGGCAAGTAGCATGCCACATTACACTGTAACCTGTTGTGAATTAGACTTTTTTGGCTCCCTCTTGTGGTTACTAGTGATATGACTCTGGGATTGTCTTTCCTCAGTTTGGCACCCACCTGGGTCGTTAGTCCAGGGGTGTTGCTATATGAACTCCCTGAATTCTCAGTCTGGTGCCTGGCATCGTTGTAATCAGTCCTTTCTGTTTGCTCCTGTCTGCTGGTCCTGGTTCGTGCAAAATTAAGCTAAGTCCTGCTTCCTTGTTTTTTGGTTATTTGTATTGCTCTTACTTTTTTGTCCAACTTGTACTAAATGTGATTCCTGATTTTGCTGGAAGCTCTAGGGGGCTGGTATTCTCCCCCCGGGCCGTTAGACGGTTCGGGGGTTCTTGAATATCCAGCGTGGAAATTTTGATAGGGTTTTTGCTGACCGTATAAGTCATCTTACTATATTCTGCTATTAGTCAGTGGGCCTCTCTTTGCTAAATACCTAGTTCATTCTTACGTTTGTCTTTTCTTCTTACCTCACCGTTATTATTTGTTGGGGGCTTGTATCCAACTTTTGGGGTCTTTTCTCTGGAGGCAAGAAAGGTCTATCTTTTCCCTTCTAGGGTTAGTTAGTTCTCCGGCTGGCGCGAGACGTCTAGAACCAACGTAGGCACGTTCCCCGGCTGCTGCTATTTGTGGTGCTAGGATTAGATATACGGTCAGCCCAGTTACCACTGCCCTATGAGCTGGTTTTTTTGTGTTTGCAGACTTAGTATTTACTTCTGAGACCCTCTGCCATTGGGGTCAAAACAGTATGCCAGACCAAAGTTGAATGTTTAATGCATTGCAGAAGTGGGATTATAAGAAAGGAAATTCTGAGTTTTTTTTTTTCTTTCTTCCTCCCCTTTACCTTTGAGTGGCTTGAGCTTGCTGCAGACATGAATGTCCAGACCTTGATTACAAGTGTGGACCAGCTTGCTGCTCGTGTGCAGGGCATACAGGATTTTGTTACCAGTAGTCCTATGTCTGAACCTAAAATACCTATTCCTGAACTGTTCTCTGGAGACCGATTTAAGTTTAGGAATTTCAGGAATAATTGTAAATTGTTTCTATCTCTGAGACCCCGTTCATCTGGAGACTCAGCTCAGCAAGTAAAAATTGTTATCTCTTTCTTACGGGGCGACCCTCAGGATTGGGCCTTCTCGCTAGCGCCAGGAGATCCAGCATTGGCAAATATTGATGCGTTTTTTCTGGCGCTCGGATTGCTTTACGAGGAACCCAATCTTGAAATTCAGGCAGAAAAAGCCTTGCTGGCTATTTCTCAGGGCCAGGATGAAGCTGAAGTGTATTGCCAAAAATTTCGGAAATGGTCCGTGCTTACTCAGTGGAATGCGTGTGCTCTGGCCGCAAATTTCAGAAATGGCCTTTCTGAAGCCATTAAGAATGTGATGGTGGGTTTCTCCATTCCTACAAGTCTGAATGATTCCATGGCGCTGGCTATTCAAATTGACCGGCGTTTGTGGGAGCGCAAAGCCGCTAATCCTCTTGTGGTGTTGTCTGAACAAACACCTGATTTAATGCAATGTGGTAGAATTCAGACTAGAAATGAACGTAAAAATCATAGACGTCAGAATGGGTTGTGTTTTTACTGTGGTGATTCTACACATGTTATATCAGCATGCTCTAAACGCCTAACAAGGGTTGTTAGTCCTGTCGCCATTGGTAATTTGCAACCTAAATTTATTTTGTCTGTGACTTTAATTTGCTCATTGTCTTCCTACCCTGTTATGGCGTTTGTGGATTCAGGTGCTGCCCTGAGTCTTATGGATCTGTCATTTGCCAAGCGCTGTGATTTTGTTCTTGAGCCGTTGGTAAATCCTATCCCTCTTAGAGGTATTGATGCTACGCCATTGGCGGAAAATAAACCGCAGTTTTGGACACAGGTAACCATGTGCATGACTCCTGAACATCGGGAGGTGATTCGTTTTCTTGTTCTGCATAAAATGCATGATTTGGTCATTTTGGGGCTGCCATGGTTACAGACCCATAATCCAGACTTGGATTGGAAGGCAATGTCTGTGTCAAGTTGGGGCTGTCAGGGAATTCATGGTGATTCCCCGCCGGTGTCTATTGCTTCCTCTACTCCTTCGGAAGTTCCTGAGTATTTGTCTGATTTTCAGGATGTATTCAGCGAGTCCAGGTCCAGTGCTCTGCCTCCTCATAGGGACTGTGACTGCGCTATAGATTTGATTCCAGGCAGTAAATTTCCTAAGGGAAGACTATTTAATCTGTCTGTACCTGAGCATACCGCAATGCGTTCGTATATCAAGGAATCTCTGGAGAAGGGGCATATCCGTCCATCCTCTTCCCCTCTTGGTGCTGGATTCTTTTTTGTGGCCAAGAAAGACGGATCTTTGAGACCTTGTATTGACTATCGGCTTCTGAATAAAATCACTGTTAAATTTCAGCATCCTTTGCCTCTGTTGTCGGACTTGTTTGCCCGGATTAAAGGTGCCAAGTGGTTCACCAAAATAGATCTTCGTGGTGCGTACAACCTTGTGCGCATTAAGCAAGGAGATGAATGGAAAACTGCATTTAATACGCCCGAAGGTCATTTTGAGTACTTGGTGATGCCTTTTGGGCTCTCTAATGCTCCTTCAGTGTTTCAGTCCTTTATGCATGATATTTTCCGGAAGTATCTGGATAAATTTATGATTGTTTATCTGGATGATATTCTGGTTTTTTCTGATGATTGGGACTCGCATGTAGAGCAGGTCAGGATGGTGTTTCAGGTTTTGCGTGAGAATGCTTTGTTTGTTAACCCTAGAACGCGTACCTGGGGCCTCGCAGGCCTGCTAGGTTACTTGTTTTCTATTATCTGTAAAACTACATTAGTTAGAATTTTGAAACTCAAGGTAATCCTCAGGTATATAGTTGTTAGTAATATCCAGTTGTTCATATATTTTTATGTTATAGGCATCTCGTATAGCAACGCTTTTTTTGTGACTACCCCAGATTCACGTACCTGGGGCCTTTGAGGCCTGCTTTGGTTTACATATACTCCTCAGTCTTTTTGTCTGTACTGTTGTTGGGGAAGAACTTATGACTCAGTCTTTATGACTATTGGTCGATGGCTGTTGCTGGGAAGAGTGTGGATTCTGCCTGACATGGTAATGTGATCCTGGAAGGGAGTTTCCCCTCACAAAGTAACGTGATTATGATGTCAGTACAGGTCCTTTAGTCCTAAATCCTAGTTGCTGGAGAGACTTTGGAGGAAGAAGTCAGCTTTCTTTGGTCTGTAACAAAGAACCTTTCTGAGCTCCAAAACCAGAGGCTTCTACTGCACTTACAAGAAAGTGATCTGTTGAAGGTAAGAGTAGGGGGGCTGTACTTTACCCTAAGCACACAAACACTAACAAAGTCTTAGCACACACAGTGTATAGTGCACAAGCCTGATTGTAATCTTTATTTTTTACTTTTCATTTTAGTTTACTCACATCTAAGATTACAATGGCACAGTCTACATCAAGGGGATTGACTGTCCAAGAAATTGAGGCGATTATTTTCAATAGTGATGAAGACAGTGACATTTCTTTGTCGGATGAAGAGTATATTCCACCAGCTAATGTATCAACTTCATCGTCCAGCGATTCCTCAGATGATGAAGAAGTAATGGATCCAGCAGAATGTGCAAGTAGAACATCTAAAACAAATGTTTTTTGGAACAGTACTGCTGTGGCTCATGCACGCACCCCATCACATAACATTATTAGAGTTCCTCAAGGAGCTGTCGGAATTTCCCAATTCATGTCCAAAAAAGATGTTTTCAGTAAATTTGTTTCAGATGATATTGCAGATGAGGTAGTTTTGTGTACGAATGTGGAAGGTAAACGTATTGCTTCGGAAAAAAAAAAACTTGGAAAAATTTAACTAAAGAGGAACTATATGCCTATATTGGCCTTACTCTTCTGGCAGGGTCGACTAAATCATATGATGTGCCAATCAGAGAGTTATTTCTGAACCCATTTGCAGATCCACATTACAAAGCCACTATGTCCATAGATAGATTTGAGGCTATTCGGAGATGCATTCGCTTTGATGAAAAGAGAACTCGGCCTGTGAGGTTGGCAACCGATAAATTAGCGCCTATTAGCTACATCTGGAATCTTTTTATCAAGAACTGTTACAAACTTTACAATTCTAGCGAATATGTGACAGTGGATGAACAACTTCTTGCCTTTAGGGGACGTTGCAAATTTATCCAATATATGCCCAGTAAGCCAGCTAAATATGGCATAAAAATTTTCTGGATGTGCGATTCAGCAACTTATTATGGGATGAATGGCATGATTTACTGTGGAAAAGAAGCTGACGCTCCAGTCCAGAAAGATCTATGTTCCAACATAGTGAAAACACTAGCTTTACCAATTTTCCATTCTGGAAAAAATATCACTATGGATAATTATTTTACTAATTTAGAACTGGCCAATTTTTTGCTTCAGAAACAACTAACACTTGTTGGTACAATGAGACCAAACCGCCGCGAAATTCCACCAATAATGAAGCACAATGCACAGCGACCAATCTACGAGAGTGTATTCGGTTTCTGCAATGAGGCAACAATGGTGTCCTATAAAGCCAAGAAAGAAAAATCTGTGATATTACTGAGCACAATGCATCACGATGAAAGTATTGACACCAATGACAGGAAACAAAAACCTGAAATTATACTTCATTATAATAAGACAAAAGGAGGTGTCGACAAGATGGACAAAATGATTACTGAATATTCATGTAAAAGGCATACTAAACGTTGGCCTGTTGCCCTTTTTTCCAATATCCTTGATGTGTCATCCCTCAATAGCTATATTGTTTATTGTCAAACTAATCCAGAATTCCATGCCAACAGGAAGGACAATAGACGTATATTTTTGACAGAACTTTGTTATGAACTTTTGATGCCTACTATGCTAGAGAGAAGCAGCACAAAATGCTTATCAAGGCAAATTACAGAGGCAATGATCCGATGTGGAATATGCTTTCAGGAACAGCCAGAGCAAAGAGAAAAAAAAAGAAAGCGCTGCTATATTTGTCCAGCAAAGAAAGAAAGAAAATCGGAGCGTTTCTGTTCTACTTGCGGACAAAATGTATGCAGGGAACATTCTGAAGAAAAAATAATATGCAAGAATTGTCGGGGGAATATGTAAAGTGGAAAATAAATATTCCTGCACCAAGTTTGCTACAGACTTTATGTAAAAACTTTTTATAAGAAAAAATGTATCCATCATAAAAAATTGTACTGAGTGAATATATTGGGCGTGCCCGTTTAGTTACATTTTTGTTGTTTTATGTACATAATTTTTTTTTGGAATTATACACATCTTAGGCTATGTTCCAAGTAGCGCTGGGGTTCACCAGAATGGGATCCATAATGGATCTGACCTCCTGGTAACTCCAGCTAAGGCTGATGGAATGCCGGGATTCCACCAGCCTTAGCTGAGGTCACCAGGAGGTCAGATCCATTACGGATCCCCTCCTGGTGGACCCCAGCGCTAGTGGGAATGCATCCTTACTTTGCAAATTTAAAATAAACTTTGAAAAGTATTTTTATTTGAGTTATTCCATGTTATTTGCACACAGGCCTAAAAGGCCCCAGGTACATGAATATGGGGTAGTCACAAAAAAAGCGTTGCTATACGAAATGCCTATAACATAAAAATATACGAACAACTGGAAATTACTAACAACTATATAGCTGAGGAATACCTAGAGTTTCAAAATTGTAACTAAAGTAGTTTCACAGAAAATAATAAAAAAGTAACCTGACAGGCCTGCGAGGCCCCAGGTACGCGTTCTACCAGCCTTAGCCGGGGTCACCAGGAGGTCAGATCCATTACGAAATCCCGTCCAGGCGGACCCCAGAGCTAGTGGGAATGCATGCTTACTTTCAAATAACTTTGAAAAAAAAATTTTCTTGAGTTATTCCATGTTATTTGAAAACAGGCCTCAAAGGCCCCAGGTACGTAATAGTGTAGATTTCTATGGTCACGCATTCTAGGGTTAAGGGCTCAAAGTGTCTCTTTGGAGTACAGAAGGTTCCCTTTTTGGGTTTTATTTTTTCCCCTTCTGCGGTGGAGATGGACCCAGTCAAGGTCCGAGCTATTCATGATTGGACTCAACCCACGTCAGTTAAGAGTCTTCAGAAGTTCTTGGGTTTTGCTAACTTCTACCGTCGTTTTATCGCTAATTTTTCTAGCGTTGTTAAACCTTTGACGGATATGACCAAGAAAGGTTCTGATGTTGCTAACTGGGCTCCTGCAGCCATGGAAGCTTTCCAAGAGTTGAAGCGCCGGTTTACTTCAGCGCCTGTTTTGTGCCAGCCTGATGTCTCACTTCCCTTTCAGGTTGAAGTGGATGCTTCTGAGATTTTGGCAGGGGCTGTTTTGTCGCAGAGAGGCCCTGGTTGCTCTGTAATGAGACCATGTGCTTTTTTCTCTAGGAAGTTTTCGCCTGCTGAGCGGAATTATGATGTTGGCAATCGGGAGTTGCTGGCCATGAAGTGGGCATTTGAGGAGTGGCGTCATTGGCTCGAGGGTGCTAAGCATCGTGTGGTGGTCTTGACTGATCACAAAAATCTAATGTATCTCGAGTCTGCTAAACGCCTGAATCCTAGACAGGCCCGTTGGTCATTGTTTTTCTCCCGTTTTGACTTTGTGGTCTCGTATTTACCAGGTTCAAAGAATGTGAAGGCTGATGCTCTTTCAAGGAGCTTTGTGCCTGACTCTCCTGGAGTCGCTGAACCAGTTGGTATTCTTAAAGAGGGAGTAATCTTGTCAGCCATTTCTCCGGATTTGCGACGTGTGTTGCGGAGATTTCAGGCTGGTAGACCTGACTCTTGTCCACTTGACAGACTGTTTGTTCCTGATAAGTGGACCAGCAGAGTCATTTCCGAGGTTCATTCCTCGGTGTTGGCAGGGCATCCGGGAATTTTTGGCACCAGAGATTTGGTGGCTAGGTCCTTTTGGTGGCCTTCCTTGTCACGGGATGTGCGGTCATTTGTGCAGTCCTGTGGGATTTGTGCTCGAGCTAAGCCTTGCTGTTCTCGTGCCAGCGGGTTGCTCTTGCCCTTGCCTGTCCCGAAGAGGCCTTGGACACACATTTCCATGGATTTCATTTCGGATCTTCCGGTGTCTCAGGGCATGTCTGTCATCTGGGTGGTATGTGATCGCTTTTCCAAGATGGTCCATTTGGTATCTTTGCCTAAGCTGTCTTCCTCTTCCGATCTGGTTCCTCTGTTCTTTCAGAATGTGGTTCGTTTACACGGCATTCCTGAGAATATCGTGTCTGACAGAGGATCCCAGTTTGTTTCCAGGTTCTGGCGATCCTTTTGTGCTAAGATGGGCATTGACTTGTCGTTTTCGTCTGCCTTTCATCCTCAGACTAATGGACAAACGGAGCGAACTAATCAGACTCTGGAGGCTTATTTGAGGTGTTTTGTTTCTGCAGATCAGGATGATTGGGTGACCTTCTTGCCGTTGGCGGAGTTTGCCCTTAATAATCGGGCTAGTTCCGCTACTTTGGTTTCGCCATTTTTTTGCAACTCTGGTTTCCATCCTCGTTTTTTCCTCAGGACATGTGGAGCCTTCTGACTGTCCTGGGGTAGATTCTGTGGTGGATAGGTTGCAGCAGATTTGGAATCATGTGGTGGACAACTTGAAGTTGTCACAGGAGAAGGCTCAGCGTTTTGCCAACCGCCGCCGCGGTGTGGGTCCCCGACTTCGTGTTGGGGATTTGGTATGGCTGTCTTCTCGATTTGTTCCTATGAAGGTCTCCTCTCCTAAATTTAAGCCTCGCTTCATCGGTCCTTACAAGATATTGGAAATCCTTAATCCTGTGTCCTTTCGCTTGGATCTTCCGGTGTCGTTTGCCATTCACAACGTGTTCCATAGGTCTTTGTTGCGGCGGTACGTTGTACCTGTGGTCCCTTCTGTTGAGCCTCCTGCTCCGGTGTTGGTTGAGGGCGAGTTGGAGTACGTGGTGGAGAAGATCTTGGATTCTCGTCTCTCCAGGCGGAGGCTTCAGTATCTGGTCAAGTGGAAGGGCTATGGTCAGGAGGATAATTCCTGGGTGGTTGCCTCTGATGTGCATGCGGCCGATTTAGTTCGCGCCTTTCACGCTGCTCATCCTGATCGCCCTGGTGGTCTTGGTGAGGGTTCGGTGACCCCTCCTTAAAGGGGGGGTACTGTTGTGAATTAGACTTTTTTGGCTCCCTCTTGTGGTCACTAGTGATATGACTCTGGGATTGTCTTTCCTCAGTTTGGCACCCACCTGGGTCGTTAGTCCAGGGGTGTTGCTATATGAACTCCCTGAATTCTCAGTCTGGTGCCTGGCATCGTTGTAATCAGTCCTTTCTGTTTGCTCCTGTCTGCTGGTCCTGGTTCGTGCAAAATTAAGCTAAGTCCTGCTTCCTTGTTTTTTGGTTATTTGTATTGCTCTTACTTTTTTGTCCAACTTGTACTAAATGTGATTCCTGATTTTGCTGGAAGCTCTAGGGGGCTGGTATTCTCCCCCCGGGCCGTTAGACGGTTCGGGGGTTCTTGAATATCCAGCGTGGAAATTTTGATAGGGTTTTTGCTGACCGTATAAGTCATCTTACTATATTCTGCTATTAGTCAGTGGGCCTCTCTTTGCTAAATACCTAGTTCATTCTTACGTTTGTCTTTTCTTCTTACCTCACCGTTATTATTTGTTGGGGGCTTGTATCCAACTTTTGGGGTCTTTTCTCTGGAGGCAAGAAAGGTCTATCTTTTCCCTTCTAGGGTTAGTTAGTTCTCCGGCTGGCGCGAGACGTCTAGAACCAACGTAGGCACGTTCCCCGGCTGCTGCTATTTGTGGTGCTAGGATTAGATATACGGTCAGCCCAGTTACCACTGCCCTATGAGCTGGTTTTTTGTGTTTGCAGACTTAGTATTTATTTCTGAGACCCTCTGCCATTGGGGTCATAACAGTAACCTGCATTTCGCAATGCAAACACTATGATCAAAATATAAAACATTTACGTATTGTGTTACTTTTCAGTGTCTGATGTCACTAGACGGTGATGCAGCTGATGTCATCAGTACCGCCGTGAACGCCAGCAGCGGGCCAGAAGTGGTGCAGAGGACACTAAAAAACGAAAATACATCTATTATGACAGATTGAATTTCCTTGTTACCATTATGGATCTACGTGCGTAAGTGCCTGCATGACCCCACGTTTTACACATGGCCTTACGGTCCAATATTAATATTTTTTCCTTATTTAACTTTGTGCTAAAAAACAAAACTGACTCTTACCTTACCGAACAGGAAACAACATCTGACTTCGAGGTCAACTTGGACCTTGTTGTTGAAGCTGAAGAAATGGCTGGACCTTCTTCTGCAACATCATCAGCAAACCAACCCCCACTACCAGCACGACCTCCTGCAGCACAGGAGGCCAATCAAGAAGACGAGGAACGTGGACATAGTAGTAGTCCTTCACTACCCCTGGATATTTCACCCGTGGCTGCAGCCATGGCACCCCGTGGCCGGTGCAGGAGGGAGCTTGCCACCACGGGAAGCAGGCACCAAGTAGACACTGGGGTTTTGGACTATCTATCATGCACTATGAACGATGACGGTGAGGAGGCATTTGCACGGATTCTTGCACGCTATCTGCGCACAATTCCGTGTGAGGTCAGGCTGCGGGCCATAGGTGCTATGCAAATTTTGATAGATGCATGCACCGAACCTAATACTCCTACCCCAGTGTTTTTGCACCTAGAAAGATGGCAGATGTCCAGCGACAACCACCTACAAATGCAATAAATACAAATCCAGGATGAGCAGCCAATAGTAGTCACTCAACCACATCCTACACGGATGCCATCACCACAGCCACATCAAGCCCTATACCAACACCGGCCACAACATGTGATTTTTCAAAATCAACCTGCAACTGCCCAATATGGCCACTTGAACATTCCCACTATAGGAGAGTGGTCACAACATGGGTATGCTCAACTTGGCCATTCTGGGGGTATACACAAATGGCCCACGCCAACCCACATGATTATGTAAATTCTTACCCAAATGCCCAGTACCATGTTCCACAACAGGGCCCTTCCTTGGTGGCTAATGCAGCCTCATCCACCTCTCAGGATCCCAATCTGGTTGGTCTGCAAATTATCCAAACCACTCATGCTGTCCTCCCGCCATCACCTCCACCTACATACCATAATTTGTAAAACAAAGTCTCATCATGACTAGACACTTATTTTTTTTTTAAATTGTTGTTGGACCTGTAATAGTGGCCAAAAATGCTACATGCTTTCATTATGGTTTTTTGGTGTGAACCAAACCTGTCTTGAGTAAAAAAAAGTTTATTCAATGTGTGTGGTTTCTGCTTTAACAAATATATGGAGGATGTGTTTAATTTCACAATGCGAACATTATTAGGTCAAAATATCACACACTTCAAACAGTAACATAAGTTTATTTTACAAAAAAAATCATAACATAGACACTGCAATGTCTTGAGATGGAATATATCCCTCTGGTGAAACAAAATAATTTGTAGACACATCCCGCACTTTAAGTCCAGAGGTCTGATGACGTGGATGATGTACATGTGTAGTAGCCATGCCATTTTTTCCATCGGCACCAATTATCACCATCATTTGCTATACAGTCATGGATTCTGGAGAAGTTGTGAAGTATCACACACACTTTAATAACCACATTCACATTTATTTCACTAACTTGAATGGCTGACTGTAGGACCCTCCATTTGGCACAGAGAATGCCTAACGCACACTCCACCAATCGTCGTGCGTGGGATAGGTGAAAATTAAATATTCTACTCCTGTGGTCCAGGGCTCTACGTGGATAGGGCCTCATGGCATTGTGGTGGCACTGCTTTCATAATAGACCCTGGTAGCTGACGTGGGGATGGGAGGTACAAGTCATTACTGCGCAGCTGCCGACCCATTATGGAAGAGATGAAGACTCTGGAGTCTCCAGTTCTTCCATAGGCCCCAATATCTATGAGTATAAACCTGTATGTGCTGTTGACCAGGGCCAACAGCACTAAGGAAAAACATTTTTGTAATTGAAATATTGGGATCCATCCAGGGATCCAATGCAGTTTGGAAACTGGCATGTTTCTTCAAAACTATGGGCAATCTGCAGCCAGTCTTCTTTTTTGGTCTCAGGCATTTCCGATTGATGCAGTTGGGACCATATTTCTGATCACGTAGAACGGACAATGCCTGACATGGTGGATTTCCCAATTAAGAAGTCAAGATGGAAATACCATATAGAAGAGCTGTTAGGGCTAGCGGAACGCACTGATTAAATATAGATGTTTTTATTGGTGCGTTCGCAGCCTGGGGTCCACCGTGCAGGAGGAACCTGCTGCTAGCAAATGACGGCACTATATGGCGGTTTACGCGAACTCTGTTACTTCACAGAGTCGCACGGAAACAAGACGCTGTGCCCTGTTAACCCCACAGGAGTTCACAGCTAACTGCCGAGCTGAAGGCAGTCTGTGGTCACGCAAACATACAATCTCCTCACCGGAGGAGCCGGTATTCTAGGGGCTTATTTCAGCCGGGGCCCTAAATCCACGCACACAATCTCCTCGCCGGAGGTGCCGGCATTCTAGGGGCTTATTTCAGCCGAGTCCCTGAACACACATAAATGTGACCACACTGGCGCATGCACATAACAGATTTGATACTAGCGCATGGCCGTGCGGCCATGCGAGCCTTATATAGCTGCAGCAAGTAAAAGACCTTCCTAGAAGGACCAATGAGAGACTGTCATACCTGAGCATGTGACCCTAGATCTCCACTGAGAGATCTTGCCCTGGGCATGCTCAGTGTGTGCAGAGCAGGACTTAGTCCTAGCACCTACAGGACCTTCCTGAAAGGACCAATGGACTTAGCTGCATTATCTGACCATGTGACCCTCGATCCCCACTGAGAGATCTTACTCAGGGCATGCTCAGAACAAGAAAAGCAGGACTTAGTCCCAGAAGCGTCTGCTCGCCGCTGCCCAGCACTGACTTCAATGGCAGAAGCAGGAAAAGGAGCAGCAACTCTTTGTACAGAGTGGGACTGAGCAAGACACTGGGACCGACGTCTCCGCTGAGCAGGCTCCACTGCGGCAGGAGAAGAATGGGAGACCGCAGCGGAGATGGCCCAAGATTCCCCCTGTGCAGAGGCGGGAACTCGACCCCTAACAAGAGCCCAGTGAATAGGAATCTAAAAAAAATGAATAGGACATATCCATGCATCATCTTAACAGTTTAGGAGATCATAAAATTTATGGACATTGCAAACTAAGCCCTGGCTCAACAAGTGACAACGCTATGCAATGCCTAGGGATCATTTATAAATTCCAAACAGCAGGGATTGTCAAAGGCAAAATGTGATTAATCCATTAAACTTGAAAAAGGGAACATACAATTCAAACAAAAGGGAACAAAAAAAAAATGGAACATAGAGTATGAATACATACCATAATGCAGTTAAAAGGCCCTCCTCTGCGGAAATACACTTGGGCATCTTGGTGTCCTTTAAGAATATCCCATCTTCCCATGTCAAATGTAGGCACGCTCATCCGACAATACCGGTAGAACTTGTCAGGATGGCTGTGTAGTGAAGCATACAGAAGGTGGAAATGCCCTTTAGTCAGCCATCACCTCAGAAGCAGATGTACCCACTTTCGTCTCTGCCTCCTCGGTTCCACTGTCACTGGGTAAGGCTCCCCAAAATGTTGGGACAAAACACAGTGTTAAAGAACCCGCTCAGTTGTGTTGAAAGTAAGCCCGCCTGTAGTGTTGAGCGATACCATCCGATACTTGAAAGTATCGGCCGATACCGGCAAAGTATCGGATCTAATCCGATACCGATACCCGATACCAATACAAGTCAATGGGACTCAAGTATCGGAAGGTATCCCTGACGGTTCCCAGGGTCTGAAGGAGAGGAAACTCTCCTTCAGGCCCTGGGAACCATATTAATGTGTAAAATAAAGAATTAAAATAAAAAATATTGATATACTCACCTCTCCGACGCAGCTTCTGATTGGTCGCGTGCCGCTCATCTAAGGCCCTGAACGCGCTCATTCTTAAGAAGGAAGGCTGCCGGAAAGAAGCAGGGCGCGTCCGAGGGTGAGTATATACCTAATAGGAATATACTCACCCTCGGCTTCTTTCCGGCAGCCTTCCTTCCTAAGAATGAGCGCGTTCAGGGTCTTAGATGACGTCACGGCTTGTGATTGGTCGTGGCCGCCCATGTGACTGCCACGCGACCAATCACAAGCCGTGACGTAATTCTCAGGTCCTAAATTCCTAGAATTAGGAATTTAGGACCTGAGGGATGACGTCACGGCTTCTGATTGGTCGCGTGGCGGTCACATGAGCGGCACGCGACCAATCAGAAGCCGTGACGTCATGGAAGGTACTGAACGCGCTCATTTTAAACAAAGCAGGCTGCCGGTTACCAGCGGTGATGTCCAGGCTGCGTCGGAGAGGTGAGTATATCAATATTTTTTATTTTAATTCTTTATTTTATACATTAATATGGTCCCGATACCGATTCCCGATACAACAAAAGTATCGGATCTCGGTATCGGAATTCCGATACGGCAAGTATCGGCCGATACCCGATACTTGCGGTATCGGAATGCCCAACACTACCCGTCTGACATGTTTGACACAAAGCAGCAATACCAAAATACCAGCATGGACTCTAATGCAAAGATGGGAGGGTGGAACTTGTTGAGGAACCAAGAAATAGGGTCCTTGATTAGGTTTTTATTCATTTCAGGCCATTTATCCATTTTATTTTGCAAGTCAGCGAGAAAGTTCAAGCCAAACGCATGACATACGGATGTCATACGGATAAATAGATGTGAGGAAATTGCATCATCACATTGCAAACGGATTACACACAGATGACCATATGGAGAACACTCATGCAACTCTCGGCCGAGAGACTCAAAACGATTTTTCATATGTTAAGTGTGACTTCTGCCTTAGTGTAGATATTGTTCGTCCACTTTTGTATATATTTTTCATCTCATTTTGAATTTGTATTAAAACTTGTATTTTTATATTACTATTCCCACAATGGACAGTGCTTATTCTTTGTTCGATTTTTTGGGTTAACACTGATCTATGAAAGATAAAAGCTGTCTTTGCAGGAGAAGGACAGCAGATAGAAAAAAACCTAAACAATTGTAAACATGCTTTTTTTCATGCTAACTTGAGCTATTCAATAACTTGAGACTATGGAGACTATGCCTTTACTGTGTTAACTTACACGTATAGGGACCATTTTTAATCAGAGGTTTGTTCAGATATCAATGTGCATGGGATGTTGCAGTGTCAGAATTACAAATACACTGTTTTAGTGCCTGTGAGGCAGTGACCGGTGTTATATGCGAGGGTCGCTATGTGTCCCCCAGGATGCGCACAGAAGCATATTGAGGCTGCACGATTACATTGCAGTCCCAGGCATAGCTGTGATTGCAGTGCAAAAAAAAAGTAAGTGTTGGTCTTAGGCAAGCAATTTGTCCAAGAAAGATTTAAGAAAACCAGTCATGAGCTTTTATTTTTGGAGCGGACTACAGGATGGTAGTGGGGCTGTCCGCTTCCTCCCGGCCAGGTCTTACAAGTGGCCTATGGACACTGGTTCATTGTAAAAGCCCTGCAGCAAAGGGTTGGGGGTGTCAGTCTTGGTTTGCAAACTGCAGAGCAGGTGGCTCTGCAAGGCTCAGACTGTGTGAAGCAACACGGAGCCAAGCAGAGCCAAAAGGCCTGGCACCCCTCAGCGTACAGTACATGGTGGTGCAGTGCAGTCGGCCATGGAAACAGGTCTCGGATATGGACTGTCTTGTTTCCCGGCTGCAATCCGGATGCTACCATTTGTTTTCTGTTTTGTGAATACACTGAACATTAAAGAGACTTTGCATTTGAACTTTCCTGTGATCACTGCCTGTCTGTCACACTGCACCAACCCCGCTGCACTACATGTCCAATACATTGCACCCAGGTTGTGAGTCAGGATACACACCACAATGGGTTCTTGCCACAACAACCATACATGTCAACATTTACAGCACTTTGGGCGCAATGCAGGGCTCAAAAGTTGTGCCCAAACCGCAGTTAGTGTTGACATGTATGGTTGTAGTGGAGAGAACCCATTTAACAATTGTGGTGTGTTTCCAGAGCAATTTGACTTTGTGAGAATAGATTTTGCTGTTTGTTTGTTTTTTGCACCATGTCACTTTTGGACAACCTCGAGTTACTAGTAAAATGGAAACCCTGAGAATTGACCCAAATACATGCACTATAAGGCTGAGGTTATTGTTCTAAGCATTTAATACTAAACATTCGTTATTTTTATAGGTTTGGTTTGTGGTGTTTGCATTGTGTTCCCTCTGCTTTATGTATTCAGTGTCCAATAAGAAAATCTGCAAAGTGCTAGTTGCATCATGAGTCCTGTTGTCATAATGTGTTAGTTTTTTAAAATTCTGCCTTTTCTGTATTCATTTACAGCTTTCAGGAGGTTGTGAATTCACTGTAGTCATACATGATTTTGCAGCATGCAACACTAATGAATTGACAGTGCGTCGGGGACAGACTGTGGAAATTCTCGAGAGACAACACGATAGATCGGAGTGGTGCCTAGTAAGGACAACTGACAAATCGCCAGCATCAGAAGGCTTAGTTCCTTGCAGTTCTCTCTGCATTGCTCACTCAAGGAGTAGCATGGAAATGGAAGGGATATTTAATCATAAAGGTAAATGGTTTGTTAAAAAGTTCACAGGTGTCAAAAATGCAAACATTTTCAATGGAGTACCGCAGTCTTTTTTCAGATTATAGACTATATGCTCTCATCACTAGATGTCTACAGTTGTAGCCAAAAGTTTTGAAACTGACAAATTGTAGTTTTCACAAACTTTGCTGCTTCAGTGTTTTGAGATTTTTTAGTCAGGTGTTTCTATGGCTATGTAAGTACAATTATAATAATAATATGTGTCAACTTTTATTGACAAATACATCAAGCTTATGCAAAGACTCATTATCTACCAAAAGGACCCTTATTTTTCAAGACCTCTGCAATTCGCACTGGCATGCTGGATGTCCGCTTCTCAGACAAGAATTGGTTGCCATCAGTCAAGATTTGTTTTTGTTTGTAACCAAAATTTGTCAGTCTCAAAACTCTTGACCGTGACTATACATTGACCATTATTAGGCTGAGGTCACACTGGCAACTTAAACGGATGAGTGCAATACGATAAAAAAAAAAATCGCACTGCACTGGTACCAATGTTAATCTATGGGGCAGCTCCCAGCAGCCGATTTTGTGATGGCCGTTTTCTTCGGGCTGAGAAAATTGCAGCATGCTGCGATTTTCACCGATTATCGGATCGGACTCGCCAATGCAATTCTATGGGTGCGATGAAAAATTGGATTCCAAACAGACCACAAGTGTGACTTGCGAGAAATACGCACCGATGTTCTATAGAAAAGCCGGCAATTCAGTGCGGTGTACAGTAAAATCACACTGACAGGTTAAAATAGAATAGATACAATAAATGTCTACACATAGTATAGGTATATATATACATATTGTGGCATAGCGACTGGTCATGTGATTAATGGGCGGTATGTATCAAAGAGGTGGGTGGCCCTGTAATGGAAGCCTGGCTATGTTTTGCTCAAGCAGATCTACTGCTGAGGGATTTGTTTACATTGGGAAGGCTTCCAGGTGATTGGAGAGATGGGTGGGTCCAGTCACCTACAAACCCACCCAAAGAGGCGTGTTTGAACACCTAAGATGGTTTTGTGTTGAAGGACCTGTGGTGATGTCACGCTCCCCTGACTGGCCATGTGACAGGTACCTGGGTGTGGTTACACCTATGTAAAGGAGGTGTGTGTAGCACATGGTGTGAGTGTTTGGGAGTCTGTCAGGGTGGACACACTTCTTCCATGTGTCCTGGCTGGACACTGCAGAGTGGCCTGTGTGTTGGACGGTTCCACGTGGGGACAGACGTCCTGAACAGCACACAGAGACCATATTTAGGCTGGAGAGCCTACGTGCTGGACATAGCACAGTCTGTGCGCCAACAGACCTGAGAGAGCGGAGCTCTACTATGGACATGGAGGATTCATCTGTTTGATGTAAGACTGGTTACCTGTTGTTCCTGTTGCTATGTGGTTTATGGAGCAATAAACCCTGTGAACGTTTAATGGAACGTGTCTCCTGAGTGTCACCCGCCACACCTGAGCGAGTACAATCCTTACAATACATATATACACATATATATTTATATATATATATATATATATATATATATATATATATATATATATGTCATTGACACACACGCACATTATATATATATATATATATATATATATATATATATATATATATATATATATATATATACACTCACCGGCCACTTTATTAGGTACACCATGCTAGTAACGGGTTGGACCCCCTTTTGCCTTCAGAACTGCCTCAATTCTTCGTGGCATAGATTCCACAAGGTGCTGGAAGCATTCCTCGGAGATTTTGGTCCATATTGACATGATGGCATCACACAGTTGCCGCAGATTTGTCGGCTGCACATCCCAAAGATGCTCCATACAAGGCAGGATGGATCCATGCTTTCATGTTGTTTACGCCAAATTCTGACCCTACCATCCGAATGTCGCAGCAGAAATCGAGACTCATCAGACCAAGCAACGTTTTTCCAATCTTCTACTGTCCAATTTCGATGAGCTTGTACAAATTGTAGCCTCAGTTTCCTGTTCTTAGCTGAAAGGAGTGGTACCCGGTGTGGTCTTCTGCTGCTGTAGCCCATCTGCCTCAAAGTTCGACGCACTGTGCGTTCAGAGATGCTCTTAGGCCTACCTTGGTTGTAACGGGTGGCGATTTGAGTCACTGTTGCCTTTCTATCAGCTCGAACCAGTCTGCCCATTCTCCTCTGACCTCTGGCATCAACAAGGCATTTCCGCCCACAGAACTGCCGCTCACTGGATTTTTTTTCTTTTTCGGACCATTCTCTGTAAACCCTAGAGATGGTTGTGCGTGAAAATCCCAGTAGATCAGCAGTTTCTGAAATACTCAGACCAGCCCTTCTGGCACCAACAACCATGCCACGTTCAAAGGCACTCAAATCACCTTTCTTCCCCATACTGATGCTCGGTTTGAACTGCAGGAGATTGTCTTGACCATGTCTACATGCCTAAATGCACTGAGTTGCCGCCATGTGATCGGCTGATTAGAAATTAAGTGTTAACAAGAAGTTGGACAGGTGTACCTAATAAAGTGGCCGGTGAGTGTATATATATATATATATATATATATATATATATATATATATATATATATATATATATATATATAATACAGAGCTAGATAGCAGAAAAGCCGGTAATTCAATTGCCGGCTTTTGCTAAGTCCTTACCGGACCCGACAGGATAGGAGACATGGTTTACATACAGTAAACCATTTCATATCCGTTATATTTTTACATACCCCTGACTAATAATGTTAGTAGTTTGTGTGTGCAAAATTTTGGAGCTCTAGGTGTTAAAATAAAGGGTTAAATCACGGAAAAAACTGTCGTGGACTCCTGTTGTGAACTGTAAAGCACACTGCATGTGTGCAACAGAGACAAAAAAACAGACACTTATCTTAGCTGAATTGACAGCAGGGCATGAGGAGCCAGAGAGAGATGCAATCCCTCCAAGAACAATGGACAACTGGCAGGGACTCATGGATCCTGCACACCTAAATACCTAATAGAGCTGCAATCAGCAGAAACACCTGCCAAGGATTACAACCCAGAGACAACTGCACTACTATCAACAACCACTGGAGGGAGCCCAAGAGCAGAATTCACAACAGACTCCCGCGCAATTTTCTCCGCCAGAGTGGAAAAGCCAGTGACCGTGGGCAGATATTAATAGCCTAGAGAGGGACCATGGTTATTGCCCCCTCCCTGGCTAAAAACATCTGCCCCCAGCCACCCCAGAAAAGGCACATCTGTAAGATGTGCCTATTCTGGTGCTTAGCGACTCTCTTCCCACTCCCGAGTAGCGGTGGGATATGGGGTAATAAGGGGTTTTAATGTCACCTTGCTAATGTAAGGTGACATTAAGCCAGGCTAATAATGGAGAGATGTCAATAAGACACCTATCCATTAATATCCCAATAGTAATAAAGGGTTAAAAATACACACACATTATGAATAAAGTATTTTAATGAAATAAATAAACACATGGGGTTTTAATATCTTTATTGTACGCTCAATCCAAATGACGACTCTGGTCTTCTGAGAAAAAAAACCCCAACAATATCCCATACCTGTTTGCCGTACAGTCATGTCCCACGATGTAAATCTATCTGAAGGGGATAATTAAATTTACAAGCAGGAGTCTGCTAATGCAGCCGCCCCTGGCTTTAAAAACTGGGGAATGAATGGAATGCAGCTACAGTTCATATAAGTTTATGCCACCAGGGGGCGCATCACCGCAAGTCAACGAAGCTGCATTCCATTCATTCCCCAGTTTTTACAGCAAGGGGCGGCTGCATTAGCCGGCTCCTGGCTGTAACTGTATTAAACCCCTTCAGATGGTTTTACATCGTGGGACATGACTGTACAACATACAGGAATGGGATATTGTTGCTTTTTTATTTTGCTTTTTTTTTCAGAAGACCAGGGTCGTCGTTTGGATTGAGCGTACAATAAAGATATTAAAACCCCATGTGTTTATTTATTTCATTAAAATACTTTATTCATAATGTGTGTGTGCATTTTTAACCCTTTACTACTATTGGATTAATAATGGATAGATGTCTTATTGACATTAACCCCTTATTACCCCATATTCCACCGCTACTCGGGAGTGGGAAGAGCAGGGCCGTATTTGCCACTAGGCACTGGAGGGCACGTGCCTAGGGCGGGGCAATGCTGGGGGCAGCACCTGATCAAGGTTTTTTTTTATTATTTAAGTCCTGGGTCACCGCCCACCCCCCAGCCCCCCCGGTCGCCCGCCCGCCTGCCGCCGACCCACCCGCCTTGTAGATGTCATACTCACCCTGCCCCAGCAATGCCTGGTCTCAGCAGCTGCAGCTCGTCCTGAGTGAGTGGTCACGTGGTACCGCTCATTAAGGTAATGAATATAGGCATATTCATGACCTTAATGAGCGGTACCACATGACCGCTCATGCAGGAAGAAGGTGCTGCACCGGGAGTCGGGACAGAGATAAAGGGATGTTCAGCACGCCCGCAGTGTGTGGGAAAGGTGAGTATGAGGGACGGGGGATGAAGGAGAACGGTAAGCCAAGCCATGCAAGATGGGAGCAGGAGCGGGAGCAGGGGGGGTGAGAGATGAGCCATGCATACGGGGGGGAATATGAGCCATGCATACAGGGGGGGATATGAGCCATGCATACGGGGGGGAATATGAGCCATGCATACAGGATGGGGAGGAATATGAGCGATGCATACGGGGGGGGAATATGAGCCATGCATACGGGGGGGGAATATGAGCCATGCATACAGGAGGGGGGAATATGAGCCACGCATACAGGATGGGGGAATATGAGCCATGCATACAGGAGGGGGGAATATGAGCCATGCATACAGTGGGGGAATATAAGCCATGAATACAGGTGGGGGGAATATGAGCCATGCATATGGGATGGGAGGGAGATGAGCCATGCATACAGGAGGGGGGAATATGAGCCGTGCATACAGGAGGGGGGGAATATAAGCCATGCATACAGGAGGGGGGGAATATGAGCCATGCATATGGGATGGGAGGGAGATGAGCCATGCATACAGGAAGGGGGGATATAAGCCGTGCATACAGGATGGGGGGGAGATGAGCCATGCATACAAGATGGGAGGGGGGCATTATACAGTATTGAGCATCATGTGGGGTCATTATACAGTATAGAGCATCATGTATGGCCATTATACAGTATAGAGCATCATGTGTGGCCAATGGCCATTATACAGTATTGAGCATCATGTGTGGCCATTATACAGTATGGAGCATCATGTTTGGCCATTATACAGTATAGAGCATCATGTGTGGCTGTTATACAGTATTGAGCATCGTGTGGCTGTTATACAGTATGGAGCATCATGTTTGGCTATTATACAGTATAGAGCATCATGTGTGGCCATTTTACACTATGGAGCATCATGTGTGGCCATTATACAGTATTGAGCATCATGTGGGGTCATTATACAGTATGGAGCATCATGTGTGGGCATGATACTGTATGGAGCATCATGTGTGGCCATTATATAGCATGGAGCATCATGTGTGGCCATGATACAGTATGGAGCATCATGTGTGGCCATTATACAGTATTGAACATCATGTGGGGCCATTATACAGTATTGAACATCATGTGGGGTCATACAATATGGAGCATCATGTGTAGCCATTATACAGTATGGAGCAACATGTGTGGCCAATGGCCATTATACAGTATTGAACATCATGTGTGGCAATTATACAGTATGGAGCATCATGTGTGGCCATTATACAGTATGGAGCATCATGTGTGGACATTATACAGTATTGAGCATCATGTGTGGCCATTATACAGTATGGAGCACTGTGTGGCCATATTTTTTTTTGTTTATAATTCTTGTATATGAAACAGTGTGATCAGCAGTGCTAAATGGGTGTGGTTGGGACGTGGATATGGGTGTGACTAGTTGTGAAATGGGTGTGGTCAGAGGTGTGGCCTGAAATTTGCCGCAAACTTTATACTTCTTTCCCTTCAAAAGTTGGGAGGTATGGTACCGCATTTGCCAGATCACGGCAAGTGCCGCAAATCCCATGGGGAATGAATGAGGCTGAACACAGTGTTGCCATAAGTGATCCGTTACGTGGCAAATGCAGAAAAACTATCTGCTGCAAAAGGTTACTTTCACATCAGCGATTCTTGCCAGTGTCACTGTCGATAGTGTCGTACTCACCAAAGGGGGAAGCAGCACTAAAAGTGCCTAGGGCAGCAGAAACTCTAAATACGGCCCTGGGGAAGAGAGTGGCTAAGTGCCAGAACAGGTGTATCTTACAGATGTGCCTTTTCTGGGGGGGCTGGGGGCAGATGTTTTTAGCCGGGGATGGGGGGGGGGGGCAGATGTTTTTAGCCGGGGACGGGGGGGGGGGGGCAAATAACCATGGTCCCTCTCTAGACTATTAATATCTGCCCACAGTCACTGGCTTTCCCACTCTGGCGGAGAAAATTGCGTGGGAGCCCACGCCAGTTTTTTCCATGATTTAACCCTTTATTTTAACACCTAGAGCTCCAAAATTTTGCACACACAAACTACTAATATTATTAGTCAGGGATATGTAAAAAAATAGCGGATATGGAATGGTTTGCTGTATGTAAACCATGTCTCCTATCCTGTCGGGTTCGGTAAGGACTTAGCGATAGCCAGCAATTGAATTACCGTCTTTTTTGCTATTGAGTGCTGTATGAAATATGAACATATGTATATATATGGGTCTCACTGACATATGTATGTGTGTATATATATATATATATATATATATATATATATATATATATATAAAGTAAAATTGGAACAGCACAATGCTCACCGGTGGGTGCCTAGCTGTTGTGAACTCCGTTTTCAGGCTCCCTCTTGTGGTCACAGATGGTATTGTGTGACTTTTGTTTTTTGGCTCCCCCTGGTGGTTTGGTTTATTATCCTGCGGGTCTGCTGGATCAGCTGCCTCGTTATTCACCTGGGAGGCTCCTATTTAGCTCTGCTCCACTTCCACTTGTTGCCGGCTGTCAATGTATTCAGTGCTATTCTGATTACTCCTGATTATCTCGTTTTCTGCCTCTTCAGGATAAGCTAAGTTCTGTTTGAATATTTTTTGCTCATCTGCCTGCAATATGATTTCTGTGTATGATGAGTCTAGTCCAGCTTGCTAACATGTGATTTCTTTTTGCTGGTAAGCTCTGGGGTACGGAGTTGCTTCCCCCGCACCGTTAGTTGGTGCGGGGGCTCGAGCAATCTCTGCGTGGATATTTTGAATAGGGTTTTTTTATTGACCGCACAGTTTCCTTCCTATTTTCTGCTATCTAGTATTAGCGGGCCTCATTTGCTAAATCTGATTTCATCTCTGCGTTTGTGCTTTCCCCTTAACTCACCGTTAATATTTGTGGGGGGCTATTCTATATCTTTGGGGTCTTCCACTGAGGCAAGTGAGGACTTTCTTTCTCTCCAGGAATAGTCAGTTTCTCAGGCCGTGACGAGACGTCTAGGATTTTTTAGGTAACGTTCCACGGCTGCCTATAGTTGTTTGCGGATAGGATCAGGTTGCGGTCAATCTAGTTACCACTTCCCCAGAGCTAGTAGTCTGTTCAGTTACTTAGCTAGTCCGACATGCGATCCTTGCCACTAGGATCATAACAGTACAGCCGGCCTATAAAGTGTTAATTGCATGGCAGAAGCAGGAGAAAAGAAGCTTGGAGATATTTTTTTTTTTTTTTTTTTTGCTGCCGTGTGTCTAGCTGCTGTGTGTCTGGCTTCTCTCCTCCTCTTAATCTTGGTGTGGCTCTGAGTTCAGCTGCTGATATGGATATCCAGAGTTTAGCCTCCAGTGTAGATCATCTTGCTGCAAGGGTACAAAGTATTGAGGATTTTGTTGTGCACAGTCCTATGTCAGAGCCTAGAATACCTATTCCGGAGTTGTTTTCTGGAGATAGATCTAGGTTCCTGAATTTTAGGAACAATTGCAAGTTGTTTCTTTCTTTGAAACCTCGTTCCTCTGGGGATTCTGTTCAGCAAGTTAAGATTATTATTTCTTTCTTGCGTGGCGATCCTCAAGATTGGGCTTTCGCATTGGCTCCAGGGGATCCTGCGTTGCTCAGTGTGGATGCGTTTTTTCTGGCCCTTGGATTGCTCTATGAGGAACCTAATCTTGAGAACCAGGCTGAAAAAGCGTTGTTGGCCCTCTCTCAGGGGCAAGATGATGCAGAGGTGTACTGCCAGAAATTTCGGAAATGGTCGGTGCTTACTCAATGGAATGAGTGTGCCCTGGCTGCAAATTTCAGAAAAGGTCTTTCTGAAGCCATTAAGAATGTCATGGTGGGGTTCCCTACGCCTGCAGGTCTGAATGAGTCAATGACTCTGGCCATTCAGATTGATCGGCGTTTGCGGGAGTGCAAACCTGCGCACCATTTGGCGGTGTCTTCTGAACAGACACCTGAGTCTATGCAATGTGATAGAATTCTGACCAGAAGTGAACGGCAAAATTATAGACGGCAAAATGGGTTGTGCTTTTACTGTGGTGACTCAGCTCATGTTATCTCAGCATGCTCTAAGCGCACAAAAAAGATTGATAAATCTGTCACCATCGGTACTTTACAGCCTAAGTTTATTTTGTCTGTTACCCTGATTTGTTCCCTGTCATCTTACCCGGTTATGGCTTTTGTGGATTCAGGTGCTGCCCTGAGTCTGATGGATTTGTCGTTTGCCAGGCGCTGTGGTTTTGATTTGGAGCCTTTAAAATTCCCTATTCCACTAAGGGGAATTGATGCTACACCATTGGCTACGAATAAACCTCAGTACTGGACACAAGTGACCATGTGCATGACTCCTGTTCATCAGGAGGTGATTCGCTTTCTTGTATTGCATAATTTGCATGATGTTGTCGTGTTGGGCCTGCCATGGTTGCAGACTCATAATCCAGTCCTGGATTGGAAAGCAATGTCTGTGTCAAGTTGGGGTTGTCAGGGAATTCATGGCGACGCTCCTGTGGTGTCAATTGCTTCATCCACTCCTTCTGAGGTCCCTGCATTTTTGTCAGATTACCAGGATGTATTTGATGAGCCCAAACTCAGTTCTCTACCTCCTCATAGGGATTGTGATTGTGCTATAAATTTGATTCCTGGTAGTAAGTTTCCTAAGGGACGACTTTTCAATTTGTCAGTGACGGAGCATGATGCTATGCGGAATTATATAAAGGAGTCTTTGGAGAAAGGACTTATTTGCCCCTCCTCCTCCCCTCTTGGTGCGGGGTTCTTTTTTGTGGCTAAGAAGGATGGTTCCTTGAGACCTTGTATTGATTATCGCCTTCTAAACAAAATCACGGTCAAATTTCAGTATCCTTTGCCATTGTTATCTGATCTGTTTGCTCGCATTAAGGGGTCTAGTTGGTTCACCAAGATAGATCTTCGTGGTGCGTATAACCTTGTGCGTATTAAGCAGGGTGATGAATGGAAAACTGCATTTAATACGCCCGAAGGCCATTTTGAGTACTTGGTGATGCCTTTTGGACTTTCTAACGCTCCTTCTGTCTTTCAGTCCTTTATGCACGACATCTTCCGCGAATATCTGGATAAATTTATGATTGTGTATCTGGATGATATTCTGTTTTTTTCGGATGATTGGGAGTCCCATGTTAAGCAGGTCAGGATGGTGTTTCAGGTCCTGCGTGCCAATGCTTTATTTGTGAAGGGCTCAAAATGTCTTTTTGGAGTCCAGAAGGTCTCTTTTTTGGGTTTCATTTTTTCTCCTTCTGCTATTGAGATGGACCCAGTCAAGGTTCAGGCTATTCATGACTGGACTCAGCCTACATCTGTTAAGAGTCTTCAGAAGTTCTTGGGTTTTGCTAATTTTTACCGTCGCTTCATCGCTAATTTTTCTGGTGTTGTTAAGCCATTGACGGATTTGACCAAGAAGGGTTCTGATGTTACTAATTGGTCTCCTGCGGCTGTGGAGGCCTTTCGGGAGCTGAAGCGCCGGTTTTCTTCGGCTCCGGTCTTATGTCAGCCAGACGTCTCCCTTCCTTTCCAGGTCGAGGTTGATGCTTCTGAGATTGGAGCGGGGGCTGTTTTGTCGCAGAGAAGCTCTGATGGCTCTGTGATGAAGCCATGTGCTTTCTTTTCAAGAAAGTTTTCGCCTGCCGAGCGGAATTATGATGTTGGTAATCGGGAGTTGTTGGCTATGAAGTGGGCATTTGAGGAGTGGCGACATTGGCTCGAGGGAGCTAAGCATCGTGTGGTGGTCTTGACTGATCACAAGAATTTGATTTATCTCGAGTCGGCCAAGCGGCTGAATCCTAGACAGGCTCGTTGGTCATTGTTTTTCTCTCGTTTTGATTTTGTGGTCTCATACCTGCCTGGTTCGAAGAATGTGAGGGCTGATGCTCTTTCTAGGAGTTTTGTGCCTGACTCTCCTGGTGATTCAGAGCCAGCTGGTATCCTCAGAGAAGGGGTGATTTTGTCTGCCATCTCCCCAGATTTGCGACGAGTGCTGCAGGAGTTTCAGGTGGATAGACCTGACCGTTGTCCACTGGAGAGACTGTTTGTCCCGGATAGATGGACCAGCAGAGTTATTTCCGAGGTTCATTCTTCTGTGTTTTCAGGCCATCCTGGGATTTTTGGTACCAGAGATTTGGTGGCTAGGTCCTTCTGGAGGCCTTCCTCGTCGCGGGATGTGCGTTCCTTTGTGCAGTCTTGTGGAATTTGTGCTCGGGCTAAGCCTTGCTGTTCTCGTGCCAGTGGCTTGTTGTTGCCTTTGCCTGTCTCGAAGAGGCCTTGGACGCACATTTCCATGGATTTTATTTCAGATCTCCCTGTCTCTCAGAGAATGTCGGTCATTTGGGTGGTGTGTGATCGTTTTTCTAAAATGGTCCATTTGGTGCCCTTGCCTAAGTTGCCTTCCTCCTCCGAGTTGGTTCCTCTGTTTTTTCAAAATGTGGTTCGTTTGCATGGGATCCCTGAAAATATTGTTTCCGACAGAGGATCCCAGTTTGTGTCTAGATTTTGGCGGACCTTTTGTGCTAAGATGGGCATTAATTTGTCTTTTTCGTCGGCCTTCCATCCTCAGACGAATGGCCAAACCGAGCGCACTAATCAGACTTTGGAAACCTATTTAAGATGTTTTGTTTCTGCTGATCAGGACGACTGGGTGACTTTTTTGCCATTGGCCGAGTTTGCCCTTAATAATTCGGCTAGTTCTGCTACTTTGGTTTTGCCTTTTTTTTGTAATTCAGGGTTTCATCCTCGTTTTTCCTCGGGTCAGGTGGAGTCTTCTGACTGTCCTGGAGTGGATGTTGTGGTGGATAGGTTGCATCAGATTTGGAATCATGTGGTGGACAATTTGAAGCTGTCACAAGAGAAGGCTCAGCGCTTTGCCAACCGCCGTCACTGTGTGGGTCCCCGACTTCGCGTTGGGGATTTGGTGTGGTTGTCTTTGTCTTCTCGCTTTGTTCCTATGAAGGTCTCCTCTCCTAAGTTTAAGCCTCGGTTTATCGGTCCTTATAAGATTTTGGAAGTCCTTAACCCTGTGTCATTTCGTTTGGACCTCCCGGCATCGTTTGCTATTCATAATGTGTTCCATCGGTCGTTGTTGCGGAGGTATGTGGTGCCTGTGGTTCCTTCGGTTGAGCCTCCTGCCCCTGTGCTGGTTGAGGGAGAATTGGAATACGTGGGGGAGAAGATCTTGGATTCTCATATTTCTAGACGGAGGCTTCAGTATTTGGTTAAGTGGAAAGGCTATGGTCAGGAGGATAATTCCTGGGTTGTCGCCTCTGATGTTCATGCGGCCGATTTGGTTCTTGCCTTCCATGTGGCTCACCCTGATCGCCCTGGGGGTTTTGATGAGGGTTCGGTGACCCCTCCTCAAGGCGGGGTACTGTTGTGAACTCCGTTTTCAGGCTCCCTCTTGTGGTCACAGATGGTATTGTGTGACTTTGGTTTTTTGACTCCCCCTGGTGGTTTGGTTTATTATCCTGCGGGTCTGCTGGATCAGCTGCCTCGTTATTCACCAGGGAGGCTCCTATTTAGCTCTGCTCCACTTCCACTTGTTGCCGGCTGTCAATGTATTCAGTGCTATTCTGAATACTCCTGATTATCTCGTTTTCTGCCTCTTCAGGATAAGCTAAGTTCTGTTTGAATATTTTTTGCTCATCTGCCTGCAATATGATTTCTGTGTATGATGAGTCTAGTCCAGCTTGCTAACATGTGATTTCTTTTTGCTGGTAAGCTCTGGGGTACGAAGTTGCTTCCCCCGCACCGTTAGTTGGTGCGGGGGCTCGAGCAATCTCTGCGTGGATATTTTGAATAGGGTTTTTTTATTGACCGCACAGTTTCCTTCCTATTTTCTGCTATCTAGTATTAGCGGGCCTCATTTGCTAAATCTGATTTCATCTCTGCGTTTGTGCTTTCCCCTTAACTCACCGTTAATATTTGTGGGGGGCTATTCTATATCTTTGGGGTCTTCCACTGAGGCAAGTGAGGACTTTCTTTCTCTCCAGGAATAGTCAGTTTCTCAGGCCGTGACGAGACGTCTAGGATTTTTTAGGTAACGTTCCACGGCTGCCTATAGTTGTTTGCGGATAGGATCAGGTTACGGTCAATCTAGTTACCACTTCCCCAGAGCTAGTAGTCTGTTCAGTTACTTAGCTAGTCCGACCTGCGATCCTTGCCACTAGGATCATAACACCTAGCATCCTGGGTCGAGTAGTCCACTCCTCCACCCAAATGTATACAAATAGAACAAGAGAAGGCAGCACTCCAGATACTTTTCGAAGTGAAAAAAATGAGGTTTATTCAGCCCACATCTCCGTGCGACGTTTCGGCTCACACTGAGCCTTTTTCAAGCAGTGAGTGGTACCAACAACTGTGATTTTATACGCATAATCTACAATCATTTGCATAATTGTTCATAAAACATTCCACATACATAAATATTACATTGTGTACATATATATAATATAATCTGTGCCATCATTAAAGTGCATAGTGCTGACGTGCTAATATAATTATATATCCCCATGTCTATTTTTTAACTCTCTTATTTTGTACATACTTCTGTTAGTTCTTTTATATATCTATCATCTGTTCTTAATATTTCATACTTATTATGCTTTCTTACCCTGCCGCCCACAGAGCACACCACATGGAGGACGCCGACCGCTGTTATCGGCGTTCCCTTATTCTTACTGCACATGTCTCAAATAACCATGGTCCCTCTCTAGGCTATTAATATCTGCCCACAGTCACTGTCTTTCCCACTCTGGCGGAGAAAATTGCGTGGGAGCCCACGCCAGTTTTTTCCATGATTTAACCCTTTATTTTAACACCTAGAGCTCCAAAATTTTGCACACACAAACTACTAACATTATTAGTCAGGGATATGTAAAAAAATTGCGGATATGGAATGGTTTGCTGTATGTAAACCATGTCTCCTATCCTGTCGGGTTCGGTAAGGACTTAGCGATAGCCAGCAATTGAATTACCGGCTTTTTTGCTATTGAGTGCTGTATGAAATATGAATATATGTATATATATGGGTCTCACTGACATATGTATGTGTGTATATACAGTTAGGTCCATATATATTTGGACACAGACAACATTTTTCTAATTTTGGTTATAGACATTACCACAATGAATTTTAAACAAAACAATTCCGATGCAGTTGAAGTTCAGACTTTCAGCTTTCATTTGGGGGTATCCACATTAAAATTGGATGAAGGGTTTAGGAGTTTCAACTCCTTAACATGTGCCTCCCTGTTTTTAAAGGGACCAAAAGTAATTGGACAGATTCAATAATTTTAAATAAAATGTTCATTTCTAGTACTTGGTTGAAAACCCTTTGTTGGCAATGACTGCCTGAAGTCTTGAACTCATGGACATCACCAGACGCTGTGTTTCCTCCTTTTTGATGCTCTGCCAGGCCTTCACTGCTGTGGTTTTCAGTTGCTGTTTGTTTGTGGGCCTTTCTGTCTGAAGTTTAGTCTTTAACAAGTGAAATGCTGCTCAATTGGGTTGAGATCAGGTGACTGACTTGGCCATTCAAGAATATTCCACTTCTTTGCTTTAATAAACTCCTGGGTTGCTTTGGCTTTATGTTTTGAGTCGTTGTCCATCTGTAGTGTGAAGCGACGACCAATCAGTTTGGCTGCTTTTGGCTGGATCTGAGCACACAGTATGGCTCTGGATACCTCAGAATTCATTCGGCTGCTTCTGTCCTGTGTCACATCATCAATAAACACTAGTGACCCAGTGCCACTGGCAGCCATGCATGCCCAAGCCATCACACTGCCTCCACCGTGTTTTACAGATGATGTGGTATGCTTTGGATCATGAGCTGCACCATGCCTTCGCCATACTTTTCTCTTTCCATCATTCTGGTAGAGGTTGATCTTGGTTTCATCTGTCCAAAGAATGTTCTTCCAGAACTGTGCTGGCTTTTTTAGTTGTTTTTTTTAGCAAAGTCCAGTCTAGCCTTTTTATTCTTGATGCTTATGAGTGGCTTGCACCGTGCAGTGAACCCTCTGTATTTACTTTCATGCAGTACTCTCTTTATGGTAGATTTGGATATTGATATGTCTACCTCCTGGAGTGTTGTTCACTTGGTTGGCTGTTGTGAAGGGTTTCTCTTCACCATGGAGATTATTCTGCGATCATCCCCCACTGTTGTCTTACGTGGGCGCTCAGGTCTTTTTGCATTGATGAGTTCACCAGTGCTTTCTTTCTTTCTCAGGATGCACCAAACTGTTGATTTTGCCACTCCTAATATTGTAGCAATTTCTCGGATGTTTTTTTTTTCTGTTTTCGCAGCTTAAGGATGGCTTGTATCACCTGCATGGAGAGCTCCTTTGACCGCATGTTTACTTCACAGCAAAACCTTCCAAATGCAAGCACCACACCTCAAATCAACTCCAGGCCTTTTATCTGCTTAACTGAGAATGATATGACGAAGGGATTGCCCAGACCTGTCCATGAAATAGCCTTGGAGTCAATTGTCCAATTACTTTTGGTCCCTTTAAAAACAGGGTGGCACTTGTTAAAGAGCTGAAACTCCTAAACCCTTCATCCAATTTTAATGTGGATACCCTCAAATGAAAGCTGAAAGTCTGAACTGCATCTGAATTGTTTTGCTTAAAATTCATTGTGGTAATGTCTATAACCAAAATTAGAAAAATGTCGTCTCTGTCCAAATATATATGGACCTAACTGTATATATATATATATATATATATATATATATATATATATATATATAGTAAAATTGAAACAGCACAATGCTCACCGGTGGGTGCCTAGCCTCCTGGGTCGAGTAGTCCACTCCTCCACCCAAATGTATACAAATAGAACAAGAGAAGGCAGCACTCCAGATACTTTTCGAAGTGAAAAAAATGAGGTTTATTCAGCCCACATCTCTGTGCGACGCTTCGGCTCACACTGAGCCTTTTTCAAGCAGTGAGTGGTACCAACAACTGTGATTTTATACGCATAATCTACAATCATTTGCATAATTGTTCATAAAACATTCCACATACATAAATATTACATTGTGTACATATATATAATATAATCTGTGCCATCATTAAAGTGCATAGTGCTGACGTGCTAATATAATTATATATCCCCATGTCTATTTTTTAACTCTCTTATTTTGTACATACTTCTGTTAGTTCTTTTATATATCTATCATCTGTTCTTAATATTTCATACTTATTATGCTTTCTTACACTGCCGCCCACAGAGCACACCACATGGAGGACGCCGACCGCTATTATCGGCGTTCCCTTATTCCTACTGCGCATGTCTCAGCGTCATAACACTCTGTCATAACCTGTCAGCCAATCCAGAGCCTCCAGTACTAAATTCCACTTGCGCATGCGCTCTCAGCCTCCATCCTTGCCGCGACACCATCTTGGATGTGGCATACTATTAGTTCATATATGATACTGCTAAATCACCTGTATAAATCCAGCGGTACTCATAATACTGATAAACTTCTCTTATATTTTGTATATCCCGCTGTATTTTCTACTCGTAGACACTGTATGGCTTAATGGCTGAATTTTGCACTCTGGCACAACGGACGGCACCTTCCTCAGGTTGTCTCCGCTTACCAATGTCCCTTAAACTAGTTTCATAGCCCATAACGGCCACAAAACATCGTAAAAGGATACATAAAAGCGCTTTTTATACTGCCAAATGTCTATATATGTATAACAGGCTTTTTACACAACTGTATTTTATCATGCATCTCCTTTATTGTGTACATAAGGCTTTGGTACTGGCCAGCAGCAGTGACAGAAAAATTGAAAAAAACATAAAAAATAATAATAATTTTAAATGGAACAAGAAAAAATTAATAAAAAAACTTAATAGAAAAAAATAATCTCAGCCTCCATGTGGTTATGCTCCATATGCAGCTAGGTTGTCTGTACTGTATATCTTCATAGGCACGAGGATATATCTAGAAAACAGTTAAAACAACGTTAAAATCGGAATGACGTTATAAAATAATAATTTTACATCACACTCCCAATATTTAACTAGGAACCCATACACATCTAATTCCTAGGTATACCGTAATGGGGCTAATACATGTTAGGGTTAATTTTAAATTCCACATTGAGTCCTTTCGGTTTTAAAGTATTCAATTCATATATCCATCTCAGTTCCTGTTTTTTGAGGAGGGATACTCTCCTCTGCATGGGAATCTTATCTATTATTCTGAATTTGAGATCCTTCTCGATATGACCCAATTCTGTGAAGTGTTTTGAGACCGGGAGGTCAAGTCGCTTTTTTCTAATTGAGTGTCGGTGATTATTGATACGTACTTTTAACTCACACATCGTCTCCCCCACGTACCATAGTTTACAGGGACATTCTAGTAGATAAATTACATGATCAGAATTGCACGTTAAGAATTGTTTGATTGTATATATTTTATTTGTATCTGGATGTTTGAATGTGGAACCTTTTAACATATAGGTACAGTTCACACACGACAAGCATGGGAAGCAACCCTTTTGATTTGCCCCAGTAATTGTGGTTTGACAACTATTTTTAAAAGGACCAATGTTAGATTTGACTAAATGGTCTTTAATATTTGTACCCCTACGGTAGGAAAATAATGGGGGCTCCCTAAATTCTTTTATACCAGGTAAACAGTTTCTCAACATTCCCCAATGTTTTCTGATTATTTCTGCTATTCTATCACTTTCCTCCGTATATGTCATCACACATGGTATTCTATCCAGGGTTTTTTTTATGTTTTGTCTTCCCCCCCACAATAGTTCTTTCCTATCCTTGTTCCGGACCGTATCCTTTGCTCTATTGAGTACTTCTCGTGGGTAACTTCATCTATCTCTTCATTTTTCTTAACAATCCTACGTACCCTTAGTAGTTGACTTAACGGGATTGATCTAACCATACTGCGAGGATGCTAAGTTATTCCTATCAGTTTCTTTTACATATAGAGTAGTTATAAGTTCTCCATTTATTTGTTTAACCAAAACATCCAAGAACTGTAAATCAATCCTAGAGGAGATCAACGTGAATTTAATGGTCTCATCTATTGTGTTCAGGTATTGGTTAAAGAGCTCTCAAGCTCTTTTTCTGTGCCACTCCATAGGAGGAAGACATCATCTATGTATCTCCACCACACCAGCGCATGCCGGAAGTGGTGGGACACATAGACGAGGTCCTCCTCCAGGACACTCATGACCAACTTTGCATACGTGGGGGCCATATTGGCCCCCATCGCTGTACCGCGTTTTTGTGTATAAAATGTGTCACCAAATAAGAAGTAGCTCTGCTTCAAGATTATTTCCAACAATCTTACAACAACGGCGGGTCAACCAATGATTTATGAATCTTTGGTGTTATATATAGTACCGGGGTCATGGGGAATTCTAAATATAGATAGTTCATCAATTCCTGATCAATTATTTCATTTTCCAATGCTTCTTTTAAACAGTTTTTTATCTCCCCCATTATATTAAATTTAGGGTCCCCCTCTAGTTTTTGATATACATTTTCATCTCCAAGTTGTCTATTATTATTTTTTATGTTTTTTTCAATTTTTCTGTCACTGCTGTTGGCCAGTACCAAAGCCTTATGTACACAATAAAGGAGATGCATGATAAAATACAGTTGTGTAAAAAGCCTGTTATACATATATAGACATTTGGCAGTATAAAAAGCGCTTTTATGTATCCTTTTATTATGTTTTGTGGCTGTTATGGGCTATGAAACTAGTTTAAGGGACATTGGTAAGCGGAGACAACCTGAGGAAGGTGCCGTCCGTTGTGCCAGAGTGCAAAATTCAGCCATTAAGCCATACAGTGTCTACGAGTAGAAAATACAGCGGGATATACAAAATATAAGAGAAGTTTATCAGTATTATGAGTACCGCTGGATTTATACAGGTGATTTAGCAGTATCATATATGAACTAATAGTATGCCACATCCAAGATGGTGTCGCGGCAAGGATGAAGGCTGAGAGCGCATGCGCAAGTGGAATTTAGTACAGGAGGCTCTGGATTGGCTGACAGGTTATGATAGAGTGTTAAGACGCCAGGACATGCGCAGTAGGAATAAGGGAACGCCGATAATAGCGGTCGGCGTCCTCCATGTGGTGTGCTCTGTGGGCGGCAGGGTAAGAAAGCATAATAAGTATGAAATATTAAGAACAGATGATAGATATATAAAAGAACTAACAGAAGTATGTACAAAATAAGAGAGTTAAAAAATAGACATGGGGATATATAATTATATTAGCACGTCAGCACTATGCACTTTAATGATGGCACAGATTATATTATATATATGTACACAATGTAATATTTATGTATGTGGAATGTTTTATGAACAATTATGCAAATGATTGTAGATTATGCGTATAAAATCACAGTTGTTGGTACCACTCACTGCTTGAAAAAGGCTCAGTGTGAGCCGAAACGTCGCACAGAGATGTGGGCTGAATAAACCTCATTTTTTTCACTTAGAAAAGTATCTGGAGTGCTGCCTTCTCTTGTTATATATATATATATATATATATATATATATATATATATATATATATATATATATATATATATATATATATATATATATATATATACTGTATATATGTTTTCAAGAATATTTGAGCCCATGGATCCATTATATGTCCATTTTGCTAGCCGCTGACAAAATATCGCCAGACGGATGTCAAACGGATGTTCAGATCCTCGCATTCCAATATGATGACAGACGGATCACTGTTGAGGAAACATTTCTGCAATTCTCTTCCGTCTAAAACGGACCGATTTTTTTATACGTTGTGTGTGACTCCAGCCTTATAAATGCCGGAAAATTGTACTGCTGAAGACTTCATTCTATTCATGTTATGCCTGGACTATACAGTTTATGTACTCTTATTTTTGATCAAGGGTTGATTCTTTAAAGTATGTATTTATGCTTGGAAGCACTTGGTATTCCAGCAGGAAACAAAGATTGGGCTGCTTCTTGACATCCTTATCGTATAACCTGAAAAAAATGTCCACAAAAAAAAATCTTAAATTGGACAGGAGCCTTGAAATCCAACTCATACCTGACAGATAAAAAATGGATTACTTACCGGTAATGCTCTTTTACAGAGCCACGACAGCACCCACTGAGAGAGGGGATCCGCCCCTAGGAACAGGAAACCCTGTGGAGAGATAAAAGGGGCAGTCCCCCTCGCTCCCACAGTTGGGTTACAGAAAATGAGAGGAACCGCCCACCAGTTTTAGTAGGCAATTCAATATTTTTATTTATTTTTACTTAGTATGACTAAACAATTGAACCATTCACCCTTATCAGTGCCCTATGCATAACTAATATTAGGAAGGGAAGTGAGTGGGTGCTGTCGTGGCTCTATAAAAGAGCATTACCGGTAAGTAATCAGTTTTTTTCTTCTCACCACAACAGCACCCACTGAGAGATTTTCAGAGACCATCACCTGGGGGGATCACCATTTTAAGAACTGATCTACCGAAACTAAGGTCAGCAGAGGAAAATAAGTCCAATCTATAGTGACTGTAAAAGGTGGAAGGAGAAGACCAAGTTGCGGCCTTACATATTAGTTCAATTGAGACTTCCGCTCTTTCAGCCCAGGATGATGCTATGGCTCGGGCGGAGTGTGCTTTTACGGCTTCAGGCGGATGCTCCCCTTTTGATGAATGAGCCAGACAAATTGCGTCCCGAATTCACCGCAATAACGTGCCTTTCTTGACTCCAGATTCTTTCTTATGGCCCTGGAAGGAAACAAAGAGAGCCCTGCTCTTCCTCCAGGGGCTATTTCTATCTAAATAAGCTATTATAGCCCTTCTTACAGCTAGTGTATGATATTTTTCTTCTTCCTGATTTGCGGGGTTATTATAGAAAGAAGGAAGGAAGATCTCTTGAGACCTATGGAATCTAGTGGATACTTTAGGCAAGTAAGAAGGGTCTGTTTTCAGGACAATTCTATCTTGAAGTATTGACAGAAAGGGGGATCTGTTGATAATGCCTGAATGTCACTTACTCTTCTTGCTGACACTAGGGCAACCAGAAAGGCCGTCTTAAGGGAAACATATTTTATCCGGGCTGAGTGCAGTGGCTCAAATGGGTCCCCTGTCAAGGCTTCTAGGACTAAGTTGAGATCCCATGGTGGTATCCGGGGAATCTGGACTGGCTCTGTCCTCTGACATGCTGAAATAAAACGGGCTATCCATCTGTGTCCTGCAATATTGTGACTATATAGGCTCCTAGAGCAGATACTTGTACTTTTAAAGTATTGACTGAAAGGCCTAACTCACGCCCTTTCTGTAGAAACTCTAAAATAGCCGGAATGGGAATTTCTTTGGACAGACCTGCTGAGTGGAAACTAAGAAATTTACTCCATACCCTTGCATATACAGTATTCTTGTGGTGGTCGCTTTCCTGCTTAGTAGAAGGGTATCAATTAATTTCCTTGAAAAGCCACTTAGTCTTCGTAACTGCCTCTCAAATTCCAGGCTGCCAGCCGTAAGCCCTTCACATGAGGGTGGTAGAAGAGCCCCTGAGACAGGAGATCCTGGTCTTCGGGGAGAATCCACGGATCTGAGACTGACATGGCTCTGAGCCAGGAGAACCATGGCCTCTTGGGCCAAAATGGTGCTATCAGGATCACCTTTGCTCTCTCCTCCTTTATCTTCCTTATGACTGCCGGTAGGATTATCATTGGAGGGAATGCATATGCTCAGCGGTATGTCCATGGGACTTGGAGGGCATCGAGAATATCTGGGTTGTCTGTCATAAACAAGGAAGCAAACTTTTTGACTTGTCTGTTGTTCCTTGTTGCAAAAAGGTCTATTTCGGGTGTGCCCCATCTCTCTGTTATCATTCTGAAGATGCAACGATTGAGTACCCACTCTCCTTGGTGCAGGGTGTGATGGCTGAGGAAATCTGCTTTGGAGTTGTCTACTCCCCTGACATGCAGAGCTGATAAGGATAGGAGATGTTTCTCAGCTATTGTTAAGATCTTGTCTGCTATAGACATGAGAGCTCCTGATCTGGTTGCTCCTTGATGATTTATTTACACCACGGATGTCATGTTGTCTGACAGTACTCTTGTGTGTGTTCTTTGCAACTGTGGAAGAAATTCACATATGGCATGATAGATGGATTTTAATTCCCTTACATTAGAGGAATCATTTGACTGGCATCTGTAAAAATTGTTTTTGAAGGTTTAGTTACCCAAGGAACCCCTCCTACGAGATGGCCTGGCTCTAGCCACCAGGCAAGAGACTCAATTACTTCTGCTGGTAGGGATAGAAGACTTCCTAAATAACCCTATATTCTCTCTTCTTCCTGCATTATGGTAAACTGTAGCTGTCTAGTATGGAACTGAGCCCATGGGACTGCTGGAATACATGATGTAAAGGAACTAAGAAGGGACATGCCCTCTCTGAGGGATATCGTAGGGTTGTTGACCACTGACTGTACTTTATTCAATATTGTCAGTTGTTTAGTTTCTGGAAGGAGGCACTTCTGACTTTCGGAGTCTAGGAGAAGGCCCAGGAATGTTTGGCAGGTTGTCGGCACAATCTGGATTTTTCCCAGTTGATTAACCATCCCAATTCCTGTAAAGATGAGATTTCATTAACTAGACGTTGCTGACACTGTGAAGCAGAATTTCCTACCACTAGAAGGTCGTCTAAGTATGGGACTATAAGAGTGTCTTTTAACCTCAAATATGACATCACCTCTGACATTAATTTGGTGAAGACTCTGGGAGCCACTGAAAGTCCGAAGGGCATTGCTGTATACTGGAAATGACAGACTTGACCTTCCATCATGACCGCCACTCGGAGGTATTGTTGATGTTCGATATAAATTGGTAGATAGTAATACGCATCTTTGAGGTCAAGGACCGCCATAAAGCACCTGGGAAATATAAGTTTTATAGTAGACTGGATAGATTCCATCTTGAAGGTCTGGTTCTCTAAGAAGATATTCAATTTCTTGTAATGCAAAAATACCAGCGCATTACCAGTAGTATGAGTAATATAAGGGGTGCAAAAGAGTGGTTGACACGACAAAATCATAAAGGAAGAAAAAGCACCACTCTACACAATTGCACACCACTAAGAAAATGTGAAGATATAAAAGGCAAACTTTTATTGATATACCAATAAAAACAATTAAAATGGTATTGTACCAAAATCCCCACACTGACCTGCCAGAATGACACTGATTAATAACGGAACATGTCCAAAATACTATATAATAACAATATCTTACATGACCAAATCATCAATAAGGCACATGTGACCAAATAACATGTGGCGTATTCAGTACAAAAGAACCCCCCGGGGGTTAAAGGTGTAGACAATGCCTGTAGATAGAAGAAGTTTTGTACAACAACAGCAAGTGAACCGTGTGTTGCAGTAAAGGTGTACAGAACACTATATGCTGATAGCCAGAACCGGCTGCCAATAGGAAACAACGGTGTCAGACCTGGGACTGTGTGGAAATAAGTGCGGATCCACAGAAATGCCTCAATTTGGCAATACAGTTACCATATTAAGAGAGAATGCATCTGGGTCCTAGGTCCAGCCATGTAGAACAAACAAAGGCAATAAGGCAAAAGACCACCAGGGGGACCGAGCGCCGAAGGGCAGGGGTCAGCGTGGGGAAGAGACCCAACGCGTGTCGCCGTTACACGGACGGCTTCATCAGGGGAAGATGCTGGAAGGCAATCAATGAAGGTTTAAATACCTTTCAGTATGGTAAGGTAATGAACGAGGCACGCCAGGAGCCAGAACCAGAAGTGACGCGGTAAGGGCGGAAGAGTATGTAGTGGCAGACGTCTCTGCCAGTACTACATAATGCGCATGCGCCGAAGATCTCCGGCGCCGTGCATCATGTAATAAAACCGGAGTGAGAAGACTCAAATGCATGGGAGATCTAACTATCTAACTATATACAAGCTATAGAAGCGGAACCTGGTATAGCCAACCCAGTAAGAAAAAAAAAAAAAGAGACAAACAGTGGGGACACAAAACAGACACCACATGCAAGGGGATAAAGACAAAACACTGTGAAAACATAGGGGTACATGACCATTGCCATTTATATGAGTGAGTAAGTAGCTGGCCAGAACATGAAAGCAATGATAAAGTAAACACATGATGAACAGACAGGGGTATATGAGGGCTGCAATTATATGGGCTGATGTGTGCCAGGACAGCACCTGAAAACAAGAAAGCCATTATGGAGAAATGAGCACAAACTTACATAAAGATAGATCATATAAATTTATTGGACAATGCAAAACAATTTATATGACAGCTTGAAGTGCCTGTAAAGGGGACTATATTACCAAATACACACAGAGGTGTTGTAAAAAGGACCCAAAAAGGGCAAAGGTTGCAGATATCAGGAAGACAAGAGGCATGACCATCTGGACCCAGATGAGAGAAATAATAATAATAATAATAATCTTTATTTATATAGCGCCAACATATTCCGCAGCGCTTTACAGTTTAACAGTTTCAAACAACAATCATAGGTAACAATGTTAACAATACAGCAATAAAGCAAAATAAGACGACCCTGCTCGTGAGAGCTTACAATCTACAATGAGGTGGGGAGATACAAAGTACAGGTGTGTATTTACAATGATGTATTTACAATGATGGTCCAGCCATCTTCAGGGGGTGGGGGGTAGATGAGATAGTGAATGGGCTACACACACACACACAAACATAAAATGACTGATTAGGGAACGTGATAGGCCGCTCTGAACAAATGAGTTTTGAGTGAGCGCCTAAAGCTATGCAAGTTGTGGATGGTCCAAATATCTTGGGGTAGAGCATTCCAGAGGATTGGCGCAGCACGGGAGAAGTCTTGGAGTCGGGAGTGGGAGGTACGGATTAGTGCAGAGGTTAGTCGAAAGTCGTTTGCAGAGCGCAGCGGTCGGCTAGGCCGATAGACAGAAATGAGGGAGGAGATGTAAGGGGGTGCCGCACTGTGGAGAGCTTTGTGGGTGAGAACAAGTACTTTGAATTGTATCCTGTAATGCATGGGCAGCCAGTGTAATGACTGGCGAAGAGCGGAAACGTCCGAGTAACAATTAGCCAGATGGACGACCCTGGCTGCTGCATTAAGGATAGACTGGAGAGGGGAAAGTCGCGTGAGGGGGAGGCCAATTAAAAGAGAGTTGCAGTAGTCCAGGCGGGAGTGGATTAGGGCGACAGTGAGAGTTTTTGTTGTCTCCATGGTGAGAAAAGGGCGGATTCTAGAGATGTTCTTTAGGTGTAAGCGGCACGAGCGGGCAAGAGATTGTATGTGGGAGGTGAAGGAGAGATCGGAGTCAAACATGACACCCAGACAGCGTGCCTGCTGCCTAGGTGTTATTATGGTGCCACCCACGGAGAGGGAAATGGCAGATTTAGGGAGGTTAGTAGAAGGCGGGAGCAGAAGAAGTTCAGTTTTGGAGAGGTTGAGCTTCAGATAGAGAGCGGACATGATGTTAGAGACTGCAGACAGACAGTCAGTGGCGTTCTGTAGTACAGCGGGGGTAAGGTCAGGGGCTGACGTGTATAGTTGTGTGTCATCAGCGTAAAGATGGTACTGAAAGCCAAATCTGCTGATGGTCTGTCCAATTGGGGCTGTGTAGAGGGAGAAGAGAAGGGGGCCAAGGACTGAGCCCTGAGGTACCCCGACAGTGAGAGGAAGAGGAGATGAAGTGGAGCCGGAGAACAGAACACTGAAGGAGCGGTCAGAAAGATAGGAAGAGAACCAGGAGAGAGCAGTGTCCTTAATGCCTAGTGACTGGAGCCTAGAGAGTAGGAGAGGGTGGTCAACAGTGTCGAAAGCTGCAGAAAGATCGAGGAGAATGAGCAGAGAGTGGTCACCGTTACATTTTGCTGTCAGAAGGTCATTGGTCACCTTGATGAGTGCAGTTTCTGTTGAATGTAGGGGGCGGAACCCGGACTGTGAAGGGTCTAGGAGGGAATGAGTGGAGAGGTAACGGGTAAGGCGGGAGTAGACTAGGCGCTCCAGGAGTTTTGAGATGAAGGGTAGATTGGAGACCGGTCTGTAGTTGTTTGCGCGTGATGGGTCAAGGGTGGGTTTTTTTAGTAATGGAGTAATGATAGAGTGTTTGAAGGAGGAGGGGAAAATGCCAGAGGAGATGGAAAGATTAAAGATTGTGGGACAAAAGTGATGGAACAATTATACGAAAGTCCATTAACAGAGTATCGTATACGAAAGAGATCATAATAATATGAAGGATCACATGATGTATATATGAGATGGAACTCCTGCAGGAAGTGGTGATATATCACAACAGAAAAAGAGTGATATTCACACCCACAATGTCTCGTAAGGGCAATATAAGCCCCACAGAAAATGGGCTAAACCACCGAAAGGCTATTGTCCGAGATCCAACGACATAGGGCTACCAACTAGCCAAAGCCAAAACAGTTAAGAAACACCAGGGATCCCCATTTTTTTGTGAAGCCTATTTGAGGAACAATGTTAGATTAAGCACTCCTAATGAGGGAAAACACTCCCTATAATGTATATAAATTAATAATGAGCAGGGTGAAGTGTGGATGATCTACCCATATAACCCAAAGTCACACACTCTGGACACGGGTATAAATGCACATGATGTGGTTACCAGTTTCTTATTTTGAAACAAAAAGGCGTAAACATCTTGTCCAACTAAAGTCCAATATTTGACATGAACACATAACATCCTTGATGGTCTTGTCTTGCTTGTTCCTTAGAAGTGTCCCTCTGTCCAAGCCTGCAGAGGTAGGTGCTGGAGGGCCTAAAGGGAGCCTAGACCATGTTGTGCTCCATGAATTAAAAGATGTTGATACCATCCCAGGGCCACATACAGATGCAGAAATAGATCCCGATGATAACCTGAAGAGGACATGTAAAACAAAAGATCGTTACTTTGATTCAGCCCAAGAAGCCCGTGAACAGGAGATCTTCATTAATACCAGAGGGAACTGTAGAGTGTAGCAAAAAAATCCAACGGGCTTCTGCTTGCAATAGCCTATTCTCAAGTGGTCCACCTCTGCCTGAACCACGAATGTGTTCCAGACCCACTACTTTAGCGCCCGCATGTCTGCCCGCATGGTGTATTAAAAAGTGAGATGCTACTATAGTAAGAGCTTTATCCTTGCGAGAGTCGGCTAGTGCAGTGTTAATGGTGGAAAAATGTTTCTGTATGCGCCGGCGCAGCTCTTGGGACATCTGTCCCACATATACAAGTGGACAGGGGCAGATGATGGCATAGATGACATTTGTAGTCTTACAATTAACGTAAGTCTTAAGCACATGTTTGGTCTGATCAGTGGGATTACAGAAATTATCCCTAACGGGATGCATATGCTGGCAGATGTTGCAGTCACCGCATGGAAAAGAACCCCTAAGAGAAATACCCCTACTCAATTTGATAGTAGGTCTTACATAGTGGCTCCTTGTTAGGATGTCTCTTAAACTAGGTGCCCTCCTTGCAGTTATCAATGGTCGTTCACTGACAATCTGTGATGTCGCCAGGTCTGTAGTAAGAATGCCCCAGTGTTTTTGTAGGATATGTCTTACCTCAGACCAATGGGTGTTATATCCAGTGATGAAGCGAACAGATTTATCCGGTGGTTTCTTTCTTCGCTCCAAGAGGGAAACTTGAGACTGAAATTTAGCTCTTTGGTATGCTTGAGAGATGCATTTGTTGGGGTAGGTCCTCTTCTTAAATCTCCTAGTCAAGTCATGTGCTTCCCTGTAAAAGTCTTCGTCTCGCGTGCAGTTCCTCCTTGTCCTTAGGAATTGCCCAACAGGAATACCCATCTTAGTGTGGGATGGGTGGAAGCTGCGATATTCCAATAAATTGTTTGTGGCTGTAGGTTTGCGATACAGGCAGGTGGACAGGGTGCCATCCTGACACACCACATTGAGGTCCAGGAAGCTCACTAAAGAAGAAGAATATGAGGAGGTCAGAAAGATATTAAACGGATTATCATTAAGTGAGTTTATGAAAATCCCAACCTCGTCCTGGGAACCTGTCCATATGAAAAATACATCATCGATGTATCTGAGCCAACATCGTACCTTGGATTGATACCACATGGAGTTGTAGACAATAGTAGACTCCCACCACCCCAAGAAGAGGTTTGCCAGGGCCGGGGCACAACGGGCCCCCATTGCCACGCCGGAGACTTGGAGATAGAAGTTCCTATCGAATAAGAAGAAATTATGTCTGAGGATGAAATCAAGGAGATCCACAATGAACGAGTCATGCAGCCTGTCGGAATTTTGTTGTAAATCAAGAAAGAAAAGAACTGCTTGTAAGCCGTGATCGTGGTCAATATTTGAGTATAGAGACTCAACATCACAGGTCACCATGATCTCACCTTGGGCAAGGGTGATGTCTTGTAAAGGTGAAATAAAGTGTGATGAGTCTCTAATATATGACGGAAGTTCCAATACCAGTGGCTGTAAAAAAAAGTCAATATAAGTACAGGCTTTCTCACAAAGACTTCCTATGCTTGAAACAATATGACGTCCGGGCGGCCTGTGAATGTCCTTGTGTATTTTGGGTAACATATAGAACGTTGATGTAATAGGATGTTTTACCCAAATAAAGTCCCGTTCCCCTGTATTAATGATGCCTAGTTCCAAGGCTTATTTCCACACTTATTTCCACACAGTACCAGGTCTGACACCGTTGTTTCATATTGGCAGCCGGTTCTGGCTATCAGCATATAGTGTTCTGTACACCTTTACTGCAACACACGGTTCACTTGCTGTTGTTGTACAAAACTTCTTCTATCTACAGGCATTGTCTACACCTTTAACCCCCGGGGGGTTCTTTTGTAGTGAATACGCCGCATGCTATTTGGTCACATGTGCCTTATTGATGATTTGGTCATGTAAGATATTGTTATTATATAGTATTTTGGACATGTGCCGTTATTAATCAGTGTCATTCTGGCAGGTCAGTGTGGGGATTTTGGTACAATACCATTTTAATTGTTTTTATTGGTATATCATAAACGTTTGCCTTTTATATCTTCACATTTTCTCAGTGGTGTGCAATTGTGTAGAGTGGTGCTTTTTCTTCCTTTATGATATTCAATTTCTTTAGATTTATTATGGTTCTATATGAACCATTCGGTTTCGGAACCAAAAATAAAGGGGAGTAAAATCCCTTCCCCCTTTGATGTAACGGGACTTCTGTTAGAACCCGTTTGGATAATAGACTTCTTATTTCCAGCTACAAAAACCCTTGTTGAGATTGGGATTTTAGAGAAGTCAATAGGAAGGTGTCCGGAGGAATGTGGGCAAATTTAAATTTTAAGCCTGATGTTACAAGGCTAATGGCCCATGAGTTGGATGTTATTGTTGGCAAAAAAGGACAACCTACCACCCACTGGTAGGTCTGTTTTAATGTGGTTTGTCTTCCATTCTAAATGGACGTTTGCTGAAGAATGCACCTTTTTATTTAGTCTCTCTGTGGGCCCAGCGGTCCTGGTTCCTAAAGTCTTTTCTCTTGTTAAACACGGGTTTCCGGAAGGCTCTCCTATAGAACGGGTTATAATTATTAGGGAACCTCTTTTTCCTCTCTCCCGCTTTGGTGAGAATCTCATCCAATTTTTTTACCAAACAGGTACTCACCCTGGCATTGTAGGCTACAGAGTTTGGATTTGGTCTGTGAATCTCCTTGGCGCCTCTAATCAATGGGATGGAGGATATTAACTTATCTCTAGAGAAACGGCCTTTTATGGCTTCCTCCAGTTCATTTAACCAAACTAACATGGATCTCGCCGTACATGTAGCTGATACTGCTGGTTTAAATACTCCGGTACATGATTCCCAAGATCTTTTTAGAAGGGAGTCAGCTTTAGGATCCAAAGGGTCTTGTAAGGAACCCGAGTCCTCTACTGGTAACAAGGATCTTCTTGATGTGGATGCTACAGCTGCATCTACTTTTGGGGCTTTTGTCCAAGTACACAGATCCTCATCATTAAAGGGATAGCGTCTTTTGGATGTTGAAGGCAAACCTTTTTGTCCCTGACTTTCCCATTCTTTTTTGACCAAATCTTCAATTGCCGTAATCACTGGAAATGTTGGTCTTTTCCTCTCAGACAGACCTGCCAACATGATATCCTGAGGGGCTTTGGGGTCTCTGGTATCTGTAATACCCATGGTCTCTCGAACTGATTTACTTTCAGTTGGAAAACATGTGTCCTGTTCTCAGGGCCGGACTGGGACTAAAATTCAGCCCTGGTATTTGAAGTTACACAGGCCCACTTGTCACATGGTGACTGTATAATATCTTTGTACACTTGTAGGCAGGGCCGGCTTTAGGCAAAGTGGGGCCCTAGGTAAAGTTTAAAATGGGGCCCCAAATGCTAACATATCGCACATCACACAAAAGCCTTTCTGTTGTATTTACAAGCACTGAGTTCAGGCCGCTAAATGAGTTTGATCGACAATACTGAAGTTGTTCAACGCTTGTTTCCCGGCCTCTTTCCACCAGCTGAGGAATAATGATGGGACAGAACGATCACTAATAGATCACTAACAGATCACCATACAGTATCATGTTTTCAGCAGCACATCTACAGTTTACACTGGCAATGTGCTGCTGAGAACAATGATTTTTGTTCCAGCAAAAACAATCTGAATATGCAGCATTTTACTTGTTTAGTAAAATACACCCCATAGTCCTCCATATAGTATAATGTGCTCCATAGTCCTCCACATAGTATAACACACTCCCTATAGTCCTCCATATATTAAAATACACTGCTCAGTCCTCCACATAGTATAATACATTCCTCATAGTCCTCCATATAGCATAATACACGCCTAATAGTGCTCCATATAGTATAATGCACCGCCACAGTCATCCATGTAGTACAATGCACTTCCCATAGTATACTGCACCCCATAGTTCTTCATATAGTATAGCGCCTTCCCCATAGTCCTCGATACAGTATAATGCAGCCCACATATAGTATAATGCAGCCACCCCAGAGTATAATGCAGCCACCCCAGAGTATAATGCAGCCACCCCAGAGTATAATGCAGCCACCCCACAGAGTATAATGCAGCCACCCCACAGAGTATAATGTAACCCCCATAGAATATAATACATCCAACCCCCCCATAGAATATAATGCAGCCCCCCATAGTATATAACACAGCCTCCCCCATAGAATATAATATACCCCCACAATAGTATATAACACAGCCACATAGTACATAACATGGCCTTCCCCATAGTATATAGCAAAGCCTGCATATTATATAGCACAAACCGCATAGTATACAGCACAGCCTGCATAATATAGCACAGCCCGCGTAGTAGATAACACAGCCCACACAGCAGTATACAGCACAGACCACACAGTAGTATACAGCACAGCCCACAGAGTACTATATACAGCACAGCCCACAGAGTACAATATACAGCACAGCCCACAGAGTAATAGATACAGCACAGCCCACAGAGTACTATATACAGTACAGCCCACAGAGTAATAGATACAGCACAGCCCACAGAGTACTATATACAGCACAGCCCACAGAGCACTCTATACAGCACAGCTCACAGAGTACTATATACATCATATCCCACAGAGCACTATATACAGCACAGCCCACAGAGTACTATATACAGCACAGCCCACAGAGTACTATATACAGCACAGCCCACAGAGCACTATATACAGCACAGCCCAGAGTACTATATACAGCACAGCCCAGAGTACTATATACAACACAGCCCACAGAGTACAATATACAGCACAGCCCACAGAGCAATATATACAGCACAGCCCACAGAGTACTATATACAGCACGGCCCACAGTACTATATACAGCACAGCCCACAGAGCAATATATACAGCACAGCCCACAGAGTACTATATACAGCACAGCCCACGTGGGGGTCACTTGGGGAATAGTGATCACAAAATAATAAGTTTTCATGTCTCCTTTAATAAGATGTGTAGTAGAGGGGTGACAAGGACACTAAACTTCCGGAGGGCAAATTTCCAACGGATGAGAGAGGATCTTGGTGCAATTAACTGGGACGATATCCTGAGACATAAAAGTACACAAAGAAAATGGGAGACATTTATTTGCATCCTGGATAGGACCTGTGCACAGTATATACCGTATGGGAATAAACATACTAGAAATAGGAGGAAACCAATATGGCTAAATAAAGCTGTAAGGGGCACAATAATTGACAAAAAGAAAGCATTTAGAGAATTAAAGGAAGTAGGTAGTGAGGAGGCATTAAATAAATACAAAAATTTAAATAAATTATGTAAAAAGCAAATCAAGGCAGCAAAGATTGAGACAGAGAGACTCATTGCTAGAGAGAGCAAAAATAACCCCAAAATATTCTTTAACTACATAAATAGTAAGAAACTAAAAAATGATAGTGTTGGCCCCCTTAAAAATAGTCTGGGTGAAATGGTGGATGAGGATGAGGAAAAAGCCAATATGCTAAATGACTTTTTTTCATCAGTATTTACAAAAGAAAATCCCATGGCAGCCAATATGACTAGTGATAATAATTCCCAATTTAATGTTACCTGCTTAACCCAGCAGGAAGTACGGCGGCGTCTAAAAATCACAAAAATTGACAAATCTCCGGGCCCGGATGGGATACACCCCCGAGTACTGCAGGAATTAAGTACAGTCATTGATAGACCATTATTTTTAATCTTTAAAGAGTCCATAATAACAGGGTCTGTACCACAGGACTGGCGTATAGCAAATGTGGTGCCAATATTCAAAAAGGGGACAAAAACTGAACTCGGAAACTATAGGCCAGTAAGTTTAACCTCTACTGTGGGTAAAATCCTGGAGGGCATTCTAAGGGATGCTATACTGGAGTATCTGAAGAGGAATAACCTCATGACCCAGTATCAGCACAGGTTTACTAGGGACCGTTCATGTCAGACTAATTTGATCAGCTTCTATGAAGAGGTAAGTTCCGGACTGGACCAAGGGAGCCCAGTGGATGTAGTGTATATGGACTTTTCAAAAGCTTTTGATACGGTGCCACACAAAAGGTTGATGCATAAAATGAGAACAATGGGGATAGGGGAAAATATGTGCAAGTGGGTTGAGAGTTGGCTCAGGGATAGGAAACAAAGGGTGGTTATTAATGGAGCACACTCGGACTGGGTCACGGTTAGTAGTGGGGTACCACAGGGGTCAGTATTGGGCCCTCTTCTTTTTAACATATTTATTAATGACCTTGTAGGGGGCATTCAGAGTAGAATTTCAATATTTGCAGATGACACTAAACTCTGCAGGGTAATCAATACAGGGGAGGACAATTTTATATTACAGGCTGATTTATGTAAACTAGAAGCTTGGGCTGATAAATGGCAAATGAGCTTTAATGGGGATAAATTTGAGGTCATGCACTTGGGTAGAAGTAATAAGATGTATAACTATGTGCTTAATTCTAAAACTCTGGGCAAAACCGTCAATGAAAAAGACCTGGGTGTATGGGTGGATGACAAACTAATATTCAGTGGCCAGTGTCAGGCAGCTGCTACAAAGGCAAATAAAATAATGGGATGCATTAAAAGAGGCATAGATGCTCATGAGGAGAACATAATTTTACCTCTATACAAGTCACTAGTGCGACCACACTTAGAATACTGTGCACATTTCTGGTCTCCGGTGTATAAGAAAGACATAGCTGAACTGGATGCACAGAAGAGCAACCAAGGTTATTAGAGGACTGGGGGGTCTGCCATACCAAGATAGGTTATTACACTTGGGGCTATTTAGTTTGGAAAAAAGAAGACTAAGGGGTGATCTTATGTTAATGTATAAATATATGAGGGGACAGTACAAAGACCTTTCTGCTGATCTTTTTAATCATAGACCGGTGACAGGGACAAGGGGGCATCCTCTACGTCTGGAGGAAAAAAGGTTTAAGCATAATAACAGACGCAGATTCTTTACTGTAAGAGCAGTGAGACTATGGAACTCTCTGCCATATGATGTTGTAATGAGTGACTCATTGCTTCAATTTAAGAGGGGACTGGATACCTTTCTGGAAAAATATAATATTACAGGGTATATATATTAGATTCCTTGATAAGGCGTTGATCCAGGGAACTAGTCTGATTGCCGTATGTGGGGTCGGGAAGGAATTTTTTTTCCCCATGATGGAGCTTACTCTTACCACATGGGTTTTTTTTGCCTTCCCCTGGATCAACATGTTAGGACATGTTAGGGCATGTTAGGTTAGGCTATGGGTTGACCTAGATGGACTTAAAGTCTTCCTTCAACCTTAATAACTATGTAACTTAATAACTAATATATACAGCACAGCCCACAGAGTAATATATACAGCACAGCCCACAGAGCACTATATACAGCACAGCCCACAGAGTACTATATACAGCACAGCCCACAGAGTACTATATATAGCACAGCCCACAGAGTACTATATACAACACAGCCCACAGAGTACTATATACAGCACAGCCCACAGAGCACTATATACAGCACAGCCCACAGTACTATATACAGCACAGCCCACAGAGTACTATATACAACACAGCCCACAGAGTACTATATACAGCACAGCCCACAGTACTATATACAGCACAGCCCACAGAGCACTATATACAGCACAGCCCACAGAGCAATATATACAGCACAGCCCACAGAGTGCTATATACAGCACAGGCCACAGAGCACTATATACAGCACAGCCCACAGAGCACTATATACAGCACAGCCCACAGAGCACTATATACAGCACAGCCCACAGTACTATATACAGCACAGCCCACAGAGCACTATATACAGCACAGCCCACAGAGCAATATATACAGCACAGCCCACAGAGCACTATATACAGCACAGCCCACAGAGTACTATATACAGCACAGCCCACAGAGTACTATATATAGCACAGCCCACAGAGTACTATATACAACACAGCCCACAGAGTACTATATACAGCACAGCCCACAGAGCACTATATACAGCACAGCCCACAGTACTATATACAGCACAGCCCACAGAGTACTATATACAACACAGCCCACAGAGTACTATATACAGCACAGCCCACAGAGCACTATATACAGCACAGCCCACAGTACTATATACAGCACAGCCCACAAAGTACTATATACAGCACAGCCCACAGAGCACTATATACAGCACAGCCCACAGTACTATATACAGCACAGCCCACAGAGTACTATATACAGCACAGCCCACAGAGCACTATATACAGCACAGCGCACAGAGCACTATATACAGCACAGCCCACAGAGCACTATATACAGCACAACCCACAGAGAACTATATATAGCACAGAGCACACAGTAGTATGTATACAGCACAGAGCACAGCCCACATCTCATCTCTTCTCTTCCTCCACCCCCTCCCCTCCCCTTCTCCGAGAATGGCCCCACACAGTCCAGTAACAAAGAAAAAAAAACACTCTCCTCACCTCTCCTCGTGCCCCGTGTTGCTTCCTGCTCCTGTCTCAGCAGCTGCAGTCTGCCCGGGACACAGCAGGTGCACGATGATATGACGTCATCGCGCACCCGCAGTGTCAGAGGCAGAGCGGGGAATGATGGGAGAGGAAGCGACAGCGGACGCTCTCTCCTCCATCATTGCATTCAACTGTACCGGCGTCTATACGCCGGTATAGTTGAATGCGGCGGGGGGAGGCAGATCGAGCGGCCCACTACTGGCACCGGCCCTTCTGGCATTTGCCAGAAGTGCCCGATGGCCAGTCCGGCCCTGCCTGTTCTCCCTCTAAGGAAGGGGATTCTTGGGAAAAATCTGAGCCCCTATCATCAATATCCGTGGCATGGTCAGATTTAGAGGAATCATTATTTATTGGATTTTATTCCTGAAATGCTACCTGAACGTTTCAAGGCCCGTAATTCCTCTCTGATCATTAGTCTGATATCTTCTGTTCTTATACAGGATTCTTCATGTAGGGTGTTCTCAATGCATGTATGACACATCCTTTTTGGATAGCTATCTGGGAGGGGCTGGGAGCATAAGGCACATTGCTTGTGCTTAGATTTTTCAGGTTTTTTTTGCCTAGGGTGCATAGAAGAAAAAAAGAGGGAACGATCAGCTTAATAGGTGGGAAACACACTCAATCAGTGAAGCTTTCTGTCAAGGTACCGGTTAAAGAGGAGGAGACAAATGCACAGGCTGTGATGTTGACCGAACAGATCTTTTGTCTTTAGCGCTCCTTGTTGAGGACCTTACTCTGCTTGAAGCATCCACTGCTGCTTCTATGGCTGTGTATCGCTATTGTATCTTCTAAGGAAGGCACAGCTGAGTCCTTGGGGGATGCCATGTTGGACACCGGAGCCTTCACCGCCGGTGTCTTTTATACTGGAGGCCACCATTTTCTTCTGTGCCCAGAAGTACTCGCTACTTTCGGGTCACGGCCACATTGTGCGCGCCTGCGCAGCATCGCTGCTTCAGCATCGCTGCTTCAGCGCAGGCGCCCTCTCTCTTCTAGCACCCCCAGAAGTACTCGCTACTTTCGGGTCACGGCCACATTGTGCGCGCCTGCGCAGCATCGCTGCTTCAGCATCGCTGCTTCAGCACAGGTGCCCTCTCTCTTCTAGCACCCCCAGAAGCTTTACATCACTTCTGGGGGAAAAGCTCATGGGGCTGTACACTCACGCGTGCACCAGCCGAACACGGCGTGGCAGCGCGCTTACCTGAGTGTAGTGCCCTCCTGCAGGCAATGAGCATTCCGCTTCTTATTCCCAGTGAGCCAGGCAACTCCCCGGATCCTGGCCTCACAGTGTCCTGCCAGCAGAGGGGGGAGCTGAAGACAGGACCCCCGACGCTGCTTCCAGTGCTGGAGCCCTTGCCGTCCTCAAGGTAACTGCACAAGCGGCATCCAGGCCAGATATCCTCTTCTCTCCACGAGTTCCCGTAGGAACAGGAAACCAACTGTGGGAGTGAGGGGGACTGCCCCTTTTATCTCTCCATAAGATTTCCTGTTAATAGGGGCGGATCCCCTCTCTCAGTGGGTGCTGTCGTGGCGAGGAGAAAAAAGAGCTGTAGATGCCTTAAAGGGGTTGTCCACTACTAGGACACCCCTTTCTCAATCTGAGTGTTTGCCCTCATTAAAATAAGAACACCTAAACTCGCCTCCAGTGCCAGTTCAGTTCCAGCGGTGTCGGCATTCATGTTCCAGGGGCTCATGAGAGGTCATTATTACTTCACACGAACCTTGTGCGCAATCATCGCTGGCGTCACTGTCTCAACCTTCAGATGTATAAGTAATCAAGAGGAAGTGAGAGTTGTTGCCGGCCGCTTACTACCTCTTGATTACTTACATGTTTGAAGGCAGAGACAGTGACTCTAGCTCTCATTGAGCACATAGCTCACGTAAAGTAACAACTTCATGTGAGCATTGGGAATGGAGGTGCCGATACCACTGGAAGGGCATCGGCATTGGAAATGAGTATAGGTGTTTTATTTTAACAGGGGCAAACATTATGATCGGGAAAGGTATGGCCTTGTAGTAGAGAGCCCCTATCAGGTTGTGAGGTTGTTCTTACGGCTCCTGTCTGATGGCCACAGATTAGGCCTCTTTCACACATCCGTTTTTTTATAATCAGTCACAATCCATCAAAGTGTTGAAAAGACGGATCCAGTGCCGATTGTAAAAAACTGATGCACTGGATCCATTTTTCCATCGAAGTAGATGCCGCCGGAATTTAGAGAAACAGAAGAGAGAGAGAGATTGTCTCCCTGAATGTAAAAATGGGTTAAATTAAAGGAATACAAATTCTTCCGGGCATGCTCAATTTAAAAAAATGGAATCCGTCATTGGATTCCGTCTTCTGACGGACAACGACGGATCCTGTGCCCATAGGCTTCCATTATAGCCAACGATGGACGGCGCAGGATCCGTCACTGCCCGACTTTTCGACGTACACAAAAAACATTCCTATGTCCATTGTCTCTGGCCAACGGATGATGACTTTACGACGGATCCGTCTAAAGACGGATGAAACGGAACGCAATCCATCGCTAATACAAGTCTATGGGGAAAAAAACGGGTCCAGCAGCAACATTTGCTGGATCCGTTTTATTCTAAAAAACGGATGTGTGAAAGAGGCCTTACAGATATGACAGATGAACTGGGTTCTGTCAATCAATTTTCACCAACTCTACCAAAATGTGAGTCCTTATTGTGGCAATCCACCTGTCGGTCGGTTTAATCAGTTACTTATATAGGCACAGCTTCTGTTGCCTTGCTATTTAATTGATATTAGTGTGTGTCATGAAACTTTAGGCAAGTAACATTGCAAAAGGACTGTCAAGTACCATTTAAATTGTAGGCTTAAAGAGACTGTCAAAAGCTTTTTGCTACCTCATGTGAGAGCAGAATAATGAGTGAAGATACCCCAATTCCATCACTGGGTCACTTACTAGGCTGTAAAGAAAATAGAGATGTTCTATTTCCTCAAAGAAAAAGAAAGAAAGTGAAGTTTTTATCCACGGGGAAACTTACATTCATAGAATACACTGAGACCAGCATAACATAGGGGAAGATACAATGATTCCATTGTATGAAAAGAAAAAGAAAGAATGTGAAGTTTTTATCCAAGCGAACTTCCATTTATAGAATGCACTGAGAAGAATAATATGTTTCATATGCAAGCTGATATTCTTCGTCTAAGCTTCACATACTGGGCTGCGTACTCTAGGTTTGATAAAACAGTATGTCAGGAGAATTTAATTTGAGAGGACTTTCTTAATCCCACAAATTCCTAATATCACAGGCTGGGAAGGTCACGAGTACCACCCGTTGTGATCATTGGAGCAAACAGCTCTCTGCTGCCCCCTATAATCCAGACAATTACATGATTGGCCGATGATCAACGGAGAAATCCGACAGCCTGTTCACACCACTAGGCCGGCTATCGGAAATTTAACTGTGAGCGCATGGCATATACACCTCCGGATTCCAACACCTGGAATATGTGTATACACCCCGGTACAGTCAACGCTAACTTCACGATAACCCTAAACTACTCGTCACCACCACCAATCTGTCTCTGTCGAACGGACACCGCTTACGGTAGCTTATGCTTTCAAGGCGTAGTTTACAGAACAGAAGGAACAGAACTATTACATTTTCGATTTTATCCAAAGGAAGGTAGTGTTTAAGAAAAATAAACAAAAGATTTTACAAGGGGGACAAAATAATACAGCATAAACAGTTACAGAAAATAAATGGGATTAACAGGAGAACTTACAACACTGATCACATGTCACGCTCACGCCCTGACTGATCGGGGGTTTGTGGCCCCACTGTGCCACGAACCAGATTACCCTGGAAGGGGCGTAACTATGACAGCTGCCTTGGTCTTCGCTGAAGCTTCTAATGGTGAGGTCAGACTTGTGCGGCTGCCAGGTGCTACTCCAGGGTGGTGTCTGGCTGTGGCTGCTGATCCCACTTGGAGAACAGGAACACTGGGACAGGTGCGGGCATCAGGCAGGACTAGCAGATGAGCATGAATGAAACTCAGACGAGTAGGCTGGCATGGCTGAGACACAGGGCTGGCAGAGACACAGGGCTGGCAGGCACAGCAGAGACACAGGGCTGGCAGGCACGGCAGAGACCCAGGGCTGGCAGGCACAGCAGAGACACAGGGCTGGCAGGCACGGCAGAGACCCAGGGCTGGCAGGCACAGCAGAGACACAGGGCTGGCAGGCACGGCAGAGACACAGGGCTGGCAGGCACGGCAGAGGCCAGGAACGGCAGAGACACAGGGCTGGCAGGAACGGCAGAGACACAGGGCTGGCAGGAATGGTGTATGAAGGTTTGGTGTATGAAGGAACAGGTAGGGACCTGTTCACACAGAAGATGCAAGTACGGAAACAAGCAGGAAGGAATGGAGTGGGAAGGAACAGGTTGGGACCTGTTCATACAGGAGATGCAGGTACGGAAACAAGCAGGAAGGAAAGGAGTGGGAAGGAACAGGTAGGTACCTGTTCACACAGCAGATGAAGGTACGGAAACAAGCAGGAAGGAATGGAGTGGGAAAGAACAGGTTGGGACCTGTTCACACAGGAGATGAACCGCAAGGCTGCAGATAGGAATGGTAGAGCAGCAAGAGATGGAGCAGCAATAGAAGCTAAGCAGAGCGGAACCGCAAGGAATGCGGAGAGGAGCTGCAGCAAGAGGTTTCTGCAGCAGCAAAAGCTTAGCAGAGCGGAACCGCAAAGGATGCGGAGAGGAGCTGCAGCAAGAGGTCTCTGCAGCAGCAGAACAGAGTAGAACAGAGCAGAACTGCAGGAGTGCGGAGCAGAGGCAATGCTGCAAGAGAGCGGAGCCCAGGCAAAGTCACAAGGGTTCAGAGCAGGCAGAGCCGCAAGAGTGCGGAGCATGAGCAGACTGAGAACTCAAGGAAAGACAGCAGGGAAGGAAGCCACAGACAAGGAGACAGAAATAGCACTAAGTTCAGACAAGGTAATGGAACAAGACAAGGAACAAGAACAAAGAGACAGGGACCAGGATATACAGCCTCCTGGAAGGCAGACAAACCAGATCAAGGCAAGGCAAGGAGAAAAGCCTCTAGAGAGGGAGTAACACAGAGCAAGGCCTGGCAACTCAGAAGCTAAACACAAACTGAGCAAACACATTGCACAGGCCCAGTCCACTGGGTGGAGCTGCACTAAATACTGGAGGCCTCTTGGTAATTGGTCAGGAACAGATTAGGCAGGTGCGCCTTTATTCTATAAGAACCAGAGAGTTCTGGCGCCGCCCCCCTATACACAGCCAGGAAGCATCCAGAGAGCAGAGGCACAGAATATGGAGCTGGCAACAAACAGAAACCACGATATGACCTGGAGCAGTGGGTAAGAGTGTGAGAGATGAGAGGCCATGCCATAATGCCAGCAGAGTTGTTACATCGCAGAGACGACACAGAGATCAATTTAGCGAAACGAGAGCACTTTGATTTGCCCGTCAATAAACGGCATCCCTGCATACCGGATATGTAACTCTGTACACGAACACAGGTCATAATTGGGATTGATCTTTTATCAGACCTTGAGTCACCCACACACTCCTCTGTGATGACCTCACAAGGGCCTGGTTGTGGGCTGGTCTCAGCCCTTTATAATTTTAGGAAATCCCAACTTATTCAATAACCCCTCATAGTACGATCACAGAAGTTAGAGACTGATGTAATCTTTTGTATCAGGATTTTATCTACGCTTAGCGGCCAAGCATGGCTTAGCTGCTGTTGGTTATATGGCCCATGTGGATTTGAGGCCTTTTGGCAGGGATTATAATTAAGTCCCCGATGCCCTCGTCTCCTAGAAATAATGTAAAATAATAAACCAACATATACTCCCTGTCTGCTATAGTCCAGGTAATCCAGATTGTGCCAAGGCGATCTCACATGTAGAACAGTCACATCGGTAATATCTCCCATAGTGTATCACTGTGCTGCCATGAGAGTTCACTGGAGTTCATTAGCTCGGTGCTCTCATTTACAGCACCACTGTGTGAAAATTTTCCCATACAGCAGTGGTGCCGTAAATACTCTGTGCTCTTGTCAACCTGCTCCTTCCACCTGGTCTTTCTCCCCATGTGTGCTCTTTATCCCCCTGTGCCTGGTCTCTCTCCCCATGTGTGCTCTCCATCCACCTGTGCCTGGTCTCTTTCCCCATCCCCCTGTGCCTGTCTCCCCATGATTGCACTCTATCCCCCAGTGCCTGGTCTCTCCCCATGTGTGCCCTCTATCCTCCCTGTGCCTGGTATCTCTCCCCATGTGTGCTCTCTATCCCCCTGTGCCTGATCTCTCTCCCCATGTGTGTCCTCTATCCCCCCTGTGCCTGATCTCTCTCCCCATGTATGCTATCCCCCTGTGCCTGATCTCTCTCACCATGTGTGATCTCTATCCCCCTGTGCCTGGTTGCTCTCCCTCCTATGCATGTCTCTCTCCCCATGGGTCGCTCTCCCTCCTATGCAATCCTCTCACCCCTGTATGTCTCTCCCCATGGGTCGCTCTCCCTCCTATGCACTCCTCTCCCCCTGCATGTTTCTCTCCCCATTGGTCGCTCTCCCTCCTCCTATGCACTCCTCTCCCCCTACATGTCTCTCTCCCCATGGGTTGCTCTCCCTCCTATGCACTGATCTCCCCCCAGCATGTCTCTCTCCCCATGGGTCGCTCTTCCTCCTATGCACTCCTCTCCCCCTGCATGTCTCTCTCCACATGGGTCACTCTCCCTCCTATGCACTCCTCTCCCCCTGCATGTTTCTCTCACCATGGGTCACTCCCTCCTATGCACTCCTCTCCCCCTCCATGTATGCTTGATACAGCGAGCAGCACCAACTAACAGAATCGTTGCTGCCTGCCATCCTCGCTGACTGTCTACTTGTCAGTATAATTTTGCAGTCACCAATAAAATGGCTCTACACTGTGTTCCTAAATGTCGTCCTCTTTTATCTATTAGCAAACACCCAGAAGGGGAGGAGAGGATTGACATCACACACCAGCAGATTCAGCCCATAATTAATGCAGTGCAGTAATGTGAGCTAGTTGTACATTAGGTTTTTGTCAAATTTCAAAATATTTAGAATTGAAAGTCCTCAGTGGTTGATACCTTTTAATGACTAACTGAAAAGATGGTAACAAATTGCAAGCTTTCGAGACTACACAGGTCCCTTTATCAGGCATAGACTAAAGCAAATTCTGAAGAATCACATACTTATACACAGCACAGAACTGTCATTATGGGAGAGTGATAAACAGTTGTGTCCATGAATATTGGAAAGTTCCTAAATTAGGAGTGAATGTTTTGTTGTCCTCTGATTGGGGTCTGGTTCTGTTATGATGACCCCACATGGTCTGAAGTGCAAATTCCTTAATTAATGTAAAAAGACATAAATCCATGCTACACATTCATTCCTGCACTAAGGTTGTCAAAGGTTTTCATAAGTTTATACTCCCAGATTCTCCTTCTGAGAGATTAAGGAATCATCTTTTGCATGTCTGCTACAGCATAAAGAGTACAGTCCAAGGGCAATTTGAAACTCTGAGGAAAACACTTACAGAAGACACAGAGCAAAAAGTACAACAATACTACAACAAACTACGGGCCCTTCTGATTCATAACAAGGAAGAGAAACTGCACAGATTGTCCCTCAATTCAGGACTCTATACAAACAGATACAAAACAAAGCCAAAACCTGACAACTTGGACAACCACTCCATTCCAGACACAAAAGCATCTAACTGTGTCATTAATCTCTCAGATTATAAACCCAACAAAGTGGAGCTGGCCGTGTTTTCCAGAGGACTTTCATTTTGTCCTATTAAGGCCCTGGATAAAACTGAACTCTGCAGTGATATGGAACATTTTTTCAGGAGACTGCGCCTGAGGGAATATTTCAATGATACAAAAGATTCAGAACCCACCTGGACTGAAGGAAAAGGGATCCTAACAACAAAGAAGAGGTCAGACTGGACACCTCTACCTGGACGCAACCCTCATTTGGATAAATATATAGACTCCTTCAGACATTTGATGAAATCCACCATCATAAATACTAAGCTTTTTTTTTTTGGAAGTGCATCTGAACAGCAAGGTGGATTGCTGTTGAGGGGAGATAGAGAGAAAAAAAAAAAATCTATAAATCTTCAGTACAGCGAGTGTGAGCGAGCTGAGTGTGACCTGAGCGTAAGTGTGAACGGCGGTAAGTGTGTGACTTGTGATTCAGTGAAGAGGTATTTGGAAGGCCTTTAACAAATACCTGTGTGAATTGGAGTGAGTTGCTGAATTGGGAGTAGCTATATTCATAAGGAGTTAACTTAGGGTGGGGGCTCATAATTAAGGGGATATAAGGGGCAGCTGTTTGGAGCTCAAGTCCTTTTTGGAAGTGCATCTGAACAGCAAGGTGGATTGCTGTTGAGGGGAGATAGAGAGAGAAAAAAAAAAAAAATCTATAAATCTTCAGCACAGCGAGTGTGAGCGAGCTGAGTGTGACCTGAGCGTAAGTGTGAACGGCGGTAAGTGTGTGACTTGTGATTCAGTGTCGTTGGAATCAGGGAGTTTCCAAGGGAGGAATTGCTTCTGTTTTTTTTTTTTTTTTAATTAATACTTTGTATTTATTTTTAATTAACGTTTCTGTGTGGTGCAATCCCCATTAGGAAATGTGCTCCACAATTGTTAATGCCATCCGGTGTACATCTTGCCACATGTATGCAGTCCTTGACCAGCCGGTCGAGGGTGCATACTGCTGTGCGAGATGTGAGCACATTGTGCATTTGGAAACCCAGATACTGGATCTAAATGTGCAGCTGGCAACACTGAGATCCATAGACAATATGGAGAGGAGTCTTCTGCTCACAGAGCAGACGCTCAATGGGATAGATGAGGAGGGGGATGGTAGGATGGAGCTGCAGGACAGTGTGGCAGTTAGCTGGGTGACAGATAGAAGGCGGGGTAGAGGGAAGAGTGCCAGGGAGGCTAGTCCTGATCTGGCACACCCCAATAAGTTTGCTAAGTTGGCAGATGAGGGGGGTGCCAGTACAGGGGTAGCACTGCTGCAGCCAGGCATGTCCTCTGAAAGCCGGAGGAGTGACTGCTCCAGTAAGGAGGGAAAAAGGAGAGCAGGGCAGGCCAGACAGGTGCTGGTAGTGGGGGACTCAATTATTAGGGGAACAGATAGGGCAATCTGTCACAAAGACAGGGATCGTCGGACGGTGTGCTGCCTACCTGGCGCTCGAGTCCGACACATCGCTGATCGGGTGGACAGATTACTGGGAGGGGCTGGTGAGGACCCAGCGGTCATGGTGCACATTGGCACAAATGACAAAGTTAGAGGTAGGTGGAAGGTCCTTAAAGATGATTTCAGGGAATTAGGCTGCAAGCTGAAAGCAAGGACCTCCAACGTGGTATTTTCCGAAATACTGCCTGTACCACGTGCCACGCCAGAGAGGCAACGGGAGATTAGGGAGGTTAATAAGTGGCTCAAGAATTGGTGTAGGAAGGAGGGGTTTGGGTTCCTGCAGAACTGGGTCGACTTCTCAGTTGGCTACAGGCTCTACGCTAGGGACGGCCTGCACCTCAATGGGGAAGGTGCAGCTGTGCTGGGGGAGAAAATGGTTAGAAGGTTGGAGGAGTGTTTAAACTAGGGATTGGGGGGGAGGGTATTCATTTTATAGGAGGGGAAGATAGTGCAGATAGAGACCTGGGCACAAATAAGGAAGTTGGGGGTGGCGGTGGCATGGGGGGTGGGGTTAGAACAGTTAGTAATTTAAGAAAGAATAGAGGTACAGAGAGTAACATCAAGTGCATGTATACTAATGCCAGAAGCCTCGCCAACAAAATGGATGAATTAGAACTAATGTTGTTGGAGCATAATTATGACATGGTGGGGATATCTGAGACGTGGCTGGATGAGAGCCATGACTGGGCTGTTAACTTGCAGGGCTATAGCCTGTTCAGAAATGACCGTACAGATAAGCGAGGGGGTGGGGTGTGTCTGTATGTAAAATCGACCTTAAAACCCATCCTGCGTGATAATATAGGTGAATCTAATGAAAATGTAGAGTCTCTGTGGGTGGAGATAAGGGGAGGGGGAAAAAATAATAAATTACTGATAGGGGTTTGTTATAAATCTCCAAAACTAATGGAAGCAATGGAGAATATCCTCGTAAAGCAAATAGATGAAGCTGCGACTCAAGGAGAAGTCATTATTATGGGGGACTTCAACTACCCTGAAATAGATTGGGGAACAGAAACCTGCAGTTCCAGCAAAGGTAATCGGTTTTTGACAACTATGAGAGACAATTACCTTTCACAACTGGTTCAGGACCCAACAAGGAGGGGGGCACTGCTAGACCTAATATTAACCAACAGGCCAGACCGCATATCAAATATAAGGGTTGGGGGTCACTTGGGGAATAGTGATCACAAAATAATAAGTTTTCATGTAACCTTTAATAAGATGGGTAGTAGCGGGGTGACAAGGACACTAAACTTCAGGAGGGCAAATTTCCAACGGATGAGAGAGGATCTTGGTGCAATTAACTGGGACGATATCCTGAGACACAAAAATACACAAAGAAAATGGGAGACATTTATTAGCATCCTGGATAGGACCTGTGCACAGTATATACCGTATGGGAATAAACATACTAGAAATAGGAGGAAACCAATATGGCTAAATAGAGCTGTAAGGGGCGCAATAAGGGACAAAAAGAAAGCATTTAGAGAATTAAAGGAAGTAGGTAGTGAGGAGGCATTAAATAAATACAGAAAATTAAATACATTCTGTAAAAAGCAAATCAAGGCAGCAAAGATTGAGACCGAGAGACTCATTGCCAGAGAGAGTAAAAATAATCCCAAAATATTCTTTAACTATATAAATAGTAAGAAACTAAAAAATGACAGTGTTGGCCCCCTTAAAAATAGTCTGGGTGAAATGGTGGATGAGGATGAGGAAAAAGCCAATATGCTAAATGACTTTTTTTCATCAGTATTTACAAAAGAAAATCCCATGGCAGACAAAATGACTAGTGATAAAAATTCCCCATTAAATGTCACCTGCTTAACCCAGCAGGAAGTACAGCGGCGTCTAAAAATAACTAAAATTGACAAATCTCCGGGCCCGGATGGGATACACCCCCGAGTACTGCAGGAACTAAGTACAGTCATTGATAGACCATTATTTTTAATCTTTAAAGACTCCATAATAACAGGGTCTGTACCACAGGACTGGCGTATAGCAAATGTGGTGCCAATATTCAAAAAAGGGGCAAAAACTGAACTCGGTAATTATAGGCCAGTAAGTTTAACCTCTACTGTGGGTAAAATCCTGGAGGGCATTCTAAGGGATGCTATGCTGGAGTATCTGAAGAGGAATAACCTCATGACCCAGTATCAGCACGGGTTTACTAGGGACCGTTCATGTCAGACTAATTTGATCAGCTTCTATGAAGAGGTAAGTTCAGGACTGGACCAAGGGAACCCAGTGGACGTAGTATATATGGACTTTTCCAAAGCTTTTAGCTTTTGATACGGTGCCACACAAAAGGTTGTTACATAAAATGAGAGTAATGGGGATAGGGGAAAATATGTGTAAGTGGGTTGAGAGCTGGCTCAGGGATAGGAAACAAAGGGTGGTTATTAATGGAGCACACTCGGACTGGGTCACGGTTAGCAGTGGGGTACCACAGGGGTCAGTATTGGGCCCTCTTCTTTTTAACATATTTATTAATGACCTTGTAGGGGGCATTCAGAGTAGAATTTCAATATTTGCAGATGACACTAAACTCTGCAGGGTAATCAATACAGGGGAGGACAATTTTATATTACAGGATGATTTATGTAAACTAGAAGCTTGGGCTGATAAATGGCAAATGAGCTTTAATGGGGATAAATGTAAGGTCATGCACTTGGGTAGAAGTAATAAGATGTATAACTATGTGCTTAATTCTAAAACTCTGGGCAAAACAGTCAATGAAAAAGACCTGGGTGTATGGGTGGATGACAAACTCATATTCAGTGGCCAGTGTCAGGCAGCTGCTACAAAGGCAAATAAAATAATGGGATGTATTAAAAGAGGCATAGATGCTCATGAGGAGAACATAATTTTACCTCTATACAAGTCACTAGTTCAACCACACTTAGAATACTGTGCACAGTTCTGGTCTCCGGTGTATAAGAAAGACATAGCTGAACTGGAGCGGGTGCAGAGAAGAGCGACCAAGGTTATTAGAGGACTGAGGGGTCTGCAATACCAAGATAGGTTATTACACTTGGGGCTATTTAGTTTGGAAAAACGAAGACTAAGGGGTGATCTTATGTTAATGTATAAATATATGAGGGGACAGTACAAAGACCTTTCTGATGATCTTTTTAATCATAGACCTGAGACAGGGACAAGGGGGCATCCTCTACGTCTGGAGGAAAGAAGGTTTAAGCATAATAACAGACGCAGATTCTTTACTGTAAGAGCAGTGAGACTATGGAACTCTCTGCCGTATGATGTTGTAATGAGTGATTCATTAATTAAATTTAAGAGGGGACTGGATACCTTTCTGGAAAAGTATAATGTTACAGGGTATATACACTAGATTCCTTGATAAGGCGTTGATCCAGGGAACTAGTCTGATTGCCGTATGTGGAGTCGGGAAGGAATTTTTTTCCCCATGGTGGAGTTACTCTTTGCCACATGGGGTTTTTTTGCCTTCCCCTGGATCAACATGTTAGGGCATGTTAGGTTAGGCTATGGGTTGAACTAGATGGACTTACAGTCTTCCTTCAACCTTAATAACTATGTAACTATGTAACTATGTAACAGGAGACAAGCATCCAACATCAGTGCCCAGGAGAAAAAGGCCATGCAGTTTCTGAAAACCGACAAAGAAATCATCATTAAACCTGCTGACAAGGGAGGTGCAATAGTCATGATGAACACATCAAAATATATGAAGGAAGCCAACAGACAACTTATGGACAAAAGCTGTTATGATCCTAGTGGCTTAGGGAACTGGAATAGGGAACTGTACTGGCTCAAGGATAAAACCACAGCGCTTGGCAAATGACAAATCCATCAGATTCAGGGCGGCACCTGAATCTACAAAAGCCATAACTGAGTAGGGAGACAGAGAGCAAATCAAAGTAACAGACAAAATGAATTTAGGCTGTACAGTACCAATGGTGACAGATCTAGCAAAGTTTTTTGTGCGCTTAGAGCATGCTGAGATAACATGAGCTGAATCACCACAGTAAAAGCACAACCCATTCTGACGTCTATGATTTTGCCGTTCAATTCTGGTCAGAATCATATCACATTGCATAGACTCAGGTTTCTGAACACCGCCAGATGGTGCGCAGGTTTGCGCTCCCGCAAACGCCGATCAATCTGAATGGCCAAAGCCATTGACTCATTCAGACTCGCAGGCGTGGGGAACCCCACCATAACATTCTTAATGGCTTCAGAAAGACCTTCTCTGAAATTTGCAGCCAGGGCACACTCATTCCATTGAGCAAGCACCGACCATTTCCGAAATTTTTGACAATACACCTCAGCTTCATCCTGACCCTGAGAGAGAGCCAGCAAGGCCGTTTCTGCCTGGTTCTCCAGATTAGGTTCCTCATAAAGCAATCCAAGCGCCAGAAAAAACGCATCCACATTCAGCAATGCAGGATCTCCTGGCGCCAGGGAGAAGGCCCAATCTTGAGGGTCGCCGCATAACAGAGAGATAACAATTCTAACTTGCTGAGCGGAATCACCAGAGGAACGAGGTCTCAAAGAAAGAAATAATTTACAATTATTCTTAAAATTCAGAAACCTAGATCCATCTCCAGAAAAAAACTCCGGAATAGGTACTTTTGGCTCAGACATAGTCCTGTGAACAACAAAATCCTGAATGCTTTGCACCCTTGCAGCAAGATGATCCACACTAGAAGTCCGAATATCCATGTCTGCAGCAGAACTCAAAGCCACCCAGAGATTAAGGGGAGGAGAGAAGCAGGACAGACTGCAGAGCAGAAAAAAAAAATTGAACTCAGGATTTCTCTTATCCCACTTTTGCGATGCATTTAACACTTTGGGCCTGTTGCACTGTTGTGATCCTAGTGGCTTAGGATCACAAATCTAACCAGCTAAGTAGAAAATAATAGGACGAGCTCTGGGGATGTGGTAACTGGACTAACCGCAAACCTGATCCTAACCGCACACACTATAGGCAGCCGTGGAACGTTTCCTGAAATCCTAGACGTCTCTTCACGGCCTGAGAAACTGACTACCCCTAAAGAGAAAGTAAAGACCTCACTTGCCTCAGAGAAATCCCCCAGAGACATAGAAGCCCCCCACAAATAATAACGGTGAGTTAAGAGGAAAAGACAAACGCAGAGATGAAACAGGTTAAGCAAATGAGGCCCGCTAACGCTAGATAGCAGAAAATAGCAAGGGATCTGTGCGGTCAGTAAAAAACCCTATGCAAAAATATCCACGCAGAGAATGCGAGAACCCCCACACCAACTAACGATGTGGGGGGAGCAACTCAGCACCCCAGAGCACCAGCAAGCAGGGAAATCACATATTAGCAAGCTGGACAAAAACTCATCATATACTAGGAAACATCTTGAACACAGATGAGCAAAAATAAGCAAACAGAACTTAGCTTCTCTTGGGGAGACTGATAACGGATGTAGACAGGAGCAATCAGAATAGCACTGAATACAACGGCAACAGGCAAGGAATGAAGGACCAGGTGGATTAAATAGGAAACCTAACTAGCAGATGACGAGACAGCTGATCCTGCCAGAAACCTGCAAAATAACAAAAAGAGCCACCAGGAGGAGCCCAAAGAGAGAACTCACACAGTACCACTCATGACCACAGGAGGGAGCCCGGAAACAGAGTTCACAACAACAAGCTACTACAAAAAATTGGAGTCGGATCCTACACAGGACTATTACAAGGAACTAAACAAGTTGGTATCTTGTCTGCCTGACAAATCCACAAGAGCCGATGACCTGATACCAGAAAGTCCAAGAACAGGGATATTCTACATGCTTCCCAAAATCCACAAATCTGGAAACCCAGGAAGACCAATTATTTCATGTGTGGGCACCCTTACTGAGCAGGTATCTGGATGGGTAGAGGGTATTCTTAAACCCCTGGTAAATGATACACCCAGCTTCATTCTGGACACAACTGACCTATTGAATAAACTATCAGCAATAGGTCCTCTACCAGAAGGAACCATCTTGGCCACCATGGATGTGCAATCTTTGTACTCCAATATCCCACACCAGGATGGATTAAATGCCTGCAAATTCTTAATGGAAAACACATTGACTGATGTGGATTCTGTGGTGAAACTTATAAAATTCATCCTTACCCACAATTACTTTGAATTTGACAACAAGATCTATCTACAGGAGACTGGCACAGCAATGGGAAGTAAAATGGCTCCACAGTATGCAAATCTTTTTATGGCCAAGCTTGAAAGCGACTTTTTGTCCTCATGTCCCATCAGGCCTCTGGCCTACAACCGCTACATTGATGACATTTTAATCATCTGGACGGAGTCTGAGCCACAGCTAAAGACGTTCCATGAACAGTTTAATCAATTTAATCCCACCATCAACTTGACACTCAACTACTCGTGTACTGAAATTAACTTTTTGGACACCATCATTAAGCTGCAGAACAATAAAATAGAGACATCCCTGTATCAGAAGCCAATCGACCGTCCAACATACCTTAAATGGGACAGTTTCCATTCAAAACACATAAAAAACTCTATTGTCTACAGCCAAGCCATCAGATACAGTCGTATATGTTCCAACCCCATGGATAGGGATGAACACATTGGTCGCCTCAAAGACCTTTTTTTAAATCAGGGCTACCATCCACGAACAATTGAAAACCAGATCACAAGAGCCACCAGAATTATCAAGGAATCACCTGCTACATTACAACGCTAAAGAAGAAAATAACCGGGTACCTCTAGTAGTTACCTACAATCCAAATCTGGAGGTGCTAAGGGGAGCTGCACGGAAATTACAACCTTTACTACAAAAAGATGTCCACTTACAATCCATTTTTCCAGACCCCCCACTACTGTGTTTTAGGCAGCCCCCCAAATCTAAGAAGCATCATTGTCAGAAGCTCCCTGTCCTCTCCAACAGCTGCAGGAACCTTTCCTTGCAACCAGAAAAAATGTAAAACCTGTTCATTTATAATGACCACGGACAAGATAAAGATCCCCAATTCACATCAGGACTACAAGATCCCAGGTACCTTCAGCTGCATCACATCTAATGTGGTGTACTTAATTATTTGTACTAAATGTCCAACTGGGGGTCTGTATGTTGGGGAGACAGGGCAAAAACTGAGAACAAGGATAAATTTTCACTGCTATACAATGAAAGAAAAAAGAATGGATCTACCTGTGGCCAAACATTTTTGTATGCCTGATCATAGCACAATGGACCTGAAATTACTTGTATTGAAATGTAGCTTCAAATCTCAGAGAGACAGGAGAATCTGGGAGTATAAACGTATGACGACCTTTGACACACTTAGTGCAGGAATGAATGTGTCGCATGGATTTATGTCTTTTTACATCAATTAAGGAATTTGCACTTGAGACCATGTGGGGTCTGTCATAGTCCAGTCCGGAGTTTATTTTCATTTTTCCTCTTTTTAGATTGGTCAGGCGGGGGTTAGTCTTATCTGCCTCGTTCTTGTGCTAGCTGGGCTATTTCAGTCCCTCACAGCCTGCCTACCACTGTTAGTGATAGTTCATGCTTCCCAGCTTGAGCCCCTGACCTGTATCCTGATCTTGGTGATCCTATTCAGTTCTCGAAAATCCAGGCATGGGCGTAAACCACCATCTTTTTTCTTAACAAAAAAGAACCCCGCCGCCACGGGAGAGACAGATGGCCGAATATGCCCTTTACGGAGGCTTTCAGAAATATACTCCTTCATAGCAGCCTGCTAAGGGCCAGAGAGATTGTACAAACAGGCTTTGGGCAATTTGGCACTGGGAACAAGATCAATGGCACAATCGAATGGGCGGTGTGGTGATAGAACCTCAGCCTGCTTTTCGGAGAACACATCCTCAAAGTCCTTCAGGTACTCTGGAATACCCTCCAGACTGACGGATGACATAGACACAGTAGCAAGACAATTTTCAGAACAACTAGGTCCCCATTTAACAATATCCTGGGACCCCCAGTCAATAACCGGGTTATGCCGTTGCAACCAGGGAAACCCCAACACCAGGCCAGCAGGGAGGTTATCCAAAACAAAGCATGTCATACGTTCCTGGTGCAGGGCCCCCACCCTGAGGGTGAATTCTTTAGAAATAAAATGGAGACCATCCTTTGTGAGAGGTGTAGAGTCAATAGCCACAATTTTTAAGGGAGTCCCCAACCTAACTGTCCCTAATCTACAGCGGGCCACCAGCTTAGAATCAATAAGGTTCAGGGATGACCCACAGTCTACAAAAGCTGAAGTATGAACCAAGCTGTTCTCCACACCAAGTTCCACTTTTAACAGTATCTTTGCAAACGAAGAAAATGGTACCTGAGAGTCTGAGTGACCTCCACGATGATCACCCAGACTCAGCCGCTTGTTAGACGAAGGACAGGAGGGGCAGTCCTTTTTCCCATGTCCGGGATCTCGGCAGAAAAAACACAGCTTTTCATCACGCCGCCGTTTTCTCTCTTTCTCTTTGAGGTCGGTGGCTACCACCTCAATAGGTTCAGATGGAAGCAAAACATCAGGGTTAACAGGGAACAACGGAATCCCTCGTTGCGTAAGACCTCTTTCCCGTAGCCTCCGATCCATACGGATAGCCTGAGTCATAGCCTCCTCCAAAGAACTGGGAGGTGGATGGAGAGCCAGAGCGTCCTTCAAGCAATCCGATAGTCCCTTTCTGAATAGACATCTCAGTGCGGAGTCATCCCAAGATACCTCAGTGGACCATCGACGGAACTCCGAACTATACCATTCAGCTGAATGCTTCCCCTGAACCAGATCCATAACGGTGTCCTCTGCCACCCTGACACGGTCCGGTTCATCATAAATAAGTCCTAGGGCCTCAAAGAACCTATCCACTGACCTCCATTCAGGGACAGTAGGGGGTAGAGAGAAAGCCCAGGATTGGGGACCCTTTCTAAGCAGGGAGATAATAATCCCTACCCGCTGAGTCTCATCCCCAGACGATCGAGGTCTAGGAGAAAACCATAATTTACAACTCTCCCTAAGAATGTGAAGGCGGATGCCTTGTCTCGCAGTCTAGATCCAGTATCACCGCCTGAGCCTCCTTCCTCCATTCTTCAGCATGGGGTGGTGGTGGCTGTGGTGTCCCCGAAATTGGAACAGGAGATTCGTGAGGCCCAATCTCTTGCTCCGTCGTCCATACCTGAAAATAAGCTCTTTGTGCCTGTCCAGTATCGGTTGAGGGTGCTTCAGGAGTTCCACGACTCTGCTTTGAGTGGACATCCTTGAATCTCGGCCACTCGTAAAGCCATCACTAGGCTGTTCTGGTGGCCCTCGTTGACTTCTGACGTCATAGGGATTGTGTCGTCCTGTGAAACTTGTGCTCGTGCAAAAATCTCCCGCAACCGGCCGGCCGGGGAATTGGTACCACTGCCAATTCCAGATAGACCATGGACTCATCTGTCCATGGATTTTATCACTGATCTTCCCTCCTCTAATGGAAAAACTGTGATGTGGGTAGTGGTTGATAGGTTCAGTAAACAAGCACATTTTGTACCTTTAACTGGCCTTCCTAATGCTGAGACTTTATCTAAACTATTCATTGAGCATGTTATCCGGTTGCATGGGGTGCCTGTCAGTGTGGTGTCTGATAGAGGGGTGCAATTTGTGGCAAAATTTTGGAGGGATTTTTGTAAAAGGCTGGGCATCAGTCTAACCTTTTCATCGGCTTACCATCCCGAGACCAATGGTCAGACTGAAAGGACCAATCAGTCTTTGGAACAGATTTTACGGTGTCTTGTTACGTCTAGACAGGATGATTGGTTTTCTGTAATTCCTATAGCGGAATTCGCTTACAATAATCGTGTCAATCAGTCCACTGGTACTTCTCCATTCTTCTGCAATTATGGATTTCACCCTCATTTTGGTCAGTTCTCCCGGCTGGATTCGGGGTGTCCAGGGGCTGATTCGACCTTTCTGCACTTGGGGGAGATCTGGAGGGAGGTCCAGAGAAACATTGGGGAGGCTCAGGGTAAATATAATTTTTTTGCGGATAAACGACGTTCTGTGGGGCCGGCCTATCAGGTGGGGGATAAGGTATGGTTATCCACTAAAAATATAAGGCTGAGAATTCCCTCTGCTAAGTTGGGCCCCAAGTTTATTGGTCCGTATGAAATTTCAGAGGTGATTATTCCTGTGGCCTTTCGTCTGCATTTGCCTCCGTCTTTGCGGATCCCCAATGTGTTTCATAAGGCGCTTCTGAAGCCGTCGGTGCCCTCCTCTGGTGAGTCTCCTTCGCACCCGTCGCCTGTTGTGGTAGATGGCCAAACCGAGTACGATGTGGAACAGGTGGTGGATTCTCATATGCTCCGCCGCTCAATTCAGTACTTGGTCCATTGGAGAGGTTACGGTCCTGAGGACCGGTCATGGGTGCCGGCGCGTTTGGTCCATGCAAATCGCTTGGTCCGGGCCTTTCACGCTCATCATCCAGGGAAGCCTGGGGGTCCGCTGGCCCCCCATTGAGAAGGGGGTACTGTCATGGTCCAGTCCGGAGTTTTTTTTCATTTTTCCTCTTTTTAGACTGGTCAGGCGGGGGTTAATCTTATCAGCCTCGTTCTTGTGCTAGCTGGGCTATTTCAGTCCCTCACAGCCTGCCTACCACTGTTAGTGATAGTTCATGCTTCCCAGCTTGAGCCCCTGACCTGTATCCTGATCTTGGTGATCCTTGTGCTTCTGTCTGCCCATACCCGTGTATGACTCGATCTGTTCCCTGGACTTCGGCTTTGGTTTTCTGTCTCTGATACCACGTTACCCTCCTGGTTCTGACTTTGCTTGTGTCCCGACTTTCTCTTACGTCTCACGATTTGGTTACCACGATCCCGGTATGCTCTGACGTCTTGCTTGTCCCCGACTATTCTCTGCTCGCCCCTTCTGTACCACGCTGATATTCTTGTGTATGACTTTAGGCTTGTATGACTTCTCTTGCATTACCTATATATATATATATGTAATTCTTCAGAATTTGCTTTAGTCTATGCCTGATGAAGAGACCTGTGTAGTCTCGAAAGCTTGCACTTTGTTACCATCTTTTCAGTTAGCCATTAAAAGGTATCAACCACTGAGGACTCTCAATTCTAAATATTTTTCTATCTACTGGCTAACACGGTACCAAGATATTTATATTTCTTGTGTCAAATTTCAGTAGCTGCTCCCTCTAGTGTTTAAAAGTAGAAATAAACCTTTTAAAATTATTTTTCATATTTTACTAAATTATAAACAAATGATAATATTTTTTGAAGAAAATGTAAACTTTTTTTTTTAATGGCACCTTCCCTTTAAAGAGGAATTATTTCATTTTAATTAAGCTGCTTCACATCTCTGCACACTGCATTTTGCATAAAGGCAGGTTTGAGTGTTAGCTCCTGTCTCCTCATGAGAAATGGTAGAGAAAAGAAAAAAAGGGACGTGGGACTGAGGGACCTCAAGGATTTTTATAATCTTCTATGACACATTAGATTTTCACTTAGAGCACTAGTAAACTTGCAGATTGGTTGTCCTTGAGTTTTATGTGGGAACCTTATGTGGAAAGGTTTAGGAGAACCTCAGAAGGTTTCACACGTTTGCCAGTTTTAATCAAATCAGAAAGGTGATCGATCAGTGACAAGATCAGACAATCAGGGTTTCTTGGTGTACTGGCTTAGCGTCAGATTGGAGCACCTTGAGCCCACCAGAGAAAATCACTCTTGGGGCCCACTATGTAGCTACATAGAAATAGATACAAGACCACCAATTGTGAGGTAAAAAGTGATAATATCAGGGAATAATATAAGGTAGTTCACGTCTTAATTATGTAGCAAGGGTTGGGGTAGCCCCCTCACAGAATATAATGTAGCCCCCTCATAAAATATAATGCAGTCGCCTCTCATAGAATATAATGCAGCACCCACAAAATATAATGCAACCCCCTCAGGTATAATGCAGTCCCCACCATAGAATATAATGTAGGCCCCCTCATATAATATAATGCAGCCCACCACAGAATATAATGCAGCCCCACCACCGAATATAATGCAGCTCCCCATAGAGTATACTGTAGCCCCCTCATATAGTGTAATTTAGCCCCCATAATATAATGTAGTACCCTGAGAATAATGCAGTCCCCCCACAGAATATAATGTAGCCCGCTCATAAAGTATAATGCAGCCCCTCTCCAACCCATCATTGTCCTCATCGCCACCTCCATCATTGCCTTCTCCTCCTCCACCCCTATCATTCTCCCCCACCACCTCCATCATTGCCCATTCCACCACCTGCATCATTGCCTCCTCCCCCACCATCATTGTCCATTTCATCACCTCCTTCATCACCTCCATCATTGCCTCCCCCCACCACCATCATTGCCCATTTCATCGCCTCCATCATTGCCTCCCACCACCACCATTGCCCATCGCCTCCATCATTGCCTCCCCCACCACCATCATTGCCAATCACCTCCATCATTGCCTCCCCACCATCATTGCCTATTACCTCCATCATGCCTCCCCCACCACCATCATTGCCCATCACCTCCATCATTGCCCATCACCTCCATCATTCTCTCCCCCACCAATATCATTGTCCTTCACCACCACACACACACACCTCACCGCAGCAGCAGCTCATCACACACATGCAGGCACACACACACACACTCAAACACACACAGGCACACACATGCAGGCACAGACACACATTCAGGTAGACACACACAAACACTCAGGCACACAGCACAGCTCACCTCCCCGCAGCAGCAGCTCATCTGTTGTGAACTCTGTTTTTGGGCTCCCTCTTGTGGTCACAAGTGGTACTGTGTGAGTGCTGTCTTTGGGCTCCCTCTGGTGGCTCTTTGTGTCATTCTGCAGGTCTGAGGCTGGATCAGCTGTTTCGTTATCTGTTAGCTGGTTTCCTATTTAGCTCACCTGGACTATCAGTTGTTGCCTGCTGTCGATGTATTCAGTGCTATTTTGATATCTCCTGAATTCCTTCGTTATCAGTCTCGCCAAGAGAAGCTAAGTTTCTGTTTGGTTATTTTTTGCTCGTCAGTGTTCAATATTTTTCTTTGTTATTTATTTGTCCTTGTCCAGCTTGCTAATATGTGATTTCCTTGCTTGCTGGTAGCTCTAGGGGGCTGAGTTTCTCCCCTCACACCGTTAGCTGGTGTGGGGGTTCTTGAATTCTCAGCGTGGATATTTTGTATAGGGTTTTTTACTGACCGCACAGTTCCCTGTCTGTCTTCTGCTATCTAGTATTAGTGGGCCTCATTTGCTGAATCTGTTTTCATTTCTGCGTTTGTATTTTCCCCTTACCTCACCGTTATTATTTGTTGGGGGCTTCCTATATCTTTGGGGTCATTTCTCTGAGGCAAGTGAGGTCTTACTTTCTCTATAGGGGTAGCAAGTTTCTCAGGCTGCGTCGAGACGTCCAGGAATTTAGGCACGTTCACCGGCTACCTTTAGTGTGTTTGGTTAGGATCAGGTTTTGCGGTCAGTCCAGTTACCACCTCCCTAGAGCTCGTTCTATGTTCAGTTACTTAGCTAGTCCATTCTGTGATCCTCAGCCACTAAGGATCATAACACTCATCCCAGCAACCTCTTCCTCGCTGGAAGCTTTCTGACTGAGACAGCACTCTGGAGAATGACGTCATCCAGCTGGGCTGTCTCAGACAGGAAGCAGGACGCTGGGAGGTGAGCTGCTCTGTGTGAGTCTGTGTGCCTGCATATGTGTGTGTGTGTGTGTATGTGTGCGGTGCTGTGTGTGTGCGCGTGTGGTGGTGGGGCTTTACATGCAGGCAGTGTTAGCTGCAGCTTGCAGCTAACGCTGCCCGCTATTAAAGAGAAATGGTATTCACGCCTCTCCATGCCCATAAGGGCGTGGGGAAGCGAGAATATTCATTTTGCTTTAGCAGCGGGGACGGGATCCTGTCTCCAGCTGCTGCTACTGGCACAGGGCAGGCTCCCTTGACTCAGGGGCCCCATAGCCACTGGCTGGAGGCCCTGGAGCAGTGGGGGCGCTAGGCAGCTGCTCGCCAGTATGCCAGCAGGTGTCAGTGCCTGGGCCCACCGGATAATCTCATTGTTCTCCGGTGGACCAGTCCAAGCCTCTATTGGCTTGTCTGATCTCAAAAGGAATGGCTTCTTACATTACATTGCCTAAAAGAGAAGCTATTTTAATTGGGGAAAGAAAATATTTTAACTGGAATATAATGAATCATAAATTATGACTCCTGCAGAAGTTTATTATGAATTCCACAGAAGTCCTTGAAGCTCACTTTGTCCAATTAACTAGACTTTCTAAAACAGAAAATGGAAGCTTAACAATCAGACGCCTGTATATAGAGATAACGTCCTGTGTTATTGCTTTTATGAATAACACTTACAAACCTATTATTAAAATACAAAATTATTAAAGATATATAGGTAGATTTAATTGTCTAAAATAATAATCAAAACTAAATATGAAATACTTACCATAACAATATTCATGACCTTGTCTATCTCCAATTCCTACCACTGATTGCCAGCTTTCTGCCTATGCAGAGTGTAGACGGAAAACTCCACCCAGCATTTTTGGTGGACTTTAGAGACCCAATCACGGTGCAGTGATTGGCTTGGCCACACAGCATCATCCCGAGTATAAGAGAGCAGGCGCCGCCCTGCTCGCCGCATTCTGTTCCTGATTCAGCGAGAGTAGGGAGAGCTGGTGCCAAGATAGGGTCAGATTCGTGGTTTTTAGAGTTAGTGTAGGTCTGCAACTCTTACATCCACAACTCCTCAGAAACCAAAAGTCCTTTTTAGGGCTAATTTGTCGGTCCGTATATTGCAGCGCTAGGTAAGCAGGGCACAGCATATCCACATCAGTGCAAGCCCTGCAGGCACTGTATGTGCTTCCATTGCTCCCACTGCATCCCTCCCAAAGCTCCATAACTGTCTGCTGCTGCAGCTTTTTTACTATATACCTAGTTGGATTTTTTTTTTCCAAGAATTCACCCCAAAAAAACAAAAATAATACAGTCTGTTCTGTCAGACTGAGGCCTGTTGAAAAATCATATTTTGTCAGGCATACGTAGCAAAGTTGTGTGTGCTAGCCTTGTGCCACTTTTTTTTGTGTGTTTTAAATTCACCGAAAAAGGCCTCATATATCTGCGTGCTCCAAGTTTGGTCATTGTAGGCCAGTGGACCCCTTTTTTGCTGTCTGATACTCTAATTCTATACAGCACTATTTAGCTTCCAAAATTAAAAAAAGGCCACATTTTTGCCAGTGTGGTATTTCCATGACAGCCCTCATATATCTGCATGCTCCAAGTTTGGTAATTGTAGGCCGGTGGACCCCTTTTTTGCTGTCTGATACTCTAATTCTATACAGCACTATTTTTCATAAATTCACTTAACAAAAAAGCCCCAAAAATTGAATACAGTCTGTTATATCAGGCTGAGGCCTGCTGATTTGCAGGCATACTGATCAGATATTATTTTGCTACTAATATATTTGTGTTGAGCATTTGAAATAGTGCAGTAGTCCATTTAAAATGGGAAAGGCAAGGGATGGGGAAGTGGAAGTGGTGATGATGATGCATGCAGAGGACGAGGCCATGGCCAAGGTGAAAGTGGGCAACAACAAAGACCCATATCTTCTCGCTTGACCTTCCTGTCCCAGTTTCTAGGTGACCGCAGCACACCACTATTGAATCCAGAGCAGTGTGAAACGCTTGTTGGTTGGATAGTGGATAATGCTTCCAGTCACTTAGCCACCACCATGTCTTCCACACGATCAAGTCTGAGTAGCCGTGAGTGTGGTCCAGATATTCCTCACTCTGATCCTCCTTCCTCCCACCATGCCAAATGTCCTGAGACAACTGATCCCACACTTGGACACTCTGAGGAGCTGTTCAGTTTTCCATTTCAAGATTCAGAACTCTCGGCCGGTCAACTTGAAGTGGGGACAGATGAGATCGCATGTAGAGATGCCCAAAGCTTTGATCAGCCCCGGTCACCCGAAGGCAATACTCAGAAAGTGTCAGAAGAGGTGGATGATGATGAGACACAATTGCCAGAAAGTCAGGAGAAGGAGCAGATGCGGATGTGGAAGACGAGGTGGTGGATGACTATGTGACTGACCCAACCTGGCAGGAGGACATGCCGAGTGAGGGCAGCAGCACATATGGGGAAGGAGACATATCATCCCAACAGGCAGGAAGAAGCAGTGTGGTGGCCACAGACAGAAGGTGTGCATCCGTTCCCTGTAACACCAACATGAGGGAAGTTGCCATTCCAACTGTTAGATCTTCCAGAGTCTGGTTATTTTGTAAAGACTCTGCCGATAACCCCAAACAGGCCATTTGCAGCACCTGTCATGCGCACATCAGCAGGGGTAGCAAAACAACGAGCCTGACCACCACCAGTATGATCAGGCACATGGCAGCAAAGCACTCGACTTTGTGGGCCGAACCCCAGGCTCCAGGACCACTGCATGCAGGTCACACCACTGCTTCTTCCACTGTTCTGCGTAGAAGACAATCCCCAGTACACTGTGCATGTGAATATGCCTCTAGCCCTGCACCTGTTGTCGCCCACAGTCAAGCAGCACCACCATCAAGCCCATCCACATCCTTGTCCCAGCACAGCCTTCAGTTGTCTATAACCCAGTCTTTGGAATGCAAGCGGAAATACCCAGCCAACGCCCCACAGGCCACAGTCCTAAATTCTAATATTTCTCTTCTGCTTGCGCTAGAAATGCTGCCTTTTAGGCTCGTTGAGATGGAAGCTTTCCGCAACCTGATGGCAGTGGCCGTCCCAAGGTACTCGGTCCCCATTCGCCACTATTTCTCCCGGTGTGCTGTACCAGCATTACACCAGCATGTGTCCCATAACATTTCCCGTGCCCTCAACAATGCTGTTACTGGGAAAATCTACCTAACCACGGACACGTGGATTAATGCTTGTGGGCAGGGATGGTACATCTCACTGACGGCACATTGGGTTAACATAGTGGATGCCAGGACCTTGGGATGGAACACATCCTCCCCACACCGAGGATTTCTGGCCCTACGTCAATCAGGGTTGCCCCCACAGTCTACATCTCCTGCACCTCCTCCTCCTCTTCATCCTCCATCTCTGAAATCAATACATCAGTCAGAAGCTGGAAGCACTGCAGCACTGCCTCAGCCAAGCGGTAACAGGCTCTGCTGAAGCTAATCTTCATAGGTGACAAACCGCACAATGCAGAAGAGTTGGGACAGCGCTGAAAGAGCAGTCAGATGTTTGGATGACATCGCTGAACCTACAGCCAGGCATGGTCATGTGTGACAATGGCCGTAACCTTGTGATGGCTCTGAGGCAAGATGAGCTCACACACGTACCTTGCTTGGCCCAAGTGCTTAACCTCGTGGTTCAATGTTTTCTGAAAAGCTACCCGGAGCTGCTAGTGAAAGTACGCCATCTGTCTGCCCATTTTAGAAAGTCAGCTACAGCTTCAGCCACCCTTGCTGTGCTTCAGCAGCATTTGCAGCTTCCAGCTCACCGGCTGGTTTGTGATGTCCCCACACGCTGGAACTCTACCCTTCATATGTTGGAAAGGAATTGTGAGCAGAAGAGGGCAGTTGTTCACTACCAACATCAACAAGGCCGTCGATATTCAGTTCAGACTCCACACATAAGACCTCAGGAGTGGACATGGATGTCAGACATATGTACCATCCTCCAAAACTTTGAGGACTGCACCAAGATGGTGAGCGGCGATGACGCCATAATTAGCGTCACCATCCCGCTTCTCAGCATTCTGAAAACCTCTCTGCTCACAATTAAAGAGGATGCTTTGGAGGCAGAGCACAAGGACATGGAGCAATGAACCATACAGGGGGATTACACTCAGCCCAGCGTCATGTCTTCTCAACATGGATTGGTATTCATTGAGGAGGAACAACAGTAGCTACTTTCATGTGCTATAGACGGTACTACAAACACAGCTGTCATACCGTCTGTTCAGCGGGGATGGCCTGAGGACAGGGAGGAGGATGAAGAGGACAGCATGGTCAGTCGTCCTGTTGGTGAGGACACGGAAGTCTTGCCTGTTAGAAGTCTGGCACACATGGCGGACTTTATGTTGCGCTGCGTTTCATGTGACCCTCCAATTATAAAAATTTTGGGTGACACCCATTATTGGTCAGCGACACTTCTAGACCCGCGCTACAAAGAGAACTTTCAATCTCTTATGCCAGAGGCAGAGATGTGTTCTAAAATGTTGCAGTACTAGAGGGCCCTTGTAGCGGAATTACTTAGAAAATTCCCATGTGAGAACGCTGGCAGCAGACGTCAGAGTTTGTTGTACAACCAAGGAGTACAAGCGAGAGAGACAGAAGTACAATCCAGCTCAGGCAGGGGAACAATGGCAAAGTTCTGTGACAGTTTTCTCAGACCCTCCCATCCTGACGGCACAGAGGCAAGGGGTGCTGTCACAAGAAGGGGAATGCTTGGGAAAATGGTGAGGGAGTACCTTGTAGACTTGATAGCAGGGCAGGCCTTTCATTCAGTGCAACATTTTTTGAGGAAGCCTTTTTGTACCTCTCATGAAAGGGGTATTGGGGTGCATCGTAATTCTTGGCAGCCCAGCCACTCACTGCATAGACAATAACAGCATAGGAGACTCACTGTTTAATAATGGCCCTTTAAGAATATTAATGCCGCCTGATGCCCCTCTAAAAATAGGCATTGAGACTTTTGAGAGTCCCTCCTTCCTAAATGAAACAAGATGGTTCTGCTTATGTGTCACACACCACATGGCAAGCTAGGGTTGTTAAATGTTACAATGACATTTCCCAGTGAATGCATTTGTAGTGGTTGAAAGCAATGTTAAAGTTGAAAAATGCTTTCAAAATGCTGTGTCTGATCTAAGCCTAAGGGGGAGGAAATTTTCGGTCTGGGGTTAAATATTTGGCCTTACAGGCAAGTCATTAATCTGCAAAGGATGTACCTTGACATATTTCCCAGCAAAACCTGTTTTGGTTTCGTTTTAATGTGTTTTTTTGTGGCATCGGGAAAAATAGCATGAATCTCGGAAAAAATTGATTAAGGCTGTGAACTAGGAGTCAGGAATGCTTCCAGGGGCGATCCCCATGATGTTCTTGTGTCATTTGAGCAGTGTTTCCATCATTTTCAGATGTTTTTAGACCTTAAAAAGGACCCCGGGGGGGATCACGGTAAAAATACTCGGGTTTCCCATAGACTTACATCGGGCTCGTTGCTCGGGTTGAGTAGCCGAGTAGTCCAATCTGCTCAACCCGAGCAACGAGCAACCGAGCATTTTAGTGCTCGCTCATCACTATTGATTACAAATTACATCTTGATTTAAGAAGTGAGGCACAAAGGAACTAACAAGTAAAGAGTAAGGGTATGTTTCCACGGTCAGTAAACGCTGCGGATTGGATGCTGCATTCAGCCGCAGCGTCCAAATGTTACAGCATAGTGGATGGGATTTTATGAAATCCCATCTCCACTATGCGTGCAGGAAGGCCTCCGGCTTCCCTGCGTATACACACATGCGGCACATCTTTCTAGACCGCAGCATGTCAATTTATCTTGCAGAGACGGAGCGTCTCTAAATATCACAGTTCAATGTATAGGTTGAGGTGATTCCACATGGTTCAATGAACACATGCAGAATCACTGCCCGTACAAAAGCCGGCAGCGCTTTGGACGGAGCGAACATGTGCTGCAACCAAAGCATTGGCTGCCGTATCCTGAACGTGGAAACATACCCTAAGAGAGCTAAAAAAAATACCTGCTAAGTGGAGAGTACAGTCATCAGAGTGAAATACATTCAAAAGAGGGATAGCAGGGAATAGAAAAGCATGGTTTATAAGGCAACTGAGGAAGGTAGTAGCTAAGGATAGATACAGTTATGTGGAAAAATGTTTGCCCTTCCTGATTTTTTCTTCTTTTGCATGTTTGTCACACTTAAATGTCTCCAAGCAACAAAAAAAATTTCAATATTAGACAAAGATAGCACAAGTAAACACGAGATTGTGAGCCCTCGCGGGCAGGGTCCTCTCTCCTCCTGTTCCAGTTGTGACTTGTATTGTCAAGATTATTGTACTTGTTTTTATTATGTGTACCCCTCCTCACATGTAAAGCGCCATGGAAAAATGGCGCTATAATAATAAATAATAATAATAATAAAGTAAGGTCTTTATTATTAAGGGAAAAAGAAATCAAAACCTACAGGGCCCTGTGTGAAACAGTGATTTTCCCCTACACCTAATAACTGGTTGGGCCACCCCGAGCAGCAACAACTGCAATCAAGCATTTGCAATAACTGGCAATGAGTCTTTTACAATGCTCTGGAGGAATTTTGACCCACTCATCTTTGCAGAATTGTTATAATTCAGCCACATTGGGTTTTCGAGCATGAACTGCCTTTTTAACCCCTTTACCCCCAAGGGTGGTTTGCACGTTAATGACCGGGCCAATTTTTACAATTCTGACCACTGTCCCTTTATGAGGTTATAACTCTGGAACACTTGCATGGATCCCAGTGATTCTGACCTTGTTTTCTCATGACATATTGTACTTCATGTTAGTGGTAAAATCTCCTCGATATAACTTGCATTTATTTGTAAAAAAAAGCAGAAATTTGGTGAAAATTTTTGAAAATTTTGCAATTTTCCAACTTTGAATTTTCATGCCCTTAAATCACAGAGATATGACACACAAAATACTTAATTAGTAACATTTCCCACATGTACAGAACAGATCAAAAGTTTGGACACACCTTCTCATTTAAAGATTTTTCTGTATTTTCATGACTATGAAAATTGTAAATTCACACTGAAGGCATGAAAACTATGAATTAACACATGTGGAATTATACACTTAACAAAAAAGTGTGAAAAAACTGAAAATATGTCTTATTTCCTAGGTTCTTCAAAATAGCCTCCTTTTGCTTTGAACCCCCAAGTGTTTCACTACAGTTTATAACCCAAAGCCGTGAAAATAAAAAATCTTTTTTTTCCACAAAAATGAATTTTAGCTCCCAGTTTTGCATTTTTACAAGGGTAAAAGGAGAAATGGACCCCAATAGTTTTTGTCCAATTTGTTCTGAGTATGCTGAAACCCCATATGTGGGGGTAAACCACTGTTTGGACGCACGGCAGAGCTTGGAAGGGAAGGAGCACTATTTTACCTTTTCAACGCAGAATTGGCTGGAATTTAGATCGGACGCCATGTCGCGTTTGGAGAGCCCCTGATGTGATTAAACCCTAACAACACCCCTAACCCAAACATGCCCTTAACCCCAACACACCTAATCCTAACCATAAATCTAACCACACCTCTAACCCCAACACATCCCTAACCCTAATCCCAACCTTAACCATAACCACACCCCTAACCCTGACACACCCTTAACCCTAATCCCTACCATAAATGTAAACCAAACTCTAACCCAATCTCTAGCCCCAACCCTAACTTTAACCCTAACGCTAACTTTAGCCCTAACCCTAATGAGAAAATAGAAATAAATACATTTTTTATTATTTTTCCCTAACTAAGGGGGTGATGAAGGGGGTATTGATTTACTATTTATAGCGGGGTTTTGTAGCGGATTTTTGTTTGGCAGCTGTCACACGCTAAAAGACGTTTTTTATTGCAAAAAATAGTTTTTGCATCACCATATTTTGAGAGCTATAATTTTTCCATATTTTGGCCCACAGAGTCATGAGAGGTCTTGTTTTTTGCAGGATGAGTTGTCGTTTTTATTGGTACCATTTGCGGGCACATGACATTTTTTGATCGCTTTTTATTCCGATATTTGGGAGGCATAATGAACAATAACCAGCATTTCATGTATTTCTTTTGGGTGGGGCATTTATACCGTTCCGCGTGTGGTAAAATTGATAAAGCAGTTTTATTCTTCGGGTTAGTACGACTACAGCGATACCTCATTTATATTATTTTTTTGTGTGTTTTGGCGCTTTTATACAATAAAAACTATTTTAAATAAAAATAATAATTATTTTTGCATCGCTTTATTCAGAGGGCTAAAACTTTACTATTTTTTTGCTGATGACGCTGTATGGTGGCTCGTTTTTTGTGAGGCAAGATGACGTTTTAAGCGGTACCATGTTTATTTATATCTGTCTTTTTGATCGCGTGTTATTCCACTTTTTGTTTCGGCAGTGATGATAAAGCATTGTTTTTTGGTTTTTTGTTTTTTTTAACGGAGTTCACTGAAGGGATTAACTAGTGGGAAAGTTTTATAGGTCGGGTGGTTACGGATGCGGTGATGCTAAATATTTGTACTTTTATTGTTTTTTTATACAAAGAAATGTATTTATTGGAACATTTTTTTTTCTTTATTTAGGAATTTTTGTAAAATATTTTTACACATGTTATTTTTTTTATTTTATATTTTTACGTTGTCCCAGGGTGGGACATCGCTACATAGTGTCAGATCGCTGATCTAATCCAGAAATGTCAGTGGCTGGATGAAAGATGCAAGAGTCTGTCTGGATCCCAGAAACTCACTCAGCTTTTATCCAGACACAATGATTACTAGCAAACAGGTCACAGGTGAGGATGTTACCTTTAGTAGCCATTCAAACCCATTTGTGTCAACTTCTGTGGATTTTACCAGGCCAAAATCACCAGGGTATGTGAACTTTTGATCGGGGTCATTTGGATGTTTTGGGTTGTCACTATGATTTTAAATGAGAAAACACAGTATTTTGACAATAAATGTCTTCACCCATCCACTAACCATGAGTGGAGAAAAAGTTTTGGTGTTATCATTCATATTCTCTGATAAAAAGGCCAAGAAAGCAAAAATTCTGCCAGGGTATGTAAACTTTTGAGCCCAACTATAAGTGTGACAAACATGCAAAACAATAGGAAATCAGGAAGGGGGCAAACACTTTTCACACAAGTGTATTTTTATTAATTAAGCCGTTGATCTTGATCAAACCTTTTGATTATTGTAAAGTAAATGTATTTGTTAAAAATTGTAAATCTAAAGTATTTTTCTTTCCATACAGACTCCATTTCTTTTAATGATGCTAGTCCCCCGGCTACCTTAAATTCGTTACAACCACATATGCTTAATACACAAAGCTCGCCAGGACCTAAGAGGCCTGGTAATACATTGAGGAAATGGCTGACAAGCCCTGTGAGGAGACTCAGCAGTGGAAAAGCTGATGGACATGTAAAAAAAATGGCTCATAAACATAAAAAAACCAGAGAGGTGCGTAAGAACACAGACTCCAACTACCAAAAAGACTCTGATGACAGTGCAGCAACACCACAAGATGAGACCATTGAAGAGGTATGTGAGTGGCAAACATGATCTAATAAAGTGGTTGCCTATGAAATTGAAAAATTCACCTTAGCTTGGTGTAGTTAAAAAAAGGAGACCCCTGTGGTTGACATAGTTGATCTGCTATGTTTTTAACAATTGTAATGCAGCGATCCCTAACGGGTTGGGAGTAATCGCTTGGCAGCGATAAAACACACGGCAAGAATGTATTTTCTTTAACAAAAGTCTGTGCCTGGTTTATTATACCTCCATAAACCACAGTAGGGCATTTGAACATCACAGGACCAACATATAGTCCATTTCAGCTGCAGTTACGTTCATACAGTTCATTATATGCATCAATGGAACATAATAACCACTGACAGTCTGTTCCAATAGCAGATACTTCTCTGCCGTTGTAACCCCCTTGCTGGAGTTACCTTCCTTGAGCTCCTGCTCCACACACTGATCTCCTGTCAGTCCTCTCTCCTGGGGAAGCTGCCGAACTGGGATCACCGTCGCTGTGACCAGTGCACTCACCATGTGCTCTTCAGGAAGTTAGCACCTCCAATACATAGGCCTTCCAGGAGCCTTACACATGGACCAATCAGGTCCATACACTCTCCTCATGTGACCACCCCTCAGTCACATTATATACTTGTAACCACTCCCATAGGTGGGAGGTGTGTGTGGTTAGTCAGACCCGCCCAGCTCTCTGACTAACCCTGTAAGCCTCCCTTTAAAGCTACACAAACACAAGGCTCACAGGACTACAAGTCCCAGAGCAACATTATCTGCTAAGGCCTCTTTCACACTAGCGTCACGGGGCCTCCGTCGCAATCCGTCTTTTTGGGCAAAAAACAGATCCTGCATATGCGTTTTTTGCCCATTGACTTGTAGTGCCGACGGATCGCGACTGCCGTCACACTAGCAGTATTTGGTCAGTATTTTACATCAGCATTTGTAAGCCAAAACCAGGAGTGGAACAAATAGAGGAAACGTATAATAATAATAATAATAATTTTTATTTATATAGCGCCAACATATTTCGCAGCACTTTACAATTAAGTACATACAAGTACTTTTACATAAAAGTATAACAGAAACATATGCACCACTTCTGTATTTATCACCCACTCCTGGTTTTGGCTTACAAATACTGATGTAAAATACTGACCAAATGCTGCTAGTGTGACGGCAGCCTCACAGTTATGCCTGTGCCTGCCATGCATTCCCATGGCCTCAATACGCCTCCTTGCATATTCTGAGGATAGCATGCAGCGCCCCCTAGCTGTAACAGGGGTCACTGCATAACACAATTTAAAAAAAATGTAAAAAAAATATAAAAGTTCAAATCACCCCCCTTTTGCCCCATTTAAAATAAAACAATAAATGCAATATAAAAATACACATATTTGGTATTGCCGCATTCAGAAACTCCCAATCTATCAAACTATAAAAAGAGTGAATCAGCACATCAAACGGCATAGCGAGAAAAAATTTATAAACGCCAGAATTACATATTTTTGGTCACCATAACATTGCAATAAAATGTGATAACAGGCGATCAAAACATTGTATCGATCCTAAAATGCTATAGATAAAAACATCAGCTTGGTGCACATAAGATAAGCACTCTTCTGGCCCTAGATCCCGAAAAATGGAGACTCTATGGGTCTCGGAAAATGGTGCCATATTTTTTTTTCTTTTAACAAATTTTGGATTTTTTTTCACCACTCAAATAAAAAAGGTCTAGGTACAGAGGTATAACCAGAACACTGTTTCTTTAAGAAAATGCTTGGTTTATTGAAGACAGCATAAACCAAGCTTTGGAACGTAAACACAGTCCTCTTGGAAAAACAGTAAAACAAAGAAACACAGTCCTTTTCCTAGTGGGGATTAACCCGCTAACTAGCAGCAATGTCCACGGTTCAGATCAGCACACACTTTCGTGGAGTCCTCTCTCTCCATGTACCTCCTGAATACTGAAGGCTTTTGCAGTCAACCATTCAAGCCCAGACCTTGTGATCCCACCATCATGTGACTGATCACATGATCCTGACATCACACAGGTCCTGTAATGACACTGCAAGTGGAGATACGTGGACCACCTCACACCCACCCTATGGAGGTCCACTAAAATCAGCCCATCATATAACTTTATATAAACTGTCCCAACACACTGTGTGCTGGAGGAAACTATTCTGGTTTTCCCGCCATCATGCACAGTGACGCGTATCTCCCCTCCATCACTTCACCAGTGACTCTGTCACACTGCAAAACTAGTAATGACCTGGAGAATCATAATGACAGGTCAGTTTTAGTATTTAGTGAACATGGTTAAAAAAAAACAATTGTGGAATTGCACTTTTTTTGCAATTTCACCACACTTGGAATTTTGTTGGTAAAATCAATGGTGTAGTTTAAAAGTACAACTCGTCCCGCCCAAAAAAAAAAAGGCCTCACGCGGCCATATTGAGGGAAAAATAAAAAAAGATATGCCTCTGGGAAGAAGGAGAGCAAAAACAGAAACAGAAAATGGCCTGAGGGTGAAGGGGTTAAAAGCAATAAAATAAGTGTGTTTTGACAGGTATTAATGCTAATTTGCATATTTTAGCTTACTCAGAATATTTTACTTTTTACGTTCAGCGAGTACGAAATGAAGCTCTCAGCAGTGGCACATTGTCTAAATCATCTTCATCTGGCATGCAAAGTTGTGGAGAGGAAGAAAGTGAGGAAGGCCCAGATGCAGTGCCCCTACCACCTCCAATGGCTATTCAACAGCACAGTCTTCTTCAGTGTGATTCTCAGGATGACAAGGTATTTAAAATATTTTTTTCACATAAGTAAAACATAGTAGCAGATATTTAATTTGTCTGTGACATTTTTAAATCAACTTTCAGTGACATTACTATTACTGCATATCAAGTCTTAGAATAACCCCCATGGTTTCATATGTTTCTGACATTGTATTCTTCTGACGTAGAATAATGTACAGATTTCAGTACGTGCTTTTAAACCCTTTTGCTCCATGGACAGTTTTATTAATTTTAGTCTACACAATTTGGCTTGCAGGCTGTTGCATTTGCCACTCATTGCAGATGCATTGTCATAACTTTGACTGCGGCAATTTCCCAGGTCTAGGTCATGTCTCTTCAAAAATTCCAACAAGGCATTGAACATGTCTTGAGCGCCATGGCCTTTGTTTGCCATGAATGTTACAAAGCGTTCCACAGGGCCATCTTTCTCCATATTCCTCAATACAAGGGTTAGTTGGTCAACGTGGGCTTCATCGGGTGTGGAGTCCAAAGAGATGGAGTAGTATTTTGATTTGTTAACTCGAGAAATAATTTCTCTGATGAGTTGAACGCCCATTACAATGATAATTTCTTCCATAATTGTAGATGACAGGTAGATGACAGGTAGTTTGCATGACCCTTGCGGCAATTGGCTTGAGTTTTGATATGCTGTGCAAGAAAGTCGTCGTACTGGGCGATGAGTTCAAGAATGCCCAGAACGTTTCCATTTCTAGGTGATCCAACCAATTCGTTATCTCCTCTAAATGCTAAGCCACGCTCGGCAATAAACTGAATAACATTTACTACTCGTTTCAATACTGACCTCCAATATTGCTCCTGAGCCTCGACCTGTTGTGTTAGCTCCGTATCAATTCGCCCAATCACTTTTAACCTCATATTGAAAGCAATTGTAGAGTTCAGATGTTCCGCAGACTGCTATTGACTTTTTATGCGTTCTTGTGAATGTTTCCAATCCATTAGACGAAAGCTGAGAAGACGCAGATGCTGTAATAAAGCACATCAATCTGCACGTGAAGCAGTAAATGCATGCTTTAGAGGGAGAGAAGCATAACCAATTCCTCATTATGACTTCTCCATTATGATTTTGACAACGGAAAAGCCCAAGTGGCCACATTCTTGGAATATTGCTGTCCTTTCTAGGTTGCTGAACCGAGTATGCAATAAACAAACTTTCATTACAGTGCTGGATTGTTGATACACCCCTTTTCAGCCAGCAATCTTGCATCTGTTCCGAAATAATGGATGGCCAAAGTCCAATGTCATCGCCCCCTGGTGGTCCCTCAACTTCACCTTCTCCATAAGATGTGTCACTATCAGTCTCCTTTTCTGTGTGTTCTTCAGTTGTACACATTACTACTTCAGCCTTTTCTTTGCCAGGATCAAGAACCATTTTCACTGAAGCATTCTCAGCTTGATCAGATTCTACAAGGTCATTACTCCTTTCCGACACTTTCCTTGAATGAACAGTGAAGAACTTGTCCAATTTTCGCTATCTCTTCTGTTGATTTCATTGTTGCTTCTTTTGCCTTAAGGTACCTTCACACGAAACGACATCGCTAGCGATCCGTGACGTTGCAGCGTCCTGGATAGCGATATCGTTTCGTTTGACACGCAGCAGCGATCAGGATCCTGCTGTGATGTCGCTGGTCGCTGAATAAAGTCCAGAACTTTATTTGGTCATCCGATCGCTGTGTATCGTTGTGTTTGAAAGCAAAAGCAATGATACCAGCGATGTTTTACACTGGTAACCAGGGTAAACATCGGGTTACCAAGTGCAGGGCCGCGCTTAGTAACCCGATGTTTACTCTGGTTACCAGCGTAAAAGTAAAAAAAACAAACAGTACATGCTCACCTGCGCGTCCCCCAGCGTCTGCTTCCTGACACTTACTGAACGCCGGCCCTAAAGTGAAAGTGAAAGCACAGCGGTGACGTCACCGCTGTGCTGTTAGGGCCGGAGCTCAGTCAGTGTCAGGAAGCGGACGCTGGGGGACGCGCAGGTGAGCATGTACTGTTTGTTTTTTTTACTTTTACGCTGGTAACCAGGGTAAACATCGGGTTACTAAGCACGGCCCTGCGCTTAGCAACCCGATGTTTACCCTGGTTACCCGGGGGCCTCGGCATCGTTGGTCGCTGGAGAGCTGACTGTGTGACAGCTCCCCAGCGATCAAACAGCGACGCTGCAGCGATCGGCATCGTTGTCGCTATCGCTGCAGCGTCGCTTGGTGTGAAGGTACCTTTACGTCTTTTAGAAGCCGCAGACTCCCAAATTCTTGCACAATGTCTGTGCCTATCTCCTTCACGATTGATGATTGTCACGATCCATGATGGTAATCTAAAAGTAACAAAATGACCTTGTCAACCCTTGAAGTCCTGAAAGGGAATTAAAGATTAAAATATGTACATATGTATGTATATTGTAGAAATTTGGGCTGTCTATATCAAAGACTGCTGCTGGACTCTATATGTCAGAGGCTGCTGCTGGGCTGTATATGTATGAGAGGCTTCTGCTAGGCTGTATATGTATGAGAGTCTTCAGCTGGGCTGTATATATATGAGGGGCTGCTGCCGGGCTATATATATCAGAGGCTGTTTACCTGTATATATCAGAGGCTGTTGCTGTGCTGGTTGTATATAGAATAGAGTCTAAGGGGCTGTATAAAGTGTATACACAGCACTATACTGTACTGTAAGCAGGTCCACACTATATACATACAGTATACACAGACACACTGTAATGCAGGATATAATGTGGATGTAACAACCCTGCCGGCATCACTGCATGGCCTTCCATTCCCCACCTGCCTGTTACATCAACTCACTCACCCAGTGCCATGCTTTGAGATCTGTCTGCTGCCTGCTCCATGCCATGTGCTTCATGGCGGCTTGCTCTGTGTACACTTCCTGGCTGTGTGCATAGGGGGGTGGCTCCAGCCACTCCGGATTCTTATTGAGACTGTGTGCACCTCCCTTGGGTGTTCCTGGCCAATAGCCTTGAGGCCTCTGATACTTAAGGCATCCTCACCCATTGGAGGATGCCTGAGCAAACTATTCCCCTCAGTTAGCACTTGCTACTGAGCTGCCAGGTCATGTCTGTTTCCTGTCTCTGAGGGCTGCAATATTGCAGGCCTTCATCTGTGTTCTGTTTGTGTATCCATGTCCGTTCCTGTCTGAACTCTGGTCTATGTCCGTTCCTGTTCCTTCTTTGTTATTTGTGATTTCCCACTCTGCTGTGTGTACCTCCGCCTTATTCTTCGGCTCTGCTTGCCACTATCAGTGGCTCTGCATCTCTCTGCTCTGTTCACCACTAGCCGTGTTTCTGCGCTACTCTGCTCAGTTCTGCCACAACCTGTGGTTCTGTGCTCTTTTGCTCTTGGCGTTACCTTCTGCGGTTCTGGCTCTTGGCTCTGCCTCCAGCATCTCCGCCCTAGGCTCCATCTTCAGCATCTGTGCTCTTGGCTCCGCCTCCAGCTTCTCCGCTCTTGGCTCCGCCCCCAGAGGCTCCGTCCTTGGCTCTGCCTTCTCCTTCTCTACTCTTTGCTCTGCCTTCTCCTCTGCTCTTAGCTCCACCTCCTGCTCTTACTCCGCCTCCTGTGATTCTGCTTTGCATCCACTCTTGCTCTACTTTTATTCTGCAACTTGCCGTACGGGCCTCTACCTGTTTCTTTATGTTCTTCAGTCTGAACAGGTTCTTACCAGTTTCCATACATCCACCTGAATACCAGTTCCTACCTGAGTATCAGTCCTGTCTGCCAGTGCCAGCCGTGCCCGCCTGTCTGCCTGGGTGCCAGCCACGCCCGTCTGCCTGCCTGTATCTCCGTCAAGCCAGTCTGCCCATCAGGACCTCTGCCATACCCGTCCGTCAGCCAGTGTCACAGCCGTGCTTGCCTGCCTGTGTCTTGTCCCCGGTGGGATCGGTGTTGTGATTTTGCTTTTTGCTCCCTCTAGTGGTCATTAGTGATTTGACTCTGGAGCGTCTGTTTTTTCCTATATCCTCACCTGGGCCATTAGTTAGGGGCGTTGCTATATAAGCTCCCTGGACCTTCAGTTCAATGCCTGGCATCGTTGAAATCAGAGCTAATCTGTTGTGCTCTTGTCCTCTGATCCTGGTTCCTGTTTTTCAAGCTAAGTCTGCTTCATTGCTTTTTTCTTTTGTTTTGTTTTGTATTTTTGTCCAGCTTGTTCCAATCTGTATTCTGACCTTTGCTGGAAGCTCTAGGGGGCTGGTGTTCTCCCCCCGGACCGTTAGACGGTTCGGGGGTTCTTGAATCTCCAGCGTGGATTTTTATAGGGTTTTTGTTGACCAGATAAGTTATCTTGCTTTATTCTGCTATTAGTAAGCTGGCCTCTCTTTGCTGAACCTGGTTCATTTCTGTGTTTGTCATTTCCTCTTACCTCACCGTTATTATTTGTGGGGGGCTTGTATCTTGCTTTGGGGTCCCTTTCTCTGGAGGCAAGAGAGGTCTTTGTTTTCTTCTCCTAGGGGTAGTTAGATTCTCCGGCTGGCGCGAGTCATCTAGCGATCACCGTAGGCATGATCCCCGGCTACTTCTAGTGTTGGCGTTAGGAGTAGCTATTTGGTCAACCCAGTTACCACAGCCCTATGAGCTGGATTTTTGTATCTCGCAGACTTACACGTTCCTCTGAGACCCTGTCCACTGGGGTCATAACAGTATGCCAGGCCAGTATTAAATGTTTAATGCATTGCAGAAGTGGGATTATAAGAAAGAAAATTTTGAGTTTTTTTTTTTTTCCTCTCTCATTTTTTTTTTTTTTTCTTTTCCCCTTTACCTCAGAGTGGCTTAAGCTTGCTGCAGACATGAATGTCCAGACCTTGATTACAAGTGTGGACCAGCTTGCCGCTCGTGTGCAGGGTATACAAGATTATGTTATCAGAAATCCTAGGTCTGAACCCAAGATTCCGATTCCTGAACTGTTTTCAGGAGACCGATTTAAGTTTAGGAATTTCAGGAATAATTGTAAATTGTTTTTGTCCCTGAAACCTTGTTCCTCTGGAGACTCTGCTCAACAAGTAAAAATTGTTATTTCATTCTTACGGGGTGACCCTCAAGATTGGGCTTTTTCGCTGGCGCCAGGAGATCCGGCATTGGCTGATATTGATGCGTTTTTTCTGGCGCTCGGTTTACTTTATGAGGAACCCAATCTTGAGATTCAGGCAGAGAAAGCCTTGCTGGCTATGTCTCAGGGCCAGGACGAGGCTGAGGTGTATTGCCAAAAATTTCGGAAATGGTCCGTGCTGACACATTGGAACGAGTGTGCACTGGCCGCTAATTTTAGAAATGGCCTTTCTGAGGCCATTAAGAATGTTATGGTGGGTTTTCCCATTCCCACAGGTCTGAATGATACCATGTCCCTGGCTATTCAAATTGACCGGCGGTTGCGGGAGCGCAAAACCGCAAATTCTCTCATGTTGTTGTCTGAACAGACACCTGATGTGATGCAATGTGATAGAAAAACCGCAAATTCCCTCATGGTGTTGTCTGAACGGACACCTGATTTGATGCAATGTGATAGAATCCTGACTAGAAATGAGAGGAAAATTCATAGACGCCGGAATGGCTTGTGCTACTACTGTGGTGATTCTACACATGTTATCTCAGCATGCTCTAAACGTATATCTAAGGTTGTTAGTCCTGTCACCGTTGGTAATTTGCATCCTAAGTTTATTCTGTCTGTAACTTTGATTTGCTCATTGTCATCTTATCCTGTCATGGCGTTTGTAGATTCAGGTGCTGCCCTGAGTCTTATGGATCTTTCATTTGCTAAGCGCTGTGGTTTTATTCTTGAACCATTAGAAAATCCTATCCCTCTTAGGGGTATTGATGCTACGCCATTGGCAGAAAATAAGCCGCAGTATTGGACACAGGTTACCATGTGTATGACTCCTGAACACCGCGAGGTGATACGTTTTCTCGTTCTACATAAAATGCATGATTTGGTTGTTTTGGGGCTGCCATGGTTACAGACCCATAATCCAGTCCTTGACTGGAAGGCTATGTCAGTGTCTAGTTGGGGCTGTCTTGGTATTCATGAGGATTCCCTGCCTGTGTCTATTGCTTCTTCTACGCCTTCGGAAGTTCCGGAGTATTTGTCTGATTATCAGGATGTCTTTAGCGAGTCCAGGTCCAGTGCATTGCCTCCTCATAGGGAATGTGACTGTGCAATAGATTTGATTCCAGGCAGTAAATTTCCTAAGGGAAGACTGTTTAATCTGTCGATACCTGAACATACCGCTATGCGTTCATATATCAAGGAGTCTCTGGAGAAAGGACACATCCGTCCGTCTTCTTCCCCTCTTGGTGCGGGATTCTTTTTTGTGGCTAAAAAGGACGGATCTTTGAGGCCTTGTATTGACTATCGGCTTTTAAATAAGATCACTGTCAAATTTCAGTATCCTTTGCCGCTGTTGTCTGACTTGTTTGCCCGGATTAAGGGTGCCAAGTGGTTTACCAAGATAGACCTTCGTGGTGCGTACAACCTTGTGCGCATTAAGCAAGGGGATGAATGGAAAACCGCATTCAATACGCCCGAAGGTCATTTTGAGTACTTGGTGATGCCTTTTGGGCTCTCTAATGCCCCTTCAGTTTTTCAGTCCTTTATGCATGACATTTTCCGGAACTATCTGGATAAATTTTTGATCGTTTATCTGGATGATATTCTGTTTTTTTCTGATAATTGGGACTCGCATGTGGAGCAGGTCAGGATGGTCTTTAAAATTTTGCGTGAAAATTCTTTGTTTGTCAAGGGCCCAAAGTGTCTTTTTGGTGTACAGAAGGTTCCCTTTTTGGGGTTCATTTTTTCCCCTTCTGCTGTGGAGATGGACCCAGTCAAGGTCCGAGCTATTCTTGATTGGACTCAGCCCTCGTCAGTTAAGAGTCTTCAGAAGTTCTTGGGTTTCGCTAACTTCTACCGTCGTTTTATCGCTAACTTTTCTAGCATTGTGAAACCTTTGACGGATATGACCAAGAAGGGCTCCGATGTGGTTAATTGGGCTCCTGCTGCCGTGGAGGCTTTCCAGGAGTTGAAACGTCGATTTACTTCGGCGCCTGTTTTGTGCCAGCCTGATGTCTCGCTTCCCTTTCAAGTTGAGGTGGATGCTTCAGAGATTGGAGCAGGGGCCGTTTTGTCGCAGAGAGGCCCTGGTTGCTCTGTTATGAGACCTTGCGCCTTTTTCTCTAGGAAGTTTTCGCCTGCGGAGCGAAATTATGATGTGGGCAATCGGGAGTTGTTGGCCATGAAATGGGCATTTGAGGAGTGGCGTCATTGGCTCGAGGGTGCTAAGCATCGTGTGGTGGTCTTAACTGATCACAAAAATCTGATGTATCTCGAGTCTGCTAAACGCCTGAATCCTAGACAGGCCCGCTGGTCATTGTTTTTCTCCCGTTTTGACTTTGTTGTCTCGTATTTACCAGGTTCAAAGAATGTGAAGGCCGATGCTCTTTCCAGGAGCTTTGTGCCTGATGCTCCTGGAGTCGCTGAACCTGTTGGTATTCTTAAAGATGGTATTATCTTGTCAGCTATTTCTCCAGATCTGCGACGTGTGTTGCAGAAATTTCAGACTGATAGGCCTGATTCTTGTCCACCTGACAGACTGTTTGTGCCTGATAAGTGGACCAGCAGAGTCATTTCCGAGGTTCATTCCTCGGTGTTGGCAGGTCACCCAGGAATTTTTGGCACCAGAGATCTGGTGGCCAGATCCTTTTGGTGGCCTTCCTTGTCTAGGGATGTGCGGTCATTTGTACAGTCCTGTGGGACTTGTGCTCGAGCTAAGCCTTGCTGTTCTCGTGCCAGCGGCTTGCTCTTGCCCTTGCCTGTCCCTAAGAGACCTTGGACACATATCTCCATGGATTTCATTTCTGATCTTCCGGTGTCTCAAGGCATGTCTGTTATCTGGGTTATATGTGATCGCTTCTCCAAGATGGTCCATTTGGTTCCTCTGCCTAAGCTGCCTTCCTCTTCCGATCTGGTTCCTGTGTTTTTCCAGAACGTGGTTCGTTTGCACGGCATCCCTGAGAATATTGTGTCAGACAGAGGATCCCAGTTCGTTTCCAGATTCTGGCGATCCTTTTGTAGTAGGATGGGCATTGACTTGTCGTTTTCATCTGCTTTCCATCCTCAGACTAATGGACAGACGGAGCGAACTAATCAGACTTTGGAGGCTTATTTGAGGTGTTTTGTCTCTGCCGATCAGGACGATTGGGTGACCTTCTTGCCGTTAGCTGAGTTTGCCCTTAATAATCGGGCTAGTTCCGCCACTTTGGTTTCGCCGTTTTTCTGCAACTCTGGTTTCCACCCTCGTTTTTCTTCGGGTCATGTGGAACCTTCTGACTGCCCTGGGGTGGATTCTGTGGTGGATAGGTTGCAGCGGATCTGGAATCTTGTTACATATAGTTACATAGTTATTGAGGTTGAAGGAAGACTTTAAGTCCATCTAGTTCAACCCATAGCCTAACCTAACATGCCCTAACATGTTGATCCAGAGGAAGGCAAAAAAAACCCATGTGGCAAAGAGTAACTCCACCATGGGGAAAAAAATTCCTTCCCGACCCCACATACGGCAATCAGACTAGTTCCCTGGATCAACGACTTATCAAGGAATCTAGTGTATATACCCTGTAATATTATACTTTTCCAGAAAGGTATCCAGTCCCCTCTTAAATTTAATTAATGAATCACTCATTACAACATCATACGGCAGAGAGTTCCATAGTCTCACTGCTCTTACAGTAAAGAATCCGCGTCTGTTATTATGCTTAAACCTTCTTTCCTCCAGACGTAGAGGATGCCCCCTTGTCCCTGTCTCAGGTCTATGATTAAAAAGATCATCAGAAAGGTCTTTGTACTGTCCCCTCATATATTTATACATTAAAATAAGATCACCCCTTAGTCTTCGTTTTTCCAAACTAAATAGCCCCAAGTGTAATAACCTATCTTGGTATTGCAGACCCCCCAGTCCTCTAATAACCTTGGTCGCTTTTCTCTGCACCCGCTCTAGTTCAGCTATGTCTTTCTTATACACCGGAGACCAGAACTGTGCACAGTATTCTAAGTGTGGTCGAACTAGTGACTTGTATAGAGGTAAAATTATGTTCTCCTCATGAGCATCTATGCCTCTTTTAATACATCCCATTATTTTATTTGCCTTTGTAGCAGCTGCCTGACACTGGCCACTGAATATGAGTCTCTCATCCACCCATACACCCAGGTCTTTTTCATTGATGGTTTTGCCCAGAGTTTTAGAATTAAGCACATAGTTATACATCTTATTACTTCTACCCAAGTGCATGACCTTACATTTATCCCCATTAAAGCTCATTTGCCATTTATCAGCCCAAGCTTCTAGTTTACATAAATCATCCTGTAATATAAAATTGTCCTCCCCTGTATTGATTACCCTACAGAGTTTAGTGTCATCTGCAAATATTGAAATTCTACTCTGAATGCCCTCTACAAGGTCATTAATAAATATGTTAAAAAGAAGAGGGCCCAATACTGACCCCTGTGGTACCCCACTGCTAACCGCGACCCAGTCCGAGTGTGCTCCATCAATAACCACCCTTTGTTTCCTATCCCTGAGCCAGCTCTCAACCCACTTACACATATTTTCCCCTATCCCCATTACTCTCATTTTATGTATCAACCTTTTGTGTGGCACCGTATCAAAAGCTTTGGAAAAGTCCATATACACTACGTCCACTGGGTTCCCTTGGTCCAGTCCGGAACTTACCTCTTCATAGAAGCTGATCAAATTAGTCTGACATGATCGGTCCCTAGTAAAAGCGTGCTGATACTGGGTCATGAGGTTATTCCTCTTCAGATACTCCAGTATAGCATCCCTTAGAATGCCCTCCAGGATTTTACCCACAGTAGAGGTTAAACTTACTGGCCTATAATTACCGAGTTCAGTTTTTGCCCCTTTTTTGAATATTGGCACCACATTTGCTATACGCCAGTCCTGTGGTACAGACCCTGTTATTATGGACTCTTTAAAGATTAAAAATAATGGTCTATCAATGACTGTACTTAGTTCCTGCAGTACTCGGGGGTGTATCCCATCCGGGCCCGGAGATTTGTCAATTTTAGTGATTTTTAGACGCCGCCGTACTTCCTGCTGGGTTAAGCAGGTGACATTTAATGGGGAATTTTTATCACTAGTCATATTGGCTGCCATGGGATTTTCTTTTGTAAATACTGATGAAAAAAAGTCATTTAGCAGATTGGCTTTTTCCTCATCCTCATCCTCATCCACCATTTCACCCAGACTATTTTTAAGGGGGCCAACACTGTCATTTTTTAGTTTCTTACTATTTATATAGTTAAAGAATATTTTGGGATTATTTTTACTCTCTCTGGCAATGAGTCTCTCTGTCTCAATCTTTGCTGCCTTGATTTGCTTTTTACAGAATTTATTTAATTTTCTGTATTTATTTAATGCCTCATCACTACCTACTTCCTTTAATTCTCTAAATGCTTTCTTTTTGTCCCTTATTGCGCCCCCAACAGCTCTATTTAGCCATATTGGTTTCCTCCTATTTCTAGTATGTTTATTCCCATACGGTATATACTGTGCACAGGTCCTATCCAGGATGCTAATGAACGTCTCCCATTTTCTTTGTGTATTTTTGTGTCTCAGGATATCGTCCCAGTTAATTGCACCAAGATCCTCTCTCATCCGTTGGAAATTTGCCCTCGTGAAGTTTAGTGTCCTTGTCACCCCCCTACTACCCATCTTATTAAAGGTTACATGAAAACTTATTATTTTATGATCACTATTCCCCAAGTGACCCCCAACCCTTATATTTGATATGTGGTGGACAACTTGAAGTTGTCACAGGAAAGGGCTCAGCGCTTTGCCAACCGCCGCCGCGGTGTGGGTCCCCGACTGCGTGTTGGGGATTTGGTGTGGCTTTCTTCCCGCTTTGTTCCTATGAAGGTTTCCTCTCCCAAATTTAAGCCTCGTTTTATTGGTCCTTACAGGATATTGGAAATTCTTAATCCTGTATCCTTTCGCCTGGATCTTCCTGTGTCGTTTGCTATCCACAACGTGTTTCATAGGTCCTTATTGCGGCGGTACGTTGTGCCTGTGGTTCCTTCTGCTGAGCCTCCTGCTCCGGTGTTGGTTGAAGGCGAGTTGGAGTACGTGGTGGAGAAGATCTTGGATTCTCGTCTCTCCAGGCGGAGGCTTCAGTACCTGGTCAAGTGGAAGGGCTATGGTCAGGAAGATAATTCCTGGGTGGTCGCCTCTGATGTTCATGCGGCCGATTTAGTTCGTGCCTTTCACGCCGCTCATCCTGATCGCCCTGGTGGTCGTGGTGAGGGTTCGGTGACCCCTCACTAAGGGGGGGGTACTGTTGTGATTTTGCTTTTTGCTCCCTCTAGTGGTCATTAGTGATTTGACTCTGGAGCGTCTGTTTTTTCCTATATCCTCACCTGGGCCGTTAGTTAGGGGCGTTGCTATATAAGCTCCCTGGACCTTCAGTTCAATGCCTGGCATCGTTGAAATCAGAGCTAATCTGTTGTGCTCTTGTCCTCTGATCCTGGTTCCTGTTTTTCAAGCTAAGTCTGCTTCATTGCTTTTTTCTTTTGTTTTGTTTTGTATTTTTGTCCAGCTTGTTCCAATCTGTATTCTGACCTTTGCTGGAAGCTCTAGGGGGCTGGTGTTCTCCCCCCAGACCGTTAGACGGTTCGGGGGTTCTTGAATCTCCAGCGTGGATTTTTATAGGGTTTTTGTTGACCAGATAAGTTATCTTGCTTTATTCTGCTATTAGTAAGCTGGCCTCTCTTTGCTGAACCTGGTTCATTTCTGTGTTTGTCATTTCCTCTTACCTCACCGTTATTATTTGTGGGGGGCTTGTATCTTGCTTTGGGGTCCCTTTCTCTGGAGGCAAGAGAGGTCTTTGTTTTCTTCTCCTAGGGGTAGTTAGATTCTCCGGCTGGCGCGAGTCATCTAGCGATCACCGTAGGCATGATCCCCGGCTACTTCTAGTGTTGGCGTTAGGAGTAGCTATTTGGTCAACCCAGTTACCACAGCCCTATGAGCTGGATTTTTGTATCTCGCAGACTTACACGTTCCTCTGAGACCCTGTCCACTGGGGTCATAACAGATCGGCATCCACAGTCCGACTCCACCCTGGAGTGATACCTGGTAGCTTCCTATTGCACAAGTCTGACCTCACCATCAGAGGCTCCAGCGAACACCTAGGAAGCTACTTAGTTACGCCCCTTCCAGGGAAGTTCGGTCTGTGGTCCACACCCCCAGGCGCCCGCGCCAACCAGTCTCGGCGCGAGCGTTACAGTGGACCTGTATATACAGTATGGTACTGTGTAGGACAGGAGCTGCAAGAAAGATACACAGACAGACACACACACAGACAGACAGAGATCATACTCACCCACCGCGACCCTGTGAAGACAACCACTTTACCTCTGGATCTTCAGTGACTGAAGATCCATACCAGAGTGAAGTCCTGTCGTGCTCCATGGTGGAGAATCCTCTTCTCGTGCCAACATCGTGGCTCCACCTCCTTCCTCAAAGGTAGCTGAACAAACTCTCGTCTGATCTAATCCGAGCGATCAGATAGCTGAATAGGTAGCGCCTACACTCCCTGACAGAAGTTATGACGCTTATCCATGTTATGTAAATAAAAGCTTATAACCTGACTTAAATTCATCCATTAGTTGTATTCATTATTCTCTTGAAAGCTGAAACCATCTGAAATGTGGTTTAGGTTAAGAAAATATATTGGCATCAATGCAGAAATATTGATCATTTAATGGACACAGAATGGTCAGATTTTGGCAAGACAAATGTTTTGTTGCCCACAGAAAGTAATGTTATATTCAAACAAATAATTAAATTAAAATACAAATATATGTTGCATAACATTGGAGAATGAAGTTGTGGTGTCATTTATTTAATTGTAATATAATTCATATTTAATATTTTGTGTGACTTCCATAAGCTTGAAGGACTGCATCCATGCTGGTCAACAATGATTCATACAATTTATTAATGAAGTCATCAGGAATAGCAAAGAATGCAGTCTTACATGTCTCCCAGAGTTCATCTAGATTCTTTGGTTTTGTCTTCTCTTTCATCCTACTCCAAACATGCTCAATAATGTTCATGTCTGGTGACTGGGCTGGACAGTCCTTGAGCACCTTGATCTTTTTTGCCTGGAGGAACTTTGTTGTAGAGATGGATGTATGAGATGAAGCACCATCCTGCTGCAACATTTGACCCCTTTTATGATTTGGAATATAAGAGATAGCTAATACTTCTTGATATTTTAGGCTATTGGTATTGCCTTCCACCTTGCAAATGTTTTGCACAAACCCATACTGAATGTAACCCCGGACCATGATCTTTCCACCACCAAATGTAACTGTTTTCTGGGTGTATTTTGGATCCATATTGGCTCCAGTAGGTCTCCTGCAGTATTTGCGGTGGCTGTGGTATAATTCTACTGAAGATTCATCAGAGAAATCCACCTTCTACCACTTTTCCAGCATCCATCTGTTTAGCAGGCTGTGTGACTTTGCAAATGCCACATGTTTTTTTTATTTGCCATTCGTTTAGTGCTGGCTTCTGCTCGACCATGGAGGCCATTTCGAGACAGAATCCTACAAACTGTTCTAGTTGACACAGGGACTTAAGGTGATCAGGCCTGTTGGAGCTCTGCTGCAGTGGAAGAGGGGCTTGCTTTGGATTTTCTAACCAACAAACGTTCCTCCTGAGCAGTTGTCTTGTGGGGTCTGCCGGACCTGGGCTTGTCAAACACATCTTCAGTCTCTTCAAATCTTTTTTTAATTCTTTGTACTTGACGCTGAGACACAATAAAGGTGCCAGCCACCTCTGCAGTGGATCTGGTCTTCAGCCTCTTGATAATCCAGGCTTTGGTTGCAGGGTGGATTTTTGGCATGTTGTCAGAGCTCAAGTTGCAGTTCAAGTGAAGGTCTGGGGTACTGGGTTTCTTATTATACACACACTAATTAACTGATCATTTACTGATCACAGGTGAGGATGTAAACTAGAATTGGGTGCATTATATGACCAGGCAACAAAACTTTTTGTCTTTCCAAAATCTGACCATTCTGTGTCCATTAAATGATCAGTATTTCTGCATTGATGCCAATTTATTTTCTTAACCTAAACCACATTTCGGAGGGTTTCATCTTTCAAAAGAATAATTTATATAACCAGTGGATGAATTTAACGTCAGGTTGTAAGCTTTTATTTACATAACATGGATAAGGGACATAACTTCTGTCAGGGAGTGTAGAAGCTTCTGTTGGGATCGTAGAAGGCTGCCGCATGCCATAAGCTAAGCATTAGGTACAGGGTACTAAGGAAGTCTCGCTAGCCAGGTCAGTGGATGCTGACACAGGTCAGGTGCCATGACTCTGCCGCTCTGCACCAGCCACTGAGATATAGGACTGTATCCAGGTCCCTACATTTTCAATAGTTTCTCTTTTGTTAAATGTTCCTTGTCATTAGAAGCGGTTCACAGCAAAGAGACATGTATTTTACATGTTTTGAGATATTTATTCCTATATTGGTGGGAGGCCCCCGCTTGGTGGGTAGCCCAGGCCCCTTGGGCCCCCCTAAATCAGGCCTGCTTTATGATGCCTTCTGAATAAAAATAGTTGCCTATGCTGTGCCGTAAATAATAGCTCCTCACTGTGCACTCTGCCCAAAAAGTCACAACCACACTGTTCTTCTTATAATACAGAGCTACTTCTCTATAAAATATTGCCGCCACATCATCCCCCTTATCTGTAATATAAAGCAGGATGCGTACTTCTTTCTGAAACCGGTATAGGCTGTCCCTGCGCAGTTGGCTGGAATCAGAAGGATGCATCTAGTATTAATACACTAGCGGTACAGTGCCTTGAAGTGACAAGGAGGAGGACGACCGGAATTGGCACCTATCTCCGGCTCCATGAGGACATGTGTAGCGCCGGAGTCAGTGATATCATGCAGAAGAGGCTGGAGGAGTAGGGTAGAGTACTGTCCCGCCAGAGTCAGTGCCTGTGCATTGCGCAGTCTCCGGCGCCATTTTATTGAAGACAATTTCGCACACACTCTGATTCTGGTGCCATTTTATTTATGTATTTAATGCAGACCATGCACTGCAAGGGAGTGGGGGAAAAGTGAGTAGGAGGGTTTTTTTTTATGTATGCATGTATTGAGCAACAGGAGCGCAGACAGGATGGGGGACCAAGCTGGGGCAGAATGTAATAGGATGGGGGACCAGGCTGGGGGAAGATATATCAGGAGGAGGGAACATATATCAGGATGGGAGAGCATAGAATGGGGGAAAATATAATAGGATGGGGGACCAGGCTGGGGGAGCATATAATAGAATAGGGGAGCATATTCACTGATGGAGGAGCATATAATAAGATGTGGAACCAGGCTGTAGGAGTATTTACCAGCTTGGGGGAGCATATCATAGGATGGGGAACCAGGATGGGGTAGCATATAATAGGATGGGGGATCAGGCTGGGAAAGCATATATGGGCAGCACAGTGGCGCAGTGGTTAGCACAGCAGCCTTGCAGCGCCGGAGTCCTCCTGGGTTCAAACCCCACCAAGGACAACATCTGCAAAGAGTTTGTATGTTCTCTCCGTGTTTGCGTGGGTTTCCTCCGGGTACTCTGGTTTCCTCCCACATTCCAAAGACATACTGATAGGGAATTTAGATTGTGAGCCCCAATGGGGCAGCGATGATAATGGGTGCAACCTGTAAAGCGCTGCAGAATATGTTAGCGCTATATAAAGATTATTATTATTTATTATACCAGGCTGGTGGTGCATATACAAGGATGCGGGAGTATATGCCAGGACTAGCTCTTAAACCCGTTCTGCACCCGAGCATTTAAATTGGTACCTTTTTGTGCTATGTTACAGGGAACCTGTCCCCAGAAATAATGCTACGATATGCGGGTAATCTGCATGGTAACAGAGTTATTATGCTACCCGTGATGCAGTGATGGACAAAATTAACTTTATTGTTCCCGCCACCTACAATCATGGGGTCGGGGGTGCCACTGATTCAGTCATTGCTCTGACAATACATGTTCTCTCCGCTTCATTCGGTTATGTGCAGGCGTACAGGTTCCCTTTCATTTTGTAGTACAATACTTACAAAAAATGGTGTCTGAGTCAGTTCTATCTCCGGCACCATTTTATTGAAGACAGTGTATGTGCGAATTCACCGACACGATGTCTTAAAAAAAAATTGTGCCAGAAATGTACCAATAAAATTGCTTGCTACCCGGGCTAAGAACTGGTTCAATAGCTAGTCTACTATATAATTGTCTAAAGGTAACTTCCGTCTGTCTGTCCTTCTGTCTGTCTTTCTGTCTGTCACGGATATTCATTGGTCGCGGCCTCTGTCTGTCATGGAATTCAAGTCGCTGATTGGTCTCGCCAGTTGCCTGTCATGGCTGCTGCGACCAATCAGCGACGGCCACAGTCCAATTAGTCCCTCCCTACTCCCCTGCAGTCAGTGGCCGGCGCCCACTCCATACTCCCTGCAGTCACCGCTCACACAGGGTTAATGCCAGCGGTAACGGACCGCATTATGCCGTGGGTAACTCACTCCGTTACCGCAGCTATTAACCCTGTGTGACCAAGTTTTTACTATTGATGGTGCCTATGCAGCGTCAATAGTAAAAACATCTAATGTTAAAAATAATAATAATAAAAAAAAATCATTATATACTCACCTTCCGCCTCCTTTCCCGCTCCTCGCGATTCTCCGGTGACCGGTCCATGCAAGCGGCAGGTTCCGTTGGCAAGGATGGTCTGCGAGAAGGACCTGCCATGACGTCACGGTCATGTGACCGCGACGTCGTCACAGGTCCTGCGCGCCTGTGCGAGAAGGACCTGCCGTGATGTCACGGTCATGTGACCGCGACACGGTCATGTGACCGCGATGTCATCACAGGGCCTGCGCAAGAAGGAGGCGACACAACTACAAGGGGCCCTCGGAAGGTGAGTATATGTTTATTTTTATTTTTTTAACCTGTGACATACGTGGTTGGGCAATATACTACGTAGCTGGGCAATATACTACGTGACTGGCCAATATACTACGTGGCTGAGCAATCTACTACGTGGCTCTGTGCTGTATACTATATAGCTGTGCAATATACTACGTGGCTCTGTGCTGTATACTACGTCACTGGGCAATATACTACGTAACTGGGCAATATACTACGTGGCTCTGTGCTGTATACTACGTTGCTGTGCAATATACTACGTGGTTGGGCAATATACTACGTGGCTCTTTGCTGTATACTACGTCGCTGTGCAATATACTACATGGATCTGTGCTGTACACTACGTTACTGGGCAATATACTGTGTGGCTGGGCAATATACTATGTGGCTGGGCAATATACTACGTCACTGGGCAATGTACTACGTAACTGGGCAATATACTACGTGGCTGGGCAATATACTACGTGGGCTGTGCAATATACTACGTGACTGGGCAATATACTACGTGGCTGGGCAATATACTACGTCACTGGGCAATATACTACGTTACTGAGCAATATACTATGTGGCTGGGCAATATACTATGTCACTGGGCAATATACTACGTAACTGGGCAATATACTACGTGGCTGGGCAATATACTACGTGGGCTGTGCAATATACTACGTGGGCTGGGCAATATACTATGTGGGCTGTGCAATATACTACGTGGACATGCATATTCTAGAATACCCGATACGTTAAAATCGGGCCACCATCTAGTATACTATAATGCCACACCATCCTTCCCCCATGAAATATCGCTGCATTACAGTCCTTCCTTATGAACAATAACTGTCAAACCATCCTCCCCTATTAACTATAGCCTATACACTGTACCTGCATTATTATTATTATACATTTTTATAGCGCCATTTATTCCATGGTGCTTTACATGTGAACGAAGCAAATATAGACAAGTACAATAAGCAGGAGTAAAACAAGGCACACACAAGTACAGGAGGAGAGCGGACCCTGCCCGTGAGGGCTCACAGTCTACAGGGGATGGGTGAGGATACACTAGGAGAGGGTAGAGCTGGTCATGCGGCGGTTCAGTAGACTGGGGATCACTGCAGGTTGTAGGCTTGTCGGAAGAGGTGGGTCTTCAGGTTCCTTTTGAAGGTTTCCGTGGTAGGCGAGAGTCTGATGTGTTGGGGTAGAGAGTTCCAGAGTATAGGGGAAGCACGGGAGAAGTCTTGCATGCGGTTGTGGGAGGAAGAGATGAGAGAGGAGTAGAGCAGGAGATCATGAGATGATCGAAGGTTGCATGTAGGTAGGTAACGGGAGACCATATCACAGATGTATGGAGGAGTCAGGCTGTGAATGGCTTTGTATGTCATTGTTAGTGTTTTGAACTATAGCCTCTGGGCAATAGGAAGCCAGTGAAGGGCCTGACAGAGAGGAGAGGGTGGGGAGTAACAGGGAGACAGGTGGATTAGTCGGGCAGCAGAGTGTAGGATGGATTGTAGTGGTGCCAGAGTGCTAAAGGGGAGGCCAGAGAGTAGGAGGTTGCAGTAGTCGAGGCGGGAGATAAGGGCATGTACTAGTGTTTGTTTTTGTGGTTTCATGGTCAAGGAATGCACAGATTCGGGAAATGTTTTTGAGTTGGAATCGGCAAGAGGAGGCAAGGGCTTGGATATGTGGCTTGAAAGAGAGGGTAGAGTCAAAGATCACCCCGAGGCACTGAGCGTGCGGGACCGGGGAAAGTGAGCAGCCATTGACATTGATGGATAGGTCGGGTGGAGGGGTAGAGTGAGGTGGGGGAAAGATGATTAATTCTGTTTTGTCCATGTTCCGTTTTAGAAAACGAGCAGAAAAGAAGGATGAAATAGCAGACAGACATTGTGGGATTTTGGCCAGTAAGGAAGTGAGGTTGGGTCCAGATATGTAGATCTGCGTGTCATCAGCGTAGAGATGATATTGTAAACCGTGGGATTCTATGAGCTGTCCCAGGCCGAAGGTGTAGATGGAGAAGAGTAGGGGTCCTAGAACTGAGCCTTGGGGAACACCAACAGACAGGGGGCGAGATGAGGAGGTGGTGTGGGAGAGGGAGACACTGAATGTCTGGTCTGTTAGATATGATGAGATCCAGGATAGGGGCCAAGTCTGTGATGCCAAGAGATGAGAGAATCTTTAACAAGAGGGAGTGGTAGCTTTGTCTGATGTTATCGATCTTCTGCTTAAAGAAGGAGGCAAATTCTTCAGCCGAAATGAGAGGGGAGGGAGGAGATGCTGGGGGACGGAGTAGAGAATTGAAATTGTTGAAGAGCTGTTTAGGGTTATGAGTCAGGGATGATATGAGAGAAGAGAAGTACAGTTGTGGCCAAAAGTATTGACACCCCTGCAGTTCTGTCAGATAATACTCAGTTTCTTCCTGAAAAATGATTGCAATCACAAATTCTTTGGTATTATTATCTTCATTTAATTTGTCTTAAATGAAAAAACACAAAAGATAATGAAGCAAAAAGCAAAACATTGATCATTTCACACAAAACTCCAAAAATGGGCCAGACAAAAGTATTGGCACCCTCAGCCTAATACTTGGTTGCAAAACCTTTAGCCAAAACAACTGCGACCAACTGCTTCCGGTAACTATCAATGAGTTTCTTACAATGCTCTGCTGGAATTTTAGACCATTCTTCTTTGGCAAACTGCTCCAGGTCCCTGATATTTGAAGGGTGCCTTCTCCAAACTGCCATTTTTAAATCTCTCCACAGGTGTTCTATGGGATTCAGGTCTGGACTCATTGCTGGCCACCTTAGAAGTCTCCAGTGCTTTCTCTCAAACCATTTTCTAGTGCTTTTTGAAGTGTGTTTTGGGTCATTGTCCTGCTGGAAGACCCATGACCTCTGAAGGAGACCCAGCTTTCTCACACTGGGCCCTACATTATGCTGCAAAATTTGTTGGTAGTCTTCAGACTTCATAATGCCATGCACACGGTCAAACAGTCCAGTGCCAGAGGCAGCAAAGCAACCCCAAAACATCAGGGAACTTCCGCAATGTTTGACTGTAGGGACCGTGTTCTTTTCTTTGAATGCCTCTTTTTTTCTCCTGTAAACCCTATGTTGATGCCTTTGCCCCAAAAGCTCTACTTTTGTCTCATCTGACCAGAGAACATTCTTCCAAAACGTTTTAGGCTTTTTCAGGTAAGTTTTGGCCAACTCCAGCCTGGCTTTTTTATGTCTCGCTGTAAGAAGTGGGGTCTTCCTGGGTCTCCTACCATACAGTCCCTTTTCATTCAGACGCCGACGGATAGTACGGGTTGACACTGTTGTACCCTCAGACTGCAGGGCAGCTTGAACTTGTTTGGATGTTAGTCGAGGTTCTTTATCCAACATCCGCACAATCTTGCAATGAAATCTCTTGTCAATTTTTCTTTTCCGTCCCCATCTAGGGAGGTTAGCCACAGTGCCATGGGCTTTAAACTTCTTGATGACACTGTGCACGGTAGACACAGGAACATTCAGGTCTTTGGAGATGGACTTGTAGCCTTGAGATTGCTCATGCTTCCTCACAATTTGGTTTCTCAAGTCCTCAGACAGTTATTTGGTCTTCTTTCTTTTCTCCATGCTCAATGTGGTACACACAAGGACACATAGAACAGAGGTTGAGCAAACTTTAATCCATGTCAACTGGCTGCAAGTGTGATTTAGTTATTGCCAACACCTGTTAGGTGCCACAGGTAAGTTACAGGTGCTGTTAATTACACAAATTAGAGAAGCATCACATGATTTTTTGAACAGTGCCAATACTTTTGTCCACCCCCTTTTTTATGTTTGGTGTGGAATTATATCCAATTTGGCTTTAGGACAATTCTTTTTGTGTTTTTTTCATTTAAGACAAATTAAATGAAGATAATAATAACAAAGAATTTGTGTTTGCAATCATTTTCAGGAAGAAACTGAATATTATCTGACAGAATTGCAGGTGTGTAAATACTTTTGGCCACAACTGTAAGTTTGTTTTGCGGCAGTGAGCGTTGACTTGAAGCTGGCGAGGGACTGCTTGTATGCAGTGAAGTGCTCAGCAGAATGAGATCTCTTCCATTGCCGTTCAGCGATCCTGGAAGCCCGTCTCAGTTCTTTGGTCAGGCTGGTTAGCCACGGCTGCCTGTTGATTCTACGAGTTTTGCTGTGCATGAGCGGGGCAGCCAAATCAAGTGTTGCTGTTATTGTGGTGTTATAAAAAGTGGCTGCAGCATCTGGGTCATGGAACGAAGCTATGTGTTATGGACTGGTGATTTAGGAGCGACATGCGACTAGCTCTGAGCAGGTGGTAACTATACTGACTGCAACTCCTGATCTCAACACAACACTAGAAGTAGCCGTGGGATGTTCCTGTCACTCCCTAGACACCTCGTCACAGACTAAGAACTAACTACCCCTAAAGGTAGAAACAGGAAAGCTATCTTGCCTCAGAGAAAATCCCCAAAGGATAGGACAGCCCCCACAAATAATGACTGTGAGTGGAGAGGGAAATGACATACGTAGAATGAAACAAGATGTAGCAAAGGAGGCCACTTCTAGCTAGACAGATAGTACAGAACAGAACACTGTGCGGTCAGTAATAAAAACTAGAAAAAGTCCACCACAGAGAATGCAAAAATCTCCACACCTGACTAAAGGTGTGGAGGGCAAAATCTGCTGCCCAGAGCTTCCAGCTTAGCTGAATAGATCCATACTGATAAGCTGGACTAAGAGAAAAACATAGAATGTGCTGAACAATCAAGTCCACAACAAGTGGACTGCAAAAGGACAAGCAAAGACTTATCTTTGCTGAACTGGTCAGAGTGTCAGGGAAATCCAAAAGAGCTGTGACTCCAAGCAGGAACAATTGACAACTGGCATTGTCTGAGGGATAAGGCCAGACCAAAATAGCCGAGCCAGAAAGACGATCAGTGGAAGCAGCTGCTGATGCTAAATCCAAGAAGCAGCCATACCACTCAAAACCACAGGAGGGAGCCCAACAGCAGAACTCACAAACGTGCCACTTACAACCACCAGAGGGAGCCCAAGAGCGGAATTCACAACAGTACCCCCTCTTGAGGAGGGGTCACCGAACCCTCACCAGAGCTCCCAGGCCGATCAGGACGAGCCAAGTGAAAAGCACGAACCAAATCGGCGGCATGGACATCGGAGGCAACAACCCAAGAATTATCCTCCTGGCCATAACCCTTCCACTTGACAAGATACTGAAGCCTCCGCCTCGAAAAACGAGAATCCAAAATTTTCTCAACCACATATTCCAACTCCCCCTCAACCAACACCGGGGCAGGAGGATCAACAGAGGGAACAACGGGTACCACATATCTCCGCAATAAAGATCTATGGAAAACATTGTGGATGGCAAAAGAGGCTTGAAGGGCCAAACGAAAAGACACTGGATTGATAATCTCAGAAATCTTATAAGGACCAATAAACCGAGGCTTGAACTTAGGGGAAGAGACCTTCATAGGAACATGACGAGAAGATAACCAGACTAAATCCCCCACCCGAAGCCGAGGACCAACACACCGACGGCGGTTAGCAAAACGTTGAGCCTTTTCCTGAGACAACGTCAAATTGTCTACCACATGAGTCCAAATCTGCTGTAACCTGTCCATCACAGAATCCACACCAGGACAATCAGAAGGCTCAACCTGCCCTGAAGAAAAACGAGGATGGAAACCAAAATTACAAAAGAAAGGCGAAACCAAAGTAGCCGAACCTGCCCGATTAATAAGGGCAAACTCGGCCAACGGCAAGAAAGCCACCCAATCATCCTGATCAGCAGACACAGAGCATCTCAAATAGGTTTCCAAGGTTTGATTAGTTCGCTCAGTTTGGCCATTTGTCTGAGGATGGAACGCTGAAGAAAAAGACAAATTAATGCCCATCCTAGCACAATAGGCCCGCCAAAACCTAGAAACAAACTGGGAACCTCTGTCAGACACAATATTCTCCGGAATGCCATGCAAACGAACCACATGCTGAAAAAACAATGGAACCAAGTCAGAGGAGGAAGGCAATTTAGGCAAAGGTACGAAATGGACCATTTTAGAGAACCAGTCACAAACCACCCAGATAACAGACATCTTCTGGGACACAGGAAAATCCGAAATAAAATCCATGCAAATATGCGTCCAGGGCCTCTCAGGGACAGGCAAAGGCGAAAGCAACCCACTAGCGCGGGAACAGCAAGGCTTAGCCCGGGCACAAGTCCCACAGGACTGCACAAAAGAACGCACATCCCGCGACAAAGAAGGCCACCAAAAGGACCTAGCAACCAAATCTCTGGTACCAAAAATCTCAGGATGACCGGCCAACACCGAACAATGGACCTCAGAAATTACCTTCCTTGTCCATCTATCAGGAACAAACAGCTTCCCCACAGGACAGCGGTCAGGCTTATCAGCCTGAAAATCCTGAAGCACCCGCCGTAAATCAGGGGAGATGGCAGAAAGAATCACCCCTTCCCTAAGAATGCCAACCGGCTCAAGGACTCCAGGAGAATCAGGCAAAAAACTCCTAGAGAGGGCATCCGCTTTAACATTCTTAGATCCTGGAAGATATGAGACTACAAAATCGAAACGGGAGAAAAACAGGGACCATCGAGCCTGTCTAGGGTCCAGCCGCTTGGCCGACTCGAGGTAAATCAGATTCTTATGATCGGTCAAGACCACAACGCGGTGCTTGGCTCTCTCAAGCCAATATCGCCACTCCTCAAATGCCCACTTCATAGCCAACAACTCCCGATTGCCGACATCATAATTGCGTTCCGCAGGCGAAAACTTTCAGGAAAAGAAGGCACACGGTTTCATCAATGAACCATCAGAATTCCTCTGTGACAAAACGGCCCCTGCCCCAATCTCAGAAGCGTCAACCTAAACCTGAAAAGGAAGAGAAACATCCGGCTGATGCAACACAGGGGCAGAAGTAAATCGACGTTTAAGCTCCTGAAAGGCCTCAACAGCCGCAGAGGACCAATTCGTCACATCAGTGCCTTTCTTCATCAAATCGGTCAGGGGCTTAACCACACTGGAAAAGTTGGCAATGAAACGGCGATAAAAATTAGCAAAGCCCAAAAATTTCTGAAGGCTCTTCACAGATGTGGGTTGAATCCAGTCATGAATGGCTTGGACCTTGACAGGATCCATTTCTATAGACGAAGGAGAAAAAATAAACCCCAAAAAAGAGACCTTCTGAACTCCAAATAGGCACTTAGACCCCTTCACAAATAAGGCATTATCACGAAGGATCTGGAATACCATCCTGACCTGCTTCACATGAGACTCCCAATCATCAGAAAAAATCAAAATATCATCCAAATACACAATCAAGAATTTATCAAGATAATTGCGGAAAATATCATGCATGAAGGACTGAAACACAGAAGGAGCATTAGAAAGCCCGAAAGGCATCACAAGGTATTCAAAATGGCCTTCGGGCGTATTAAATGCAGTTTTCCATTCGTCACCCTGTTTAATACGAACAAGATTATATGCCCCTCGAAGGTCAATCTTGGTAAACCAACTAGCCCCCTTAATCCGAGCAAACAAATCAGAAAGCAAAGGTAAAGAGTATTGGAATTTGACCGTGATCTTATTAAGAAGGCGATAATCAATACAGGGTCTCAAGGAGCCATCCTTCTTGGCAACAAAAAAGAATCCCGCTCCCAATGGTGACGAAGATGGCTGAATATGCCCTTTCTCCAAAGACTCCTTAACATAACTCCGCATGGCGGCATGCTCTGGCACAGACAGATTGAAAAGTCGGCCCTTAGGGAACTTACAGCCAGGAATCAAGTTAATAGCACAATCACAGTCCCTATGTGGAGGAAGGGAACTGGTCTTGGGCTCATCAAATACATCCTGGAAATCTGACAAAAATTCAGGAACATCAGAAGAGGAGGAAGAGGAAATTGACATCAAAGGAATGTCACTATGTACCCCTTGACAACCCCAACTAGTCACAGACATAGATTTCCAATCCAGCACTGGATTGTGTACTTGTAACCATGGAAAACCCAGTACAACAACATCATGTAAATTATGCAACACCAGAAAATGGAAGTCTTCCTGATGTGCTGGAGCCATGCACATAGTCAGCTGAGTCCAATACTGAGGTTTATTCTTGGCCAACGGTGTAGCATCAATACCCCTCAAAGGAATAGGGCTCTGCAAAGGCTGCAAAGAAAAACCACAGCGCCTGGCGAATTCTAAGTCCATTAAGTTCAGGGCAGCGCCTGAATCCACAAATGCCATGACAGTAAAGGATGACATGACAATGAGCAAATCAGGGTCACAGACAGGAGAAATTTAGGCTGTACAGTACTGATGGTAACAGATCTAGCGACCCTCTTAATACGCTTAGTGCAATTAGAAATAGCATGAGCAGAATCGCCACAGTAAAAACACAGCCCATTCTGATGTCTGTATCCCCGCTGTTCTGCTCTAGTCAAAATCCTATCACATTGCATAGGCTCAGGACTCTGTTCAGAGGACACTGCCATATGGTGCACCACTTTGCGCTCGCGCAGGCGCCGATCAATCTGAATGGCTAGAGACATAGATTCGCTCAAACCAACATCTTAAGGGCTTCAGAAAGACCCTTTCTGAAAATTGCTGCCAGAGCATCATCATTCCATTTAGTGAGCACAGACCATTTTCTAAATTTCTGGCAGTATAATTCTGCCACTTCCTGACCCTGACACAGGGCCAACAAGGTTTTTTCTGCATGCTCCACAGAGTTAGGTTCGTCATACAATAATCTGAGCAATTGAAAAAATGCATCTACATTAAGCAATGCCGGATCCCCTGACTCAAGGGAGAATGCCCAGTCCTGAGGGTCACCACGCAGCAGAGAAATGACTATTTTAACTTGCTGAATGGGATCACCAGAGGAACGGGGTTTCAGAGCAAAAAACAATTTGCAGTTATTTTTAAAGTTCAAAAATCTGGATCTATCCCCATAAAACAAATCTGGAGTAGGAATTCTAGGCTCTAAAGCCGGAGTCTGAACAACATAATCTTGAATACTCTGTACTCTTGCAGCAAGCTGATCCACACGAGAAAACAAACCCTGAACATCCATGCCCGTGCCAAAATCCTGAACCACCCAGAGATTAAAAGGAAAAAAAAGACAAAACAGACTAAAGAAAAAAAAAATGGCTCAGAACTCTTTTTTTTTTCCTTCTTTTGAGATGCATTGAACTCATTTTTGGCCAGTTGTAATGTTATGGACTGGTGATTTAGGAGCAACATGCGGCGAGCTCTGAGCAGGTGGTAACTATACTGACCGCAGTTCCTGATCTCAACACAACACTAGAAGTAGCCATGGGATGTTCCTGTCACTCCCTAGACACCTCGTCACAGCCTAAGAGCTAACTACCCCTAAAGGTAGAAACAGGAAAGCTATCTTGCCTCAGAGAAAATCTCCAAAGGATAGGACAGCCCCCCACAAATAATGACTGTGAGTGGAGAGGGAAATGACATATGTAGAATGAAACAAGATGTAGCAAAGGAGGCCACTACTAGCTAGACAGATAGTACAGGACAGAACACTATGCGGTCAGTAATAAAAACTAGAAAAAGTCCACCGCAGAGAATGTAAAAATCTCCACACCTGACTAACGGTGTGGAGGGCAAAATCTGCTGCCCAGAGCTTCCAGCTTAGCTGAATAGATTTATACTGATAAGCTGGACTAAAGAGAAAAAACATAAAATGAGCTGAACAATAAGTCCACAACAAGTGGACTGCAAAAGGACAAACAAGGACTTATCTTTGCTGAACTGGTCAGAGTGTCAGAGAAATCCAAAAGAGCTGTGACTCCAAGCAGGATCAATTGACAACTGGCATTGTCTGAGGGACAAGGCCAGACTAAAATAGCCGAGCCAGAAAGACGATCAGTGGAAGCAGCTGCTGATGCTAAATCCAAGAAGCAGCCATTCCACTCAAAACCACAGGAGGGAGCCCAAGAGCAGAACTCACAAACGTGCCACTTACAACCACCGGAGGGAGCCCAAGAGCGGAATTCACAACATCCAGGTGGCGAAGTGGTCAAGAAAGGTGGAGATGGCTAGTTCTGGGGGGCGGTAGATGACAGCCAGCTGGAGGTTGGAGGGGGAGTAGATGCGGACGGAGTGCACCTCGAATGAGGGAAGAGTAGCGGAGGGTGGTAGTGAAATTGGGGTAAAGGAGCAGGTGTCAGACAGGAGCAAGCCCACCCCTCCACCACGTTTGTTGCTGGGGCGAGGGGTGTGAGAGAGGTGGAATCCACCATAGGAAAGCGTGGCTGGAGAGGCTGAGTCAGAGGGGGTGAGCCAGGTTTCAGTGATGCCGAGGAGCGAGAGTTTGTTATTGATAAAGAGGTTGTGGATAAATGACAGTTTATTGCGGACAGAGCGTGCGTTCCATAGAGCTCCAGGTAGGGGGATTGGGGGAGTGGGGGCTGGATGAATGGGTATGAGGTTACTGTGGTTGCGAAGACGTGTAGAGGATCGTGGCAGGGGACTAGAAATGAGTGTGGGGATGTGTTGAGGAGGGCCAGGATTTGGGGATATGTCGCCAGCAATATGGAGCAGCAGACAGAGCGTTAGAAGGTGTGAGCTGGATAGGACATGATGTGGCCGTGTGTGTCTGGAGAAAAAGGATTGTATGTGGAGGAACAGTTCTGTGGAGGAGGTGAGGTGACTGGGGAGGAAGGAGGAAGAAATGACTAGTTCCTTACTGGGTGGAGAGATTACAGGAGATAGGAAGACATAAAGTAGTATGGGGGTGAATGTTAGAAGAAACCGAAACATTATAGTAATTTTCTATTCTTTTACCTTCCAGTCAATTCCAGTCCAATTCTAGTCTAATTCATAGTAATTAAAACTCTGTAATTGAAAAGATGGAATTTCAAATAAGGTCAGACACATCTGGTCATACTCATGTCTATGAATTTATGTGCCCCTAAGGGCTCACAGCTGAGAGGGGATGTGGGCATGTGTGTCCAGAGCACATGTTCACAGTTAAGCCAGGTCATAAAGAGGGGGTGGGGTAGAGTGACCACTCAGCTATGCAAGGGAGAAGCATGAGGAGTGAAGTACATATGGATAGAAAAGAATGGGTAAGCAAAGCATGCCAGGTGGCAATTACATGCACTTCATATAGAAAGACATAGCAGGAAAAGCTGAGTAGATGAGCAGCATACCAGGTGGGAATTATATGCACTTCATATAGAAAGACATAGCAAGAAAAGCTGAGTAGATGAGCATCATACCAGGTGGGAATTATATGAACTATATATATTGAGGCTATGAACTATAGCCTCAAAACTGTCCCTATCTTCAGTTCACTCCTCACAATTCCCCCTCTTCACACTGTACTCCCTCCTTACGGTGCCTTCAACAAATATGAGAGTCGAAGGCTAGCACTCAACTGAAGTGGGTTGGACGGTGCTAGTGAGAAGGACCAATGGTCCCAATTCACAATAGTTCGTAGAAAACACTGCACTCGTACAGAATGAAGAATTATGCTTCAAGTGAAAATTTATTTGTGAATAAGTGGTATAGGCACTGTTTAGGCACATCAGGGACTTTCCAAATTGGACATGACGTCCGCTAATGATTCTAGGAAATCGCACAACAAATTGTATGGTGCAATTCTGAGCTCTGCCGTGCACCCAAACAGTGTTTTTCTCCCTCATATGAGGTATCGGCATGCTCAGAAGAAATTACACAACCAATATTGGGGTCCATATTTTCATGTTACCCTTGTCGAAAGAAAAAAAAATGTTTCTGAAGTACATTTTTTGTAACAAAAAGTTAAATATGAAGCACCTGAAGTTTTAATAAACTTCTTGAATGTGGTTTTGAGCACCTTGAGGGGTGCAGTTTTTAGAATGGTGTCACTTTAGGGTATTTTCTATCATATAGACCCCTAAAAGTCACTTCAAATGTGATGTGGTCCCTAAAAGAAATGGTTTTGTAAACTTTGTTGGAAAAATAAAAACTCGCTGCACAAATTGTAACCCTTATAACTTCTTAACTTAAAAAAAATTTGGTTCCAAAATTGTGCTGATGTAAAATAGACATGTGGGAAATATTAATAATTAACCATTTTAACATATCTCTGTGATTTAAGGGCACGAAAGTTCAAAGTTGAAAAATAATTTTCACAAATAATTGCAAGTCATACCTAAGACATTTTACCACTTACATGAAGTACAATATGTCAGGAAAAAAATCAGAATCTCACTCAGAGTTATTATCGTATATACTCGAGTATAAGCTGACCCGAGTATAAGCCGAGATCCCTAATTTTGCCACAAAAAACTTGGAAAACTTATTGACTCAGGTATAAGCCTAGAGTGGGAAATGCAGCAGCTACTGGTAATTTTCAAAAATAAAAATAAATACCAATAAAAGTAAAATTAATTGAGACATCAGTAGGTTGAGTGTTTTTGAATATCCATATTGAATCAGGAGCCCCATATAATGCTCCATACAGTTTATGATGGGCCCCATAAGATGCTCCATATTAAAATATGCCCCATATAATGCTGAATAAAAGGTTAATGATGGCCCCAGAAGATGCTCTATAGAATAATATGCCCCATATAATGCTGCACAAAGGTTGATGACCCCATAAGATGCTCCATAGAATATTATGCCCAATATAATGCTGCACAAAGGTTGATGACCCCATAAGATGCTCCATAGAATATTATGCCTCACATAATGCTGCACAAAGGCTGATGGCCCCATAAGATGCTCCATAGAATATTATGCCCCATATAATGCTGCACAAAGGTTGATGGCCCCATAAGATGCTCCATAGAATAATATGCCCCATATAATGCTGCACAAAGGTTGATGACCCCATAAGATGCTCCATAGAATATTATGCCCCATATAATGTTGCACAAAGGTTGATGGCCCCACAAGATGCTCCATAGAATATTATGCCCCATATAATGCTGTACAAAGGTTGATGGCCCCATAAGATGCTCCATAGAATATTATGCCCCATATAATGCTGCACAAAGGTTGATGGTCCCATAAGATGCTACATAGCATATTATGCCCCATATAATGCTGCACAAAGGTTGATGGCCCCATAAGATGCTCCATATTATATTATGCCCCATATGCTGCTCCATAAAGGTTGGTGGCCTCATAAGATGCTCCATAGAATAATATGCCCCGTATGCTGCTGCTGCGATTAAAAAAAAAATTACATACTCCTCTCTCATCGCTGGGGGTCTGGTTCCGAGGGCCTGAGCAGGCTGGGACACCAGTGCACTATGGGGGCCAGGTGCCGGAGTTGCTGCTGGCTCAGGACACCGGCACTTGCGATATTCACCTGTCACCGTTCCACCGCCATGCGTCGCTGTGTCTTCCGGGTTTCTTTAGTGACTGTTCAGGCAGAGGGCGTGCACTAACCACGTCATCGCGCCCTCTGACCTGAGCGTCACAGCCAGAGGACGTGGAAGACACAGCGCAGCGGTAGAACGGGGACAGGTGGATATAACATGGCTCACCCTCCCCCGTCATACTCACACCCTCCTGGCGCGGTCTGTCTGTATGTCCCTGCTTCTCCGATGGTCTCCGGCGCGCCGGCAGTTTGTTCCTGTGTTCAGCGGTCACATGGTACCGCTCATTAAAGTAATGAATATGAGCTCCACACCTATGGAAGTGGAGGCGCGTCCATATTCATTACTTTAAAGAGCGGTACCACATGACCGCTGAACACAGGAAGAGCTGCAGGCCCCAGAGACCATCGGAGAAGCAGGGAAGGGCAAAGACCGTTCCGGGAGTGGGTGAGTATGATGTGACAGCTGCCACTCCTGTCACTCCCCCGCTGACCCCCTGGGACAATGACTCGAGTATAAGCCGAGAGGGGCCCTTTTAGCCTAAAAAATAAGCTCAAAATGTCGGCTTATGCAAAAGTATATACTGTACCTCATAAAGTGAGATTGTCCTGGTCATTAACATGCAAACCACCTTCAGGGATGAAGGAGTTAAGGAAAAGGGGAACAAGAAAAATTTCAAGTGATAGAGGGAAAATATATATATATATATATATATATATATATATATATATATGTATGTATGTACAGTTAGGTCCATATATATTTGGACAGAGACAACATTTTTCTAATTTTGGTTATAGACATTACCACAATGAATTTTAAACAAAACAGTTCAGATGCAGTTGAAGTTCAGACTTTCAGCTTTCATTTGGGGGTATCCACCTTAAAATTGGATGAAGGGTTTAGGAGTTTCAGCTCCTTAAAATGTGCCACCCTGTTTTTAAAGGGACCAAAAGTAATTGGACAGATTCAATAATTTTAAATAAAATGTTCATTTCTAGTACTTGGTTGAAAACCCTTTGTTGGCAATGACTGCCTGAAGTCTTGAACTCATGGACATCACCAGACGCTGTGTTTCCTCCTTTTTGATGCTCTGCCAGGCCTTCACTGCGGTGGTTTTCAGTTGCTGTTTGTTTCTGGGCCTTTCTGTCTGAAGTTTAGTCTTTAACAAGTGAAATGCATGCTCAATTGGGTTGAGATCAGGTGACTGACTTCGCCATTCAAGAATATTCCACTTCTTTGCTTTAATAAACTCCTGGGTTGCTTTGGCTTTATGTTTTGGGTCATTGTCCTTCTGTAGTATGAAATGACGACCAATCAGTTTGGCTGCATTTGGCTGGATCTGAGCACACAGTATGTCTCTGAATACCTCAGAATTCATTCGGCTGCTTCTGTCCTGTGTCACATCATCAATAAACACTAGTGACCCAGTGCCACTGGCAGCCATGCATGCCCAAGCCATCACACTGCCTCCGCCGTGTTTTACAGATGATGTGGTATGCTTTGGATCATGAGCTGTACCACACCTTCCCCATACTTTTCTCTTTCCATCATTCTGGTAGAGGTTGATCTTGGTTTCATCTGTCCAAAGAATGTTCTTCCAGAACTGTGCTGGCTTTTTTAGATGTTTTTTTAGCAAAGTCCAGTCTAGCCTTTATATTCTTGATGCTTATGAGTGGCTTGCACCGTGCAGTGAACCCTCTATATTTACTTTCATGCAGTCTTCTCTTTATGGTAGATTTGGATATTGATACGCCTACCTCCTGGAGAGTGTTGGTCACTTAGTTGGCTGTTGTGAAGGGGTTTCTCTTCACCATGGAGATTATTCTGCGATCATCCACCACTGTTGTCTTCAGTGGGCGCCCAGATTTTTTTGCATTGATGAGTTCACCAGTGCTTTCTTTCTTTCTCACGATGGACCAAACTGTGGATTTTGCCACTCCTAATATTGTAGCAATTTCTCGGATGGGTTTTTTCCTGTTTTCTCAGCTTAAGGATGGCTTGTTTCACATGCATGGAGAGCTCCTTTGACCACATGTTTACTTCACAGCAAAACCTTCCAAATGCAAGCACCACACCTCAAATCAACTCCAGGCCTTTTATCTGCTTAATTGAGAATGACATAGCGAAGGGATTGCCCACACCTGTCCATGAAATAGCCTTGGAGTCAATTGTCCAATTACTTTTGGTCCCTTTAAAAACAGGGTGGCACATGTTAAGGAGCTGAAACTCCTAAACCCTTCATCCAATTTTAATGTGGATACCCTCAAATGAAAGCTGAAAGTCTGAACTTCAACTGCATCTGAATTGTTATGTTTAAAATTCATTGTGGTAATGTCTATAACCAAAATTAGAAAAATGTTGTCACTGTCCAAATATATATGGACCTAACTGTATGTGTATATATATATATATATATATATATATATATATATATATATATATATATATATATATAATACCTTGTACACAGTTGTAATCCAAAGTTTACATACCCCAGCAGAGTTTTTGCATACTTTGCCTTTTTTGAGATGAATGATAACAGCAAAACTTTCTCTCCTCTCATGGTTAGTGGTTGGGTGAAGCCATTTATTGTCAAACTACTGTGTTTTCTTTTTTTAAATCATAATGACAACCCAAAGCATCCAAATGACCCTGATCAAAAGTTTACATACCCTCGTGATTATGGCCTGTTAACATGCACAGAAGTTGACACATATGGGTTTGAATGGCTTCTAAAGGTAACATCCTCACCTGTGACCTGTTTGCTAGTAATCAATGTGTGTGTATAAAAGCTGAGTTAGTTTCTGGGATCCAGACAGACTCTTCATCTTTCATTCAGCCACTGATGTTTCTGGATTGTGAGTCATGGGGAAAGCAAAAGAATTGTCAATGGATATCCAAGGAATTGATAATGCCAGTCAGCAGCGTTCAAACTGTGATTAACAAATGGAAAATCAGGGGCTCTGTAAAAACAGAAACCACAGTCAGGTAGACCAACAAAAATGTCATCCACAACTGCCATAAAAATTGTTCGGGATGCAAAGAAAATACCCATAAATAACATCAACTGTAATACTGGACTCTCTGAAAACTAGCGGTGTGGCTGTTTCAAGATGCACAATAAGGAGGCACTTGAAGAAAAATGGGCTGCATGGTCGAGACTCCAGAAGAAAGTCATTACTGCGCAAATGCCAAAAAAGTATCTTACCTACCATACGCAAAACAGCACAGAGATAAGCCTCAAAACTTCTGAAGCAAGGTAATTTGGAGTGATGAGACCAAAATTGAACTTTTTGGCCACAACCATAAATGTTACATTTGGAGAGAGGTCAACAAGGCCGATGATGAAAGGAGCAGCATTCCTACTGTAAAGCACGGAGGTGGATCACTGATGTTTTCGGGGGGTGTGAGCTACAAAGGCACATGAATCTTGATCAAAGTTGAAGAAAATATGATTGCAGCACTTTATCAGCAAATACTGGAGGCTCATTTGCAATCATCAGCCCAGAAGCTGCGCATGGGGCGTTCTGGGACATTCCAACATGACAATGATCCAAAACACAAGGCCAAGTTGACCTGTCATTGAGCCACTCTTGGGAGATCTCAAGCGCACAATTTATGCTAGACATCCCATGAATTTACAGGAACTGGAGGCTTTTTGCCAAGAAGAGTGGGCAGCTTTACCATTTGAGAATATAAAGAACCTCATCCACAACTACCACAAAAGACTTAAAGCTGTCTTTGATGTTAGAGGGGGCAATGCACAGTATTTAGAAATGGGGTATGTAAACTTTTGATCAGGGTCATTTGGATGGTTTGGGTTTTCATTATGATTTAAAAAGAGAAAACACAGTAGTTTGACAATAAATGGCTTCACCCAACCACTAACCATGAGATGAGAAAGAGTTTCGGTGTTATCATTCACATTTTCTGAAAAAAAAGCCAAGAAAGCAAAAATTCTGCTGGGTTATGTAAACTTTTGAACACAACTGTATGTATATATAAAATATTTAAGAAGTAGGAGAGGAAGAGAAAAAATCGGCAAGACAAGGAAAGAAAATGGAAAGGAGGGATATCTGTAAAAGCAGGTAGAAACAAGCTTATAGATAAATACTTACTTTTAAATACTGTAAAGTACTGTGTTGAATTCTAATAGCGAGCACAGTTTTCATGAAATCACATTGACTTTACTTGGACGGTTAAACACAGAATTTTTATATAAAAAAAACAAAACAGCAGAAAATATGTAACATTTAGGCTACATTTGAACACGATCTAAATTTAGAAGCAAAGTGGAAGTCATTCAATAATATTTTGGCCCCCTGTGGTCTGAAGATGCTGCTGAACTGTTTGGTTTTGGTGCATTTTTTCTCTATAGGCTTCTTCTGAAAAAACACATGAAGAAAAAAGTTATATTTTTAAGCACTGAAGTGTTGTTTTTCTGCACTAATAAAAAGCGTTAAAAACGCAGATGTACATCTGCACCAAAAATGCATCAAATAAGGGGAAAAATGCATAAAAGAAATGCATCAAACACGCAATAATCAGAGAAGATTGCCACTGCATCATCTGGTGCAGACACCTGTCAAAAAAGCAGCAGAAAGAACCCAACATTTACCCTATGTGTGAACACTGCATCGGCATTACAGTTTTATTACATTTTTAATGGGTTTAATAGAGAAAAAACTGTGTTCCGCAAATCGAAGTACATGTACGGCACTGCGATCGCGTGGGCTCATGCTGAGCACCACCATGATCAGGTGCTGGTGTCAGCTCTATGTGAAAGCTGACACCCTGCAGGAACATCCACGATCTCGGATGTTTAACCCTTCTGATGCCGCTGTCAATAGTGAGCTCCCTGTGTGCTTCCATTGGCAAAACGCAATGAAATAGTGTGGTACTAATGGTCACCATGGTGACCCCCAGTCGCAAGATGGCCGTGGGGTCCTTCACGGTCCTGCAAGGAAGGTGGCTTGTGAGCGCCTGCTAAGAGTAGGAGCTGACACTCCACCTTCCCGACTGTCTGACACTGCTCAGATCAGCGATCTGTCAATGTAAAGATGATGTCCCATCTTGAAACAATGTAAAAAAGTAAAAAAAAAAAAAGTTATTAAAAAAGTGTAAAAGTATGTAAAAAAAAAATAAAAGTCCTCATATAAAGAATAAAAATATGAATCCAATAAATACATTTATTTTTGTAAAAAAACGTTATGTGCCAAAAAGAGAACCAACAAAAACATAAACTCTTCCCGCAAAAAACAAGCCATGACATGACCCTGTCAGCCCAAATATGGAAATGTTATAACTGTCTAAATATGGAGATGCAAAAACTAGTTTTTGCAATAAAAAGCGTCTTTTTAGTGTGTGACAGCAGCCAAACATAAAGACCCGAAAACCTAATATAAATCTGGTATCACTGAAGTCAAACCGACCCAAAGAATAAAGTCGTGTAATCAGGAGGCTTCCTTCTGAGTCCCAGTGTGTCTAAACTACATTTAGCACCCACATGTTTGGCATTTTTGTAGTGATGAGAGCCTGCCTAATTTTTGGGTGCATGTCTCCAGAAGCATAAAGAAGCTGGTCACTAGAGCATAATGGTCACTTCAATGGTATGTCACTACAATCACTGCACTACAATAGCAGTTTATGGAAAACACCCATGGAATCAAAATTGTCACTGCACCAGTAGATAGATTCCCAAAGGGGTATAATTTCTAAAATGGGTTCACTTGAGGGGGGATTCTGCTTTTCTAGCACTTATGCGCTTTGTATATGGAGTCCGCAAACTTTTTAGGAAAATCTGCGCTCCAGGAGGTAAATAGTGCTTTGTCCCTCCAGAGTCTCGCCGTGTGGCTAAGGCTAGGTTCACATTTGCGCCTTTGGGCGCAGCATCGTCGACGCAACGCATGACGCACTGAAAACGCACACAGAACGCAGCAATTTTCTTGCGTTTTTTGTAAAAAACGCTCCGTTTTATGACGCATGCGTCGTCATACAATGATGTCATTCTTTACCCAATTGCAGGACAAAAAGCCCCATTAGTGTCTAGACACTAGATAAAGACCACCAATGGATAGAAGAGGGTGAGTGTAATGGAATTAGTATATATATACCCCGGCATAGATGAATTCCTCCCATTTTGCTTGCATCAAGATGGAGCATCCCATGGAGAGTATCTACATGAATATGGAGTTGGATTTTGCCTTGGCTAATGCTTATGCTATTGCCTTTCATGAACAAAGGAAAAGAGAAAAATGGAGAAGGAGTCATCGGCGCTTTTGGCTACACCCTATAGTGGAAGTCCGGGAGAGCCGTGGAGCCTACCATTGTTTGTTTGGCGAGCTAAATGACAACCTGGAAAAATATTTTGAATATACCAGGATGTCTCAAGACAGCTTCCGCTATCTGCTGCGTCTGGTGGAAGGAGCCATTACCAGGCAGGACACACAGCTCCGGAGATCAATTTCCACAGAGGAACGGCTGCTGGTGACTCTACGGTACGTAATGTAGCTATTTGAACGACTGTGATATGTTCTGCCCTTTTTTTTTTTTCTTAAATTTTTTGGGGTGGGTATGGTAAATGTATTTTTTTTATTACTTGTATGTCTTGTATATTTTGTATTTATTACTTGTATGTCTGATATGGGCCGAAGATTATATGGGAACAATTTTAATTTCCCCCAGCCACGACCTCTTCCCAACACCGAAGGCCCGGCAATGACATTTGTTGTGGTTGGGGATGAGGCATTTCAAATGTGTGCCAACCTACTGAAACCCTACTCCAGTCGGGGCTTGGACCACACCAAAAGTATTTTTAATTATAGACTGTCCAGGGCCAGAAGAACTGTGGAGTGCGCCTTTGGGATCCTGGTCTCCAAATGGCGTATTTTAGGATCCACCATTAATCTGAAAATTGAGACAGTGGATGAGGTGGTGAAGGTTTGTGTGGTTCTACACAGTTATATTATTGCTAAAGAGAGACTGAACGTGGAACTAGATGAACCCATACCAAACCCATTGCCCGATTACCAAGATCATCCTCTGAGGACAACTGTTGAAATTGGGCAGATGAGGGATCGATTTGCTTCCTATTTTGTTTCTGATGTTGGGCGTGTGTCATGGCAAGATCAAATGGTGTAGTGTTTATGTTTAACAGTTCTACTTTATCCTGCTTTTAACTTACAATAAATTTATTGTGCTTAAAATCAAAGAAAATACTGACATTTAAAGATTTTAACACTATTGTGTCCATTACATGTAACCAGTTGGGTGGCTAAGGTAATGTTCTTTCAATTTTGTAATGTACCTAGATTTTCTACTGTGTTGTGTTTTGAATAAACGTACTTTATTGTGCCTTTGCTTTATAAAAACTGCTCCCCTTTTTTAAAAAATGTTGTGGTCAATAAATTTTTTTTTAAACTATTCCAATGTCCATTACTTACCAACTATGTGTACCACAAAAAAATGTACTCAGGTGATCACCAGTTCCCAAATAGACTCTGCCAAACCACCCCACTTATGTTCACATAGCCGTGTGTTCCATAGTTGAGCGAACATGATCGGCTCCCTCCTTGTCAAGCTATGAAGCTTGCAGACTAGTTGCATATGGAACACGGCTTCATGTAGCGCGCTGGCTGAAGCAGTTTTCAGCCGCCGCAGCTGCATGTGCCGTGGCTGTGTGACAGGCACTACACATGCATGGCGAGGCCAACACATAGGCTTGGGTTGTGCATGTGTTCTGCCTGTCACACAGCCTCAGAACATGCGGCTGCGGTGGAGGAAAAATGCAGATCATAATCCGCACTCCAGGAAGCCGGGTTCCATATGCTAGTAGTCGGCAACTGTTATAGCTTGCCAAGGAGGGAGCCGATCATGTTCGCTCAACTCTAGTGAGTTAACACTATTGAACTCAGGATGCTGGAAAACATCCTGAGTCAAATAGTGGCGACACTTGGCCACGTGACCATTGCTACCACCTCACCTGATCCATTACCTTCAAGTATGTTTAACAATTGTAATATTTTTTATTCCTCTTTGTGTTTAACACCTCATAGTACAATGAGAGACATGAAAAAAAAGGAGATTAAAAAATTGATAAAATAGTGTCTGACATTTCAGATATGAGGTGTGAAAAACCAAAGATTTGTGTACACGGCGCACGGTGTGAATTGCCGACAACTAATTTAACAACAATAAAAATAAATTGAGTTTGCAACATAACTTTTTTATTGGGGGACACAAGAAAAAAAGGGGTAAAGATTCTTAAGGGGTATCCACGTCGGCTATTAAGGGCGACTGATATCCACCGGTTTGGGAGTCGGTAGAGGAGGAGGAGGAGGAGGAACCGTACTCCAGAACGCTGGATGGTATCTCACACCACCCTGTGGCCATCGGTGGTGAGATTGCCAACGCAGGAGGGGAGGGAGGAGGCACGACTAGTCTACGAGTGACTGTTGACTGGCTCTGGCTACTCCTGCTCCGGCTTGAACCCGGCTGAGAGCTCGGTGTGGGTATTGGAGCAGCCAGAGCCACCGTAGCTGTCCGGGTTTTCCATTTCTTCCTCTCTCCCTCTGGGTGTTCCTCTGCATGCCGTCTTCGGGAACTTGAGGGCCTGGCAGGAGCAGGACTCGGCGGCTCGGTGCGATGGTGTCGGTGGCGGCGTCCCTCAGCACCTGGACCTCGGTAGAGTTGCTGTGCAGCAGGACTAGGAGTCATGATTGCCAGTGTTGGTACAACTGGCATTGTACTCGCTGACTGAATGATCCTAACCTGCTGCAGAGCACTCACATAGGCATTGTTGCAGGCCTGCATCACCGAAATCTGGAGTTCCGGTGTAAGGTGTTCCACCATGCCCTTAGCAATGGCACTAAAAAAATGTTTCGCCGGCTTCATGAGCTCGGATTCCATTGATTCAAGGCGCCGGTCGATATTGGACAGAGCACTGTCCATCCTATCTCCCAGCACCTTGAAACAATTTTGGAAAACTGTGCCCAAATGAAAATATTCGGGCATTAGCGGCCTGTCCGAGGCCCGCTGACGCTGTCGGGAATACCCGAAAGAAGAAGCGCCTGAGGCCTCAGCTAGGGGAACACCAGATGGACCGGCTGCCGGTTCTCCAGATGGTGGTGCATGCCTGCTCTCGCTGTGGGATGGCTGTGACTGCTCAGATGGCGATTCATGAAGGATCGCTCCAGATGGCCGAACAGGTTCGAGGGTGCTGCTGTGTGTTCTGTGAAAACATAAGGAAAACATTAGTATACAAAATATAACATTTTACATTTGCCACCTCTTGTGTAATATAAAGTTAACATTGCATCACACAACACTATAAAATAATTTAACATAATTGTAAAGGGTCAGTCCCGTCTGTCAGTCTGTCTGTCCTTCAGTAACGGTTTATTCATTCGCTGATTGTTCTGGCCAGCTGCCTGTCATGGCTGACGCGACCAATCAGCGACGGGCACAGTCCTGAATAAAATGGTCGCTCCTTACTCCCCGCAGTGAATGCCTGTCGTCCGCATACTCCACTCTGTCATCGCTAAAAACTTACCGGCGGTAACCGTTGCTGCCGTTAAACCTTGATGTCACCAACTTTTTACTATTGACGCTGCCTATGCCGCATCAATATAAAAAAATGTAAAAATTTTGATTTTAAAAATGACCATGCTATACTCACCCTCCGTTGCCATTTGTGACGGCCGCCATGGTTTACGCTTATCGTCGGACCTGCCATGACGTCACAGTCATGTGACCGAGACGTCATCACAGGTCCTGCGATCAGACCAAACCTGGGAACGGAACCTGCCGTGGACTAGAAGGTCTCCCGTGGAAATTTTTTTTTTTTAAACTGTGACAAACGTGGATGGGCAATACTACGCCACTATGAAATATTGTACGTGGCTGGGCAATATACTATGTGTCTCTGTGCTGTATACTACGTCACTGGGCAATATACTAAATGGCTGGGCAATATACTACGTGGCTGGACAATATACTACGTGAACATGCATGTTGTACAATACCCGATGTGTTTGAATAGGTACTAAATACTTACTCTCGGCGGCCAAGGATCGGTCTCAGGAACTGTAGAAGTCGTGTGTACTTATACGTTGATGTCCTTGCCGCAGCAGCACCACTTCGAGCTTGTTCCTCCTCCTTCCGCAGGCCCCGATTGAAACGGTCCTTCATGGAACGCCATCTTGTCTTCAATTTTTTGACTGTGAAAAAGCCAAAAAAAAAAAGTTACAGATTTAAGATTTTCAAATGATAACGCAACCGTGTGCGATGCAACAAACTTGCAGGAGTTGATCACATCACACACGGTTGTGTTATCCTTGCCTGATGGGTCAGAGCGGCGTTTCAGCAATACTTACCAAAGTTTGCTTTGTCCGTGGATGAAGCACTGTCAAAGCCATCCCACAGCGATTTGGCCACCTCAGCTCACATACACCTCAACACGACCTGGTCCGCGTGCCGGGGGTCATGGCTGTCCCACAACGGGCCTCGCTCCTGGATACAGGCGACCATGATAGCAACGTAAATCCCCTCATCTTGGTCCCGTTGTGAAACCTAGAATAATTGGAGATCATTAATGTTTGCAAGCTACATAAAAATAGCTCCCCCCCAAAAAAAAAAAAAAAATTGAAATAAAAAAAAAAACCATTCCTAATGTTGTTTGAAAAAATACTTACTCGCCGTCTTGCCACCACAGCTTGGCCCCGAGGTCGCTGCTCCTGCTGGTTCGATTCCTCCTCACTTGAAGAAGCCTGGAAAATAGTTTAAAACAAATTTAGTGACACGTGTACAAATACAACGAATAGTAAACAACAGTAGATCATGTACTCACCGGACTCCCCTGCGGTGTTGTGTGGCTTGAGTCGGTGGCCATGGCTTAACCCCTTCATGACCCAGCCTATTTTGGCCTTAATGACCTTGCCGTTTTTTGCAATTCTGACCAGTGTCCCTTTATGAGGTAATAACTCAGGAACGCTTCAACGGATCCTAGCGATTCTGAGATTTTTTTTTCGTGACATATTGGGCTTCATGTTAGTGGTAAACTTAGGTCGATAATTTCTGAGTTTATTTGTGAAAAAAACGGAAATTTGGCAAAAATTTTGAAAATTTCGCAATTTTCACATTTTCAATTTTTATTCTGTTAAACCAGAGAGTTATGTGACACAAAATAGTTAATAAATAACATTTCCCACATGTCTACTTTACATCAGCACAATATTGGAAAAAAAAATTTTTTTGCTAGGAAGTTATAAGGGTTAAAATTTGACCAGTGATTTCTCATTTTTACAACAAAATTTACAAAACCATTTTTTTTAGGGACCACCTCACATTTGAAGTCAGTTTCAGGGTTCTATATGGCTGAAAATACCCAAAACTGACACCATTCTAAAAACTGCACCACTCAAGGTGCTCAAAACCACATTCAAGAAGTTTATTAACCCTTCAGGTGTTTCACAGCAGCAGAAGCAACATGGAAGTAAAAAATGAACATTTAACTTTTTAGTCACAAAAATGATCTTTTAGCGAAAATTTTTTTATTTTCCCTAGGGCAAAAGGAGAAACTGGACCACGAACGTTGTTGTCCAATTTGTCCTGAGTACGCTGATACCTCATATGTGGGGGTAAACCACTGTTTGGGTGCACGGCAAGGCTCGGAAGGGGAGGCGTGCCATTTGACTTTTTGAATGGAAAATTAGCTCCAATCGTTAGCGGACATCATGTCGCGTTTGGAGAGCCCCTGTGTGCCTAAACATTGGAGCTCCCCTACAAGTGACCCCATTTTGGAATCTAGACCCCCCCAAGGAACTTATCTAGATGCATAGTGAGCACTTATAACCCCCAGGTGCTTCACAGAAGTTTATAACGCAGAGCCGTGAAAATAAAAAATAATTTTTCTTTCCTCAAAAATGGTTTTTAGTCCAGATTTTTTTATTTTCCCAAGGGTAATAGGAGAAATTGGACCCCAATTGTTGTTGTCCAGTTTGTCCTGAGTACGATGATACCCGATATGTGGGGGAAAACCACTGTTTGGGCGCACGGCAGGGCTCGGAAGGGAAGGCACGCCATTTGGCTTTTTGAATGGAAAATTAGCTCCAATCATTAGCGGACACCATGTCGCGTTTGGAGAGCCCCTGTGTGCCTAAACATTGGAGCTCCTGCACAAGTGACCCCATTTTGGAAACTAGACCTCGCAAGGAACTAATCTAGATGTGTGGTGAGCACTTTGAACCCCCAAGTGCTTCACAGAAGTTTATAACGCAGAGCCATGAAAATAAAAAATAATTTTTCTTTTCTCAAAAATTATTTTTTAGCCCACAATTTTTTATTTTCCCAAGGGTAACAGGAGACATTGGACCCCAAAAGTTGTTGTCCAGTTTCTCCTGAGTACGCTGATACCCCATATGTGGGGATAAACCACTGTTTTGGCACACATCGGGGTTCGGAAGGGAAGTAGTGACGTTTTGAAATGCAGACTTTGATGGAATGCTCTGCGGGCGTCAGGTTGCGTTTGCAGAGCCCCTGATGTGCCTAAACAGTAGGAACCCCCCACAAGTGACTCCATTTTGGAAACTAGACCCCCAAGGGAACTTATCTAGATGTGTGGTGAGCACTTTGAACCCCCAAGTGCTTCACAGAAGTTTATAACGCAGAGCCGTGAAAATAATAAATGTGTTTCCTTTCCTCAAAAATATTTTTTTAGCCCAGAATTTTTTATTTTTGCAAGGGTAACAGGAGAAATTTGACCCCAAAAGTTGTTGTCCAGTTTCTCCTGAGTACGCTGATACCTCATATGTGGGGGTAAACCATGGTTTGGGCACATGCCGGGGCTCGGAAGGGAAGTAGTGACGTTTTGGAATGCAGACTTTGATGGAATGGTCTGCAGGCATCATGTTACGTTTGCAGAGCCCCTGATATGCCTAAACAGTAGAAACCCCCCACAAGTGACCCCATTTTGAAAACTAGACCCCCCAAGGAACTTATCTAGATGTGTGGTGAGCACGTTCAACCCCCAAGTGCTTCACAGAAGTTTACAACGCAGAGCTGTGAAAATAAAAAATCATTTTTCTTTCCTCAAAAAAGATGTTTTAGCAAGCAATTTTTTATTTTCACAAGGGTAACAGGAGAAATTGGGCCCCAATAGTTGTTGCCCAGTTTGTTGTGAGTGTGCTGGTACCCCATATGTGGGGGTAAACCACTGTTTGGGCGCACGTCAGGGCTCGGAAGGGAAGTAGTGACATTTGAAATGCAGACTTTGATGGAATGGTCTGCCGGCATCACGTTGCATTTGCAGAGCCCCTGATGTGCCTAAACAGTAGAAACACCCACAAGTGACCCCATTTTGGAAACTAGACCCCCGAAGGAACTTATCTATATGTGTGGTGAGCACTTTCAACCCCCAAGTGCTTCACAGAAGTTTATAACGCAGAGCCGTGAAAATAAAAAATAATTGTTCTTTCTTCAAAAATTATGTTTTAGCAAGTAATTTTTTATTTTTGCAAGGGTAACAGGAGAAATTGGACCCCAACAGTTGTTGCCCAGTTTGTCCTGAGTATGCTGGTACCCCAAATGTGGGGGTAAACCACTGTTTGGGCGCACGTCGGGGCTTGGAAGGGAGGGAGCACCATTTGACTTTTTGAACGCAAGATTGGCTGGAATCAATGGTGGCGCCATGTTGCGTTTGGAGACCCCTGATGTGCCTAAACAGTGGAAACCCCTCAATTCTAACTTCAACACTAACCCCAACACACCCCTAATCCTAATCCCAACTGTAGCCATAACCCTAATCACAACCCTAACCCCAACACACCCCTAACCACAACCCTAACCCCAACACACCCGTAACCCTAATTCCAACCCTAACCCTAATCCTAACCCTATTCCCAACCTTAACCCTAATCCCAACCCTAACCACAACTGTAACCCCAACACACCCCTAACCCTATCCGTAACCCTAACCACAAGCCTAATCTTAACCCTATTTCCAACCCTAGCCCTAATTGCAACCCTAACTCTAAGGCTATGTGCCCACGTTGCAGATTCGTGTGAGATTTTTCCGCACGATTTTTGAAAAATCTGCAGGTAAAAGGCACTGCGTTTTACCTGCGGATTTACAGCAGATTTCCAGTGTTTTTTTGTGCGGATTTCACCTGCGGATTCCTATTGAGGAACAGGTGTAAAACGCTGTGGAATCCGCACAAAGAATTGACATGCTGCAGAAAATACAACGCAGCGTTTCTGCACGGAATTTTCTGCACCATGGGCACAGCGGATTTGGTTTTCCATAGGTGTACATGGTACTGTAAACCTGATGGAAAACTGCTACGAATTTGCAGCGGCCAATCCACTGCGGATCCGCGGCCAATCCGCTGCGGATCCACGGCCAATCCGCTGCGGATCCGCGGCCAATCCGCTGCGGATCCGCGGCCAAATCCGCACTGTGTGCACATGCCATAACCCTAACCCTACCCCTAACCCTACCCCTAACCTTAACCCTACCCCTAGTTCTAACCCTAGTTCCAACCCTAACCCTAGTGGAAAAAGAAAAAAAATATTTTCTTTATTTTATTATTGTCCCTACCTATGGGGGTGATAAAGGGGAGGTTTATTTATTATTTTTTTATTTTGATCGCTGTGATAGAACCTACCACAGCGATCAAAATGTACTTGTAACGAATCTGCCGGCCGGCAGATTCAGCGGGCGCACTGAGCATGCACCCGCCATTTTGGAAGATGGCGGCGCCCATGAAGAAGACGGACCGACACCAGGAGCCTCGGTAAGTATAAGGGGGGGAGATCGGGGCACGGGGGGGCGTCGGAGCACGGGGGTGGCATAGGAGCAGGGGGGGAGCAGACAGGAGGACGGGGGAGCGGAGCACAGGACGGAGGGGACTACGGGACAGATCGGTGGCTTGGGGGGGTGATCGGTGGGGTGGGGGGGTCACATCAGTGTTTCCAGCCATGGCCGATGATATTGCAGCATCGGCTATGGCTGGATTGTAATATTTCACCAGTTTTTTAGGTGAAATATTACAAATCGCTCTGATTGGCTGTTTCACTTTCAACAGCCAATCAGAGCGATCGTAGCCACGGGGGGGTGAAGCCACCCCCCCTGGGCTGAAGTACCACTCCCCCTGTCCCTGCAGATCAGGTGAAATTGGAGTTAACCCTTTCACCCGATCTGCAGGGACGCGATCATTCCATGACGCCACATAGGCGTCATGGTCGGATTGGCACGGGTTTTCATGACGCCTACGTGGCGTCATGGGTCAGGAAGGGGTTTAACAAGATAAATTCTGCAAGGAAAAAAATAAAAAATGATTACATTAATGCACAATACACAGCCACATAGAGGAAAATATCAAAAAATCCATACATAAACATTACGACCACAACGAACAGTGCACTCATAGTACAATGCCAACTGAACAAGCGCTGAGCAAACCACACCGCCATACATTGAAATAAAAATCAATGGCAGAGACTACACAATGCCAGAGTATAGCAAAATCAGAATACAACAGTCCCAGAAAAGATAACAAAACAAATAAACAACAGCCCCTATGTATCAATCAAAAAAAGACACATATATCTTTTTTTTTAAAATAAATATTTTTTTTTCAGAAAGGCACAAGAAAAGGCAATCCATTATCCGCCATACTTTACAATTTTTTAAAAAAAACAACAAAGCCAAGATAACGCCATACGGTAAACCCCAGAAATACAGCAGAACATGATAAAAAAAGAAAACATTTGTATTAAAAAAAAACACAGTGGAACAACCGCATGCAATGAACAACCCAAAATAAATTTAAAGCACCATAAATTCTTAGGAGAAAAAAAAAAAAACACACACAAAAAAAAAAGGGAAAAGAAAAGTCAATCCTGGATAGACCACCATACTTTACAATAAAACCAACAAGGCCGGAGACAATTGAAACGCCATCATATAACTCCAGAAATACATCACAACCAGAATAAAAAGACACCAATTTCCATTAAACAACCACAGTATAGCCAGATTAAATTACAGAACAAACATTAAATTCAACATCCACAACTTGCAATAAAAATGTTAAAAAATAAAACACAAAGAAAATGGGCAGATATACATTCTATACTTACATCTCTTGAAAGCAGATGAGCCAATATGCAATATGCATAAGCAATATGCTGCAGCCAATTGACAAACAATGCATCAACCTTTATTTTATATATATGGGATGTTTTGTCACTGTCTAGACACCGTCTAGACACTTATTTTGTTATTTTATTAAACGACGCATGCGTCGCACAACGCGCTGCGACGCACGCACTTGCGTCCTCTACGTTGTCAATTGGTTTCAATGGGATTTTTAACGCACTGATGACGCAAGGGCGACGCATGCGTTTTTTTTTTTAATTTTGACGCTACAAAAATGCAACATGTAGCGTCGGCCGCACCCCGCCAGGTGCGGCCAAACGACGCATGCGTCAGAAAACGCATGAAAACGCATACAACGCATGTCCATGCACCCCCAATGTTAAAGATAGGGGTGCATTACGCATGCGTCGATATGCGTCGACGACGCTGCGCCCAAAGGCGCAAATGTGAACGTAGCCTAAGCAGTACTGTACAGCCACATATGGGGTATTTCTACATTCAGCTGAAATTGTGGGACAAATTTTGTTGCCATCTTTACTCATTTCCCAGTATGAAAACGTAAAGTTTAAGGCCAACACATAACATTGGTGTAATGTAAATTACTTTTTCTTCACTACCCAATGGTATAAAAGTCTGTGACACACCTGTGGTGTCAATATGATAATTGCACCCGGTGCTAGATCAGCTCACTCGGCTGCACATGAAGGTAGAAACAGGTACACTGTGGCTTTAAGAACTTCCTTTGGTTTATTATAGGCAGCATAAACCATGGTGTAGTAAAGCAAATAGTCATCTGGGCAAAAACAGGGAAACAAAATGGTGGCAGAAAACACAGTCCTTCTGAGAGCGGGGTTCCTCCCACTCACCGCTAGCAGAACACACGGTTCAGGTTTTAGCATACAACACATGCATGAACAGTTTCCTGGAGTGCTTCCTCTCCAGGCACACTGAACACTGCTGCTTTCGGAAGCCAAGTACTTAAGCCCCAGAACATGTGACTCCTCCATCATTTGACTGATCACATGATTGTGACATAACACAGGTCCTGTCAGGACACGGTGGTTCTGGCTCTGCAGGTGGAAAGGTGGACATTCTCCCAGGGCTGTGGAGTTGGTAAGCCAAAACTCTGACTCCAACTCTGACTCCGACTCCTCAATTCCCATAACATAGACTCCACAACTCCGACTCACTCATACATGGCTCATGTTTACGTGATACATTTACTGTAGTAAAATGGTAACATCAGGGTTTTAATCATTATTATGATGCAATAATCAAGCCATTTAGATAGAACATATAGTATATTTATTGGAATACAACTTTAGAACAAAAAAAACTTTGCATATTTACAATTTATTATATACTCTGCAGTAAGTGGAAAAAAACAGTTTTCAACAAAAACATACTGAATAACATTTGTGCAATCTATGAATTTGTTCTGAGAAGTAGTATCGCCTCGATCAGATCCTCCTTTATAGATGACCTCAAATCTGACCTAATTATTTTAAGGCTAGAGAACAACCTCTCTACAATAACTTGGGTTGGTGGCAAAGCAGTAACCACATGGGCAACATCTCTAACAATTTCAGGGTATAAAGGAATTGCCTCCTGCACAGTCAGTTTTGATGAACGATTAAACTCTTCTACTTCTTTGAGAGCAAGTGAAAAATTTTGCTGAAATATGGTCAATCTGTTTTCTATGCGAGTGGAATCTTTTCCCCTGCGGCGATGCTTTGCCTGCTCCATGTTGTCCACATACTTGTTGAAATCAAACTCCTCATCTGATGAGGATGAAGGAACGGCAGCAGCAGCACTGGCATGACCCGAGTCCTCTTGCTCTTGGCTGTCCTGTAGCCCACTCATCCTAACTGCTACCTCAGTCAAAGCTTCTTTTCCTTCAGTAAGCTGTTGATCATCCAGCAATATATGATGACTCATGTTCACATAAACAGCTGCCAGAAGAATTTTATTTCCGTTTCATTGAAGCAGCAATGCCATCTGCGATTAAACCTCCTCTTTGGGATAGGCAAAACAACAATTTCTTCCACTCCTTTATAAAAATGCCAGGAGTTAAATCCTCAGCTTGTATCTTTTTAGTTACTGTAAATGGGTGATGAAACTGTTCTGTCTTCATACACGTTGATACGGTGTGTGATCCGACATACGGCATAAACCACTTCTGTCTCCCAAATAAGCAGACTGTTCTCTGTAGTCTAACTTGTTTATTGGTAAACATGAGCATGGTAAAATGGATAAACTTAACCAGGATGGCCAGTAAGTGAGATAGTTCAGCACAGCAATGAACACGTGTGTCCCAGGTAGTACACAGAAAATAATGGAGTCTCCCTCTCCCAGGATGCCTTGGTACAATCCCACAATGCAACACTCTAATTATTACAAAGACACAGGTTATAATTTTAACCACCGCTAGATGGTGCTATAACACAGCAAAACCAAAACACTAATAGTAGTAAAACTTTAATGCATAATACGAATACCCTGTCCTTACTAGAATGGACAGAACACTCCCCGCTTGGCATCAACCGATGCCACCTACAACTCTTTTGGATTTGAGGTGATTGTCTTGAGTTACCGTACGTAGAACAGATACCTGAGGGCGGGTTTCCTCATCTGCCTCTGGATCTACCAGTTCAAAGGTGTTTGACTCATCAATGTATGGCGTGGAACGGTATAAGAATGTAGGGCCAGTAAACCAGATTGTGTCCTTAAGGTATCTTGCTTCAAGGGATCTGGTTGCGTGGTCCGCAGGATTGTGGTGTGTGGACACATAGTGCCACTGTTTAGGGTGGATCTCCTGATCCTTAGCACCCGATTACTGACATAGACATAAAAGCGGCGAGTTTCATTGCCAATGTACCCCAGCACTACCTTGCTGTCAGTGTAGAACTCGACTTCTTTGACTTCCAGGTCGATTTCTGTCGAGATAAGTTCAGCTAACTCTACAGCTAGCACAGCTGCACAGAGTTCCAGTCTGGGTACTGTGTGTTCACGGAGTGGGGCCAGTTTTGTCCGGCTCATAACAAGCCTTACATGGCATTGTTCGTTAATGTCAATAGTTTTCAAATACGTACTGCTGCAATTGCTTTGGTTGAGGCATCGCAGAAGATACAAAGCCTTTGCCTCTTGACCTCTGTTGATGGCAGGGAAGCATATGGTCGTGCCATGTAGAGACTTGACAGGGCTTCTAAAGTGTTCTTCCATCTTGCCCACAAGTCTCTCTTCTCGATGGGAAGCAGATCATCCCAATCGGACATCTCTTGGGTGAAGTCTCTCAACATCATTTTACCTTGGATAGTTACAGGGGTTACAAATCCCTGAGGATCATACAAGCTGTTTACTACGGACAGGATGCCTCTACGCGTGAAGGGTTTCTCTTCTTCGCTGATCTGGAGGGTAAATGCATCCTTTTTCAAATCCCAGCGTAAACCAAGGCTCTGCTGCATGGGAAGGGAGTCCATGCTTAAATCCAAGTCTTTTAAATCGGTTGAGTAATCCTGAGAGGGAAAGGCTGCCATTAGTTTTTGGCTGTTAGAAGCAATTTTGTGCAACCTCAAATTGAACGAAGCGAGCATTTATTGTGCCCTTTTCAGGAGACTGACTGCCGACTCATCTGTGGGTGTGGATTTCAGGCAGTCATCTACGTAGAAATCCTTTTCCACAAACGATCTTACATCCGACCCATACTTTGCTTCACCCTCTCTGGCTGAATGTCTAAGACCATAGATAGCGACAGCAGGGGAGGGGCTGTTCCCGAAGATGTGTACTTTCATACGATATTCCACGATGTCTTTGTAGGGGTCATTATTGCGGTACCAGAAGAACCTCAAATAGTTTCTGTGTTCTTCTTTAACAAGCAAGCAGTGAAACATCTGTTGGATGTCGGCCATAAATGCTACTGCATCCTTGCAGAAGCGAAGAAGTACTCCCAGAAGTCTGTTATTGAGGTCTGGACAAGACAGAAAGACGTTGTTTAATGAAACATCTTCGTATCTGGCACTTGAGTCAAATACTACTCTTATCTGACCTGGTTTCTTCGGATGATACACGCCGAAAATAGGTAAGTACCAACATTCCTCGGAATCTTGAAGTACAGGTGCAATTTCCACGTGGCCATTCTGGAATATTCTCTCCATGAAGGTAAATAAGTGTTCTCTTGTTTCTGGTGTCTTTTGCAGTTTGCGTGCAAGGGGGACATATCGACTGTAGACAAGTTATCTGTTGTTGGGTAAGCATTGCCTTTGTGGTTTGAATGGTAAAGGTGCGACTCAACTCTTTGATTCATCTCTTACCATCTCTCGATCCATGATGTCCAAAAGCAGTCTGTCCTCTATGGACGTTGCTACCTGATTGTCCTCTCTTGTCCTGTGGAAAACTGTACACCCTATATGATCTTGCTCACCGTTGCATGCATGTTCTTCACAGGAAGGGTCAGCTAACGGAGAAGGTGGAGGGGTGTTGTGTGGCAACTCTTTAATTAGGAAACTGCTCTTGCATGGCTGGAAGAGGGACGGACGTCCATTTTTGAGAGTATTGGTGAGCATGCTGTTGACTGATGTCGGCCTGTGTGCTCCACCCAAACAGACGTCTCCCACAATGACCCATCATACATCAAGTCTCTGAGCATATGGGGCGTTTTGTGGGCCGTTAATCTGTACTCTAGCCTTGTGGGCTTGTAGTATGTCTCTTCCGAGGAGTAAGACATAGCAAATAGATAATGGCTGCACTCAAGTTTATTGTGCTAAAGCAAGGAAATGTGCAATACATGAAATGTGAACAGCATAATGGCTTGTGAAATTTATGAAAAAACACATGAGATTTTTAGCACAAAATTTGGCCAAATGTTGTGAGCCCATTCACCAAACGTCAAGGTAATCTCAGATCGAATGGGTAACTAACCTGTCTGCCTAGTGTGAACACTTACCTATGGCTAATAAAATGGTAAAGCCTGTATTTATAGAGGAGGTTAGAACCAACTGTGTTTGGATGTAATTAAAATCACAGCATGGTGAAGGGCGGGGAGGTAAGACAATTGGAGCTCCTTGGTCCAGTTCCGGTATCAGGTGAGCTATACATTTCAAGTGGGTGTGATGAGCTGCTACCTCTGGTGTAGGTATCTCAGACCTGTTGCCAGGGATCTGGTTGCACTCCAGTATTGATGGCAAGGATAAGCAGGTTTGACCGTCTATAGACTCTACTTTGAATCCGGTCGCTTTTCTCCCCGTCGTCTCGACAGTACCTGCACATGCCTTCAAGGAGTACGGAGAGCCGGGGCCAGCAATGTTGAAGGTGTCGATGAGAAAGGACTTAGCTAGAGACCTGTTGCTCTGATCATCCAAGACTGCATATACCTTGATTGCCTTATCCCGTTGGCTCGCTGGAAAAACTCCGACAAGACAGATCTTCGAGCAGGATCTTCCTGCTACAAGTTCCTTGCAAATCTCTGTACACTGAGAAGTGACCACTGGGGTGTCTATGTCAGTGTCCATCTGTTTTTCGGCAGACTCTTCTAGTCGAGACGATACCCCTGAGGGTGGTCCAGGGTGTAAGGCCGTGTTGTGCTCCACACTACTACATTCTGTGCATTTCACACTGGTTTCACAGTTCTTGGCGAAGTGTGAGGTCGTCACGCAGCATCTGAAGCATATCTTGTTTTCCTTTAGGAAACTCTTACGGTCTTCTAGAGACTTCTCCCTGAAGGCTCTACATTTTAGTAGAGGATGAGGTTTCTTGTGTAGGGGGCAGTGTTTGCTGAGATCCTGAGGCTTGTGCTCTTCTGGAGAGGACTTACTTGCCCTGTAAGGAAAACCTGTGGAGGTAACATTAGTTTTGTGGACTGCCACTGGTGTTTTACTGGGTTTTACACCAGAGGCAGTGGTACATGACATAGTGAAATCGAAACTGGAGTCATTTCTAACTTTAGCCTGCTGAGCAACAAAGTCTACAAACACCCTGAAAGGAGGAAATGGTACCTTATGAGCCTGTTTGTAACGGGACCCATGACTGACCCACTTTTTTTGTAAGTTGTAAGGGAGCTTTTGGACAATTGGGTTGACACCTCTGGCGGTGTCCAGGAATGCCAACCCTGGCAGGTCACCTTTTGCCTGAGCAGCATGTACCTCCATTAACAAGTCACTCAGTTCCCTGAGCTTTTGATAACCCTTATTTGCTATCTTGGGAAAATCATCAATTCTTTTATACAAAGCGTTTTCTATAGCTTCAATTGACCCATAACATTCTTTGAGTCTCTCCCACATTTCCCACATCTCTCAACACATTTTGGGATCCATTTTCTCCTGTTACCCTTGTGAAAATACAAAATTTCTGGCTAAGAAACATTTTTTTCTGGAAAAATTAGGGTTTTTTTTATTTTCACCGTTCAACATTATGAACTTGTGTGAAGCACCTGGGGTTTCAAGGTGCTCACCACACAAATTGCTCAACAAATTGTATGGTGCAATTTATCCTGTTAACCTCATGAAATTCAATGTTTGCAGCTAAAAAACATTTTTTGTGGGAAAAATGATTTTTTCTATTTTCACGGCTTAACGTTATAAACTTCTGTGAAGCACCTGGGGGTTCAACGTGCTAAATACACAACTAGATAAGTTGCCGTAGAGGTGTAGTTTCCAAAATAGTGTAACTTGTCAGGGATTTCTACTGTTTAGGCACATCAAGGGCTCTCCAAACGTGACATGGCGTCCCCTAATTATTCTAGCAAATTTTACATTTAAAAAGTCAAATGGCACTTCTTACCTTCCGAGATATGCCGCCGTGAACCCAAACAGTGGTTTCCCCCCACATTTGGGCTATCAGCATGCTCAGGAGAAATTGCACAACAAATTGTATGGTCCATTTTCTTCTCCTGTTGCTCTTGTGAAAGTAAACAAATAAATGGATCAACAGGACATTTTTTGTAAAAAAAAAAAAAAAAAAAAAGTTAAATGTTTATTTTTTTCCTTTCACACTCCATTAGTTCATGTGAAGCACCTGAAGGGTTAGTAAACTTCTTGAATGTGGTTTTGAGCACCTTAAGGGGTGCAGGTTTTAGAATGGTGTCACTTTGGGGTATTTAATATTAGGGTTGAACAATTAATATAATGTTCAATTCTCTAGTTGCCTACTCCTGGCCTAATGGATATTGATCATGTGCACTAAAGAAATACACCAGACACAGTCAGCTGTAACTCTCCTTGATCAATGTGTGGCTCAGCTCCAAGAAGGGAAGTTTATTAGTCAAACACAATGTTATATATCTCCTGTAAGGGGGCTCGGTTAGCTCTAAAATGGGAGTGATCGGATGTATTTCATTCGTTAGTGGGTTGGGCATGAGCAAGTCCATGGGCGGATCCATGAGGTCATCAGGGTGGGTTGGTCCGTGAGGTCATCAGGGTGGGCGTCGCTGTGGGTGGATCCATGAGGTCATCAGGGTGGGCATCATCTTGGATACCAGAGCACACGGCATGCTGAAACAGGAAATGGCGGCTATCTTCAGTGTCTTCATTGTTCATCTTGGATACCAGAGCACACGGCTCTGGTAGAGGAGATGGCAGCCATCTTAAGTGTCTTACTTTGTCTGAGGAAAACTTATGTAAGGTTAAACAATACATGTTATAGGTTGCTTCCCTCATTTACCTTATGTGTTGAGGTTAATTAAGTATTTGATCTTATGGCTCTCCTCAACATTTCTATCCTATAGCTCCCTCAAAGTCACTTCAAATGTGTGGCGACATGCATGTAGCGACTTTTGTGAGATGAGTTTGGTGTGGCGACATGCGTGTAGCAACTTTTTGTGTGTCGAGTTGCATGTGACAGGTTAGTGTAGCAAGCTGTGTGCAGCAAGTTTTGCGCATGGCGAGTTTTGCGCTTGGCGAGTTTTATGTATGGTGCGTTTTGAGTATGTGCAAGTTTTGTGTGAGGCAACGTTTGCATATGTTGCAACTTTTGTGCATGTGGCAATTTTTTCGCGTGTGCAAGTTTTGCGTGTGGCGAGTTTGCCATGAGGTGAGTTTTGCACGTGTGGCGAGTTTTGCGTGAGCCTAGTTTTGAATGTGACGAATTTTGCACGTGGCGAGTTTTGAGTGGCGACTTTTGTGTTTCGACTTTTATGTGGCGAGGTTTGTGTATGTGTTTTGAAATGTGTGCTGAGGGTGGTATATGTGTTCAAGCACGTGGTAGAGTGTGGCACATTTTGTGTGTGTGTTCATATCCCCGTGTGTGGTGAGTATCACATGTCGGGGCACCACCTTATCAACTGTACAGTATATACTCTTTGGCGCCATCGCTGTCATTCTTTAAGTCTCCCTTGTTCACATCTGGCAGCTGTCAATTTGCCTCCAACACTTTTCCTTTCACTTTTTCTCCATTGTGTAGATAGGGGCAAAATTGTTTGGTGAATTGGAACGCGCAGGGTGAAAATTTTGCCTCACAACGAAATTTCCAGAGTGGGGTCCAGACGTGTGACTGTGAAAAACTTTGTGGCTGTAGCTGCGACGGTGCAGATGCCAATCCCGGACATACACACATACAACCCCTGGCAAAAATTATCTAATCACAAGACTTGGAGGATGTTCATTCAGTTGTTTAATTTTGTAGAAAAAAAGCAGATCACAGACATGGCACAAAACTAAAGTCATTTCAAATGACAACTTTCTGGCTTTAATAAACACTAAAAGAAATCAAGAACAAAAATTGTTGTAGTGAGTAATGGTTACTTTTTTAAAACAAGCAGAGGGAAAAAATTATGGAATCACTCAATTCTGAGGAAAAAATTATGGAATCATGAAAATCTAACAAACAAACATAAAAAAACACTCCAAAACATCACTATTATTTTGTTGCACCACCTCTGGCGTTTATAACAGCTTGCAGTCTCTGAGGCATGGACTTAATGAGTGTCAAACAATCAATCTGGCTCCGACTTTCTCTGATTGCTGTTGCCAGATCAGCTTTGCAGGTTGGAGCCTTGTCATGTAATTTTCTTCAACTTCCACCAAAGATTTTAAATTGGATTGATCTCCGGACTATTTGCAGGCCGTGACATTGACCTTATATGTCTATTTTCAAGGAATGTTCGCACAGTTTTTGCTCTATGGCAGGATGCATTATCATCTTGAAAAATGATTTCATCATCCCCAAACATCCTTTCAATTGATGGGATAAGAAAAGTGTCCAAAATATCATTGAATATCCAGTCATCCACAGTCCACGATTGTTTTTCCTTAACCCATTGTAACCTTGTTTTTTTCTGTTTAGGTGTTAATGATGGCTTTTGTTTAGCTATTCTGTATGTAAATCCCATTTCCTTTAGGCGGTTTCTTACAGTTCGGTCACAGACGTTGACTCCAGTTTCCTCCCATTCGTTCCTCATTTGTTTTGTTGTGCATTTCCTGTTTTGGAGACATATTGCTTTAAGTTTCTGGTCTTGACGCTTTTTGTTGTCTTCGGCTACTTTCACACTAGCGTCGTGCACCGCACGTCGCTATGCGATGTTGCGGCACACCGACGCTAGCAGTGAAACCGCCGCACAACGGGAGCAGCGGATGCAGTTTTACATCGCATCCGCTGCCCCATTGTGATGTGCGGGGAGGCGGGGGCGGAGTTCCCTGAGGACGCTGAGGACTCACAAAAAATCGTTACATGTAACGTTTTTTGGTGCCGACGGTCCGACGCAACATGACTTTTGCAGGATGCGTTTTTTCTGCAAAACGACACATAGCGACGTGCAGTGCACGACGCTAGTGTGAAAGTAGCCTTCCTTGGTCTACAAGTATGTTTGCCTTTAATAACTTTCCCATGTTGTTTGTATTCGGTCCAGATTTTAAACACAGCTGACTGTGAACAACCAACATCTTTTGCATCATTGCGTGATGATTTACTCTCTTTTAAGAGTTTGATAATCCTCTCCTTTGTTTCAATTGACATCTCTAGTGTTGGAGCCATGATTCATGTCAGTCCACTTGGTGCAACAGCTCTCCAAGGTATGATCACTCCTTTTTAGATGCAGAATAATGAGCAGATCTAATTTGATGCAGGTGTTAGTTTTGGGAATTAAAATTTAGAGTGTGATTCCATAATTTTTTCCTCAGAATTGAGTGATTCCATAATTTTTCCCCTCTGCTTGTTCTAAAAAAGTAACCATTAATGACTACAACATTTTTTGTTCTTGATTTCTTTTAATGTTTATTAAAGCCAGAAAGTTGTCATTTGAAATTACTTTAGTTTTGTGCCATGTCTGTGATCTGCTTTTTTTTCTACAAAATTAAACAACTGAATGAACATCCTCCAAGGCCTGTGATTCCATAATTTTTGCTGGGGGTTGTACATACATACACACACACACACACACACACACACACACACACACACACACACACACATTCAGCTTTATATATTAGATTTATGCACTTACAGAAAAAAGCGTCCTCGACCCGAGGAGGAGGAGCAATGAAAACGTCAGAGAGGTGAGTATGAAAGCCGGGAAAACAGCTGAGACTTGACGTGATGAGACTTGGGACTGAACCCTCTTATTGGGATGGTTGAGAGCTATGTATATACATTAGACCTTCTCATTGCAGCCAGGGGATTGTGCAGTTTGGTAATTTTGCTAAAACCTGTGATTAATATTCTTCTGAGTACCAGTACTTAGTATATGGATGGATGTCTTGTTTCTTTCTTGTTCCACACATTGTATCCTATGTCAATGAACTAATAGATCATTGCGATTGGGATTAGAATCAAATTTTTACATTTTATAAAGGCTGACCAAATGTTTGATGGAAATGCAAGAATATTGAAATATGTATTTATATTAAACCTTTATGACAGTTGTCCCAGCAAATTTTGTTTATTCATCCATAGTTTAGGAAAGTGTTTAAAAGTTTTTTTTTTTTTTCAAGACTTCCAGATTACTAGCACGCCCAAATAGTGCAGAAACTCCAAGTGCTGCTGAACTAGTCAGTGCTATAGAAGAGCTTGTTAAAAGCAAAATGGTAAGTGGCATTTTATTGTTGTAAATTTACACTTAACGCTGAGAAAAAAAATTCTATAAGCAGAATTGGGTCTGTGATGGAGCAGATCTAGCATTGTCTGCTGTTCCAAGAACATCATGTGATCTGTGACATACTGTTTTTGTTATGGGCCGAGAGGGATTACAGACACTCTCCGAGAAGCAAAATAAAAAATTCTACCTTTGGCCAAAGTAGTTGAGCTACATACCCCATGGAGGACACTAAATGGACACCTGTGAGAGTTAGATTTGGATAATATTATAGGCTATGGATACCATTGCTGTAAAAAATGTTGAAATTAATTTATTTCCTGATTTCTGAGTTTGCACCATGTTCCCTTCATTCTGAGGAATGTTGAGTCCGAATGGTCGGAAACCTTTTGACCACAATGTGAGAATCATGATAATATGCCATCACTTAATCAGATGGGAATACTTATTTTAAGATGTATAAATCCCTCAGTTTTATTTCTATCAGGCTCCATGATATATCCCTTGTAATGCCCAGTTTTAAGTATTTACCAGCATAGAAGAATCATAGTTGTGTGCATTTGCACATTGACATCTATGTAGTATGTAGTAATTAACCCCTTAACAACCACTGATACATATTAAAATGGTGGTCGTTAAGGGGCCTTAATCCTGATCGCCGTTTTAAAAAAACAACTGGGAACAAATGAATGGCGATCCCTCTTTGGCGAAATTCCCACGGATGACAGCTGACATCCTGCGACATCGGTCCTAGCCGGCTTTGGAACCAATTGGGGTTGATTAACCCCTTAAATACGACAGTGGCATCTAAGTGGTTAAAAGACCCCCCTTTCACAGGATTGACCACCCGCATTCGTAAACACCGGTGACTATCATTGCCGTGGTATCCCGAGGCCAACTGATGACCCCAGGGTATGGTGGCCTGTTAGATCCTGCTATAGGCATGGTCTATCAGGCTGTCAATGAGACTCTTACAGATCTCAGGCACTGTAGTATTTGTGTACTGCTACTTTTTACATATTTTATGTATCTTGTTTTACTTTTTCACTTAGTCCCACTGTGGGACATGTATATTTTTCACTTTGAGCTCTGGTTTCATGCACTGCAGTGCACGAGTACTGCAGTGCGTGAGACCAAAGTGAAAAATATACATGTCCTACAGTGGGATGACATGAAGAAGGTTTTTTTAAAAAAAAGTTGCATAAAATGTGTAAAAAGTAAAAAAAAAAAAAAAAAAAATCACGAAAAGAAAATTCGCCACTAAAAACACAGCATTTGTGATAAAGCAAAAATTCTGCTTGATCTATGAAACTGGTCATGCTATTTATTTTGTTTTGTGAACACCGTAAAAAACTATTGTAAAAACATGCCACAAATGACACTTTTACATCATACTGACATAAAAAAATTAATAAAAAGGATTAAAAAGTCATGTGTTAAAAACACGCCTTACTATGCCTCATTCGGCAAAAAAAATAAAAAACTAACAGCTCTCAAAATATGACAATGCAAATACAAATACCTTTTTGTAAAATATTGTTTTCAGTGTGTAAAAGCAGAAAAGAAAAAAAAAATGATATAAATCTGGAATCACTGTAATCATACTGACCTGCAGACTAAATCGGTCTTATTACTTTTACCGCGTGCTGAACCGCACAAAAAAATAAATAAAAACAAAATTGCTGTTTCTTGTTCATTCTGTTTCTGAAAAATCTGAATAAAAATTGATCACAAAATGTTGTGCCCCGAAATGGTACCCCAAAAAATATCCATCTCACCGCTCAAAAAATAAATAAAATGAAAAAGCATTTTTAGTGTGTGATAGTAGCAAAACATAAACTACCGCATATACTCGATTATAAGCTGAGATTTTCAGCCCATTTTTTAGGCTGAAAGTGCCCCTCTCGGCTTATACTCGAGTAATTGTCCCAGGGGGTCGGCGGGGAGGGGGAGCTGCGACTGTCACATACTCACCTGCTACTGGCACGGTCCCTGCATCTCCGATGGTCTCCTGGCGCCGGCAGCTCTTCCTGTGTTCAGCGGTCACGTGGTACCACTCATTAAAGTAATGAATATGGACTCCACTCCCATAGGGGCACCCGGAGACCATCTGTCAGTGAGAAGCAGGGACCGCGCCGGGATAAGGTGAGTATAACGAGGAGGGTGAGCATTGCGCGATATTCACTTGTCCCCATTCCACCGCTGTGCACCGCTCTGTCTTCCGCGTCCTCCAGCTGTGACTGTTCAGGTCAGAGGGCACAATGACGTGTTTAGTGTGCGCCCTCTGACTGAACAGTCAGAGAGCCAGAAGACAGAGCGGTGCGCAGCGGTGGAAAAGGGACAGGTGAATATCGCAAGTGCTGCGGGCCTGAGCGACGAGAGGTGAGTATGTGATTTTTTTTAATTGCCACAACAGCATATGGGGCATAATCTATAGAGCATCTTATGGGGCCATCAACCTTTATACAGCATTGTATGGGCCATAATCTATGGAGCATCTTATGGGGCCATCAACCTTTATACAGCATTGTATGGGGCATAATTTATGGAGCATTTTATGGGGCCATCAACCTTTATGCAGCATTGTATGGGGCACAATCTATGGAGCAGCTTATGGGGCCATCAACCTTCATGCCTCATTGTATGGGGCACATTTTCTATCGTGCATCTTATGGGGCCATAATCAACCTTTATACGGCATTGTATGGGGCAAATGTTTCTATGGAGCATCTTATGAGGCCATAATCAACCTTTGTACAGCATTGTATGGGGCAAATGTTTCTATGGAGCATCTTATGGGGCCAATATTAACCTGTGTGCAGCATTATATGGGGCATATTTTAATATGGAGCATCTTATGGGGCCCATCATAAACTGTATGGAGCATAATATGGGGCTCCTGATTCAATATGGATATTCAAAAACACTTAACCTACTGATGTCTTAATTAATTTAACCCCTTCATGACCCAGCCTATTTTGACCTTAATGACCTGGCCGTTTTTTGCAATTCTGACCAGTGTCCCGTTATGAGGTAATAACTCAGGAACGCTTCAACGGATCCTAGCGGTTCTGAGACTGTTTTTTCATGACATATTGGGCTTCATGTTAGTGGTAAATTTAAGTCGATAATTTCTTAGTTTATTTGTGAAAAAAACGGAAATTTGGCGAAAATGTTGAACATTTAGCAATTTTCACATTTTGAATTTTTATTCTGTTAAACCAGAGAGTTATGTGACACAAAATAGTTAATAAATAACATTTCCCACATGTCTACTTTACATCAGCACAATTTTGGAAACAATTTTTTTTTTGTTAGGAAGTTACAAGGGTTAAAATTTGACCAGTGATTTCTCATTTTTACAACAAAATTTACAAAACCATTTTTTTTAGGGACCACCTCACATTTGAAGTCAGTTTGAGGGTTCTATATGGCTAAAAATACCCAAAAGTGACACCATTCTAAAAACTGCACCCCTCAAGGTGCTCAAAACCACATTCAAGAAGTTTATTAACCCTTCAGGTGTTTCACAGCAGCAGAAGCAACATGGAAGGAAAAAATTAACATTTAACTTTTTAGTCACAAAAATGATCTTTTAGCAACAATTTTTTTATTTTCCCAAGGGTAAAAGGAGAAACTGGACCACGAGCTTTGTTGTCCAATTTGTCCTGAGTACGCTGATACCTCATATGTGGGGGTAAACCACTGTTTGGGCGCACGGCAGGGCTCGGAAGGGAAGGAGCACCATTTGACTTTTTGAATGAAAAATTGACTCCAATCTTTAGCGTACACCATGTCGCGTTTGGAAAGCCCCTGTGTGCCTAAACATTGGAGCTCCCCCACAAGTTACCACATTTTGGAAACTAGACCCCCCAAGGAACTTATCTAGAAGCATAGTGAGCACTTTAAACCCTCAGGTGCTTCACAAATTGATCCGTAAAAATGAAAAAGTACTTTTTTTGCACACAAAAATTCTTTTAGCCTCAATATTTTCATTTTCACATGGGCAACAGGATAAAATGGATCCTAAAATTTGTTGGGCAATTTCTCCTGAGTACGCAGATACCTCATATGTGGGGGTAAACCACTGTTTGGGTGCACGGCAAGTCTCGGAAGGGAAGGAGCACCATTTGACTTTTTGAATGGAAAATTAGCTCCAATCGTTAGCGGACACCATGTCGCGTTTGGAGAGCCCCTGTGTGCCTAAACATTCGAGCTCCCCTACAAGTGACCCCAATTTGGAAACTAGACCCCCCAAGGAACTTATCTAGATGCATAGTGAGAACTTTAAACCCCCAGGTGCTTCACAGAAGTTTATAACGCAGAGCCATGAAAATAAAAAATAATTTTTCTTTTCTCAAAAATGATATTTTAGCCCACAATTTTTTATTTTCCCAAGGGTAACAGGAGAAATTGGACCCCAACAGTTGTTGTCCAGTTTCTTCTGAGTACGCTGATACCCCATATGTGGGGGTAAACCACTGTTTGTGCACATGCCGGGGCTCGGAAGGGAAGTAGTGACATTTTGGAATGCAGACTTTGATGGAATGGTCTGCGGGCATCATGTTACGTTTGCAGATCCCCGATGTGCCTAAACAGTAGAAACCCCCCACAAGTGACCCCATTTTGGAAACTAGACCCCCCAAGGAACGTATCTAGATATGTGGTGAGCACTTTGAACCCCCAAGTGCTTCACAGAAGTTTACAACGCAGAGCCGTGAAAATAAATCATTTTTCTTTCCACAAAAATGATGTTTTAGCAAGAATTTTTTTATTTTCACAAGGGTAACAGGAGAAATTGGACCCCAATAATTGTTGCCCAGTTTGTCCTGAGTACACTGATACCCCATATGTGGGGGTAAATCACTGCTTGGGCACACGTCGGGGCTCGTGAAAGGAAGTAGTGACGTTTTGAAATGCAGACTTTGATGGAATGGTCTGCGGGCGCCATGCTGCGTTTGTGGAGCCCCTGATGTGCCTAAACAGTAGAAACCCCCACAAGTGACCCCATTTTGGAAACTAGACCCCCCAAGGAACTTTTCTTGATGTGTGGTGAGCACTTTGAACCTTTGAAGTTTATAACGCAGAGCTGTGAAAATAAAAAATCATTTTTCTTTCCTCAAAAATTATGTATTAGCAAGCAATTTTTTTATTTTCCAAGGGTAACAGGAGAAATTGGACCCCAATAGTTGTTGCCCAGTTTGTCCTGAGTATGCTGGTACCCCATATGCGGGGGTAAACCACTGTTTGGGCGCACGTCAGGGCTCGGAAGGGAGCGAGCACCATTTGACTTTTTGAACGCAAGATTGGCTGGAATCAATGGTGGCGCCATGTTGCGTTTGGAGACCCCTGATGTGCCTAAACAGTGGAAACCCCTCAATTCTAACTCCAACACTAACCCCAACACACCCCTAACCCTAATCCCAACTCTAGCCATAACCCTAATCACAACCCTAACCCCAACACACTCCTAACCACAACCCTAACCCTAATCCCAACCCTAACCCTAATCCCAACCCTAACCACAACCCTAACCACAACTTTAACCCCAACACACCCCTAACCATAACCCTAACGACAAGCCTATTCTTAACCCTATTTCCAACCCTAGCCCTAATTCCAACCCTAACTCTAATTACAACCCTAAGGCTATGTGCCCACGTTGCGGATTCGTGTAAGATTATTCCGCACCATTTTTGAAAAATCCGCAGGTAAAAGGCACTGCGTTTTACCTGCGGATTTACCGTGGATTTCCAGTGTTTTTTATGCGGATTTCACCTGCGGATTCCTATTGAGGAACAGGTGTAAAACGCTGCAGAATCCGCACAAAGAATTAACATGCTGCGGAAAGTACAACGCAGCATTTCCGCACGGTATTTTCCACACCATGGGCACAGCGGATGGTACTGTAAACCTGATGGAACACTGCTACGAATCCGCAGCGGCCAATCCGCTGTGGATCCGCAGCCAAATCCACACCGTGTGCACATAGCCTAATTCTAACGCTAACCCTAGTTCTAACCCTACCCCTAACCCTAGCCCTAACCCTAACCCTACCCCTAGTTCTAACCCTAGTGGAAAAAAAAATATTTTCTTTATTTTATTATTGTCCCTACGTATGGGGGTGATAAAGGGGGGGTCATTTACTATTTTTTTTTATTTTGATCACTGTGATAGGTTTTATCACAGTGATCAAAATGTAGCTGGAACGAATCTGCCGGCCGGCAGATTCGGCGGGTGCACTGCGCATGCTCCCGCCATTTTGAAAGATGGCGGCGCCCGTGGAGAAGACAGAAGGACACCAGGAAGCTCGGTAAGTATGAGGGGGGGGGGATCGGAGCACGGGGGGGTGATCCGAGCAGGGGGTGGGATCGGAGCATGGGGGGAGTGGACAGGAGGACGGGGATCGGACAGGAAGACGGAGGGGAGCGGAGCACAGGATGGAGGACTGGGGAGGAGATCGGTGTCGGTGGGGGGGTACAGACCAGTGTTTCCAGTCATGGCCGATGATATTGCAGCATCGGCCATGGCTGGATTGTAATATTTCACCAGTTTTCATGGTGAAATATTACAAATCGCTCTGATTGGCTGTTTCACTTTCAACAGCCAATCAGAGCGATCGTAGCCACGGGGGGGTGAAGCCACCCCCCCCTGGGCTGAAGTACCACTCCCCCTGTCCCTGCAGATTGGGTGAAATTGGAGTTAACCCTTTCCCCCGATCTGCAGGGACGCGATCATTCCATGAAGCCACATAGGTGTCACAAGGTCGGATTGGCACCGACTTTCATGACGGCTACGTGGCGTCAAAGGTCGGGAAGGGGTTAACTTTTATCGTTATCTATTTTTATTTTTGAAATTTATCAGTGGCTGCTGCATTTTCCACCCTAGGCTTATACTGGTGTCATTAAGTTTTCCCAGTTTTTTGTGGCAAAATTAGGGGTCTCAGCTTATACTCGGGTCGGCTTATACTCGAGTATATACGGTATATAAGTCTGGTATTGCTGTAATCGTACCAACATGGAGAATAAAGTTGTTTTATCGCTAATACTGCATGGTGAACTTCGCAAAAATTAAAATAAGAACTATTCTTGTACTGCTGACTCTTTGTTCATTCTGCCTCCCAAAAATCGAAATAAGGCTCGGGTAATATTTATCCTGCACTGTCCTCTGAGTGCTTGTGTCAGTATTTCTGTGTAAGTCTCAAAAACTATGATTCGTACAAAACCCTCAATGGAACCACTCACTTATGAGGCAGATGGAGTCACGTTATTTTAGGCATCTTTTAGTGCACAAATGTGGTCGACCACAGATCTGTGCGCACCTAAAAAGATGGATACCCCTGGAACAGACTCTAAACAGAGTCCAAAGGGACTTCATCTGCCTCATTACAGTGAGTGGTTCTGTCTGGGGTTTCACCTAGTGTTGAGCGATACCGTCCGATACTTGAAAGTATCGGTATCGGAAAGTATCGGCCGATACCGGCAAAGTATCGGATCTAATCCGATACCGATACCCGATACCAATACAAGTCAATGGGACAGCAAGTATCGGACGGTATCCTGTATGGTTCCCAGGGTCTGAAGGAGAGGAAACTCTCCTTCAGGCCCTGGGATCCATATCAATGTGTAAAAGAAAGAATTAAAATAAAAAATAGGGATATACTCACCCTCTGACGCGCCCTGGACTTTACCGCCGTAACCGGGAGCCGTTGTACCTAAGAATGCGCGCTTGAAGGGCCTTAGATGACGTCACGGCGCTCTGACTGGTCCGTAGCGGTCGCGTGACCGCTACACGACCAATCACAAAGCCGTGACGTCACCTAAGGTCTTTCAAGCGCTTGAAATACCTTAGAAGACGTCCACAGCTTCTGATTGGTCGCGTAGCGGTCGCGTGACCGCTACGCGACCAATCACAAAGCCGTAACGTTAGCTAAGGTCTTTCAAGTGCTTGAAAGACCTTAGGTGACGTCACGGCTTTGTGATTGGTCGCGTAGCGGTCACGTGACCGCTACGGACCAATCAGAGCGCCGTGACGTCATCTAAGGCCCTTCAAGCGCGCATTTTTAGGTACAACGGCTCCCGGTTACGGCGGTAAAGTCCAGGGGCCGCCGGAGAGGTGAGTATATCCCTATTTTTTATTTTAATTCTTTCTTTTACACATTGATATTAATCCCGATACCGATTCCCGATACCACAAAAGTATCGGATCTCGATATCAGAATTCCTATACCGCAAGTATCGGCCGATACCTGATACTTGCGGTATCGGAATGCTCAACACTAGTTTCACCTGAATTGCATTTTTGTGGGATTTACGCTGAAACACTAACATAAGTGTTTTGACGTAGAACACAGAAACTTGATCCCAGTCTTATATTGAAGGCAATCTAAAAATGTTATGTAACTCAAAATGTTAGCAATAACAATCCTAACATAATCCGCACACAATCAACAACCCCCACACAGGTCTGTCATTAAAAATATTGGGGTTCCCACATTCCTGGTAGATAAAAGACTATGGAAAAGCAACATGGCTCTCACTCCCTCAAATAAAGTTCTATGAAAACTGCCCCCCTCCTCCTGAGCTCCATTGTGCCTGAGCCACGGTAAGCACCCATATGTTTGCCATTATTTTAGCAGGGAGAGACCAATTAACAATTTACAGGGTGCGTTTCTGCAAAACCCCAATGTAGAGGAACCCTACAATATATGGTCACTAAACTGGCATATTTGCTCATTCTCAAAATAGTCAATCAAGCCGTAGATTAATTCATTGTGTGGTGCAATTTCTACAATGGAGTCACTTTGGGTTTTTGATTTTTCTGGCACCTTAGCGAATCTAAAAATATCTCCCACAAACTGTTCCACCAAAATCTGTGCTCCAAAAGCCAAATAGTGCTTCTTCCTTCTCAGCCCTAACGTGTAGTGTGGAGACACGGGGGGGTCGGTGGGCGCCCAGGTCCGCTAGCCGAAACCGCATTGACTAGGGATCGTCCCTCCTAATGCCCCCTCTCCCTTTATTGTGAGCATAACGTTACTCAGACAACACAGGGTGAGGGTAAAACAGTGTGGCAATGCTTTATTGAACCACATAACAGGCAGATAACACACAGAACGGTCCCAGTAAAATACCCCAAGATGGTGCACATTACAGAGTCTCACCCTTCCGCTGACTCGCCGGGATATTGGCAGCTGTTGCTTCAGAGCTCCCAGGGTCACTACCTCACCTGTTGCACGCACACAGAGAGGAGGTAACGATAAGCATAGGAGGATGACAGTGTATTGAGTCCATTCAATGTACAATTGATCCGAGGATCACAACCTGTCTTCATCTTTCAGGGTCGGTTACTCCACCTGTGACACGCACACAGAGAGGAGGTAATGACAAGCATAGGAAGATGACAGTCCATTGAGACACAAGGCCAATTAACATGAGAGTCACAACCTGGCTTCTCCAAACATATCTGTGGTTCAGCGCTGGTAAATGGAGCAGATCTGTATTCTTCCAACAGGGCCGAAAAACCCTAGGTTGTTTCCTGTAGAATGATAGATCCATGTCCCTTGTGATAGAGCCATGATGTAAAATGGCTGCTGTCCTGTCTCTGGTCATTTGGGTGTTAGGATGTCTTGGCAGAATCTCTGGCTGTGTTTCTCAGTCTTTCTGCCTTGGAGTCTCTTTATACAGAGGTCTGTAACCTATATTTAGATTTACCCAGTGTCCTTCAGTCCAGCATCACAGATAAGTGTAACGCTCGTGCCCAGACTGGTTGGCGCTTTGGTGTAGCCCCACTGGACCACAGACCAGACTTTGGTGGAAGGGGCGTAACTAAGTAGCTTTCTAGGTGTTCGCTGGAGTCTCCGATGGTGAGGTCAGACTTGCGCAGTAGGTAGCTACCAGGTACCACTCCAGGGTGGAGTCTGACTGTGGATGCTGATCCCACCGGGGGACTAGATGCAGGTAAGCAGGTATGGCTGTGACACTGGCTGACGGACGGGTACGGCAGAGGCCCTGATGGGCAGACTGGCTTGTCGGAGATACAGGCTGGCACTCTGGCAGACAGGCGGGCACGGCTGGCACTCAGGCAGACAGGCGGACAGGGCTGATACTCTTGTAGGAACTGGTATACAGGCGGGTGTATGGAAACAGGTAAGAACCTGTTCAGGCTGGAGGGTATATGGAAGCAGGTAGAGACCTGTACGGCAAGTTGCTGAACAGAGGTAGAGCAGAGATGCAAAGCAGAACCACAGGAGGCGGAGTAAGAGCAGGAGGTGGAGCTAAGAGCAGAGAAGGAGAAGACAGAGCTAAGAGCAGAGAAGCACAGAACCACTGATTGTGGCAAGCAGAGCAGAGAGGTAACGCAGAGGTAAACACAGCAGAGTGAGAATGGTAAACAAACAAAGAAGGAACAGGAACGGACATAGACCAGAGTTCAGACACAGAAGTAATGGAACACAGATTCAGACCAGGGTAAAACACCCCTCTGGGTGGCGTACACAGAGACACAAACAGAACACAGATAAAGGCCTGCGTATTGCAGCCCTCAGAGACAGGAAACAGACACGACCTGGCAGCTCAGTAGCAAATGCTATCTGATGGAAATAGTTTGTTTAGGCATCCTCCAATGGGTGAGGATGCCTTAAGTGTCAGAGGCCTCAAGGCTTTTGGCCAGGGACACCTTAGGGAGGTGCACACAGTCTCAATAAGAATCCATAGTTGCTGGTGCCACCCCTCTATGCACACAGCCAGGAAGTGTACACAGAGTAAGCGACCATGGAGCACATGGCATGGAACCTGCAGCAGACAGATCTCCAGCATGGCACTGGGTGAGTGAGTTGATGTAATAGGCAGGTGGGGAATGGAAGGCCATGCAGTGATGCTGGCAGAGTTATTACAATAAGGGGAACAATGGTGATGAGATCAAGTTGCATTACTTGATTATTTAATCTAATTGCATAGTTTTTCCCTCTATGCTTTTGTAGTCCGCACACTGACTTCATAACACAATGCTTAATTAGCATATAAGCAAACATCAAAGATAAGAGCACACTGTTATATGAAATATCAGCTTACAAGTCAGTATTTCAGGCTTGCACAAGCAAAATTATGGATAACCGCATATTCTTCTTGATTTGATAAAAAAAAAGGTGTCTGGGTAATTAAGATATAATCCGGTTTCTTCACAAGTGGGCTAACAGCTTCAGACAACATATGGGGCATCACCACGTACTGGAGAAATTTGGCAATAAATTGTGAGGCCCAGCTTCACCGATGAATACTTGTGTAACTGACAAATTTGCAACAAATTTAAAAAAACTACATTTTTACAACTAAAATGTTATGGTTCATTATAAAATTATGTAAGACACCTGTGGGTTTACTGCAGCCCTACATGCATTCCTTAAAGGGGTTGTCCACTACTAGGACAACCCCTTCTTAAATGAACTGATCATCCCCAATTAAATAATAAAGCCTCTTTTCACCTCCTGTGCCATCTCCGTTCCAGCGGTGTCGGCACTCTCGGTCCTGGTACTGGGATGAGGTGGAATGACACGTGATGCCTGGCACCGAATCAGCGCTGGCGTCACTGTCTCCGCCTTTGGACAAACTGAACATGAAGAGGAAGTCCGGACTACTGCTCATTCCTAGCTTCCTCTTTATGTTCAGTTTGTCCAATGACGGAGACAGTGACGCCAGTGCTGATTGGGCGTCAGAGTGCCAACATAGCGGATATGGTGCTGGCATGAGAGGTGAGTATAACCTTATTATTTTACCAGGGCCGAACATTTAGTTTAAGAAGGCATTGTCTTAGTAGTTGACAACCCCTTTAAACAGTGAAGTTTCCATTATGGGGTCACTTGTGGGGGTTTCTGCTGATCTGGTACCCCAAGGGCTCTGCTAATGGATCCTCCCCATCTGCTCCTTGCCCGTGTGCTGAAACAGTAGTGTGTAACCACATGTGATTACCTCAACGTTCAGTAAAAATTGCAGCGCAAAATATGGGGTCCATATTTTCCCATTACCCCTTGTGTAAATTATAAATTTAGTGCTAAAACAGTATTTTAGTGCAAAAAATGTAATTTTTTCTCACGTTTAAATATTGTAAACTTTTCTGAATCACCTGTAGGTTAAAAATGTTCAGTACATTCCTAGATGAATTCCTTGTGGGGTCTCTTTTCTAAAATGAGGTCACTTGTGGGGGCTTATCTTGTTTTTTGCATGTTATGAGCTCTGCTAATATGACATGGCATTCACAATCTATTCTAGATAAATTTACTCTCCAAAAAATCAAATAACCCTGTCATGGCTCTAACAGCAGTTTTTGACCACATACGTGGGATCATCCAGTTTGGGGGAAATTTTGTAACAAATTATCCAATCTGGTTTCTCCTTTTATCCATTGTGAAAATTACAAATCTGGTCATAAAACAACATTTTAGAAGGAAAAAAAGTAATTTTCATTTTCACGTCTACATTTTAAAAAAGTTCTGTGAAGCACTTATGGATACAACTTTCTCAACACATCCCTAGATAATTTTCTTGATGGGTCTATTTTCCAAAATGGGGTCACTTGTGGGGGTTTCTGCTGTTTTGGTACCTCAGGGGCTCTGCAAATCAGAAATGGTGTCTGCAATCTATTCCAGCCACATTTACATTCCAAATAAAACATCATCTTCTACATATGAGGAATCGCCATGCTCAGACTATGGGATCCACTTTTTTGTGTTTCCTATTGCAAAAGTGAAACGTGCAAAAATCAACATTTTTGTGAAAAAAATTGAGTCACTTGTTGGTTTCTGCTGTTTAGGAAACATACGGTAGGTGCTTTACAAATGTGATATTGTGCCCTCAATCTATTTTACCCAAATTTGTGCTCCAAAACTCGAATGGTGCTTCTTCCATTATAAGCCCTGCCATTTGTCCAAATAGAAGTTTCTGACCATGTGTGGGGCATCAGCGCACTCAGAAGAAACTGGGTAACACATTTCGTGGTCCATTTTCTTGTGCTGTTCCTTATAAAAGTGAAAAATTGCTGCTAAAGTAACATTTTAGAGGAAAAATTTATTTCTTTCATTCCAATTTGTATTCATTCCTGTGTAGCACCTGAAGGGTTAAAACATTTCCTGACAGCAATTTTAAAGTATTTGAGGGGTTCAGTTTATAAAATGGTATCACTTTTGGGGAGTTTTCAAATATATTGGCTCATCAATGTCCATTTACATCTGAATAGGTCACTAAAAAACAGGTTTTGTAAATTGTGTTGAAAAAATGAGAAATTGCTGGTAAACTTCCTGCATAGTCCAGATTTATTTGAGTCCTCATAGAGGAATGACTTGATGAAGATTCAAGCGTCTTGGTAGGAGGGAAATGGTCCGTCAAGCATCTTGCTGGTTATATGATGGCCGACTGAGGGTCATCCAGATGAATTACGGTGGATAGATGTCTTCTCATGTCCATAGTTCAGCACCTCAGATGTACTTTATTAAGACCACCAGCAATGGTCCGAGAATGGGAGTCTTAGTAAAAAATGCAGACCAATAATATAAGTCCAATCTAAAAAATAAGAAAAATATATAGGGTGAGCTAATAAACATGCTGATTATGCGATCCTTGCTTTTCTATTATTGCACCCACACATTAGCAGTAAATAGTAGATCTTCATTCAGTCCGTCCGGTGAGATCGAACCAAGATTAAAGATCCACCTTGACTCTGTCTGAAGTAGTAGTTTCTGAAGGTTAACTCTTATATTGGGTTGTACATTTTGTAAGCTGTAGATTCTCATATTATGAGTCTGAACTTGGTGTGTGAGAAAATATGAAGCCACTGAAGTTAAACTTTTCCCCTTCGTTTCGTCCGTCCTGGCCAGCTGGATAGTGGAGATATGTTTCTGGATCCTCCTCCTCAGTTCTTGCAATATTTGACCAACGTAGACCTTAATAAATTTACATACAATAGCATACATAACATTGAGAGTCTTACAGTTGATGTAAGTGCGTACTAACCTTGTATCTTCACTATCCTCCAACCCAAAACAATTGTTCAGCACATTTAACTCTCTCTCCCGCCCGCCACTGCCACCTCCAACCCCCCTCATCTCTTCTGAGGACTTTGCCACCTACTTCAAAAATAAGATCGACCAAGCAAGGCGAACCTTTACTGTTCCACCACCCCAACCACTCCATATACCAGACCTCTGCCCTTCCCCAATAACGTCCCTCTCCAACATCACTGAAGAACTTACTCGCTTCCTTTCCAAATCACACCTCACCACCTGTGCACTTGACCCCATCCCTTCCCACCTGCTCCCCAACCTCACTAACACGATCATTCCAGCCCTAACCCATCTTTTCAACCTATCGCTATCTTCTGGTACCTTCCCCTCTGCCTTCAAACATGCCACCATCACACCCATCCTCAAAAAAACTAACCTTGACCCAACTGCTATGCCCAGCTATCGCCCCATATCACTGCTCCCGTTTGCTTCAAAACTCCTTGAGCAGCATGTCCATGGTCAACTTTCCTCCCACCTCTCATCTAACTCTCTCCTTGACAACCTCCAATCTGACTTCCGCCCCCACCACTCCACTGAAACTGCCCTGACAAAAATTTACTAATGAATTACTCACAGCTAAAGCTAACAGACAGTACTCCATCCTCCTCCTTCTCGACCTGTCATCTGCTTTCGACACAGTTGACAACTGCCTACTGCTACAGATTCTTTCTTCCCTCGGCATCAAAAGCCTTGCCCTGTCCTGGATTGCCTCATACCTTTCTGACTGCACATTTAGCGTTTCCCACTCCCACACTACCTCCTCACCCTGCCCCCTCTCTGTTGGAGTCCCCCAAGGCTCTGTCCTAGGGCCCCTACTTTTTTCCATCTATACCCTTGGCCTAGGACAACTCAAAGTCCCATGGCTTACAGTACCACCTATACGTGGACGACACTTAGATCTACCTCTCTGGCTCAGATGTCGCCTCTCTTCTGTCCAGAATCCCAGAGTGTCTGTCAGCCATATCCTCCTTCTTCAACTCTCGCTTCCTAAAACTCAATGTAGACAAAACCGAACTCATCATCTTTCCCCCATCTCGCGTATCTTCCCTACCTGATCTATCTATTATGGTATACGGCATCACGCTCTCTCCCACACCTGAAATCCGCTGCCTCGGGGTAACTCTCGACTCTGCTCTGTCCTTCAAACCGCACGTCCAAACTCTTACCACCTCCTGTCGCCTCCAACTCAAAAAATATTGCCAGAATCCATCCCTTCCTCAGCCTATAATCCACTAAAACTCTTGTGCATGCCCTCATCATCTCCTGCCTCGATTACTGCAACACTCTCCTTGTGGCCTCCCCGCTAACTCCTTTGCACCACTCCAGTCTGTCCTCAACTCTGCTGCTCGGCTAATCCACCTCTCTCCTCGCTACTCCCCTGCTTCTCCCCTCTGCAAATCCCTCCACTGGCTCCCAATTCCCCAACTAATCCAGTTCAAACTACTAACACTGATCTACAAAGCCATCCACAACCTGTCCCCTCCCTATATCTCTGAACTAATCTCCCACTCTCTTCCTTCACGTAATCTTAGATCCTCCCCAGACCTCCTACTCTCCTCTACACTTATTCGTTCCTCACACAACCGCCTCCAAGATTTCTCCCGGATATCCCCCATCCTCTGGAATTCCACGCCTCAACATGTCGGATTATCCACCATCATCGGATCCTTCAGAAAGATCTGAAAACCCATCTCTTCAGAAAAGCCTACAGCCTGCAATAACCATTCTGCCGCCTCACCAACCACCCGACCTACAGCCTCACCAACCACCCGAGCTGCCGCCCCACCAAGCACCCGAGCTGCTGCCACATCACTAACCACCCGAGCTGCCGCATCGCCACCGCCAGAGCTGCTGCCTCACCAACCACCCGAGCTGCCGTCCCAGCAACCACTCGAGCTGCCGCCTCACCACCACCAGAGCTGCCGCCTCACCACCACCAGTGCTGCAGCACACCGACCTTCTGTCTCTTCCCCATTATCCCGAAGAATGTAAGTCCGCAAGTCGGGGTCCTCTCCCCTCTGTACCAGTCTGTCATTGTAAATTTGTTTACTGTAAACGATATCTATAACCCTGTATGTAACCCCTTTTTCACATGTACAGCACCATGGAATTAATGGTGCTATATAAATAAATAATAATAAATGTGAAATTCCAAGGAATGGAGGTGGAATATACTGGCAGATGTTACATTCGCCACAAGGAAAAGTCACGTTGTAACTTGTGAGTAGGCCTCATGAGATGACTCCTGGTCAGTCGGTCCCCAAGTTCTGAGCTCTTTTGGCCACAAAGTTTAGTGTGGGAGTCTATCCACAGAATATCCTAAGTGTTTACCCAGGACGCTCCTTACCTCACTCCATTGATTGTTATAATCGGTGATGAATCGCAAATTTTGGTCCTGTTTCTGTTCCCTCGGGACAAGCAAGGAGTCCTGTGAATGGTCCCTAGCCTGTTGAAAGGCCATAGACAAGGTCTTCCTTGGGTATCCACATTGTTGTAAATGATCTCTTAATAGTTTGGCCTGATCTCTGAAGTCTTCATTTCTGGTGCAGTTTCTTCTTGTACGCAAGAATTGACCCATCGGTACACTCCTCCGGCTATGTAGAAGATGGAAGCTAGAGTATTGCAAAAGACTGTTAGTCGCTGTAGGCTTACAGAACAATCTTGTGCACAGGTTACCTTCATGTCTATGGACCTCTAGATCCTGGTAGGAGAGAGAAACAGGGGACATATATGTTAGATAGATGTTTAGCTCATTTTGATTAACCGCTGAGATGAATTGCAATGACCAGCTGATGTGTTATGATCCTAGTGGCAAGGATCGCAGGTCGGACTAGCTAAGTAACTGAACAGACTACTAGCTCTGGGGAAGTGGTAACTAGATTGACCGCAACCTGATCCTATCCGCAAACAACTATAGGCAGCCGTGGAACGTTACCTAAAAATCCTAGACGTCTCGTCACGGCCTGAGAAACTGACTATTCTTGGAGGGAAAGTAAGTCCTCACTTGCCTCAGTGAAATGACCCCCAAAGATATAGAATAGCCCCCCACAAATATTAACAGTGAGTTAAGGGGAAAGCCCAAACGCAGAGATGAAATCAGATTTAGCAAATGAGGCCCGCTAATACTAGATAGCAGAAAATAGGAAGGAAACTGTGCGGTCAATAAAAAACCCTATTCAAAATATCCACGCAGAGATTGCTCGAGCCCCCGCACCAACTAACGGTGCGGGGGAAGCAACTCCGTACCCCAGAGCTTACCAGCAAAAAGAAATCACATGTTAGCAAGCTGGACTAGACTCATAATACACAGAAATAATATTGCAGGCAGATGAGCAAAAAATATTCAAACAGAACTTAGCTTATCCTGAAGAGGCAGAAAATGAGATAATCAGGAGTAATCAGAATAGCACTGAATACATTGACAGCAGGCAACAAGTGGAAGTGAAGCAGAGCTAAATAGGAGCCTCCCTGGTGAATAACGAGGCAGCTGATCCAGCAGACCCGCAGGATAATAAACCAAACCACCAGGGGGAGCCAAAAAACCAAAGTCACACAATACCATCTGTGACCACAAGAGGGAGCCTGAAAACGGAGTTCACAACACTGATGCTTCTGGAGACATGCCCAGTACATTGTAGTGACAAGCTGTTGCTTCTGGAGACACACACCTATAAATTAAGCAGGTTGTAATCACTATAGAAATGCCAAATATGTGGACGCTAATTATGGTTTAGGCACAGAATTTGCTGAATTTCTTTTGGGGGGCAAGGAGTCATAGTGCTTTTCCTTATCCTTTGTACTACCAGTTGTCACGCTCACGCCCTGACTGGTGGGCGTGAGCTCGGGGGGTTTGTGGCCCCACTGTGCCACAAACCAGACTACCCTGGAAGGGGCGTGACTATGACAGCTGCCTGGGGTTTCACTGGAGCCTCTGATGGTGAGGTCAGGCTTGTGCAGCAGGCAGCTGCCAGTTGCTACTCCAGGGTGGTGTCTTGCTGTGGCTGCTGATCCCACTTGGGAGACAGGAACACCAGGATTGGTACGGGCATCAGGCAGGACTGGCAGAAGAGCACGGCTGAAACTGAGACGAGTAGGCTGGCACGGCTGAGACACAGGGCTGGCAGAGACACGGCAGAGAACACAGGGCTGGCAGAGACATGGCAGAGAATACAGGGCTGGCAGAGACACGGCAGAGAACACAGGGCTGGCAGGAACACAGAACTGGCAGGGACGGCAGGAAACACAGGACTGGCTAGCACGGCAGGAAAAACAGGACTGGAAGGCACGGCAGGAACGGCAGGACTGGCAGGAACACTGGATTGGAAGGCACGGCAGAGAACACAGGACTGGTTGATGTTGTGTATGAAGGAACAGGTAGGGACCTGTTCACACTGGAGGTGCAGGTATGGATATGTAGTGTGGAGGAACAGGTAGGGACCTGTTCACACAGGAGGTGCAGGAACGGATATGAAATATGAAGGAACAGGTAGGGACCTGTTCACACAGGAGGTGCAGGAAAGGAAACAAGCAGAAAGGAATGAGGTATGAAGGAACAGGTTGGGACCTGTTCACACAGGAGATGTAGGTACGGAAACAAGCCAGAAGGAAAGGAGAACGAAGGAACAGGTTGAGACCTGTTCACACAGGAAGAGAAACACAAGGTTCGAATAGGAATGGTAGAGCAGCAAGAGATAGTGTAGCCACAAAAGCTAAGCAGAGCAGAACCGCATGGAATACGGAGAGTAGCTGCAGCGAGAGGTTTCTGCAGCAAAGCAGAGCGGAGCCACAAGGAATGTGGAGAGGAGCTGCAGCAAGGGATAACTGCAGCAGCAGAAGATAAGCAGAGTAGAAAGGAGCAGAACCGCATGAGTGCGGAGCAGAGCTAAAGCCACAAAGGTACAGAGCCGGCAGAACCGCAAGAGTGCGGAGTGTAAGCAGACTGAGAACACGAGGAAAGACACAACAAGGAAGGAAGCCACAGACAAAGAGACCAAGATAAGACTAAGTTCAGACTAGGAACTGAAACAAGACAAGAATCAAGGACAACGACACAGGGACCAGGATATTCTGCCTCCTGGAGGGCGGACAACAAGATCAAGGCAATAGCACAGAGAAAAGCCTCCAGAGAGGGAGTAACTCAGAGCAAGGCCTGGCAAACTCAGAAGCTAAACACTAACTGAGCTAACACATTGCGCAGGCCCAGACCACTGGGTGGAGCTGCACTATATACTGGAGGCCTCCTGGCAATTGGTCAGGAACAGATTAGACAGATGCACCTGATTCCTATAAGAACCAGAGAGTTCAGGCGCCGCCCCCCTATACACACAGCCATGAAGCATGCAGAGAGCAGAGACACAGAACATGGAGCTGGCATGAAACAGAAACCACATTATGACCTGGAGCAGTGGGTAAGATAGTGTGAGAGATGCGAGGCCATGCCGTGATGCCAGCAGAGTTGTTACACCAGTAACAAGCAAGCCCTCTATATTTCTGTTAACAGATGAGGGACCTGAGTGGGGTCTTGCTTTTTTGTGTATGGAAGCTTATATTGGAAACATTTTACATAAACTTTGGGATCACTTTTATCCGGTTTTCTATGCTGAGCACTTATATCGGGGTTTCCATGTAAATCTCCAAGTGACGTGATTCAGATGAAACCATGATGGATCCATTCAATATAATACTGCAGCAGAGTTACTCTGGACTCCATCGGACCTCTATTCAGCGTTGTCCTTCTTTTCAGAAGTACACAAAACTGTGGTGGACCGCGCTTTTATGCACGCTTAACCCCTTAACCCCCAAGGGTGGATTGCACGTTAATGACCAGGAAAATTTTTACAATTCTGACCATTGTCTCTTTATGAGGTAATAAATCTGGAATGCTTCCATGGATCCCGGTGATTCCGACATTATTGTCTTGTTATTAGTGTTGAGCGATACCGTCCGATACTTGAAAGTATCGGTATCGGAAAGTATCGGCCGATACCGGCAAAGTATCGGATCTAATCCGATACCGATACCCGATACCAATACAAGTCAATGGGACTCAAGTATCGGACGGTATTCCTGATGGTTCCCAGGGTCTGAAGGAGAGGAAACTCTCCTTCAGGCCCTGGGATCCATATTAATGTGTAAAATAAAGAATTAAAATAAAAAAATATTGCTATACTCACCTCTCCGACGCAGCCTGGACCTCACCGAGGGAACCGGCAGCGTTCTTTGCTTAAAATGCGCGCTTTTACTTCCTTCCGTGACGTCACGGCTTGTGATTGGTCGCGTGCCGCCCATGTGGCCACGACGCGACCAATCACAGCAAGCCGTGACGTAATTTTCAGGTCCTCAATGCCTAATTCTAGGCATTCAGGAATTTAAAATTACGTTCCGGCTTGTGATTGGTCGCGTCGCGGTCACATGGGCGACACGACCAATCACAAGCCGTGACGTCACGGGAGGCAGGAGACGCGCGCATTTTTAAAATTACGTCACGGCTTGTGATTGGTTGCGTGCCGCCCATGTGACCGCGACGCGACCAATCACAGCAAGCCGTGACGTAATTTCAGGTCCTGATGCCTATTTCTGCATTGAGGACCTGAAATTACGTCACGGCTTGCTGTGATTGGTCGCGTCGCGGTCACATGGGCGGCACGCAACCAATCACAAGCCGTGACGTAATTTTAAAAATGCGCGCGTCTCCTGCCTCCCGTGACGTCACGGCTTGTGATTGGTCGTGTCGCCCATGTGACTGCGACGCGACCAATCACAAGCCGGAACGTAATTTTAAATTCCTGAATGCCTAGAATTAGGCATTGAGGACCTGAAAATTACGTCACGGCTTGCTGTGATTGGTCGCGTCGCGGCCACATGGGCGGCACGCGACCAATCACAAGCCGTGACATCACGGAAGGAAGTAAAAGCGCGCATTTTAAGCAAAGAACGCTGCCGGTTCCCTCGGTGAGGTCCAGGCTGCGTCGGAGAGGTGAGTATAGCAATATTTTTTATTTTAATTCTTTATTTTACACATTAATGTTGTTTCGATACCGATACCCGATACCACAAAAGTATCGGATCTCGGTATCAGAATTCCGATACCCGCAAGTATCGGCCGATACCCGATACTTGCGGTATCGGAATGCTCAACACTACTTGTTATATATTTTGCTTCATGTTAGTGGTAAAATTTCTTTGATATGACTTGCATTTATTTCTGAAAAAAAACAGAAGTTTGGTGAAAATTTAGCAATTTTCCAACTTTGAATTTTCATGCCTTTAAATCACAGAGATATGTCACAAAAAATACTTAATAAGTAACATTTCCCACATGTCTACTTTACATCAGCATACTTTTGAAACCAAATTTTTTTTTTGTTAGGAAGTTATAAGGGTAAAATTTGACCAGCGATTTCTCATTTTTACAACACCATTTTTTTTTAGGGGCCACATCACATTTGAAGTCACTTTGAGGGGTCTATATGATAGAAAATACCCTAAAGTGACACCATTCTAAAAACTGCACCCCTCAAGGTGCTCAAAACCACATTCAAGAAGTTTATTAACCCTTCAGGTGCTTCACAGGAATTTTTGGATTTTTTTTTAAAAATAAACATTTAACTTTTTTCACAAAACATGTACTTCAGATCCAATTTGTTTTATTTTACCAAGAGTAACAGGAGAAATTGGACCACAAAGGTTGATATCCAATTTGTGCTGAGTACGCTGATACCCCATATGTGGGGGATGAACCACTATTTGGGCGCATCGCAGAGCTCGGAAGGGAAGGAGCGCCATTTGACTTTTTCAAACTAAAATTGGCTGGAATTGAGATTGGACGCCATGTCGCATTTGGTGAACCCCTGATGTGCCTATACAGTGGAAACCCCCCAAAAGTAACCCCATTTTGGAAACTAGACCCCCTAAGGAACTTATCTAGATGTGTGGTCAGCACATTAAACCCCCAAGTGCTTCACAGAAGTTTATAATGTAGAGACGTAAAAATAAAAAATATTTTTTTCACAAAAATGATTTTTTCTCCCCCAATTTTTTATTTTCTCAAAGGTAACCGGAGAAATTGGACTGCAAATGTTGTTGCCCAATTTGTCGCGAGTACGCCGATACCCTATATGTTGGGGTAAATCGCACAGCAGAGCTCGGAAGGGAAGGAGCACCATTTGACTTTTTCCAAGCAGAATTGGCTGGAATTGAGATCGGATGCCATGTTGCGTTTGGAGAGCCCCTGATGTGCCTAAACAGTGGAAGCCCCCAATTCTAGCTCCAACCCTAACCCCAACACACCCCTAACCCTAGTCCCAACCCTAACCCTAGTCCCAACCCTAATCCTAGTCCCAACCCTAACCCTAATCCAAAACCTAACTTTAGCCACAACCCTAACCCTAGCTTTAGCCCCAACCCTAACCCTAGCTTTAGCCCCAACCCTAACCCTAACTTTAGCCCCAACCCTAACCCAACTTTAGCCTCAACCCTAACCCTAATGGGAAAATGGAAATAAATACTTTTTTTATTTTATTATTTTACCTAACTAAGGGGGTGATAAAGGGGGGTTTGATTTACTATTTATAGCGGGTTTTTATGTTTGGCAGCTGTCACACGCTAAAAGACGCTTTGTATTGCAAAAAATAATTTTTGCATCACCACATTTTGAGAGCTATAATGTTTCCATATTTTGGCCCAAAGAGTCATGAGAGGTCTTGTTTTTGTGCGGAATGAGTTGACATTTTTATTGGTACAATTTTTGGGCACATGACATTTTTTGTTCGCTTTTTATTATGATTTTAGTGAGGCAAAATGAACAAAAACCAGCAATTCATGAATTTCTTTTGGGTGGGGAGTTTATACTGTTCCGTATTTGGTAAAATTGATGAAGCAGTTTTATTCTTCGGGTTTGTACGATTACAGCGATACATTATTTATATCATTTTTTTACGTTTTGGCGCTTTCATACAATAAAAACTATTTTATATAAAAAAAATAATTATTTTTGCATCGCTTTATTCTGAGGGCTATAACTTTTTTAGTTCTAGCTAAACCAACTTCTCCACCATTAAGGAAGATTGCCTGTCCACTCTACTCTCAAGATTGCATCTCACCACCTGTGCACTTGACCCGATCCCATCCCACTTCATGCGAAACCTCACCACAGTCTTCTTCCCAACACTACCCCATCTGTCACGATAGGACTGGCGAGTAAACTGGGACCAGAGGCACATTTCCTGGCCCTAGCACTAGGGGGCGCCCTAGCTCGCCCTGTTCCCTGGGATACCTCAGATGGTGATGATGCCAGGGCCTCTGCCCTTGCCCTGTCTCCTAGCTGCAGCTCTTCATCTGTCCCCTTCCCCCACCCAGGGAAGAAAGGCACTACCATGTACCGCAGTACACCAACCCGACAGACAGGGCAACAAAGACAAGGGTAAAAGAAAATTCTACTCACACAAAATATACGCTCACAAATAACCGAGGTATTCACCAGCATGTGAAGGATGGGGGAAGAAATGAGGGCAGATAAGGATGAGGAATTTCCAAGTGTATAAACCAAGCAACAGTCACACAATAAACTCTTCCAGCTCTCTGAACACCATCTCCTCACTCTTCAGATCTATGTAGCAAGTGCTAACTCAGACAAGGACCTGGTCAGAAAGCCTAGCTTTTATAGGAGAGAGGAGTGGCTAACCAAGCACAGCTGAATGTAGAGATTTCCACATGGCCGATTAACCCCTGTCCTGCTGAAGGAAAACAAACATATTTAATACACCGGAGAAGTGCTTCTTCTCAGCGGTGAAGCAGGAGCCATCAGACGCTGCAGTTTTCTGGCACTGCTCTGTCACGGTAACTCCGTGACACCATCTCTTCAACCTATCACTAACAACTGGTGTTTTCCCCTCAAGCTTTAAACATGCCTCAATCACACCTATCCTCAAAAAGCCCTCTCTTGACCCATCCTCATCTAGCTATCGCCCCATATCACTTCTCCCCTATGCCTCAAAACTACTGGAACAACACGTCCATCTTGAACTGTCCTCCCACCTCTCTTGCTCCCTCTTTGACCCCGCTTGCAGTTTGGCTTCCGGCCGCATCACTCCACTGAAACTGCCCTAACTCAAGTCACCAATGACCTCTTAACCGCCAAAGCCAAGCGACACTGCTCTGTCCTCCTCCTCCTAGACCTCCCCTCTGCCTATGATACAGTGGACCATTCCCTATTATTACAGACCCTCTCATCTCTTGGCATCACTGACTTGGCCCTATCTTGGATCTCCTCATACCTAACAGACCAGACTTTCAGTGTCTCCCACTCGCACACCACCCCTTCACCTCGCCTCCTAACTGTCGGAGTCCCACAAGGCTCAGTCCTAGGACCTCTGCTCTTCTCCATCTACACCTTCGGCCTCGGACAGCTCATAGAATCTCATGGCTTTCAGTATCACCTCTATGCTGATGACACACAGATCTACATCTCTGGACCAGATATCACCTCCCTACTAACCAGAATCCCACAATATCTGTTTGCTGTTTCATCCTTCTTCTCCGCTAGATTTCTAAAACTTAACATGGACAAAACAGAATTCATCATCTTTCCCCCATCTCACTCGACTCCCTCAACAGACCTGTCCATTAACCCCTTCATGACCTTGGGATTTTCCGTTTTTCCGTGTTCGTTTTTTCCTCCCCTCATTCCCAGAGCCATAACTTTTTTATTTTTCCATCAATTTGGCCATATGAGGGCTTATTTTTTGCGGGACGAGTTGTATTTTTGAACGACATCATTGGTTTTACCATGTCATGTACTAGAAAACAGTAAAAAAATATCCAAGTGCGGTGAAATTGCAAAAAAAGTGCAACCCCACACTTGTTTTTTGCTTGGCTTTTTTGCTAGGTTCACTAAATGCTAAAACTGACCTGCCATTATGATTCTTCAGGTCAGTGCGAGTTCATAGACACCTAACATGACTAGGTTATTTTTTATCTACCGGTAAGTGGTGAAAAAAAATTCCAAACTTTGCTAAAAAAATTGCGCCATTTTCCGATACTCGTAGCGTCTCCATTTTTCATGATCTGGGGTTGGTTGAGGGCTTATTTTTTGCGTGCCGAGCTGGCTTTTTTAATGATAGCATTTTGGTGCAGATACGTTCTTTTGATCGCCCGTTATTGCATTTTAATGCAATGTCGCAGCGACCAAAAAAACTTAATTCTGGCGTTTCAGATTTTTTTCCCGCTACGCCGTTTAGCGATCAGGTTAATGCTTTTTTTTATTGATAGATCGGGCGATTCTGAACGCGGCGATACCAAATATGTGTAGGTTTGATTTTTTTTTTAATTGATTTATTTTGATTGGGGCGAAAGGGGGGTGATTTAAACTTTTATATTTTTTTTTATTTTTTTCACTTTTTTTTACTTATTTTTTTACTTTTGCCATGCTTCAATAGCCTCCATAGGAGGCTAGAAGCAGGCACCACTCGATCGGCTCTGCTACATAGCAGCGATCTGATGTTCGCTGCTATGTAGCAGAATTGCAGGTGTGCTGTGAGCGCCGACCACAGGGTGGCGCTCACAGCTGTCGGGGATCAGTAACCATAGAGGTCTCAAGGACCTCTATGGTTACTATTCTGAAGCATCGCCGACCTCCGATCATGTGACGGGGGTCGGCGATGCGCTCATTTCCGTCCGCCCGTCCGGAAGCGGTAGTTAAATGCCGCTGTTTGCGTTTGATGGCGGAATTTAACTAGTTAATAGGCGTGGGCAGATCGCGATTCTACCCACGCCTAATACGGGCACATGTCAGCTGTTCAAAACAGCTGACATGTCCCGGCTTTGATGCGGGCTCACCGCCGGAGCCCGCATCAAAGCGGGGCTTCTGACCTCAGACGTACTATCCCGTCTGAGGTCAGAAAGGGGTTAAAGTAAATGGCTGCTCACTCAACCCAGTCCCACAAGCTCGCTTCCTCGGGGTAATCCTTGACACTTACCTGTCCTTCAAACCACATATCCAAACCCTTTCCACTTCTCACGATTTCAACTCAAAAATATTTCCTGGATCCGTACATTCCTAAACCAAAAATCTGCAAAAATCCTAGTCCATACCCTCATCATCTCCCACATTGACTACTGCAACCTCCTGCTCTGTGGCCTGCCCTCTAACTCTCTCGCACCCCTCCAATCTATTCTGAACTCTGCTGCCCGACTAATCCACCTGTCTCCCCGCTATTCTCTGGCCACTCCCCTCTGTCAATCCCTGCACTGACTCCCCATTACCCAAAGACTCAGTTCAAAACCCTAACCATGACATGCAAAGCCATCCACAACCTGTGACCTAGTCTCCCGGTACTTCCCTGCACGCATCCTCCAATCCTCACAAGATCTCCTTCTATACTCCTCTCTTATCTCCTCTGCTCAGAATCGCATACAAGATTTCTCCCGCGCATCACCCCTACTCTGGTACTCTCTACCCCAACTTATCAGACTCTCACCTATGATGGAAACTTTTAAAAAGAAGCTGAAGACCTACCTCTTCTGACAAGCCTACAACCTGCAGTAACCACCGATCGACCAAACCTCTGCACAAACAGCTCTACCCTCGCCTACTGTATCCTAACCCATCCCTTGTATATTGTGAGCTCTCGTGGGCAGGGTCATCTCTCCTCCTGTACCAGTCATGACTTGAATCGTTTAACCCCTTAATGACCGCTGATACACCTTTTAATTATTGGCACTGTGGAAAAAGTGTATAGCGCCCCCCAGAGTCAGATTTTCTCTGGGGTCTCAGCTGCTGGGGGTAGCCGAGACCCCAGAGAACATTATTCAGGTCGGTTTTTACCAATCCACGGGTTGCGATCACCGTTATTAACCTATAACGGTGACAGCAAAAAAAAGCACTATTTGCCATTTAATTTCTCTATCCTCTGATGTGATCGCACATCAGAGGACAGAGAAATAGTGTCCCCGATCCCCCCCAATACATACCAGTGTCACTGGGTCCTCCTGCTTCTCACCAAGGCCACCAACGTTTCTTCCAGTAAGAAAATGGCGGGCACATGCGTAGTGCGCTTGCCGATATCTGCCAGCCGGCACCCGGCAACAATAGGAAGATTTTTCCTATTGGTCCATTTTGGTCACTGTGATAGACCCTATCACAGTGATCAAAGTAAAAAAAAATGTAAATGAACCCCCTTTATCACCCCCTTAGCTAGGGAAAATAATAAAATAAAGAAAATGTATTTATTTCCATTTTCCCATTAGGATTAGAGTTGGGCTAAAGTTAAGGTTAGTGTTGGGGCTAAAATTAGGGTTAGGGTTGGGGCTAAAGTTATGGTTACAGTTGGGATTAGGGTTGGGATTATGGTTAGGGTTAGGATAAGAGTTTAGATTAGGGTTAGGGTTCAGATTAGGATTAGGGTTGGGATTAGGGTTAGGTTTGTGGTTAGGGTTATGGTTAGGGTTGGGATTTGGGTTAGGGCTGTGTTGGGATTAGGGTTAGGGGTGTGTTGGGGTTAGGGGTGTGTTGGGGTTAGGGTTGTGATTAGGGTTAAGGTTGGGATTAGGGTTGGGGGGTGTTGGGGTTAGGATTGGGATTAGGGTTATGGTTGTGATTAGGGTTAGGGGTGTGTTGGGGTTAGGGTTGTGATTAGGGTTATGGTTAGGGTTGAGATTAAGGTTAGGGGTGTGTTGGGGTTAGGGTTGTGATTAGGGTTATGGTTAGGGTTGTGATTAGGGTTACGGATGTGTTGGGGTTAGGGTTGGAGTTAGGATTGGGGGTTTCCACTGTTTAGGTACATCAGGGGGTCTCCAAACGCGACATGTGCCACCATTGATTCCAGCCAATTTTGTGGTCAAAAAGTCAAAAAGTGCTCCCTCCCTTCCGAGCTCTGCCGTGCACCCAAACAGTGGTTTACCCCCACATATGGGGCATCAGCGTACTCAGGACAAATTGGACAATTTTTGCGGTCCAATTTCTCCTGTTACCCTTGGCAAAATAAAACATTGGGGGCTAAAAAATCATTATGTGGAAAAAAAAATGATTTTTTTATTTTCACGCCTCTGCATAATAAACTTTAGTGAAACACTTGGGGGTTCAAAGTTCACACAACACATATAGATAAGTTTCTTGGGGGGTCTAGTTTCCAAAATGGGGTCACTTGTGGGGGGTTTCTACTGTTTAGGCACATTAGGGCCTCTGCAAAAGCAACATGACACCCGCAGACCATGTTATCAAACTCTGCATTCCAAAACGGCTCTCCTTCCCTTCCGAGCTCTGCCATGCACCCAAACAGTGGTTCCCCCCACATATGGGGGTCAGAGTACTCAGGACAAATTACACAACAACTTAGGTGGTCCAATTTCTCCTATTACCCTTGTGAAAGTAAAAATTTGCAGGTGAAAAATCATTTTTGTGGAAAAAAAATGATTTTTTATTTTCACACCTCTACGTCATAAACTTCTGTGAGGCACTTCGGATTTCATAGTGCTCACCACACATCTGGATAAGCTCCTTTTGAGGTCTAGTTTCCAAAATGGGGTCACTTGTGTGGGGTTTCTGCTGTTTAGGCACATCGGGGTCTCTGCAAACGCAACATGACGCCCACAGACCATTCTATCAAAGTCTGCATTCCAAAACGGCGCTCCTTCCCTTCCAAGCTCTGCCATGCGCCCAAATAGTGCCCCCCCACATATGGTGTATCAGAGTGGTCAGGACAAATTGCACAACAACTTTTATGGTCCAATTTCTTCTGTTACCCTTGTGAAAGTAAAAATTTGGGGGTGAAAAGATCATTTTTGTGGAAAAAAATATGATTTTTTTATTTTCACGGCTCTACATTATAAACTTCTGTGAAGCACATGGGGGTTCATAATGCTCACCACACATCTAGATAAGCTCCTTGGGAAGTCTTGTTTCCAAAATGGGGTCACTTGTGGGGGGTTTCTACTGTTTAGGTACATCAGTGGCTCTGCAAACGCAACATGACGCCCGCAGACCATTTCATTAAAGTCTGCATTTTAAAACGTCACTACTTCCCTTCCGAGCCCCGATGTGTGCCGAAATAGTGGTCCTCCCCCACATATGTGGTATCAGAGTGCTCAGGACAAATTGCACAACAACTTTTGGAGTCCAATTTCTCCTGGTACCCTTGTGAAAATAAAAAATTGCTTGCTAAAAAATAATTTTTGAGGAAAGAAATTTTTTATTTTTTATTTTCACGGCTCTGCGTTATAAACTTCTGTGAAGCACTCGGGAGTTCAAAGTGCTCACCACACATGTAGGTAAGTTTCTTAAGGGGTCTAGTTTCCAAAATGGTGTCTACTGGTGGGGGGGGGTTTCTACTGTTTAGGCACATCAGGAGCTCTTCTAACACGATATGGTGTCTGATCTTAATTCCAGCCAATTCTGCATTGAAAAAGTCAAACGGCGCTCCTTCCCTTCTGAGCTCTGCCTTGCGCCCAAACAGTTGTTTATCCCCACATATGGGGCATCGGCGTACTCAGGACAAATTGCACAACTTTAGGGGTCTAATTTCTCCTGTTACCTTTGTAAAAATAAAAGTTTGGGGGAGAAAAGATAATTTTTGTGGAAAAAATAAATTTTTTTATATTTATGGCTCTACGTTATAAATGTCTGTGAAGCACTTGGGGGTTCAAAATGCTCTCCACATGTCTAGATAAGTTTCTTAAGGGGTCTAGTTTCCAAAATGGTGTCACTTGTGGGGGATTTCCACTGTTTAGACACATCAGTGGCTCTCCAAAAGCAACACGGCGTCCGATCTCAATTCGAGCCAATTCTGCATTGAAAAAGTTAAACGGCACTCCTCTTCCAAGTTCTGCCATGCGCACAACCAGTGGTGTATCCCCACATATGGGGTATCGGCGTATTCAGGAGAAATTGCACAACACATTTTGTGGTTCATTTTCTCTTTTTACACCTGTGAAAATAAAAAAAAAATGGTTCTGAAGTAAAATTTTTCTAAAAAAAGTTAAATGTTATTTTTTTCCTTCCACATTGCTTCAGTTCCTGTGAAGCACGTAAAGGGTTAATTAACTTCTTGAATGTGGTTTTGAGCACCTTGGGAAGTGCAGTTTTTAGAATGGTGTCACATTTGGGTATTTTCTGTCATATACTACTCTCAAAGTGACTTTAAATGTGAGATAGTCCTTAAAAAAATGGTTTTGTAAATTTTGTTGTAAAAATGAGAAATTGCTGGTCAACCCTTATAACTTCCTAACTAAAAAAATTTGTTTCCAAAATTGTGCTGATGTAAAGTAGACATGTTGGAAATGTTATTTATTAACTATTTTGTGTGACATATCTCTCTGAGATAAGGGCATTAAAATTCAAACTTTCAAAAGCATTCCAGAGTTATAAACCTCCTAAAGTGACAGTGGTCAGAATTGTAAATATTGGTCTGGTTATTAAGCTGCAAATTGGCTCCGTCACTAAGGGGTTAATATTACTGTACTTGTTTTTATTATGTATACCCCTCCTCACATGTAAAGCGCCATGGAATAAATGGCACTATAATAAATAATAATAATAATGCGATCTTTGGCAGGCAGAATAAGAAAATGACCAGCAGGTGAAGAATTTTTATTTATTTTTTAAGCAGTTCCTCGTGCGGCATAAGTGATTAGACAACTTTATTCTTCGGGTAGGTGTGATTTAATCGATACTAGATTTATATAGTTTTTTATGTTTGACTGCTGTGACATGCTAACAGACACTTTTTATTGCAAAAAATGCATCCCCATATTTCTACAGCTATAATTTTTCCATATTTCAGTTGACAAAGTTATGTGAGGGCTTATTGTTTGCGGGACATTTTGATGTTTTTATTGGTACCATTTTGGGCAAATGGTATTCTTTGATCGCATTCTATTCCAATTTTTGAGAGGTTAGAAATAGTAAAAACCAGCAATTCAGGAAGTGCTGTTGATTTTGTTTTATGCCGTTCCGTGTGTGGTAAAATTGATAAGGTAGCTTTATTCTTCGTATCAATATGATTACAGCGATAGCACATTTATCTTTTTTCATGTTTTGTCACTATTACACAATAAAAGCTATTTTATAGAAAAAAAAAATTATTTTTGCATCGCTTTATTCTGAGAGCTATAACTTTTGTTTTTCCGCCAACAGAGCTATATGGCAGCTTGTTTTTTGCTGGATAAAAGTTTTCAGCGATACCATTTTCATTTACATTTGTATTTTATTATTCCACTTTTTGTTTGGCGGTATGATGATAAAGCATAGTTTTTTTCCTGTTTTTTTTTTAAGTGTTCCCTCGTGGGACAGTTTCATAGGTGTGGGTTTTCCAGAGGCGGCGATGTTAAATATGTGTACTTTATTTTTGTTTTTTTGTTTTTTTACAGAAATAAATTTAATTTATTGGATTAATATTTTTTCTTATTTTTTGTTTATTTTGTGATTTTTTTTTTTAAAGAAAAAAAATTGCAAGTTTTAATAAAGTTTATTTTGCTTTGTTACATTGTCCCAGAATGGGACATCATTTTCCCTGCCCTGATTATTGATGTAATACTCTGCAATCCATTTGCATTGCAGAGCATTAACTCAGTGCATGGTAGGCTGGGAGGAGGCATGTCAGAGCAGGAGCTTACCGGCCACTGTCCCTGGGTGACATCGTGGCCATCTTTCGGCCCGGGGTCACCAAGGAGACCATCGGCACAACACAATTGTCCCTGCCTTCTGTGTGCTATACATTTTTCACAAACTTTTAAATAGGAAAAGCTGGAGACACATTTTAGTTTTCATATACAAGAAACACCGATGAATATCGGACCTAACTCTGATGAAACTCGGATGACATTGTGGCACAACAATGTTATGCAAGCGTTGGAAGAGCAGACGTCAGCATTGCTGGTACGGCGCACGCACAGCAGATGAGTATAGCTGATGTTATTTTCAATAGGGATCTATTGTGATTGACAACCTTTTAAATATCGAATAAAAATGAAATTATGAACAATTAAAAACTTAAAAGTTTAATTATTGCCTCTTGTCATAATTACATTGAAAATAAAAAAGGATATGTGGTATAATTGTGTCTGTACATGTTCAATATAATATAAAGTTTTTTAACCCACAGAGGAAATATAAATAAAAGACAAAATAAATCTAAATAAAAGAATTGTCAGTTTTTGTTCACCCTTATTTCCCTCAAAAATGCAATGAAAAGCAATCAAATTTGAAAAAAAAAGTTGAAGTTACATTGTTGGTAGGGCTGCCATATGGGCATTACTAGTTTATGGGGCCCATAAGAAGAAGCAAAGAAGGGAGGCCCAGAATGGATGATACATGCTTCGCTCCCTGTGCTGAGGCAGCACAGCTGAGACACTGTATAAACTGCCTGGCAGACTATGTGTCAAACTGGGGCCTGGGACAATTACTTAGCTTTTTCAAGCACTGGGGTCCCAGTCATTCACAGCCACAGCTACATACATTAACAATTATTATTTCCTCATCCCCAATAACGGGATCCCTTCATAGATGAACATGAAAATACCAATAAAGAACCATGAAGGCACTGGATCCAAAGTGTACCAAATATAAAAAACATAACTTTATTAGCACAAATTTAAAAACAGTACATAACATATAGCACAATAAATATAATATAACAATGAGCCAATACAGGGTCACCACAGAAGCTACAGACTGATACAACCCCCTTTGTATCTACACCCGGTATATTATAAGTAATCATAGGTCCTCTATCATGACAGGCACCCTAGCTAGACTGCAGGGAGTGTAACATACTAAACCATCTAGCCACCAAATCCGGATACTGTGATCCATATATAGTTGTAGCTATAGGAAAAACAGCTAGCAATGGTGATTACCTGTAGTCATCATGGACCGGGGATAGGGGGGTCGACCAAACTGAGCGCACCTCGACACGCGTTTCACTGCAAAGGCAGCTTCATCAGGAGGTAGTATGGTGTTGCTACTAAAGCCTTATATACTAAAGCCTGATTCTCCCATGCCCAGCACCTGTGTACCAGCGCATCGACGCCATGTTGCGGCGTCACTGAAGGGACCGCGCTCAATGTACGCGTCATCCGGTCACATGGTCCGGTCATGTGACCGGCCATGTAACCAAGACGACGCAGCACATACCTAGAGCGCTTCCCCACAGCGGCACCACAGCGCATGCGTGCCGTGTGCTTAATGCTCAAGCAGGAGAAAGGTTTGTGACGGGATTTATCTGTGAAATGAAGAGACAAAACAAAAAAGACTAACTACACTAAAATAGACCGCTACACCGCTACACCACCCATACCTCACTGATAAGCCCACCTTCCACCTCTTTTTCCCATGCCATACTGAAATAGTAAATATACAAAAACACATATTACATTATTCAATAGAAAAATGATGACTATCTAATTGGTGGCACAAAATATACAATTAGCATACAACAATAGATATCATAAGGCATAGAATTTCCACATATGGCTAATTCAACAGCATTAGTATAAGGTTGACAATGTAAAGTGCTGAGATCACAGGTAGCTTCTTGATTTTTTTCATTTTTTTGGTATAGTTCATAGGTGATTGTTACGTCATCCGTGCCATCAAATACGCCTAAGATATAAAGTAACCACCAAAAGATGCTGAGCACAACTATAAATGGAATAGAGAAGGAATTATTATAATTATAATGGGCATACAAACATATTATGCCTCTATCAACATACTAGTTCATGAAACGGGCAAAAAAATAGAAAATAAAAAAGAAGAAAGGAGGGGAGGGGTGTAAATCCAACGGATAAACATGTAAAATAAAATACATGCATAAAACCAAAGAAGCAACATTTAAATAAAATTCGCGCTAGCCTAGGAAAGATTTGAAACTAATCGATTCATTTAGCCCATTGGGGGCGAGGGTGTCCAAATCAACCATCCATCTGGTTTCACGTTTGAGCAATTCCTTTTTATAGTTACCACCCCTAATGCCCAATTGCACCCGATCAATCCCTCTGACTTTACATGTTATAGGGTTGCTATTGTGACATTTTCTGAAATGCTTAGGGATTGTTTTTAATGCGTCCACATCCAACGCCATGGCCCCATTCTTGATGTCTCGTACGTGCTCTAAAATGCGCACCCGTAGTTCACGTGTGGTCATGCCAATGTAAATCAGATTACATGCACACTTGGCATAATATATCACGTTATCCGTTCTGCAGTTGATAAAATGCGTGATGGAAAAAACTTTACTACAGCTACTGTTTTCAAATGTGGCGACCCGCTCAACAAATTTACAGGCAGAACAGTCACCACATTGAAACGATCCCCATCTTGGGCCCATTCTTTCAGAAAAAAATGTTTTTTGGGGTGCCACATAATGGCTTTTAGTCAGCATATCCTTTAGGTTTTTGGACCTACGCCATGTCACCGATGGATGGTTAGAAATATATGGTGCCACATCCTCATCTGCCAATAGCACAGGCCAATATTTCCTCAAGATCTCTGACACTTCTCTCCATTCTGAATTAAAAGAGGTGATAAACCGCACAGGTAAATTGTCCTGATGTTTGACAGTTTTGTGTCCAGACTGGGCTAGGAGTGTATCGCGTGGCGTGAATTTGGCTCTCCTATATCCGGTGCGTATCGCCTTGTGATTATAGCCTCTCTGTTGGAGATTATTTTTGAGGATTTTGGCCTGTCGTTCAAATGCATCATTATTAGAACAAATGCGCTTAATGCGCAAAAATTGGCTGATTGGTACTGATTTGAATGTCTGTGGGTGGTGTGATGATGTTGCATGTAACAACGTATTTACAGCAGTGGACTTACGGAACACGTCAGTCGAAATGAATCCTTCATCATCCTTACTGAGCGTAACGTCCAAAAACTCCACCTTTTCTCTACTATACTTCCATGTTAGGTTAATATTCAATGAATTGTCATTTAACCTATTGAGAAAAGAATTAAGAGAAACCTCAGACCCCTGCCAGATAAAAAGTACATCATCTATATAGCGAGACCATGAGACCACGGCGTCAATCCCCTCAATACTGCCAACAACCTCCCGCTCCCACAGCCCCAGGAAAAGATTTGCGTATGAGGGCGCACAAGTCGCCCCCATCGCGGTTCCCTGGAGCTGTAGGAAGTAGCGGTCCTTAAAAACGAAAACATTGTGGGTGAGGGAAAATGTAGTAAATTCAAAATAAAACCACACAGTTGGCCGTCTGTATGTGCCATACTCAAAAAGAAACGAGACGCCGCGATCCCATGGTCATGCCGTATAGATGTGTAAAGCGACTCCACGTCGCATGTCACTAGATACATATTGTCCTCAAGTTGTATCCCATTGAGGCGATTAAGAATATCTGTTGTATCTCTTATGAATGATGGTAATGATTCCACACATTGTTGGAGATAGAAGTCAATGTATCTACAAATTTTCTCTGTTAGACTACCTATACCTGACACTATAGGTCGGCCGGGCGGGTTTAGTGAATTTTTGTGGATTTTTGGTGTAAGGTATAATGTAGGGACTATGGGGAAATCCACTATAAGTCCCTCCATCATTTTAGTTGAAATAACGCCCATATCTCTAGCCGACACCAATATTTGATCAAGTTCCTTTTTGTATTGTTCAAGTGGACTATTTGCTAACCGTCTGTAGCATTGTGTCACATTGAGTTGTTTAAATGCCTCATGTTCATACATCTCCGATGGCCAGACCACAACATTTCCCCCCTTATCTGCAGGCTTGATCACTATATCTTTCATATTTTTAAGTTCCTTTATAGCCTGATTCTGAGCTGCAGAAAGGTTAAATTGTGTAGGTTTTGCCGAAATATTACTTATATCTCTTTTCACCAATTTTACAAAGATATCAACATTGGGACATATGCCACTAGGGGGGAAGTGTTGTGATCGGCCATACAGATACGCAGGAACACTAACCTGACCATGCATGTCCTGTTCGGCCAGGAGATCTTCAAGATCAGACAGTGTTCTGGCCTCTAAATCTGCAGCAGATTCATTCTTTGTCTGATTGGCAAAAAACTTTTTAAAATTAAGTTTTCTCGCAAAGAGTTCAAGATCTTTGATCATAGTAAAGGAGTTGAAAGGGGCCACAGGTGCAAATGTTAGCCCCTTTTCCAACACCTGTGTCTGTATGGGAGTAAGTGACCTCTCTGACAAGTTAATTACCTTTAGTATCGATGTTGTCGCCTCTCTCTCCTTGCTGAGTTCCTTGTACGCATTGGAGGAAATGGGGTGGCTGGTATATGGGGTAGTTGATCTGGACGACGTCCTTCTCCTCCCCCACCCCTTTTTTCTAAAAAAGGCTCTCCACATATTTCTTCAGATAATGTAGATACAATTGATGAAGATCTCGAGTTTTGTTTCCGCTCAGATTTTTTACTATTGCTAAATTGCCACCTGTAGACCCTTTTCTGTTCGTAGTCTTGCTCGTCTCTATGAAATTTCCTTATTTTTTGGCTCTGTATATCTTGCTCCCACTTATTTAGTTCAGCCTCAATTTCTTTATCGAGCTTACTACATTCATCTGCCGTCAAAATGGACTGTATTTTTACTCGTAATGAGTCAATTTCTTTTTCAACATCCTCAAGTTTTTTCTTATCTGCCCCAATTAATAGTTCCAACAATGTGCGTGAACATTTGGATAGTGTGTCCTCCCACTTGCTAGTAAATACCAGGTCACAATCAGATGTAGGGTAGATCTGAATCCTCAGCCCCCTCGGGATAATATCTTTGTGGAGGTAGTTCTCAAGTGACACCTTGTTCCACCACAGTTTTGTACGTTTTTTAAGTAGATTTCTAATGTTAGCTTTCAAATCCTTCACATCACTGGCTTCCGTAACTGACCCCGACTTCTCACCAAATAAGACCCCTAACTGGTTAATCCAGACTTTGTCACGTTTGCGGAAGTCCATATATTCAATAGCAGAGGTATCTGTAAACACAGACAAGCATATATAGCATAAACAATTATTATTTCCTCATCCCCAATAACTGGATCCCTTCATAGATGAACATGAAAATACCAATAAAGAACCATGAAGGCACTGGATCCAAAGTGTACCAAATATAAAAAACATAACTTTATTAGCACAAATTTAAAAACAGTACATAACATATAGCACAATAAATATAATATAACAATGAGCCAATACAGGGTCACCACAGAAGCTACAGACTGATACAACCCCCTTTGTATCTACACCCGGTATATTATAAGTAATCATAGGTCCTCTATCATGACAGGCACCCTAGCTAGACTGCAGGGAGTGTAACATACTAAACCATCTAGCCAACAAATCCGGATACTGTGATCCATATATAGTTGTAGCTATAGGAAAAACAGCTAGCAATGGTGATTACCTGTAGTCATCATGGACCGGGGATAGGGGGGTCGACCAAACTGAGTGCACCTCGACGCGCGTTTCACTGCAAAGGCAGCTTCGTCAGGAGGTAGTATGGCGTTGCTACTAAAGCCTTATATACTAAAGCCTGATTCTCCCATGCCCAGCACCTGTGTACCAGCGCATCGACGCCATGTTGCGGCATCACTGAAGGGACCGCGCTCAATGTACGCGTCATCCTGTCACATGGTCCGGTCATGTGACCGGCCATGTAACCAAGACGACGCAGCTACATACATTGTATGACCTCAGCAGAGGGAGCCGGCTACATCCGACATTGGTGATGTGAGATGCTGCCTGCCCTCTATTCCTAAGCTTCCGGGGTGCCCCAGGCCCATGCTGCACGTGATATGCAGGTGTTCAGTGCCTGAAAGTGATGTGGTGTGTGTGCCTGCACACTCGCCCGTTCGACCTCCCATTCTCCCATACAACTTCCTATTCGCCCACCCCCTGGCTCACCCACCCACTTGGGCGAAGTCTCAAGGAGTCCTGAAAAGTTTGCCAGTATGGGGCTTTGAAATTCCATGTGGCAGCCCTAATTGTAAGGGTTCACTCTCTCTGGTAGGCATTCTGTAGCATTCACACATTGAGTGCAGTTTTGGTCCAAATGCATGCAGTTTTCATTGCTTTCCACAGATTGCAGAGCACCAAAACAAAGTCCTAAGCATAAATCCTCAGCCTTGTCCAGGCCCTAACTAAACAGAACAAACTCTGTCTACTCATACACAGCTTAACTATCCCCAAATTGGTCAAACAAAACAAATATGGTCCATATCAACCACTAATACTTGCAGTTTGGTGCACATGGCCTGTGCAGACTTTTCTCAGATATTCTGGCTTGTCTTTCTCTTCAGCTCTAAGACACATCCAGTCTGGTGCATTTGGTCTGTGCATTCACCAGCTAACGCATTTGCTTTTGATTCATGGATATTCCCTCAAGAGACTGCAACACAATGAACCCACTCCCTGCTTCTTTAGCAAAACCCTGCAGGTGCTTCTAATCAAACACTGCAAAGCTGGGATTTTGTTATGATGGGTGATGGTGTAATGACCTACTTGTAGCCAGCATGAGCGGTGTGTGGGTCACACTGCCGTGCACCCAGAGGGCCAAGTATATTCTTTACCCGCCTCCTGCTACTGGCAAGGGGAGACTTTAGCAGAGCTAAAGGGCTGGGCACACAAACAGCAGACAGGGCAAACACACCAGAATCAAAAATTGCAGTGCAACTGCAGGACCTAAGGTGAAGAATGATAAACCAAGTACAGGCACCAAAGCAGAATCACAGAAACACTGACCTTAAGCACCCACCAAAACTGAAAATAATGAGCAACAAAAGTAGGAAATGGCAGGTTTAAATCTGCCTCCCAGCAGTCAAATGACCATGCAGGGGCAACACCCAATCTAATCTCCACCCTCAGATCACAGAGACACCAGAGGAAAGGAGAGAAGGCTGGAGGGAATCTCCCACCATCTGACTGCCCCAGCAGTTACGACATCCCGAACCCGCTGGCAGCAGCTAACACCAGGGAACCCGGTGTCACGAAGTCCCAGGACAGCATAATTGCTAAGAGCAGCTGTGTCCCACCTCCTTCGATGCTAGGAGTGCATCTCATAAAATGCGATATCTGAGCAAGCCCCCTTGCAAGCTCCGCCCAGCGGAGGTGACACCCCCTGCCACTCATGTCCAATGAAGAGCTACGGGTGACCCAGCGGAGTGCCAAAGCTTGCCCAGGAGCACAAGAGGTCCGCTCAGATAAGGAGCTACCATTCCTGACAATCCTGTCCTTCCCAGTGTTTTGTAACGGATTTAAGGATTGTGATGAATAAGAAATGTTCACACGAGAATTGAGTAAACAAAATTTAATTTACTAAATAAATGATAAGATTAAACAATAAAGTAAAATAAATACATGTGCATCAAAGCAAGCATTATTCATACATTACATTATTATGGTAGAAGTCATCAGGCTCTATCTCCCTATGTCCATCTCCAATCTCTCTGTGTCTGTGTCCCTCCCCACATCTTCAGTCCTCTCTTATATGTTAAAACTGTCTATTGAAGCTAATCTAAAGGCTTTGATCTCTCATGGTATGTGCCCTGGGGACTTAACAGTTTGTATATAACATATAATTAACATATATGTACATGATACCTTCTCCTGGGAAAGGTCTAATCAGTTGACTCTCATCTGTGAATGTCAAAAGTCCTTTGTTAGTAGATAAACAAATGACTGGTCATTTACATTTCTTGGTTAAATTGACCATCTGGTTGAGTAATTAAAGTTTCAATAACCTTTTGCTAGTATCCTTGAAAATAATGATATACTGATACTAAGCCATATCAGTAATTAGTGTTAATTAATTGGAGTGTTGAAACGATTAAAAAATAACTTACTATATACCCAGCTATGCTACATACCCCCCATAGGCTGGACACCATCTGCCAACCCACAGTGCCAACAGGAGATCACTCTACCAAAACTGATTATTGGCTCCCAGCGAATATCATTCACACATGGCTTCTCTACATACTGTATAGATTACATACAGAGCTGTTTTATCTACAGACTACATGCAATGCCCTGCTACCTACAGGCTACATCACACACCCAGACTCTGCCACCTGCACATCATACACACAGGATCTGCTGCCTGCACAGCACCATACTGCTCTTAAGACACACAGCCTCACACACAATGAACACTGCACTACCAATGCTGACATGTCATAAGGATGCAAACTCATTGCACATAGTCATATTCACTGTACACAGTCCTACAAAAGGCACACATCATGTGACCTTGTCACCACAGCTGACTCCTAGCGGCATATTAGACAACTGGTTGCTACAAGTCTTTGACCACTCCCACTTTGTGAAACACTATACAAAAGTCTGTGCATATGTCAACCTGGGCCATAGGATAGTTCTTGGCCTCGCCATCGATACACCTTACCCTATCCCCAAGGACAAGCACATGGAGAAGTGTGGCCTATTCCAAGGTCAGCAAACTCCCCGAGTCCCATCACTTGGACATCATTTCACAGTCACCTGGCACTTCTGATGTCCCTCACCAGAATGAGGAACAGCACTGCAGGCGAAGAAGGATTTGTGCCAGCCAATGCTGAAGACCCCGGTTCTCCTCCTCAGAACTCCACTTAAAGAGATGGCTCCCAGATCTCCTCTGTGCTGCACCAATGATGCCATGACATCAAGGCAATGTCACCTTCAGGCCAGATTGCTCCTCCATGCTTTATCTTTCAGGAGACTGCTGCACAATGAACCTACTTCCGCCTTTTTTAGGCAAAACCCTGCAGGTGCTTCTAATCAAAAACTGCAAAGCTGAGATTTCACCCTGTCCAACCCTAAAATGGTACCAATAAATACCACAGATCGCCATGCAAAAACACTAGCCAGTGATAGAAAAATAAGTATTTATTCAACATTCCATTTTTTTAACCAGTAAAATAAAGAAAAAATATTTTTGTTCTTCTGTTATAATACTGACCTTCAGAAGTATATTGCCATATGGAATGCTGTAATAATGAAACCCAACAAACATTTTTTTTTTTTTAGTAGCTAGACCAACTACACTTTAATGAACACAGAACGTTTAGTTCTCAGCAGCATGTTGTGTTTACATAGGACGATGTGCTGCTGAGTAGGTTTGAGCGACTTTTACTTTTTCAGGATCGAGTCGGGTTTCGCGAAATCCGACTTTGTCAAAAGTTGGGTCGGGTGAAATCGGCCAATCATTGCGAAAAGTCGGGGGCAGACTGAAACACGAAACCCAATGCAAGTCAATGGGGAATAAAAGTCGGCAGTGAGTGGAGGACAGGAAAACACCTACAAAGCCCATTTTAATGTCAAAAACATCAATTATTGTTACTTAAGCTTGTCAATCTTAATTAACCTTATAATAATAGTTAGGTATTGAAAATTGGGGGTCATTTGGTTAAAGTTGTGGGGGGGGGGGAGGGCTGGCTCAATTTTTTCTTGGGCCCAGGAAATGTGGAATATGTCACGGCGGTGGAGCAGGGAGAGGTAAATATTTCAACTTTGCAAGTGCTGTGATCCAGAGCAAGCAGGGGGGCCCACTCGTTCGCATTGGCACTGGCACAGGGCCCCTCAAAGTACGGCGTTGTGTTTGATGGCAGGGGCGCCTCCCACCGGCAGTGACACTTTTGCGTACTATGACGGGCCCTGTGACAGTGACGTCGCCAACGAGTATGCCCCCCCACCTGATGAAGGAACCTGCACTTTCATATGCACCTTCCTCTTTGTCCCCGTGTAAGGTAGTATAGTATGCAGGAAGGGGGACCTGACTTTCAGCAGGGTCAGATTCTGGCTGTGTAGAGTGCAAGGGGAATGTAGTGGTCTGGGTCAATGTACCAGCAGACCCATCAAGCAGTAGCTGGGTAATAGGCAGGATGAGGAGGAAACACAGATATAGGCCCAAAATAAAAAAGGAGGCTAAAAGCAGAAAAAAATTGGTAACAGGAGTAAACAGGCAGCATTGCTTTGTTCAGTGGAGGACAACAACAAGCAGCAGCAGACACCGTTAGTAGGGCCCAACCAAACTAGTAGGCCAAATACAGTTTCAAATTCTAAATACAGGCCGAAAGCCTGTAGATTGAAACTCAGCTTTGTTTCTTTGAGGAAACCAAGAGGCAGCAGCAGACATCACTAGGCCCAAACCAAGAACCAGGCCAAATGCAGTTTCATATTGTTGATAGAGGCCGAAAGCCTGTAGATTCAAACTCAGCTTTGTTTCTTTGAGGAAACCAAGAGGCAGCAGCAGACGTCACTAGGCCCAAACCAAGAACCAGGCCAAATGCAGTTTCATATTGTTGATAGAGGCCGAAAGCCTGTAGATTCAAACTCAGCTTTGTTTCTTTGAGGAAACCAAGAGGCAGCAGCAGACGTCACTAGGCCCAAACCAAGAACCAGGCCAAATGCAGTTTCATATTGTTGATAGAGGCCGAAAGCCTGTAGATTGAAACTCAGCTTTGTTTCTTTGAGGAAACCAAGAGGCAGCAGCAGACGTCACTAGGCCCAAACCAAGAACCAGGCCAAATGCAGTTTCATATTGTTGATAGAGGCCGAAAGCCTGTAGATTCAAACTCAGCTTTGTTTCTTTGAGGAATCCAAGAGGCAGCAGCAGACGTCACTAGGCCCAAACCAAGAACCAGGCCAAATGCAGTTTCATATTATTGATAGAGGCCGAAAGCCTGTAGATTGAAACTCAGCTTTGTTTCTTTGAGGAAACCAAGAGGCAGCAGCAGACGTCACTAGGCCCAAACCAAGAACCAGGCCAAATGCAGTTTCATATTGTTGATAGAGGCCGAAAGCCTGTAGATTCAAACTCAGCTTTGTTTCTTTGAGGAAACCAAGAGGCAGCAGCAGACGTCACTAGGCCCAAACCAAGAACCAGGCCAAATGCAGTTTCATATTGTTGATAGAGGCCGAAAGCCTGTAGATTCAAACTCAGCTTTGTTTAGTAGAGGTAGAGTGGGCACACCCACCTGTCCAGGCAAACGGCACTTGCACAGGTGCTTGCGCCAAGTGGTGACCACGGTCCTGTGGGGGGAGTCAGCCCATTTAGGGAGGTATAAAAATGGCCTATGGTGGACATTCAGCAGCTGCAAATGGAGGAATTGACAAAGTCAGTAAGAGGAGGGCAAAAGCGAGTCATTTATCACCCAAGCTACGTGTCAGCAGGGGAAGGTGGGGCAAAAGAATTGGCAATCCATGATTGGTTCATTTTAATGAAGGTTAGATCATCTACATTTTGGGTAGCCAGACGTGTCCTTTTTTCGGTCAGTATTGAACCAGCAGCACTGAAGACTCTTTCTGAAAGCACACTGGCAGCAGGGCAAGCGAGCTCCTGTAATGCATATTCTGCCAATTCGGGCCAGGTGTCTAGTTTAGATGCCCAGTAATCAAAGGGGAATGACCTGTGAGGGAGAACATCGATAAGGGATGAAAAATAGATTGTAACCATACTGGACAAATGCTGTCTCCTGTCACTTTGAATAGATGCAGCAGTCCCTGTTGTGTCAGCGGTCATTGAAAAATCACTCCACAACCTTGTCAGAAAACCCCTCTGTCCAACGCCACTTCGGATTTTGGCACCTCTAGCACCTCTGTCATGTTGCCCCCTACGGCAAGTGTGAGGACCATCACCGCCTCTGTGTGCTGGGAATGCCTGAACCAAACGGTCTACAAGAGTTGCTTGTTTGGTAGCCAATATTTGCTCAAGGTTCTCATGTGGCATGATGTTTTGCATTTTCCCTTTATAGCGTGGATCCAGGAGGCAGGCCAACCAGTAATCGTCATTGGTCATGATTTTGACAATGCGGGGGTCCCTTTTTAGAATACGCAAGGCATACTCAGCCATGTGGGCCAATGCTCCTGGTGTCAATTCACTGGTCCTGCTGGGTTGAGGAGCACTTTCTTGGAAATCCACATCACAAGTGTCCCGCAAGAAACCTGTACCTGACGCAACGCCACCAGTTTCAAGTGGCCCCTGAGAAGCATCCTCCTCCCATACATATTCATCCCCATCATCCTCCTCCTCATCCTCTTCGACCGCCACCTCGTCCTGGACAGTTCCCTGACCAGACAATGGCTCACTGTCATCAAGGATTCCCTCCTCCTCGGCTGCAGACGCCAGCTCCTTGATGTGCGTCAAACTTTGCATCAGCAGACGCATAAGTGGGATGCTCATGCTTATGATGGCGTCGTCTGCACTTGCCAGCCGTGTGCATTCCTCGAAACACTGAAGGACTTGACAGAGGTCTTGTAGCTTGGACCACTGCACACCAGACAACTCCATGTCTGCCATCCAACTGCCTGCCCGTGTATGCGTATCCTCCCACAAATACATGACAGCACGCCTCTGTTCACACAGCCTCTGAACCATGTGCAGTGTGGAGTTCCACCTTGTTGCAACGTCGATAATTAGGCGGTGCTGTGGAAGATTGAGCGATCGCTGATGGTTCAGTATACGGCTGGAGTGTACGGGCGACCGGCGGATGTGCGAGCAAAGTCTTCGCACCTTCAGGAGCAGGGCTGGTAACTCCGGATAATTTTTAAGAAAGCACTGCACCACCAGGTTCAAAGTGTGAGCCAGGCAAGGTATGTGTTTGAGTTGTGAAAGGGCTATGGCAGCCATAAAATTCCTTCCATTATCACTGACTACCTTGCCTGCCTCAAGATGTACACTGCCCAGCCATGACTGAGTTTCTTGCTGCAAGAACTCGGCCAGAACTTCCGCCGTGTGTCTGTTGTCGCCCAAACACTTCATTTCAAACACGGCCTGCTGACGCTTCCCACTAGCTGTTCCTTAATGGGACACCTCGTGTGCAACACTGGCAGCTGCAGATGGAGTGGTCGTGCGACAGCGCTCTGTGGACGAGCTTTCGCTTCTGGAGGAGGAGGAGGAGGAGGAGGTGGGGTGGCGAACGTCTACAGCCAACTGTTTCCTAGATCGTGGGCTAGGCAGAACTATCCCACTATTGCTGTTCCCTGTGGACCCTGCATCCACGACATTAACCCAGTGCGCCGTGATGGACACGTAACGTCCCTGCCCATGCCTACTGGTCCATGCATCTGTTGTGAGGTGCACCTTCCCACTGACAGACTGCCTCAGTGCATGGACAATGCGGTCTTTGACATGCTGGTGGAGGGCTGGGATGGCTTTTCTCGCAAAGAAGTGGCGACTGGGTAGGTCATAGCGTGGTACTCCATAGGCCATCAGGGCTTTGAAAGCTTCGCTTTCAACCAACCGGTAGGGCATCATCTCTAACGAGATAAGTCTGGCAATGTGGGCGTTCAAACCCTGTGTACACGGATGACAGGATGAGTACTTTCGTTTCCTAACAAGAGTCTCTTCTAGGGTGAGCTGGACTGGAGAGCTGCCTATGGTGGAACTAGCGGTGGTGGTGGTTGTGGACATGGCAGATTGAGAGTGAGTTGGTGATGTTGGCCTACATACAGTGCTTCCTACCAATAACCTTCTGACTCCCTGACTGCTTTGGCCTAGCGACGATCCCTCCACATTTGCTGCTGCTGGTGTCCTAACCAGTGGGCTTACAGTGAGGGAAGCAATGTTGCGGTGCTGACTACCTTCATTCAGACCTGGTGCACCAACGGTACGGGACGTTAGGTAGTTAGTCCAGGCTTGCAAGTGCATGCTGTTTAAATGTCTACGCATGCACGTTGTATTTAAATTGTTAAGAATCTTCCCTCTGCTAAAGGTCTTTGAGCATTTTTTACAGATCACTTTTGACTGATCATTGGGATCTTGGTCAAAAAAATGCCACACTGCACTCTTCCTACTATGGAATTACTTTTCAGGCATTGCACTCTGTGCAACTTTCACAGGATGGCCACGCTGTCCTAAAACTGGTTTTGTCAAATGTTTTTTGCCCGATACGGGCCTGCCAGATGACAGCTGTTGCGATGTAGATTGGTGCTGCTGCGGATAACCCTCCTCCGCTTCTGAGCTAGTGGCAGCGCCACCCTCTTCCCCCAATGGCTGCCAATCTGCGTCAACAACTGGGTCATCTATCACCTCCTCCTCCTCAATGTCATGTGCACCTTCCTCAGTGTCACCGTGTAAGGTGCTATAGCGTTCGGGACAGGGCACCGTAGTCTCATCAGGGTCAGATTCTGGCTCAGCAAACTGCGAGGGCAATGTAGTGATCTGACTCAATGGAATAGCATCATAATCTAGCTGTGGCTGTGTATCAGTGCACTCCATGTCCGATTCTTCTTGTAATGGGCAGGGTACAATTTCCCTTTCTAACCCAGGCATGGTATGTGTAAAGAGCTCCATGGAGTAACCTGTTGTGTCGCCTGACACATCCTTCACTTTTGGTTTGGGAGAAGGACACAAGGAAACGTCTTGTTCCTGACCGGGAGCATCCACTGACGACTGGCTGCTGTGACATTTTGAACTTTGGAAAGAGGAGGCCAAAGAGCTAGAGGCTGAGTCAGCAAGGAAAGCCAAAACTTTTTCCTGCTGCTCCGGCTTTAAAAGCTGTTTTCCTACTCCCAAGTAAGGGAGCCTTCGAGGCCTTGTGTAGCCAGATGATGACGCAGGCTCAACACCTCCAGCCTTAGGTACTACTGTGCTTTTGCCACTACCACCAGATGCAGCACCACCATCAGTACCAGCTGACAACCCCCGCCCATGGCCTCTTCCACCAGACTTCCTCATTTTTGAGGGGGAGACACAGAACCACAACTCTGGCCCTGTGGTATAACAGTAAACTATGAACGTGGCAGAAAGTGGCTGCCTGATATATACGACACACTAGCAGTACAGCAGAATATACACTGTGTGCGAATTTTATTCTCCCTTTATTTTTGGGGGGGAGACACAGAACCACAACTCTGTCCCAGTGGTATAACAGTAAACTATGAACGTGGCAGAAAGTGGCTGCCTGATATATACGACACACTAGCAGTACAGCAGAATATACACTGTGTGCGGATTTTAATCTCCCTTTTTTTTTGGGGGGGGGGAAACACAAAACCACAACTCTGGCCCAGTGGTATAACAGTAAACTATGAACGTGGCAGAAAGTGGCTGCCTGATATATACGACACACTAGCAGTACAGCAGAATATACACTGTGTGCGAATTTTAATCTCTCTTTTTTTGGGGGGGAGACACAGAACCACAACTCTGGCCCAGTGGTATAACAGTAAACAATGAACGTGGCAGAAAGTGGCTGCCTGATATATACGACACACTAGTAGTACAGCAGAATATAAACTGTGTGCGAATTTTAATCTCCCTTTTTTTGGGGGGGAGACACAGAACCACAACTCTGGCCCAGTAGTATAACAGTAAACTATGAACGTGGCAGAAAGTGGCTGCCTGATATATACGACACACTAGCAGTACAGCAGAATATACACTGTGTGCGAATTTTAATCTCCCTTTTTTGGGGGGGGGAGACACAGAACCACAACTCTGGCCCAGTGGTATAACAGTAAACTATGAATGTGGCAGAAAGTGGCTGCCTGATATATACGACACACTAGCAGTACAGCAGAATATACACTGTGTGCGAATTTTAATCTCCCTTTTTTTGGGGGGGAGACACAGAACCACAACTCTGGCCCAGTGGTATAACAGTAAACTATGAACGTGGCAGAAAGTGGCTGCCTGATATATACGACACACTAGCAGTACAGCAGAATATACACTGTGTGTGAATTTTAATCTCCCTTTTTTTGGGGGGGAGACACAGAACCACAACTCTGGCCCAGTGGTATAACAGTAAACTATGAACGTGGCAGAAAGTGGCTGCCTGATATATACGACACACTAGCAGTACAGCAGAATATACACTGTCTGCGAATTTTAATCTCCCTTTTTTTTTTGGGGGGAGACACAGAACCACAACTCTGGCCCAGTGGTATAACAGTAAACTATGAACGTGGCAGAAAGTGGCTGCCTGATATATACGACACACTAGCAGTACAGCAGAATATACACAGTGTGCGAATTTTAATCTCTCTTTTTTTGGGGGGGAGACACAGAACCACAACTCTGGCCCAGTGGTATAACAGTAAACTATGAACGTGGCAGAAAGTGGCTGCCTGATATATACGACACACTAGCAGTACAGCAGAATATACACTGTGTGCGAATTTTAATCTCCCTTTTTTTGTGGGGGAGACACAGTACCACAACTATGGCCCAGTGGTATAACAGTAAACAATGAACGTGGCAGAAAGTGGCTGCCTGATATATACGACACACTAGTAGTACAGCAGAATATACACTGTGTGCGAATTTTAATCTCCCTTTTTTGGGGGGGGAGACACAGAACCACAACTCTGGCCCAGTGGTATAACAGTAAACTATGAACGTGGCAGAAAGTGGCTGCCTGATATATACGACACACTAGCAGTACAGCAGAATATACACTGTGTGCGAATTTTAATCTCCCTTTTTTTGGGGGGGGAGACACAGAACCACAACTCTGGCCCAGTGGTATAACAGTAAACTATGAACGTGGCAGAAAGTGGCTGCCTGATATATACGACACACTAGCAGTACAGCAGAATATACACTGTCTGCGAATTTTAATCTCCCTTTTTTTGGGGTGGAGACACAGAACCACAACTCTGGCCCAGTGGTATAACACAACACTATGAACGTGCCAGAAAGTGGCTGGAATTATTATTTAAAAAAAAAAAAAAAATACAATAACAAGCTCCCTACAATGAGCTCAGGACAAGTATGGCAGCAATAAAAAGGACTGGTGAAAACAAAAATGTGGACAAATAAACAAGATAGGTAACTGTGCAGAAAGGAGCAACAGGAATTTTGCTTTTAAAAAAGCAGTTGGTTTGCACAGCACCGTGCACACAGCTATGCAGCTGCTGCACTAAAATACGACCTCCACTGTCCGTGCACAAAAAGGTGGTGTGGGACAGTGAAAATCGCTCCAGCACAAGCGGTTTGGGGGTTTATATTTCCTCCCTAACTCTGTCCCTGCTTCTGACTAACTGCAGCAACACCTCTCCCTATGCTCAAATTGGCAGAAGTAAGATGGCGGTCGGCGTGCACGCCCCTTTATAACCCCTGTGACGCCGCAGACAGCAAGCCAATCACTGCCATGCCCTTCTCTAAGATGGTGGGGACCGAGACCTATGTCATCACGCTGCCCACACTCTGCGTCCTCATTCATTGGCTGAAAAACGGCGGTAACAGCGTCATATGAAACGCGACTTTGGCGCTCTGATCGTGTACCGCATGGCCGATCCCACACTAGGATCGGTTCGGGTTTCATGAAACCCGACTTTGCCTAAAAGTCGCCGATTTATGAAAATGACCCATCCGTTTCACTCAACCCTACTGCTGAGAAATAAGATTTTTAAGCTTGCTTAAATGTAACCTGTCATGTCCAGAAACACTATTTACGGACACACATGGGGTTAATCTGCAGATAGATAGCATTAAAATTAGGTTGCCTTACTGGAGCAGTGGCTACAAAGAAAAACTAACTTCTAACCTTCCTTTATTGCTTGCTTACAGTTAGGGCCGGACTGGCCATTTGGCAATTCTGGCAAATGCCAGAAGGGCCTGTCTGGTTGTGGGCTGCCTTGTCTGCTACATTGTTCACAGAATCGATGTTCTTAAGACAACCATACTGTTAATAGCTGTGACGAAAGTATCATTAGAAATATTGGTCTTATAGTAAATCTTGCTTTCCTGTATGCAGGGTAATGATAGTAATATATCCCATCTGGTGCTTGGGGATAGGGACAGCATGGGCCTATGTGATTTCAAATGCCAGGGTTGAATTTCAGCCCCAGTCCATACCTGCTTACAGTCATATGGGTGGTGGAGGGAGCTGTTGGTCACTGCTCACTGCACAAATGAGCACAGCACTCCCCCCCACTTTGACAGCCTTCTCTATGTGCAGTGTAACCGCTCCCTGCACCACCCGTATGAGTGAATGAGACTGACTACATTGAGGATATGGGTTCATTATCTCCCTGTAGCCATTGCTTTATTAAGGCATCCTAATATGACTTTAAGGCTATTTACTTGCAGATTGTCCCTAAATTTTGTAACTGCACAGGTTCCCTTTAAAAAAAATCAGCTCATCTGACATTTTGCTCCCTCTTTGGGTGATTGCCAGCCTCTTTAGGCTGATGGATTATCATGAAACAAGTGTTTGTTTTTAGGGTTTGCTTTAATGAGTCCCTATGATTAAAGGGAATCTGTCACCTCATTTTTCGCATATAAGCTGCTGCCACTGCCATCAGGGGCTTATCTACAGCATTCTGTAATGCTGTAGATAAGCCCCCAATGTAACCTGAAAGAGAAGAAAAATAAGTTAGATTATACTCACCCAGGGGCGGTCTGGGTCAGATGGGCGTCGCAGGTCCGGGTCCGGCGCCTCACATCTTCATGTGATGGTGTCCTCTTCCTTGCTTCTGTCGCGGCTCATACGCAGGCGTAATTCTCTGCCCTGTTGGCGGCAGATCGAAGTACTGCAGTGCGCAGGTGCCACAAAAGCTCAGAGAGGCCCAGCGACACGAAGCAAGAAGAATGACGACATCATATGAAGATGGGAGGCACTGGACCTGCGACGCCCATCGGACCCAGACCGCATCAGACCACCCCTGGGTAAGTATAATCTAAAGGTACCTTCACACGAAGCGACGCTGCAGCGATAGCGACAACAATGTCGATCGCTGCAGCGTCGCTGTTTGATCGCTGGGGAGCTGTCACACAGACCGCTCTCCAGCGACCAACGATGCCGAGGTCCCCGGGTAACCAGGGTAAACATCGGGTTGCTAAGCGCAGGGCCGCGCTTAGTAACCCGATGTTTACCCTGGTTACCAGCGTAAAAGTAAAAAAAACAAACAGTACATGCTCACCTGCGCGTCCCCCAGCGTCTGCTTCCTGACACTGACTGAGCTCCGGCCCTACAGCACAGCGGTGGCGTCACCGCTGTGCTTTCACTTTCACTTTAGGGCCGGCGCTCAGTAAGTGTCAGGAAGCAGACGCTGGGGGACGCGCAGGTGAGTATGTAGTGTTTGTTTTTTTTACTTTTACGCTGGTAACCAGGGTAAACATCGGGTTACTAAGTGCGGCCCTGCGCTTGGTAACCCGATGTTTACCCTGGTTACCAGTGTAAAACATCGCTGGTATCGTTGCTTTTGCTTTCAAACACAACGATACACGGCGATCGGACGACCAAATAAAGTTCTGGACTTTATTCAGCGACCAGCGACATCACAGCAGGATCCTGATCGCTGCTGCGTGTCAAACTAAACGATATCGCTAGCGAGGACGCTGCAACGTCACGGATCGCTAGCGATATCGTTACAAAGTCGTTTCGTGTGAAGGTACCTTAACTTGTTTTTCTTATCTTTCAGGTTACATCAGGGCTTATCTACGGCATTACAGACTGCTGTAGATAAGCCCCTAATGGCGGTGGCCGCAGCTTATATGCTAAAAATGAGGTGACAGATTCCCTTTAAAGGAGAAGGTTAAAGGGATCATATAGAATTAAATAGTGAACACTAAAGTCATCCTATATTCTTGAAATCACTTTTGCTTACTCTACAGGCTTTAGAAGACCGTCCAAGTTTTCTTCAAGTAGATCAAGGTGACAGCAGTAGCCCTTCTTTTAATCCTTCAGATATATCTCTACTGTCTTCTGCCTCTCCAATTGAAGAGATGGAGGAAAGGAAATCCAGCTCCTTAAAGAGACGACAGTAAGGAAAATGACATTAGCTTATATTATTTTATTCTTAACTTTTCATTATGTGCTCTTTGACAGCAATTAAAGGGGTTATGCCACCTTCATATAAAATATATATTTGTTTATAAAGAAAATGCTATTAAAAATTTTGGTCAGAGGATATTTAAGTTTATTATTAGGATGGTGCCCTCTAGATTTAGTAATAGTGCCTGTCCCTAGGCTCTTTGTATGTACAGTAGCTGTTCTTTAGTGATTCGGCATGCGTAGAAAAATGTATTCTCCAGTGACAATAGCTGCCTTAAATTTCATTCTCCTCCCGCCCACTGCCGCACCTCTTCCTTCAGCTCCACCTACGTCTGCATGCGTCCTGCATACACTATTTTAACATTAGATACGCAGGCCATGTGGATGTATGCGGATGCCTCCGCTTATATTGTTTTGACGCTGCGCCGACCGCAAAAAAATGCAACATGTTGCATTTGACGCAGGTCAGCGCAGCGTCAAGATGACGCATGCGGAGGCATCCGCATACATCCGCATGGCCTGCGTACCCAATGTTAAAGATAGGGTATGCAGGACACATGCAGACGTAGGTGGAGCAGACGGAAGAGGTGCGGCAGTGGGCGGGCTTAACGGAGGAAGAATGCTTTCATACACAGCCCTGCTGAACGCAAGTCTGAAACCAGCCTAAGAGAGATGGCTGAGATTTAGTACTATATTTTTACAGCTACAATGATAGCAGAATAAAGATTTACTGCTCATGCTGGAACACCAGTTATATACAAAGTACAATGAGACAGGCATCATTATTAATTATACAGCACTATCCTTACAATAAAATAATACATCTCTTCATCACCATGTCCTATTTTTAATAGGAGGAGGAATTGATAAAATACAATTTTTTTCATAAATAAAAAAATATATTTAAACCCCTGTAAATTTGAATGTATAAACCACAACAGTATAATTATCAGTAGAATCTGTAAACAGATTGCAAAGCCTGTTCACTTTTTTTTTTGTTACACACTATATAACCCTCACAACTTTAGTCAGGGAAGTTGATAATGAACTGCTCAATTTTGTGACTCTCTGTCTCATGTCATGTTTGAAATTGTACTTACTACTTCTACAAGTGTCAGCACGCTTTTACATATTGAAGTAGTGTTATTGCCATTTTGTTGACTCCATAACGACTAGACAATCTTGAGAATTCTAACAAAAGATCAGACTGGAAGTGTTTGTGGTGTCGCTGGAGAAATTTAGTAAGCTGCAAAATTATATTTCTGGGAAAATGCTACAGTCCTACAGCTTATTACCGTATATACTCTAGTATAAGCTGACCTGAGTATAAGTCGAGGCACCTAATTTTGCTACAAAAATCTGGAAAAACTTATTGACTCGAGTATAAGCATAGGGTGGGAAATGCAGCAGCTACTGATAAATTTCAAAAATAAAAATAGGTACCAATAAAAGTAAAATGAATTGAAATATCAGTAGGTTAAATGTTTTTGAATATCCATATTGAATCAGGAGCCCCATAAGATGCTCCATACAAAATACGCCCCATTTAGTGTTCCACAAAGTTCATGATGGGCCCCATAAGATCATCCATATTAAAATATGCCCCATATAATGCTGCACAAAGGATACTGATGGCCCCATAAAATGCTCCATATTAAAATATGCCCCATATAATGCTGTATAAAGGTTAATGATGGCCCCATGAGATGCTCCATACAAAAATATTCCTCATATAATGCTGCACAAAGGTTAATGATGGCCCCATAAAATGTTCCATATTAAAATATGCCCCATATAATGCTGCACAAAGGTTAATGATGGCCCCATAAAATGCTCCATATTAAAATATGCCCCATATAATGCTGCACAAAGGATAACGATGCCCCGTAAGATGCTCCATACAAAAATATGCCCCATATAATGCTGCACAAAGGTTAATGATGGCCCCATAAAATGCTCCTTATTAAAATATGCTCCATATAACGCTGCACAAAGGTTAATGATGGCCCCATAAGATGCTCCATACAAAAATATGCCCCATATAATGCTGCATAAAGGTTAATGATGACCCCATAAAATGCCCCATATTAAAATATGCCCCATATAATGCTGCACAAAGGATAATGATGCCCCATAAGATGCTCCATACAAAAATATGCCCCATATAATGCTGCACAAAGGTTAATGATGGCCCCATAAAATGTTCCATATTAAAATATGCCCCATATAATGCTGTACAAAGGTTAATGATGGCCCCATAAAATGCTCCTTATTAAAATATGCCCCATATAACGCTGCACAAAGGTTAATGATGGCCCCATAAGATGCTCCATACAAAAATATGCCACATATAATGCTGCATAAATGTTAATGATGACCCCATAAAATGCCCCATATTAAAATATGCCCCATATAATGCTGCACAAAGGATAACGATGCCCCGTAAGATGCTCCATACAAAAATATGCCCCATATAATGCTGCACAAAGGTTAATGATGGCCCCATAAAATGCTCCTTATTAAAATATGCCCCATATAACGCTGCACAAAGGTTAATGATGGCCCCATAAGATGCTCCATGCAAAAATATACCCCATATAATGCTGCATAAAGGTTAATGATGGCCCCATAAGATGCTCCATACAAAAATATGCCCCATATAATGCTGCATAAAGGTTAATGATGGCCCCATAAGATGCTCGATATTAAAATATGCCCCATATAATGCTGCTGCAATTAAGAAAAAAAAAGACATACCTCTCGTCGCTGCCCGCTGCTCCTCAGCGTCGCCGGCTCTCTGCAATGACTGTTCAGGCAGAGGGCTTGCACTAACCACGTCATCTCGCCCTCTGACTTGACCGTCACAGCCAGAGGACGCGGAAGACACAGCGCGGCGGTGGAACGGGGACAGGTGAATATTGCTTGGCTCACCCTCCCCCAGTCCTACTCACCCTCCTGGCGCTGCATATCAGTCCCTCCATCTCAGTCCCTCCATCTCGGGCATGGACATCTCTTCCTGTCTTCCTTCCTGTGCTGAGCGGTCAGTGATATCTCTCATCAAAGTAATAAATATGCGCTTCACGCCTATGGGAGTGGAGACGCGTGCATATTCATTACTTTAATGAGCGGTACCACGTGACCGCTCAGCACAGGAAGGAAGACAGGAAGAGAGATGGTGGCGCCCGAGATGCAGGGACTGATATGTGATATGCAGCGATGACACCAGGAGGGTGAGTATGATGTCTTCTGCTCCCCCATCCCCCGTCGGCAATGACTCATTTATAATCCGAGAGGGGCGTTTTCAGCACAAAAAAGTGCTGTAATTCTCTGCTTATACATGAGTATATACGGTATCTATTTGAATGAGAGAATTAAGAGATTGTAACCACAAGCGGCATACATGTCCGATAGTAATTGAATAGCTATAGAAACTAAAATGAGATGTGCAAAGACAAGATTAAATATAAATTGTATGAAACTTTATTAACAAAGTTATATATTATAAAAGGTGGAAGGGGAAATAAATACAGTATCTAACGCGACAGACACAAATATACAAAGTGGATGAGCCTTAGAAGGAGAAAATTAGTCTAAAAGATGAAGATTCTGTAAAATGGTCAAGTATGAATGGCAGGCATGGAAAAGGGCACAATTACAATACTACCATGCACATATCGGTAAATGATTATACAGTAGATGTAAGCATGGTGTAAAAATACAGGTTAAAGTGGCAACGATATTAAAATCCAAAGGAATCAAAATACAAAATATGCAAGGTGCAGTAGTAAAAGTAGTAATCAGGACAGATAATCAACAAAGCATATTGGGGTACCGTCACACGCTGCAGCGATAGCGACAGCGATGCCGATCGCTGCAGCGTCGCTGTGTGGTCGCTGGAGAGCTGTCACACAGACCGCTCTCCAGCGACCAACGATGCCGAGGTCCCCGGGTAACCAGGGTAAACATCGGGTTACTAAGCGCAGGGCTGCGCTTAGTAACCCGATGTTTACCCTGGTTACCAGCGTAAAAGTAAAAAAAACAAACAGTACATACTCACCCAGCGTCCCCCAGCTTCTGCTTCCTGACACTGACTGAGCTCCGGCCCTAACAGCACAGCGGCTTTCACTTTCACTTTAGGGCCGGCGCTCAGTCAGTGTCAGGAAGCAGACGCTGGGGGAGGTATGACGCTGGGTGAGTATGTACTGTTTGTTTTTTTTTACTTTTACGCTGGTAACCAGGGTAAACATCGGGTTACTAAGCGCGGCCCTGCGCTTGGTAACCCGATGTTTACCCTGGTTACCAGTGTAAAACATCGCTGGTATCGTTGCTTTTGGTGTCAAACACAACGATACACAGCGATCGGACGACCAAATAAAGTTCTGGACTTTATTCAGCGACCAGCGACATCACAGCAGGATCCTGATCGCTGCTGCGTGTCAAACTAAACGATATCGCTAGCGAGGACGCTGCAACGTCACGGATCGCTAGCGATATCGTTTAGTGTGACGGTACCTTTGGAGGTCTACCACCAATGACCTGATGCACGTTTCAGTGATGCTTCTCTCCCTCTCCCTTGGGAGAGAGAGGCTTCAGCATTCATCTGTCTCATCTGTCTCTGTCTCTGGTATAGTTTTCATATTATTAGCAAGCTTCTGTTTCTTCTAGTGTGATTATTGAATTAGGGTGTAGTGGATATGTTTTATATTAAGTAAAGTCTGTAGATTTTATCTTGAACTTTTGCGTTTGTGAATTTTTTAATATTGTTAACATCAATTCCATTGCTCTCAGTTATGTGTTACAGGAATTACTCGATACAGAACGGGATTATGTGAAGGACCTTGGCTATGTGGTTGAGGTAATTAAGAAGCACAATTGAAATGTCACATTTTTTATGTGTTTTTGAATCCAGACTACCTTATTTTCTGGTGTATAAGACAACTGGGCATATAAGACGATCCCCTACTTTTCCATATAAAATATGGAGTTTGGGGTATACTCGCCATATAAGACGGGGGTCATCTTATACACCCAGTCATCTTATACGGCGTGTGCGGTCCGGATGGCTCCCAGGGTCTGGAGGAGAGGAGACTCTCATTCAGGCCCTGGGATCCATATTCATGTAAAAAAAAGAATAAAAATAAAAAATATGGGTATACTTACCCTCCGACGGCCCCCAGCTATCTGCGCTGCAAGCGGCGGCCTCCGTTCCTAAGGATGCATTGAGCGAATGACATTAGATGATGTCACGGTCGCTTGACCGTGACGTCATCTAAGATCCTTCGCTCAATGCATCCTTAGGAACGGAGGCCGCCGCTTGCACCGCTGAGAGCCGGGGGCCGTCGGAGGGTAAGTATATCCCATATTTTTTATTTATTTATTTTTTGCATGAATAGGGATCCCAGGGCCTGAATGAGAGTCTCCTCTCCTCCAGACCCTGGGAACCATCCAGGACCGCTCCCTGCACACGCCGTACCAGGCGTATAAGACGACTCCCGACTTTTGAGATGATTTTCAGGGGTTAAAAAGTTGTCTTATACGCCACAAAATACTTTTCTTTAAGCTAAGCATGCTAATATGAGTGCATAAGAAAAAATGCTGCAGCAACACATATAATGAGCCTGATTTGTCAAAGCTGTTATGCCAGAATTCTACCATAAAGAACTTTGAAAAGTCACAACATTTTGGTGCATTTTGAGGCTGCGGTAAAATTTAGAAACTTTTAACGTTCTCACGTAATTTTTGCTCAGTTCTGACAAAGTGGGTGAAGCTAAAGATGAATTGGGCATGGCGCCTACTGCTTGTCAAATTCATGACTAGTTTGTGTTCGTTAAGCCATAAATCTTAAGCCAGCTGGGACTGCAGTAGAATATGTGGTGATGTGAACACAGTTGCATTCCATTCATCTAACGCTCCTGATAAATGAAAAGTTGTATGCTCTGACTTCCTCTTAATATCTGATTCGTCGGAAGGCAGGTACAGTAATGCCAGCACTGTCTGGGCACAGGTCTCACATGAGCTAACAATCTCACGTGTGCCCCGGGAGAGCAAGTGACGACACTGCTGGAACACTGATATCATTAAAAGTGGGTATAAGTGGACAAACCTTTTAAAGACGTGGAGATTAGTGATGAGCGAATTTGTTCTGAAAATGATTGCATAAATTAAGCACGAATATGGCACATTGGGATTCGTGATCAGAAACACGAGCAAAATTTTATAAAATCAGAAAAAAACGGTAACATTCAGGAAAAAGTAAGGGAAAATATTTGCGTTGTCACAAAAGTATTTCCAGCACTTTACTAATGATAATGGTGGTGTATCATGAGCGTTTGGCGCGTGTTTGATGAGGGGAGAGGGTTTGCAGAGCTCAGAGGCGCGGCGTTCTTGTAAACAGTCTTTTTTTTTGTGTGCACATTGCGGCTAGCCAATCAGGGCGCAGGAAGCACCCACAATGTCCTGACACAACGGCTTGTGTCACTGGCTGCTGAAATCATATGTCCCTCTCCATAAATAGCGGACATCTTGTTTTAGTGCCACTTTGACACTGTAACAGTGCAGCGCAGATTTTAGTTAGTTAGCTAGGCAGTTGTATATTAGTCAGATAGTGTAGCTAGCTAGTGTCCAGTGTGGCTGTTAAATTTATCTTGCTTTTTTTTGCCATTAGTGAGTGCCACAGACAAAGCCAGCATGGCACATGTCCTACAAGTGTGTTGTGCACTGCTTCTATTGTGCCCCATGCACGACTATAGCATTCTAATTCAAATTTTCATTAGCTAAATGTGAAAAAGCCTGCTGTATCCCAGATTTTAGCTAGTTAGCTAGGTGGTTGTATATCAGTCAGATAGTGTAGCTAGCTAGTGTCCAGTGTTCCAGCTTCTTTGAATCCAAAAATTTATTAGAAAATGCTTCTTAAAAAACCATAAAACCATGGCAATGGCAGAGTTCACATGGCAAGCTATAGTTATGCGTTTCAAACGCTCAAGGTGTCCTTTATCAAACTATACATGAACAGGTCCTATATGGGTATGTTTCCACGGTAAGTAAACGCTGCTTGTTTGACGCTGCAGCGTCAAACAAGCAGCGTCCAGATGTTCCAGCATAGTGGAGGGGATTTTATGAAATCCCGTCTCCACTATGCGTGGAAACCCGCACGCGGCGGCCCTGCGACTCCGGACATGCTGCGCGTCTTTTCAGATCGCAGCATGTCCGTACACCTTGCGGGGATGCAGCGTCCCCGCAAGGCATATCACAGGGCCCTATGGCGAGGGGTGCGATGATCCCGGATGTGTACTGTACACATCCGGCACCATCGCGTCCCAGAAAGGGGGCGGGGCTTAGCGCCGGGCGGCTTCGCCGCTGCGGCGATACCGCCGGCCATCCTGAGCGTGGAGACATAGCCTATGGCTTTTATACAAAATGAGACCAATACAAGAGTGATTTCAAATCACATGACAAACTTGCTAATCACATTAAAATTCCATGTGCAAAAAAAAAAAGGGGAAGAAGAGGGGGAAGCAAAGGAAAGGGTTAGAAACAAGAGAAAAACTATGAAATACATAAAATCATGTCATTACATGCGTATACTTTGACAAAAAAAATGAATAATGGAACACAAATTCCTTGCGACCATTCAGACCCGCAGGATGGCATGTTCCGAAATAAAAAATCCAAAATGCCTCTCTGGTCATTAGAAGTCTCTTGATGTTTCCTCCTCTCAGTTGATGTGCAATGCGTTCTATCCCAGAAATCTTAAATTAAGCAGTACTTCTTTGATGACATTGAATAAAATTCCTGGATACAAATGAAATGACACGATTTGAACTTGAAAGAGAAAAAATGTCTGTTATACAGTGGGGGAAAAGTATTTGGTCAGCCACCAATTGTCCAATTTCTCCCACTTAAAAAGATGAGAAGCCTGTAATTGACATCATAGGTAGACCACATCTATGAGTCAAAAAGAGAAAACAAATCCAGAAAATCACATTGTCTGATTTGGCAACATTTATTTTGCAAAATATAGTGGAAAATAATTATTTGGTCACCTAAAAATACGCAAGATTTCTGGCTCTCACAGACCTGTAACTTCTTCTTTAAGAGGCTCATCTGTCCTCCGCTCATTACCTGTAGTAATGGCACCTGTTTGAACTTGTTATCAGTATAAAAGACACCTGTCCACAACCACAAACAGTCACACTCCAAACTCCACTATGGTGAAGACAAAAGAGCTGTCGAAGGACACCAGAAACAAAATTGTAGCCCTGCACCAGGCTGGGAAGACTGAATCTGCAATTGGAAAGCAGCTTGGTGTGATGAAATCACCTGTGGGAGCAATAATAAGAACATTTAAGACATACAAGACCACTGATAATCTCCCTCAATCTGGGGCTCCACAAAAGATCTCACCCCGTGGGGTCAAAATCATCACAAGAACCATGAGCAAAAATCCCAGAACCACATGGGACCTACTAAATGACCTGCATAGAGCTGGAACCACCGTAACAATAGCTACCATCAGTAACACACTACGCCAGCCACCAGGAACTCAGATCCTGCAGTGCTAGACGTGTCCCTCTGCTTAAGCCAGTACATGTCTGGGCCCATCTGTAGAATTCTAGAGAGCATTTGGATTATCCAGAAGAGTATTGGGATAATGTCATATGGTCTGATGAAACCAAAGTAGAACTGTTTGGTAGAAGCAAAACTCTTCATGTTTGGAGGAGACAGAATGCTGAGTTGCATCCAAAGAACACCATACCTACTGTGAAGCATGGGGGTGGCAACATCATGCTTTGGGGCTGTTTCTCTGCAAAGGGACAAGGACGACTGATCCGTGTACATCAAAGAATGAATGGGGCCATGTTGTGAAATTGGATTCTGGGCTCCCCCGGTGGCCACTTGTGGAATTGTACTTGTGTGCATCATCCCCTCTGTTCACCTGCTCCTATCAGGATGTGGGAGTCGCTATATAACCTTGCTCCTCTGTCAGTTTCATGCCGGTCAACAATGTAATCAGAAGCCTTTCTGTGCATGTTCCTGCTACTAGACAACTCCCAGCTAAGTTGGACTTTTGTCCTTGTGTGTTTTTGCATTTTGTTCCTGTTCACAGCTGCTGTTTCGTTACTGTGTCTGGAAAGCTCTTGTGAGCGGAAATTGCCACTCTGGTGTTATGAGTTAATGCTAGAGTCTTAAAGTAATTTCTGGATGGTGTTTTGATAGGGTTTTCTGCTGACCATGAAAGTGCCCTTTCTGTCTTCCTGCTATCTAGTAAGCGGACCTCGATTTTGCTAAACCTATTTTCATACTACGTTTGTCATTTCATCTAAAATCACCGCCAATATATGTGGGGGCCTCTGTCTGCCTTTTGGGAAAATTTCTCTAGAGGTGAGCCAGGACTGTCTTTTCCTCTGCTAGGATTAGGTAGTTCTCCGGCTGGCGCTGGGCATCTAGGGATAAAAAAACGTAGGCATGCTACCCGGCCACTTCTAGTTGTGCGGCAGGTTTAGTTCATGGTCAGTATAGTTTCCATCTTCCAAGAGCTAGTTCTCATATATGCTGGGCTATGTTCTCTCGCCATTGAGAATCATGACAGTTTGACCGGCCTAAAAAAGGGTTAAATTACTGGCTGAGAAAGGAGAGAAAAAAGAAGTCTGCTACAATTTTTTTTTTTTTTTTTTTTTTTCCTCTAGTTCTGAGTGTGCTCTTAATTGAATCACTTGCTAGTCTGCCTATACTGCAGCCTTCCTCTCTTTCTCTCCTTCTAATCCTTGAATGGCTCTGTGTTCACCTGTTTCAAATGGATCTTCAGAGTGTAGCTACAGGTTTGAATAATCTCGCCACAAAGGTACAAAATTTGCAAGATTTTGTTGTTCATGCACCTATGTCTGAGCCTAGAATTCCTTTGCCTGAATTCTTCTCGGGGAATAGATCTCACTTTCAAAATTTTAAAAATAATTGCAAATTGTTTTTGTCCCTGAAGTCTCGCTCTGCCGGAGACCCTGCACAGCAGGTCAGGATTGTAATTTCCTTGCTCCGGGGCGACCCTCAAGACTGGGCTTTTGCATTGGCACCAGGGGATCCTGCGTTGCTCAATGTGGATGCGTTTTTTCTGGCCTTGGGGTTGCTTTATGAGGAACCTCATTTAGAGCTTCAGGCGGAAAAGGCCTTGATGTCCTTGTCTCAGGGGCAAGATGAAGCTGAAATATACTGCCAAAAATTCCGCAAATGGTCTGTGCTTACTCAGTGGAATGAGTGCGCCCTGGCGGCGATTTTCAGAGAAGGTCTCTCTGATGCCATTAAGGATGTTATGGTGGGGTTCCCTGTGCCTGCGAGTCTGAATGAGTCCATGACGATGGCTATTCAGATCGATAGGCGTCTGCGGGAGCGCAAACCTGTGCACAATTTGGCGGTGTCTACTGAGAAAACGCCAGAAAATATGCAATGTGATAGAATTCTGTCCAGAAGCGAGCGGCAGAATTTTAGACGAAAAAATGGGTTGTGCTTCTATTGTGGTGATTCAACTCATGTTATATCAACATGCTTTAAGCGTACTAAGAAGCCTGACAAGTCTGTTTCAATTAGCACTTTACAGTCTAAGTTTATTCTATCTGTGACCCTGATTTGTTCTTTGTCATCTATTACCGCGGACGCCTATGTCGACTCTGGCGCTGCTTTGAGTCTTATGGATTGGTCCTTTGCCAAACGCTGTGGGTATGATTTAGAGCCATTGGAGGCTCCGATACCTCTGAAAGGGATTGACTCCACCCCATTGGCTAGTAATAAACCACAATACTGGACACAAGTGACTATGCGTGTTAATCCGGATCACCAGGAGGTTATTCGCTTTCTGGTGCTGTATAATCTACATGATGTTTTGGTGCTGGGATTGCCATGGCTGCAATCTCATAACCCAGTCCTCGACTGGAGAGCTATGTCTGTGTTAAGCTGGGGATGTAAAGGAACTCATGGGGACGTACCTTTGGTTTCCATTTCATCATCTATTCCCTCTGAGATTCCTGAATTCTTGTCTGACTTTCGTGACGTTTTTGAAGAACCCAAGGTTGGTTCACTACCTCCGCACCGGGAGTGCGATTGTGCCATAGACTTGATCCCGGGTAGTAAATACCCTAAGGGTCGTTTATTTAATCTGTCTGTGCCTGAACACGCGGCTATGCGAGAATATATAAAGGAGTCCTTGGAAAAGGGACATATTCGTCCTTCGTCATCTCCCTTAGGAGCCGGTTTTTTCTTTGTGTCTAAGAAAGACGGCTCTTTGAGGCCGTGTATTGATTATCGACTTTTGAATAAAATCACGGTTAAATATCAATATCCGTTACCACTGCTTACTGATTTGTTTGCTCGTATAAAGGGGGCCAAGTGGTTCTCTAAGATTGATCTCCGTGGGGCGTATAATTTGGTGCGAATCAAGCAGGGGGATGAGTGGAAAACCGCATTTAATACGCCCGAGGGCCATTTTGAGTATTTGGTGATGCCTTTTGGTCTTTCAAATGCCCCTTCAGTCTTCCAGTCCTTTATGCATGACATTTTCCGCGATTATTTGGATAAATTTATGATTGTGTATCTGGATGATATTCTGATTTTTTCGGATGACTGGGACTCTCATGTCCAGCAGGTCAGGAGGGTTTTTCAGGTTTTGCGGTCTAATTCCTTGTGTGTGAAGGGTTCTAAGTGTGTTTTTGGGGTTCAAAAGATTTCCTTCTTGGGATACATTTTTTCCCCCTCTTCCATCGAGATGGATCCTGTCAAGGTTCAGGCTATTGGTGATTGGACGCAACCCTCTTCTCTTAAGAGTCTTCAGAAATTTTTGGGCTTTGCTAACTTTTATCGTCGATTTATTGCTGGTTTTTCTGATGTTGTAAAACCATTGACTGATTTGACTAAGAAGGGTGCTGATGTTGCTGATTGGTCCCCTGATGCTGTGGAGGCCTTTCGGGAGCTCAAGCGCCGCTTTTCTTCCGCCCCAGTGTTGCGTCAGCCTGATGTTGCTCTTCCTTTTCAGGTTGAGGTCGACGCTTCTGAAATCGGAGCTGGGGCGGTGTTGTCGCAGAGAAGTTCCGACTGCTCCGTGATGAGACCTTGTGCTTTTTTTTCCCGTAAATTTTCGCCCGCCGAGCGGAATTATGATATTGGGAATCGGGAGCTTTTGGCCATGAAGTGGGCTTTTGAGGAGTGGCGTCATTGGCTTGAGGGGGCCAGACATCAGGTGGTGGTATTGACTGACCACAAAAATTTAATTTACCTTGAGTCTGCCAGGCGCCTGAATCCTAGACAGGCGCGCTGGTGGTTGTTTTTCTGTCGGTTTAATTTTGTGGTGTCTTACCTACCGGGTTCTAAGAATGTTAAGGCGGATGCCCTTTCTAGGAGTTTTGAGCCTGACTCCCCTGGTAATTCTGAGCCCACAGGTATCCTTAAAGATGGAGTGATATTGTCTGCCGTTTCTCCAGACCTGCGGCGGGCCTTGCAGGAGTTTCAGGCGGATAGACCTGATCGTTGCCCACCTGGTAGACTGTTTGTTCCTGATGATTGGACCAGTAGAGTCATCTCTGAGGTTCATTCTTCTGCGTTGGCAGGTCATCCTGGAATCTTTGGTACCAGGGATTTTGTGGCAAGGTCCTTCTGGTGGCCTTCCCTGTCACGAGATGTGCGAGGCTTTGTGCAGTCTTGTGACGTTTGTGCTCGGGCCAAGCCTTGTTGTTCTCGGGCTAGTGGATTGTTGTTACCCTTGCCTATCCCGAAGAGGCCTTGGACGCACATCTCGATGGATTTTATTTCGGATCTGCCTGTTTCTCAGAAGATGTCTGTCATCTGGGTGGTGTGTGACCGTTTCTCTAAGATGGTCCATCTGGTTCCCTTGCCTAAGTTGCCTTCTTCTTCCGAGTTGGTTCCTCTGTTTTTTCAAAATGTTGTTCGTTTGCATGGTATTCCGGAGAATATCGTTTCTGACAGAGGGACCCAATTCGTGTCTAGATTTTGGCGGGCATTCTGTGCTAGGATGGGCATAGATTTGTCTTTTTCGTCTGCTTTCCATCCTCAGACTAATGGCCAGACCGAGCGGACTAATCAGACCTTGGAGACATATTTGAGGTGTTTTGTGTCTGCGGATCAGGATGATTGGGTTGCTTTTTTGCCTTTGGCGGAATTCGCCCTCAATAATCGGGCCAGCTCTGCCACCTTGGTGTCCCCGTTTTTCTGTAATTCGGGGTTTCATCCTCGATTTTCCTCCGGTCAAGTGGAATCTTCGGATTGTCCTGGAGTGGATGCTGTGGTGGAGAGGTTGCATCAGATTTGGGGGCAGGTGGTGGACAATTTGAAGTTGTCCCAGGAGAAGACTCAGCTTTTTGCCAACCGCCGTCGTCGTGTTGGTCCTCGGCTTTGTGTTGGGGACTTGGTGTGGTTGTCTTCTCGTTTTGTCCCTATGAGGGTTTCTTCTCCTAAGTTTAAGCCTCGGTTCATCGGGCCGTACAAGATATTGGAGATTCTTAACCCTGTGTCCTTCCGTTTGGACCTCCCTGCATCCTTTTCGATTCATAATGTTTTTCATCGGTCATTGTTGCGCAGGTATGAGGTACCGGCTGTGCCTTCCGTTGAGCCTCATGCTCCGGTGTTGGTTGAGGGTGAGTTGGAGTACGTTGTGGAAAAGATCTTAGACTCTCGTGTTTCCAGACGGAAACTCCAGTATCTGGTCAAATGGAAGGGATACGGTCAGGAGGATAATTCTTGGGTCACTGCCTCTGATGTTCATGCCTCCGATCTTGTCCGTGCCTTTCATAGGGCTCATCCTGATCGCCCTGGTGGTTCTGGTGAGGGTTCGGTGCCCCTCCTTGAGGGGGGGGGTACTGTTGTGAAATTGGATTCTGGGCTCCCCCGGTGGCCACTTGTGGAATTGTACTTGTGTGCATCATCCCCTCTGTTCACCTGCTCCTATCAGGATGTGGGAGTCGCTATATAACCTTGCTCCTCTGTCAGTTTCATGCCGGTCAACAATGTAATCAGAAGCCTTTCTGTGCATGTTCCTGCTACTAGACAACTCCCAGCTAAGTTGGACTTTTGTCCTTGTGTGTTTTTGCATTTTGTTCCTGTTCACAGCTGCTGTTTCGTTACTGTGTCTGGAAAGCTCTTGTGAGCGGAAATTGCCACTCTGGTGTTATGAGTTAATGCTAGAGTCTTAAAGTAATTTCTGGATGGTGTTTTGATAGGGTTTTCTGCTGACCATGAAAGTGCCCTTTCTGTCTTCCTGCTATCTAGTAAGCGGACCTCGATTTTGCTAAACCTATTTTCATACTACGTTTGTCATTTCATCTAAAATCACCGCCAATATATGTGGGGGCCTCTGTCTGCCTTTTGGGAAAATTTCTCTAGAGGTGAGCCAGGACTGTCTTTTCCTCTGCTAGGATTAGGTAGTTCTCCGGCTGGCGCTGGGCATCTAGGGATAAAAAAACGTAGGCATGCTACCCGGCCACTTCTAGTTGTGCGGCAGGTTTAGTTCATGGTCAGTATAGTTTCCATCTTCCAAGAGCTAGTTCTCATATATGCTGGGCTATGTTCTCTCGCCATTGAGAATCATGACAGGGCCATGTATCATGAGATTTTGAGTGCAACCCTCCTTCCATCAGCAAGGTCATTGAAGATGAAACATGGATGGGTGTTTCAGTATGATAATGATCCCAAGCTCACCACCAGGGCAACGAAGGAGTGGCATCGTAAGAAGCATGTGAAGGTCCTGGAGTGGCCTAGCCAGTCTCTCGACCCCATAGAAAACCTTTGGAGGGAGTTTAAAGTCCGTGTTGCCCAGCGACAGGCCCAAAACATCAGAGATCTGCTTGGAGGAATGGGCCAACATACCAGTAGCAGTGTGTGCCAAACTTGTGAAGACTTACTGAAAACATTTGAACTCTGTCATTGCAAAAAAAGAATATATAACAAAATATTGAGATGAACTTTTGTTAATGACCAAATACTTATTTTCCACCATAATTTGCTAAATAAATCTTGCCAAATTAGACAAGGTGATTTTTTGGATTTGTTTTCTCATTTTGACCCTCATAGTTGTGGTCTACCTTTGATGTCAAATACAGGCCTTTCTCATCTTTTTAAGTTGAAGAACTTGCACAATTGGTGGCTGACTAAATTCTTTTTTATTCTGTCTCCCATGACAGCACCACAAGAGGGGATCCACCCTTCAGGGACAGAAATCCTACAGACATACAAAGGGCGGCACCTCTCTCCCGCATCAGTTAGTTTCCTGTCCCTGACAGGTGAACCTCTTCAGACATACCTGTGGAAGAAGGTAGAAGATTGAAGAAGATATTCCCAGGCCCAGCTGGTTGACTCAAGGCAGTGGGTCCCCTGCCTCGGCCTGTCCGGTGTCCTGGAAGTGCCATATTGGGTCCAGGGGGACTGCACATGTGAGCTACAGCAGGCAAGCAGCCTCCGGGTAGGAGAGCTGGCTTGAAGATGGTCCCACGCTAGGGTGTAGGTGAGTATGCAGTTGCGGTGGTGTATGGCCTCTGGGGCTGCATCCAGGCTCGCAGCGGTGATCCCTTTGACGGCCGAGCGCATCCAGGCGGTGGTGACCAGTGGCGGAATGCAGCAGGGCGCGCTCTGTGGCGTGGCCAGGGGCGTGTGCTGTGGTTTCCGGTGTGCCCTTGTGACATGGCCGGGGCACGACCTTGGTGACGCGGCCGGGGTGCAGCTTCAGTGTCGCGTCGGGAGCATGCGCTGTGGAATTCGGGGTGCGCCAGGGTGGCGCAGTCAGGCAGGTTTTGGTAATGCAGCCAGGGCACACACTGTGACGCAGCTGGCCGGGGCGAAGCCAGGAGATATGGCAGCCACGGTGGAGAGTCCGGGAGTGCAGTTCCTGGGGCTGTGGGCAGGGGCGCCTGGGGCCAGACGTCGCTGGTTGGGCCATAAGATTTGATTGTTTGGGCTGGGTGGGGGGGTCGCCGAGCATGCATGTGCCGGGGGTGCAGTCGTGGGGACAGGGGCACGGCCGACATAATGCAAAGAAAACACCAGGCAGGCCACATGGAGGACCTGCTACCAGGGGCGGTGCCGGATCGGGGGGGGAGCCAGAAGTATTTAGCGAAGCCAGGACAAAGGCCAGGTGCTTCTAGATCCATATTCTGGCCAAGACATGGAGCCACCAGAGCAGCAACAGGTGCAGCAGCTTTCACCTATGTAGCAGCAACAATTTCACTGAGAAGCCCCATGTGAGGACCCAGTGATGACCACATAGTGACTTAGGAGGGGGTCGTGTGGGTGAGAGAGAGTGTCTGGTCAGAAGAGTTCCAGCAAACTTGATGAGTCTCCAGACCATAAGGAGGGTCCTTCGGCTGAGAAATGTTCCCCACGTATTCCAGTACCATTCAGTTTCATGTTACTGGTAAGTGATCTTCGTGAAAGTTAAACACAAGAAGTTCGCGGTTTGTGGAGCTCTGCTACCAGATTCCTATGGGAAGAAACTATGCCAACCATTCATTTATCAGATGGTAGCGGAAGAGACACCAGACTTTGCGTCCAGCTTGAGGGACCTTGTTAGGGCAGAGGTTAAGGAATCAGTAAGATCCCTTTCCCAGGAAGGTGTCCGTAGAGATAGAAGGCCCAGGTCCCCATTATCAGATAGTGACAGCAGCTCAGGTGAGATTGTGTCTGCTTCTTCTGCTTCGACTGCATCATTGTCAGAGGCTCGGTCAAACCATTCTTGCTTTCCTGTCGATCAGATGAACAAGCTAGTAAAGGCGGTCAATAGTGCATTGGGCATTGTAGAACCCACAATATCATCAGTGCAGTGCTTAAATTAGAGTTCCAAGTAATTCTTCAGGATAGGGTCATGGTAACTCCCACTCGTTTCTCACCAGCAGAGCATCAGGCACTAGAGTCGGAAGTTCAGGAACTTTGTCACAAAGTAGTCTTGGTGGAGGTTCCTGTGTCAGAAAGAGGAAAGGGGTTTTACGCCCCCTCTTCCTGATTTAGAAACTGGACGGTTCTTATCGGACCATTATTAATTTGAGAGGTGTGAATAAATTCTTGGTGGTGCGTTCCTTTAAGATGGAGTCTGTGAAGTCAGCAATAAAATTGCTCTTCAAAGGTTGCTTCATGGTAGTGTTGGACCTAAAGGACAGTTACTACCACATACCTATACATGCAGATCACCAGCTGTTCCGTGTCACTGGAAGGTGTGGTAAGACATTTTCAGTTTAGAGCCCTCAATTTTGGTCTCGCCATTAGGGTTGAGCGACTTTCATTTTTTTAAGATCGAGTAGGGTTTTGGGAAACCCGATTTTGTCCAGAGTCGAGTCGAGTGCAGTCGGCCGATTGTCGCTAAAAGTCGGGGATCGACCGAAACACGAAACCCAATGCAAGTCAATGGGGAAGCATAGTCGGCTGTGAGTGGAGGCCAGGAAAACACCTACAGTGCCCATTTTAATGCCAAAAACATCCATTCTTGTTTCTGAAGCTTGCCAATCGTAATTAACTTTATAATAATAGTTGGGCATAGGGAATTGGGGGTCATTTGGCAAAAGTTGTGGGGGGAGTAGGGCTGGCTCAAGTTTTTCGTGGGCCCAGGAAATGCGGACTACGTCACGGCGGTGGAGCAGGGAGAGGTAAGTATTTCAACGTTGCAAGTGCTGTGATCCTGAGCAAGCAGGGGGGGGCCCACTCGTTCGCATTGGCACTGGCACAGGGCCCCTCAAAGTACGGCGGTGTGTTTGCATGGCGGGGGCGCCTCCCACCAGCAGCGACACTTTTGCGTACTCTGAGGGGCCCTGTGCCAGTGACATCGCCAACGAGTATGCCCCCCCACCTGATGAAGTAACCTGCACTTTCATCTGCACCTTCCTCTTTGTCCCTGTGTAAGGTGGTATAACATGCGGGAAGGGGAACCTTACTTTCAGCAGGGTCAGATTCTGGCTGTGTAGAGTACAAGGGGAATGTAGTGGTCTAGGTCAATGTACCAGCAGACTCATTTAGCAGTGGCTGGGCAATGGGCAGGATGAGGAGGAAACAGATATAGGGCCAAAGAATAAAGTAGGCTAAATGCAGTTCAAAATTTGTAACAGGACTAAACAGGCGGCATTGCTTTGTTCAGTGGAGTAGCAAACCCAAGAGCAGCAGACACTGTTTCAAGGGCCTAACCACACTAGTAGGCCAAATGCAGTTTAATATCTGATAGTATAGGGCGAAAGCCAGAATGTGGAAGCTCAGCTTTGTTCAGTTGAGGACAACACCAGGGAGGGGCAGACACCTTTAGTAGGCCGGAAAAGCCTATTGCATTTTTTAAAATGGTAATTTGGAACAGAAGGTTGAAGCTCAGCTTTATTCAGTTGAGGACAACACCAGGCAGGGGCACACAGACAGACACCTTTAGTAGGCCGGTCACCCAATTGCATTTTTAAAATGGTAATTTGGAACAGAAGGTTGAAGCTCAGCTTTATTCAGTTGAGGACAACACCAGGCAGGGGCACACAGACAGACACCTTTAGTAGGCCGGAAAAGCCTATTGCATTTTTTAAAATGGTAATTTGGAACAGAAGGTTGAAGCTCAGCTTTATTCAGTTGAGGACAACACCAGGCAGGGGCACACAGACAGACACCTTTAGTAGGCCGGAAAAGCCTATTGCATTTTTAAAATGGTAATTTGGAACCGAAGGTTGAAGCTCAGCTTTATTCAGTTGAGGGCAACACCAGGCAGGGGCACACAGACAGACACCTTTAGTAGGCCGGTCACCCAATTGCATTTTTAAAATGGTAATTTGGAACAGAAGGTTGAAGCTCAGCTTTATTAAGTTGAGGACAACACCAGGCAGGGGCACACAGACAGACACCTTTAGTAGGCCGGAAAAGCCTATTGCATTTTTTAAAATGGTAATTTGGAACAGAAGGTTGAAGCTCAGCTTTATTCAGTTGAGGACAACACCAGGCAGGGGCACACAGACAGACACCTTTAGTAGGCCGGAAAAGCCTATTGCATTTTTTAAAATGGTAATTTGGAACAGAAGGTTGAAGCTCAGCTTTATTCAGTTGAGGACAACTTGAATTAAGGACTGCAGACAGACTTTGCAGGCTGTCCCCTGTGTGGACCATGCATCCAATACATTAACCCATTGAGCCACAAAGGACACGTAACCTTCCGTGGCCAGGCCTACAGGTCCATGTGTCTGTTGTCAGGTATACCTTTGGACTGACAAATTGACAGAATGCAAGGACAATGCGGTCTTTAACATGCAGGTGAAGGGGTGGGATGGCTTTTCTCCCAAAAGAATTGTCAACTGGGTAGCTCATAGCGTGGTACATCGTAGTCCATCCTGGCTTTATTAATATTAAATTAAATCAAAAAATAGGCTCTAGCCACTTTATAATTGGTTCCAGGGGTACACGGGCAGCAGTGGTCTGGTCAGTGGAGGCCTAGTGGAAGGAGGGACCGCAGACAGGCTTCAGAGGCCTAACATAATAAAATGGGCTGGCTGTAGGCACTTTATAATAGGTTCCAGGGGTACACGGGCAGCAGTGGTCAGGTGAGTGGAGGCCTAGTGGAAGGAGGGACCGCAGACAGGCTTCAAAGGCCTAACATAATAAAATGGGCTGGCTGTAGGCACTTTATAATAGGTTCCAGGGGTACACGGGCAGCAGTGGTCTGGTCAGTGGAGGCCTAGTGGAAGGAGGGACCGCAGACAGGCTTCAGAGGCCTAACATAATAAAATGGGCTGGCTGTAGGCACTTTATAATAGGTTCCAGGGGTACACGGGCAGCAGTGGTCTGGTCAGTGGAGGCCTAGTGGAAGGAGGGACCGCAGACAGGCTTCAGAGGCCTAACATAATAAAATTGGGCTGGCTGTAGGCACTTTATAATAGGTTCCAGGGGTACACGGGCAGCAGTGGTCAGGTGAGTGGAGGCCTAGTGGAAGGAGGGACCGCAGACAGGCTTCAAAGGCCTAACATAATAAAATGGGCTGGCTGTAGGCACTTTATAATAGGTTCCAGGGGTACACGGGCAGCAGTGGTCTGGTCAGTGGAGGCCTAGTGGAAGGAGGGACCGCAGACAGGCTTCAGAGGCCTAACATAATAAAATGGGCTGGCTGTAGGCACTTTATAATAGGTTCCAGGGGTACACGGGCAGCAGTGGTCAGGTGAGTGGAGGCCTAGTGGAAGGAGGGACCGCAGACAGGCTTCAAAGGCCTAACATAATAAAATGGGCTGGCTGTAGGCACTTTATAATAGGTTCCAGGGGTACACGGGCAGCAGTGGTCTGGTCAGTGGAGGCCTAGTGGAAGGAGGGACCGCAGACAGGCTTCAGAGGCCTAACATAATAAAATGGGCTGGCTGTAGGCACTTTATAATAGGTTCCAGGGGTACACGGGCAGCAGTGGTCAGGTGAGTGGAGGCCTAGTGGAAGGAGGGACCGCAGACAGGCTTCAAAGGCCTAACATAATAAAATGGGCTGGCTGTAGGCACTTTATAATAGGTTCCAGGGGTACACGGGCAGCAGTGGTCTGGTCAGTGGAGGCCTAGTGGAAGGAGGGACCGCAGACAGGCTTCAGAGGCCTAACATAATAAAATGGGCTGGCTGTAGGCACTTTATAATAGGTTCCAGGGGTACACGGGCAGCAGTGGTCTGGTCAGTGGAGGCCTAGTGGAAGGAGGGACCGCAGACAGGCTTCAGAGGCCTAACATAATAAAATTGGGCTGGCTGTAGGCACTTTATAATAGGTTCCAGGGGTACACGGGCAGCAGTGGTCAGGTGAGTGGAGGCCTAGTGGAAGGAGGGACCGCAGACAGGCTTCAAAGGCCTAACATAATAAAATGGGCTGGCTGTAGGCACTTTATAATAGGTTCCAGGGGTACACGGGCAGCAGTGGTCTGGTCAGTGGAGGCCTAGTGGAAGGAGGGACCGCAGACAGGCTTCAGAGGCCTAACATAATAAAATGGGCTGGCTGTAGGCACTTTATAATTGGTTCCAGGGGTACACGGGCAGCAGTGGTCTGGTCAGTGGAGGCCTAGTGGAAGGAGGGAGCGCAGAAAGGCTTCAAAGGCCTAAAATAACAAACAATAGGCTCATGGCAGTTTTACATCGGTTACATGGATACACAGGCAGCTTGGTGGTGAGTGGAGGAGTAGTGCAAGGAGTGTCTGTCCCAGTACTCCCAAAATATAAATAGATGTTAATGTATCGCAAAACAACCAAAACAAAAAAAAAGGTGGCATACTTTGGTACAGGGGTGGGCTCATCTGCTGAGTTTCTGACATAGTAATTTGGCAGTAACTATTTAATGGTGCCAATATAGGACACAGACACAGACAACTTTAAGTTGCATCATAGATGTCTACAAATTTGTATTGTCAGTGCCAGACATTGAATGATGTCAGCGAATAGACTAAAGATTGGTGGAGCTGTGCGACATAATTTTGCACGTGGTAGAGCCCATTTTGAGCTGGGGTAGGGGGGAACTCTCTTGAGGCCGGCGGGACCGCCCCAGGGCCACTCATGTTACAACGGTGTGTCTGACGTTGGGTGCGCACCACCACCGCCAGAGACACTACATTGTACTATGAGGGCCCCAGTAGCAATGCCGTCAACCAAAAGTGAGCACACCCACCTCTTCAGACAAACAGCAGTCTCACGGGTGCTTGCGCCAAGTCGCGATACCACGGCCCCGTGTGGGGAGTTTGGCCATTTAGGGAGGTGTAAACATGTCGTATGCTGTACAATCATCTGCAGCAAATTAGACATTAGAAAAGTAATTCACAGGCAAGAGCTTTTCATAGGAAAGCTAGGTGTCGGCCGGGCAAGGTGGGGCAAAAGATTTCGAAATCCAGTTGTGGTTCATTTTAATGAATGTTAGATCGTCAACATTTTGGGTAGCCAGACGAGTCCTTTTTTCGGTTAATATTGAACCTGCAGCACTGAATACTCTTTCTGATAGGACACTTGCTGCCGGGCAAGCAAGCTCCTGCAATGCATATTCTGCCAATTCTGGCCAGGTGTCTAATTTGGAGGCCCAGTAATCAAATGGGAATGACGGTTGAGGGAGAACATCGACAAGGGATGAAAAATAGTTAGTAACCATACTGGACAAATGTTGTCTCCTGTCACTTTCAATTGATGCAGCAGTACCTGTCCTGTCTGCGGTCATAGCAAAATCACTCCACAACCTGGTCAGAAAACCCCTCTGTCCAACGCCACTTCTGATGTGTGCACCCCTAACACTCCTAGTCTGCTGCCCCCTGGAGCTCGTGTGAGAACGATCACGTGCGCTGTGTGCTGGGAATGCCTGAAGCAAACGGTCAACAAGAGTTGATTGTTTGGTTGCTAATATTAGTTCCAAGTTCTCATGTGGCATAATATTTTGCAATTTGCCTTTATAGCGTGGATCAAGGAGGCAGGCCAACCAGTAATCGTCATCGTTCATCATTTTCGTAATGCGTGTGTCCCTTTTTAGGATACGTAAGGCATAATCCGCCATGTGGGCCAAAGTTCCAGTTGTCAAATCTCCGGTTGTGATTGGTTGAGGGGCAGTTGCAGGCAAATCTACGTCACTTGTGTCCCTCCAAAAACCAGAACCCGGCCGTGACACACAACCAATTTCCTGTGCCCCCGGGAAAGGTTCCGCATTAAAAATATACTCATCCCCATCATCCTCCTCGTCCTCCACCTCCTCTTCGCCCGCTACCTCGTCCTGTACACTGCCCTGACCAGACAATGGCTGACTGTCATCAAGGCTTTCCTCTTCCTCTGGTGCAGACGCCTGCTCCTTTATGTGCGTCAAACTTTGCATCAGCAGACGCATTAGGAGGATGCTCATGCTTATTACGGCGTTGTCTGCACTAACCAGCCGTGTGCATTCCTCAAAACACTGAAGGACTTGACACATGTCTTGTATCTTAGACCACTGCACACCTGACAACTCCATGTCTGCCATCCTACTGCCTGCCCGTGTATCCTCCCACAAATAAATAACAGCACGCCTCTGTTCGCACAGTCTCTGAAGCATGTGCAGTGTTGAGTTCCACCTTGTTGCAACGTCTATGATTAGGCGATGCTGGGGAAGGTTCAAAGACCGCTGATAGGTCTGCATACGGCTGGCGTGTACAGGCGAACGTCGGATATGTGAGCAAAGTGCACGCACTTTGAGGAGCAGGTCGGAGAACCCAGGATAAGTTTTCAATAAGCACTGCACCACCAGGTTTAAGGTGTGAGCCAGGCAAGGAATGTGTTTCAGTTGGGAAAGGGAGATGGCAGCCATGAAATTCCTTCCGTTATCACTCACTACCTTGCCTGCCTCAAGATCTACTGTGCCCAGCCACGACTGCGTTTCTTGTTGCAAGAACTCGGACAGAACTTCCGCGGTGTGTCTGTTGTCGCCCAAACACTTCATAGCCAATACAGCCTGCTGACGCTTGGCAGTAGCTGGCCCATAATGGGACAACTGGTGTGCAACAGTGTCATCTGCCGATGGAGTGGTTGGCAGACTGCGTTCTGTGGAAGAGCTGTAGCTTCTGCAGGAGGACGAGGAGGAGGAGGAGGAGGGGGTGCGAACGCCTACAGCCAACTGTTTCCTAGACCGTGGGCTAGGCACAACTGTCCCTAAATTGATGTCGCCTGTGGACCCTGCATCCACCACATTCACCCAGTGTGCCGTGATGGACACATAACGTCCCTGGCCATGCCTACTGGTCCATGCATCTGTAGTCAGGTGCACCTTTGTACTCACAGATTGCCTGAGTGCATGGACGATGCGCTGTTTAACATGCTGGTGCAGGGCTGGGATGGCTTTTCTGGAAAAAAAGTGTCGACTGGGTAGCTCGTATCGTGGTTCAGCGTACTCCATCAGGGCTTTGAAAGCTTCGCTTTCAACTAACCGGTAGGGCATCATCTCTAACGAGATTAGTCTAGCTATGTGGGCGTTAAAACCCTGTGTACGCGGATGCGAGGATAAGTACTTCCTTTTTCTAACCAGAGTCTCATGTAGGGTGAGCTGGACTGGAGAGCTGGAGATCGTGGAACTTTCGGGTGTGCCGGTGTACATGGCAGACTGAGAGACGGTTGGAGACGGTATTGTTTCCGCCGGTGCCCTAGATGCAATATTTCCTCCTACAAAACTGGTGATTCCCTGACCCTGACTGCTTTTGGCTGGCAAAGAAACCTGCACAGATACTGCCGGTGGTGCGGAAAATGGTGGCCTTACAGTGACGGAAGGGATGTTGCGTTGCTGACTAGCTTCATTGGCCGAGGGTGCTACAACCTTAAGGGACGTTTGGTAGTTAGTCCAGGCTTGAAAATGCATGGTGGTTAAGTGTCTATGCATGCAACTAGTATTTAGACTTTTCAGATTCTGACCTCTGCTTAAGCTAGTTGAACATTTTTGACAGATGACTTTGCGCTGATCAGTTGGATGTTGTTTAAAAAAATGCCAGACTGCACTCTTCCTAGACTCGGATCCCTTTTCAGGGATTGCAGACTGAGCTTTAACCGGATGGCCACGCTGTCCTCCAACAGGTTTTGGCTTTGACACGCGTTTTGGGCCAGATACGGGCCCGGCAGATGGAACCTGTTGCGATGTTGATGCCTGCTGCGGCCCCTCCTCCACCTCCGCTTCTGAACTACTGCCGCCTGCACCCTGTTCCTCCAATGGCTGCCAATCGGGGTCAATAACTGGGTCATCTATTACCTCCTCTTCGAGCTCGTGTGCAACTTCGTCTGTGTCACTGTGTCGGTCGGTGGTATAGCGTTCGTGGCGGGGCAACATAGTCTCATCAGGGTCTGATTGTGGATCTGTACCCTGAGAGGGCAATGTGGTGTCTGAGTCAAAGGAGCAGCATAGTACTCTGGCTGTGGCTGTGCATCAGTGCACTCCATGTCAGAATCTACTTGTAATGGGCATGGCCTGTTAAATGTTTCACTTTCTAAGCCAGGGACGGTATGTGTAAAGAGCTCCATGGAGTGACCCGTTGTGTCGCCTGCTGCATCCTTCTCTCTTGTTGTAGTTTTTGCTGAGGAGGACAAGGAAGCGACTTGTCCCTGACCGTGAACATCCACAAGCGACGCGCTGCTTTTACATTTACCAGTTTCTGAAGAGGAGGCAAAAGAGCTAGAGGCTGAGTCTGCAATGTAAGCCAAAACTTGCTGTTGCTGCTCCGCCTTTAAAAGCGGTTTTCCTACTCCCAGAAAAGAGAGCGTTCGAGGCCTTGTGTAGCCTGACGACGAAACTGGCTCCACAGCTCCAGACTTAGGTGGAATATTTTTATCCCCACGACCACCTGATGCTCCACTACCACTACCATCATTACCAGCTGACAATGAACGCCCACGACGACCTCTTGCACCAGACTTCCTCATTGTTTTAAAATCTTAACCAAAGTAACTTTATTTGTTGCTGTCAAACAACTTACACGGTGAGCTATAACTTCAGTATGATTTCTATATCCCTTAACAGGTTGGTGAGACCACAACGAAAATCAGGCACAATGTTACACACTCTGTTTTCTGTGGCACCAAATCACAGAGATGACACACACGCAGGACTGTCACTCAAGCACTATTGTCAATATTAATCTCCCACCTAATTAATTTTTTTTTTTTTCTCAGGGAGACTTTAGAAACCCAAGAATATTTAAAAAAAAAAAAAAAAAAAGCCTTTCTATGGCCCACTGAATGAGAGATGGCACGCACAGGAGTGGCACACAAGCCCTGACAGAGGCCAATATTTTTCTCCTACTGACTGATGTAGTGTTTTTGTGTTGAGGTAGATTTTAAAACACAAATGAAGGAAAAAAATTTAAAGGCTTTCTATGGCCCACAATTAGAGAGAGAGGTGGCACACCCAGGAGTCAAGACTGGCACACAAGCTGAAAGGGCAATATTACTCTCCCACTGTTTTTTTAACTTTTTTTTTTTATTTTCAGGGAGACTTTAGAAACCAAATAATATTAAAAAAACAAAAAAAATAAATAGCCTTTCTATGGCCCACTGAATGAGAGAGAAAGGTGGCACACCCAGGAGTCAAGACTGGCGCACAAGCTGAAAGGGCAATATTACTCTCCCACTGTTTTTTTAACTTTTTTTTTTTATTTTCAGGGAGACTTTAGAAACCAAATAATATTAAAAAAAAAACAAAAAATAAATAGCCTTTCTATGGCCCACTGAATGAGAGAGAAAGGTGGCACACCCAGGAGTCAAGACTGGCGCACAAGCTGAAAGGGCAATATTACTCTCCCACTGTTTTTTTAACTTTTTTTTTTTATTTTCAGGGAGACTTTAGAAACCAAATAATATTAAAAAAAAACCAAAAAATAAATAGCCTTTCTATGGCCCACTGAATGAGAGAGAAAGGTGGCACACCCAGGAGTCAAGACTGGCACACAAGCTGAAAGGGCAATATTACTCTCCCACTGTTTTTTTAAGTTTTTTTTTTTTTATTTTCAGGGAGACTTTAGAAACCAAATAATATTAAAAAAACAAAAAAAAAAAATAGCCTTTCTATGGCCCACTGAATGAGAGAGAAAGGTGGCACACCCAGGAGTCAAGACTGGCGCACAAGCTGAAAGGGCAATATTACTCTCCCACTGTTTTTTTAACTTTTTTTTTTTATTTTCAGGGAGACTTTAGAAACCAAATAATATTAAAAAAACAAAAAAAAAATAAATAGCCTTTCTATGGCCCACTGAATGAGAGAGAAAGGTGGCACACCCAGGAGTCAAGACTGGCGCACAAGCTGAAAGGGCAATATTACTCTCCCACTGTTTTTTTTTTTTTATTTTCAGGGAGACTTTAGAAACCAAATAATATAAAAAAAAAACCAAAAAATAAATAGCCTTTCTATGGCCCACTGAATGAGAGAGAAAGGTGGCACACCCAGGAGTCAAGACTGGCGCACAAGCTGAAAGGGCAATATTACTCTCCCACTGTTTTTTTAACTTTTTATTTTTATTTTCAGGGAGACTTTAGAAACCAAATAATATTAAAAAAACAAAAAAAAAATAAATAGCCTTTCTATGGCCCACTGAATGAGAGAGAAAGGTGGCACACCCAGGAGTCAAGACTGGCGCACAAGCTGAAAGGGCAATATTACTCTCCCACTGTTTTTTTAACTTTTTTTTTTTATTTTCAGGGAGACTTTAGAAACCAAATAATATTAAAAAAAAAACAAAAAATAAATAGCCTTTCTATGGCCCACTGAATGAGAGAGAAAGGTGGCACACCCAGGAGTCAAGACTGGCACACAAGCTGAAAGGGCAATATTACTCTCCCACTGTTTTTTTAAGTTTTTTTTTTTTTATTTTCAGGGAGACTTTAGAAACCAAATAATATTAAAAAAACAAAAAAAAAAATAGCCTTTCTATGGCCCACTGAATGAGAGAGAAAGGTGGCACACCCAGGAGTCAAGACTGGCGCACAAGCTGAAAGGGCAATATTACTCTCCCACTGTTTTTTTAACTTTTTTTTTTTATTTTCAGGGAGACTTTAGAAACCAAATAATATTAAAAAAACAAAAAAAAAATAAATAGCCTTTCTATGGCCCACTGAATGAGAGAGAAAGGTGGCACACCCAGGAGTCAAGACTGGCGCACAAGCTGAAAGGGCAATATTACTCTCCCACTGTTTTTTTTTTTTTATTTTCAGGGAGACTTTAGAAACCAAATAATATAAAAAAAAACCCAAAAAATAAATAGCCTTTCTATGGCCCACTGAATGAGAGAGAAAGGTGGCACACCCAGGAGTCAAGACTGGCGCACAAGCTGAAAGGGCAATATTACTCTCCCACTGTTTTTTTAACTTTTTATTTTTATTTTCAGGGAGACTTTAGAAACCAAATAATATTAAAAAAACAAAAAAAAAATAAATAGCCTTTCTATGGCCCACTGAATGAGAGAGAAAGGTGGCACACCCAGGAGTCAAGACTGGCGCACAAGCTGAAAGGGCAATATTACTCTCCCACTGTTTTTTTAACTTTTTTTTTTTATTTTCAGGGAGACTTTAGAAACCAAATAATATTAAAAAAAAAACAAAAAATAAATAGCCTTTCTATGGCCCACTGAATGAGAGAGAAAGGTGGCACACCCAGGAGTCAAGACTGGCACACAAGCTGAAAGGGCAATATTACTCTCCCACTGTTTTTTTAAGTTTTTTTTATTTTATTTTCAGGGAGACTTTAGAAACCAAATAATATTAAAAAAACAAAAAAAAAAATAGCCTTTCTATGGCCCACTGAATGAGAGAGAAAGGTGGCACACCCAGGAGTCAAGACTGGCGCACAAGCTGAAAGGGCAATATTACTCTCCCACTGTTTTTTTAACTTTTTTTTTTTATTTTCAGGGAGACTTTAGAAACCAAATAATATTAAAAAAACAAAAAAAAAATAAATAGCCTTTCTATGGCCCACTGAATGAGAGAGAAAGGTGGCACACCCAGGAGTCAAGACTGGCGCACAAGCTGAAAGGGCAATATTACTCTCCCACTGTTTTTTTTTTTTATTTTCAGGGAGACTTTAGAAACCAAATAATATTAAAAAAAAAAAAAATAAATAAATAGCCTTTCTATGGCCCACTGAATGAGAGAGAAAGGTGGCACACCCAGGAGTCAAGACTGGCGCACAAGCTGAAAGGGCAATATTACTCTCCCACTGTTTTTTTAACTTTTTTTTTTTATTTTCAGGGAGACTTTAGAAACCAAATAATATTAAAAAAACAAAAAAAAAATAAATAGCCTTTCTATGGCCCACTGAATGAGAGAGAAAGGTGGCACACCCAGGAGTCAAGACTGGCGCACAAGCTGAAAGGGCAATATTACTCTCCCACTGTTTTTTTTTTTTTATTTTCAGGGAGACTTTAGAAACCAAATAATATAAAAAAAATAAATAAATATAAATAGCCTTTCTATGGCCCACTGAATGAGAGAGAAAGGTGGCACACCCAGGAGTCAAGACTGGCGCACAAGCTGAAAGGGCAATATTACTCTCCCACTGTTTTTTTAACTTTTTTTTTTTATTTTCAGGGAGACTTTAGAAACCAAATAATATTAAAAAAAAACAAAAAAAACAAGGCTTTCTATGGCCCACTGAATGAGAGATGGCACGCACAGGAGTGGCACACAAGCCCTGACTGAGGCCAATATTTTTCTCCCACTGACTGATGTAGTGTTTTTGTGTTGAGGTAGATTTTAAAACACAAATGAAGGAAAAAAATTAAAAGGCTTTCTATGGCCCACAATTAGAGAGAGAGGTGGCACACCCAGGAGTCAAGACTGGCACACAAGCTGAAAGGGCAATATTACTCTCCCACTGTTTTTTTATGTATTTTTTTTTTTTCAGGGAGACTTTAGAAACCAAATAATATTAAAAAAAAAAAAAAAAAAAGGCTTTCTATGGCCCACTGAATGAGAGGGACAGAGGTGGCACACCCAGGAGTCAAGACTGGCACACAAGCTGAAAGGGCAATATTACTCTCCCACTGTTTTTTTATGTTTTTTTTTTTTTTTCAGGGAGACTTTAGAAACCAAATAATATTAAAAAAACAAAAAAAATAAATAGCCTTTCTATGGCCCACTGAATGAGAGAGAGAGGTGGCACACCCAGGAGTCAAGACTGGCACACAAGCTGAAAGGGCAATATTACTCTCCCACTGTTTTTTTAGGTATTTTTTTTTTTTCAGGGAGACTTTAGAAACCAAATAATATTAAAAAAAATAAATAAATAAATAGGCTTTCTATAGCCCACTGAATGAGAGATAGCACACACAGCAGTGGCACACAAGCCCTGACTGAGGCCAATATTTTTCTCCCACTGATTGATGTAGTGTTTTTTTGTTGAGGTAGAATTTAGAACACAAATCACGGAAAAAATAAATAGGCTTTCTATGGCCCACTCAGTGAGAGATGGCACACACAGGGATGGCACTGTAGCAGAAATGCCAATCTTAATCTCCCACAAAAAAATAAAAAAATAAACAGGGACTGTCCTACAATTACTATCTCCCCTGCAGTAATCTCAGCCAGGTATGGCAGGCAGCAATAGGAGTGGACTGATGCACAAATTAAATAAAAAGTGTGGACAAACAAAAAAGATAGCTGTGCAGAAAGGAAGGAACAAGAGGATATGTGCTTTGAAAAAAGCAGTTGGTTTCCACAGTGGCGTACACACAGCAATACAGCTATCATGGAGCCTTCTACGGCAGCCCAATGAGCTACAGCGCTGAGGGGAAAAAAAAAAAAAAATAGCTTCCACTGTCCCTGCACACCGAAGGTGGTGTTGGACAGTGGAAATCGCTGCAGCACAAGCGGTTTGGTGGTTAGTGGACCCTGCCTAACGCTCTCCCTGCTTCTGACGAAGCGGCAGCAACCTCTCCCTAAGCTCAGATCAGCAGCAGTAAGATGGCGGTCGGCGGGAACGCCCCTTTATAGCCCCTGTGACGCCGCAGACAGCAAGCCAATCACTGCAATGCCCTTCTCTAAGATGGTGGGGACCAGGACCTATGTCATCACGCTGCCCACACTCTGCGTTCACCTTCATTGGCTGAGAAATGGCGCTTTTCGCGTCATTGAAACGCGACTTTGGCGCGAAAGTCGCGTACCGCATGGCCGACAAGCACAGGGGTCGGATCGGGTTTCATGAGACGCCGACTTAGCCAAAAGTCGGCGACTTTTGAAAATGATCGACCCGTTTCGCTCAACCCTACTCGCCATTGCTCCATGGGACTTTACCAAAGTGATTGAAGAGGTCATGGCACATCTCCATGAGCAGGATATTTTGGTAGTCCCCTAATCTGGATGACTTTTTGATTGTAAGCAATTCAGTCCCACACTGCAATACTCAATTAAGTAATATGCTGTCCGCTCTGGATGAGCTCAGGTGGCTTATGAATATTAAGAAATCACGTTTACAGCCCCTAGCAGTGCAGGAATTCCTGGGTCTGGTGCTGGACTTTGAAGCTTGGGACTGTCATTTACCAAGATCTAAAGTAGACAGTTTTTGACTTCAGGTTGTGAAGGCAGTAAACTGTCCATCTATGTCCCTTAGGGGGGCAGTGTCTCTTCTAGGCTCACTCACATCATGCATTCCGGCGGTTCGCTGGGCTGAGTACCATACTAGGGCCTTACAGTGGGATGTATTACATAATAATCGTCAGCTAGGAGGGTGCTTGGATCTAAAATTCTCTCTGTCCCCCTCTACAATACAGTCCCTGCGTTGGTGATTAGATTTACCATACTTGACCAAAGGGGTTTCTTGGATTAACCATATCTCCCTGATTTTTCCTACGGATGCTAGCCCCATGGGTTGGGGGGCACATATGGGGAAGGTGTTGGGTCCAAGGGATTTGGACAGATTCTGAGCAGGCCAGTTCATCTAACCTGAGAGAGCTGTTAGCGGTGAAGCTAGCAATAAGTCGGCACCTTATGTCCTTGCAGGGTCAACATGTCAGAGTGCTTTTCCTACAATCAGGTAACTGTGGCCTACATCAACCACCAGGGGGAACCCAGTCCAGATCATTGATGGAGGTAGCAGATTGTATTTTTCTGATGGCCGAAGCTCATCTACTATCGTTAAACTCTCTGCAAATAAGAGGAAAGGAGAACATCAAAGCCAATTTCCTAAGCCGCCACAAGCTCAGAAAGGAGAGTGGGTGTTCAATCAAACTGTCTTCAACCAGATTGTGCAGATGTGGGGGAGTCCAGATGTAGATCTTTTTGCCAACAGAGAGAACAGGAAACTGCGTCAGTTTCGTTCTCTAAACCCCAGAGAATGTCCACAGGCAGTAGATGCTCTCCTGATTCCATGGGATTTCAAACTAGCATATGCATTTCCTCCAATAGCCCTGATCCCATTGGTTTTGAGGAAGATACGGGAGGACAGGGCACATCTTATTTTGGCCCAATACACCGTGATTCTCCTGGCTGAGAAAGGAGGTCCATCACCCGGAACTCTCAAACCTCCACTCCCAGGGTCCGGTCTTCCACCGCGAGTTCCCAACTTACATCTGACAGCATGGAATTTGAGAGGGCACTGTTAAGGGGGAAGGGGTTTTCACATAACCTGGCGAATACATTGCTTAAAAGCAGAAAGGCATCCATAAAAAAAATATACGCCAGAACCTGGAGTAAGTTTTTATGTTTCTGTGGCGGAGGTTGTAGGAAAGGTTTAGATAGGCCAAGTGTTGGAGTTCTTACAAAGGGGCCTAGAGATGGGTCTGGCCACAAACACCCTCAAAGTCCAGGTTGCAGCACTAGGAGCCTTGTATAATTATGATCTAGGGGACAATTAGTGGATATCTAGATTTATCAGGGCATCAGCCAGATCTAGGCCCGTCCTTACACAGAAGTTAATGCCTTGGGATTTAAATTTAGTACTAACAGCATTGACGGAAGCTCCATTCGAACTCATTGAGAAACCTCAATAAAAAATTTTTCTCTCATAACAGCCCTTCTGGTGGCACTTACATCGGCCCTTTGGGATAGTGACATCCATGCCCTACCCAGGCAGCCTCCATATATCCAATTTGGGGAAGATAGTTACTTTAAGACCGGATCCCTTGTATTTACCAAAAGTAGCTTCTAAGTTCCACAGACTACAGGAGATAGTTCTTCCTTCCTTCTGTGCCAACCCCAGAAATCAAAGAGAGAAGGCTCCATTCACTAGGTGTTAGGAGGTGTCTACTTAGTTATATTACGATATCTGATCCTTGGAAGAAAGAGAATTCCCTATTTATTTCCTTTCAGGGGGTTAGGAAGGGGCTTAAGGTACCGTCACATTAAGCGACGCTGCAGCGATAGCGACAACGATGCCGATCGCTGCAGCGTCGCTGTTTGATCGCTGGAGAGCTGTCATACAGACCGCTCTCCAGTGACCAACGATGCCGAGGTCCCCGGGTAACCAGGGTAAACATCGGGTTGCTAAGCGCAGGGCCGCGCTTAGTAACCCGATGTTTACCCTGGTTACCAGCGTAAAAGTAAAAAAAACAAACAGTACATACTCACCCAGCGTCCCCCAGCTTCTGCTTCCTGACACTGACAGCTCCGGCCCTAACAGCAGAGCGGTGACGTCACCGCTGTGCTTTCACTTTCGGGCCGGCGCTCAGTCAGTGTCAGGAAGCAGACGCTGGGGGACGCGCAGGTGAGTATGTACTGTTTGTTTTTTTACTTTTACGCTGGTAACCAGGGTAAACATCGGGTTACTAAGCGCGGCCCTGCGCTTGGTAACCCGATGTTTACCCTGGTTACCAGTGTAAAACATCGCTGGTATCGTTGCTTTTGGTGTCAAGCACAACGATACACGGTGATCGGACGACCAAATAAAGTTCTGGACTTTATTCAGCGACCAGCGACATCACAGCAGGATCCTGATCGCTGCTGCGTGTCAAACTAAACGATATCGCTAGCGAGGACGCTGCAACGTCACGGATCGCTAGCGATATCGTTTAGTGTGACGGTACCTTTAGAGTCTCAAAGAGCACCTTAAGCTAGGTGGATTAGGGAAGCAATTTCTGTGGCCTATACAGCTAGTGATATTGCAGTTCGGGGGGGGGGGGGTCTGAAAGCTCACTCCACAGGAGCCGTGGCAACTTCCTGGGCTGAGAGATAGGAGGTGTTGATTGAGGAGATAGGTAAGGCAGCTACATGGTCTTCTCCCTCCACATTTTTCAAACATTATAGACTGGATATGTGTACCTCTTCCATTGTCACATTTGGGAGAAGGGTGCTTCAGGCTGTGGTCCCTCCCTAATTTCCTTACTTCTCTGTAATTCTCTCGTGGTGCTGTAATGGGAGAACAAATAAATGCTTAGTTACTTACCAGTAACATTGTTTTTAGAATCCCATGACAGCACCGTTATATTCCCTCCCTTCACGTGTGGGTGAGCACTTCTTGTTGCCTTAGTATAGTGACATGTTTATAGTTATTTGGGTATGAAATAATGTGTATATATTGCTACTAACTTGGGAGGTCCTCTCATGCTCTGTAATCCAACTGATGCGGGAGAGAGGTGCCACCCTTTTTATGTCTGTAGGTTTCCGGTCCCTGAAGGGTTGATCCTCTCTAGTAGTGCTGTCATGAGCTCTGAAAAACACCATTACCGGTGAGTAACTAAGCATTTTCTCCACTGTATGTTCAGAGATTCTGACCTTTAAATTGCAGGTGGTACAACCTATATACATCAGATTGCTTTCAATGCTCTTACTTAGTTATTAAGGTTGAAGGAAGACTTTAAGTCCATCTAGTTCAACCCATAGCCTAACCTAACATACCCTAACATGTTGATCCAGAGGAAGGCAAAAAAAAAACAATGTGGAAAAGAGTAAGCTCCACATTGGGGAAAAAAATTCCTTCCCTACTCCACATACGGCAATCAGACTAGTTCCCTGGATCAACGCCCTAACAAGGAATCTAGTGTATATACCCTGTAACATTATACTTTTCTAGAAAGGTATCCAGTCCCCTCTTAAATTTAAGTAATGAATCACTCATTACAACATCATACAGCAGAGCGTTCCATAGTCTCACTGCTCTTACAGGAAAGAATCTGCGTCTGTTATTATGCTTAAACCTTCTTTCCTCCAGACGTAGAGGATGCCCCCTTGTCCCTGTCTCAGGTCTATGATTAAAAAGATCATCCGAAAGGTCTTTGTACTGTCCCCTCATATATTTATACATTAAAATAAGATCACCCCTTAGTCTTCGTTTTTCCAAACTAAATAGCCCCAAGTATAATAACCTATCTTGGTATTGCAGACCCCCCAGTCCTCTAATAACCTTGGTCACTCTTCTCTGCACCCGCTCTTGTTCAGCTATGTCTTTCTTCTACAACGGAGACCAGAACTGTGCACAGTTGTCATGTCAGACGCTGTTCAGACCAGGTCGTTCGACAGACAGCGGTAATTCCGCTTTTTTTTTTTTTTTCAAATATTTTTATTAAACATTTTGACAATTTTACAATATGGAATAAGGGGGGAAAGGGAAAAGGAACGAGGAAAGGGAAATAAGGGAAAGAAAACCCCATACGCAGTGGGGTTTGAAACACAGGCATTCAAAAACAGACCAAAGTATAGTTGCTTAATTATACTACACATATGGAACCTACAAAGAAAGAGAAAAGAAAAGTAATAATTATTCTATCTTATATGAAGTAGCTATAGATTTTAGCAAGGTAAGATGTTGCTTAAAAGCTAGGCCTAGCAGTAAAAACAATGGTACACATATCAAAAGTAGAATAGCCTAAGCTTAAAAAATAAAAGAACTATATATACATAATGCTTACGAGTAAAACAAAGAAGTAGGTTATAAAATAGCTTCAATATCTAGTTAAAATGTACAATACTCAGTAGTCTTAGTATGCTAAATTAGTAGTCCGTGACATAAAAGTAGATTAAAAAGTCGTATAAAAAATAAAAAAAAAAATGCCTGTAACAAGTCCGAGAGTGTACCCGACACCCCAAAGACCTAGTGGAGGAAAGTTCGGTTTTGATCCAAAAAAACTGACAAGTAAAAAAAAAATAATAAATTTAAACTATGAAGTGGAAATAAGTTGTTTCAGCTAGTCAAATGACTAAACGTTGAATAGATGTTGCATATTAGTCCAGAACAGGGTCTGTCAAATTGTAGAGGGAGAATTAAAAGCGGCTTCGGAGGGCTTGATTCCAGCACGTTTTAAAAATTCAATACCCTCGTCCAGAAAGGAAACATAAACAAATCCTGACGGAAGCCTCACCCGGAGAGTTGATGTTCTAGTCCAGGTATAAGAAAGGCCAGTGCTTATATGGAGATGAGAGGAATCTGGGGATCTTTGAAATACCCAAGAGGGCGTTCCTCATCCAGTTTGGGTAAAACGTAACAATCACGTCGCATGACAGATCCTTGGAAAGAGTGGGCGGTCTGCGAATTCTAACCGCTTTTTCTATCAGAGGGCCTTCGATAGAGTTAGGAAGTAAGTTGGAAATCATTGATGTTATATAGCTCTCCAACTGGGAAGCCTGAATCGTCTCTGGTATGCCCCTAATTTTGATATTGTTCTTCCTTCTGAAATCTTCAAAATTGGCTAAATTGGTTTTTAAAAGATCCATTTTTTCCTGAATCTTCTCCAACGAATCTGAGGGTTTAGAAATGGTTTGGGGAACATTCTGTTGATTTTTTTTGTGTTCGTATTTATATGCAGATGAGTCTTGGTCAAAAGAAATTCCGGTAGATATAATAGGAGGGTTTGTCTTAGTGACTGGTTCAACGGAAGTTACTATCTCTTGAAAGAGCTTTTTTATGAATGCTTGGGATGCTTTTGAGTTAAATGATTGTTTAGGGTCAGAAATAACATCCCCTCCACAAATATTCATAGTGGTCAAAAAAGCCTTAAGAAGATACACCATAAACCCCTCAGTAGGATCATCATCAGATGCTGGGATCCCATCCAATTTTACTAGTGCAGGGGAAGACTTTTTTAATCTGCGTTTTTCAGGCTTTTTAAGAGGTTCACAAGGAACCTCATTAGAAGAAGAATAACTGGAGAAATTAACCGTATCATAGCCAGTAAGAACCAAATCATCACTATCCATATATGACTCCTTTGAGTCTAATCCCTCTGATCCCTCCAAGGATCCATTAGAGCTGCTGGATGAGTCAGTCAATAAGCCCCCTACTTCTCCCCCCTCCTGCTTTTTCCTTGAAGCTACTAAACTATTAAGGGAAGTAAATAGTGATTCATAGTACTCCGTTTTGGACTTGGAGTCATCCATTGTAAACTTTAGACCCTCAGGTTTTTCCTCTGGTAATATTTCTTTAAGGTTCCCTTTTTGTGAGTCTCTGTAGAAATGGCAGGAGGGGCTTATAACAGTGGGGTTATGGTTTAATTGCATATCATATTTCCTAATAGAACTGGTAATTCCAGCTAACCCCCCCGCGGTGTAATTACAGGGAAAAGAATTTTCACATGTATTGGGATGGTATAGGATAGGGTATTGCTTACCCACTCAGTAATCCTTTGTTCCTCTCCATTTTTAATTCCTGAAGTAGCATTGTCCTCTCCCTTAGGCTGGTTTCACACTTGCGTTTTTGTCTGCAGCGTTTTTTTGCACAAAAAACGCATGCGTTTTTTTTTCCTATATTTAACATTGAAAACGCATGCGTTTTTTTTGCACATGCGTTTGGTCGCGTTTTCAAACGCATGCGTTTTTTGTCTGCATGCGTTCATTTTCAAAAATGCTACCTGCAGTATTTTCTTGCGCGTTTTCGCGGCAAAAAAATGCATTGCTGTCTATGTAAACGCATGCGTTTTTAAGCACATGCGTTTGCGCTAAAAACGCATGCGTTTTTATAGAAAAAAACCAGAAAACACACTGAAAAGCCACCCACCACCAAGGTGATAAAGGGATCCAAACCCTAACCCTAACTCTACCCCTAACCTCACCCCTAACCGTTTAATGAACATTTTCTGACAGTCATATTGCCACGTATTTAAGTGCCACGTATCACGTATTTCAGTGCCACGTATGCCACGTGCCACATATTTAAGTGCCACGTGCCACGTATTTAAGTGCCACGTATTTAAGTGCCACGTGCCACGTATTTAAGTGCCACGTGCCACGTATTAAAGTGCCACGTGCCACGTATTTAAGTGCCACGTATTTAAGTGCCACGTGCCACGTATTTAAGTGCCACGTGCCACGTATTTAAGTGCCACGTATTTAAGTGCCACGTGCCACGTATTTAAGTGCCACGTATTTAAGTACCACGTATTTCAGTTGCACGTATTTCAGTGCCACGTATTTCAGTCACGGTTAGGGTTAGGGGTAGGGTTAGGGTTAGGGTTTTCTTGTTTTTTCTTGTGTTTTCTTGTGTTTTCTTGTGTTTTCTTGTGTTTTTCTATAAAAACGCATGCGTCTAAAAAACGCATGCGTTTTACCGCGTTTACATGCGTTTTTCACACATGCGTTTTTTTTTAAAAACGCATGCAGATAAAAACGCAAGTGTGAAACCAGCCTTAGCTGCACCATCTTCTTTAACTGAGTCCCCTCGGTTCAGCGTCTCTTCACTCCGCTCCATGTGCTGCGGCGCTCCCTCCTGTACTTCCGGTGAGAGGCTCCTCCGACGCGATCCTGATACCACTTCCCCAGCAGGGAGTGGCTCTCCTTTCTGTGTCCCCTGTGCTGCAGTCTGTGTCGCAGTCCCGGTCCGGGTCCCGGCGGCCACTAGGCTCTTCGGCACAAACTCCTGTGCCCTGTGATTTAGGCTGCTGCTCCGGGTTTGGCTGGGCAGCTGCGGCTTGCCGGGCGCCTGCAGTGGATGAGTCCCCTCTTTACTCTCAGCTGCTGCTTGCTTCCTTCTTTTTTACCATTGTGTCACACCTACTCCACATACACTCAAGCCCAGCGGTCATCCCAGAGCGCAGGCGCTATCATTACAGGTTACACATAGCGCTGTGTTTCCCTGACCACGTTCGCACTTGCACAGTGCATTCCAGTGATTGCCCTAAAGCGCAGGCGCTGTTACTATAACTATTATACAGCGCTCCGTTCCCTTGACGACGCCTGCACCTGCGCAGTTGACTCCAGAGGCCAGGCGGCGGGACTTCCGGTACCGGATGACGCACTTCCAGTGCCGCAAGTCCCTCCGCGCTCAAATACCGAGAACAGGACACCATTCAGCACCTGCTCACACAGCAAGGCGCAGGAGCGCCGCTGATACCACAAGCGCCACCAGGTAATACCCTGACCCACCAATGTATTTGCAGCCCATTGATCTCTATGCTATATGACCCTGGCATTGTCCAGGGTGCCAGCTCATAACATGCATTTCTCTACAGAGGCCCCCTACCTCCAGCCCCCTTGCTAACTGGACAATCCTGTCCCTGCTACGGCCAGAGTACTCTCAGGTGGAGTCTCTTACTAGGTGCATTATAAGGTAACATTTTATGATGCCTTTCTCTATACACTACTTATATATGCCTTAGAGTTTGATGGCACTCAGATATTTTATTTGCACTATATTTCTCCACAGAGGTCTTCCATCTGTAACCTCATTGTAGCTAATGCTACCTATTTACCTGTATTGCCAGAGAAACCTTACAATAGTCCCACATTAACAGCAGCGCAAGGTAATACCCTTTATAACCACTTCCTACTTTCACCCCTGGTAATACCATACAGTACTGCCTATTACATCTCCATGCTGGCCATACCATAATCAGGTGCATCCTCTACAGGTTCCATCCTGTGGCACAATAGGACTATCGCAATTTATTCTGGGCCACTACTATACCATATAGTACCCTTACCGGCTTTGACAGGTACAACTTTCGGCACCATCACTGTACATGACTCGTTATGTGTTCTGTTTTATCATACATTCATTTCCTCCTATATATTCCTGACAGATTGTATCTACAGTACCAATAAGCAGGGCTATCCGTCTATTATAAATTAAATATTATGCAAGGTAATTTTCTCAATATTTGACTTTAGGTTGTCTTACATTTATAGCCCCTACTAACATTCTTTATTCCTTATAGATTTTCTATATGCTACAAGGATATTTTTTCGTGCTACACCACTATTCACCTTGCTAAGGTAAACCTCACCTCGGTATCTTCTCGTGCCTACCGTTCTTTGAACTATTATGAGATCACCTCCAATCACGCGGATCGTCACTCTCACCTACAACAAGGGGGGATTCCTCTCACCCGTGACAGGAGGCAATACCTGTAAAATGCTATGTCTTGTATATATGTATATATATCTATATATGTTCTTGTTTCTCTCTCCCTCGGGTTTTGTGTGCTACAATTGTGAACATAATGATCTTTATATGTACAATTGTTTATATATGTTTTGTTCTTTTCAGCGACCACTTGACAAAGACTCGGGAAGAGTCGAAACGTTGTCAGTTTGACTTCTGGTCGCAATTTTGCACTGTTGAATAATAAATCTAAAAAGCACTTCAATAAATTCAAATTTTTTTCATATGATACCCTTAGAGTGTGCGGTGTATTAAATTTAAGGCTTGCTTCCTCCCGGCGCCCGGGTCCACCGCAGCTCCATGCTTCTTTGTGCTGTCACTTACCAGTGACAGCATAGCTGGGAGAGGAGCTTTCAGCCTGGTCTGAGTCCCATAAGTCTGCTGTACACCAGAGATCCTCAGCTTAGCTGGGTGTCGGCAGGGTGTCGGCTTCAAAGGTGCAGGTCTGCCATGCATTCCTCCATGTGAGGGCTGAACTCCTCCAGAGCCACGTCTGCATTTCTGTCCTGGAGAAGTGTTTCTTTTCACAGGATTGGGTCCATTCTTCTTGTAATCAGTGCCAGGCATATTCATGAATGCTTTAGGACCCAAATAATCCACTTTTGTAAGCTTTTTAGTAGCTTGGATCTGGGAAATTACAGGAGCTCCTGTAACACAGGTCTGCTCCTGCTCCCGTGCAAACCACGCCCCCCGGTAATTCCGCTTTTGACCACTATTTGCTCATTGGCGTCGGCTAGATTTCATCTAGCTGTTCCGGGGTTAATTTACCTTATCCTCGGAATGGAAGCTGAGCCATGCCCATTGCCTTTAAATAGTTCTCCTGATCATTGGGCGTCGCCGATTATAGCTTCTGTCTTGTGCATTGTTATCTCAATCTGGAGTGGAGAGCTGGTTGTTGGAGATTCGTTGCTGGTGGTGTATTTTCCTTAGTCTTATTTACTCCTTCCTATATTTGTATTTATTTTGCCCTGCACATTTATAGTGTATTCCTGAGTGACTGCGGCGTGGTGTATATTTTCCTTTATCCTTGTCTGTGCTAACTGTGGGTATTGGTGTATTACCTATTCACTGGGTGGTGGCCGGAGGTTTCAGCCTAGGGTTGAAACAGGAGACAGGGTGAGGTTCGAGGCCTGGACATGCACACCATCAGTGTAAACTCCAGGTAGAGGGTCAGTCAGGATTTCCCTAGTCTGAGGGAAATTGCAGGGGCCCGGGTTATTAGCTCTCGCTCACCTAGTCTCCCCGTGACAACAGTATTCTAAGTGTGGTCGAACTAGTGAGTTGTATAGAGGTAAAATTATGTTCTCCTCATGAGCATCTATGCCTCTTTTAATGCATCCCATTATTTTATTTGCCTTTGTAGCAGCTGCCTGACACTGGCCACCGAATATGAGTTTGTCATCCACCCATACACCCAGGTCTTTTTCATTGACGGTTTTGCCCAGAGTTTTAGAATTAAGCACATAGTTATTCATCTTATCCCCATTAAAGCTCATTTGCCATTTATCAGCCCAAGCTTCTAGTTTACATGAATCATCCTGTAATATAAATTTGTCCTCCCCTGTATTGATTACCCTGCAGAGTTTAGTGTCATCTGCAAATATTGAAATTCTAATCTGAATGCCCCCTACAAGGTCATTAATAAATATGTTAAAAAGAAGAGGGCCCAATACTGGCCCCTGTGGTACCCCACTGCTAACCGCGACCCAGTCCGAGTGTGCTCCATTAATAACCACCCTTTGTTTCCTATCCCTGAGCCAGCTCTCAACCCACTTACACATATTTTCCCCTATCCCCATTATCCTCATTTTATGTATCAACCTTTTGTGTGGCACCATATCAAAAGCTTTTGAAAAGTCCATATACACTACATCTACTGGGTTCCCTTGGTCCAGTCCGGAACTTACCTCTTCATAGAAGCTGATCAAATTAGTCTGACATGAACGGTCCCTAGTAAACCCGTGCTGATACTGGGTCATGAGGTTATTCCTCTTCAGATACTCCCGTATAGCATCTCTTAGAAAACCCTCCAGGATTTTACTCACAGTAGAGGTTAAGCTTACTGGCCTATAATTACCGAGTTCAGTTTTTGTCCCCTTTTTGTTACTTTAGTTTGCCTGTTTTTAATAATAAAATTATCTTTTACGTTAGGGCCTAAATTAATGATTTATACCTTTTTGAATATTGGCACCACATTTGCTATACGCCAGTCCTGTGGTACAGACCCTGTCTTAATCATGTATACAACATTGCGAGTGTTGCAGTTTATGTATTGTTGAATTTTAACCGCTTCCTGACATGTGCCGTACTAGTACTGCGTTCCCGCAAACCGCAGTACTAGTACGGCGGCTCATCACCGTGGTCTCACGGTGAGTGCCGCGGCGATCGCATGCAGGTGTCAGCTGTATGTGACAGCTGACATCCCGCAGCAATGCCCATGATCGGTGCTGGTGCCGATCGCGGGCATTTTACCCCTCCGATGCCGCTGTCAGTGACAGAAGCATAGAGAACAATCGAGCAGAAAGGGGGCTCCCTGCGCTCTCCCACTTCCGGGTCCTTCAGTGAAGTGGCCTGCTGAGAGCAGGTGCCAGCAAGCCTCCTACACTGCCTGTCAGATTGCTGATCTGACACAGTGCTACGCAAAGTGTCAGATCAGCGATCTGACTTTATATAGTAATGCCCCAACCTGGGTCAATGTTATAAAGTTAAAAAATAAAAAAAAAATAGAATGTATAAAAATATTTAAAAAAAAAAAAAATCCACAAATACAGAAAAAAAAAAAAAAAAAAAAAAAAAAAAAATATATATATATATATATATATATATATATATATATTTTATATAAAACCATTTATTTATGTCAATTGAAAAACAACAATAAAAGTACACATATTTGGTATCGCCGCGTCCATAACGACCCACTCTATGCAACAAAACACAATAAAAAAGATGGATGTAAATAAAAATGGTACCGCTGAAAACATCATCTTGTCCCGCGAAAAACAAGCTGCCATACAGCTACATCAACAGAAAAATAAAAAAGTTATAGCTCTGAGAATAAAGCGATGCAAAAATAATTTTTTTATATATAAAATAGTTTTTATTGTGTAAAAGCGTCAAAACATAAAAAAATGATATAAGTGAGGTATCGCTGTAATCGTACTGACCCGAAGAATAAAACTGCTTCATCAATTTTACCACACGCTGTTGTGAATTCTGCTTTTGGGTTCCCTCCGGTGGTAGTAGGTGGTAATGCAGTTGTCCCTGGGTTGCAGTCTTGGTCAGGTGTGTCTGCTGATTGCAGTTCTGACTGGGGTATTTAGGTGTGCAGGATTCATTAGTCCTTGCCAGTTGTCAATTGTTGTTGGGAGGTGTTGGACCTCTGCCTGGTTCCTCCTGCCTTTCTGCCAAATCAGCAAAGATAAGTGTCTGTTTTTTTATTCCTGTGGCACACATGCTGTGTGCTTCACAATTCAGTGCTCTCCTTTGTGTTTTCTTGTCCAGCTTAGACTGTGTCAGTATTTTCTCAGTCTTGTTGGATTCTCTGGAGTGGCAGATATACATTCCATGTCTTTAGTTAGATTGTGGAACTGTTTGTATTATCTCCTGTGGATATTTTTGGAAGGGTTTTAATACTGACCGCCTAGTAATCTGTCCTATCCTTTCCTATTTAGCTAGAGTGGCCTCTTTTGCTAAATCCTGTTTTCTACCTGCGTGTGTCTATTCCTCTCCTACTCACAGTCATTATTCGTGGGGGGCTGCCTATCCTTTGGGGGTCTGCTCTGAGGCAAGATAACATTCCTATTTCCATCTATAGGGGTATTTAGTCCTCCGGCTGTGTCGAGGTGTCTAGGGTTGGTTAGGCACACCCCACGGCTACTTCTAGTTGCGGTGTTAGTTCAGGGTTTGCGGTCAGTATAGGTCCCACCGATTCCAGAGAAAGTTTTCATGCTGCTCCAAGGTCACCAGATCATAACAGTACAACTGGCCAGTAATGAGTTAAATGCATCTCAGAAGAAGGGAAGAAAGGTGTTGAGCCATTTTTTTTTCTGCAGTCTGTTTTGTCTTTTCTTCCCTCTTTATTTATGGGTGGCTGAGGAGTCTTGTGCCAGCATGGATGTTCAGGAATTAGCTTCTCGTGTAGACCAGCTTGCTGCTAGGGTACAGGGTATTTACATAGTTACATAGTTATTAAGGTTGAAGGAAGACTGTAAGTCCATCTAGTTCAACCCATAGCCTAACCTAACATGCCCTAACATGTTGATCCAGGGGAAGGCAAAAAAAACCCATGTGGCAAAGAGTAACTCCACCATGGGGAAAAAAATTCCTTCCCGACTCCACATACGGCAATCAGACTAGTTCCCTGGATCAACGCCTTATCAAGGAATCTAGTGTATATACCCTGTAACATTATACTTTTCCAGAAAGGTATCCAGTCCCCTCTTAAATTTAATTAATGAATCACTCATTACAACATCATACGGCAGAGAGTTCCATAGTCTCACTGCTCTTACAGTAAAGAATCTGCGTCTGTTATTATGCTTAAACCTTCTTTCCTCCAGACGTAGAGGATGCCCCCTTGTCCCTGTCTCAGGTCTATGATTAAAAAGATCATCAGAAAGGTCTGTGTACTGTCCCCTCATATATTTATACATTAACATAAGATCACCCCTTAGTCTTCGTTTTTCCAAACTAAATAGCCCCAAGTGTAATAACCTATCTTGGTATTGCAGACCCCCCAGTCCTCTAATAACCTTGGTCGCTCTTCTCTGCACCCGCTCCAGTTCAGCTATGTCTTTCTTATACACCGGAGACCAGAACTGTGCACAGTATTCTAAGTGTGGTCGAACTAGTGACTTGTATAGAGGTAAAATTATGTTCTCCTCATGAGCATCTATGCCTCTTTTAATACATCCCATTATTTTATTTGCCTTTGTAGCAGCTGCCTGACACTGGCCACTGAATATGAGTTTGTCATCCACCCATACACCCAGGTCTTTTTCATTGACGGTTTTGCCCAGAGTTTTAGAATTAAGCTCATAGTTATACATCTTATTACTTCTACCCAAGTGCATGACCTTACATTTATCCCCATTAAAGCTCATTTGCCATTTATCAGCCCAAGCTTCTAGTTTACATAAATCATCCTGTAATATAAAATTGTCCTCCCCTGTATTGATTACCCTGCAGAGTTTAGTGTCATCTGCAAATATTGAAATTCTACTCTGAATGCCCCCTACAAGGTCATTAATAAATATGTTAAAAAGAAGAGGGCCCAATACTGACCCCTGTGGTACCCCACTGCTAACCGTGACCCAGTCCGAGTGTGCTCCATTAATAACCACCCTTTGTTTCCTATCCCTGAGCCAGCTCTCAACCCACTTACACATATTTTCCCCTATCCCCATTACTCTCATTTTATGTAACAACCTTTTGTGTGGCACCGTATCAAAAGCTTTGGAAAAGTCCATATATACTACGTCCACTGGGTTCCCTTGGTCCAGTCCGGAACTTACCTCTTCATAGAAGCTGATCAAATTAGTCTGACATGAACGGTCCCTAGTAAACCCGTGCTGATACTGGGTCATGAGGTTATTCCTCTTCAGATACTTCAGCATAGCATCCCTTAGAATGCCCTCCAGGATTTTACCCACAGTAGAGGTTAAACTTACTGGCCTATAATTACCGAGTTCAGTTTTTGCCCCTTTTTTGAATATTGGCACCACATTTGCTATACGCCAGTCCTGTGGTACAGACCCTGTTATTATGGAGTCTTTAAAGATTAAAAATAATGGTCTATCAATGACTGTACTTAGTTCCTGCAGTACTCGGGGGTGTATCCCATCCGGGCCCGGAGATTTGTCAATTTTAGTTATTTTTAGACGCCGCTGTACTTCCTGCTGGGTTAAGCAGGTGACATTTAATGGGGAATTTTTATCACTAGTCATTTTGTCTGCCATGGGATTTTCTTTTGTAAATACTGATGAAAAAAAGTCATTTAGCATATTGGCTTTTTCCTCATCCTCATCCACCATTTCACCCAGACTATTTTTAAGGGGGCCAACACTGTCATTTTTTAGTTTCTTACTATTTATATAGTTAAAGAATATTTTGGGATTATTTTTACTCTCTCTGGCAATGAGTCTCTCTGTCTCAATCTTTGCTGCCTTGATTTGCTTTTTACAGAATGTATTTAATTTTCTGTATTTATTTAATGCCTCCTCACTACCTACTTCCTTTAATTCTCTAAATGCTTTCTTTTTGTCCCTTATTGCGCCCCTTACAGCTCTATTTAGCCATATTGGTTTCCTCCTATTTCTAGTATGTTTATTCCCATACGGTATATACTGTGCACAGGTCCTATCCAGGATGCTAATAAATGTCTCCCATTTTCTTTGTGTATTTTTGTGTCTCAGGATATCGTCCCAGTTAATTGCACCAAGATCCTCTCTCATCCGTTGGAAATTTGCCCTCCTGAAGTTTAGTGTCCTTGTCACCCCCCTACTACCCATCTTATTAAAGGTTACATGAAAACTTATTATTTTGTGATCACTATTCCCCAAGTGACCCCCAACCCTTATATTTGATATGCGGTCTGGCCTGTTGGTTAATATTAGGTCTAGCAGTGCCCCCCTCCTTGTTGGGTCCTGAACCAGTTGTGAAAGGTAATTGTCTCTCATAGTTGTCAAAAAACGATTACCTTTGCTGGAACTGCAGGTTTCTGTTCCCCAATCTATTTCAGGGTAGTTGAAGTCCCCCATAATAATGACTTCTCCTTGAGTCGCAGCTTCATCTATTTGCTTTACGAGGATATTCTCCATTGCTTCCATTAGTTTTGGAGATTTATAACAAACCCCTATCAGTAATTTATTATTTTTTCCCCCTCCCCTTATCTCCACCCACAGAGACTCTACATTTTCATTAGATTCACCTATATTATCACGCAGGATGGGTTTTAAGGTCGATTTTACATACAGACACACCCCACCCCCTCGCTTATCTGTACGGTCATTTCTGAAAAGGCTATAGCCCTGCAAGTTAACAGCCCAGTCATGGCTCTCATCCAGCCACGTCTCAGATATCCCCACCATGTCATAATTATGCTCCAACAACATTAGTTCTAATTCATCCATTTTGTTGGCGAGGCTTCTGGCATTAGTATACATGCACTTGATGTTACTCTCTGTACCTCTATTCTTTCTTAAATTACTAACTGTTCTAACCCCACCCCCCATGCCACCGCCACCCCCAACTTCCTTATTTGTGCCCAGGTCTCTATCTGCACTATCTTCCCCTCCTATAAAATGAATACCCTCCCCCCCAATCCCTAGTTTAAACACTCCTCCAACCTTCTAACCATTTTCTCCCCCAGCACAGCTGCACCTTCCCCATTGAGGTGCAGCCCGTCCCTAGCGTAGAGCCTGTAGCCAACTGAGAAGTCGGCCCAGTTCTGCAGGAACCCAAACCCCTCCTTCCTACACCAATTCTTGAGCCACTTATTAACCTCCCTAATCTCCCGTTGCCTCTCTGGCGTGGCACGTGGTACAGGCAGTATTTCAGAAAATACCACGTTGGAGGTCCTTGCTTTCAGCTTGCAGCCTAATTCCCTGAAATCATCTTTAAGGACCTTCCACCTACCTCTAACTTTGTCATTTGTGCCAATGTGCATTCCTGATTATATTATTCAGACTCCTGCTTTAGAACCGAAGATTCCTACTCCTGATTTGTTTTTTGGTGATAGGTCCAAATTTTTGGGTTTTAAAAACAATTGTAAACTGTTTTTTGCTCTGAGACCGTGATCCTCCGGTGATTCCATTCAGCAGGTTAAAATTGTCATCTCCCTGCTGCGTGGCGATCCACAGGATTGGGCATTTTCCCTGGAATCTGGGAATCCGGCCTTGCTTAATGTAGATTCCTTTTTTCAGGCTTTAGGATTATTATATGATGAACCGAATTCTGTGGATCAAGCGGAGAAAACCTTGTTGGCTTTGTCTCAGGGTCAAGAGGCGGCAGAATTGTATTGTCAGAAATTCAGAAAATGGTGTGTGTTGACTAAATGGAATGATGATGCTTTGGAGGCAATTTTCAGAAAGGGTCTTTCTGAATCCGTTAAAGATGTTATGGTGGGGTTTCCCACGCCTTCCGGTCTGAGTGATTCTATGTCTCTGGCCATTCAGATTGATCGGCGCTTGCGGGAGCGTAAAACTGTGCGCGCTGTGGCGTCGTCCTTAGAGCAAAGTTCTGAGCCAATGCAGTATGATAGGATTTTGTCTAGAACAGAACGACAAGGATTCAGATGTCAGAATAGGTTGTGTTACTATTGTGGCGATGTTTCTCATGTCATTTCAGTCTGCCCTAAGCGGACAAAAAAGATCGCTAGTTCATTTACTATCAGTACTGTACAACCTAAATTTCTGTTATCGGTGTCCTTGATCTGCTCATTGTCATCATTTTCTGTCATGGCGTTTGTGGATTCAGGCGCCGCCTTGAACTTAATGGATTTTGAGTTTGCCAGGCATTGTGGTTTTCCCTTGCAGCCTTTGCAGAACCCTATTCCTTTAAGGGGGATTGATGCTACACCTTTGGCTAAAAATAAGCCCCAGTTTTGGACACAGGTGACCATGCACATGGCGCCAGCCCATCAGGAAGATTGTCGATTTCTGGTGTTGCATAATTTGCATGATGTTATCGTGCTGGGTTTTCCGTGGTTGCAGGTACATAATCCTGTGTTGGATTGGAAATCTATGTCTGTGACTAGTTGGGGTTGTCAGGGGGTTCATAATGATGTTCCTTTGATGTCAATCTCCTCTTCTTCCTCTTCTGAAATTCCAGAGTTTTTGTCTGATTTTCAGGATGTATTCGATGAGCCCAAGTCCAGTTCCCTTCCACCGCACAGGGACTGTGATTGTGCTATTGACTTGATTCCAGGCAGTAAGTTTCCTAAGGGCCGACTTTTCAACCTGTCTGTGCCTGAACATACCGCCATGTGGAGTTATGTTAAGGAGTCTTTGGAGAAAGGGCATATTCGGCCATCTTCTTCACCGTTGGGAGCAGGTTTTTTGTTTTGTTGCTAAGAAGGATGGCTCCTTGAGACCTTGTATTGATTATCGCCTCTTGAATAAGATAACGGTCAAGTTTCAATACCCTTTACCTTTGCTTTCCGATTTGTTTGCTAGGATTAAGGGGGCTAGTTGGTTTACGAAGATTGACCTTCGGGGGGCATATAATTTGGTTCGTATTAAGCAGGGTGATGAATGGAAAACTGCGTTTAATACGACCGAAGGCCATTTTGAATACCTTGTGATGCCATTCGGGCTCACTAACGCTCCATCTGTTTTTCAATCCTTCATGCATGATATCTTCCGGACTTATATTGATAAATTCTTGATTGTATATTTGGACGATATTTTGATTTTTTCCAATGATTGGAAGTCTCATGTGGAACAGATCAGAATGGTATTTCAGATCCTTCGTGACAATGCTTTGTTTGTGAAGGGGTCTAAGTGTCTCTTTGGGGTGCAGAAGGTTTCTTCTTTGGGCTTTATTTTTTCTCCCTCATCTATGGAGATGGATCCGGTTAAGGTTCAGGCCATTCATGATTTGATTCAACCCACATCCGTGAAGAGCCTTCAGAAATTTTGGGGTTTTGCAAATTTTTATCGCCGGTTCATTGCTAACTTCTCCAACGTGGTTAAACCCTTGACTGATTTGACGAAAAAAGGCGCTGATGTGGCCAATTGGTCCTCTGCGGCTGTCTCTGCCTTTCAGGAGCTTAAACGCCAATTTACTTCTGCTCCGGTGTTGCGCCAACCAGATGTTTCTCTTCCGTTTCAGGTTGAGATTGATGCTTCTGAGATCAGGGCAGGGGCGGTTTTGTCTCAGAGGGATTCTGTTGGTTCTTTGATGAAACCGTGTGCCTTCTTCTCCTGCAAGTTTTCGCCTGCTGAACACAATTATGATGTCGGCAATCAGGAGTTATTGGCTATGAAGTGGGCGTTTGAGGAGTGGCGACATTGGCTTGAGGGAGCTAAGCACCGTATTGTGGTCCTGACCGATCATAAGAATTTGATTTACCTCTAGTCTGCCAAACGGCTGAGTCCTAGACAGGCTCGATGGTCCTTGTTTTTTTCCCGTTTTGATTTCGTGGTTTCGTATTTTCCGGGTTCTAAGAATATTAAGGCTGATGCCCTTTCTAGGAGTTTTTTGCCTGATTCTCCTGAGGTCCTTGAACCGGTCAGCATTCTGAAAGAAGGGGTGGTCCTTTCTGCCATTTCCCCTGATTTACGGCGGGTTCTTCAGGAATTTCAGGCTGATAGACCTGACCGCTGTCCTGTGGGGAAATTGTTTGTTCCTGACAGATGGACTTGTAGAGTGATTTCTGAGGTTCACTGTTCAGTGTTGGCTGGTCATCCTGGTATTTTTGGTACCAGAGATTTGGTTGGTAGGTCCTTTTGGTGGCCTTCGTTGTCAAGTGATGTGCGTTCTTTTGTGCAGTCCTGTGGGACTTCTGCGTGGGCCAAGCCTTGTTGTTCCCGTGCTAGTGGGTTACTTTTGCCATTGCCGGTCCCTGAGAGGCCCTGGACGCATATTTCTATGGATTTTATTTCTGATCTTCCGGTTTCCCAGAGGATGTCGGTTATCTGGGTTGTTTGTGACCGGTTTTCTAAGATGGTTCATTTGGTGCCTTTGCCTAAATTGCCTTCCTCTTCAGAGTTGGTTCCGTTGTTTTTTCAGCATGTGGTTCGTTTGCATGGTATTCCGGAGAATATTGTGTCCGACAGAGGTTCCCAGTTCGTTTCTAGGTTTTGGCGGGCCTTTTGTGCTAGGCTGGGCATTGATTTGTCTTTTTCTTCTGCATTTCATCCTCAGACAAATGGCCAGACCGAGCGAACTAATCAGACTTTGCAGACTTATTTGAGATGCTTTGTGTCTGCCGATCAGGATGATTGGGTGGCCTTTTTGTCATTGGCCGAGTTTGCCCTTAATAATCGGGCTAGTTCGGCTACTTTGGATTCGCCTTTTTTTTGTAATTTTGGTTTTCATCCTCGTTTTTCTTCTGGGCAGGTTGAGCCTTCTGACTGTCCTGTTGTGGATTCTGTGGTTGACAGGTTGCCGCAGATTTGGGCTCATGTGGTGGACAATTTGATGTTGTCTCAGGAGGAGGCTCAAAGTTTTGCTAACCGTCGTCGGTGTGTTGGTTCCCGGCTTCGGGTTGGGGATTTTGTTTGGTTGTCTTCCCATCATGTTCCTATGAAGGTCTCTTCCCCTAAGTTTAAGCCTCGGTTTATTGGTCCTTATAGGATTTCTGAGATTATTAATCCGGTGTCTTTTCGATTGGCCCTTCCGGCTTCTTTTGCTATCCATAATGTCTTCCATAGATCTTTATGGCGGAAATATGTGGTGCCCGTTGTTCCCTCTGTTGATCCTCCGGCCCCTGTTTTGGTTGATGGGGAGTTGGAGTATGTGGTTGAGAAGATTTTGGATTCTCGTTTTTCGAGGCGGAGGCTTCAGTACCTTGTCAAATGGAAGGGTTATGGCCAGGAGGATAATTCTTGGGTTTTTGCTTCTGATGTCCATGCTGCTGATCTGGTCCATGCCTTTCATCTGGCTCGTCCTGATCGGCCTGGGGGCGCTGGTGAGGGTTCGGTGATCCCCTCCTCAAGGGGAGGGTACTGTTGTGAATTCTGCTTTTGGGTTCCCTCCGGTGGTAGTAGGTGGTAATGCAGTTGTCCCTGGGTTGCAGTCTTGGTCAGGTGTGTCTGCTGATTGCAGTTCTGACTGGGGTATTTAGGTGTGCAGGATTCATTAGTCCTTGCCAGTTGTCAATTGTTGTTGGGAGGTGTTGGACCTCTGCCTGGTTCCTCCTGCCTTTCTGCCAAATCAGCAAAGATAAGTGTCTGTTTTTTTTTCCTGTGGCACACATGCTGTGTGCTTCACAATTCAGTGCTCTCCTTTGTGTTTTCTTGTTCAGCTTAGACTGTGTCAGTATTTTCTCAGTCTTGTTGGATTCTCTGGAGTGGCAGATATACATTCCATGTCTTTAGTTAGATTGTGGAACTTTTTGTATTATCTGCTGTGGATATTTTTGGAAGGGTTTTAATACTGACCGCCTAGTAATCTGTCCTATCCTTTCCTATTTAGCTAGAGTGGCCTCTTTTGCTAAATCCTGTTTTCTACCTGCGTGTGTCTATTCCTCTCCTACTCACAGTCATTATTCGTGGGGGGCTGCCTATCCTTTGGGGGTCTGCTCTGAGGCAAGATAGTATTCCTATTTCCATCTATAGGGGTATTTAGTCCTCCGACTGTGTCGAGGTGTCTAGGGTTGGTTAGGCACACCCCACGGCTACTTCTAGTTGCGGTGTTAGTTCAGGGTTTGCGGTCAGTATTGGTTCCACCGATTCCAGAGAAAGTTTTCATGCGGCTCCAAGGTCACCAGATCATAACACACGCGGAACGGTGTCTTTTAGTGTGTGACAGCTGACAAGCATAAAAACCCGCTATAAATAGTAAATCAAACCCCCCCTTTATCAACCCCTTAGTTAGGGAAAAATAATAAAATAAAAAAATGTATTTATTTCCATTTTCCCATTATAGGTAGGGTTAGGGTTGGCGCTAAAGTTAGGGTTAGGGTTGAGGCTAAAGTTAGGGTTAGGGTTGGGGCTAGAGTTGGGGTTAGAGTTTGGATTACATTTACGGTTGGGGTTAGGGTTGGGATTAGGGTTAGAGGTGTGGTTAGGGTTGGGATTAGGGTTAGGGGTGTGATGGGGTTAGGGTTGGAGTTAGAATTGGGGGGGTTCCCACTGTTTAGGAACATCAGGGGCTCTCCAAATGCGACATGGCGTCCGATCTCAATTCCAGCCAATTCTGCGTTGAAAAAGTAAAACGGTGTTCCTTCCCTTCCGAGCTCTGCTGTGCGCCCAAACAGTGGTTTACCCCCACATATGGGGTATCAGCGTACTCAGGACAAATTGTACAACAACCTTTGCAGTTCAATTTCTCCTGTTACCCTTGTGAAAATTAAAATTTGGGGGCTAAGAATTCATTTTTGTGGAAAAAAAAATGTTTTTTTTATTTTCACGGCTCTACGTTATAAACTTTAGTGAAACACTTGGAGTTCAAATTTTTTTTTTAAATTTGTTTATTAACCACACAATAAAATATACAATATACACATTTGTGTACATTATTGATCACAATACAGAGCACACATACTTATACATATTATTAAACAAAGAATAAAATGCACACTCTTATTTATATCCAAGGTGACACATTTGTAACCTACGGAGCATTTGCAAAAGGACAACAGGTCGTGTATACCAAATCATTTATGTCATGTAAATTATACAAGTCCTTATACTATTACATAAGTATATAAACGTTATAAACTTTAGTGAAACACTTGGAGTTCAAATTTTTTTTTTAAATTTGTTTATTAACCACACAATAAAATATACAATATACACATTTGTGTACATTATTAATCACAATACAGAGCACACATACTTATACATATTATTAAACAAAGAATAAAATGCACACTCTTATTTATATCCAAGGTGACACATTTGTAACCTACGGAGCATTTGCAAAAGGACAACAGGTCGTGTATACCAAATCATTTATGTCATGTAAATTATACAAGTCCTTATACTATTACATAAGTGATAATCCTATTGACAAAGAAACATGGAACAATAAGTATACAAAGTTCCTAAACTACAACTATAGTAACTACTATTTCGCCGTTTAGTACTTTACATTGTGTTATCCTCTATGTGATGCCCCAAGACAAGAAACCTGACTCCTTACACTGATGTCGAGTCATTATGCATTCATAGAGTAAGATAGGAAGAGTTCCATCTATTCCAAATTTTATCAAATTTACCATACAATGTGCGCTCATATGGAATAACCAAGTTCACCAATTCAATCCAGGCTCTAAGGGAGGGACATGATCCCCCCATCCATTGTAATGCCAATATCTTTCATGCCATAAAAAGTGTCTCCCATAGAAAAATCCCAACATAGTGATCCCAAGTTTCCTCATCCCATACCCCAAACAGACCAGCGATTCAAGAGGAGCAGGATTTTGTACCAGGGATGTCAATAATGACGTCACCTCTTTCCAGTAGTGAAGTATGATTGGGCATTTCCATACCATATGAATGAAATCTGCATCTGATGAGTGACATCGCAAACATTCTGATGATTGGAATCGACCCATCCTAAAAAGTTGTGTCGGAGTCAAGTATGATTGATATATTATATATAACTGGGTCATTATTAATCGATGGGGACACCTTAATTGGAGACTATAGAATCTGTTCCCATTCCTCTTCTTACACATCAGGGATGAGTCCCTCCAACTTCCCCTTGATAGTTCTTATAGAAGATTCAGCTCCCACTGATAGCATATATGTATACAAGGGGGAGATAAGGCCCTGAGGGCCCTGCGAGGTAAGAATTCCTATCAAAGGTAGAGATGAGATAGCATGGCTGGCCCGCACCCATACATCTTATATATGACTGAAAGGGTGATCTTAGCTGTAGCTAGCGAAAAATGTGGGATCTCTGGATACCACATTTGGCCTGTAGTTGTTCAAAAGACATTAAGGTCCCACAGTCCTATAAATCACCTACTGAGGAGATATTATATAGAATCCAGAAGTCAGTGGACGAGTGGTTCAACAGCACCAGAAAGTAATTGTTGTTCCACAAGGGCAATTCAGCTATGATATCTTCAAATTTAATAACTTTTTAATTTGCCTCCAAACTGATCGTGCTAATCGGAGTAGGGGTAACAGACAAGGGACATTAGTTTTTTCCAACTCCAGGAAACCCAGTGGGCAGTCAATCCATGCAGCATGAAGCAAATGACTTTCAGAATTGGGAAGATAATTATCAGGCATCCATATTTACTTATGGCCTTAACCTGCCCAGCTAAATAATATAGAAAAATATCCGGTAGCGCCGCCCCACCCCCCTGTTTAGGTCTCTGTAGGGCAGATAGCCTGAGTTTGGGTCTGGTTTTCCCCCAAATAAAAGATGTAATTTGGGAATTTAAATTCATAAAGAGGGATTTAGGTATCAGTACAGCACTGTGTTGAAGGGAATAACTGAGTTTAGGGAGCAATATCTTTTTGATCAAATTAATACGAACGGCTACAGATAGCGGGAGTTTACTCCAAGTTGCAAATTTAGATTTGACTAGCTCTAGCAGTTGGTAGAGATTAAGTTGTAGGTCAAATTTACTATATTGAGATATGTGGATACCTAAATATTTGAAATTAGATACAATAGGTAGCGAGGAAAGGGTGTCAAGGCGGGACATCGGGGTATGGGAGTGGCAATAGAGCAGACTTTTCCCGGTTTATATATATTGTATTTTTTGCACTATAAGACACACTTTTTCCCCAAAAAAAATGTGAGGAAACTGGGTAGTGTGTCTTATAGTTGGAATGCAGGCTTACCGGCAGTGGTGCGGCGGCAGAGGTGCAGGGATGATGAGGCGCAGTGAGCGGTATGGTGTGAGCGGGTCCCTTCCACAGGTGAAGTGACACAACGGCCCGGTATCCAAGGTAAGCAGCAGAGTCGGGTGAATCATGGCTTTATCGGTGGCGGCGGCCATCTTCCTGAGGCAACGCGTGCGCAGCCTGAAGTGCTCTGCTTCCCCAGGCTTCAGGAAAATGGCCGCGGGAGGCCGCGCGTGCAGAGATGGAGATCGCGGTGGCCATTTTCCTGAAGCCGAGATCTAAATCTGTGAACTCGGCTTCAGGAAAATGGCCGCCGCGATCTCCATCTGGACCGATGCGTCACCTCACCTTTCGAAGGGACCCTGCTAACACCATACTGCTCACTGCGCCTCATCATCCCTGCACCTCTGCCGCTGTTACTGCACTGCTGCAACCCCCCATGGACACCAGGCCGTGGCGTCGCCCACCTAAACAGGAAGGGACCCTGCTCAGGTGCACGCCATATCGCCCACCGCATCACCGCACCTCTGCCGACACCATGCCTCCTGTGACCCTGCTCTGCCACCGCCAGCCCTCAAGTAAGATACTGTAAATTCTGACAATAAGACGGACCCCCATCTTATAAAAAATATTTTTTTCTGCATTTTTCACCCCAAATTTGGGGGTGCGTCTTATGGTCCGGTGCGTCTTATAGTCCGAAACATACGGTAAGCCCGAGTATTTACTGAATTTATCTATAGTGGAAATCACCTGTGTCTTTGTTTCCTCTGCCCTATCCATAAATATCACCATGTCATCAGCATAATACAACCCCCTATATCTATACCTCTAATACCTTATGCGTATTCCAACGTCTCGATAGCTGGGGAAAGGGGGCACCGGGTCCCCCTATATAGTAAAAATGACTCAGAAATGGAATTATTTACAATTATACGAACATTGGGTTTCATATATAGTAATGCCAAGCCATTTTAAAAACTTATCACCAAAACCATATCTTTGCAAGCATGCAGACAGGAAAGGCCATTCAAAAGAGTCAAAGACTTTGGCCGCATCCAGGGACTCCAATGACCAATTGTTATCTGGTATCAAAGAACTATATTGGACCACCGACTGGAGTCGCCTGATGTTAATAGAAGTATCCTTACCAGGCATAAAGCCAGTTTGGTCTGGATGTATAAAGTCCAGTATGATCGAATTCAGTCTGTTGGTTAGGACCTTAGTGAAGATTTTATAGTCTACATTTACTAATAATATGGGGTGATAAGATCCACATTCCAAAGGGCCCTTCCCCTCCTCTTTAAGTACAATAATATTTGCCTTGAAAAAGGATTCTGGCATAGATCCCCCCCCCCAAATCCCCCGAAACACCCTTAACAGAAGTGGTGCTAGTATATCCCAGTATTTCCTGTATAATTCAATGGGAAACCCGTCTGGCCCAGGAGCCTTCCTGGAGGCCATGTCTGCCATGGCATACTCTATCTCCTCCAAAGTAAACTCAGCGTCCATAAAGGCCCGCTGGGCAGGGCTCAATGTGGGAGATGTTTTATCTGATAGATAGTCTAGACATTCCAAAATATCAGAGCCGCTCTTAGATTTATATGATTTATAGTAATCGTGAAAACAATAAAGTATTTCTTCAGTCAAGGATACCAATGAACCATCTGATGTGCGAATCTGTAGTATTGCATTAGATGTATTGTGTTGGCGCACCAGGAAGGCCAAAAAAAAAATTACTTACTCGGTTTCCCAATTCAAAATAGGACTGACAAGTAAAGAATAATTTACGTTTAGACTTAGTGTCTATAGGTTGGTGTTATGCCAGAGGCGGCAGACTGTTATGCCGGAGGTGGCAGATACCAAGAGTGGACCCACTGGACCGTGATACCGAACCTCCCCCGAGCGAGCGCACCAGATTGGACCAACCACTATACAGGGATAGTTTGGGAGCAAGCTCAGAGGCCTCGAGTACCATGGATGCCAGGACCAGGGGTCGGCTCCAGGATAACGAACAGAGACGGGACTGGGGCGCGGGAAGACAGATAGAGCCGCGCGGGTAAGGAGCAGGATAAGTAACCACAAAAAGAGGAAACAGGCAAGGGAGACCTAAGAGAAGAAGGTCAGCAGACTAATGAGGAGACTGAGGAGAAAATGGTAACAGGTTCCAGGAGGACACAGGGCAGAGCTGGACACTGTAAAGGTAACAGGGAGGCAAGGGGTTAAGACACAGATACTGGCAAGAAGAAACAGGGAGGCAAGGGGTTAAGACACAGATCAGTATGAGTGTGGACATAAGCAAGGAGCAGAAGGACAGGCCTGGTAATGGGAGAGAAACTCAACAATCAGGCGCCTCCACAAAGGAAGGGCGGCCTGAAATGATGAAAGTGAGAAAAGAATCCAGCTCAGGAAAATGTATAAAATCCAAAATTCTTTATTCCAAATTATTTTTAAAAAGAGAGGAAACTGTTGCTGTGGACTAAGAACACTCAGTGTTCGAAACGCGTTCAGCTGTATCATGGTTGTCCTTCCATTTTTTGGATATTGCTGATTTTTGACATGCAGTGTTTCCTCTCTTTTTAAAAATAATTTGGAATAAAGAATTTTGGATTTTATACATTTTCCTGAGCTGGATTCTTTTCTCACTTTCATCGTTCCCAGAGAGCTTTGGCAGAAGCCCTTTCCGTGCTCGGATTGATTAAAACTTATGGAGATCATTCAAGAAGGGTGAGCTGAAATTTTGTGTGTGTTTTTCAAGGGCGGCCTGAAATACCTAATGCCAGCCCCCTATTGGCCCAGCAATACTGCAGGGTCAGGTCACAGTGCTGGATAAGGGGGAAGAATGTGCGCGCGCTTGATCCCTAAGATGCATATGGGAAGAGACAGAGCGCGCAGCTAGCAGCAGGGAGGAAGCATGTCGACGCGCCCGAGATGTGCCAGACCTGAGAGAAGCCCGCAGCAGCACGGGAGCAACGAAGGAGGAGGAGGAATCGACGGAGCGCGGCAGCAACAGCCCTGGGAGCGGTGAGCATGGTGCTAACAGTTGGGTGTATAACCTTTGAGAAGCTAGTCATTCAATTCTATTGCCATTAGTCTGCTTAGATATGTATGCATCCTCTGAGTCTTTCAATCGTCGCTCCATCTCATGATCCTCCCTCGAGGTTGCCCGCTTAATATAAGAAATCGTAGAGGATAGACATCCTCTTAAATATGCCTTAAGGGTATTCCAAAATAGATTGACATTCTGAGGTTCTGGGTGGGACGAAATGAAGGAATTCAACTGATCGATTGTTCTATCGTTAGATCCTATTAATTTCAGGCAGAAAGGGTTCAGCTTCCAGACCATACCATTATTTGGTTGCCCATATTTAAGTTTAAGAACAACCGGGCTGTGATCGGAGACCCCCCTATTGCCATGTTCTATGCTATCCACCCACATCGCCAGACCACCAGATCCAAATTTATAATCTAAGCGTGACAGAGAGTGCCTAGTGGATAAGTGACAAATATATTCTTTCACCTCAGGGTGACGCACCCTCCACAAATCCAACCATCTGCTATCCTCCATGAATAATGCCAGCTGGGACAGAACCAGAGAGGAGATCTCCCCAGACACCTCATCAACCAATCTCAGTCTATCGAGATGGTTGTTCATGAATAATTTAAAGTCTCCCATGCAAATGACATTTGCGTCTGGGTAATTTAAGGCGAAACTCATCGCCATCCGAAGGATTGAGGTAGTAGCCGGGGGGTTATAAAAACACAGTATAACGTATTTTCTAGAGTTAGTCAGTGCATATACAAAAACAAAGCGACCCTCAGGATCTCTTCGGGCCTCCCTGGCCCCCCACCTAACATCGCAATGTATCAATAATGAAACCCCTTTCGAATAACTAGTATGGAACGCGTGGATGAACCATTGTACCCATGTTTTTTGTATGCACCAGGCTGTATCCCTAGTCAAGTGCGTCTCCACCAAAACCACAATGTGAGGATGGTAGCGCCTGATCTGCGAAAATACCTTAATTTTCTTCCGGGAAGATTTAATACCCCTCACATTCCAGGTCATGCATACTATTTCAGACCCCATACTTACTCATCTGAATATGGTATACATTATTACTCAAGTAAAGTTCAGAGACATCACACAGAAAATGAAAATGCTGTTGGCGGCGACGTCTACAAAAACAACAAATAAAACCAATGTAAAAGAAGGAACAGACCAAGAACCAAACAAGCAGATAAGGGGATACCCTCACTGAATTCAGTGTCTGGTATTGTTGGTAAACTGGACGCCCATGGAAAGAGCTCCGTTCATGCCATCATTAGAAGAATTCTGCTTGACTATGAACATATTAGGATTCCTTCGCACTAGACACCTTATGGGACCTTAGCCATTCAGCTGCTTCCGCTGGATCCGTGAAGAATATGGAAGAACCTTCATGGACAATTCGGAGTCGAGCTGGATAAATCATTGAATATTTAACATTCTTGTATCTAAGTTGTTTCTTGATTTCCATGAACTGTGCCCGCTGTTTTTGGAGTTTCATAGAGAAATCTGGAAAAAATCGAGATTGTAGCATTGTTGAACTTAATGGGACTGTTTTGCCTTGGCAAACGTAGAATAGCATCTCTATAACTAGTATGGAACACGTGGATGAACCACGTGAGCCCTTTCCACAAAGAACGTTGGAGAGAATTCATCCCCCAGAGAATCCTTAAGCTAGCCTTCTAAAAATTGCTCAGATTGCTGACCCTCTGAGTGCTCTGGCAGACCAATGATTTGGATATTATTCCGACGTAGTCTATTCTCTAGATCGTCTGCTTTATGCTTACACGCGTTTATAGAGCCAGACACTTTTGTCAACTTAGCCTCCATAGGTGTAGTGGTATCTTCTATATGGGACACTCTTGTTTCCACTTCTGTAATGCGCCCCCTCATGGCCTGCATATCCTGCCGGAGACGCCCCACCTCAGTGTGTACGTCCTCTATTTTTCCAGTTAGGGATGTTCTGGTTAAGGATATGGCCTGCATTAACTGTTCAGACGCCTGTTTAAGAGTTAATTCTTCCTATTCACTCCCTTCTTCACCATCAGAGGGACAATTTTTACACTGAATTTGTGAGGGATTATTTCTGAAGGACCGTGCAGTCAGTTCTGGCAAACTCTCTTAATTTGTCGGTGGCTCCTGATCCCTTGGAGTGATGCATGATTAACAACAATGTGGCATGGCCGGATGACTGAAATTATATTTTATAGGGGTTCCTCACTCCCAGTCACAAACACAGCAGGGCTACTGTAAAGTACTTGTGCCTTGAAACAAATAGTAAACTGGATGCTTAGAATTATAAATATTATAATAGGCTCTGGGTCAGTATAGTTCTGTGTTGCAGGAGGGATTCATAGCCCTGAAGTGACAGCAGCAGGTGGGGTCGACGGTCAAGCATCTTGTTGATAGGGGAGCATGGGGCCCAATTTTTCAGAGCACACACCGCGCGTCTCCCTAATATCCCCAGGATATGTGCTCACCTCCCGAGCAGCGCTGCAGTGATGAAAGTTGGCGTCTCGTCTCTTCCTGTGAGACCGAGCCCATTAGAAAATGGCCGCTGCCTCATGCAGGCCCTGACGTCCGCCCGGGTCTCTTCAGCTGCCGGCGCACCAGGGCCTCACAGCACCCTCCCGCATGAGCCAAGAACTTCCCGGAGTCCAGGGGGTCCCGATGCTGGTAAACATACCTTGCAGAAGGGTGTCTTAAGTGCAGGATAAGATCAGGAATCAAGGAGCTCTCCAAAGACGCAGGGCCGGCGTCAGCACCCGGGCAAGTGTCAGGGCCCTAGCGAGACAGGGGGCCCATTTTGGCAAGTGTGACCAACTTTTTACTATTGATGCTGCCTATGCAACAATCAATAGTAAAAAGATATAATGTTAAAAATAATAAAAAAATAAATAATCGTGCTATTCTCGCCTTCCGGCGTCCCCCGCAGCCTTCCCGATGCTCGCGATGCTGCCGGCAGCTCCCGTTCCCAGTAATGCCTTGCGAAATGACTCGATGACATAGCGGTCTCGTGAGACCACTACGTCATCACAGGTCATTGTCTTGCAAGGCATTACTGGGAACGGGAGCTGCCGGGAGCATCACTAAGGCCTGGGCTGGATCCAGGGCCACCAGAAAGTGAGTATATAACTATTTTTTTATTTTATTTCTTTTTTTAACAGGGATATGGTGCCCACACTGCTATATACTACGTGGCCTGTGTTATATACTACGTGCGCTGTGTTATATTCTACGTGGGCTGTGCGTTATACTACATGGCTGTGCTATATACTACGTGGGCTGTGTTTTATACTGCGTGGCTGTGTTATATACTACGTGGCTGTGCAATATGCTTTGTGGGCTGTGTTATATACTATGTGGGAAGTGTTATATGCTACGTAGCTGTGCTATATACTGCGTGGCTGTGTTATATACTACGTGGCTGTGCTATATGCTACGTGGGCTGTGTTATATACTACATGGGCAGTGTTATATGCTATGTGGGCTGTGCTATATACTACATGGCTGTGCTATATACTACAAAGGTTGTTTTAAATACTACGTGGCTGTGCTATATGCTACGTGGGCTGTGTTATATACTACGTGGGCAGTGTTATATGCTACGTGACTGTGCTATATACTACATGGCTGTGTTATATACTTTGTGGGCTGTGTTATATGCTATGTCGGCTGTGCTATATACTATGTGGCTGTGCTATATTCTGCGCGGCTATGCTATATACTACGTGGCTGTGCTATATGCTACACATTTTGCTCTTTTACAAATGTTCTACCTTAATCCTTTCTAATGTTTAATTTAAAAAGGTTTACATTAAAAAATTGTCATATTCAATGTATGTACTTTTTTCTTTGCAGCAAGTTTAGCTAACAATAAAATGCCTACTGGTAACTGAGGAAAAGAGACTAGGTCACAAAAATTGGCATATAAGGGGTTGACTTATATAAAGCTCCTCTGCTGTATGGTATTGTAGAATTTACAATAGCTATCACTCATGTAAGAAGTAAAATCTGGCATTGTACTATACCTATATTTCTCTGCTGTATCTGTGCATCATGAATCGTAGTATGTGTTAAAGGGGGGGGGGGGCCCACTGAGACTCTTTCGCCCAGGGCCCTCAAAAACCTGGATCTGGCCCTGCCAAGACGCGTCCTCTCTCCTCTGCTACATAGCCACGCCCCCTTGGGGTTCAAAGTTCTCACAACACATCTAGATAAGTTGCTTGGGGAGTCTATTTTCCAATATGGGGTCACTTGTGGGGGGTTTCTACTGTTTAGGTACATCAGGGGCTCTGCAAACACAACATGACGCCCGCAGACCATTCCACCAAAGTCTGCATTCCAAAACGGCGCTATTTCCCTTCCGAGCTCTGCCATGCGCCAAACTGTGGTTCCCCCACACATATGGGGTATCAGCGTACTCAGGACAAATTGGACAACAACTTTTGCAGTCAAATTTCTCCTGTTACCCTTGGGAAAATAAAAAAATTGGGGCGAAAAGATCATTTTTGTGAAAAAAAATATGATTTTTTATTTTTACGGCTCTACATTATAAACTTCTGTGAAGCACTTGGGGTTCAAAGTGCTCACCACACATCTAGATCAGTTTCTTAGGGGGTCTACTTTTCACTTTTCAAAATGGTGTCAGTTGTGGGGGGTTTCCACTGTTTAGGCACATCAGGGGCTCTCCAAACGCGACATGGTGTCCGATATCAATTCCAGCCAATTTTGTATTGAAAAGTCAAACGCCGCTCCTTCCCTTCCGAGCTCTTCCATGTGCCCAAACAGTGGTTTACCCCCACACAGGGTGTCAGCGTATTCTGGACAAATTGTACAACAACTTTTGGGGTCCAATTTCTCCTGTTACCCTTGGTAAAATAAAACAAATTGGATCTGAAGTAATTTTTTTGTGGAAAAAAGTTAAATGCTCATTTTTTTTTAAACATTCCAAAAATTCCTGTGAAGCACCTGAAGGGTTAATAAACATCTTGAATGTGGTTCTGAGTACCTTGAGGGGTGCAGTTTTTAGAATGGTGTCACTTTGGGGCATTTTCTGTCATATAGGCCCCTCAAAGTCACTTCAAGTGTGGGGTGGTCCCTAAAAAAATGGTTTTGCAAATTTCATTGTAAAAATGAGAAATCACTGGTTAACTTTTAACCCTTATAACTTCCTAACAAAAACAAATTATGTTTCCAAAATTTGCTGATGTAAAGCAGACATGTGGGAAATGTTATTTATTAACTAAAAATTTTCAAAATTTTCGTCAAATTTCCATTTTTTCACTTATAAATGCAAGTCATATCAAATAAATTTTACCATTATCATAAAGTACAATATGTCACGAGAAAACAATCTCAGGATCACCAGGATCCGTTGAAGCGTTTCAGAGTGACAGTGGTCAGAATTGAAAAAAATGGCTCAGTCAGGAAGTTGGAAACAGGCTTCGGGGTGAAAGGGTTAAATTGTTGGGTGTTAATGAAGTTGGAGAATGTGCCAGTTGTTGCAGAATGTTTACATGTTCTACATCTATATCCTCCGCAGGAGTATGTTTCTGAATAAGCAATTTAATTTTAGAAAACTGAGGACTATACTGAATAAAAAGAACTGCCTTGTTACCAGGGCCGTATTTAGAGTTTCTGCTGCCCTAGGCACTTTTAGTACTGCCTCCCCCTTTGGTGAGTATGACACTATTGGCAGTGACTTTGACATAAATCGCTTATGTGAAAGTAGCCTTTTGCAGCAGATCCGGCAGTTTTTCCGCATCTGCCGTGTAACGGAACACTTACGTCAACACTGCGTTCGGCCTCATTCATTCCCTATGGGACTTGCGGACATGTGCGGCACTTGCGGTTTTGCCGCGATCCGCCAAATGCGGTACTTGCAGCAATGAAAAAAATACTGCTAGCAGTGTTTTTTGTATCACTGCAAATACAAAACTGCAAGTGTCGCACATGTCCGCAAGTAGCCATCACTACCTGTGCCTGCACCTTCCTAGCTCATCCCTAACCATCCCTCCCTGACCTAAAACTACACTATAAAGCTTTAGAAAAACAATTTATTAACTGACATATTCATATGATAATAGTTATTAAGATTGAAGGAAGACTTTAAGTCCATCTAGTTCAACCCATAGCCTAACCTAACATGCCCTAACATGTTGATCCAGAGGAAGGCAAAAAAAACCCATGTGGCAAAGAGTAAGCTCCACATTGGGGAAAAAAATTCCTTCCCGACTCCACATACGGCAATCAGACTAGTTCCCTGGATCAACGCCCTATGAAGGAATCTAGTGTATATACCCTGTAACCTTATACTTTTCCAGAAAGGTATCCAGTCCCCTCTTAAATTTAAGTAATGAATCACTCATTACAACATCATACGGCAGAGAGTTCCATAGTCTCACTGCTCTTACAGTAAAGAATCCGCGTCTGTCATTATGCTTAAACCTTCTTTCCTCCAGACGTAGAGGATGCCCCCTTGTCCCTGTCTCAGGTCTATGATTAAAAAGATCATCAGAAAGGTCTTTGTACTGTCCTCTCATATATTTATACATTAAAATAAGATCACCCCTTAGTCTTCGTTTTTCCAAACTAAATAGCCCCAAGTGTAATAACCTATCTTGGTATTGCAGACCCCCTAGTCCTCTAATAACCTTGGTCGCTCTTCTCTGTACCCGCTCTAGTTCAGCTATGTCTTTCTTATACACCGGAGACCAGAACTGTGCACAGTATTCTAAGTGTGGTCGAACTAGTGACTTTTATAGAGGTAAAATTATGTTCTCCTCATGAGCATCTATGCCTCTTTTAATACATCCCATTATTTTATTTGCCTTTGTAGCAGCTGCCTGACACTGGCCACTGAATATGAGTTTGTCATCCACCCATGCACCCAGGTCTTTTTCATTTATGGTTTTGCCCAGAGTTTTAGAATTAAGCTCATAGTTATACATCTTATTACATCTACCCAAGTGCATGACCTTACATTTATCCCCATTAAAGCTCATTTGCCATTTATCAGCCCAAGCTTCTAGTTTACATAAATCATCCTGTAATATAAAATTGTCCTTCCCTGAATTGATTACCCTGCAGAGTTTAGTGTCATCTGCAAATATTGAAATTCTACTCTGAATGCCCCCTACAAGGTCATTAATAAATATGTTTAAAAGAAGAGGGCCCAATACTGACCCCTGTGGTACCCCACTGCTAACCGCGACCCAGTCCGAGTGTGCTCCATTAATAACCACCCTTTGTTTCCTATCCCTGAGCCAGCTCTCAACCCACTTACACATATTTTCCCCTATCCCCATTATTCTCATTTTATGTATCAACCTTTTGTGTGGCACCGTATCAAAAGCTTTTGAAAAGCTGTTTTGCAGAAAATCTCCACATGATGCCCTTAAAGATACAAGTGTCATTATAATGTTACTGAATAAAAAATTGCCCTTCACTATATTGTATGCACAAAATATGACCCCCACATTGTCCCTCTTATGGTACATGCTCTTTAGACTGAACTCTCCTTTCCATACCGGCCCCCCTCTTCACATTGTCCTCTCACCTGTCTTTGCGCTCTTTGTAGTGCTTTAATGGTGGCAGTTTTGGCAACAATTGGCAATAAACAGTCTCCTAGGCGCACATAACCCGTTTTTCTGGGTCAGTCCACTGCTATTGACCTGTTCTGGGGCCTAGCCACTATCAGTGGTTTCCTGATTGGCTGTCTCAGTCCATGCACAAAGGCCTGTGCCAACATTTGCCTGTGTATCTGGTCATGAATGGTGAAGCCCAAGTCTTGGAATACTTGCATTACTCTGCCATGAAACTTCTTTACAGACTCTGTCTTGTCTTGGCTCATGTCATGTAAGCTGAGGGCTTGTCCTGCCAATTTGCCTTTGGCCCACTCTCTGAGCTGTTCAATTAGCTGTGGCCCTGACTCCCAAGCGTGTACATCTAATTCTGCTGGAAGTTTGAATTGTTCCTTCATGATTGGCCAGAGTGCATCGCCTGCTTTTATTTCCATTTATGGCCCAGAGATCATTCCAGTTGGCTGCATTTGTTCGCTGGTTCTGCTACATTCTTCGGTAAAATGGCATGGGATGCATCCCTGGGTCTGGAGGATTGTCACCTGACTTGAAGTGCAGTGCACATAGTGTAATGGTGGTGCCTCTATCTGCCCCTGCATTCTTGGTGCCTGTGGGTTTCTTTTTCTAGTACTGGACAGCATGTATGATGTTCCCTCTTCATCTTCATCAGAGGAATAGTTGTGATAGCGTGTACTGGGGTCATACACTGGCTGATATTGGACTTAGAAGTTGCCTTTTTGTGGAAGGATGTCTCCCCCCTTGTTGAAGCTGTGATGGATTAGGCTTATAGTTCTATGTTGGTGTGAATGTAGGCAGCTCTGACCGGTGCTAAAAATTGTACATTATCAACAAATGATGATATCAGTACTCCCCCCTCTGCACCCAGGGCTGAGCTGTCTGCTGCCTGATGTGTCTGGGGGTTGCCTACTGCATTGTGTGTAGGGGGATTTTCACCTTCTTTCCCCATTATCACAACTAGCAATGGCTGGACTGTGCCAGGGACATAGAAGAATTGGGCGTTGGCCCAGCCGGCAACGGAGAAGAAGAAGAAGAAGGAAAAAGAAGGAGGAGGGGTTGAGGAAAAGAGTATAGGAGGAGGAGGTGAGGAGTGAGGAACAGAGGGAGGAGACGATGGGAGGTGTGGAGGAGAGAGAGAAGGAGGGGAAGAGAGGAGTGGAGATGGGTGTGGAGAAGGAAGAGCAGAAGGAGATAGGTGTGGTGTGGGAGTGAAGAAGGAGGAGAGAGAGGGTGAGGAAAAAAATGAGGAAAGAGGTGTGGAGGAGAGAGATAGAGAGAGGGAGAGAGAAGAGAACATTGTGGAGAAAGAGGAGAGGAAAGGAGAGCCCTATAGGGCTCAGTATTTATACTGTACTCTCTCATCACACTCCCCCTCCTTGGTATACTGTCCTCTCCTGGCTGTGCCTTTACACTGTCCTTCCATGCTACGCCCCCACTACTCAGTTTCTATTCTGTGCCCACTCACTTTTCTGCCCCATACTGTCTCCTCACACTATTCCCCTCCCTCCTCATACTGTCTCCTCTCACATCCCCCCTGTTCACCATCCTGTCTCCTCATATATTTACCCTCTCACTTTCTATACTGCCTGCTCACCTGACTCCCCATACTATGTCTGCACACATCCCATCACCCTCACTCCCCGTACTCTGTCCACATCCATTTTTCACATCGCTACTCATACTGTGTCCACACACATTCCCTTGTTCGCTCCCCATACTGTCTGCACCCATCCCCCATATTGTTCTCTCATATATGCCCCCCATTGCCCCATACCGTTTCCTCCTACATGCCCCTCATTCCCCAGTACTGCTTCCTCATACATGTCCCCCATCCTCCCACCCTGTGTGCGTGGCTCCTCCATTCTCCCATCCTGTATGCATGGCTCCCCCATCCTCCCATCCTGTATGCATGGCTCCCCCACCCTGTATGCATGGCTCGGCTCCCCCATCCTCCCACCCTGTGTGCATGGCTCCCCCATCCTCCCACCCTGTATGTATGGCTCCCCATCCTACCACCCTGTGTGCACGGCTCCCCCATCCTCCCACCCTGTGTGCACGGCTCCCCCATCCTCCCTTCCTGTATGCACAGCTCCCCCATCCTCCCACCCTGTGTGCACTGCTCCCCCATCCTCTCACCCTGTGTGCAAGGCTCCCCCATCCTCCCACACTGTGTGCACGGCTCCCCATCCTCCCACCCTGTGTGCACGGCTCCCCATCCTCCCACCCTGTGTGCACGGCTCCCCCATCCTCCCACCCTGTGTGCACGGCTCCCCCATCCTCCCACCCTGTGTGCAAGGCTCCCCCATCCTCCCACCCTGTGTGCAAGGCTCCCCCATCCTCCCACCCTGTGTGCATGGCTCCCCCATCCTCCCACCCTGTGTGCACGGCTCCTCCATCCTCCCATCCTGTGTGCAGGTCTCCCCCATCCTCCCACCCTGTGTGCAGGGCTCCCCCATCCTCGCACCCTGTGTTCATGGCTCCCCCATCCTCCCACCCTGTGTGCATGGCTCCCCCATCCTCCCTTCCTGTGTGCATGGCTCCCCCATCCTCCCTTCCTGTGTGCATGGCTCCCCCATCCTCCCTCCCTGTGTGCATGGCTCCCCCATCCTCCCACCCTGTGTGCATGGCTCCCCCATCCTCCCACCCTGTGTGCATTGCTCCCCCATCCTCCAACCCAGTGTGCATCGCTCCCCCACCCTCCTCCCATCCTCCTCCCCTGTCATACTCACCTTTCTCTCACCACGCGGCGCAGAACTTCCCGGCATCTCTGCAGCGTCTTCCTTCCTGTATGAGCGGTCACGTGGTACCGCTCATTAAGGTGATGAATATGCGTCCATATTCATCACCTTAATCAGCCGTACCACATGACCGCTGAGGACAGGACGAGCTGCCGGCGCTGAGACGGAGTTGAAAAGTTTGATAAATGACGCCTTGAGCGTTTGAAACGTGTAACTATATCTTCTCATGTGAACTTTGCCATTGCCATGGTTTTTAAGAAGCATTTTCTAATAAATTTTTGGATTCAAAGAAGCTGGAACACATCTCCTTTTTCTCATCAGTACTACACGTGTGATCGCACGAGTTCCGTGTTACAGCAAGCTGTATGTTGCTGTGGGTGAGCTGGTTCATTCTTTTTTCTTAGTGTCCAGTGTGGCTGTTAAATTTACTTTCTAGCATTTTTTTATGGCCATTACTGAGATCCACAGACAAAGTCAGCAGGGCACATGTCTTACAAGTGTGTTGTGTACTGCTTCTATTGTGCTCCATGCACGAGTATCGCATTCTAAATAATATTTTTTCACTAGCTAAATGTGAAACAGCTTGTTGTATTCACCTAGTCATGTTGTGCTGTGGTGATATGAACCTGTCTGCAGACCTAAGGCACATTAAAAAATATATATATATTTTTTTCACTTGCAAAAAGTTAGACAACCTGCCATATCACACTTTGTCATGTTGTTGGGTTCAAATTAAGCTGTAGAGGCCTGATGCAGAGGACACAAAAAATTCTTCTGTTCCTAGTGTCATACAATAGGGGACCTGACTTTAAAATAGTTTGCAGAATCTAGTGTGTTATAGAGGCCTTATCCAGAGGCCACCAAAAAGTTCTTGTGTTCCTACAGTAGGGGACATCTGACTTTCAAATTGTTTGTAGCATATCCTCTTTGTCATACCAGCCTCATCCACACTCAAACAATTCTTTCTTCTGTGACTAACACGATACAGCATGCCATGTTTCACCTTGGAATTTACTGTTGCTGAAATTCAGCTGTTTGCAGAGGTGTTGTAGAGTTTAAAATCTAAATTTTTTGGCTAATACTGTGCTCCTACCACACTATCTGAGCAAAATGATTGGGAAAAAACAAGGCCGTGGTGGAAGGGAAATTAGGCTTGGTGTTCAAGGTTAGCCACAAATACTTAATGGAACACATACCAGTCAATAGTAAGATAATAATAATCCCATTTATGGATTAGGTATCTACTATATAATTGTCTAAGGGTCACTTCCATCTGTCTGTCCTTCTGTCTGTCTTTCTGTCTGTCACGGATATTCATTGGTCGCGGCCTCTGTCTGTCATGGAATCCAAGTCGCTGATTGGTCTCGCCAGCTGCCTGTCATGGCTGCCGCAAACAATCAGCGACGGCCACAGTCCGATTAGTCACTCCCTACTCCCCTGCAGTCAGTGGCCGGCGCCCGCTCCATACTCCCTGCAGTCACCGCTCACACAGGGTTAATGCCAGCGGTAACGGACCGCGTTATTTGCCACGGGTAACTCACTCCGTTACCGCTGCTATTAACCCTGTGTGACCAAGTTTTTACTCTTGATGCTGCCTATGCAGCGTCAATAGTAAAAACATCTAATGTTTAAAATAATTAAAAAAATAAAAAATCATTATATACTTACCTTTCGCCGCCTTTCCCGCTCCTCGCGACGCTCCGGTGACCGGTCCATGCAAGCGGCAGGTTCTGTTGGCAAGGATGGTCTGTGAGAAGGATCTGCCATGACGTCACGGTCATGTGACCGCGACGTCGTCACAGGTCCTGTGCGCCTGCGTGAGAAGGACCTGCCGTGACGTCACGGTCATGTGACCGCGACATCATCACAGGTCCTGCGCACCTGCACGAGAAGGAGGCGACACAACTACAAGGGGCCCTCAGAAGGTGAGTATATGTTTATTTTTTTATTTTTTAACCTGTGACATACGTGGCTGGGCAATATACTACGTGACTGGCCAATATACTATGTGGTTGGGCAATATATTATGTGGCTCTGTGCTGTATATTCTTCGTCGCTGTGCAATATACTATGTGGCTCTGTGCTGTATACTACATCACTGGGTAATATACTACGTAACTGGGCAATATACTACGTGGCTGGGCAATATACTACGTCACTGGGCAATATACTACGTAACTGGGCAATATACTACGTGGATCTGTGCTGTATACTACGTCGCTGTGCAATATACTACATGGTTGGGCAATATACTACGTAGCTGGGCAATATACTATTTGACTGGCCAATATACTATGTGGCTGCGTAATATACTACGTGGTCTGTGCTGTATACTACGTCGCTGTGCAATATACTACTTGGCTCTGTGCTGTATACTACGTTACTGGGCAATATAGTACGTGGCTGGGCAATATACTACGTGGCTGGGCAATATACTACATCACTGGGCAATATACTATGTCACTGGGCAATATACTATGTGGCTGGGCAATATACTACGTGGCTGGGCAATATACTACGTGACTGGGCAATATACTACGTAACTGGGCAATATACTACGTGGCTGGGCAATATACTACGTGGGTTGTGCAATATACTACGTGGCTGGGCAATATACTATGTGGCTGGGCAATATACTACGTGGGCTGGGCAATATACTATATGGGCTGGACAATATACTACGTGGGCTGTGCAATATACTACGTGGACATGCATATTCTAGAATACCCGATACGTTAGAATCGGGCCACCATCTAGTCAAAAATAATTATATAACTGGATAGGACCATAACAGACCAACTGCATATTCATTAAGAATGAATCACCCCAACAAAAAGCAGTCATAAGTCTAAGTATATACGGATTACAAAAAACGTTATTAGTGTCGACAGGCATAAAAGAGCAAATGGGAAATCCCCCGTGCCACCCTTAGCACGTACAATAGGACAGTCGCAGGTGCATGTGGCAATATCTAGCAGTACCAGTACTGTCAATCATAGCCATACGTATACATAGATACACAGATCAAAAAATAGATATGTTGCACACAGTATTGGCATGTGGTGTCACAGTTATATACCGATGTATAAAGTATACATACCGATGGCAAAAGCACATAAACACCAGCTCCCATCCACCCCAACACGCGTTTCGACAAATGCCTTCCTCAGGGGGCATGTCAGTGTATACATGGACTCAGATTATATACTTACAGGGCCGGAAGTTACTGCACCTAGCGTCTGAATCGTCATATTAGCTGTCTGTCATGGAATCCAAGTCGCTGATTGGTCTCGCCAGCTGCCTGTCATGGCTGCCGCAAACAATCAGCGACGGCCACAGTCCGATTAGTCACTCCCTACTCCCCTGCAGTCAGTGGCCGGCGCCCGCTCCATACTCCCTGCAGTCACCGCTCACACAGGGTTAATGCCAGCGGTAACGGACCGCGTTATTTGCCACGGGTAACTCACTCCGTTACCGCTGCTATTACCCCTGTGTGACCAAGTTTTTACTCTTGATGCTGCCTATGCAGCGTCAATAGTAAAAACATCTAATGTTTAAAATAATTAAAAAAATTAAAAATCATTATATACTTACCTTTCGCCGCCTTTCCCGCTCCTCGCGACGCTCCGGTGACCGGTCCATGCAAGCGGCAGGTTCTGTTGGCAAGGATGGTCTGTGAGAAGGATCTGCCATGACGTCACGGTCATGTGACCGCGACGTCGTCACAGGTCCTGCGCGCCTGCGCGAGAAGGACCTGCCGTGACGTCACGGTCATGTGACCGCGACGTCATCACAGGTCCTGCGCACCTGCACGAGAAGGAGGCGACACAACTACAAGGGGCCCTTGTACATAAATGAGGTATCGCTGTAATCGTACTGACCCGAAGCATAAAACTGCTTTATCCTTTTTACCAAACGTGGAACGGTATAAACGCCCCCCCTAAAAGAATTTCAGGAATTGCTGTTTTTTGTTCATTCTGCCTCCCAAAAATCGGAATAAAAAGCGATCAAAAAATGTCATGTACCCGAAAATGGTACCAATAAAAACGTCAACTCGTCCTGCAAAAAACAAGACCTCACATGACTCTATGGACCAAAATATGGAAAAATTATAGCTCTCAAAATGTGGTGATGCAAAAACTATTTTTTGCAATAAAAAGCGTCTTTTAGTGTGTGACAGCTGCCAACCATAAAAATCCGCCCAAAAAACGCTATAAAAGTAAATCAAACCCTCCTTCATCACCCCCTTAGTTAGGGAAAAATAATAAAATTTAAAAAAATATATTTATTTCCATTTTCCCGTTAGGCTACTTTCACACTAGTGTCGGTACGGGGCTGTCGCGCTGCGTCGGCCCGACATACCGACGCATATTGTGCAAGCGCCGCACAATGGGGACAGCGGATGCTGTTTTTCCACGCATCCGCTGCCCCATTGTGAGGTGCGGGGAGATGGGAGCGGAGTTCCAGCCGCGCATGCGCGGTCGGAAATGGTGGACCGTCGGCACAAAAAAAGTTACATGTAACGTTTTTTGCTGCCGGCGGTCCGCCACAACACGACGCAACCGTCGCACGACGCTTGCGACATGTGTCAATACGTCGCTAATGTTAGTCTATGGGGAAAAAACGCATCCTGCAGATGACTTTGCAGGATGCGTTTTTTCTCCCAAACGATGCATTGCAACGTATGCAAAAAAACGCTAGTGTGAAAGTAGCGCTAGGATTAGGACTAGGGTTAGGGCTAGGGTTAGGGCTGGGGTTAGGGTTGGGGTTAGGGTTTCAGTTAGAATTGGGGAGTTTTCACTGTTTAGGCACATCAGGGGCTCTCCAAACGCGACATGGCGTCCGATCTCAACGCGTTTGTTTGCGTTAAAAACGCATGCGTTTTTATAGAAAAAAACCAGAACACACACTGAAAAGTCACCCACCACCATCAAGGTGATAAAGGGATCCAAACCCTAACCCTACCCCTAAACTCACCCCTAACCGTTTAATGAACATTTTCTGACAGTCATAGTGCCACGTATTTCAGTGCCACGTATTTCAGTGCCACGTATTTCAGTGCCACGTATTTCAGTGCCATGTCTTTCAGTGCCACGATATTTCAGTGTCACGTATTTCAGTGCCACGTATTTCAGTGCCACGATATTTCAGTGCCACGTATTTCAGTGCCACGCATTTAAGTGCCACGATATTTCAGTGAAATACGTGGCACTGAAATATCGTGGCATTTACGTGAAATACGTGGCACTTATATACGTGGCACTTATATACGTGGCACTTATATATGTGGCCACTGAAATATCGTGGCACTTATATACGTATATACGTATATAAACGTATTTCAGTGCCACGTATTTCAGTGCCACGTATTTCAGGTTAGGGTTAGGGGTAGGGGTTAGGGTTAGGGGTAGGGTTATTTGGTTTTTTCTTGTTTTCTTGTGTTTTTCTATAAAAACGCATGCGTCTAAAAAACACATGCGTTTTACCGGGTTTACATGCGTTTTTTCACACATGCGTTTTTTTTAAAAACGCATGCAGATAAAAACGCAAGTGTGAAACCAGCCTTTCCCTTGGGAAAATAAAAACATGGGGGCTAAAATATAATTTTCGTGGAAAAAAATATATTTTTTATTTTCGCGGCTCTGCGTTATAAACTGTAGTGAAGCACTTGGGGGTTCAAAGTTCTCACAACACATCTAGATAAGTTCCGTGGGGGGTCTAGTTTCCAATATGGGGTCACTTGTGGGGGGTTTCTACTGTTTAGGTACATCAGGGGCTCTGCAAATGCAACATGACACCTGCAGACCAATCCATCTGTCTGCATTTCAAACGGCGCTCCTTCCCTTCCGAGCTCTGCCGTGCGCACAAACAGTGGTTCCCCCCCATATATGGGGTATCAGCGTACTCAGGACAAATTGGACAATAACTTTTGTGGTCCAATTTCTCTTGTTACCCTTGGGGAAAAAAAAATTGCGGGCTAAAACATCATTTTGTGGAAAGAAAAAATTATTTTTTAATTTTCACAGCGCTACATTCTAAACTTTAGTGAAACAACTGGGGGTTAAAAGTGCTCACCACACATCTAGATAAGTACCTTAGGGGGTCTTCTTTCCAAAATGGTGTCATTTGTGGGGGGTTTCCACTGTTTAGGCACGTCAGGGGCTCTCCAAACACGACATGGGTTCCGATCTCAATTCCAGCCAATTTTGCATTGAAAAGTCAAATGGCGCTCCTTCCCTTCTGAGCTCTGCCATGCGCCCAAACAGTGGTTTATCCCCATATATGAAGTATTAGCGTACTCAGGACAAATTGCACAACAACTTTTGGGGTCCAATTTATCCTGCTACCCTTGGGAAAATAAAAAATTTGGGTCAAAAAGATCATTTTTTGTGAAAATTAATATTAATTTTTTTTACGGCTCTACATTATAAACTTCTGTGAAGCACTTGGAGGTTCAAAGTGCTCACCACACATCTAGATTAGTTCCTTAGAGGGTCTACTTTCCAAAATGGTGTCACTTGTGGGGGTTTACACTGTTTAGGCACGTCAGGGGCTCTCCAAACACGACATGGGTTCCGATCTCAATTCCAGCCAATTTTGCATTGAAAAGTCAAATGGTGCTCCTTCCCTTCCGAGCTCTGCCATGCACCCAAACAGTGGTTTATCCCCATATATGAAGTATCAGCGTACTCAGGACAAATTGCACAACAACTTTTGGGGTCCAATTTATCCTGCTACCCTTGGGAAAATAAAAAATTTGGGTCAAAAAGATCATTTTTTGTGAAAATTAATATTAATTTTTTTTACGGCTCTACATTATAAACTTCTGTGAAGCACTTGGAGGTTCAAAGTGCTCACCACACATCTAGATTAGTTCCTTAGAGGGTCTACTTTCCAAAATGGTGTCACTTGTGGGGGTTTCCACTGTTTAGGCACGTCAGGGGCTCTCCAAACACGACATGGTTTCTGATCTCAATTCCAGCCAATTTTGCATTGAAAAGTCAAATGGCGCTCCTTCCCTTCCGAGCTCTGCCATGTGCCCAATCAATGGTTTACCCCAACATTTGGGGTATCGGCGTACTCAGGACAAATTTTACAACAACTTTTTTGGTCCAATTTCTCCTGTTACCCTTGGTAAAATAAAACAAATTGGATCTGAAGTAAAAATTTTGTGAAAAAAAAGTTAAATGTTCAATTTTTTTTAAACATTCCAAAAATTCCTGTGAAGCACCTGAAGGGTTAATAAACTTTTTGAATGTGGTTTTGAGTACCTTGAGGGGTGCAGTTTTTGGAATGGTGTCACTTTTGGGCATTTTCTGTCATATAGACCCCTCAAAGTCACTTCAAGTGTGAGGTGGTCCGTAAAAAAAATGGTTTTGCAAATTTTGTTGCAAAAATGAGAGATCGCTGGTCAACTTTTAACCCTTATAACTCCCTAACAAAAAAAAAAAATATGTTTCCAAAATTGTGCTGATGTAAAGCAGACATGTGGGAAATGTTGTTTATTAACTATATTATGTGATATAACTCTCTAATTTAAGGGCATAAAAACGAAAAATTTGAAAATTGCTAAATTTTCATAATTTTCGACAAATTTCTGTTTTTTTCACAAATAAATGCAAGTCATATCGAAGAAGTTTTACCACTATCATAAAGTACAATATGTCATGAGAAAACAATCTCAGAATCACCAGGATCCGTTGAAGCGTTTCAGAGTTATGACCTCATAAAGTGACAGTGGTCAGAATTGTAAAAATTGGCCGTGTCACTTAGGTGAAAACAGGCTTTGGGGTGAAGGGGTTAACCAGGCCTCCCTGGTTGAGCTAAGATATGATTTGAACTACCTATAAGCATATCTATCTGTGTCTGGACTAAGACAAGGATTTATTCGTGTCAAGTATACTCAAGAATAACTGTGCTTCATAGCCTTTCTGCTTGATTGCATTTTGCCCTGAAGACTGCTAAGCTGCGTTTATTATTTGCACCAAGTGTTGTGGACTTGAGTTTCTCTCTGCACCTGTTTGAATCACCGTGTGATAATATAGACTTTACCACTTATAAAACTGTGTCCTGTAGTTGTCTTGTTCCACGCAAAGAGTCTCCTGGGTTATCCCCTATAATTATTACAGGATACTCTAGCCTAAGAAAAAAAAAAGGAGACTTCTGGAACAATAACTGCAGAAAGCAGATTAGAGCAGGTATTTTCCATAATTAGATCACTGCAGAAAGATGTGGAAGGTCTGCAAAAGAAGTTTGGAAGCTTTGAACTCAATCAACAAGTGTTTGGACAGATTTTGCAGGACTTGAGCAACCGCATGGCAGCCCAGGAAAACAAACTTGCTGGTATAGAGTCCCAGTATGGACGGGCTTTTCAGGACATAAGCACGCAAATAGCTGCACAAGTGACTTTACCCTCTGGGCAACCGCCACCAGCTAGCCCACCTAAGTTGCCCCCATTCAGATTTAATGGTGATCGCGACAAATTTCGTGGCTTTGTGAATCAATGTATGCTATATTTTGATGTGCATGCTGACCGTTTTCCTACTGATAGATCCAAAGTATTGTGTGTAATAATGCTACTGACCTCACGAGCGCTCGCCTGGGCGAATCCGATGATTGAGTCTCATGACCCACGGTTAAATGACTTGGATTATTTCTTGGCCGCTATGGCATTGATGTTTGATGACCCTAATCGCCGTGCAACCGCTGAATCTGCTTTGTTGTCTTTACGCCAGGCTAAACATTTTGTTATTGAGTATGTCACTGAATTCAGGAGATTAGCGGTAGATACCAATTGGGACAGTTATGTACAACTGCCTATTTTTAAAAGGGGTCTGTCTAGTATTATAAAAGATGAACTAGCCCGCTCTGAGTCACCACAAGAGCTAGAGACATTTATACAGCATTGTGTGCGCATAGACATTCGCCTTACTGAGCGTAGGCAGGAGAAATTTGCTGCACATAACCGTGTTTCTAACTTTTCCCTTCCTTCCAAAGAGCCTGCAGGTAAAACCTCTCGGGAGGTGGAGGAGGTGCCCATGCAAATTGATTCTGTTCAGAGGCGCGAGATCAATGAGCGCCGGAGCATCGCCTTCGTGAAAGTCTATGTTTCTACTGCGGCCAGTCTGACCACTTCTTGATCAATTGTCCTAAGTGTCCTAGACTGCCTAACAAGGTGCTAGCAGCAATAGGGGAGTATGACAACTGTGATGATGAATCTGACATCTCTGAATGTAGCCTGCCTTTAAACGCTGTATTCCATTCACTTTCTATGACTTCACCCCCCAAAGAGCTGAAGGAAAAGAACTCTCACTGTTCTCTCCCTATTAAGATCCTGTGTTCAGGACAGTGGATTTCCAGTTCAGCTATGATTGACTCTGGTGCAGGTGGCAATTTCATGGATATCGCATTTGCCAAGGAACATGGTATTAAAATTCAGCAAAGAGCCTCTCCAATTACCATGGAAACAGTGGATGGGTCACCTTTAATCTCTGGGCCTGTGGATCAGGAGACCGTACCCCTTGAAATTTTGTTGGAGCCTAATCATCAGGAGCAACTTTCTTTCTTGCTAATTTCTTCTCCTCATTTTCCTGTGATTTTAGGCATTCCTTGGTTGCGTTCTCAGAACCCAATTATCAACTGGGAGACCAAGGAGATTATCTTCCCAACAAGGAGCAACTCAGCATTAACAGAAGCTGTCCCTGAGTCCACGGCTACGGAACCACATGTACAGGTATTTTCTTTACCTCCAGCTTATAAAGAGTTCTCTGACATCTGTGACAAGAAGAATGCAGATCAGCTTCCTCCACACAGGCATTATGACTGTCCCAATGAGCTGCTTCCCGGGGCAGCTATTCCTTTTGGTAACGTATACCCTTTGGCGGCACCTGAGCTTCAAGCCTTAAAAGAGTATATTGATGAAAATCTGGCCAAAGTCTTCATACGTCCTTCTTCCTCACCAGCAGGGGCACCTATCTTTTTTGTAAAGAAGAAGGATGGGACCCTGAGACCCTGTGTTGACTATCAAGAACTCAATAAGGTAACCGTACAAAACCGTTACCCTTTGCCTCTGATTCCCGAATTACTGGAAAGAGTCCGCCATGCTAAGGTGTTCTCTAATCTGGATCTTTGTGGGGCTTATAATTTGGTGCGTATTCGTCCAGGGAATGAGTGGAAGACAGCATTCAGATGCCGGTATGGACACTTTGAATCTCTTGTGATGCACTTCGGGCTTTGTAACACCAATGCAACTTTTCAACACCTTGCTAATGACATTTTCAGAGATTTGTTGGACCAGTTTGTAGTGATCTATTTGGACGATATACCAATCTTTTTTGACTCTCTACAGGAACATGAAGAACATGTCAAAACTGTTTTAAGACGTCTGAAAGAGAACCATCTGTATATTAAGCCGGAGAAATGTGAGTTCCATCGTTCTGAGATACAGTTCTTAGGTTATATCATCAGGGGCTGAACATGGAATCTGGTAAGATTCAGGCTATCCTTGACTGGCCGGTACCCAAGAACATTAAGGAGGTCCAATGTTTTATTGGTTTTGCAAATTTCTACAGACGCTTCAATCGAAATTTTTCTGATATTGTCCGTCCCATTACTTCCTTGACAAAGAAGGAAAAGCCCTTTACGTGGTCATCACAGGCTCAAGAAGCTTTTGATCGGCTTAAGATCTGTTTCACATCAGCACCACTGTTGATACACCCAGATCCAACACAACCTTTCATTGTGGAGGTGGATGCTTCTGATAATGCTTTGGGGGCTATTCTCTCCCAAAGAACTGGAGAGAAGGGTCTGCTACATACTTGTGCTTTCTTTTCCCGTAGACTAACCTCAGCAGAGAAGAATTACGACATGGGAGACAAGGAATTGCTGGCTATTATTGCGGCTTTCAAAGAATGGAGGCATCATCTGTAAGGAGCTGCACAGCAGATCATAGTACTAACTGACCATCGCAATTTAGAGTTCCTTAGATCCGCTAGATGTCTTTCTCCTTGTCAGGCTCGTTGGAACTTATTTTTAAATCAATTCAACTTTGTTATCTCGTACCGTCCAGGTTCTCGTAATGATAAGGCTGATGCTTTATCCCGAATCCATGCTGCGGATTCCATACCTGGAGCCCCGTCCAAGACCATTCTATCTGATGCCAATTTCATCGGAGTTATCCACGATCAGGACTTGTGGAAGGAGTGCAGGGAGGCCTATGAAGGTGATGTATTTCTGGCCAACCCACCTGTGGATATTAATCTTGTCTTTAAGAGTAGCATGTGGTTCAGAGATCGACGTATCTACGTCCCGGATGTCGTCCGTCTGCAGATCCTCAAGTTGGTACATGACTCCAAGTTGGCTGGTCACAGGGGAGTACAGAAGACACAAGAGTTCCTGAGCCGATTCTTCTGGTGGCCACTTGCCTGAAGGATACCAAGGACTATGTTCTCTCTTGCGAGGTATGTGCCTGTTACAAGACTCCTCATGTGGCACCTACGGGTCTTCTACAACCATTACCGGTTCCGTCCCGCCCTTGGGGGTCTATATCAATGGACTTTATTGTGGAGCTGCCTACATCAGGGGGCATGAATACAATCATGGTGGTAGTTGATCGCCTGACTAAAGCTGCTAATTTTGTTCCGTGCACCGGCCTCCCCTCTGCTAAAGATACAGTGAACTTGGTTATACAGAATGTCTTTCGGTTGCACGGGGTTCCGGATGAGATCATCTCTGACCGTGGAGTACAGTTCACTTCAAGATTCTGGAAGGGGTTTTGCTCTGCACTCAATATTAATGTCTGTCTCTCTTCTGCTTACCATCCCCAGACAAATGGTCAGACTGAGCGTACCAACTAGACGCTGGAACAATATCTAAGATGCTATGTCAGCCATCTCCAGGATGATTGGTTGGAGTTGTTGCTGTTAGCCGAATTTTCATATAATAATTCTCAGAGCGCCTCCACTAAATTTACACCTTTATTTGCCAATCTGGGTTATCATCCGTGTATTTTACCTAGGTCTCCAATTATTTCTCCGGTTCCGGCAGTGGAGGAAAGGCTGACTGCGATGAGACAAAATCTGGAGTTTCTGAAGGAATCCCTGACCACAGCTCAAGAACGTTATAAGAGATCGGCTGATAGATTCCGTAAACCTTCACCTATGTTCAAGGTAGGAGATTCCGTGTGGTTAGCAACTAAGAATCTGAAGTTAAACGTTCCTTCACAAAAACTTGGACAGAAATTCATTGGCCCTTTCAAGATCAAAGGTATTGTGAGCTCTGTGGCCTGCCGGCTGAAGCTGCCTAGGACAATGAAGGTACACCCAGTTTTTCATGTATCTTTACTAAAGCCTGTATCTCCTAATACCTTCCAGGGACGTGTTGTGCCACTTCCGCAGCCTGTGGTGATTGATGGGCAAGAACAATTTGTGGTGGAGGAAATTGTTGATTCCAGGATTCGCAGGAATCGGCTCCAATATCTGATAAGATGGCAGGGATATCCCCCTGAGGAAGACTCTTGGGAACCTGTTGAAAACATCAATGCCCAACAGAAGATTTCTCGTTTTCATCAGAGATGACCTGAGAAACCAGGTCGCTTCTAAGGAGGGAGTAATGTCAGGACTCTGAACATTTTTTACCTTTTGTGCATTACTGCCCTCTTCCAAGATGGTGTCTTTGGTCTCATGTGCACTGTGTCTTCCTGCTATAAAACTCCACCCCAGCCTTCAGTCTGTGCTAGAGTATTCTGCCTTGCATCCAGCTCCTGACCTCTGATTACTCCCTGGCTATACACCTGCTCCTGTGAACCTGTGTGGTGACCCTGCTACTCTGCTCTGAGTTCCTGCTGCATACACAAGTTTCCAGTAATCCTCCTTCATCTGCTGCTCATGTTTACTTCATCTGCATTTGTTGGACATGTAAGCTGCTGCTTTGCATTAACCTGAGACTATTAACCAGGCCTCCCTGGTTGAGCTAAGATATGATTTGAACTACCTATAAGCATATCTATCTGTGTCTGGATTAAGACAAGGATTTATTCGTGTCAATTATCCTCAAGAATAACTGTGCTTCATAGCCTTTCTGCTTGATTGCATTTTGCCCTGAAGACTGCTAAGCTGCATTTATTATTTGCACCAAGTGTTGTGGACTTGAGTTTCTCTCTGCACCTGTTTGAATCACAGTGTGATAGTATAGACTTTACCACTTATAAAACTGTGTCCTGTAGTTGTCTTGTTCCACGCAAAGAGTCTCCTGAGTTATCCCCTATAATTATTACACTATGCCTAATGTTAGTATAAAGAGATTCGACATCCGCTGATACTAATAGAGTCCCACCCTCAAGACACAATCCGTCGACCCTGCGCAGCAGGTCCCCGGTATCCTTAAGAAAAGATGGAAGATTGGCAACAAGTGGTTGAAGATGGAAATCTATCCACCTGTTAACATGCTCCAGTAGGCTCCCTCTTCCCGAGATAATTGGTCATCCCGGTGGTGACAGCAGATCTTTATGCATCTTTGGAAGTAGGTATAGTGTCGGTATTAATGGTTCTTTGACAATCAAGGCCGTCGCCAGATCCTTGGTGACAACGTCATCCTGTAAAGCCCGCTGGATAATAGAATCCAATTGGACAGTGAATATGGAGAGAGGATTATATGTAAGTTTTTATGACAGTGTTCAAGGTGTATGTGGGGTAGATGGTAATGTTTGTGAAAGCACTAGTGAACCAACGTCACGTCCTATGCAAAGACAACTGGCTAATTATGTTGCTGGATGGGCTACTCCACTACCATTCTTTCAGTGGTATTCCTTATTGATGAGGCCCAGAAAGAGCATGTGCTTAAGTGGATAAAAAGTGCAGCTTCAAGTGGCCTGCCCTCCTCAACATTACACCCATTACAGTCCACAGAGGTGACACCCAAATTCCCCTTGCTTCCCATCATGCCCCAGCTCTCCAACCGTACAACTGGCTGTACGGAACCACAGATGGGTGATTCTGAAGAGCTGTTCACACATTCTATGCCACAGTCATCAGAAGTGTACTCAAAAGCTTCACAGAGTCAAGAGGAAGAAATCTGCACCGATGCCCAAATTTTTTTAACTTGGATTCAGGGCAAGTGGAGGTAGGGTCCGAATAGCATCCTGACCCTCGTCATCAGACGCTAACCCCGACTGGGGTGAGGTGATCCTGAAGAGACTCAAATGTCTGAGGCTCACGCAGAGTGTACTGAGCTGTCAGGGCAGGAAGAGGTGGAAGGTGACTCCAAGGGCGAGGAATATGATACCACAGAGGATGATAATGATGAGGTGTTAAATCCCAGTTGTTATGAACATAGAGGCACACAACTGAGTAGGTCATCTGAGGAGGAAGACGAGGAGGTTATGTTGTGCCTCAGCTACAACTGTGGCTATGACCAGCAGAGTCCACGGGTGTGCAGCTTGCAGGGTTAGCAAGGGCTGCCTAGCCTGGGCCTTTATTGACACTGCAAAGGAATAGCCAATGCACGTAATCTGCCAACTTTGCAAAACAAAAACTGAGTTAAGGTAAAGAGTGCAATAATTTGACTACTACATGTATGAACTTTCACATGTGCAATCAACATGCTTTACTGTGGGAATTCCACTGCACAAAAATGCAGACCAGGGGACCTCAACAACCATCAGCCACCCCATCAATTGCAGCTGCTGCTTCTTCCTCCTCCTCCTCTGTTACCGTGCCAAGTGTTGAGATGCAGATCTTCTACTGCATAACCTCGTGTTCTTTACCGACTCTAGTCACGTTGAATGAGAACCCGCCGTCAGCTGTAACGGAAGCAGACATGCCTGCTGTTTTTGACCGATCTCAGAGAACGAGCACACCACAGTTTTTTCAATCCACCATAGAATCTCCACCTGCACCTCTCTCAATGTCCAGCACTTTGTCCGGTTCACCGTTCTCTGCCCTCTCTCAGCACTGCAGCCAGCCCATGGTTCCACAGTTGTGGTCACTTAAAAGATTGTTTCCTCCTACGCATGACAAAGCTACATTAAGAAGGTGAACACTGCCATCTCCAAACTGTTGGCCACAGAAATGCTGCCTTTCCGCCTGGTAGATGCAGATGGTTTCCGAAAGCTGATGCCCAGTCATCATTACTTTTCTAAGAAAGCTGTGCGTGCGCTACACCAGCATGTCGCAGACAACATCACCCATTTCTTGACTAAATCTCTGTCTGCAAGGGTACATTTCACCACAGACGCTTGGACGAGTAAGCATGGTCAAGTGTGTTACATCTCACTGACTGGACACTGAGTGGCTGTGGGGGCAGGTGCTGCTCCACAAGTCTTGGAATCCCCAAGGCTTGCAGGACAAATCTCTACATTTAACACTTCCTCCACTGCTTCTGCCTCCTATATCTCCTCTAGGGCCTCCATCTGTACCTTCAACCTCTGCCTTAGTGAGACACGCGTTCCAACAGTGCAGAGCGAACCCCCACCACCTCCGTACTGCGCAGCCAGGGCACACCACAATCAGGCAGTATTAAAATTGATATGCCTTGGAGATCGCGGTGATACAACTGAAGAGTTGTGTACATCTTTCCAGGCTTAGTTTGATCATTGGTTGTCTCTGCTGAACCTGCATCCAGGGAAGGCCATGTAAAGTTGCGAACCTGGTGGCTGCCCTGCAGCGAGGCAAGCTCCCACATGTGCCTTGCATGGCTCACATCCTCAACCTGGTGGTACAGCATTTTATCTGCCACTATCCTGACCTGGGTGAGCTACAGAAAGCATGTAACCAGTGCACTCATTCCCGCTGCTCACACCCCTCAGATCATCGACTTGCATCAATACAGAGGTCTTTGTCCATTCCAGTTAACAGGTTGATATGCTGTGTACGGACACGGTGGAATTCCAGTCTGCACATGTTGCAGTGACTGTGGCAGCAGCAATGAGCACTGACGCAGTATATTATGTTGTTTAGCCTGGGCCAACGCAGTATGGACGTGGCGCACATCACGCTTACAGAGTGGGCACTGATTAAGAACCTCTGCACCCTTCTGCACAGTTTTGAAATGGCTACTAAGATGGTTAGCGCTGACGCCGCCATCAGCATCACTATTCCGGTCATTTATATGCTGGAGCAGACTTTGAATAGCCTGAGTGGAGGAGAGGGTGGTCCCAGAAGAAGAGGACGAAGCAGAGGAGGATGCAGAAAGGATAACATTGTCTCTAAGTTCAAGACTGTCATCACACAGGCGGGTGCCAAGGGAGGATTACTGCAATCGAGGAGGGCTGGTGATAACAGACTATTGAGGGTGCAAGATCTGATGAACAAATGGAGGAGTAAGAGGTTATGGGCGAGCAACTGTCCGATGAAGATGATAATCCTCCCCTCTCTGTTGTTCATGGTTGGCTGAAGGGGATGGAGGAATCGAGCCTCATTGTTACCCAGCCACCAACACAGCATGGACTTGGATCTCATGGCAGAGCCCGACAAATAAGTGCTTCTTGCTGCACTATCTGCACCATGATCCCCTTATAGTTATGATTAGGAATACTGCTGACTACTGGGTTGGGTTGCCACTCTGTTAGATCCACGTTATTAAACCAGATTTTGCCAGATACTTCCCCAGATACTTCCCTTCTTGTAAAGGGACCCCCGAATGCTGGAGTATCGAAATACGCTTTTACACAACCTTAAGAGAGCTTTTCCCCCAAGACGAAGCACACAGTTCGCATCGCACCTTTTTTTAGACCAGCTTGTGCACCAGCACAACAGAGTCCAAGTCTAACACTTGGGGAACGAATGGAGAGGATGGTTCAGGAGTATCTAGGCCTGAATATCATTACCATCAGGGATGGTTTGCACCCTTTCACATTTTGGTCTTCCAAAATGGATGAGTGGCCTGAGCTCGCCTCACACGCCTTGGAGGTTTTATCGTGCCCGGCAGCCAGCATTCTCTCAGAACATGTCTTCAGCACTGCTGGTGGTGTTCTGACTGATAAGCGCAGCCGACTGTCCCCTGAATGTGTAGACCACCTAACTTTCATCAAGATGAACAAGTCATGGATCTCCAAAGACTTTTGCATCCCAATCGCAGACTGTACAGACTAGGTGATATTGCATTTTTTAGTGTGATACATTAATGTCATGTAACTGCACTCTGTTATATCTTTAGTGTGGCTTCTGTGCCTGCTGTGACTCCTGCTGATGTTAATACATTTGTGGAAATGTTAACAGTCTACATCTGCTGGGCTAGATGTAGTGGAAAACATGTCGGTCCCAATTATACTATTTCTATTCTCATGACTGTTATTCCACTTCTGTGGTGTAAGGCCCTCATTTGTTTAAATGTGAACACTCCTGGTTGGGTGTCCATCTGCTGGATTGGGTGTAGTGGAAGACCTGTCGATCCCTATTATACTATTTCTACTGTGGTGAAATTGATGCCACTTTGGTATTGTCTGCTAATAATTTTTGGAAATGTGAACACTTCTGGTTGGGTGTCCATCTGCTGGTTTGGGCGTAGTGGAAGACCTGTTTGTCCCTATTATATTATTTCTACTGTGGTGAAATTGATTTCACTTTTGTGGTGTTTGCCAGTAATTTCTGTAAATGTGAACACTCCTGGTTGGGTGTCCATCTGCTGGATTGGGTGTAGTGGAAGACCTGTCGGTCCCTATTATACTATTTCTACTGTGGTGAAATTGATGCCACTTCTGTGGTGTAAGACCCTCATTTGTTTAAATGTGAAAACTCCTGGTTGGGTGTCCATCTGCTGGATTGGGCATAATGGAGGACCTGTTGGTCCTTATTATACTATTTCTACGGTGAAGAAATTGATGCTACTTTGGTGGTGTTTGCCAGTAATTTTTGGAAATGTGAACACTCCTGGTTGGGTCTCCTTCATGCATGTTGCCTGTAGCAGTAGGCCTCCAAGACCATCATGCCTCCACTCCCTTGGACTCAACTACCCGTGTTACTATCTTTACATTTTTCTGACAATGATAGTCTACAAAATTGATATTTGTGCCACCTGAGTCACATGAGAGGGCTTGTTTTTTGCGGGACGAGTTGTACTTTTGAGCAGCACCATTGGTTTTACCAAGTCATGTACTAAAAAAACGGGAAAAAATTCCATGTCCGGTGAAATTGAAAAAAGTGCAATCCCACATTTGTTTTTTCTTTGGCTTTTTTACTAGGTTCACTAAATGGTAAAATTGACCTGTCATTATGAATCTCCAGGTCATTATGGGTTCATAGACACCAAACATGTTGAGGTTCTTTTTTATCTACGTGGTGAAAAAAAATTCCAAACTTTGTTAAAAAAAAAAAAATTGCACCATTTTCCGATACCTGTAGCTTCTCTATTTTTTTGTGATCTCGGGTTGGGTAAGGGCTGATTTTTTGTGCGCTGAGCTGTTGTTTTTATTGATACCATTTTAGTGCAGATACGATCTTTTGATCGCCCGTTATTTCATTTTAATGCAATGTTGTGGTGACCAAAAAAACATAAATATGGCATTTTTACTTTTTTCTCACTACATCGTCTAGCGATCAGGTTAATCTTTTTTATTTAGATAGATGGGGTGATTCTGAATGCGGCGATACCAAATATGTGCATGTTTGATTATTTTATTTTATTTTGAATGGGGCGAAAGGGGGGTGATTTGAACTTTTATATTTTTTTGTATTAATATTTTTAAAAGCTTTTTTACTTTTGGCATACTTCAATCATCTCCATGGGAGACTAGACGCTGCCATAGCCCGAACGGCTCTGCTACATAGAGGCGATGATCAGATTGCCTCTATATAGCAGATTTACTCACTTGCTATGAGCGCCGACCACTGGGTGGCGCTCACAGCAAGCCGGCAATGACAACCATAGAGATCTCCAGGAGACCTCTGGTTGTCATGCCAACACACTTGTGGCCTGCGATCACGTGACGTGGGTCACCGGTGTGCATATTTCCAGCGTGATTGTCAGCAGCGCTTGTTAAATGCCGCTGTCAGATTTTGACAGCGGCATTTAACTGGTTTAACAGCAGCTATTGCGGGCACATGTCAGCTGTTCAAAACAGCTGACATGTCCCAGGAAAGATGTGGGCTTACAGCCAGAGCCCAGATCAAAGGGAGGGAGTCCGACATCCGGCGTACTACTACACCCAATGTCGGAAAGGGGTTAAATGACTTGAAGGTGTGATCTCTTTATCACCTACATAATACTGGGAATTGTATATGCAGTGTATTGTATAATTACAGGTCTCCTGGTCATACATGAACTGATGCAAACCATAAAAAAAAAAACTGTAAAATTCCAGGTTGTGAAGCGGGAAACATGAAAATTCCAATGGGAGTGAATACTTTTGCTAGCCACTGTATGTGTGTGTGTTGTGGAAAAGTCACAAGTAAAGTAATGGAGGGGAGATATAAAGCCAGAGTATTTTCCTCCAGCACACTAAAGTATTGTGAGGCTTACGTTAAAGTTGCATACATGGGCTGGTTTTATGTGGACATCTGTAGAGTGGGTGAGAAGATGTCCACCTTATCTCCACCTGCAGAGCCTGCACCACCGTGTCCTGACAGGAGCGGTGCGATGTCATAGTCATGTGATCAGTCTCAAGATGGAGAAGTCATATGGTCTGTGGTTTAATGGCCGCAGTGTTCAGTATGCCTGGAGAGGAAACACTCCAGGAAAGTGTTTGTGCCTGTGTTAAAGGATCTGAACCGTGGAAGTTGCTAACCGTAAGCTGGCTGATCCCCGCCAGGAGAAGAACTGTGTTTTGTTTTGCTGTTTTGCCCAAAGGAATGTGTATATTTTTTCCACCTTGGTTTTTGCTGCTTTCAATAAACCAAGCACGTTCTTAAAGAGACAGTGTTCCATTTCCTATGTGTCCAGCCAAGTGAGCCGTTCTACCACAAGTGGTGTTTCGGATGCTGGCAACATTACAGGAACACGGGTAGCAGCTGTGGACAAATCATATGTCCTGGGTGAAAGCTGCTATGGTGATGAAACAATGGTCGGACAATATAGAGTAGCTAATCAAGCACCTGATCCTAAATCAACAGCAGCAACACCAACTGCATCGTGAGCAGCAGCAATGCCAAGAGCATCAGTTCCGTGAAAAGCAGCAGGTACAGCACAAATAAATTCCTGTTGCAACAGATTCAACAATAACAAAGGCAGATGGAACTCCTGGTGGGAGATGTCCGCAGCAGAGAAACCGCCCCTCGTCCGCAAACTGGTAAGAGGAGCTCTGAAAAAGATGACACCAGGGGATTATAAAGAGGCATTTTTGACTATTTTTGAAACGGGTTGAAGAGTGGGTGAGGCAGCCCTCGGAGCAATGGGAGGAGGTGCTGGTCCCCTATTTGACTGTTGAGCCCCAGAAGGCTTATTATGATTTGGCATTACAGGATGCACAGGAGTATGCCAAGTTAAAAACTGAAGTTTTAGCAGGTGCAGAAGTGACTGTCAGTCAGGGCACAAAGGGTTCACCACTGGGCATATTATGGGGACAAACCTCCATCCCAAATGTTTGATCTGCTGCGTCAGTGGTGAAACAGTGGTTGTAGCCAGAATCTTCCACTCCAGCCCATGGTCGAGCACGTTGTCATGGACCGATTCGTGTACTCCCTTTCTAGGCCGGTGCAGACATGGGTTGCCCAGTGAGATCCCCGAAATGCAGACACACTGGTGGGCCTAGTGAAACGGTACCAGGTGGTCAAGAGGTCCTTAAGAAAGCCAGGGGGTGGTGCATCCCCATACTGGGGTAGCCAGCGGGAACCTGAGCCCCAATAGAGGGATAGTAGAGCCACTACTGGGGGGAGTCTGAGATCCCAAGGGGTCGCTGAGGGGTTGTCAAAGGCTGCTGGTAAAGACCTGATCTCCTGGAGATGCCACAGTCCTAGACACATAGCCACCTGTTGTCCTATGTCCTATGAGCAGATGGACTGCAGTCAAGGGAGGCTCTCCTCATACTACGCTTAGCCCGGAGAGGGGCTGCAGTCATCTGTTGTGACCATAAACAGGGTACTGGTGTCAGTACTCTTGGACTCAGGTGACCCTGATAAGAGCCTTGCTTCCCCACCAGTTTATCCCAGGGAAACATGAGGGCGTCTGCTGTATCCACGGGGATGCCATGGACTACCCTATTGCCAGAGTGCTGATAAATATGAGCTGGGGTACAGAGTCCCATGAGGTCGGGGTAGTCAGAGACTTGCTATACCCTGTTCTGGGATTTGTGAGGAAAGGCAGGGGTGCCAAGTGACTCAGACAGAAGGCAACTCAACCCTGATGAAACCCCATCACAGTCGGGGATGGATGGGTTCCCCTTGTGTGTCCTGGCTGGTGAAAAGAACGAGATGATGACCAGTGAGGCCGAAATTTCTGAACTGGGGGTTTCTGGTGGGAATTTGGGACTGACAATCCAAGGGGCACTGTACATGTCCAAGGTAATGAGGGAGTTGTGTAAGGCCCTCCAAATTACCTAACTTAGGACATTGGTGTACCATCTGCAGACAGATGGCCTGGTGGAAAGTTTCAATAAGACCTTGAAATCCTTGCTAAAGAAGGTCATGGAGAAGGATGACTGAGATTGGGATTGCCTCCTGCCATACCTACTGTTCTCCATCAGAGAACTCCCACCAGCCTCTTCGGGGTTCTCGCTGTTCGAGTTCCTATATGTATAGCACCCTTCTCGACATTGCAAATGAGACCTGGGAAGCAGAGATAACACCTCATCAAAGCATTATTGAACATGTGGCCCAGATACAGGACAGAATCGCGAGTGTGATGCCAATTGTGAGGGAGACTCTCCTCTAAGCACAAGAGGCCCAGGCAAGGGCCTACAATCGGTCAGCAAGACTGAGACAGATTAGCCCTGGAGACCGGGTGTTGGTGTTGATCCCTACTGTGGGAAGTAAATTCCTGACAAAGTGGCAAGGGCCATACGAGGTGGTCGAAAAGTTGAATGACGTCAACTACGAGGCCCACCCACCAGGGAGAAGAAAACCATACCAGGTGTACCACGTTAACCTGCTGAAACCATGGCAAGACAGAGATCCGGTAGAAGCAACATGCCTAGGGACCCATCTTGCAGCTAAGGTTGAGGATGTCACACTGGCAGGGACACTGTTGCTGGTGCAGAAACAACAGTTCCGTGAGCTGCTTTAGCAGAAACGAGACCTGTTTTCGGAGTTACCAGGATATACGCAGGTTTTGAAACGTAATCCTGACTCAACCGCATGTGAGGATATACCAAATGCTGTATCAGATTCCTGAAGCTCGCTGTGAGGTGATCTCCAAGGAGGTGAAGAGAATATTGAGCCTGGGCATCATCGAGGAGTCCTGGTGCCGAAAACGGATGGGGATTAGTGCTTCTGTAATAATTACAGGAAGTTCAATGAGGTGTCTGTGTATCCTATGCCCCAGGTTGATGAGCTTATTGAGAGGCTAGGGTCAGCCAGATACATCACCACCCTTGACCTAATGAAAGGGTACTGGCAAGTTCCCCTGTCTCCAAGTGCCAAGGAGAAGATGACTTTTTCTACACTTGACAGGTGCTTTCAGTATACCCAGATGCCGGACTGGATAATAGTTCCTCACAAGAATTACGCCACCGCTTATTTGGACGACATTGTGATCTTCAGCCTGGGTTGGGGAAGTCACCTGCAGAAGGTCCAGTCGGCACTTGATGCACTGAGGAAGGTAGGGTTTACCATAAATCCAAAGAGGTGCGCCCTCGGGAAAGAGAAGGCAAAGTACTTGGGTACATCGTTGGAAGGGGTGAGATAAAGCTACAATTAGACAAAGTGGAGGCAATCCAAAGTGGCCTCAGCCGGTTTCCAAAAAGCAGGTTAGGGGGTTTCTCAGGATTGTGGGATATTATTGGTGATTTATCCCGAATTTCACCATGATAGCTGCCTCCCTGATGGATCTTCTCAAGGGCACAAATTCATCAATGGTCAAATGGTCCTTTTGAAGCTGAGGTGGCATTCCAGGAGTTGAAGCTCGTCCTGTGCAGACAGCCAGTCTTGATCGCACCAGACTTCTCTAAAGTGTTCATGCTCCAGAGAGATGCCTATGAGGTCGGTTTGGGAGTTGTGCTATCCAAGGAAATAGGTGGGGAAGAACATCCAGTCTTATACCTGAGTAGGAAACTGTACTCCTGTAAGAACATATATGCCATCGTGGAGAAAGAATGCTTGGCCATCAAGCATTGACACCCTGAGAAACTACCTGTTAAGCAGAAAGTTCAGGCTAGTGTCAGATCACGTGCCCCTGAGATGGATGAGGGAACAGAAGGGGAATAATGCCTAGGTAACTAGGTAGTTTCTGGCGCTCCAGGACTTTACTTTTCATGTGGAGCACAGGCCAGAGAAGTTGCATGGGAATGCAGATGCCCTGTCCAGAGTCCCCTGCTTAGCCAGTGAAGGTGCCAAAACCCCCGGCTTTGGGCAGAGGCGGTGGATATGTGACAAAGTCATGGATAAAGTAATGGAGCTCAGATATGTGTCACTACGCTTAATGGCATCAGTGTTATAAACCCAGAGTATTTTCCTCCAGCACACTAAAGTGTTGTGAGGCTAAAGTTGCATACATGGGCTGGTTTTATGTGGACATCTATAGAGTGGGTGGGAAAATGTCCACCTTATCTCCATCTGCAAAGCCGGCACCACTCTGTCCTCACAGGAACTGTGTGATGTCACAGTAATGTGATCAGTCTCAAGATGAAGAAGTCATATGGTCTGTGGTTTAAGTAGCTGCCTTCCAATGGATGTAGTGTTCAGTGTGCCTGGAGAGGAAACACTCCAGGAAAGTGTTTGTGCCTGTGTTAAAGGACCTGAACCATGGACGTTGCTAACCGTGAGCTGGCTGATCCCCGTCAGGAGAAGGACCGTGTTTTGTTTTGTATTGCCCAGAGGGCCTTGTTTATTTTTCTCAGCTTGGTTTATACTGTCTTCAATAAACTAAGCACGTTCTTAAAGAGACAGTGTTCCATTTCTGCCTCTGTGTACACCCAAGTGAGCCGCCCTAACACAGTGTGTAATTTAATATATATTTTTTTAATTATTATTATTTATATGTTTTTATTATTATTATCATGCCTAAGCTCGGTTTTGAGGAATCTTCAAAATTGCTAGTTGTATCTTAGAGGCATTATGGTGTAGTTATTGCATGTAAAAAAAAGCTAAAACTTGTAACTTTTTTTGTATTCTCTTACAGGGATATATGGCACTCATGAAGGAGGATGGTGTTCCAGATGATATGAAAGCAAAGGATAAAATTATTTTTGGAAATATTCATCAAATTTATGACTGGCACAGAGAGTATGTACATTTATATGTGTATGTTTTAGTACTTAGTGTCACTCTTTCCATATTAATAACGCATATCAGGTATACAAAGTAAGGGTATGTTCATATGTAGTGTTCCTGCTTCATTTTTTATGCAACACATTTGGCGCGTAAAATATATAGTGGCTTACAATACCAGAATAATCAATGAGATTTCTGAAATATTGTGCACATTCAGTTTTTGATTTCTTGTCATATTTGTTTTTTGTTTTTTTTTACCAAGATGTCAATTCTTTGAGCAGTTTGCAACGTTTTTAACCCATGCAAATGAATGTGAGAAAAACTCAAGTAAAAATGATGCAAAAAAAATGTGTCAAAAACATGCTTATTGTATGCTGCAAAAATACCACAGGTGAACATACCTTAAGATTGTGGTGTTAACAAAGTATTTGCCACATCTAGGTTTACATGTTTTCTGGTACCTACACCACCAAGAAGCTCCGTCGCAAATTCCATCATCCTTAGCAAAAGAGAAAGTGTAGCATGTTGTGCTTTTTTTCTCATTAAAATGCCCGACTTGCAAACCGACCACATTATATTAACATGGAGTTGATCCATTTTTTGTAGAAGTTCAGTTTTTCTGGTCCATTAAAAACAATAAAAAAAACTGAATTATGAACGCTAATATGAACCAATTTTACCAATATTAATAAAACAATTATATATTAAAAAAAACTATGTTAATTGATTTTAACACTCAATGGTATGCATTGAAATGATGATAATTAGTGATTAGCACTAAAATGCTCGGGTGCTCGTTGCTAGGGCTGAGCATATTGTAATGCTCGGGTGCTCGACCCGAGCAACAAGCCCAATGTATGTCTAAGGGAAACTCAAGCATTTTTACCGCGCCCCCCAGGGGTCTTTAGAGAGACTAGAAATTGCGGAAATCAATGGGAACAGTGCTCAAATGACATGGGAACAGCATGGGGAAGACCCCTGGAAGCATTTCAGACTCCCAGGTCACTGCTATGAACAAAGTTGTCAGAGTCTTATGCCACTTTTACAGACTCAAAATAAAACAAAACCAAAATGGAATTTTCCTAGGAAATATGTGAAGGGATATCCTTTCCAGGGTAATGACTTGTATATAAGGCAAAAAAAAAAAATGCTCATCCACACTATGGGCTATGTTCTCACGTAGCGTTTTTGATGCATTTTTTAACTTTAGCATTGCTTTCAACCAAGACACATGCATTCACTGGGAAATGTCATTTTAATATTTTACAACCTTATCTGGCCATGTTGTGTGTGGGACACATCATCAGACACATCCTGTTTCAATTATGAAGGAGGGACTCTGAAAGTCACAAAGCCTATTTTTATAGGGCCATCAGGCGGCCTTTACTATTCTTAAAGGGCCAGCAGTCAGCCCTCACTATTCTTAGAGAACCATCAGCTGGCTATGCTTTGTTGTTCCCATTATTAACCCCTTCCCGACCCATGACGCCACGTAGGCGTCATGAAAGTCGGTGCCAATCCGACCTGTGACGCCTATGTGGCGTCATGGAATGATCGCGTCCTTGCAGATCAGGTGAAAGGGTTAACTCCAATTTCACCCGATCTGCAGGGACAGGGGGAGTGGTACTTCAGCCCAGGGGCGGTGGCTTCACCCCCCGTGGCTACGATCGCTCTGATTGGCTGTTGAAAGTGAAACAGCCAATCAGAGCAATTTGTAATATTTCACCTATGAAAATGGTGAAATATTACAATACAGCCATGGCTGATGCTGCAATATCATCGGCCATGGCTGGAAAACCTAATCTGCCCCCCCCCACCACCACCGATCGCCTCCCCAGTCCTCCTTTCTGCCCCGTACTCCCCTCCGTCCGCCTGCCCACTCCCCCATCTGTCATGTTCTCAATGGCAAGAGAACATAGCATCAGTATATATAGGAACTAGCTCTTGGAAGATGGGAACTGAGCTGACCATGAACTAAACCTAACGCACAACTAGCAGTGGCCGGGTAGCATGCCTACGTTGATTCTAGATGCCCAGCACCAGCCGGAGGACTAAATAATGCTAGCAGAGGAAAATATTAGTCCTAGCTCACCTCTAGAGAAATACCCCGAAAGGAGACAGAGGCCCCTCACATGTATTGGCGGTGAATTAAGATGAAATAACAAACGTAGTATGAAAATAGGTTTAGCAAATTTGAGGTCCACTTACTACATAGCAGAAGACAGAAAGGACACTTTCATGGTCAGCTGAAAACCCTATCAAAACACCATCCAGGAATTACTTTAAAACTCTGGCATTAACTCATAACACCAGAGTGGCAATTCCTGTTCACAAGAGCTTTCCAGACACAGTAACGAAACTACAGCTGTGAACTGGAACAAAAATGCAAAAACAAACATGGACAAGAGTCCAACTTATCTAGTAGTTGTCTAGGAGCAGGAACAAGCACAGAGAGGCTTCTGATAACATTGTTGACCGGCAAGCAACTAACAGAGCAGCAAGGTTATATAGCGACTCCCACATCTTGATGGGAACAGGTGAACAGAGAAGATGAAAACACCAGATCAATTCCACCAGTAGCCACCGGGGGAGCCCAGAATCCAAATTCACAACAGTACCCCCCCCTCAAGGAGGGGGCACCGAACCCTCACCAGAACCACCAGGGCGATCAGGATGGGCCCTATGAAAGGCACGAACCAGATCAGAGGCATGAACATCAGATGCATTCACCCAAGAATTATCCTCCTGGCCGTATCCCTTCCACTTGACCAGATACTGGAGTCTCCGTCTGGAAACACGAGAGTCTAAGATTTTCTCCACAACGTACTCCAACTCACCCTCAACCAACACCGGAGCAGGAGGCTCAACGGAAGGCACAACCGGTACCTCATACCTGCGCAATAATGACCGATGAAAAACGTTATGAATAGAGAAGGATGCAGGGAGGTCCAAACGGAAGGAAACAGGGTTAAGAATCTCCAATATCTTATACGGGCCGATGAACCGAGGCTTAAACTTAGGAGAAGAGACCCTCATAGGGACAAAACGAGAAGACAACCACACCAAATCCCCAACACAAAGCCGAGGACCAACACGACGGTGGCGGTTGGCAAAAAGCTGAGTCTTCTCCTGGGACAACCTCAAATTGTCCACCACCTGCCCCCAGATCTGATGCAATCTCTCCACCACAGCATCCACTCCAGGACAATCCGAAGATTCCACCTGACCAGAAGAAAATCGAGGATGAAACCCCGAATTACAGAAAAACGGGGACACCAAAGTGGCAGAGCTGGCCCGATTATTGAGAGCGAACTCTGCAAATGGCAAAAAAGCAACCCAATCATCCTGGTCAGCAGACACAAAACACCTCAGATATGTCTCCAGGGTCTGATTAGTCCGCTCGGTCTGGCCATTCGTCTGAGGATGGAAAGCGGACGAAAAAGATAAATCTATGCCCATCCTAGCACAGAATGCCCGCCAAAATCTAGACACGAATTGGGTCCCTCTGTCAGAAATGATATTCTCAGGAATACCATGCAAACGAACAACATTTTGAAAAAACAGAGGAACCAACTCGGAAGAAGAAGGCAACTTGGGCAGAGGAACCAAATGGACCATCTTAGAGAAACGGTCACACACCACCCAGATGACAGACATCTTCTGAGAAACAGGCAGATCTGAAATAAAATCCATCGAGATGTGCATCCAAGGCCTCTTAGGAATGGGCAAGGGCAATAATAATCCACTAGCCCGAGAGCAACAAGGCTTGGCCCGAGCACAAACGTCACAAGACTGCACAAAGCCTCGCACATCTCGTGACAGGGAAGGCCACCAGAAGGACCTTGCCACCAAATCCCTGGTACCAAAAATGCCAGGATGACCTGCCAACGCAGAAGAATGAACCTCAGAGATGACTCTACTGGTCCAATCATCAGGAACAAACAGTTTATCAGGTGGGCAACGATCCGGTCTATCCGCCTGAAACTCCTGCAAGGCCCGCCGCAGGTCTGGAGAAACGGCTGACAATACCACTCCATCCTTAAGGATACCTGTGGGCTCAGAGTTACCAGGCGAGTCAGGCTCAAAACTCCTAGAAAGGGCATCCGCCTTAACATTCTTAGAACCCGGTAGGTATGACACCACAAAATTAAACCGAGAGAAAAATAATGACCAGCGCGCCTGTCTAGGATTCAGGCGCCTGGCGGTCTCAAGATAAATCAAGTTTTTGTGGTCAGTCAATACCACCACCTGATGTCTGGCCCCCTCAAGCCAATGGCGCCACTCCTCAAAAGCCCACTTCATGGCCAAAAGCTCCCGATTCCCAACATCATAATTCCGCTCAGCGGGCGAAAATTTACGGGAAAAGAAGGCACAAGGCCTCATCACGGAGCAGTCAGAACTTTTCTGCGACAACACTGCCCCAGCTCCGATCTCAGAAGCGTCGACCTCAACCTGAAAAGGTAGAGCAACATCAGGCTGACGCAACACAGGGGCAGAGGAAAAACGGCGCTTAAGCTCCCGAAAGGCCTCCACAGCGTCAGGGGACCAATCAGCAACATCAGCACCCTTCTTAGTCAAATCGGTCAATGGCTTAGCAATATCTGAAAAACCAGCAATAAATCGACGATAAAAGTTAGCAAAGCCCAAAAATTTCTGAAGACTCTTAAGAGAAGAGGGCTGCGTCCAATCACAAATAGCTTGAACCTTGACAGGATCCATTTCAATGGAAGAGGGAGAAAAAATATATCCCAAAAAGGAAATCCTCTGTACCCCAAAAACACACTTAGAACCCTTCACACACAAAGAATTAGACCGCAAAACCTGGAAAACCCTCCTGACTTGCTGGACATGAGAGTCCCAGTCATCCGAAAAAATCAGAATATCATCCAGATACACAATCATAAATTTATCCAAATAATCGCGAAAAATATCATGCATAAAGGACTGGAAAACTGACGGAGCATTTGAAAGACCAAAAGGCATCACTAAATACTCAAAGTGGCCCTCGGGCGTATTAAATGCGGTTTTCCACTCATCCCCCTGCCTGATTCGCACCAAATTATACGCCCCACGAAGGTCAATCTTAGAGAACCACTTGGCCCCCTTTATGCGAGCAAACAAATCAGTCAGCAACGGCAATGGGTATTGATATTTTACAGTGATTTTATTCAAAAGCCGATAATCGATACATGGTCTCAAAGAGCCGTCTTTTTTTGACACAAAGAAAAAACCGGCTCCTAAGGGAGATGACGATGGACGAATATGTCCCTTTTCCAAGGACTCCTTTATATATTCTCGCATAGCAGCATGTTCAGGCACAGACAGATTAAATAAACGACCCTTTGGGTATTTACTACCCGGGATTAAATCTATGGCACAATCGCACTCTCGGTGCGGAGGTAATGAACCAAGCTTGGATTCTTCAAAGACGTCACGATAGTCAGACAGGAACTCAGGAATTTCAGAGGGAATAGATGATGAAATGGAAACCACAGGTACATCCCCATGAGCCCCCTTACATCCCCAGCTCAACACAGACATAGCTCTCCAGTCGAGGACTGGGTTGTGAGATTGCAGCCAAGGCAATCCTAGCACCAAATCATCATGTAGATTATACAGCACCAGAAAGCGAATAATCTCCTGGTGATCCGGATTAATACGCATAGTTACTTGTGTCCAGTATTGTGGTTTATTATTAGCCAATGGGGTGGAGTCAATCCCCTTCAGAGGAATAAGAGTCTCCAAAGGCTCTAAATCATACCCACAGCGTTTGGCAAAGGACCAATCCATAAGACTCAAAGCGGCGCCAGAGTCGACATAGGCGTCTGTGGTAATAGATGACAAAGAGCAAATCAAGGTCACAGATAGAATAAACTTAGACGGTAAGGTGCAAATGGAAACAGATTTATCAGGCTTTTTAGTGCGCTTAGAGCATGCTGATATAACATGAGTAGAATCACCACAATAGAAACACAACCCATTTTTCCGTCTAAAATTCTGCCGCTCGCTTCGGGACAGAATTCTATCACACTGCATACTCTCTGGCGACTTCTCAGTGGACACCGCCAGATGGTGCACTGGTTTGCGCTCCCGCAAACGCCTATCGATCTGAATAGCCATTGTCATGGACTCATTCAGACCCGCAGGCACAGGGAACCCCACCATAACATCCTTAATGGCATCAGAGAGACCCTCTCTGAAAGTCGCCGCCAGGGCGCACTCATTCCACTGAGTAAGCACAGACCATTTACGGAATCTTTGACAGTAAATTTCCGCTTCATCTTGCCCCTGAGATAGGGACATCAAAGTTTTTTCTGCCTGAAGCTCCAAATGAGGTTCGTCATAAAGCAACCCCAAGGCCAGAAAAAACGCATCCACATTGAGCAACGCAGGATCCCCTGGTGTCAATGAAAAAGCCCAGTCTTGAGGGTCGCCCCGGAGCAAGGAAATCACAATCCTGACCTGCTGTGCAGGGTCTCCGGCAGAGCGAAATTTCAGGGACAAAAATAATTTGCAATTATTTCGAAAATTCTGAAACCCAGATCTATTCCCCGAGAAAAATTCCGGCCAAGGAATTCTCGGCTCAGATACAGGTGCATGACAAACAAAGTCTTGCAAATTTTGTACCTTCGTGGCGAGATTATTCAAACCTGCAGTTACACTCTGAAGATCCATTACAAACAGGTGGACACAGAGCCATTCAAGGGTTAAGAGGAGGTAAGAAGCAGCTAGACAGCAATTAAGGGCTAGGCAGCAAAACTCTGAGGGGAAAAAAAAAAAAAAAATTCCCTTAAACACTTCTTTTTCTCCTGCTTCAGCCCAAACAATTAACACTTTGTGTGCCGGTCAAACTGTCATGTTCTCAATGGCAAGAGAACATAGCATCAGTATATATAGGAACTAGCTCTTGGAAGATGGGAACTGAGCTGACCATGAACTAAACCTAACGCACAACTAGCAGTGGCCGGGTAGCATGCCTACGTTGATTCTAGATGCCCAGCACCAGCCGGAGGACTAAATAATGCTAGCAGAGGAAAATATTAGTCCTAGCTCACCTCTAGAGAAATACCCCGAAAGGAGACAGAGGCCCCCCACATGTATTGGCGGTGAATTAAGATGAAATAACAAACGTAGTATGAAAATAGGTTTAGCAAATTTGAGGTCCACTTACTACATAGCAGAAGACAGAAAGGACACTTTCATGGTCAGCTGAAAACCCTATCAAAACACCATCCAGGAATTACTTTAAAACTCTGGCATTAACTCATAACACCAGAGTGGCAATTCCTGTTCACAAGAGCTTTCCAGACACAGTAACGAAACTACAGCTGTGAACTGGAACAAAAATGCAAAAACAAACATGGACAAGAGTCCAACTTATCTAGTAGTTGTCTAGGAGCAGGAACAAGCACAGAGAGGCTTCTGATAACATTGTTGACCGGCAAGCAACTAACAGAGCAGCAAGGTTATATAGCGACTCCCACATCTTGATGGGAACAGGTGAACAGAGAAGATGAAAACACCAGATCAATTCCACCAGTAGCCACCGGGGGAGCCCAGAATCCAAATTCACAACACCCATCCTCCTGTCCACTCCCCCCGTGTTTTGATCCACCCCCCCGTGCTCCGATCCCCCCCGTGCTCCGATCCCCCCCCATACTTACCGAGCCTCGCGGTGTCCGTCCGTCTTCTTCATGGGCGCCGCCATCTTCCAAAATGGCGGGCGCATGCGCAGTGCGCCCGCCGAATCTGCCGGCCGGCAGATTTGTTCCATGTACATTTTGATCACTGTGATAAAACCTATCACAGTGATCAAAATAAAAAAAATAGTAAATGAACCGCCCCTTTATCACCCCCATAGGTAGGGACAATAATAAAAATAAAGAAAATATATATATATTTTTTTTTTCTTACCCCACTAGGGTTAGGGTTAGGGTTTTAGGGTTAGGGTTAGGGTTTTAGGGTTAGGGTTAGGCCATGTGCACACGTTGCGGATTCTGCTGCGGATTTTTCCGCAGCGGATTTGGAAAATCCGCAGTGCAAAACCACTGCGGTTTTCACTGCGGATTTTCTCGCGGTTTCTTCTGCGGATTCCTCTGCGGGTTTTCAACTGCACTTTCCTATTGGTGCAGGTTGAAAACCACTGAGGAATCCGCAGAAAGAATTGACATGCTGCGGAAAATAATCCGCTGCGTTTCCGCGCGGATTTTTCGGCAGCATGTGCACAGCGGTTTTTTTTCCCCATAGGTTTACATGGTACTGTAAACTTTGGGAAAACTGCTGCGGATCCGCAGCATCAAATCCGCTGCGGATCCGCAGCAAAATCCGCAGCGTGTGCACATGGCCTTAGGGTTACATTAGACTGTGCACACATGGTGCGGATTTGGCTGTGGATCCACAGCGGATTGGCCGCTGCGGATTCGTAGCAGTTTTCCATCAGGTTTACAGTACCATGTAAACCTACTGAAAACCAAATCCGCTGTGCCCATGGTGCGGAAAATACCGTGCGGAAACGCTGTGTTGTATTTTCCGCAGCATGTCAATTTTTTGTGCGGATTCCGTTTTACACCTGCTCCTCAATAGGAATCCACAGGTGAAATCTGCACAAAAACACTGAAAATCCGCAGTAAATGCGCAGGTAAAATGTAGTGCCTTTTACCTGCGGATTTTTCAAAAATGGTGCGGAAAAATCTCATACGAATCCGCAATGTGGGCACATAGCCTTAGGGTTAGGGTTGGAATTAGAGTTAGGGTTGGAATTACGGCTAGGGTTGGAAATAGGGTTAAGATTAGGCTTGTGGTTAGGGTTAGGGTTGTGGTTAGGGTTGGGATTAGGGTTAGGGGTGTATTGGGTTAGGGTTGTGGTTAGGGGTGTATTGGGGTTAGGGTTATATCTAGAGTTGGGATTAGGGTTTGGGGTGTGTTGGGGTTAGTGTTGGAGTTAGAATTGAGGGGTTTCCACTGTTTAGGCACATCAGGGGTCTCCAAACGCAACATGGCGCCACCATTGATTCCAGCCAATCTTGCGTTCAAAAAGTCAAATGGTGCTCCCTCCCTTCCGAGCCCCGACGTGCGCCCAAACAGTGGTTTATCCCCACATATGGGGTACCAGCATACTCAGAACAAACTGGGCAACAATTATTGGGGTCCAATTTCTCCTGTTACCCTTGCGAAAATAAAAAATTGCTTGCTAAAACATAATTTTAGAGGAATGAAAAATTATTTTTTATTTTCACGGCTCTGCGATATAAACTTCTGTCAAGCACTTGGGGGTTCAAAGTGCTCACCACACATCTAGATAAGTTCCTTGGGGGGTCTAGTTTCCAAAATGGGGTCACTTGTGGGGGGTTTCTACTGTTTAGGCACATCAGGGGCTCTGCAAATGGAATGTGACGCCCGCAGACCACCCCATCAAAGTCTGCATTTCAAAACGTCACTACTTCCCTTCCGAGCCCTGACTTGTGCCCAAACAGTGGTTTACCCCCACATATGGGGTATAGGCATACTCAGGACAAACTGGGCAACAACTATTGGGGTCCAATTTCTCCTGTTACCCTTGAGAAAATAAAAAATTGCTTGCTAAAACATCATTTTTGAGGAAAGAAAAATGATTTTTTTTATTTTCACGGCTCTGCGTTGTAAACTTTTGTGAAGCACTTGGGGGTTGAAAGTGCTCACCACATATCTAGATAAGTTTCTTGGGGGTCTAGTTTCCAAAATGGGGTCACTTGTGGGGGGTTTCTACTGTTTAGGCACATCAGGGGCTCTGCAAACGTAACATGATGCCCGCAGACTATTTTATCAAAGTCTGCATTCCAAAACGTCACTACTTCCCTTCCGAGCCCCAGCATGTGCCCAAACAGTGGTTTACCCCCACATATGGGGTATCGGCGTACTCAGGACAAACTGGACAACAACTCTTGGGGTCAAATTTCTCCTGTTACTCTTGGGAAAATTAAAAAATTCTGGGCTAAAAAAATATTTTTGAGGAAAGAAAACACATTTATTATTTTCACGGCTCTGCGTTATAAACTTCTGTGAAGCACTTGGGGGTTCAAAGTGCTCACCACACATCTGGATAAGTTCCCTTGTGGGTCTAGTTTCCAAAATGGGGTCACTTGTGGGGAGTTTCTACTGTTTAGGCACATCAGGGGCTCTGCAAACGCAACGTGATGCCCGCAGAGCATTCCATCAAAGTCTGCATTTCAAAATGTCACTACTTCCCTTCCGAACCCCGACTTGTGCCCAAACAGTGGTTTACCCCCACATATGGGGTATCAGCGTACTCAGGAGAAACTGGAAAACAACTTTTGCAGTCCAATTTCTCCTGTTACCCTTGGGGAAATAAAAAATTGTGGGCTAAAAAATCATTTTTGAGAAAAGAAAAATTATTTTTTATTTTCATGGCTCTGCGTTATAAACTTCTGTGAAGCACTTGGGGGTTCAAAGTGCTCACCACACATCTAGATTAGCTCCTTGGGAGGTCTAGTTTCCAAAATGGGGTCACTTGTGGGGGAGCTCCAGTGTTTAGGCACACAAGGGCTCTCCAAACGCGACATGGTGTCCGCTAATGATTGGAGCTAATTTTCCATTCAAAAAGTCAAATGGCGCGCCTTCCTTTCCGAGCCTTGCCGTGCAGCCAAACAGTGGTTTACCCCCACATATGAGGTATCGACGTACTCAGGAGAAATCGCCCAACAAATTTTACGATCTATTTTATCCTGTTGCCCATGTGAAAATGAAAAAATTGAGGCTAAAAAAATTTTGTGTGAAAAAAAGTACTTTTTTATTTTTACGGATCAATTTGTGAAGCACCTGAGGGTTTAAAGTGCTCACTATGCTTCTAGATAAGTTCCTTGGGGGGGGTCTAGTTTCCAAAATGGGGTCACTTGTGGGGGAGCTCCAATGTTTAGGCACACGGGGGCTCTCCAAACGCGACATGGTGTCCGCTAAAGATTGCAGCCAATTTTTCATTCAAAAAGTCAAATGGCGCTCCTTCCCTTCCGAGCCCTGGCGTGCGCCCAAACAGTGGTTTACCCCCACATATGAGGTATGGGCGTACTCAGGACAAATGGGACAACAACATTCGTGGTCCATTTTCTCCTTTTACCCTTGGGAAAATAAAAAATTGTTGCTAAAAGATCATTTTTGTGACTAAAAAGTTAAATGTTAATTTTTTCCTTCCATGTTGCTTCTGCTGCTGTGAAACACCTGAAGGGTTAATAAACTTCTTGAATGTGGTTTTGAGCACCTTGAGGGGTGCAGTTTTTAGAATGGTGTCACTTTTGGGTATTTTCTGCCATATAGAACCCTCAAACTGACTTCAAATGTGAGGTGCTCCCTAAAAAAATTGTTTTGCAAATTTTGTTGTAAAAATGAGAAATCACTGGTCAAATTTTAACCCTTATAACTTCCTAGCAAAAAAAAATTTTGTTTCCAAAATTGTGCTAATGTAAAGTAGACATGTGGGAAATGTTATTTATTAACTATATTGTGTCACATAACTCTCTGGTTTAACAGAATAAAAATTAAAAATGCGAAAATTGCGAAATTGCGAAATTTTCGCCAAATTTCCGTTTTTTTCACAAATAAACTCAGAAATTATCAACCTAAATTTACCACTAACATGAAGCCCAATATGTCACAAAAATAAAATCTCAGAATCGCGTTCCTGAGTTATTACCTCATAGGGACGCTGGTCAGAATTGCAAAAAACGGCCAGGTCATTAAGGTCAAAATAGGCTGGGTCATGAAGGGGTTAAACAGTGGATCTCCTATATTGTTATTGCGTATGCAGTGAGTGGCATGGCTGCCCAAAATTTGGACGCACCCCAATACCCCTTTGAAGAGACGTATAGGAGGGCCTCCTGAAAACAATGTTCCTATTATTAGGAAGTTGATACTCTCATACTGTTTGCCTATGCAGTGAATGCAACGCCTGCCCTGCCCCAAATTTAGACGCACCCCAATAACCCTTTGAACTGACGTACAGGATGGCCCTCTGAAAGCAATGTTCCCATTATCAGGAAGTTGGTACTCTTATACTGTTTGCCCATGAAGTGAATGCAACACCTGCCCCAAATTTGGATGCACTCCAATAACCCTTTGAACAGACGTATAGGATGGCCACCTGAAAGCAATGTTCCCATTAGGAAGTTGGTACTCCCATACTGTTTGCCCATGAAGTGAATGCAACACCTGCCCCAAATTTAGATGCACCACAATAACCCTTTGAACAGACATACAGGATGGCCCCCTGAAAGCAATGTTCCCAATATTAGGAAGTTGGTACTACCATACTGTTTGCCTATGCACTGAATTGCAGTGTTGAGGCTGAAGACCTGGCATTGGTGAATTGCAGTTTTGAGGCTGAAACCCGCCATTGGCGAATTGCAGTGTGGAGGCTGAAGACCGGGCTGTAGTAAATTACAGTTTTGAAACTGAAGACCCAGCACTGGCAAATCGCAGTTTTGAGGCTGAAGACATGGGCATTGGCGAATTGCAGTGTTGAGGCTGAAGAATCTACAATGGAGAATTGCAGTTTTAAGGCTGAAGACCCAGCATTGGCGAATTGCAGTTTTGAGGCTGAAGACCCGGCTGTCACGGAAAGCCTAGGTAGGCAAGAGCTAATAACCCAGACCCCTGCGATTTCCCTCAACTCTGGGAAACCCTGACTGACCCTTCTCCCAGAGTTTACACTGATGGTGTGCATGTCTGGGCCTCCACCCTCACCCTGTCTCCTGTTTCAACCCTAGGCTGAAACCACAACCCACCACCCAGTGAAGAGACTACACACCAATACCCACAGTTAGCACAGACAAGGAAAACGGAAAATATGCACCACGCCGCAGTCACACAGGAATACACTATAAGTGCACAGGGCAAAACAATACAAATAAAGGAAGGAGAAAATATGACAAAGGGAAATACACCACCGGATACGAAACTCCTTCTCCTAGACCACCACTCCAGACCGAGATAACCAAGCACATGACAGAAGCTATAATAGGCGACGCCCAAAGCCCAGCAAAACTATTTAAAGGCAGTGGGCGTGACTCAGCCCTCAACCCGAGCACCAGCCAGATTAACTCCGGATAATCTGGATCGAATCTAACTGGCGCCACTGAGCATATAGTGGACGAATGAGAAATTACCGCTGTCTGTCGGACGCCCTAGTGTGAACAGCGTCCGACATGACACCGGCATTGGCGAATTGCATTGTTGAGGCTGAAGACCCTGCAGTGGCGAATTGCAGTATTGAGGCTGACAAACCTGCATTTGAGAGTTGCAGCGTTGAGCCTGAAGAACCTGCAGTGGAGAATTGCAATATTGAAGCTGAAGAATGTACAATAGAGAATTGCAATTTTGAGGTTGAAGACCAGGCATTGGTGAATTGCAGTTTGAGGCTGAAGACCCGGCATTGGCTAATTGGAGTAATGAAGCTCAAGACCCATCATTGGCGAATTGCAGTTTTGAGGCTGAAGGCCCGGCTGTAACGAATGGAAACGGAGGCACAGATGGTGAAGTTCACATTCGTTTTTATTGAAGTTTAACGTGGAACCTTGGGACCCTGGTCCAGGGGGCTCCGAAGGAGGTGTGACTACGTGAGCCCCAGACACCCATGGTAAGTCCCCTCGAACACGGTCAGAATGGAATGCCTGGGGGACACAGGTGCTACCTTCAGTTAGACCACGGACTTGTGGCAGCTGTCCCAGCGGGACAGGCAGACATCCAGGGTTAGCAGATGACATGGAACTAACCAGATGATACTGAGTGTACGGGTAGTAGCTGGTTCCGGTGGTACTGGTGTTGTCCAGAGGAGAGGATGGCAAATTGGAGCGACAAGACAGAACTGGCGTAGAGAGAACGGACATCGTACAGGATAGCCAGGTAACAGGTAGCTGATGATCTGTGGAGACACAGTATAAGGGAAGCACTGGCAGAGAACTTCAGAAACAGAAGCACATGCTACCAGGAACTGGAAGTAAGCAACAGGGGATACTTGTTTCTCTCGCACCCTCCCTATGGTGGAGGTGCTAGAAATAGTGATCATTAACACACCATTGGTCAGAAGTGTTTTTTTAAAAATGTGCGCTGTCTCTTTAAGAGACCTGGAGAGAGCGCGTGCGTGACCTAAGCACTCGGCCCGAGAACCTGCTGGCTGCATGCCAGGAAGCAGAGGAGGAAGGGGAAGCAGAGGCTGTATCAGGACAGCGTGGAGCCAGCACAGCGCGGCAGTTCCGGCGGGGACCCTGCGTAGGTACAGAGACCAGACAAGGTGTAACACCGGCATTGGCGAATTGCAGTGTTGAGGCTGAAGACCCAGCAGTGGCGAATTGCAGTTTTAAGGCTGAAAAACCTGCATTTGAGAATTGCAGTTATGAGCCTGAAGAATCTGCAGTGGAGAATTGCAGTGTTGAGGCTGAATAATCTGCAATGGAGAATTGCAGTGTTGAGGCTGAATGACCTGGCAGTGAATTGTAGCGTTGAGGCTGAAGAAGCTGAACTGGAGAATTGCATTATTGAAGCTGGAAAACCTGCAGTGAATAGTAGTGTTGAGGCTGAAGAACCTGCAGTGGAGAATTGTAATATTGAAGCTGAAGAACCTGCAGTGGAGAATCACATTGTTGAAGCTGAACAACTTGCAGTGGAGAACTGCATTGTTGAGGCTGAAGATTCTACAATGGAGAACTGCAATGTTGAGGCTTTCCAGATGGTGTTTGAAGTGCTCGCTGAGAGGGAGAAACTCCGCCAGAGCAGTGGACAGAGGCACTGGTGCCATACTTAACTGGGGAACCCCAGAAAGCATACTATGATTTAGTTTTGCAGGACACTAAAGAGTATGGCAAGCTAAACATGGAGATTCTTGCAGGCTTAGGGGTAACAATCACTATCAGGGCACAGCGGGTTCACCGTTGGGCATATCACCAGGACAAACAACCGAGCTCCCAAATGTTTGACCTGTTACACCTGGTTCAGAAGTGAATGCAGCCAGAATCCTCTACACCTGCGCAGATGGTAGAATGGGTGGTGAAGGATTGGTTTGTGCACTCCCTGCAGAGGCCCATACAAACTTGGGTTGGCCAGGGTGATCCCCGGAATGCCTATGAACTGGTCGGACTGCTCGAGAGATACCGGGGGATGGAAGGTTCCGTGGGAAAGCAGCCCACTCCATACTGGGTGTCCCATACTGTTTGCTTATGCAGTGAATGCAAGAGCTGCCACAAATTATAGAATCATAGAATGGTAGAGTTGGAAGGCACATCCTGGGTCATCTGGTCCAACCCCCTGCTCAAAGCAGGATTCACTAGATCATCCCAGACAGATGTCTGTCCAACCTCTGTTTGAAGACTTCCATTGAAGGAGAACTCACCACCTCTCGTGGCAGCCCGTTCCACTCATTGATCACCCTGTCAAAAAGTTTTTTCTAATATCTAATCTGTGTCTCCTTCCTTTTAGCTTCATTCCATTGCTTCTAGTCTTTCTTTGTGCAAATGAGAATAAAGATGATCCTTCTACAATGTGACAGCCGTTGAGATATTTGTAAACCGCTATTAAGTCTCCTCTCAGTCTTCTTTTTTGAAAGCTAAACATTCCCAAAACCTGTAAACTTTCCTCATAGGACATAGTTTGCTGACCAGCCACCATTCTGGTCACTCTTCTCTGAACTTGCTCCAGTATGTTGATGTCTTTTTTAAAATGTGGTGCCCAAAACTGGACACAGTATTCCAGATGAGGTCTGACCAAAGAGGAGTAGAGGGGTATTGTGACGTCATGTGATCTAGACTGTATGCTTCAGTTAATACATCCCAGAATTGTGTTTGCCTTTTTTGCTGCTGCATCACACTGTTGACTCATGTTCAGTCTGTGATCTATTAGTATACCCAAGTCTTTTTCACATGTGTTGTTGCTTAGCCCTAGTCCTCGCATTCTGTATATGCTTTTTTCATTTTTATTGCCCACATGTAGTACTTTGTATTTTTCACTGTTAAAAACCATTCTGTTAGTTGCTGCCCACTGCTCCAGTTTATCTTTTTGAATACTCTCGTTCTTTGCTAGTATTAGCTATCCCTCCTAGCTTTGTGTCATCAGCAAAATCAATCAGTTTACCCTCAATTCTTTCATCTAAATCATTGATAAAGATGTTGAACAATACAGGTCCCAGGACAGAGCCCTGTGGTACCCCACTTGAGACATTCTTCCAACTGGATGTGCAGCCATTTACGACCACTCTTTGAGTCCAATCACTATGCCAGTTATGAATCCACTTAAGAGTTGCCTTGTCCATTCCATACTTAGTTATTTTTTCAATAAGGATTGTGTGAGATACTTTGTCAAATGTTTTGCTGAAATCAAGTTATACTATATCTACAGCATTTCCCTGATCCATCCAGTCAATGATTCTGTCATAGAAGGAAATTAAGTTAGTCTGATAAGACTTATTAGTTACAAACCCATGTTGACTCTGTTTAATTGCTTCATTCATATGCAGGTACTTACATACATGTTGTTTAATAATTTGTTCAAAGATTTTTCCTGGTATAGATGTCAGACTCACCAGCCTATAGTTCCCTGGGTCCACCTTGTTTCCCTTTTTGAAGATAGGAATATTTGCTCCTCTCCAGTCTTCTGGCACTTCTGTTCTCCAAGAATTTTCAATGTTCAGAATGGCTTGAGAATATTCCTTTAAATCAATTTAGAAGAATCTGAAAAAATTGTACCTTAGATTCAGATTTTACGGATCAAGCCAACATTTCAAAACAAAGATTCCATGAACAAAAACTAAATAATAAATACTAAAGATTGTGATTTTACAGAACCATTGGCATATTCTGCTTAGTGATCCGATACTGGGGAAAGACTTACCCAAGAATCCACCCTTTACTTTTCGTAGAGCTCCCATTAACCCCTTCCTGACTTGTGACACAGCGTATGCGTCATGAAAGTCGGTGCCAATCCGACTTGTGATGCATATGCTGTGTCACAGAATGATCGCGTCCCTTCAGGTCAGGTGAAAGGGTTAACTGTAATTTCACCTGACCTACAGGGACAGGGGGAGTGGTACTTCAGCCCAGGGGGGAGGCTTCGCCCCCCCCCATGGCTACGATCGCTCTGATTGGCTGCTGAAAGTGAAACAGTCAATCAGAGCAATCGTAATATTTCACCAATGAAAATTGGTGAAATATTACAATCCAGCCATGGCCGATGCTGCAGTATCATCGGCCATGGCTGGAGCCCACGATCGACCCCCGCCACCGATCGTCTCCCCTCTGTCCTGTTCTGTGCTCCACTCTGCTCCCCTCCATCCTCCTGTCTGCTCCCCTCATGCTCCGATCCCACCCCCCATGCTTTGATCCCACCCCCCATACTTACCGAGCTTCAGTGTCCCTCCTGGTGTCTGTCTGTCTTCTCCATGGGCGCCACCATCTTCCAAAATGGCGGGCGCATGCGCAGTGTACCCGCTGAATCTGCCGGCCGGCAGATTCATTACAGGTAGATTTTGATCACTGTGATAAAACCTATCACAGTGATCAAAATAAAAAAATGGTAAATGACCCCCCCTTTATCACCCCCATAGGTAGAGACAATAATAAAATAAAGAAAACATATTTACTTTTATTTTTCCACTAGGGTTTGGGTTAGAACTAGGGTTAGGATTAGAACTAGGGTTAGGATTAGAACTAGGGTTAGGGTTAGAACTAGGGTTAGGGTTAGAACTAGGGTTAGGGTTGCAATTAAGGTTAGGGTTAGAATTAGGGTTAGGGTTAGAATTAGGGTTAGGATTGCAATTAGGGTTAGGGTTAGAATTAGGGTTAGGATTAGGCTATATGCACATGGTGCGGATTTGGCTGCGAATCCGCAGCAGATTGGCTGCTGCGGATTCGTAGCAGGTTTCCATCACATTTACAGTACCATGTAAACCTATGGAAAACCAAATCCGCTGTGCCCATGCCCATGCGCAGAAACGCTGCGTTGTATTTTCCGCAGCATGTCAATTCTTTGTGCGGATTCCGCACCGTTTTACTCCTGTTCCTCAATAGGAATTCGCAGGTGAAATCCGCACAAAAAAACACTGGAAATCCGCTGTTAATCCGCAGGTAAAATGCAGTACCTTTTACCTGTGGATTTTTCAAAAACGGTGCGGAAAAATCCTCACACGAATCTGCAACGTGGGCACATAGCCTTAGGGTTAGGGTTGGAATTAGAGTTAGGGTTGGAATTAGGGTTAGGGTTGGAAATAGGGTTAAGATTAGGGTTAGGGGTGTGTTGGGGTTAGGGTTAGGCTTGTGGTTAGGGTTATGTTTAGGGTTGGGATTAGGGTTAGGGGTGTGTTGGGGTTAGGGTTGTGGTTAGGGTTGGGATTAGGGTTAGGATTAGGGTTAGGGGTGTATTGGGGTTAGGGTTGTGGTTAGGGGTGTGTTGGGGTTAGGGTTGTGACTAGGGTTATGGCTAGGGTTGGGATTAGGGTTAGGGGTGTGTTGAGGTTAGTGTTAGAGTTAGAATTAAGGGGTTTCCACTGTTTAGGCACATTGGGGGTCTCCAAACGCAACATGGGGGTTGAAAGTGCTCACCACACATCTAGATAAGTTCCTTAGGGGGTCTAGTTTCCAAAATGGGGTCACTTGTGGGGGGTTTCTACCGTTTAGGCACATCAGGGGCTCTGCAAACACAACGTGATGCCCGCAGACTATTCCATCAAAGTCTGCATTTCAAAACTTCACTACTTCTATTCCGAGCCCCGACGTGTGCCCAAACAGTGGTTTACCCCCACATATGGGGAATCAGCATACTCAGGACAAAATGGGCAACAACTATTGGGGTCCAATTTATCCTGTTACCCTTGTGAAAATAAAAAATTGCTTGATAAAATATAATTTTTGAGGAAAGAATTTTTTTTATTTTTACGTCTCTGCGTTATAAACTTCTGTGAAGCACTTGGGGGTTCAACATGCTCACCACACATCTAGATAAGTTCCTTGGGGGTCTAGTTTCCGAGATGGGGTCACTTGTGGGGGGTTTCTACAGTTTATACACATCAGGGCCTCTGCAAACGCGACATGGTGTCCGCTAACGATTGGAGCTAATTTTTCATTCAGAAAGTCAAATGGCGCTCCTTCCCTTCCGAGCCCTACCGTGTGCCCAAACAGTGGTTTACCCCCACATGTAAGGTATCGGTGTACTCAGGAGAAATTGCCCAATAAATTTTATGATCTATTTTATCCTGTTGCCCATGTGGAAATGAATAAATTGAGGCTAAGAGAATTTTTTTGTGAAAAAAAAAAGTAATTTTTCATTTTTACGGATCCATTTGTGAAGCACCTGGGGGTTCAAAGTATTCACTCTGCAACTAGATAAGTTCCTTGGGGGGGTCTAGTTTCCAAAATGGGGTCACTTGTGGGGGAGCTCCAATGTTTAGGCACACAGAGGCTCTCCAAAACCGACATGGTGTGTCCGCTAATGATTGGAGCTAATTTTTCATTCAAAAGTCAAATAGCGCTTCTTCCCTTCCGAGCCTTGCCGTGTGCACAAACAGTGGTTTACCCCCACATGTGAGGTGTCGGTGTACTCAGAAGAAATTGCCCAACACATTTTAGGATCCATTTTATCCTGTTGCCCATGTAAAAATGAAAAAATTGAGGCTAAAAGAATTTTTTTGTGAAAAAAGTGCTTTTTCATTTTTACGGATCAATTTGTGAAGCACCTGGGGGTTCAAAGTGCTCACTGTGCATCTACATAAGCTCCTTGGGGGGTCTAGTTTCCAAAATGTAGTCACTTGTGGGCAGGGCTGTATTTGCCAATAGGCACTTGAGGGCACATGCCTAGGGTGCCAGGATGTGGGGGGCACACTTGAGCAAGGTTTTTTTTATTTTATAAAGTCCGGGGTCAAGCACCCGCCCCCCCTTGCCCCCCCTTCCTCCCGCCCCTCCCTGAAGACTTCATACTCACCCTCCTCCAGCAGTGCCTGCTGCAACTCCGTCTCAGCGCCGGCAGCTCGTCCTGTCCTCAGCGGTCACGTGGTACTGCTCATTATGGTGATGAATATGGATGCATATTCATCACCTTAATGAGTGGTACCACATGACCGCACATACAGGAAGGAAGACGCTGCAGAGATGCCGGGAAGTTCTGTGCCACGTGGTGAGAGAAAGGTGATTATGACAGGGGAGGAGGATGGGGAGCCGTGCACACAGGGTTGGAGGATGGGGGAGCCATGCACACAGGGTGGGAGGATGGGGGAGCCATGCACACAGGGTGGGAGGATGGGGGAGCCGTGCACACAGGGTGGGAGGATGGGGGAGCCGTGCACACAGGGTGGGAGGATGGGAGAGCCGTGCACACAGGGTTGGAGTATGGAGGAGTCGTGCACACAGGGTGGGAGGATGGGGGCGCCGTGCACACAGGGTGGGAGGATGGGGAGCCGTGCACACAGGATGGGAGGATGGGGGAGCCATCCACACAGGGTGAGAGGATGGGGGAGCCATGCACCCAGGGTGGGAGGATGGGGGAGCCATGCACACAGGGTGGGAGGATAGGGGAGCCATGCACACAGGGTGGGAGGATGGGGGAGCCGTGCACACAGGGTGGGAGGATGGGGGAGCCATTCACACAGGGTGGGAGGATGGGGGAGCCGTGCATACAGGATGGAAGGATGGGTGTTGTGAATTTGCTTTTTGCTCCCTCTAGTGGTTACTAGTTTTTTGACTCTGGTTTTTCTGTCATTCCTTTTATCCGCACCTGGGTCGTTACTTAGGGGTGTTGCTATATAAGCTCCCTGGACCTTCAGTTCAATGCCTGGCAACGTAGTTATCAGAGCTAGTCTGCTGTGCTCTTGTCTACTGATCCTGGTTCCAGTTATATCAGCTAAGTCTGCCTTTTGCTTTTTGCTATTTGTTTTGGTTTTGTATTTTTGTCCAGCTTGTTCCAAATCTATATCCTGACCTTTGCTGGAAGCTCTAGGGGGGCTGGTGTTCTCCCCCCGGACCGTTAGACGGTTCGGGGGTTCTTGAATTTCCAGTGTGGATTTTAATAGGGTTTTTGTTGACCATATAAGTTACCTTTCTTTATTCTGCTATCAGTAAGCGGGCCTCTCTGTGCTAAACCTGGTTCATTTCTGTGTTTGTCATTTCCTCTTGCCTCACCGTCATTATTTGTGGGGGGCTTCTATCCAGCTTTGGGGTCCCCTTCTCTGGAGGCAAGAAAGGTCTTTGTTTTCCTCTACTAGGGGTAGCTAGATTCTCCGGCTGGCGCGTGTCATCTAGAATCAACGTAGGAATGATCCCCGGCTACTTCTAGTGTTGGCGTTAGGAGTAGATATATGGTCAACCCAGTTACCACTGCCCTATGAGCTGGATTTTTGTATTCTGCAGATTTCCACGTTCCTCTGAGACCCTCGCCATTGGGGTCATAACAGTTTGCCAGGCCCGTATTAAATGTTTAATGCATTGCAGAAGAGGGATTATAAGAAAGAAGATTCTGAGTTATTTTTTTTGTTTTTTTTTCTTCTTCCCCTTTACCTCAGAGTGGCTATGCTTGCTGCAGACATGAATGTCCAGACCTTGATTACAAGTGTGGACCAGCTGGCTACTCGTGTGCAGGGCATACAAGACTATGTTATCAGAAATCCTAGGTCAGAACCTAAAATACCGATTCCTGAACTGTTTTCCGGAGACAGGTTTAAGTTTAGGAATTTCGTGAATAATTGTAAATGGTTTTTGTCCCTGAGACCCTGTTCATCTGGAGATTCTGCTCAGCAAGTAAAAATTGTTATTTCGTTCTTACGGGGCGACCCTCAGGATTGGGCTTTTTCGCTGGCGCCAGGAGATCCGGCATTGGCTGATCTTGATGCGTTTTTTCTGGCGCTCGGTTTACTTTATGAGGAACCCAATCTTGAGATTCAGGCAGAAAAGGCCTTGCTGGCTATGTCTCAGGGGCAGGACGAGGCTGAAGTGTATTGCCAAAAATTTCGGAAATGGTCCGTGCTGACACATTGGAACGAGTGTGCACTGGCCGCTAATTTTAGAAATGGCCTTTCTGAAGCCATTAAGAATGTTATGGTGGGTTTTCCCATTCCCACCGGTCTGAATGATACTATGGCACTGGCTATTCAAATTGACCGGCGGTTGCGGGAGCGCAAAACCGCAAATTCCCTCATGGTGTTGTCTGAACAGACACCTAATTCGGTGCAATGTGATAGAAAAACCGCAAATTCCCTCATGGTGTTGTCTGAACTGATTTAATGCAATGTGATAGAATCCTGACAAGAAATGAGCGGAAAATTCATAGACGCCGGAATGGCTTGTGCTACTACTGTGGTGATTCTACACATGTTATCTCAGCATGCTCTAAACGTATAGCTAAGGTTGTTAGTCCTGTCACCGTTGGTAATTTGCAACCTAAATTTATTCTGTCTGTAACTTTGATTTGCTCACTGTCATCTTATCCTGTCATGGCATTTGTAGATTCAGGTGCTGCCCTGAGTCTCATGGATCTCTCATTTGCTAAGCGCTGTGGTTTTACTCTTGAACCATTAGAAAATCCTATTCCTCTTAGGGGTATTGATGCTACACCATTGGCAGCAAATAAACCGCAGTATTGGACACAGGTTACCATGTGCATGACTCCTGAACACCGCGAGGTGATACGTTTCCTGGTTTTACATAAAATGCATGATTTGGTTGTTTTAGGGCTGCCATGGTTACAGACCCATAATCCAGTCCTGGACTGGAAGGCTATGTCAGTCTCAAGTTGGGGCTGTCGTGGTATTCATGGGGATTCCCTGCCTGTGTCTATTGCTTCTTCTACGCCTTCGGAAGTTCCGGAGTATTTGTCTGATTATCAGGATGTCTTCAGTGAGTCTGAGTCCAGTGCACTGCCTCCTCATAGGGACTGTGACTGTGCTATAGATTTGATCCCAGGCAGTAAATTTCCTAAGGGAAGACTGTTTAATCTGTCGGTACCTGAACATACCGCTATGCGTTCATATATCAAGGAGTCTCTGGAGAAAGGACGGATCTTTGAGACCTTGTATTGATTATCGACTTTTAAATAAGATCACTGTCAAATTTCAGTATCCTTTACCGCTGTTGTCTGACTTGTTTGCCCGGATTAAGGGTGCCAAGTGGTTCACCAAGATAGACCTTCGTGGTGCGTACAACCTTGTGCGCATTAAGCAAGGTGATGAATGGAAAACCGCATTCAATACGCCCGAAGGTCATTTTGAGTACTTGGTGATGCCTTTTGGGCTCTCCAATGCGCCTTCAGTTTTTCAGTCCTTTATGCATGACATTTTCCGGAAGTATCTGGATAAATTTTTGATTGTTTATCTGGATGATATTTTGGTTTTTTCTGACAATTGGGATTCGCATGTGGAGCAGGTCAGGTTGGTCTTTAAAATTTTGCGTGAAAATTCTTTGTTTGTCAAGGGCTCAAAGTGTCTCTTTGGTGTGCAGAAGGTTCCCTTTTTGGGGTTCATTTTTTCCCCTTCTGCTGTGGAGATGGACCCAGTCAAGGTCCGAGCTATTCTTGATTGGACTCAGCCCTCGTCAGTTAAGAGTCTTCAGAAGTTCTTGGGCTTCGCTAACTTCTACCGTCGTTTTATCGCTAATTTTTCTAGCATTGTGAAACCTTTGACGGATATGACCAAGAAGGGCTCCGATGTAGCTAACTGGGCTCCTGCTGCCGTGGAGGCTTTCCAGGAGTTGAAACGCCGGTTTACTTCGGCGCCTGTTTTGTGCCAGCCTGACGTCTCACTTCCCTTTCAGGTTGAGGTGGATGCTTCGGAGATTGGGGCAGGGGCCGTTTTGTCGCAGAGAGGCCCTGGTTGCTCTGTTATGAAACCTTGTGCCTTTTTCTCTAGGAAGTTTTCGCCTGCCGAGCGAAATTATGATGTGGGCAATCGGGAGTTGTTGGCCATGAAATGGGCATTTGAGGAGTGGCGTCATTGGCTCGAGGGTGCTAAGCATCGTGTGGTGGTCTTGACTGATCACAAAAATCTGATGTATCTCGAGTCTGCTAAATGCCTTAATCCGAGACAGGCCCGCTGGTCATTGTTTTTCTCCCGCTTTGATTTTGTTGTCTCGTATTTACCAGGTTCTAAGAATGTGAAGGCCGATGCTCTTTCTAGGAGCTTTGTGCCTGATGCTCCTGGAGTCGCTGATCCTGTTGGTATTCTTAAAGATGGAGTTATCTTGTCAGCTATTTCTCCGGATCTGCGACGTGTGTTGCAGAGATTTCAGGCTGATAGGCCTGAGTCTTGTCCACCTGACAGACTGTTTGTCCTGGATAAGTGGACCAGCAGAGTCATTTCCGAGGTTCATTCCTCGGTGTTGGCAGGTCACCCGGGAATTTTTGGCACCAGAGATCTGGTGGCCAGGTCCTTTTGGTGGCCTTCCTTGTCAAGGGATGTGCGGTCATTTGTGCAGTCCTGTGGGACTTGTGCTCGAGCTAAGCCTTGCTGTTCTCGTGCCAGCGGTTTGCTCTTGCCCTTGCCTGTCCCGAAGAGACCTTGGACACATATCTCCATGGATTTCGTTTCTGATCTTCCGCTATCTCAGGGCATGTCTGTTATCTGGGTGATATGTGATCGCTTCTCCAAGATGGTCCATTTGGTTCCTTTGCCTAAGCTGCCTTCCTCTTCTGATCTGGTTCCTGTGTTTTTCCAGAACGTGGTTCGTTTGCACGGCATCCCTGAGAATATTGTGTCAGACAGAGGATCCCAGTTCGTTTCCAGGTTCTGGCGATCCTTTTGTAGTAGGATGGGCATTGATTTGTCGTTTTCGTCTGCTTTCCATCCTCAGACTAATGGACAGACGGAGCGAACCAATCAGACTTTGGAAGCTTATTTGAGGTGTTTTGTCTCTGCTGATCAGGACGATTGGGTGACATTCTTGCCGTTGGCTGAGTTTGCCCTTAATAATCGGGCTAGTTCGCCTTGGTTTCGCCTTTTTTCTGCAACTCTGGTTTCCATCCTCGCTTTTCTTCGGGTCATGTGGAGCCTTCTGACTGTCCTGGGGTGGATTCTGTGGTGGATAGGTTGCAGCAGATCTGGAATCATGTGGTGGACAACTTGAAGTTGTCACAGGAGAAGGCTCAGCGCTTTGCCAACCGCCGCCGCGGTGTGGGTCCCCGACTACGCGTTGGGGATTTGGTATGGCTTTCTTCCCGCTTTGTTCCTATGAAGGTCTCCTCTCCCAAATTTAAACCTCGTTTTATTGGGCCTTACAAGATATTGGAAATCCTTAATCCTGTATCTTTTCGTCTGGATCTTCCTGTGTCGTTTGCTATTCACAATGTATTTCATAGGTCCTTGTTGCGGCGGTACATTGTGCCTGTAGTTCCTTCTGCTGAGCCTCCTGCTCCGGTATTGGTTGAGGGCGAGTTGGAGTACGTGGTGGAGAAGATCTTGGATTCTCGCCTCTCCAGGCGGAGGCTTCAGTACCTGGTCAAGTGGAAGGGCTATGGTCAGGAGGATAATTCCTGGGTGGTCGCCTCTGATGTTCATGCGGCCGATTTAGTTCGTGCCTTTCATGCCGCTCATCCTGATCGCCCTGGTGGTCGTGGTGAGGGTTCGGTGACCCCTCACTAAGGGGGGGGTACTGTTGTGAATTTGCTTTTTGCTCCCTCTAGTGGTTACTAGTTTTTTGACTCTGGTTTTTCTGTCATTCCTTTTATCCGCACCTGGGTCGTTACTTAGGGGTGTTGCTATATAAGCTCCCTGGACCTTCAGTTCAATGCCTGGCAACGTAGTTATCAGAGCTAGTCTGCTGTGCTCTTGTCTACTGATCCTGGTTCCAGTTATATCAGCTAAGTCTGCCTTTTGCTTTTTGCTATTTGTTTTGGTTTTGTATTTTTGTCCAGCTTGTTCCAAATCTATATCCTGACCTTTGCTGGAAGCTCTAGGGGGGCTGGTGTTCTCCCCCCGGACCGTTAGACGGTTCGGGGGTTCTTGAATTTCCAGTGTGGATTTTAATAGGGTTTTTGTTGACCATATAAGTTACCTTTCTTTATTCTGCTATCAGTAAGCGGGCCTCTCTGTGCTAAACCTGGTTCATTTCTGTGTTTGTCATTTCCTCTTACCTCACCGTCATTATTTGTGGGGGGCTTCTATCCAGCTTTGGGGTCCCCTTCTCTGGAGGCAAGAAAGGTCTTTGTTTTCCTCTACTAGGGGTAGCTAGATTCTCCGGCTGGCGCGTGTCATCTAGAATCAACGTAGGAATGATCCCCGGCTACTTCTAGTGTTGGCGTTAGGAGTAGATATATGGTCAACCCAGTTACCACTGCCCTATGAGCTGGATTTTTGTATTCTGCAGATTTCCACGTTCCTCTGAGACCCTCGCCATTGGGGTCATAACAGATGGGGGAGCCTTACACACAGGGTGGGAGGATAGGGAGCCATGCACACAGGGTGGGAAGAATGGGGGAGCCATACATACAGGGTGGGAGGATGGGGAGCCGTGCACACAGGATGGGAGGATGGGGGAGCCGTGCACACAGGATGGGAGGATGGGAGGATGGGGGAGCCTTGCACACAGGGTGGGAGGATGGGGAAGATGTGCACACAGGGTGGGAGGATGGGGGAGCCGTACACACAGGGTGGGAGGATGGGGGAGCTGTGCACACAGGGTGGGAGGATGGGGGAGCTGTGCACACAGGGTGGGAGGATGGCGGAGCCATGCACACAGGATGGGGGAATGGGGGAGCCTTACACACAGGGTGGGAGGATGGGGGAGCCATGCACACAGTGTGGGAGGATGGGGGAGCCATACATACAGGGTGCGAGGATGGAGGAGCCGAGCCATGCATACAGGGTGGGGGAGCCATGCATACAGGATGGGAGGATGGGGCCATGCATACAGGATGGGAGGATGGAGGGGCCATGCACACAGGGTGGGAGGATGGGGACATGTATGAGGAAGCATTACTGGGGAAAGGGGGGCATGTATGAGGAAACAGTATGGGGCAATGGGGGGCATATATGAGGAAACAGTATGGGGAGATGGGTGCAGACAGTATGGGGAGCGAATGAGGGAATGTGTGTGGACACAGTATGAGTAGCGATGTGAAAAATGAATGTGGACAGAGTACAGGGAGTGAGGGTGATGGGATGTGTGCAGACAAAGTATGGGGAGTCAGGTGAGCAGGCAGTATAGAAAGTGAGGGGGTAAATATATGGGGAGACAGGATGGTGAACAGGGGGGATGTGAGAGGAGACAGTATGAGGAGAGAGGGGAATAGTGTGAGGAGACAGTATGGGGGCAGAAAAGTGAGTGGGCACAGAATAGAAACTAAGTAGTGGGGGCGTAGTGTGAAGAGCTTGTACCATAAGAGGGACAATGCGGGGGTCATATTTTGTGCAGACAAAATAGTGAAGGGCAATGTTTTATTCAGTAGCATTATAATGACACTTGTATCTTTAAGGGCATCATGTCGAGATTTTCTGCAAAAGAGCGGAGAAGATGTAAGTCTGCAGAGATGGCTGTGGATGAGAAAACTCATCATGGGATCTGGACAAGATGAAGAAAAGAAGAACGGCTGCAGAGGCGATGTCATCTATAAGGTACCTGGATGTAAATGTTATTTGTGATACTAACTAACTCTCATGTTTTTATTTATGTTAGGAGCATTAAAGGGGGATGTCCAGGTTTGTGATGAGTCTGCAGTCATTCTTTGTGACTGCAGACTTCTGAATTCTCACAGTGCGCACTGCACGCTGTCAGGATTCTCTCGTGCTGGGGAGTTACATTAATGCGGTCACATGCTGACTAGACATATGTGGCCTCCGTCAATGAAAATGAACTGAGCGAGGCCGGGCATGTCTAGTCAGAATGTGGTCAGAAGTATACAAATCACATACTTGTGCTGACATGACTGTCCTCCGGCAAGGGAGAATCCTAAAAGTGTGCAGTGCATGCGTTGTGAGAATTCAGAAGCCTGCAATGTCAGGACTCATGTCTGCAGGTTCCAGTAGTCATCACATGGAGACTTCACTCATATGCGATTTTCATACTCATGGTCCTGGGACAACGAGCCTCTCTTCTGTTTCTCTCAGTTTTTCACTGAACATTGAGAACATTGAGGGCATTAGGGAGAGGGGCTCGTGGGTACATGACTAAGAACATCGCATATGTCCTTGGCGTAGGGGGGGCACCAAAATGAATTCTTGCCCTGGGTGCCAAAAACTCTAGATACACCTCTGCCAGTATGCTACAATGAGCGGTGATTACCGGGTCCGGTGGAGGGATGTCTGTTCAGAGGCAGTGAGGTAGGGACTGAGGGTGTGCACAGAGAGAATGGAGACCCAGAGACTGCCAGTTCCAGTCTACGCCGTAGCCTGGAGCCTCATTATCATAGGAATATGTCAGTTAATTGTTTTTCTAAAGCTTTATAGTGTAGTTTTAGGTCAAAGAGGGATGGTTAGGGATGAGCTAGGAAGGTGCAGGGACAGGTAGTGATGGCTACTTGCGGACACGTGCGGCACTTGCGGTTTTGCACTTGCGGTGATACGAAAAACAGCAGTGTTTTTTTCATTGCTTCAAGTACCGCATTTGCCGGATCGCGGGAAAGCTGCAAGTGCCGCAAATGTCCGCAAGTCCCATAGGGAATGAATGAGGCCGAACGCAGTGTTGCCGTAAGTGTTCCGTTACACGGCAGATGCGGAAAAACTGCCGGATCTGCTGCAAAAGGCTACTTTCACATCAGCGATTTGTGGCAAAGTCACTGCCGATACTCATACTCACCAAAGGGGGAGGCAGCACTAAAAGTGCCTAGGGCAGCAGAAACTCTAAATACGTCCCTGCTTGTGGGGTAGCTCCAATCTTTAGGCACACAGGGCCTCTCCAAACGCGACATGGTGTCTGCTAAAGATTGAAGCCAATTTTTCATTGAAAAAGTCAAATGGCGCCCCTTCCCTTCCGAGCCCTGTCGTGTACCCAAACAGTGGTTCCCCCCACATATGGGGTATCGGCGTACTCTGGAGAAATTTTACAATAACTTTTGCGGTCCAGTTTCTCCTTTTACCCTTGGGAAAATTAAAAAAATTGTTGCTAAAAGATCAATTTTGTGACTAAAAAGTTAAATGTTCATTTTTTCCTTCCATGTTGCTTCTGCTGCTGTGAAGCACCTGAAGGGTTAATAAACTTCTTGAATGTGGTTTGGAGCACCTTGACGGGTGCAGTTTTTAGAATGGGTGTCACTTTTTTGGTATTTCCAGCCATATAGACCCCTCAAACTGACTTCAAATGTGAGGTGGTCCCTAAAAAAAAAGTGGTTTTGTAAATTTTGTTGTAAAAATGAGAAATCGCTGGTCAAATTTTAACCCTTTTAAAAACTTTCTAGCAAAAAAAAGTGTTGTTCCAAAATTGTGTTGATGTAAAGTAGACATGTGTGTAATGTTATTTATGAACTATTTTGTGTCACATAACGCTCTGGTTTAACAGAATAAAAATTCAAAATTTGAAAATTGCGAAATTTTCTAAATTTTAGCCAAATTTCAATTTTTTCACAAATAAACGCAAAAATTATCAACCTAAAATTACCACTAACGTGAAGCCAAATATGTCACGAAAAAACAATCTCAGAACCACTAGGATCCGTTGAAGCGTTCCTGAGTTATTACCTCATAAAGGGACACAGATCAGAATTGCAAAAAATGACCAGGTCATTAAGGTCAAAATAGGCTGGATAATGAAGGGGTTAAAAATGTTTTGGCACCCAGCAAACTGAAAAGAGATTGTGCTGACTTCTCAAAAGAGAAGAACTCACGTAGTAAAATTATCAAGTGTAATGTGAGGAATTGTCTGTGTTGTTTCTCAATTTGCCATGGTCGTTGTGAATTCACTCTAAATTCCACAGGCAAAACTTTCCCTTTAAAAAGCCCCGTGTCATGCACTTCTAGTTTCGTTATATATATATTACTATATATTCTTATTGTAAACTATATGTGAGTAGAACCATTCAGCCCCCTTTTAAATGACTCCGTTCTCACCGATCAAATAGTCTTAAAGGTTTTCTTAAACACAGATTATACACTCCACTGTACCTTAAAACACAATAAGGAATACAAACTTTTGAAAATTTTTCCCATAGAACACATTCCCCCACATACACAGAACCGAATTCAACAGTTGAACGGCAAATAGATCTTTTGGATCTATAAATTAAATACTCTTGCTCCTAGCGAGTTAAACGAAATTACAGATGTTTTTCTATAAATATTTAAATACCCATTGTATAATGATCCTTTATACTCAATTTATATATTTATTATTATTATTATTCATTTTTATAGCGCCATTTATTCCATGCGCTTTACATGTGAAATACGGGGCAAATATAAACAAATACATTAAACAAGAGCAAAAACAAGGCACACGGGTACATAAGGAGGGAGGACCCTGCCCGCGAGGGCTCACAGTCTGCAGGGGATGGGTGATGATACACTAGGAGAGGGCAGAGATGGTTGTGCGGTGGTTCAGTAGGATACAATAGGTTTTTACCATTCTAATCCCGATCCTTCCTTCCTGGTTCTCCGTCTTCTCTTTTTCTTTGGAGGCTCTTTGCTGCACTCCAGTGAGATTAATCATTCAACCTTTCGTCCCCTGCTCGCCAATTGATTCTCATTTTTCCTCTTTCATTTTCCATGTCACGGTGTGACACTGCATCAGTGATTACGGCTTTATTCATAATATTTATCTTTAAAAGTTTTTTTCACATATTCACACTTCCCTTTATTTTAGAGATAAAGCAAAGCTTTTAAACATTTCACATCAATTGACACAGCACCTCCCTAGTTTACAGGATTCGCTTGAAAAATAGATAATTCTTTTCCTCCTCATTGCCTCATTGTTTTATTTCTAATTACATTTACCTTTTTCTTTGGTGTTCGATCCTATTAAATCACTCTGTTCCCATTCATAGTCATGCATTAAACATAGGTTCTAGGTACCACACTATGAAATAAAGACACACTGCACATTTGAGATTTTTAATAATCTGTTTAATTTTGGACTTTTGATTTTATTCATTTTCAATTATTTTAAATCATTATATTGTCAGATCTGCACTTTATAAACATTTATTTTATTTGTGTTTTTGCTGCTATGCTTGAACTTTTACATGACATGTGCCTGATTTGGCGTTTTGTTCTTTTCAAAAATACCATTTATAAAAACAGCCTTGATCTTTTATGATACACTTTCAGTTTTGTCCTGAGGAAGAGGTCCTGTGTGACCTTGAAATGCGTTGACTTTTAAAACCTATCGCAATGCTTGTAAAGAAATGGTCATTGTCCTGGATTCTTCAGCAGAGCAGATTCAGATACTTTTCCTTGATCAAGTATTATCAGGAGACTGGCTGATCAGAACAGCATGGAACTGCACATTGCTGTAATGTCCCAGACAGGAGGGGATCAGCTCCTGTTATGCCAGCCACCTGCTAATGTCTCTTTGTTTGCAGTCTGTAGTGAAGAGGCGTGGCCTTCTCCTTGATAATAGTCCTGCAGTAAAAGAGACATCAGGGGGCTGGTTGCTACTAGAAGACAGGAGGCATGACCCCATCACATTCCTTCTTCTTGGACTGGCTTTTCACAGGGAGGAGCTTTACAATGCTGTGTGACATATTGTGCCAGAAGGGAGAGGGGAACAGTGAGAAGCACCTCCAGTCACTCAGAAATACAAGTGTTCTAAAGATAATATAACTGAACTGAGCATCTCATCTTTATAGTTTATGAGGCTGGGACAGTACAAAAATTTTGTATCTCATCGGAGTGCCCCTTTAAGGTAAATTTGCATTGCATGATTATCGTGACAGTGTTTCTAGTAACACTTGTTTGTAATAATTGTGCAGTGAAAAATATCGTTCTCGGCAGCACAACATTCTGTGTTTAAAAAAAAAAAAAAAATGTTATTAAACGACTACCAAGTGGCAATTAAATTACCAGTCAGTTGTTTAGCTCACAGTTTGTTAAGAACCATTTTCAGCTTAAAGAAGAATAAAGAATGATGATATGGGCTTCACAGAGCTCAACATCATCACGTCTGTCTCGGATTACATGAAGAGAGAAGGTTTTGCTCAAGCCTATATCCACAGAAGATCTGTTAGAATAGATGGGCAGATCAGGCAAAATTCTCTTGTTCTCTCAATTTTTCTTTGGAAATTCTTCAGACCCTAGAGCATAATAAACGTAAGATGTAAAAAAAAAAAAACCTTAAAACAAAAAACCTTATACTCACCTTACTGCTCAACACTCCAGCCCTTCCACTACTCCTCAACGTCACTCATCCATTTCTCGATGTGTCTTTCATATTTCATCTGTTCACAATGAATCCCCCCGGGGGCAGGACCTCAAGTTTTAATAAGGTCTGTCATGACATCATGACCTTGTGTGCCTGCGGGGATTTAAGTGAGCAGAAGTGATCTAAAGATGCAGCTAGGATTGGACAGTTGACTCGGAGGGGCAGTAAAGGTGAGTGCTAAGGTCAGTGTATACATTTTTTTTTATTCTTTAATATTTTGATGACCTTTTGGGCTTTTAATTATCTAAATTTTTAATGGCCATCTATGGTTCAGAAAAATTGCAACCAGTAGATTTTTGCAAAATTTGAGTGGAATTAATTTCCACTCAAATTTATTTTGTTTAAGGGTACTGTCACACAGTGCCATTTTGATCGCTACGAAGGCACGATCTGTGTCGTCGCAGCGATCGTATGATTATCGCTCCAGCGTCGTAGACTGCGGTCACACGTTGCAATCACGGCGCTGGAGCGATGCCGAAGTCCCCGGGTAACCAGGGTAAACATCGGGTTACTAAGCGCAGGGCCGCGCTTAGTAACCCGATGTTTACCCTGGTTACCAGCGTACACGTAAAAAAAACAAACAGTACATACTTACATTCCGGTGTCTGTCCCCCGGCGTCTCAGCTTCACTGCACTGTGTAAGCACAGCGGCCGGAAAGCAGAGCGGTGACGTCAGACGTCACCGCTGTGCTCGCTTTCTGGCTGGCCGGCGCTCACAGTGCAGAGAAGCTGAGACGCCGGAGGACAGACACCGGAATGTGAGTATGTACTGTTTGTTTTTTTTACGTTTACGCTGGTAACCACGGTAAACATCGGGTTACTAAGCGCGGCCCTGCGCTTAGTTACCCGATGTTTACCCTGGTTACAAGCGAACACATCGCTGGATCGCTGTCACACACAACGATCCAGCGATGTCAGCGGGTGATCAAGCGACGAAAGAAAGTTCCAAACGATCTGCTACGACGTACGATTCTCAGCAGGGTCCCTGATCGCTGCTGCGTGTCAGACACTGCGATATCGTAACGATATCGCTAGAACGTCACGAATCGTACCGTCGTAGCGATCAAAATGGCACTGTGTGACAGTACCCTAAGGGCCCCTTCACACTGTGCAATCAAAGTCTGAACGAGCGTTCGATTTGTGACGTTTATCCGTCCTCGTTCCGAGGTTGCAAAGTGTGACATGGCGTTACGATTTGCGACGCAGCCCAGCATCGTACGATGTGAAAGAAAGAGCAGAATTTTCTTTCGTCGTAAATGTCTCGCTGTGGCGGTCGAAATCGTAGTATGTGACGGCGGTCATACGAGCTCGTAATGCGACTACGTGGGTTGGGCTTCCGCATACCTGTCTCCTGATTGGGCGTGACGTTTTAGCACGCCCATGCTGGTAATACGTCACGCTCGGAGTCGTAGGACTATGGCGGTGTGAAGGGTAGCGTACGATTGCGACGCATGACGTTCACATCGCAACTACGTCAGAAAAAGCGTTAACATCGTAGAGTGTGACCGCTGGCTACGAGCTCGTACTGCGATGTCGAATATGACGCAAATGCGTCGTAATCGTAGCAGAATCGACCAGTGTGAAGGGGCCCTTACTCTAGGGGTAATCTCCAAGGTGTTTATAACAACCTTCCCGCTGAGTTCCTTCAAAAACTGTTAAGTGTAACTAAAAGAATTGACACTTTGATGCTGTTTTGAAGGCAAAGGGTGATCACATTGTAGATAACAGTAAACAGTTTTACGATAATGTGGGTTTGCATGCTTGGCTTAGAGTCCAGCCTCTTAACCTTCTGCAAAGCCACACAGTCCAGGAGTTCTACCCACTTCCAAACATAGCACCATGTGTCAGATAAACAGGTCCAATTTTACAATGTAAACCACACCCAGGTGTGAAGATATGTTGAGCAACCCACCCACCCTAACTTTTCAGCTGCTCTTAATTATAGCTGAACCTAAGATGGCCCATTAACCCCTCTTAGTATTATGTGTACTTGACCATTACTCCAGGTTTATATCACAGGGGACATGCACCTCTGTGATTCATATCTCCCATACATTATGTGTCCAGCAGCCACCTTGCAAACCTAATAATTTATTTGTACAGCATCTGAATATTGTAAAATATAAACAACTGCTGTTGTTTTCCATTTGTAGTCTTAAAGATCTAATAAAACTTAGGTAATAAATTAGACATTAGAATTCACCGAATAGTACTCAAATTATGATCCTATAAAACATAACCTTTAATGTAAATACAGCTGTGGCAAAAATAGGTATTAGACCTACCAGTAATTATGTTTCCAGGAGTCCATCCTGACAGCACCATGGAGGATGTCCTCCTCCTTACAGGAACAGGCAAGCACATGAGAGGTTAAAAGGTCCCACCCCGGCTCACTTCCCTCAGTGTTTTAACAAATACTACGCCATGGATAATGCAATATAACACTTTATTGAACAATATCATATTACACCATATGACATATCAAAGATAGGGAGGGAACTACCTGTGCTGTCAGGATGGAGTCCTGGAAACATAATTACCGGTAGGTCTAATACCTATTTTCCAGGACATCCCTCCTGACAGCACCATGGAGAATACCAGAGTACCTCCTCAGGGTAGAATTACTGCCTGGAGAACTTTTCTCCCAAAAGCAGTCTGTTGGCCAGAAAGTACAGTACATCTAATTTAGAATGCCTGCAGAATGTAACTGAGCCTGCCCAGGTTGTGGCCTTACAGATCTGGTCTATTGAGACTCCCGCTCTCTCCACCCAGGAAGTAGAGACTGCTCTAGTTGAGTGAGCCCTCAGACATTCGGGGGGAAAGATGCCTTCTGACTGATAGGCTAGAGAGATACCTGAGTTAATCCATCTTGCAATGGATGCTTTAGAGTCTCTCCTTCCCTTGTTTTTACCCCAAACAGGATGAACAAGTTATGGTCCTGTCTCCGGCTGCGGGTGGCTTTCTAGGTAGTCAATAACTGCCTATCTGACATCCAGTGTATGTAGGGACTGCTCCTTGCTATTTGAGGGATTTGGACAAAAGGAAGTTTCCTGGTTTAGGTTTTGGCAGAACGCTACCTTGGGTACAAAGGTGGGGTCTAATTTTAAGATTATCCGATCCTCCCAGATCTGGAGATATGGGTCCCAGGTAGACAAGGCCTGGATTTCCCCCACTCGTTTAGCTGTGGTAATAGCCACTAAAAACACTGTTTTTAACGTTCGGGTAGAGATGGGCACTCTGACGAACCTTATTATCCATGGGTGAGAGGCCAGGGGGTAATCAAAGTAACTGCTCAAAGTAGATATCTGGACTTTGAGTACTGGGTCTAAGACCCTTCTTAAACTTGGCCTGAAGAAAGTCCAGACCCCAGGGATATCTGGAGAGCCCACCGAAGGGTCGGACCTGCCACCCTCCAAAACAGAACCTCTTCCATATTCTATAGTATATGGCTGAGGTAACTGGCTTACTGCTACACTGAATAGTGGTTATAACCTGGTCCGTCAAGCCCCAAGCTCTCAGGATGTCTCTTTCAGGATCCAAGCCGACAGATGGAGTTTTCCTGGGTTCTGATGGAAGACTGGACCCTAATGGATTATGTCCTCTGTTGTGAACTCTGTTTTTGGGCTCCCTCTTGTGGTCACAAGTGGTACTGTGTGAGTGTTGTCTTTGGGCTCCCTCTGGTGGCTCTTTGTGTCATTCTGCAGGTCTGAGGCTGGTTCAGCTGTCTCGTTATCTGTTAGCTGGTTTCCTATTTAGCTCACCTGGACTTTCAGTGGTTGCCTGCTGTCGATGTATTCAGTGCTATTTTGATCTCTCCTGAATTCCTTCGTTATCCGTCTCGCCAAGAGAAGCTAAGTTTCTGTTTGGTTATTTTTTGCTCATCAGTGTTCAATATGTTTCTTGATTATTTATTTGTCCTTGTCCAGCTTGCTAATATTTGATTTCCTTGCTTGCTGGTAGCTCTAGGGGGCTGAGTTTCTCCCCTCACACCGTTAGTTGGTGTGGGGGTTCTTGAATTCTCAGCGTGGATATTTTGTATAGGGTTTTTTACTGACCGCACAGTTCCCTGTCTGTCTTCTGCTATCTAGTATTAGTGGGCCTCATTTGCTGAATCTGTTTTCATTTCTACGTTTGTCTTTTCCCCTTACCTCACCGTTATTATTTGTTGGGGGCTTCCTATATCTTTGGGGTTAATTCTCTGAGGCAAGTGAGGTCTTACTTTTTCTATAGGGGTAGCAAGTTTCTCAGGCTGCGTCGAGACGTCCAGGAATTTAGGCACGTTCACCGGCTACCTTTAGTGTGTTTGGTTAGCATCAGGTTGCGGTCAGTCCAGTTACCACCTCCCTAGAGCTTGTTCTATTTTCAGTAACTTAGCTCGTCAGTTCTGTGATTCTCAGCCACTAAGGATCATAACAGTACAGCAGGCCAAAAAGTGTTTGATGCATCGCAGAAGTGGGATAAGAGAAGTCCTGAGTACAATTTTTTTTTTTTTTTTACCTCTCCCTTTGCTGCAGTCTGTCCAGCTTCTCTCATCCCCTTAATCTCTGGGTGGCTTTGAGTTCAGCTGCAGACATGGATATTCAGAGTCTGACTTCTAGTGTGGATCATCTTGCTGCAAAGGTGCAAAGCATTCAGGATCTTGTTGTTCACAGTCCTATGTCTGAGCCAAAAGTACCTATTCCTGAGTTGTTTTCTGGAGATAGATCTAGGTTTCTGAATTTTAAGAATAATTGTAAGTTATTTCTTTCTTTGAGACCTCGTTCCTCTGGTGATTCCACTCAGCAAGTTGGAATTGTTATCTCCCTGTTACGTGGTGACCCTCAAGATTGGGCTTTCTCCCTGGCGCCAGGAGATCCTGCATTGCTGAATGTGGATGCGTTTTTTCTGGCGCTTGGATTGCTTTATGAGGAACCTAATCTTGAAAACCAGGCAGAAAAGGCCTTGCTGGCTCTCTCTCAGGGCCAGGATGAAGCTGAGGTGTATGGTCAAAAATTTGAAATGGTCGGTGCTTACTCAATGGAATGAGTGTGCCCTGGCTGCAAATTTCAGAGAAGGTCTTTCTGAAGCCATTAAGAATGTTATGGTGGGGTTCCCCACGCCTGCAAGTCCGAATGACTCAATGGCTTTGGCCATTCACATTGATCGGCGTTTGCGGGAGCGCAAATCTGCGCACCATCTGGCGGTGTTTTCTGAACAGAGACCTGAGTCTATGCAATGTGACCGAATTCTGACCAGAATTGAGCGGCAAAATCATAGACGTCAAAATGGGTTGTGCTTTTACTGTGGTGATTCAACTCATGTTATCTCAGCATGCTCTAAGCGCGTAAATAAAATCGCTAAATCTGTCACCGTTGGTACTATACAGCCTAAATTCATTTTGTCTGTTACTTTAATTTGTTCTTTGTCATCCTATTCTGTTATGGCTTTTGTGGATTCAGGTGCTGCCCTGAACCTGATGGATTTGTCATTTGCCAGGCGCTGTGGTTTTGTCCTGGAGCCTTTGGAATTCCCTATTCCACTGAGGGGAATTGATGCTACACCATTGGCTGAGAATAAACCTCAGTATTGGACTCAAGTGACCATGTGCATGACTCCTGTACATCAGGAGGTGATTCGCTTTCTTGTGCTGTATAATTTGCATGATGTTGTCGTTTTGGGTCTGCCATGGCTGCAGGCCCATAATCCAGTTTTGGATTGGAAAGCTATGTCTGTTTCAAGTTAGGGTTGCCAGGGGATTCATGGCGATGCTCCTTTGGTGTCAATTGCTTCTTCCACTCCTTCTGAGGTCCCTGAGTTTTTGTCGGACTACCAGGATGTATTTGATGAGCCCAGATCCGGTGCCCTGCCTCCTCACAGGGATTGTGATCGTGCTATAAATTTGATTCCTGGTAGTAAGTTCCCTAAGGGACGACTTTTTAATTTGTCTGTACCAGAACATGCCGCGATGCGGAGTTATATAAAGGAGTCTTTAGAGAAGGGACATATTCACCCGTCCTCCTCCCCTCTTGGTGCAGGATTCTTTTTTGTGGCCAAGAAGGATGGTTCTCTGAGACCTTGTATAGATTATCGTCTTCTAAATAAAATCACGGTCAAATTTCAGTATCCTTTGCCATTATTATCTGATCTGTTTGCTCGGATTAAGGGGTCCAGTTGGTTCACCAAGATATATCTTCGTGGTGCGTATAACCTTGTGCGTATTAAGCAGGGGGATGAATGGAAAACAGCATTTAATACGCCCGAAGGCCATTTTGAGTACTTGATGATGCCTTTTGGACTCTCTAATGCTCCTTCTGTGTTCCAGTCCTTCATGCATGACATCTTCCGAGAATATCTGGATAAATTTATGATTGTGTATCTGGATGACATTTTGGTCTTTTCTGAGGACTGGGAGTCCCATGTGAAGCAGGTCAGGATGGTATTTCTGGTCCTGCGTGCTAATGCCTTATTTGTGAAGGGCTCAAAATGTCTCTTCAGAGTACAGAAGGTTTCCTTTTTGGGTTTTATTTTTCTCCTTCTACTATTGAGATGGACCCAGTCAAGGTCCAGGCTATTCATGACTGGACTCAGCCTACATCTGTTAAGAGTCTTCAGAAGTTCTTGGGTTTTGCTAATTTTTACCGTCGCTTCATTGCTAATTTTTCTGGCATGGTTAAACCCTTGACGGATTTGACCAAGAAGGGTTCTGATGTGACTAATTGGTCTCCTGCGGCCGTGGAAGCCTTTCGGGAGCTGAAGCGCCGGTTTTCTTCGGCTCCAGTTTTGTGTCAGCCTGATGTCTCTCTCCCTTTTCAGGTCGAGGTTGATGCTTCTGAGATTGGAGCAGGGGCTGTTTTGTCGCAGAGAAGCTCTGATTGCTCTGTGATGCAGCCTTGTGCTTTCTTTTCAATAAAGTTTTCGCCTGCCGAGCGGAATTATGATGTTGGTAATCGGGAGTTGTTGGCTATGAAGTGGGCATTTGAGGTGTGGCGACATTGGCTCGAGGGAGATAAGCATCGTGTGGTGGTCTTGACTGATCACAAAAATCTGATTTATCTCGAGTCTGCCAAGCGGCTGAATCCTAGATAGGCTTGTTGGTTGTTGTTTTTCTACCATTTCGATTTCGTGGTCTCGTACCTGCCTGGTTCGAAGAACGTGAAGGCTGATGCTCTTTCTAGGAGTTTTGTGCCTGACTCTCCGGGAGTTTCAGAGCCAGCTGGTATCCTCAGAGAGGGAGTGATTTTGTCTGCCATTTCCCCAGATTTGCGACGAGTGCTGCAGAAATTTCAGGCGGATAGACCTGACCGTTGCCCTCCAGAGAGACTGTTTGTCCCAGATAGATGGACCAGCAGAGTTATTTCCGAGGTTCATTCTTCGGTGTTGGCAAGCCATCCTGGGATTTTTGGTACCAGAGATTTGGTGGCTAGGTCCTTCTGGTGGCCTTTCTTGTCGCGGGATGTGCGTTCCTTTGTGCAGTCCTGTGGGATTTGTGCTCGGGCTAAGCCTTGCTGTTCTCGTGCCAGCGGTTTGCTTTTGCCTTTGCCTGTCCCGAAGAGGCCTTGGACGCACATTTCCATGGATTTTATTTCGGATCTTCCAGTCTCTCAGAGAATGTCTGTCATCTGTGTGGTGTGTGATCGTTTTTCCAAAATGGTCCATTTGGTGCCCTTGCCTAAGTTGCCTTCCTCCTCCGATTTGGTTCCTCTATTTTTTCAGAATGTGGTTCGCTTGCACGGCATCCCTGAAAATATTGTGTCTGACAGAGGATCCCAGTTTGTGTCCAGATTTTGGCGGATCTTTTGTGCTAAGATGGGCATTGATTTGTCTTTTTCGTTGGCCTTCCATCCTCAGATGAATGGCCAAACCGAGCGAACTAATCAGACCTTGGAAACTTATTTAAGATGTTTTGTTTCTGCTGATCAGGATGATTGGGTGACTTTTTTGCCATTGGCCGAGTTTACCCTTAATAATCGGGCTAGTTCTGCTACTTTGGTTTCGCCTTTTTTCTGCAATTCTGGTTTTCATCCTCATTTTTCCTCGGGTCAGGTTGAGCCTTCTGACTGTCCTGGGGTGGATTCTGTGGTGGATAGGTTGCAGCAGATTTGGAACCATGTGGTGGACAATTTGAAGTTGTCACAGGAGAAGGCTCAGCGCTTTGCCAACCGCCGTCGCGGTGTGGGTCCCCGACTTGGTGTTGGGGATTTGGTATGGCTGTCTTCTCGGTATGTTCCTATGAAGGTCTCCTCTCCTAAATTCAAGCCTCGCTTCATCGGTCCTTATAAGATTTTGGAAATCCTTAACCCGGTGTCATTTCGTTTGGACCTCCCAGCGTCATTTGCCATTCATAACGTGTTCCATAGGTCTTTGTTGCGGAGGTATGTGGTGCCTGTGGTTCCTTCTGTTGAGCCCCCTGCCCCGGTGCTGGTTGAGGGCGAATTGGAGTACGTGGTGGAGAAGATCTTGGATTTTCGTATTTCTAGACGGAGGCTTCAGTATTTGGTTAAGTGGAAGGGCTATGGTCAGGAGGATAATTCCTGGGTTGTCGCCTCTGATGTTCATGCGGCCGATTTGGTTCATGCCTTCCATGTGGCTCATCCTGATCTCCCTGGGGGTTTTGATGAGGGTTCGGTGACCCCTCCTCAAGGGGGGTACTGTTGTGAACTCTGTTTTTGGGCTCCCTCTTGTGGTCACAAGTGGTACTGTGTGAGTGTTGTCTTTGGGCTCCCTCTGGTGGCTCTTTGTGTCATTCTGCAGGTCTGAGGCTGGTTCAGCTGTCTCGTTATCTGTTAGCTGGTTTCCTATTTAGCTCACCTGGACTTTCAGTGGTTGCCTGCTGTCGATGTATTCAGTGCTATTTTGATCTCTCCTGAATTCCTTCGTTATCCGTCTCGCCAAGAGAAGCTAAGTTTCTGTTTGGTTATTTTTTGCTTATCAGTGTTCAATATGTTTCTTGATTATTTATTTGTCCTTGTCCAGCTTGCTAATATTTGATTTCCTTGCTTGCTGGTAGCTCTAGGGGGCTGAGTTTCTCCCCTCACACCGTTAGTTGGTGTGGGGGTTCTTGAATTCTCAGCGTGGATATTTTGTATTGGGTTTTTTACTGACCGCACAGTTCCCTGTCTGTCTTCTGCTATCTAGTATTAGTGGGCCTCATTTGCTGAATCTGTTTTCATTTCTACATTTGTCTTTTCCCCTTACCTCACCGTTATTATTTGTTGGGGGCTTCCTATATCTTTGGGGTTAATTCTCTGAGGCAAGTGAGGTCTTACTTTTTCTATAGGGGTAGCAAGTTTCTCAGGCTGCGTCGAGATGTCCAGGAATTTAGGCACATTCACCGGCTATCTTTAGTGTGTTTGGTTAGCATCAGGTTGCGGTCAGTCCAGTTACCACCTCCCTAGAGCTTGTTCTATTTTCAGTAACTTAGCTCGTCAGTTCTGTGATCCTCAGCCACTAAGGATCATAACAGTCCTCCCTCTGTGGAAGCAGTATTGGATCTTCCACTGCCATGGCTCCTAGTAGTGGGAACCAGCTTCTCCTTGGCCAGTATGGAGCAATTAGGAGAACCTTTGCCTGATTTCCTGGATCTTCCTGAGGACAGCGGGAATGAGTGCTAGCAGTGGAAATGTGTAAGACATGGACCGGTTCCACATCTGACTTAGCGCGTCGACGGCCTCTGGGGCATCCAACGGATTCAGTGAATAAAACCTGGGCACCTTTGAGTTCTTCCTGGTTGCAAACAGGTCTATTCGAGGGGTTCCCCAGAGATGACACAGATACTCGAACACCTCTTTGTTCAGCCCCCATTCTATAGGCCAGATCCTCCATCTGCTCAGGTAGTCTGCTACCACGTTCTGAAGACCTTCGAGATGAACTGCCGATACTGAAAGGACCATCTCCTCTGCCCAGATGTAGATTCTCCCTGCTAGATCCTGGAGTGCTCGATGTCTGGGTCCCCCTTGGTGTCGCAAGAAGGAAACAGTCGTTATCTTGCCTGAGAGAATTCTGACATGCTGATTCCTCAAATGTTCTTGATTCTGCCTTAGAGCTTCCCATGCGGCGTAGAGTTCCCTGTAGTTGGAGGATCTGCGACGAATCTCTTCTGGCCATCTGCCCTGAAGGATTCTTCCTTTTAGATGAGCTCTCCATCCCAATTCCCTGGCATCCGTGGTGATTACCATGCATGGGGAGGCGATCCACTATATGTCCACCTGTAGATTTCTGGGTTGGGTCCACCAGCATAGTGATCTTCTTGCCACTGTGGATAAGGGCATCATCTCATCAAGAGAGGATTGCTGCCGATCCCAGATGGACAGGATGTCTCTCTGTAGAATTCTTGAGTGGAATTGCACCCACCGGATGCAAGGGATGCAAGCTGTCATCAGGCCCAACACCTTCATGGTTGATGTGATGGAGACTAGGTTTCTTATCCAGCAGTACCACCAGAAACAGCTTCCTGGTCTCTGGTATTAAGTCCGACTTTTGAGTGTTTAATGACCAACCAAGGAATTCCATTGTAGAGATGGTCAGATCTCTGTGCCGGATCAGTTCTTCTGCCGATCTTGCCGCCAAGAGGAAGTCGTTAAGGTATGGTACTATGACGACCCCTGGTTTCTAAGGTAAGCCATCACCTCTGCCATCAATTTGGTGACAACTCAGGGAGCCGAGGCCAAGTCAAAGGTGACGCACTAAAACTGGAAGTGGCAGGTTTGATCCAGCAGATTTACCACAAATCTTAAAAACTTTTTGCACGCTGGGTGGATGGGGACCTGGTAGTAGGCACTGTGATGAGGGAGCACCCACCATCTTGGATACGGGGCATACTAATAGAGATTGGCGTGACTCCATTTTTGTCCCATATCAGAATTCCCCTGGTCACCTGTCTGCAGGGATGAACACTCCTGGCCCCAACCTTTTCCCCTACCTGAATAAAGGCCCTTAAGTATGTTAATGAACTGAGGCCAATGTAGCAGGCAGATGGCACTTCAAGGCTTGAATGAGGAAGCCACGCCAGCAGGGGGCATGGAGATGCCTGAGGGATCAATTAAAGTATACATGTCAGGTGGCTACAGGATACAAGTCTATTGTCATCCCAGCTGGACCGTCTCCAACATGAAATTATAAATTATGAACTCATCGTCCGAGGTACAGGCTCATAAAAAAATATCCTCATTGCCCTAAAGAAATTGCGCATCTGACAGTGCAACTCCCGGGTCAGTGGGAGTTCTGGAACCTGAGATATAGAGATCAGCCTCCCACAGCGACCGAATGGGTCCAGGTTTGATCCCTGTACGACCGGCAGAACAAACCTCATGTGCTGGTACCGCCCGTGTACTGATCCGATCATCCTGAGCGCAGTTATTCCATATATTAGATATTGGGTACATATTTTGGGTACATATTTTGCAGCTAAGCTGAGAGATTGCTAGCCCACCCAGTTACAGGGGGGAGGGACATAGAAGGTTTAAGAGCTGAAGACACTTGAAGAGCGGGACACACACACAACAGAAGAAGATGACGATGAACTAAGGAAGAGGGCATATGCCAGCCAGAGGGGAGCAAGCACACGCTTTCTGGGGGATGCCCGGCAACTAAGTCTTATACCTGTGGAACGCAGAGCTCCCCGGCTTCCACAAGCGACCTTCAAACTGGTAAACTAACCTCCAGCTTTATACCTCTAAGCCTTGTACTAGTATAGTTATATTTTACTCTGACTGTAACTCTTGATATATTTTTACTATATATTTCTTGTAATTACATAGTGCGCCCTTAAGGCAATTAAACCATAAATTAATTTTGGGCTGATCCTTTTATTCTGATTGCGAATCTTAGAATACCCCCAGACGGGTAACAGGGCAGTCTCCTCGGCAGCCATTTGCTCTAGGTGCAGTTCCCTTATTGACCTGAGAGACTAAGGGGGCGCCGGAGAGCTGTGCCTGTGTAGTGACATCATGGATTGGTGACGTGGGAGGAACCGGGTTTCCTTCACATTGGTGGCAGCATGTGGGATCAGAGTAATAGTGTGCGTGGGACCCCTACTCCCAGACACTATAGACTACCAGCGGTAACTCTCACTGCTGGGGTCTTAAGGTGAGCCCAGCACTAGACGGTCAGAGTGTAGATATAATAAGTTGTGTGCAAGGTCAGGGTTACAGCTGTGTCAGTAACCAGAGGTTCCAAAGATGGCGTATGGCACCAGGAGCGCAGTGAGGGCGCAGGCCAGTGCTATGGTCTATGAGGAGGTGGTGATGGACGGTACCGTTCAAGGCGAGGGGAAACTCAGCCCGGACTCCCCAAGGAGCCAGCCACCCGTGCTTAGTCCTGCAAGGGACTACCCACCACCTACCCGCCCCAGCCTGTCCACATCAGCGGCCCTTGTTGCAGCGGCAGTGGCACGTCTCGAGGCTGGTAATGAAGATGCCTATGTGAAACTCATAGTGGCTGCGGAAAAAGCAGCGGAGGCCGAGCGTGCAGAACGCCATGAAGCAGCAGAGCGGGCAGAGAAAGCAGCAGAGTGGGCAGCGGAGCAAGCAGCGGCAGAGAGAGTAGCGGAGCACCGGCACCGACTGGAGATGGCTCAACATGGGCTCCCGCTGGACGCCCCTGCACCACCAGAGTCCAGGGCTTCCAAAGTCCGGGCCGAGGACTTCCCTCTGCTTGAGAAGGATGGAGACCTGGATTCCTTCCTGATGGCCTTTGAAAGGACCTGCCTCCAACACCATCTGGCCCCGGATCAGTGGGCAAGAAACCTGACCCCCCGTTTGAGAGGTAAGTCCCTGGAAGTTTTGGGGGACTTATCTGCCGGGGTGGAGCAGGACTACAGCAGCATCAAGCCGGCGCTGATCTAGCACTACAACCTCACACCGGAGTCCTACCGCAAGAAGTTCCGGAGCCTGCAGCGGGGCCCAAAGGACACCTGGACCGACCACATGTGGGCATTGCTGATAGCTGCAAAGCACTGGACCTTGGGTCTAGTGCTCATCACCCACCAGGAGGTCCAGGAACTGTTTGTAACAGAGCAGTTCTTGTGGAACTGCCCAGAGGACCTCCAGCAGTTCCTCCATGACCAGAAACCAAAGGGGCTTCTGCTACAGCCGCCCTGGCAGACGAGTATGCCAATAACAGGGCGCCTGAGCCGAAGAAGCCTGCGAGCAGCACCTGGAGAGGGGGTAAGCCCAATCCTGCCCCTGTTTCCCCAGCCCCCAGAGTGCAAGGGGTGTACCCCCTGCTGCCCTCTCCAGGCCAGACGCAGAACCCAGACATTGTCATCACTTCAACCAGCTGGGACACTTCAAGGCTGCGTGTCCCCAGTGTCATAAGGCCCCATCCCTGTTTCAGAAACCGTCCACTGTTTTATGTGTGGGAGGGGGTGGTGGTCACCATTGGCTGCTCAGCGGTCATGGGACTGCGGGACACAGGCGCAGAACAAACCCTGGTACGTCCTGAGGTGGTGTTTCCTTAAGACTTGGTACCGGTGAAAACCCTTTCCCTCTCTGGAATTGGAGGCGTGGAACCAGCGCTGCCTGTCACAAAGGTGTTTTTGGACTGGGGCGTCGGGAGGGGAATACGGGAGGTGGGAGTAACGCCAAATATTCCTGCCATTGTGTTACTTGGGACCAATTTGGGGTGGCTAGTGTCTCAGTATGTGGCTACTGAACCCTCAAGTTTGGCTCCCCAAGGATGTCATGACTCTACTGTGAATGCCGATGCTGATGTGTTGAATGTGCCTCCAACAGTGGGGGAGGGAGTGAAACCTGATGGTAATCCATGCACTGTCACCCTACACACAGGGCTCACAGTGAGGACAGGTGAGGAGACCATAGGGCAGAGCTCAGAGGTGGAGGAAGGGGCTGCTATGGGCAATGTAGGGCCCCTAAGTGAATCCAGTCTAGGGCCCCTGCAGGAAGAGGAACAGGCCATGGGGGGAGGGGGCGTCCTGGGAGAGGAGCCACCAGGTAAGACCCCAGGGCAGGGGTTCCCCACACCCGGGATGTCAGGAGTGCAGGGAAGTCTGCCTGACCCGGCGACTTGGTTAGGAGGTGGGGGGAAGCAGGAGCTACCCGTGGGCACAGTGGTCATAGCCGCTGTCACCAGGAGTGGGAGCGCCGGAGCCCAAGGAGCTTCACAGAGGTCCAACGGCTTCCCCCTCTCTGACCAAGTGGCTGCCGAGTCAGACAGCAGCCAGGAGACAGATCCCGGGGAGCTGACAGCGGATGTGGCAGTGTCGTCGATTCTCACCACATCGAGTCAGGGATTTCAGGCAGCTTTGGAAGCTGACACTAGCCTGAAAGCTCTCATGGAGCAGGCGGCACAGCCTAACGGGGAGTCAGACCGCGAGCAGGTGGTCTGGGATCAGGGATGGCTGTACCGGGTAACAGTGCAGCAGGGTTCACCGGAGGCGTGGCCCAGGGACCGACAGTTAGTGGTACCCTATCCGTTCAGGGTGGAATTGTTGCAGATAACACACGAGATTCCCATGGCCGGACACCTAGGGATTGCTAAAACCAGGGCCAGGTTAGCGCAGCATTTCTACTGGCCTGGAATGAGGACCGAGGTAATTGCCTACTGCCGTTCGTGTGACACCTGTCAGAGGGTGGGGAAGGCAGGGCGGCACCCCAAAGCCCCACTGATAACTCTGCCCATCATTGAAGAGTCTTTCTCGAGGGTGGCTGTGGATTTCATTGGACCTCTGTCCACTCCCAGCCGCTCTGGAAAATGTTTCATATTAACGGTAGTGGACTATGTCACCCGGTACCCGGAGGCGGTAGCTTTGTCATCCATTCGGGCTGACAAAGTGGCCACTGCCTTACTGGAGATCTTCTCCAGAGTGGGGTTTCCCCAGGAAATTCTCACCGACCGAGAGACCCTGTCAGGACTCTGAACATTTTTATTACCTTTTGTGCATTACTTCCCTTTTCCAAGATGGCGTCTTTGGTCTCATGTGCACTGTGTTTCCTGCTATAAAACTCCACCCCAGCCTTCAGTCTGTGCTAGAGTATTCTGCCTTGCATCCTGCTCCTGACCTCTGATTACTCCCTGGCTATACACCTGCTCCTGTGAACCTGTGTGGTGATCCTCCTACTCTGCTCTGAGTTCCTGCTGCATACACAAGTTTCCAGTAATCCTCCTTCATCTGCTGCTCATGTTTACTTCATCTGCATTTGCTGGACATGTAAGCTGTGCTGCTCTGCAATAACCTGAGACTATTAACCAGGCCTCACTGGTTGAGCTAAAGATATGATTTGAACTGCCTTATAAGCATATCTATCTGTGTTTGGACTAAGACAAGGATTTATTCTTGTCAAGTTTCCTCAAGAATAATTATGCCTCATAGACTTTCTGCTTGATTGCATTTTCCTCTGAAGTTTCCTATAGACTGCTAAGCTGCGTTTATTATTTGCACCAAGTGTTGTGGACTTGAGTTTCTCTCTGCACCTGTTTGAATCACGGTGTGATAATATAGACTTTACCACTTATAAAACTGTTTACTGTAGTTGTCTTGTTCCACGCAAAGAGTCTCCTGAGTTATCCCCTATAATTATTACAGGATACTCTAGCCATAAAAAAAGGAGACTGCTGAAACAATGCCTGCAGAAAGCAGATTAGTATTACCAACAAGACCAACCATAGACACAGAATGGTACTTCCAAAATACATATGAAACGACCACTAGATGGCAGCAGAATCACTGTCATCCATAAAGAAGCCTACCACAGATAAAATTTAAAATAGATTTATTGAAAACAACATAACAAAACAATATATATATCTAAAAAAGCTACAGCATATCCTCTAGGTAGTACCTAGTGGGAAGAACATGGGAAGCACATTACAAAAAATGTCCACATGGACAAAATGAGTATATGTATGTGTAGAGCACCTGCCCACCTATGATCCTATGTGGGCCAAATAGACATCTAGGTGCAAACCGCATCCACTTCTGGAATAATAACAGGTCCCAAGTACATAGGTGGACTAAGATCCCTGTACCTACCCACTCTCCATATGTCTATGATAACATCCAAATACGTGTGACATGGAGAGAGGAAAAGTATACAAAAGTGCTCACCGAATAAAGATGTGAATGATGTGCGTCCTCCCACGTCTCCTTCCCAGCGCCCCGACGCGCGTTTCGCCCTGGCTTCTTCCGGGGGCATCTCCCGGACGCCCCCAGAAGAAGCCAGGGCGAAACACATACATATACTCATTTTGTCCATGTGGACATTTTTTGTAATGTGCTTCCCATGTTCTTCCCACTAGGTACTACCTAGAGGATATGCTGTAGCTTTTTTAGATATATATATTGTTTTGTTATGTTGTTTTCAATAAATCTATTTTAAATTTTATCTGTGGTAGGCTTCTTTATGGATGACAGTGATTCTGCTGCCATCTAGTGGTCGTTTCAGAAAGCAGATTAGAGCAGGTGTTTTCCATAATTAGATCACTGCAGAAAGATGTGGAAGGTCTGCAAAAGAAGTTTGGAAGCTTTGAACACAATCAACAAGTCTTTGGACAAACTTTGCAGGACTTAAGCAACCGCATGGCAGCCCACGAAAACAAACTTGCTGGCATAGAGTCCCAGTATGGACGGGCTTTTCAGGACATAAGCACACAAATAGCTGCACAAGTGACTTTACCCTCTGGGCAACCGCCACCAGCTAGCCCACCTAAGTTGCCCCATTCAGATTTAATGGTGATCGCGACAAATTTCGTGGCTTTGTGAATCAATGTATGCTATATTTTGATGTGCATGCTGACCGTTTTTCTACTGATAGATCCAAAGTATTGTGTGTAATAATGCTACTGACCTCACGAGCGCTCGCCTGGGCGAATCCGATGATTGAGTCTCGTGACCCACGGTTAAATGACTTGGATGATTTCTTGGCCGCTATGGCATTGATGTTTGATGACCCTAATCGCTGTGCAACCGCTGAATCTGCTTTGTTGTCTTTACGCCAGGCTAAACATTTTGTTATTGAGTATGCCACTGAATTCAGTAGATTAGCGGTAGATACCAATTGGGACAGTTATGCACAATTGCCTATTTTTAAAAGGGGTCTGTCTAGTATTGTAAAAGATGAACTAGCCTGCTCTGAGACACCACAAGAACTAGAGACATTTATACAGTATTGTGTTTGCAAAGACATTCGCCTTACTGAGCGTAGGCAGGAGAAATTTGCTGCATATTACCATGTTTCTAACTTTTCCCTTCCTTCCAAAGAGCCTGCAGGTAAAACCTCTTGGGAGGTGGAGGAGGTGCCCATGCAAATTGATTCCATTCAGAGGCACGAGATCAATGAGCACTGGGAGCATCGCCTTCGTGAAAGTCTATGTTTCTACTGCGGCCAGTCTGACCACTTCTTGATCAATTGTCCTAAGTGTTCTAGACGGCCTAACAAGGTGCTAGCAGCAATAGGGGAGTATGACAACTGTGATGAAGAATCTGACATCTCTGAATGTAGCCTGCCTTTAAATGCTGTATTCCATTCACTTTCTATGACTTCACCCCCCAAGGAGCTGAAGGAAAAGAACTCTCACTGTTCTCTCCCTATTAAGATCCTGTGTTCAGGACAGTGGATTTCCAGTGCAGCTATGATTGACTCTGGTGCAGGTGGCAATTTCATGGATATCACATTTGCCAAGGAACATGGTATTGAAATTCAGCAAAGAGCCTCTCCAATTACCATGGAAACAGTGGATGGGTCACCTTTAATCTCTGGGCCTGTGGATCAGGAGACCGTACCCCTTGAAATTTTGTTGGAGCCTAATCATCAGGAGCAACTTTCTTTCTTGCTAATTTCTTCTCCTCATTTTTCTGTGATTTTAGGCATTCCTTGGTTGTGTTCTCACAACCCAATTATCAACTGGGAGACCAAGGAGATTATCTTCCCAACAAGGAGCAACTCAGCGCTAACAGAAGCTGTCCCTGAGTCCACGGCTACGGAACCGCATGTACAGGTATTTTCTTTACCTCCAGCATATAAAGAATTCTCTGACATCTGTGACAAGAAGAATGCAGATCAGCTTCCTCCACACAGGCATTATGACTCCCATTGAGCTGCTTCCTGGGGCAGCTATTCCTTTTGGTAAGGTATACCCTTTGGTGGCACCTGAGCTTCAAGCCTTAAAGGAGTATATTGATGAAAATCTGGCCAGAGGCTTCATACATCCTTCTTCCTCACCAGCAGGGGAACCTATCTTTTTTGTAAAGAAGAAGGATGGGACCCTGAGACCCTGTGTTGACTATTGGGAACTCAATAAGGTAACTGAAACCGTTACCCTTTGCGTCTGATTCCCGAATTACTGGAAAGAGTCCACCATGCTTAGGTGTTCTCTAAACTGGATCTTCGTGGGGCTTATAATTTGGTGCGTATTCGTCCAGGGGATGAGTGGAAGACTGCATTCAGATGCCGGTATGGACACTTTGAATCTCTTGTGATGCCCTTCGGGCTTTGTAATGCCCCTGCAACACCTTGTTAATGACATTTTCAGAGATTTATTGGACCAGTTTGTAGTGATCTATTTGGACGATATACTAATCTTTTCTGACTCTCTACAGGAAAATGAAGAACATGTCAAAACTGTTTTAAGACATCAGAAAGAGAACCATCTGTATATTAAGCCGGAGAAATGCAAGTTCCATCGTTCTGAGATACAGTTCTTAGGTTATATCATCTCTCCCCAGGGGCTGAACATGGAACCTGGTAAGATTCAGGCTATCCTTGACTGGCCGGTACCTAAGAACGTTAAGGAGGTCCAACGTTTTATTGGTTTTGCAAATTTCTACAGACGCTTCATTCGAAATTTTTCTGATATTGTCCATCCCATTACTTCCTTGACAAAGAAGGAAAAGCCCTTTAAGTGGTCATCACAGGCTCAAGAAGCTTTTGATCGGCTTAAGATCTGGTTCACATCAGCACCGCTGTTGATACACCCAGATCCAATACTTCCTTTCATTGTGGAGGTGGACGCTTCTGATAATGCTTTGGGGGCTATTCTCTCCCAAAGAACTGGAGAGAAGGGTCTGCTACATCCTTGTGCTTTCTTTTCCCATAGACTAACCTCAGCAGAGAAGAATTACGACGTGGGAGACAAGGAATTGCTGGCTATTATTGCAGCTTTCAAAGAATGGAGGCATAGTCTGCAAGGAGCTGCACCACAGATCATAGTGCTAACTGACCATCGCAATTTAGAGTTCCTTAGATCCGCTAGATGTCTTTCTCCTCATCAGGCTCGTTGGAACTTATTTTTTTAAACTATTTTTAAATCAATTTAACTTTATCTCGTACCGTCCAGGTTCTCGTAATGGGAAGGCTGATGCTTTATCCCGAATCCATGCTACGGATTCCGTACCTGGAGCCCCGTCCAAGACCATTCTATCTGATGCCAATTTCATCGGAGTTATCCACGATCAGGACGTGTGGAAGGAGTGCAGGGAGGCCTATGAAGGTGATGTATTTCTGGCCAACCCACCTGTGGATATTAATCTTGTCTTTAAGGGTGGCATGTGGTTCAGAGATTGACGTATCTACGTCCCTGAGGTCGTCCGTCTGCAGATCCTCAAGTTGGTACATGACTCCAAGTTGGCTGGTCACAGGGGGGTACAGAAGACACAAGAGTTCCTGAGCCGATTCTTCTGGTGGCCAACTTGCCTAAAGGATACCAATGACTATGTTCTCTCTTGCGAGGTATGTGCCCGTTACAAGACTCGTCATGTGGCACCTACGGGTCTTCTACAACCATTACCTGTTCCGTTCCGCCATTGGGGGTCTATATCAATGGACTTTATTGTGGAGCTGCCTTCATCGGGGGGCATGAATACAATCATGGTGGTAGTTGATTGCCTGACTAAAGCTGCTCATTTCGTTCCGTGCACCGGCCTCTCTTCAGCTAAAGATACAGTGAACTTGGTTATACAGAATGTCTTTCGGTTGCATGGGGTTCCGGAAGAGATCATCTCTGACCGTGGAGTACAGTTCACTTCAAGATTCTGGAAGGGGTTTTGCTCTGCACTCAATATTAATGTCTGTCTCTCTTCTGCTTACCATCCCCAGACAAATGGTCAGACTGAGCGTACCAACCAGATGCTGGAACAGTATCTAAGATGCTATGTCAGCCATCTCCATGATGATTGGTTGGAGTTGCTGCCGTTAGCCGAATTTTCATATAATAATTTTCAGAGCGCCTCCACTAAATTTACACCTTTCTTTGCCAATCTGGGTTATCATCCGTGTATTTTACCTAGGTCTCCAATTAATTCTCCGGTTCCGGCAGTGGAGGAAAGGCTGACTGCGATGAGACAAAATCTGGAGGTTCTGAAGGAATCCCTGACCACAGCTCAAGAACGTTATAAGAGATCGGCTGATAGATTCCGTAAACCTGCACCCATGTTTAAGGTAGGAGATTCCGTGTGGTTAGCAACTAAGAATCTGAAGTTAAACGTTCCTTCACAAAAACTTGGACAGAAATTCATTGGCCGTTTCAAGATCAATGGTATTGTGAGCTCTGTGGCCTGCCGGCTGAAGCTGCCTAGGACAATGAAGGAACACTCAGTTTTTCATGTATCTTTACTAAAGCCTGTATCTCCTAATACCTTCCAGGGATGTGTTGTGCCACCTCCGCAGCCTGTGGTGATTGATGGGCAAGAACAATTTGTGGTGGAGGTAATTATTGATTCCAGGATTCGCAGAAAGCGGCTCCAATATCTGATAAGATGGCAGGGATATCCCGCTGAGGAAGACTCTTGGGAACCTGTGGAAAACATCAATGCCCAACATATTTCTTGTTTTCATCAGAGATTCCCTGAGAAACCAGGTCCAGGATCGTCCTGAGGCCGCTTCTAAGGAGGGAGTAATGTCAGGACTCTGAACTAGGGTTGAACGACTTTTATTTTTATAGGATCGGGTCGGGTTTCACGAAACCCGACTTTCTCAAAAGTCGGGACGAGTGAATCGGCCGATCCTTTAAAAAAGTCGGGGTCGGCCGAAACACAAAACCCAATGCAGTGCAATGGGATACTATGGTTCCCAGGGTCTGAAGGAGAGGAAACTCTCCTTCAGGCCCTGGGATCCATATTAATGTGTAAAATAAAGAATTAAAATAAAAAATATTGATATACTCACCTCTCCGGAGGCCCCTGGACATCACCGCTGGTAACCGGCAGCCTTCTTTGCTTAAAATGAGCGCGTTCAGGGCCTTCCATGACGTCACAGCTTCTGATTGGTCGCGTGCCGCTCATGTGACCGCCACGCGACCAATCACAAGCCGTGACGTAATTCTCAGGTCCTAAATTCCTAATTCTAGGAATTTAGGACCTGAGAATTACATCACGGCTTGTGATTGGTCGCGTGGCAGTCACATGGGCGGCCATGACCAATCACAAGCCATGACGTCATCTAAGGCCCTGAACGCGCTCATTCTTAGGAAGGAAGGCTACCGGAAAGAAGCCGAGGGTGAGTATATTCCTATTAGGTATATATTCACCCTCGGACGCGCCCTGCTTCTTTCCGGCAGTTTTCCTTCTTAAGAATGAGCGTGTGAAGGGCCTTAGATGACGTCACGGCTTGTGATTGGTCGCGGCCGCCCATGTGACCGCCACGCGACCAATCACAAGCCGTGACGTAATTCTCAGGTCCTAAATTCCTAGAATTAGGAATTTAGGACCTGAGAATTACGTCATGGCTTGTGATTGGTCGCGTGGCGGTCACATGAGCGGCACGCGACCAATCAGAAGCCGTGACGTCATGGAAGGCCGTAAACCCTCTCATTTTAAGCAAAGAAGGCTGCCGGTTACCAGCGGCGATGTCCAGGGGCCACCGGAGAGGTGAGTATATCAATATTTTTTATTTTAATTCTTTATTTTACACTTAAATGTGGATTCCGATACCGATTTCCGATATCGCAAACATATCGGAACTCGGTATTGGAATTCCGATACCAGATTCAGAAGATCGCCGACCTCATGGCCGACCCCACACAGGGGTCGGGTCGGGTTTCATGAAACCCGACTTTGCCAAAAGTCGGCGACTTCTGAAAATGGCCGACCCATTTCGCTCAACCCTACTCTGAACATTTTTATTACCTTTTGTGCATTACTGCCCTTTTCCAAGATAGCGTCTTTGGTCTCGTGTGCACTGTGTCTTCCTGCTATAAAACTCCACCCCAGCCTTCAGTCTGTGCTAGAGTATTCTGCCTTGCATCCAGCTCCTGATCTCTGATTACTCCCTGGCTATACACCTGCTCCTGTGAACCTGTGTGGTGATCCTGCTACTCTGCTCTGAGTTCCTGCTGCATACACAAGTTTCCAGTAATCCTCCTTCATCTGCTGCTCGTGTTTACTTCATCTGCATTTGCTAGACATGTAAGCTGTGCTGCTCTGCAATAACCTGAGACTATTAACCAGGCCTCCCTGGTTGAGCTAAAGATATGGTTTTGAACTGCCTTATAAGCATATCTATCTGTGTTTGGACTAAGACAAGGATTTATTCTTGTCAAGTTTCCTCAAGAATAATTATGCTTCATAGACTTTCTGCTTGATTGCATTTTCCTCTGACGTTTCCTATAGACTGCTAAGCTGCGTTTATTATTTGCACCAAGTGTTGTGGACTTCTCTCTGCACCTGTTTGAATCACGGTGTGATAATATAGACTTTACCACTTATAAAACTGTGTCCTGTAGTTGTCTTGTTCCATGCAAAGAGTCTCCTGAGTTATCCCCTATAATTTCTACAGACCCAGTTCATGTCACAGCTGATGGAGTCCCTCTGTAAGCAGATACAGGTGCAACATCTGGTAGCCAGCCCATATCACCCACAGACCAATGGCCTGTGTGAGCCGTTCGATGGCACCTTAAAGCAGATGCTTAAGATGTTGGCCGACTCCCATGGGAGAGACTGGGAGCAGTATCTCCCACACCTTCTATTTGCCTACTGGGAGGTTCCACAGGCCTCAACGTGGGCCCCTTGCCCTGATGAAGGAAGCGTGGGAAGGAGATTTGGCCACCCCTGGAGTGTTGGCCATTGAGTATGTTGTGCGCTTCCGGGACAGAATGACGGCCTTGACGCGGCTGGTGCTTGACAATATGGCCCAGGCCCAAGCTGACCAGAAGCGGTGGTACGACCAGAATGCTTGTGAGAGGACCCACCAGGTGGGTCAAAAGGTGTGGGTACTGGTTTCCGTCCTACAAAACAAGCTTCAGGCGTCCTGGGAGGGTCCATACCTCGTGCACCAGCAGCTCAATGCCGTTACCTATCTGGTCACCCTGGACCACGCTTGTGGAAGGAGGAAGGCCTTCCACGAGAACATGATGAAGGCACATCATGAGCGGGAGGTTTGTGCCCACCCAGTCTGCAACCTCCCTGAGGAAGGTGAGGTAGAAACCCTCCTGGATCTGCTCACCCAAGCCAATGCGGGTGGATCCATTGAGGATGTGGGGTTGGCCACCAGCTCTTGGAGGACCAACATTCCCAGCCGGGGGTCACCCTACACCCCTTTCAGGAGCTGTTCAGCAGCCTGCCTGGAAGGACTGAGGCTGCTGTCCATGATGTGGACACCGGCAATCACCTCCCGATCCAGCGTTCAGCATATCGGGTCTCTCTCGAGGTGCAGCAGCACATGCGCCAAGAGATAGACGAGATGCTGAAGCTGGGGGTGATCTAAGCATCCAACAGTGTGTGGGCTTCGCCTGTAGTCCTCGTCCCTAAAAAGGACCGAACTACGCGGTTCTGCGTGGACTACCGGGGGGCTCAATGCTGTGACGGTCACCAATGCATACCCAATGCCGCACATCGATTACCTGCTGAATCAGCTGGCTGGGGCCAAGTACCTGACCATCATGGATCTGAGCAGGGAATATTGACAGATTCCCCTGACCCCTAAGGTACGGGAACGCTCTGCCTTTTTCACCCCATTTGGACTGTGCGAGTCCACGGTGATGCCCTTCAGCATGAGGAATGCTCCTGTCACTTTTCAGTGGATGGTCAACACCCTGCTCAAGGGACTGGAGGGGTATGCGACCGCGTACCTGGATGACATTGCCATCTTCAGTCCCACCTGGGAGGATCACCTACAGCACCTGGTGCAGGTGTTAGGGCGGATCCAGAGAGCAGGGTTGACTATTAAGCCGGAAAAGTGCCAGCTGGGTATGAGTGAGGTCCACTACCTGGGACACAGGGTAGGTGGGGGAGCTCTGAAGCCAGAGCCCCGGAAGGTGGATGCCATCACCTCCTGGCCCTCCCCAGGACCAAGAAGCAGGTTATGTCCTTCTTGGGGACTGTCGGGGACTATAGGAGGTTTGTTCCACACTATAGCACCCTGGCCAAGCCCCTGACGGACCTCACCAAGAAGAAGCTGCCTGTCGCAGTCGACAGGACAGTTGCCTGCGAGACAGCCTTCCAGGCGCTCAAAACTGCCCTTTCTAGCTCTCCCATACTACAGGCAGCCGACTTCACGTGGCCGTTCGTAGTACAGACCAACGCCAGCGACTTTGGCCTCAGTGCTGTGCTCAGCAGGTCGACACTACGGGACATGAACACCCCGTTTTGTACCTGAGCCGGAAACTCCTGCCGAGGGAAGTGGCCTATTCCACGATGGAGAAGGAATGTCTGGCAATTGTATGGGCCCTGCAGCATCTGCAGCCATACTTGTACGGATGCCACTTCACCGTGGAAACAGACCACAACCCCCTCAGCTGGTTACACTCGGTCTCTGGGATGAATGGGAGGTTCCTACGCTGGAGCCTCTCTCTCCAGCAGTATGACTTCACCATTCGCCACAGAAGAGGCAGAGACCATGGTAGCGCTGATGGGTTGTCCCGGCAAGGAGAAGGTGCGGACGGGTGCATGGGGGAACACAGGAATGTGATACCCCCTAGCGCCCTCTAAAGCAGGGAGGTGTGATGTGGGAGCAGCCACCATCTTGGATACGGGGCATACTAACAGAGATTGGTGTGACTCCATTTTTGTCCCGTATCAGAATTCCCCGAGTCACCCGTCTGCAGGGATGAACCCTCCTGGCCCCCACCTTTTCCCCTACCTGAATAAAGGCCCTTTAGTATGGTAATGAACTGAGGCCAATGTAGCATGCAGATGGCACTTCAAGGCATGAATGAGGAAGCCACGCCAGCAGGGGGCATAGAGATGCCTGAGTGATCAATTAAAGTATACATGTCAGGTGGCTACAGGATACAAGTCTATTGTCGTCCCAGCCGGACCGTCTTCAACATGAAATTATAAATTATGGATGCATCATCCGAGGAACAGGCTCATAAAAATATCCTCATCGCCCTAAAGAAATTGCACATCTGACAGTGCAACTCCCGGGTCAGTGGGAGTTCTGGAACCTGAGATATAGAGATCAGCCTCCCACAGTGACTGAATGGGTCCAGGTTTGATCCCTGTACAACCAGCAGAACAAACCTCATGTGCTGGTACCGCCCGTGTACTGATCCGATCATCCTGAGCGCAGTTATTCCATATATTAGATATTGGGTACAGATTTTGCAGTTAAGCTGAGGGGTGGAGATTGCTAGCCCAACCAGTTACAGGGGGGAGGGACACAGAAGGTTTAAGAGCTGAGGACACTTGGAGAGTGGGACACACACACAACAGGAGAAGATGACGAACTAAGGAAGAGGGCATATGCCAGCCAGAGGGGAGCAGGCACACCCTTTCTGGGGGATGCCCGGCAACTAAGTCTTATACCTGTGGAACGCAGAGCTCCCCGGCTTCCACAAGCGACGTTCAAACTGGTAAACTGACCTCCAGCTTTATACCTCTAAGCCTTGTACTAGTATAGTTATATTTTACTCTGACTGTAACTCTTGATATATTTTTACTGTATGTCTCTTGTAATTACCTAGTGCGCCCTTAAGGCAATTAAACCATAAATTAATTTTGGGCTGATCCTTTTATTCTGATTGCGAATCTTAGAATACCCCCAGACAGGTAAAAGGGCAGCCTCCCTGGCAGCCATTTGCTCTAGGTACAGTTCCCTTATTGACCTGAGAGACAAAAGGGGTGCTGGAGAGCTGTGCCTGTGTAGTGACGTCACGGATTGGTGACGTGGGAGGAACCGGGTTTCCTTCACAGGCACTTTTCAGGTCAAGAGTGCACATCAAGGCGTCTTTGTCTGAGGCGGAAGATAGATCTTATAGACTGCATCCTGAATTTGACCCAGAGATTTAACGGATATAGGTTTATTATGGTATGGACATCTCCTGACTGTTTTATTATGGAGAACAGGGATGAGTAATGGCCCTTGCCCACCTCTGCCTGAGGGAACTGGGATTATGAAATCTGAGCTGGCCAGCTGTTCCAAGTCCGCTAACATAGCAGATCCTGCCAACACTGTAGTGGGAGCAATATATCTTTCTGCGGGAGGGGAGGTAAACTCTTACTGGCCTTTCCCTGACTCCTATATTCGGATTGTTTCCTGACGGGGCCTCCTCTCCGAAAGGACTGATTCCTTTTAAACCTATCCTCTGGGAACCCCGTTTTTATCAGAACCCAGCTCTAAGATATTATCCAATACTGGTCCGAAAACCCTTGACCCAGAGAAGGGAATGGAGCCTAACTTGGCCTTGGAGGCGTTATTGGAGTGGCCCCCAAATGCAGGGCAGCGGGGTACTCGGTACCGGGTCCAACGGTTCTGGGGATGTCACGGTGGCCCGACCCTGTCCGTGGCCCTGCTAAGGGGCACCCAATTAAAGATGTAGGTGATGGTGTAGGTCGCAGGAAATGACGAGGACACAGGGTTGCAGTCTCTTTACCTTTTTACTGAAGGCTTCGGCATCCACAATCCAGAGCACTGCTAACAGGGCTGGCTGAGACCGACCGGTCCGAAGGCACATCCAGAGTTCCCTTTGCAGGTGGAAATCAGTAGCCTTCCTACTAGTGCCTGTGTGTTGTAGTACCTCCCTGCTGAGCACCACGGGATAGTCCTCACAACTGTCATGTTTGTTTCTGTTCTCTCTCTCCGTCCCCCAGATGATATGGATAGGACGCACCCGTATGACGGGGTAGGCCTGGAGTTATTTTATAGGGACCCTAGAGATGCCCCTCTCCCACAATTGCCTCCTTTGTCTTCATTAGGTGTAAAGGTGAGACAGCCAACCTAGAGTTAACTGCCCTGCCGTAGTTCAAAGTAATGCGTAGAGCCTGTTAGTTCCTCGGCGTCCCGGCTGCCGGCTACGCGCCTCAGAAGGATGTTGCTGATCTTGGGGCACGACTCCTCCTGGTTCTATCTCCTTTGTGCTGTGATCTCGTTTCTCACTTCTCCACAATATACTTCGCTTCGTGTCCTTTCTTAGGATGCCGCCGCAGTGAGGTGCAGGCACGGCTCTGTAACGATCTGTCTGTGCTAGGCCGCTGTCAGGATCCCACACCTGACAGGTCCTCCCTGGAACTCTCCCAGGCTGCTTTCTCCCTAACTTCCTATCCAACCCCCAGTTTTACCCATGTGTGAGGAGTGGCCTAGTGGATGGGAACTTTTGCTCCCCCTGGTAGCCAGAGTGTGAAGTGTAATGTTTGACTGTGATACCTGGCAAGGTGAACTCTTTTAGTGCAATCAGACGTACCATCACTCCCCTTGGTGGAAGAGCGACGTTACTGCAACGACCAGACTCTAGGGCGCTGCACTATCTCCAGATCAACACTTCAGCCAAATAGCTCTGCAAGCCTCATTGGACAGCGAGCTATTCCTAGCTGCGAATCTAATCTAACTGATTCGGCTGATGTATCGGCCAGAAAGGCAGTAGCCAATTTCATTAATGGGAGGGAGGCCAGCATGTCATCTCTCGGGGTCTTGTTGGATAACTGATCCTCTCATTGTCCCAACCATAAGAACATTGATCTAGCCACTGATGTCGCAGATATATTTGTTCTAATTAAGACCGCGGATGACTCCCAAGTCTAAGAAGGATGTCAGCCTTCCTGTCCATTGGGTCTCTTAGACCTGAAGAGTCCTCGAATGGGATAGAGGTTTTTTAGCCTCTGGCATATCAATCTTGGGAATTTCCTCCAAGACCCTTATGTCTTCCAGATCAAAGGGGAGATGACTTTTGAAGTCTCGGGACAACATAAGCCGTTTTTCAGCGTCTTCCCATTCCTCCAGCACCATGGCCCATATGTGCTCGCTTATTGGGAATACCCGCTGTCTTTGTACGCTAAGGGCCCAAACATTAAGTCCTGTCTGGACTGTGTCTTTGGGTCCTCTCTTACTTGCATTGTGTCTCTCACAACCTGTACCAACTCGTCTGTATCCTCAGCAGAAAATAGGTATCTTCTGCCCCATTCCTGACTCTCGGTCAAAAATTTTCCCTCTTCCTCCTGGTCAGATTCCAGGGGATGGGATCCATCCAGTGACCCTTGCTCCATCTCCCACCAAGGCCTTTTAGAACGAGGACCTGGACTGGAAGGCTGCGAACGAGAGAGGCTAGATATAGAGGCCTGTACTTCCTCCCTGATGAGGGACCTCATATCCGATAAAAGGGATGGCTGTTCCTCCCTTACAATCTTGGCTGTACAGATATCACAGAGGGGTTCTGTCATAGGTGTCAGGGAGCTTCGTATGGCAAATGGGGCATCGCTTGGTTTTTGATGAGGCTTTGCTCGTCTGCTTGGGCATAGGCAGGGGCGTAGCTGGGGCTACCTTGTCCTGCATATTGCAAGAGGGGGAATAATTAGCGGCTGAAGCCGAATGCTGGCTGAGTGGTTGAAAATGGCTATGTGTTGAGGATGTCCTAAGTGCTGAGGACAGGGTCTAAATGACTGCCGGGTGCTGGGGAACTTCCACGCACAGCGCACTTACCCCACCATCTTGGTCCATCTTGCCCGGATCTTCCATGCTGCCACTGTACGCCCTGCGAGATCCAGGAACTCAGTCTGGTCTCGCTATTATTTTGCGTTCCTCTTGGAATGCACACTGAACTCTGATGCTGTCAGTGACGTCACCGGAAGTGTGGCGTCTTTCCAGAGCGCGACTTCTAGAAGAAGCCCGCCGGCTGGCGTCCGAGCCGAGAGTCTCCCACCGGGAGGAGCGGCTCACCCAGGAACACGACCAATCGACTGGTCTTTGGGGCAGAGGGACTCCCCACCGGGGAGTTTCGGCCCTGGGCCTCTTGACAGGGGAAAGGATCTTGGACAAGCCGCACGATCCCTCTGAGCCCAGTAAAGCTTTTGCTGCTGCTTCTCTCATGTGTCCCTTCTTGCAGGGGCCAGAAAAACTCTGAGGGAAGTGGGATGGGGTGTGACATTTTAACCTATCGTTTGCTTTCCTGTCCCTGTAAGTAGGAGGAGGACATCCTCCATGGTGCTGTCAGGAGGGACGTCCTGGAAAATTAAGAGACCACTGCAAAATGTTCAGTTTGTCTGATTTTTCTTTTTCTAGGTATATTTTTGAGTAAAATGTAAATTGTTCTTTTATTCTATAAACTTCTGATTTGTCTCCAAAGTTCCAAGCCATAAATTTTTTATTTTTTTTCTGACAAAGAAAAATTGTCAAAATTAAAAAAAAACAAAACGGTGCTTTCAGACCTCAAATAATGCAAAGAAAACAAGTTCATAATCATTTAGAAACAACAATACTAATGTTTTAACTCGGGAAGAGTTCAGAAATCAATATTTTGTGGAATAACCATGATTTTTAATCACAGCTTTCGTGCGTTTTGGCATGCTTTCCACTGCTTCTGGCGTAAAAATTTAGCAGTTCTTCTTTGTTTGATGGCTTGTGACTATCCATCATCCTCTTGATTACATTCCGTAGGTTTTCAATGGAGTTCAGGTCTCGAGATTGGGTTGCCCATGACAGGGTTTTGATGTGGTGGTCTCATAATTTTTGTCAGAGCTGTATATAAAATTATTGCACAACCAAATATTTTTTTCATATTATATTGTCAACACCCCATATGATATATGTCTGAATATAAAAGGGCCATAAAAAGAAAGGAAGAGAGATCACCCTAATTGGTTACTATGAACTCCCTTCCTACCAGCAGAGGTTGGCACTCTTCAATCCTGCGCAGTGGCGCCCCTACTCATCAACTCAACTCCCTTTCCCTGAATGGCCCTATCAAGATAGAGTGCACAAAGAGATAGCAGTATTGTACCATATGTTTTGTAATCAGGTAGACATGGTACCCTGCTTCTGATATACCATAGGGCACATGCAATATATCAGAGAGTGACACGAAACAATGGTAACATGGGAAAATGGACCCAAATTCTGTTGTGCAACTTCTACTGAGTACTCTGATACCCAGTAGCTTAGCTACCGTGTTTAGAGGGGTCCACTCAGAGCTATCCTACCCTTAAGGCCGGAGACACACTGGTGCGAGATACGGCCGAGTCTCGCTGGTTAAAAGCAAGCTGTGGCACCTGCACTCTGGAGCGGAGCGTGCGGCTCCATAGCAATACATGGAGCTGCACGCTCAGCTCCGGAATGCAGGTGCCACAGCTTGCTTTTAACCAGCGAGACTCGGCCGTCTCTCGCACCAGTGTGTCTCCGGCCTTACTGATCAGCCTGCATAGCTCACCGATATAGTTAAGTCCTGCAGTAATGCAGGGAGACATGGTCTCCCTGAACTTCCAGTCTCCGTTCTGTAGACCACGTTTCGCTTTAAGCCTGAGGTCTACAGAATGACCTATGCGCCGATGCACACCCAGGCTATCAGAGTCTCGCGGTGACATCATCTCTCCAAGCTGGGACTCCGACACTCTATGCATGCGTCGGTGCTATAACAAGATCATTGCCTCGCCTCTGGACTCTTCAAGATACTTGAATAGGCGAATACTTGATTTTTTTAAATTAAAACTTGTAGTGTGATGTGGGAGCATCATAAACAGTGGGGGATCCTTTTACATAGTGTAGGGGACCTCCTACATTTTAAGGACTAATGCAGTGGCCATTACACAGTTTAGGGACTAGTGCCGTGGCAATCATACAGCTGGTTGACTAATGCAGTGGCCATTATACAGCATACAGACTAGTGAAGGGCCATTATACAGCATACAGACTTATGCAGGGACCATTATACAGTATGGTTACTCATGTGGGGCCATTTTGCAGCTTTGGGACTAATGCAGAGGCCATTATACAGTGGGAGCTTATGTGAGGGCCATTATACAGCTTGGAGACTTAATGGAGGGCCATTATGCAGTGTAAGAGCTAATGTGGAGGCCATTATACAGTTTGAGGACTACTGCAAAAGCCATTCTACAGTATGTGAGCTAGCTAATGCAGGGGCCATTATACAGGTTAGGGTCTAATTCCTGCACGCGAAACACGTATTGGGGTGCTGGGAAATGTGATCCTTTATGCATGATGGCACATGATCGATATATATGTTTGTTTATGTGGTACCTTATGACATGGCACCAATGGAGGGGGTCTCTTTTTGACTGATCTAGCTTTTATATCTTATTGATATGTTTTGTTTTCTGTAGCATTGGTGTCATATATACTCAGGGATTGATTATACCAATATTAAATTTGGTTGTCGTATGGACATAATGATCCTGAAAATAGTGAAAAATATAGTTCTACATCTTTATTAATTTGCCATTTTGCCTGACTTGGTGTGTAATTTTGTGAGATGGCCAGGGTGGTATTTGTGGTGAAGGGCTGATGTGTTCCCACACCCTTTAAGGGGTAAGGCTTCTCATTGTGGAGAGTGACATACCAGCTCTGGCTTATCAAGTTAAGGAGCGCTAATAGCCCGAAACACCGTGTCTGCAAATTGAGATTCTGATTTGGCTTTTATCCTAAGTCATATTGCAAGACTCTTTAAAGGATTGTGAGTGTGTAGGATCACTACTTCCAACAGGAGGCCCTATATAGATTTCAAGTCCTCTTTCTCTCTGAGGAGGCAATTTGCATATAAAATTTCCCAGAGGAGCATTGCACGACAAATAAGCCTCTTTACCTTGACAAGCCAGAGCTGGTATGTCACTCTCCACAAGTAGAAGCCTTACCCCTTAGACCCCAGACCAGAGCCTCTCACCTAGGCAAATCAGATCTCTTACTTTGTACTGACTAGGGCCAATAGCCCAAAACACCATGTCTGCAAATTGAGATTCTGATTTGGCTTTTATCCTAAGTCATATTACAAGACTTGTTAAAGGGTTGATTGTTACTTGTAGGATCGCTACTTCCAACAGTTGGTGCTATATAGAATTCAGGTCCTCTTTCTCTCTGAAGAGGCAATTTGCATATAATATTTCCCAAAGGAGCACAGCACGGCGAATAAACCTCCTTACCTTGACAAGCCAGAGCTAGTATGTCACTCTTCACAAGTAGAAGCCTTACCCCTTAGACCCCAGTCCAGAGCCTCTCATCTCATCAGAACTCATACTTTGTACTGATGAGGGCCAATAGCTCGAAATACTGTGTCTGCAAGTTGAGATTCTGATTTGCATTTTATCCTGTCATATTGCAAGACTCGTTAAAGGGTTGATTGTGACTTGTAGGATCGCTACTTCCAACAGGTGGTGCTATATAGAGTTCAAGTCCTCTTTCTCTCTGAAGAGGCAATTTGCATATAACATTTCCCAGAGGAGCATTGCACGAAGAGGCAATTCCCACACCCTGGCACCGCACAAGAAAATAATTTCCCATCTGTGTTGTATTACGTGAATATTGGAGTACATTCACTGTTTGTCCTGTCTACTCCGTCCATCCCAATTCCAGATGCAGATTCACAGTCAAGCACAGACACCTGATTCTTTTTCAACAACTCAATTTTACTTAACTCTTTCAGTTCAGTTCTGGTCACAGGTACAATATAGTGAGAAAAAGTGTTGGCAGTCTTTACCGTCTGCATTCTCCCTCTCTCTGCTGGCACTTCTTTTCCTGCCAGATTCTACATCTTCAATGAACTTGGCCCCGCTGCCTATCTGTGCATCCCCGTCCATTGTCCGCGCTTGAGACACAAGAAAGGCTGGCGCTCCCATACCTTTTGACGCCATAGACCTCGGAAGTTAAGGGATAATTCACTGAAGTTGGTTGCTGCCATTTTCATAATGATACTTTTCTCTTCCTTCTTAACTAACTGGTGACCTTCAGCCCACTGGCCCTGAACTCCTCCAGCACTTTTCTAAATTTTGTGCAAACAGTGTAGATCCAACCTTATCTGCATCCTTATCTCTCCAACTCACACTAATAAACAGGAAGTGTTTCTCCTAATACCCTATAACTACTCCTACCCCTCCCAACTGGGAAAAGCCCTAATAACTTTAACTATTCCTGCACTACAGTGCCCTCCACTGTACAACATCCAGTTCCTCACTTTCTTTATCTAACCCTTACACTACTATACTAATTTCCTATCCTTTACCTTTGCTTTATCATAAAACACATATTTATATAAAAACATTGTATAACATCGTACACGCTTTATACAAAAGTCCACCTGCTTTATCAGGAAGGGAAGATGAGCATGAATTAATCCCAACACACCTTTAAATGCCTCCCTCCTAAAACATAGTTGTCCCCGACCATACGGTACCAATAGGATATATCACACATATCTAAACATTATTTTGAACCACTTTTAAACATGAAAGTTGTTACGCTTAATGTTAAAGTCTGTTTTTTCTCATGACTATATCTGACCCTGTTTCTAGTCAGGACTGGTCTTGGTCCCACTGGACTGAGATCCTGGAATATACAAACCAAGTTTCTTTACCAACCCGGCTGACAATAAACACCCTCCTGAAAATGCATGGGCACAGTCCTTTTAAACCCAGCATGATCCTTGGGTTGTCTAATTAGTAGTATGCATCCCCTTGACCCTGGTCCCACCACCATGAGAATCCTGACACATCATGTCTAAGTACCTTTCTAAACAAGGGTCCGCATGACCCGGTCCCTTTTTTCTAGGGACCCTGACACAGCGCGTCCGAGTGCTTTTCCTTAAATGTGGGTGCAACAGACCCAGATCTCCTTGCTCCTGTGACCTGGACATGGTGTGTCTGTTTTAACATAATAGGCTGGTTGGCCAGCTTATTCCTGTTCCTGGTAACCAGACACAGAAAGTATATTTTACTTAGCACAATGGCCCAGTGGACAACTCATTACAGCTCCAACAGTCTAGGAGCACTCACAGTCTATGTGGTCCTGACCCGGCTCGCTCCTCAGGTCGTCCTGTTAGGTTTTTCTCCCTTCCTCCTTTTTGCAGAGTATGGCTCCTTTAAAACAAATGTGCTGCTCTGAATCTCTTGTTGAGAAAGTTCAAGGTAAAAGTGCACAATCCAGAGAGCAGCCACACACAGTCCCCCTTATCTTAAAGGGTGGTTGACCCTTTTAGGGTCTCAGTCCCGTAATCCAGCAGGGGAATGGGCAAAAGAACATGGAGGGGGAAAAACACACTCAAAAGCAAGCTTTGTTTAACTGTGTCCATGCTGACCACAATATTTCTCAAACTCTACTTTGGCCCACTCTGGCCTGCACTCAGTTCAGGGTCATCCTCCGGTAACAGAAGAGTGACTGGTACTGCAAAGTAGCTGTACGTCATTGGGCGAGGACCTTTTCCCAACCATGACATACAGTTACTCGTCAAATGTTGTGAATGGGTTACTAACCTTATTGATACACTGCCAAGGCATACAAGTGAGTGTATTTCTATGTCTGGCGCTCATACTCTGTACTGAATATATCAAGATGTTTAAAATATATTGTTTCCAGTTTTGTATCATTTGCAGATTATTAGCATGGCTATGCATCTTGTGATATCCATAATTCCGCAACTTTTCCTACTCGGGGTTCAAATTTCAATGTTGAGTTTAGTTATGAAACAAAATAGAATTATTATAATAATATTTGAACACTATAGTACAAGAAGTAATAATAATGTAATGTATATTATAATGGTATTGTGTGTATTTAATTTTTTTTCCTTATTGTAAATATATGAAAAACTTGCAGACAAGAACTAAATGCTAAGAGGCAGATAAATGAAAATTGACTTACCTGTCTGTGTTACCTTTAGCAATCACCAATCACTTTCAGAGCAGCTTTAATTTTTCAAGAGCACTGTAGTAAAGAAAGCTGTGGTTGGTTATACAATAACAATTCATCTGTCATTACCCATTGTTATTAGCTTGGTATACAAGACACACTTAGCCAATGCTTGATCTGAGTGTTTCTAAGTTTTTACTTGCAAAGAATCCTATTCTCTATTTTTAATAAAAATGGAAACACTTTCCCAGAGAGTGATAGATACAGTTTAAATCAGAATTACTCAACTCCAATTGCAAATTAGGTTTATTCTGAGAAAACTAATACCTCAGCACAAATAGTATGACAAGTGGTTTCTCTAAATTCAACAAAAAAAGTCACTTTTGATGCATAGAGGATAATTAATAAAAATTAACTAGTTATTACTGTACTTACTTTTAAAAACATGAATTCTTCTATATAATATTGTACTGTATGGAGTATATTTTGCATTTATGTTAATAAGGGCTTATTAAAAGCTTGTCTTGTAATGTTGTATCATAATGCATTATGCTTGCCTGCAGGTTCTTTATGGGAGAACTGGAGAAGTGCTTGGGAGAGCCGGAAAGACTAGCATCTTTGATTGTGAAACACGTAAGTGCATGCGTTAATTTCAACCATATCACTGTAAAATTTGTGGTAAAGTTTCAATACAAATGCAAGACAAAGTGGAGTGGTTGCAGACATAAAGTGTAACTAAGGCTACTTTCACACTTAACAGCAATCCGTCACAATGCGTCGTTTTGCAGAAAAAACGCATCCTGCAAAATTGCTTGTAGGATGCGTTTTTTCTCCATTGACTAACATTAGCGACGCATTGCGACGGATTGCCACACGTCGCAACCATCGTGAGACGGTTGCGCCGTGTTGTGGCGGTCCACCGGGAGCAAAAAATGTTACATGTAACGTTTTTTGCTCCCGACGGTCCGCTTTTTCCGACCGCGCATGCGCCTCCGCTTAACACTTATAAAGCAGGAGAAATGTGGAGAAAACATTTCTCCTGCTTTATATGTGTGATTACAACATTTGATCTTTCAAATTATTGTTGTTTACTGGTTATAATAAAATATACAGCGCTTTTAGCTATTATGAGTCTTGGGATTTTTGTACTCCGTTTTCTTGCTTTGTGTGAATTTGGAGTTTCCCTGTGAGTCCTATTGATGTGGACAGTATCAGTGGGGGAGCGATACCGCTTTGCTCTCGGCCATTAACCCATGATATGCTTTATGGTCTGTGTATAGATTCTGAGAGAAACGCTGCAGATCAGGAGGAGGAAGAGTGTGTGGGCGGATACTGTGTGTGTGCGGAGAAGATGTGTGGGTGTTTGTGTGTGTGTGGCTGTGTGTGTTCTGGGCTGTTTGTCTGTGTGTGCGTGGGTCTGTGGGGCTGTGTGTGTGCGCGGGGCTGTATGTGTGTGTGCGCGGGGCTGTGTGTGTCTGTGTGTGTTTGTGTCTGTGTGTGTAGGCAGGCATCATCCGTTGGGAATACTATTCCCATCCGACTATGCCTGCTACAGTGACAGCTAGCTGGATAATGGGACAGCAGTAGTCCCATCATCCGGCTACTGCGTTCAAGTGTAAAAAACAAAACACATACACACATATACAGTACATACATATAGACATACAGTGCATGCAACATACAGTATATACTCACCATACAGCTAATCCCTGAAGCCCTTGATCACCTGTAAAAAAATTAAAAATAATATACCAACAGTATACTCTCTGATCTGATGTAATCCATTGTCACATCGGCAGATGCAATCGCTCTCCAGGGGCTTGGGTGATACAATGACGGAAGGTATCCTTCCGCACTGTATCCCTCCGCTGCTGTGAGTGCACAGTTCATACTGTCACTTGCAGCACCGTTGCATGGGAAAATTCTCATGCAGCAGTGCTGTAAAGTGAGAGGCCATTGAACCCTCAATGATAACACTGCAGAAGCCATTGTCTCCTGTCAGTGTGTCACTGGAGGCCTATAAAGCTGTCACATCGCCTGATGTGACAGCTCTATAGGTGAGATCATCGTGGGACACTCGTTATTAAATGGACTGCGTCAGACCAGCGAGTATTTGTGTGTGTTTATTATTTTTTTCATTTTTTCCATGAGATCGAGGGCATCGCATGGATTGGCAGAACAATAAAAATGGCAAAACTGTGTGGTGTTTTATTTCATTAAAATACTTCATTCTGCATGTGTGTGTGTTTATTTAACCCATTAACAACTATAGGATTAGTAATGGATAGGTGTTGTATTGACACCTCTCCATTACTTAAGCGGGCTTGATGTCACCTTACAATTCAAAGGTGACATTAACCCCCTATTCCCCCATATGCCACCGCTACAGGGCAGTGGGAAGAGAGGCTAAGTGCCGGAATAGATTTCTGGGGCGGCTGTGAGCTGGTGTTTGTAATCGGGGAGGCCAATATCCATGGTCCCTTCCTAGGCTATGAATATCAGCCCACAGCTGTCTGCATATCCTTTTCTGGCTATTAATTATAATGAGACCCCACGTCATTTTTTTAGGGGGTCCCCCTATTTTAATAACCAGTAAAGGCTAAATGTACAGCTGCGGGCTGACATTCATAGCCTGGGAAGATCCATGGGTATTAACTCCTTCTCAGGATATAAACATCGGCCCCTTGTCGCTGGCTTTCCCTCTCTAGCACAGAAAATTGCATGGGAGCCATTTTTTTTCTACATTTTTTAATAAAATAAACAGATAATGCGTTTAAGGCATGGGGTCACACTTGTGAGAAACTCGTACGAATCTCTCGTATCAAACGCATACATATCCGCATGAAAAAAACGCATGAAAATTCACATAAAAAACGCATCAAAGACACATCAAATCCGTGCGGATATTTACCTGCGTTTTCTGCCAACAAAATATCTAAGGGTATGTGCACACATTGCAGATTTGCCTGTGGAATTTTCTGCACAGATTCTGCATCTTTTGGCAGAAAACGCAACGTAAAAATCAGCGTGGATTTGATGCGGATTTTCATGTGGATTTGTATGCGTTTTTGAAAGCTAAATAAAGATCTATTATTGAACAAAAAAAAGAATTGTGATGTAATTTCTTGTCCAACCTCTTCGTTTACATTCTCCATTGAAGAATAATGTTTGCACACAGAGATAGATAGATCTATAGATAGATAGATAGATAGATAATAGATAGATAATACCTTGATAGATTATAGATAATAGATAGATTATAGATAGATAGATGATAGCTAGATAGATAATAGCTAGATAATAGATGATAGATAGATATGGGATAGATAATAGATAGGTACAGTAGATAGATAGATCTATAGATCTATCCATCTATCTATAGATCTATCTATAAAATGGTACATAAAGAGTTAAATAAAGACACACACACACACAAAATCTTAGTTAGGCCGGGGTCACACTCGCGAGAAACTCGCCCAAGTGTCGCAACGCAATATCCAGCACTGCCGCCGGCACTCGGACCGAAGCGTTCAGCTACATAGAAATACATGCAGCTGCACGCTCCGGTCCCGAGTGCCGGTGGCAGTGCGGGCATTGATGCGAGAGACTCGTGCGAGTTTCTCACAAGTGTGTCCCCGGCCTTAAATGTAATATCTGTTTTTTGTTTTGTTTTTTTAAATGGCGTGGGCTCCCGCCCAATTTTCCGTGCCAGAGCGGGAAAGCCAGCGACTAAGGGCCGATGTTTATAGCCTGGGAAGGGGTTAATACCCATGGATCTTCCCAGGCTATGAATATCAGCCCGCAGCTGTATATGTAACCTTTACTGGCTATTAAAATAGGGGGACCCCCCAAAAAAACAATGTGGGGTCCACCTATAATTAATAGCCAGAAATGGCTATGCGGACAGCTGCGGGCTGATACTCATAGCCTAGGAAGGGGCCATGGAAATTCTCCCCCCCGGTTACAAACACCAGATCACAGCCGCCCCAGAAATGGCGCATCTGTAAGATGCGCCAATTCCAGCCTCTCTCTTCCCACTGCCCTGTAGTGGTGGCATATGGGGTAATAGGGGGTTAATGTCACCTTTGAATTGTAAGGTGACATCAAGCCGGCTTAGTAATGGAGACACCTATCCATTACTAATCCTATAGTTCTCGATGGGTTAGATAAACACACACACACATGCAGAATAAAGTATTTTAGTGAAATAAAACACCACACAGTTTTGCCATCTTTATTGTTCTGCCTATCCATGCAACGCCCTCGATCTCCTGGAAAAAAAGAAAAAATAATAAACCAACACAAATACTCCCTGGTCCGACGCAGTCCATTTAATAACGAGTGTCCCACGACGATCTCCCCTATAGAGCTGACACATCAGGAGATGTGACAGCTCTATAGGCCTCCAGTGACACACTGACAGGAGACATTGGCTCCTTCAGTGTTATTCACTGAGGGTTCAATGGCCTCTCACTTTATGGCACTGCTGTGTGAGCATTTTCCCACGCAGCGGTGCCACAAGTGACAGAATGAACTGTGCACTCACAGCGGCAGAGGGATAAAGTGCGGAAGGATACCTTCCGTCATTGTATCACTGGAGCCCCTGGAGAGCGGTTGCATATGCGGATGTGACAGCTCTTCTCAGGAGATCGTCGTGGGACACTCGTTATTAAATGGATTACATCAGATCAGGGACTATACTGTTGGTTTATTATTTTTAATTTTTTAAAGGTGATCAAGGGCTTCGGGGATTAGCTGTATGGTGAGTATATACCGTATGTTGTATGTGCTGCAGGTACGGACTGGGGCTGTAATTCAGTCTTGGCATTTGAAATCACACAGGCCCATGTTGTCCTCATCCCCATGTACCAGTTGGGATATATTACTAATATTACCCTGGATGGAGGAAAGGGAGATTTGCTACAAGACCAATATTTCTACCCCGCACACACACACAAACACCCGCACACAAACAGTCTCCGCCCACACACTCTTCCTCCTCCCTATGTGCAGCGTTTCTCGCAGGCCCATCCACAGCAAATCCGCAGATCATTTTTAAACCTGCGGTTTTGCTGCAGATTGGCCTGACACAATGAAAGTCAATGGGTGTACAAACGCTGTAGATCCGCAAAAAGAATTGACATGCTGCGGAAAATAAAAGGCTGCAAATCCGCGCATTTTTTTTCCGGAGAGTGGGCACAAAAATTCTCAAAAAATAAAGATTAGTATCTATTACATACATAGATGGTCAAAACACTAGCTTATAAGATATTATTAGTATGCAATAAGTCATTTTGGAATAGATTCATATTCTCTATTCATGCCCCATGGATGAAGCGTCTGGAGTGTAAAAATCCAGAATGCCTCACGTTTAGTGTTGAGCATTCCGATACCGCAAGTATCGGGTATCGGCCAATACTTGCGGGTATCGGAATTCCGATACCGAGATCCGATACTTTTGTGGTATCGGGTATCGGTATCGAAACAACATTAATGTAAAAATGTGTAAAAGAGAGAATTAAAATAAAAAATATTGCTATACTCATCTCTCCGACGCAGCCTGCACCTTACCGAGGGAAGCGGCAGCGTTCTTTGTTTAAAATTCGCGCTTTTCTTTCCTTTACGTGAAGTCCCGGCTTGTGATTGGTTGCGTCGCAGTCACATGGGCGACGCAACCAATCACAGCAAGCCGTGACGTAATTTCAGGTCCTTAAGGATTTTAAAATTACGTCCCGGCTTTGTGATTGGTTGCGTCTCAGTCACATGGGCGACGCAACCAATCACAGCAAGCCGTGACGTAATTTCAGGCCCTTAAGGATTTTAAAATTACGTCCCGGCTTTGTGATTGGTTGCGTCGCAGTCACATGGGCGACGCAACCAATCACAAACCGTGACGTCACGGGAGGCTGGACACGCGCGCATTTTAAAATGCGCGCTTGTCCAGCCTCCCGTGACGTCCCGGCTTGTGATTGGTTGCGTTGAGGTCAACCAATCACAAGCCGGGAGGCTGGACACGCGCGCATTTTAAAAATTTTAAAATGCGCGCGTGTCCAGCCTCCCGGCTTGTGATTGGTTGACCGCGACGCAACCAATCACAAGCCGGGACGTCACGGGAGGCTGGACAAGCGCGCATTTTAAAATGCGCGCGTGTCCAGCCTCCCGGCTTGTGATTGGTTGACCGCGACGCAACCAATCACAAGCCGGGACGTCACGGGAGGCTGGACAAGCGCGCATTTTAAAATGCGCGCGTGTCCAGCCTCCCGTGACGTCACGGCTTGTGATTGGTTGTGTCGCCCATGTGACTGCGACGCAACCAATCACAAAGCCGGGACGTAATTTTAAAATCCTTAAGGGCCTGGAATTACGTCACGGCTTGCTGTGATTGGTTGCGTCGCCCATGTGACTGCGACGCAACCAATCACAAAGCCGGGACGTAATTTTAAAATCCTTAAGGACCTGAAATTACGTCACGGCTTGCTGTGATTGGTTGCGTCGCCCATGTGACTGCGACGCAACCAATCACAAAGCCGGGACTTCACGTAAGGAAAGAAAAGCGCGAATTTTAAGCAAACAACGCTGCCGGTTCCCTCGGAGAGGTGAGTATAGCAATATTTTTTATTTTAATTCTTTCTTTTACACATTAATATGGTTCCCAGGGCCTGAAGGAGAGTTTCCTCTCCTTCAGACCCTGGGAACCATCAGGAATACCGTCCGATACTTGAGTCCCATTGACTTGTATTGGTATCGGGTATCGGTATCGGATTGGATCCGATACTTTGCCGGTATCGGCCGATACTTTCCGATACCGATACTTTCAAGTATCGGACGGTATCGCTCAACACTACTCACGTTCTTTCAGTCTACGTAATCTGTCACCACCTCATCTGGATTGATTTATACTTTCTAAAACCTGAAACCTCAGCTGGGATACCGTATGTCCCATAGAAATAAAATGTGCAGGTACTGGTAACATTACGCGTTTACAACATATAGTAGACTTATGCTGTGAGATGCGGTATCGGATATGCTGGGTGGTCTCCCCAACATACCCAAGACCGCATGGACACTTAATTAGATACATAATGTATGAGGAATCACACGTAAAAAATCCCTAATGGGAAAACGTTTACCTGACCTGGGGTGTGAGAAGGTATCCACTTTTGTAGTGTTAGAAAATTGGGGGCAGTGTAGACAAGGAAAATTTCCTTTCTCTACTGCACTACACCAGCTGTCATCCATCTCATATGAAAAGAGCGTTACCTAAATCTCAGATACACAGAGTGAATCGCATTGTGTCTAATCCCATAAAAAGAGAACAACGGGTCTTGGAAATGTGTGATAAATTTTCAAAACGTGGTTATCCCGATAACATCCTGAAGGGGGGCCACACAGATGAATCCATCCCATACAGCTATAACCAATAGGATGGCTTTTGTCACCACATTCCATCCATATATGAACTTCTTTAAACAGTGTGTTTTGGATCATTGGCCACTCTTAGGAAGGACTTACCCTGCTATCCCAGGGTTTAGGGTTCCCCCTCTCACTTGTCATAAAAGACCTCAAAATATTAAGAATTTACTGGTCAGGGCTGACTTTGGTTCTGAGAGACAAACACAGAGACAACTTGCATTAATGCCTCAAAAGAAGGGAACTTTTCCTTGTCTACACTGCCCCCAATGTTCTAACACTATGAAAGTGGATACATTCTCACACCCCTGGTCAGGTAAACATTTTTCCATTAGGGATTTCTTACGTGTGATTCCTTATACGTTATAGATCTAATTAAGTGTCCGTGCGGTCTCGGCTATGTTGGGGAGACCACCCAGCATATCCGATACCGCATCTCACATCATAAATCTACTATACGTTGTAAACGCGTAATGTTACCAGTACCTGCATATTTTATTTCTATGGGACATACGGTATCCCAGCTGAGGTTTCAGGTTTTAGAAAGCATAAATCAATCCAGACGAGGTGGTGACAGATTATGTAGACTGAAAGAACGTGAGGCATTCTGGATTTTTACACTCCAGACACTTCATCCATGGAGCATGAATAGAGAATATGAATCTCTTCCGAAATGACTTATTGCATACTAATAAAATCTTATAAGCTAGTGTTTTGACATCTATGTATGTAATAGATACTAATCTTTATTTTTTGTCTTTTTCTTGTAGATTCCCTACTGAATTCAATGACTTCCTTTATATCTTCTTCTGACTGAGCTTCACTCTCCTTCCCGTTACCATGTCTTCTTTATTTCTCCCTGTTTACTAAATTTTCCCTTAAGATACATTGGTTTTTTTTTCCTTTTCTTTCTTCTAAAGGCCCCTGTATATAAGGGAGATGTCTGTATATAGGGGGATGTCTGTATATAGGGGGATATAAGGGCGATGTCTGTATATAAGGGGGATGTCTGTATATAAGAGGGATGTCTGTATAACTAAAGCAATTGTTACCATCCACCTCTCGTGTCTCCCCTTTTCCTCATAGTTTGTAAGCTTGCGAACAGGGCCCTCATTCCTCCTGGTATCTGTTTTGAACTGTGATTTCTGTTATGCTGTAATGTCTATTGTCTGTACAAGTCCCCTCTATAAGTTGTAAAGCGCTGCAGAATATGTTGGCGCTATATAAATAAAATTATTATTATATAAGGGGGATGTCTGTATATAGAAGGATGTCTGTATATAAGGGAGATGTCTGTATATAAGGGGGATGTCTGTATATAAGGGGGGTGTCTGAATATAGGGGGATGTCTGTATATAAAGGGATGTCTGTATATAAGGGGATGTCTGTATATAAGGGGGATGTCTGTGTATAGGGGGATGTCTGTATATAAGGGGGATGTCTGTATATAGGGGGATGTCTGTATATAAGGGGGATGTCTGTATATAAGGGGATGTCTTTATATAAGTGGGATGTCTGTATATAAGGGGGGTGTCTGTATATAGGGTGATGTCTGTAAATAGGGGGATGTCTGTATATAGGAGGATGTCTGTATATAGGAGTGGTGTCGGTATATATGGGGATGTCTGTATATAAGGGGGATGTCTGTATATAAGAGGGATGTCTGTATATAGAGGGATGTCTGTATATAAGGGGATGTCTGTATACGAGGGGTATGTCTGTATATAAGGGATGTCTATATATGACGGGGATGTCTGTATATAAGGGGGATGTCAGTATATAAGGGGGATGTCTGTATATAAGGGGATGTCTGTATATAAGGGGGATGTCTATATATAAGGGAGATGTCTGTATATAAGGGGGATGTCTATATATAAGGGAGATGTCTGTATATAGGGGATGTCTGTATATAAGGGGGATGTCTGTATATAAGGGGGATGTCTGTATATAAGTGGGATGTCTGTATATAGGGGGATGTCTTTATATAAGGGGGATGTCTGCATATAAGGGGGGTGTCTGTATATAAGGGGAATGTCTGTATATAAGGGGCATGTCTGTATATGGCATGTATGTATATAAGGGGCATGTCTGTTTATAGGGGGATGTCTGTATATAAGGGGGGATGTCTATATATAAGGGAGATGTCTGTATATAAGGGAGATGTCTGTATATAGGGGGGATGTTTTTATATAGGGGGATGTCTGTATATAAGGGGGATGTCTGTATATAAGGGGGATGTCTGTATATAAGGGGGGGATGTCTGTATATAGGGGATGTCTGTATATAAGGGGGACGTCTGTATATAGGGGATGTCTGTATATAAGGGGATGTCTGTATATAGGGGGATGTCTGTGTATAAGGGGGTGTCTCTATATAAGGTGGTGTCTCTATATAAGGGGGATGTCTGTATATAGGGGGATGTCTGTATGTAAGGGGGGTGTCTCTATATAGGGGGATGTCTGTATATAGGGGGATGTCTGTATATAAGGGGGATGTATGTACATAAGGGGGATGTCTGTATATAAGGGGATGTCTGTATATAAGGAGGATGTCTTTATATAATGGGGATGTCTGTATATAAGGGGGATGTCTATATAAGGGATGTCTGTATATAAGGGGGATGTCTGTATACAGGGGGATGTCTGTGTATATGGGGGCTGTCCCTATATAAGGGGGTGTCTCTATATAAGGGGGATGTCTGTATAAAAGGGGGATGTCTGTATATAGTAGTGGTGTCTGTATATAAGGGGGATGTTTGTATATAAGGGGATGTCTGTATATAAGGGGGATGTCTGAATAAAAGGGGGATGTCTGTATATAAGGGGGATGTTTGTATATAGGGGGATGTGGCCAAAGTGGCTACCGAGAAGCTGTGTGCACCAATGTGGCTACCAAGGATTCCTGCATGCCAAAATGGCTACCCTGGGGCAGGGCCCTGCATGCCAGGCATGCTCCTGAGGTTCATTGGTAGCTGGCAGCGCTGTTCAAGCACCATGTATTTCCTTCAGGAAATGCCCATCTAGTTATTATAGTGCTTTGGAACAAAGCACTATATTGTAATCCGAACGTGGTTAACTTCTTATTCTTCTTCTTATTATTATTATTAGGCTTTTTTCCGTATGCTAAGTATTTTTCGTGTCTATCGGATTTGTAGTTTTGGCGCAATTTGCGTTTGAAAATTTTTTTTCCCTCATTGGAAAGCATTGTCTCAATGTATTTCAATAGGGAAATTTTCCCATAAGGATATAATGGCCTGATTTCTGAGGCAATTTGAAATGTAACTGCCACCTGCCACCTGGGCTGATTAGCTCATTGATATGTGCAGTCAGACCCAGTTACTATGCCAACGCGTACGAACTCTACATGACCCCACCAAGACACAGTTTTGCCAGATAATATCAGCTCTTAAAGTGACCCGTCCACCAAATCGGACCCTGAGGTGCCCCGCCCACCAAATCATACCCAGAGTGGCTCCGCCCACCAAATCGGACCCAGAGTGACCCCGCCCACCAAATCGGACCCAGAGTGACCCCGCCCACCAAATCAGACCCAGAGTGACCCCACCCACCAAATCGGACCCAGAGTGACCCCGCCCACCAAATCGGTCCCAGAGTGACCCCGCCCACCAAATCGGATCCAGAGTGACCCCGCCCACCAAATCGGACCCAGAGTGACCCCGCCCACCAAATCAGACCCAGAGTGACCCCACCCACCAAATCGGACCCAGAGTGACCCCGCCCACCAAATCGGTCCCAGAGTGACCCCGCCCACTAAATCGGATCCAGAGTGACCCCGCCCACCAAATCGGACCCAGAGTGACCCCGCCCACCAAATCGGTCCCAGAGTGACCCCGCCCACCAAATCGGTCCCAGAGTGACCCCGCCCACCAAATCGGACCCAGAGTGACCCCGCCCACCAAATCGGTCCCAGAGTGACCCCGCCCATCAAATCGGACCCCGAGGTGCCCAGCCCACCAAATCGGACCCCAAGGTGCCCAGCCCACCAAATCCTCAACCCTGAGGGGCACCCAAGTGTGAAAGTCTTGCAGGGGCAGCCCGGGCACCAATCCTAAGCACTATCTGTAGTTCCTTCAGGAAATACCCATCTAGTTATTATTATGGTGCTTGAACCTCCTAGGTTCAAGCAACATATTGTAATCCGATTTCTTATATTTTATTATAGTGCTTTGGAACAAAGCACTATATTGTAATCCGAACGTGGATAACTTCTTATTATAGTGCTTTGGCACAAAGCACTATATTGTTATTCCATCGTGGTAAACTTATTATTATTATAGTGCTTTGGAACAAAGCACTATACTGTTATTCCATCGTGGTAAACTTCTTATTATTATTATTCAGTCCGCACGTAATGCGGCCCGAACCGCTTCACTCACAGACTCCAGTGAGGTGTCATTTCGAAGCCAGCGTCCCCAAGAGGTGTGCTAAGTATTTTTCGTGTCGATCGGATTTGTAGTTTTGGCGCAATTTGCGTTTGAAAAAAGTGTTTCAATGCATTTCAATAGGGAAATCTTCCCATACGTTTATAATGGGCCTGATTTCTGAGGCAATTTCTAAAAATAACTGCCACTTGCCACCTGGCTGATTAGCTCATTAATATGCACAGTCAGACACAGTTACTATGCCAATGCCTACGAACTCTACCAAGACACAGTTTTGCCAGATAATATCAACTCTTAAAGTGACCCGCCCACAAAATCGGATCCCGAGGTGTGCAGCCCACCAATTCGGACCCAGAGTGGCGCCGCCCACCAAATCGGACCCAGAGTGGCGCCGCCCGCCGAATCGGACCCAGAGTGGCGCCACCCACCGAATCGGACCCAGAGTGGCGCCGCCCGCCAAATCGGACCCAGAGTGGCGCCGCCCACCAAATCGGACCCAGAGTGGCGCCGCCCACCAAATCGGACCCAGAGTGGCGCCGCCCGCCAAATCGGACCCAGAGTGGCGCCGCCCACCAAATCGGACCCAGAGTGGCGACGCCCGCCAAATCGGACCCAGAGTGGCGCCGCCCGCCAAATCGGACCCAGAGTGGCGCCGCCCGCCAAATCGGACCCAGAGTGGCGACGCCCGCCAAGTCGGACCCAGAGTGGCGCCGCCCGCCAAATCGGACCCAGAGTGGCGCCGCCCGCCAAATCGGACCCAGAGTGGCGCCGCCCGCCAAATCGGACCCAGAGTGGCGCCGCCCACCAAATCGGACCCAGAGTGGTGCCGCCCGCCAAATCGGACCCAGAGTGGCGCCGCCCACCAAATCGGACCCAGAGTGACCCGGCCCCACCAAATCGGACCCAGAGTGACCCGGCCCCACCAAATCAGACCCAGAGTGACCCGGCCCGCCAAATCGGACCCAGAGTGGCGCCGCCCGCCAAATTGGTCCCATAGTGACCCCGCCCACCAAATCGGACCCAGAGTGGCCTACCCCTTTAGGAGCTACAACTACCAAACCAGCGCCTGAGGGGCACCCAAGTGTGAAAGTCTTGCAGGGGCAGCCCGGGCACCATTCCAAAGCACTATCTGTAGTTCCTTCAGGAAATACCCATCTAGTTATTATTATTATTCAGTCCGCACGTAATGCGGCCCGAACCGCTTCACTCACAGACTCCAGTGAGGTGTCATTTCGAAGCCAGCGTCCCCAAGAGGTGTGCTAAGTATTTTTCGTGTCGATCGGATTTGTAGTTTTGGCGCAATTTGCATTTGAAAATTTTTTTCCCCTCATTGCTCAATGTATTTCAATAGGGAAATTTTCCCATACGTTTATATTGGGCCTGATTTCTGAGGCAATTTCTAAAAATAACTGCCAACTGCCACCTGGCTGATTAGCTCATTGATATGCGCAGTCAGACCCAGTTACTATGCCAACGCCTACGAACTCTACATGACACCACCACAGATAATATCAGCTCTTAAAGTGACCCGCCCACCAAATCGGACCCTGAGGTGCGCAGCCCACCAAATCGGATCCCGAGTGGCCTCGCCCACCAAATCGGACCCCGAGTGCCCCCCCTCACCAAATCGGACCCCGAGTGGCCCCGCCCACCAAATCGGACCCGGAGTGGCCCGGCCCACCAAATCGGACCCGGAGTGGCCCGGCCCACCAAATCGGACCCTGAGTGGCCCGGCCCACCAAATCGGACCCAGAGTGGCCCGGCCCACCAAATCGGACCCAGAGTGGCCCGGCCCACCAAATCGGGCCCAGAGTGGCCCGGCCCACCAAATCGGACCCAGAGTGGCCCGGCCCACCAAATCGGACCCAGAGTGGCCCGACCCACCAAATCGGACCAAGAGTGGCCCGGCCCACCAAATCGGACCCAGAGTGGCCCGGCCCACCAAATCGGACCAAGAGTGGCCCGGCCCACCAAATCGGACCCTGAGTGACCCGGCCCACCAAATCGGACCCAGAGTGGCCCGGCCCACCAAATCGGACCCAGAGTGGCCCGGCCCACCAAATCGGACCCAGAGTGGCCCGGCCCACCAAATCGGACCCAGAGTGGCCTGGCCCACCAAATCGGACCCAGAGTGGCCCGGCCCACCAAATCGGACCCAGAGTGGCCCGGCCCACCAAATCGGACCCAGAGTGACCCGGCCCACCAAATCGGACCGAGAGTGACCCGGCCCACCAAATCGGACCGAGAGTGACCCGGCCCACCAAATCGGACCGAGAGTGACCCGGCCCACCAAATCGGACCCAGAGTGGCCCGGCCCACCAAATCGGACCCAGAGTGGCCCGGCCCACCAAATCGGACCCAGAGTGGCCCGGCCCACCAAATCGGACCCAGAGTGGCCCGGCCCACCAAATCGGACCCAGAGTGGCCCGGCCCACCAAATCGGACCCAGAGTGGCCCGGCCCACCAAATCGGACCCAGAGTGGCCCGGCCCACCAAATCGGACCCAGAGTGGCCCGGCCCACCAAATCGGACCCAGAGTGACCCGGCCCACCAAATCGGACCCCGAGGGGCCCCACCCAAAAAATCGGACCCCGAGGGGCCCCGCCCAAAAAATCAGACCCCGAGGGGCCCCGCCCAAAAAATCGGACCCCGAGGGGCCCCGCCCAAAAAATCAGACCCCGAGGGGCCCCGCCCACCAAATCCTCAACCCTGAGGTGCTACAACTGCCAAATCAGTGCCTGAGGGGCACCCATGTGTGAAACTCTTGCAGGGGCAGACCGGGCACCATTCCAAAGCACTATCTGTAGTTCCTTCAGGAAATACCCATCTAGTTATTATTATTAGGCTTTTTTCCGCAATTAATGCGGCCCATACCGCTGCACTCACAGACTCCAGTGAGGCGTCATTTCGAAGCCAGCGTTCACGAGAGGTGTGCTAAGTATTTTTCATGTCGATCGGATTTGTAGTTTTGGCGCAATTTGCATTTGAAAATTGTTTTCCCCTCATTGGAAAGCATTGTCTCAATGCGTTTCAATAGGGAAATTTCCTCATAGGGTATAATGGCCTGGTTTCTGAGGCAATTTCTAAAAATAACTGCCAACTGCCACCTGGCTGATTAGCTCATTGATATGCGCAGTCAGATCCAGTTACTATGCCAACGCCTACGAGCCCACTAGGAAACAGGTTTTGTCAGTCAGATAATATCAGCTCCTCTCTGTTATCAGCCATTCCCCCATCCTGCTGCCAGTCTATTTCTCTGTTATCAGCCATTCCCCTGTCCTGCTGTCAGTCTATTTCTCTCTGTTATCAGCCATTCCCCGTCCTGCTGTCAGTCTATTTCTCTCTGTTATCAGCCATTCCCCTGTCCTGCTGTCAGTCTATTCTCTCGGTTATCAGCCATTCCCTTGTCCTGCTGTCAGTCTATTCTCTGTTATCAGCCATTCCCTTATCCTGCTGTCAGTCAGAGTGACCCGGCCCACCAAATCGGACCCAGAATGACCCGGCCCACCAAATCGGACCCAGAATGACCCGACCCACCAAATCGGACCCAGAGTGACCCGGGCCACCAAATCGGACCCAGAGTGACCCGGGCCACCAAATCGGACCCAGAGTGACCCGGGCCACCAAATCGGACCCAGAGTGACCCGGGCCCCAAATTGGACCCAGAGTGACCCGGCCCACCAAATCGGACCCAGAGTGACCCGGCCCACCAAATCGGACCCAGAGTGACTCGGCCCACCAAATCGGCCCCTGAGGGGCCCCGCCCAGCAAATCGGCCCCTGAGGGGCCCGCCCACCAAATCGGCCCCTGAGGTGCCCCGCCCACCAAATCAGACCCAAAGTGGCCCCGCCCACCAAATTGGCCCCTGAGTGACCCCGCCCACCAAATCGGCCCCTGAGGGGCCCCGCCCACCAAATCGGCTCCTGAGGGGCCCCGCCCGCCAAATCGGACCCAGAGTGACCCGGCCCACCAAATCGGACCCAGAGTGACCCGGCCCACCAAATCGGACCCAGAGTGACCCGGGCCACCAAATCGGACCCAGAATGACCCGGCCCACCAAATCGGACCTAGAGTGACCCGGGCCACCAAATCGGACCCAGAGTGACCCGGGCCACCAAATCAGACCCAGAGTGACCCGGGCCACCAAATCGGACCCAGAGTGACCCGGGCCACCAAATCGGACCCAGAGTGACCCGGGCCACCAAATCGGACCTAAAATGACCCGGGCCACCAAATCGGACCCAGAGTGACCCGGCCCACCAAATCGGACCCAGAGTGACCCGGCCCACCAAATCGGACCCAGAGTGACCCGGCGGCCCACCAAATCGGACCCAGAGTGACCCGGCCCACCAAATCGGACCCAGAGTGACCCGGCCCACCAAATCGAACCCAGAGTGACCCGGCCCACCAAATCGGACCCAGAGTGACCCAGCCCACCAAATCGGACCCAGAGTGACCCGGCCCACCAAATCGGACCCAGAGTGGCCTCAACCCTGAGGGGCTACAACTACCAAACCAGCGCCTGAGGGGCACCCAAGTGTGAAAGTCTTGCAGGGGCAGCCCGGGCACCATTCCAAAGCACTATCTGTAGTTCCTTCAGGAAATACCCATCTAGTTATTATTATTATTAGGCTTTTTTCCGCAATTAATGCAGCCCGAACCGCTAAACGCACAGACTCCAGTGAGGGGTCATTTCGAAGCCAGCATCCATGAGAGGTGTGCTAAGTATTTTTCGTGTCGATCGGATTTGTAGTTTTGGCGCAATTTGCGTTTGAAAATTGTTTTCCCCCATTGGAAAGCATTGCTCAATGCATTTCAATAGGGAAATTTCCTCATACGGTATAATGGCCTGATTTCTGAGGCAATTTCAAAATAAATGCCAACTGCCACCTGGCTGATTAGCTCATTGATATGCGCAGTCAGACCTAGTTACTATGCCAACGCCTACGAACTGTACATGACTACACCAAGACACAGTTTTGGCAGATAATATCAGCTCTTAAAGTGACCCGCCCACCAAATCGGACCCTGAGGTGCCCAGCCCACCAAATCGGACCCTGAGGGCCCCGCCCACCAAATCGGACCCAGAGTGGTCCCGACCACCAAATCGGCACCTGGAGGCCCCACCCACCAAATTGCACCCTGAGTGACCCCGTCCACCAAATCGGACCCTGAGTGACCCCGCCCACCAAATTGACCCTGAGTGACCCCATCAACAAATCGGACCCTGAGTGACCCCGCCCACCAAATCGGTCTTTGAGGTGCCCCACCCACCAAATCAGACCCAGAGCCCACCAAATTGGTCCCAGAGTGTCCCCGCCCACCAAATCGGACCCAGAGTGGCCTCAACCCTGAGGGGCTACAACTACCAAACCAGCACCTGAGAGGCACCCAAGTGTGAAAGTCTTGCAGGGGCAACCCAGGCACCATTCCAAAGCACTATCTGTAGTTCCTTCAGGAAATACCCATCTAGTTATTATTCTTCTCCGCGTTTTCCGCAATTAATGCAGCTCGAACCGCTCAGCGCAGAGACTCCGTTCAGGCGGCGTTTCGAAGCCCTCGGTGGGGACAGGTGTGCTATGTACTTTTGGAGACGATCCGATTTGTAGTTTTTTTTAAAAATCGCATTTTAAAATAAAAATTTCCCATAGGAAATAATGGCGAACTTTCCATTACCCCCAACTTGACCTTCCAAAGATGGCAGCTATGCAAATGTACGGTGTCCATTTTAGGACATGATCATTTATCAAAGTCAAACATCAGAATAAAGTGACTATGACACCCCGCCCCCTCAAATCGGACCCCGAGTTTGACCTGCCCCCAAATCGGGCCCCGGGTGGCCCCACCCCCCAAATCGGACCCCGAGTGGCCCCGCCCCCCAAATCGGACCCCCGAGGTGCCCCGCCCACCAAATCGGATCCCCAGTGGCCCCACCCACCAAATCTGTCCCCCAGGGGCCCCACCCACCAAATCGGACCTCCAGTGGTGCCGCCCACCAAATCGGACTCTGAAGAGCCTCGCCCACCAAATCGGACCCCGAAACTCTGACACTCCGTGTATAAGGGGATGTCTGTATAAAGGAGTGGTGTCTGTATATAGGGGGATGTCTGTATATAGGAGTGGTGGTGTCTGTATATAGGGGGATGTCTGTATATAGGAGTGGTGTCTGTATATAGAGGGATGTCTGTATATAGGAGAAATGTCTATATATAGAGGGATGTCTGTATATAGGAGAGATGTCTGTATATTGGAGTAGTGTCTGTATATAGAGGGATGTCTGTATATAGGAGTGGTGTCTGTATATAGAGGGATGTCTGTATATAGGAGTGGTGTCTGTATATAGAAGGATGTCTGTATATAGGAGTGGTGTCTGTATTTAGAGGGATGTCTGTATATAGAAGGATGTCTGTATATAGGAGTGGTGTCTGTATTTAGAGGGATGTCTGTATAGGAGTGGTGTCTGTATATAGAGAGATGTCAGTATATAGGAGTGGTGTCTGTATATAGAGGGATGTCTGTATATAGGAGTGGTGTCTGTATATAGGGGGATGTCAGTATATAGGAGTGGTGTCTGTATATAGGGGGATGTCTGTACATAGGAGAGATGTCTGTATATAGGGGGATGTCTGTATATAGGAGTGGTTTCTGTATATAGAGGGATGTCTGTATATAGGAGTGGTGTCTGTATATAGAGGGATGTCTGTATATAGGAGTGCTGTCTGTATTTAGGGGGATGTCTGTATATAGGAGTGGTGCCTGTATATAGGAGAGATGTCTGTATATAGGAGTGGTGTCTGTATATAGAGGGATGTCTGTATATAGGAGTGGTGTCTGTATTTAGAGGGATGTCTGTATATAGGGGGATGTCTGTATATAGGGGGATGTCTGTATATAATGGGGATGTCTGTATATAGGGGGATGTCTGTATATAAGGGGGATGTCTGTATATAGGGGTATGTCTGTATATAAGGGGGATGTCTTTATATAAGGGGGTGTCTGTATATAGGGGGATGTCTGTATATAGTTGGATGTCTGTATATAAGGGGATGTCTGTATATAGGGGATGTCTGTATATAGGGGATGTCTGTATATAAGCGGGATGCCTGTACATAGAGGGATGTCTGTATATAAGGGGGATGTCTGTATATAAGAGGGAAGTCTGTATATAAGGTGGATGTCTGTATATAGGGGGATGTCTATAAATATGGGGGATGTCTGTATATGAGGGGGATGTCTGTATATAGGGGATGTCTGTATATGAGGGGGATGTCTGTATATAAGTGGGATGTCTATATATAAGGTAGATGTCTGTATATAAGGGGGATGTCTATATACAAGGGAGATGTCTGTATATAAGGGGGATGTCTGTATATAAGGGGGATGTCTATATATAAGGTAGATGTCTGTATATAGGGAGATGTCTGTATATAAGGGGGATGTCTGTATATAAGAGGGATGTCTGTATATCGGGGGATGTCTTCATGTAAGGGGGATGTCTGTATATAGGGAGATGTCTGTATATAAGGGGGATGTCTGTATATAAGGGGCATGTCTGTATATAAGGGGATGTCTGTATATAAGGGAGATGTCTATATAGGGGGATGTCTGTATATAGGGGGGATGTCTGTATATAAGGGGATGTCTATAGAGAAAAATTCCAATATGCATTATTAGCGGCACATATAGTTAGTCAAAAAAGGCAATCCTAAATAGTATCTGGATGTACCACCCATGCATGGACATAAGGATAACTGCACCAATGTAAGTCAAGACAACAAGAACCAACTATGCAGTCATATAATCCAAAACATATACAGTGCCTACAAGTAGTATTCAACCCCCTGCAGATTTAGCAGGTTTAATAAGATGCAAATAAGTTAGAGCCTTCAAACTTCAAACAAGAGCAGGATTTATTAACAGATGCATAAATCTTACAAACCAAAAAGTTTTGTTGCTCAGTTAAATTTTTATAAATTTTAAACATAAAAGTGTGGGTCAATTATTATTCAACCCCTAGGTTTAATATTTTGTGGAATAATCTTTGTTTGCAATTACAACTAATAATCGTCTTTTATAAGACCTGATCAGGCCGGCACAGGTCTCTGGAGTTATCTTGGCCCACTCCTCCATGCAGATCTTCTCCAAGTTATCTAGGTTCTTTGGGTGTCTCATGTGGATTTTAATCTTAAGCTCCTTCCACAAGTTTTCAATTGGGTTAAGGTCAGGAGACTGACTAGGCCACTGCAACACCTTGATTTTTTGCCTCTTGAACCAGGCCTTGGTTTTCTTGGCTGTGTGCTTTGGGTCGTTGTCTTGTTGGAAGATGAAATGACGACCCATCTTAAGATCCTTGATGGAGGAGCGGAGGTTCTTGGCCAAAATCTCCAGGTAGGCCGTGATATCCATCTTCCCATGGATGCGGACCAGATGGCCAGGCCCCTTGGCTGAGAAACAGCCCCACAGCATGATGCTGCCACCACCATGCTTAACTGTAGGGATGGTATTCTTGGGGTCGTATGCAGTGCCATCCAGTCTCCAAACGTCACGTGTGTGGTTGGCACCAAAGATCTCGATCTTGGTCTCATCAGACCAGAGAACCTTGAACCAGTCAGTCTCAGAGTCCTCCAAGTGATCATGAGCAAACTGTAGACGAGCCTTGACATGACGCTTTGAAAGTAAAGGTACCTTACGGGCTCGTCTGGAACGGAGACCATTGCGGTGGAGTACGTTACTTATGGTATTGACTGAAACCAATGTCCCCACTGCCATGAGATCTTCCCGGAGCTCCTTCCTTGTTGTCCTTGGGTTAGCCTTGACTCTTCGGACAAGCCTGGCCTCGGCACGGGAGGAAACTTTCAAAGGCTGTCCAGGCCGGGGAAGGCTAACAGTAGTTCCATAAGCCTTCCACTTCCGGATGATGCTCCCAACAGTGGAGACAGGTAGGCCCAACTCCTTGGAAAGGGTTTTGTACCCCTTGCCAGCCCTGTGACCCTCCACGATCTTGTCTCTGATGGCCTTGGAATGCTCCTTTGTCTTCCCCATGTTGACCATGTATGAGTGCTGTTCACAAGTTTGGGGAGGGTCTTAAATAGTCAGAAAAGGCTGGAAAAAGAGATAATTAATCCAAACATGTGAAGCTCATTGTTCTTTGTGCCTGAACTACTTCTTAATACTTTAGGGGAACCAAACAGAATTCTGGTGGGTTGAGGGGTTGAATAATAAATGACCCTCTGAAACAACTTTTCCCAATTTAAAAAAAAAATAAACAAAGAAATAACATTCTTTTTTGCTGCAGTGCATTTCACACTTCCTGGCTGATCTACAGTCCAAATGTCACAATGCCAAGTTAATTCCAAATGTGTAAACCTGCTAAATCTGCAGGGGGTTGAATACTTCTTGTAGGCACTGTATACTTTATTAAAAATTAGCATACAATTCAGACAGACAGTGTGTAGCAGGGCTACCAGATGGACATAGCCATCAGCATTATGTAAAACAGAGCCCAAGGTTGGTAATCCCCTGTACCAGAAAACAGGCAATACATAGGTGTTATGATAAAGTGCAACATATAGTGGCAAACAGAAATACTGAACGCCACCCAATAGGAGGTAATATTACTGAAGATAATATCTCCATTAAAAGAATGACAGCCAAAGCAACGGCTAAGTAAACCTACAGACAAGACTACCGTATTTTCCGGCGTATAAGACGACTGGGCGTATAAGACGACCCCCTAACTTTACCAGTTAAAATATAAAATCTTCTTAAAAGTCGGGGGTCTTCTTATACACCCTATGTCGTCTTATAGGGCCGGTGAATATGTGCCTTTTGGGGGGGGGGGGGGGAGTGATCCTGATGACGAGGGGGCGTCTCACAGGAAAGTGAGTATCCCCCATTACCTTATCGTAGCGGTGCAGCGTGGGGGTCTCAGTGCTGGGAGTGGCGGCGGCGGCTGCTGTGCTCTGGTGCGGCGGCTGCTGTGCTCTGGTGCGGCGGCTCCTCTTCTGTGTGGGGCCTCTGTGCTGTGAGGTGGCGGTGGCGGCGGCATATCTTTATCCAGTTGGGGCTCCTCCGGCATCTCCTTAGCCCTGGAGGCCCCGCCGCAACTCCATCGGTGCAATGCAGCGGCCATTTTCCCGGAGGCAGCTCAATAGGTGCGATGCGGTGGCCTCCGGGAAAATGGCCGCTGCTCAGATTCAGATCTCGTCCCGAAATCTCGGGACACGAGATCTGAATCTGAGCAGCGGCCATTTTCCCGCAGGCCACCACATTGCACCGATGGAGTTGCGGCGGGGCCTCCAGGGCTAAGGAGATGCCGGAGGAGCCCCAACTGGATAAAGATACGCCGCTGCCGCCGCCACCTCACAGCACAGAGGCCCCACACAGAAGAGGAGCCGCCGCACCAGAACACAGCAGCTGCCGCCGCTCCCAGCACTGACACCCCCACGCTGCACCGCTAGGATAAGGTAATGGGGATTACTCACTTTCCTGTGAGACGCCCCCTCGTCATCAGGATCACTCCCCCTCCCCACCCACCATATACACCGGCGTACAAGTCGATTCCCGGCGTATAAGACGACCCCCGACTTTTAAGAAGATTTTCGGGGGTTAAAAAGTCGTCTTATACGCCGGAAAATACGGTAAATGTGCACATCACCTGATGATAGCTGTGTTGACCGGCACGGGGGCACCAAGGGGATGTCTGTATATAAGGGAGATGTATGTATATTGGGGGATGTCTATATATAAGGGAGATGTCTGTATATAGGGGGATGTCTGTATATAAGGGGATGTCTGTATATAGGGGGATGTCTGTATATAGGGGGATGTCTGTATGTAAGGGGGATGTCTGTATATAGGGGGATGTCTGTATATAAGGGGGATGTTTGTATATAGGGGGATGTGGCCAAAGTGGCTACCGAGAAGCTGTGTGCACCAAAGTGGCTACCAAGGATTCCTGCATGCCAAAATGGCTACCCTGGGGCAGGGCCCTGCATGCCAGACATGCTCCTGAGGTTCATTGGTAGCTGGCAGCGCTGTTCAAGCACCATGTATTTCCTTCAGGAAATGCCCATCTAGTTATTATTCAGTCCGCAATTAATGCGGCCCGAACCGCTGCACTCACAGACTCCAGTGAGGTGTCGTTTCGAAGCCAGCGTCCATGAGAGGTGTGCTAAGTATTTTTTGTGTCGATCGGATTTGTAGTTTTGGCGCAATTTGCGTTTGAAAATTTTTTTCCCCTCGTTGCTCAATGTATTTTAATAGGGAAATTTTCCCATAAGGTTATAATGGCCTGATTTCTGAGGCAATTTGAAATGTAACTGCCACCTGGGCTGATTAGCTCACTGATATGCGCAGTCAGACCCAGTTACTATGCCAACGCCTACGAACTCTACATGACCCCACCAGGACACAGTTTTGCCAGATAATATCAGCTCTTAAAGTGACCCGCCCACCAAATCAGACCCCGAGGAGCCCCGCCCACTAAATCGGACCCCGAGTGGCCCCGCCCACCAATTCAGACCCGAGTGGCCCCGCCCACCAAATCGGACCCCGAGGGGCCCCGCCCACCAAATCGGACCCCGAGTGACCCTGCCCACCAAATCGGACCCAGAGTTACCCCGCCCACCAAATCGGACCCAGAGTGACCCCGCCCACCAAATCGGACCCAGAGTGACCCCGCCCACCAAATCGGACCCCGTGTGGCCTCGCCCACCAAATCGGACCCCGAGTGGGCCCGCCCACCAAATCGGACCCCTTGTGGCCCCACCCACCAATTCGGACCCCGAGTGGCCCCGCCCACCAAATTGGACCCCGCCCACCAAATCGGACCCCGCGTGGCCCCACCCTCCATATCGGACCCCCAGGGGCCCTGCCCACCAAATCGGACCCCCAGGGGCCCCGCCCTCCAAATCGGACCACCAGGGGCCCGTCCATCAAATCGGACTTCGAGGGGCCCCGCCCACCAAATCGGATCCCCAGGGGCCCCGCCCACCAAATCGGATCCCCAGGGTCCCCGCCCACCAAATCGGACCACGAGGGGCCCCGCCCACCAAATCGGACCCCGAGGGGCCCCGCCCGCCAAATCGGACCCCCAGGGGCCCCGCTTACCAAATTGGACACTGAGGGGCCCCGCCCGCCAAATCGGACCCCGAGGGGCCCCTCCCACCAAATTGGACCCCCAGGGACACGCCCACCAAATCGGACCCCCAGGGGCCCGCCCATCAAAGCGGACCCCGAGGGGCCCCACCCACCAAATCGGACCCCCAGGGGCCCCGCCCACCAAATTGGATCCCCAGGGGCCCCACCCACCAATTCGGACCCCCAGGGGCCCCGCCCACCAAATCAGACCCCGAGTGGCCCCGCCCACCAAATCGGACCCTGAGGTGCTCAGCCCACCAAATCCTCAACCCTGAGGGGCTACAACTACCAAACCAGCGCCTGAGGGGCACCCAAGTGTGAAAGTCTTGCAGGGGCAGCCCGGGCACCATTCCAAAGCACTATCTGTAGTTCCTTCAGGAAATACCCATCTAGTTATAGTGCTTTGGAACAAAGCACTATACTGTTATCCGATCGTGGTAAACTTCTTATTATTATTATAGTGCTTTGGAACAAAGCACTATACTGTTATCCGATCGTGGTAAACTTCTTATTATGGGTAAATATATTTTTATTAAAGAGAAGAGAATTTTACAAGAAAAACAGTAGTTGAAAACTACGACAATGATCAAAGTACTTTTTCTTATAATATACAATTCGAGAAGAGTAACACAAAAAACACTCGTTCACAAACCTTGCATAAATCTTATATAAAAGAAAGAAAAAAAAATTAGAGGGAGTAAACCCTCTAGAATGACTACGGTAACTTTAACATATAAGCAATAACTCCTTGCCCCCGCAAGAGGCGAGGACTTTCATTACCGTGAATAAAAGAAAGCATACCTAAAATCAGTTCGCCCATGTCCCCTAGAGCGAGACATGCACGCAAATAGTAACATTATAAAAGTAACTGGTAAATCATGGTACAGACCTATCACACCGAGCTGGTGGAAGGTGAACAGCTCACCCAGGGGGGAGATAGAAAGAGGAGGAAATAGAGGGGGAAGCCCAAGTAGGTGGGGCTCAAGAAAAGAAATATAAAATGAGAACACGAAAAGAAGAGTAGCTTAGTAATCAACTGTAGAATAGACAGGTGTATTCAGGTAAACAGGTCAGGGAAAGGAGCAGAATCTTTAAATAGAATACATTCAGTCCAGATACCTAAAAAGGAGACCCTTGTCTGTTAAAGGTCTGCATCAATTTCCTCCATCCTAAAGATGGTTTCAAATTCTGAAAACCACTCCACAACATTGGGGGGAACTGGGTCTCGCCATCGGCGGGGGATCACCATCCTAGCAGCCGCTAGGCAAAATTTAAGGATGTCATTTTTTTGGGATCCCACCGAACTGGGAATCATGGAGAGCAATGCAATCTCCGGAGTACCGGTGATGTGCTTGCCTGTGATCAAACCATAATTTCGGAACACTTGGTCCCAGAATGTTCTAATCAAGGGGCAGCCCCACCAGATATGCAAAAGGGAGCCAATGCCATTTCCACACCTCCAGCAGCAGTTTGAAATTGAGGGAGAAAATTTGTGTAACCTGTCAGGTGTGAGGTACCACCTATATTGAAGTTTATACCCCTTCTCCGAGGCCTCACTGGAACTCGGGAGTTTATGGTTCATCAGGAAGCAACGCTCCCATTCCTCATCCGACAAAGTCCGCCCTAAATCCTTCTCCCAAGCAGACTGGAAATAGAGCCTTGCGTCAGAGTCAGGTGTTGAAAAAATTGAGTAGAGGGAAGAGATTCCCCTGCTCGGGGCGTCTCCACCGGCAAACAACAGTTCCAAGGGAGAGAGTCTACAGTTCGAACCCCTTGGCAAATTCAAAGAGGCCAGGAAGGACCGGACCTGCAAGTACTCCCACCAAAGAAGTTTAGTGGAGGGAGATTGGGTTTGGAGGGAACAGAGGGTGGGAATCTCACCATGCTGTAAGATATCACCAACCCGTATGTCATCCTCGTATTTCCATCCCATGAAGGCTTTCCTGTGAATGCCCGGAGGAAATGCTGGGTTGCAAAAAATAGGTGTAAGAAGGCTGGCCCCAGGAGGAGCGGACCCCTTCACACCACTGCAGTGCCATGCCCTCATAGCCTCTGAGGTTAAGAAGGAAAATATCCCCCGTTGAAGAGCATATTGCTTTGGGATCCACTGAAGATAATGAAGAGGCAAATCGGACCATTCTTGTTCCAACTCTACCCATTTTTTAAATTTAATTTTATATTTCCAGTCCAAGAGGCGAACTAATATGGCCGCCCTGCAATAGTTTCGGAGGTTGGGTAGACCCACCCCACCAAACTGGCGTGGCCTAGATAAAACCTTGTAACTCACCCTCGGTGTTTTCCCCTTCCAGATAAAACGGGAAATCAAGGACTGTATTTTAATAAAAAACGATTTATGTGGCCAAATGGGAATCGCCTGAAAGATATAAAGAAATCTCGGCAGGATATCCATCTTAAGCACCTGAATCCTACCGAGCCACGACAGCCTCAATGGGCCGTAAGACTCCAGAAGGGATCCCACCCTGTTCAAAATGACCTGATGGTTCAAAGAAAATAATTGAAGAGGATCCGAGGTGAGGTTCACCCCGAGATATGAAATCTGATCCTGTTGCCATCTAAAGGGGAAGGCCCGCTTTAAGGAAGCCACCACGGAACAAGATAGAGAAATGTTTAGGACCTTAGTTTTGGAGTAATTAATCTTGAAGTTACTTAAATCCCCGAAGGATTCGAACTCCTTCATAAGCACTGGAAAAGAGACGACTGGGTTAGAGACGAAGAGGAGGATGTCATCGGCAAATAGGGCCGTTTTATGGTTAGAGTTTCCAACCTGAATCCCTGAGATACTGTCATTAACTCGGATAGCCTTAGCCAAATGCTCAATAACTAAAACATATAATAGGGGCGACAACGGGCAGCCTTGTCTAGTACCGTTCTGAATATAAAAACGATCGGACAAAGATCCATTGACTCTAACACGAGCTGAGGGTTTTGAATATAATGACATAATTTTCCCCAGGAAATTGGATTGTAAGCCAATATGGGTCAGAGTCTCCCGTAGAAAGTCCCAATGGACTCTATCAAAGGCCTTTTCCGCATCAATCGACAGAAGACAAAGAGGGGACTTTTGCATCTTGGTCCTCTCAATAAAGAGAAGAGACCTGATAATGCTGTCCCGCGCCTCCCGGCCCTTGACAAAGCCCACCTGATCAAGGTCGATAATAGATGGGAGAAGTCCCGACAATCTGTCAGCCAATACCTTGGCAAATAATTTTACATCGACGTTGATCAGGGAGATTGGCCTATAACTCCCGGCCAGCAGGGGATCTTTATTAGGCTTTGGCAGAACAGAAATATGAGCCTCTAGGGACTGGGGGGTAAAGCTATTCTCCTCAGAAATCGCATTAAAGGTGAGGACCATTTGGGGAAGCAAGTCAGATAGAAGGGATTTATAGAATAAGGGAGTGAACCCATCCGGCCCAGGACATTTAGAGGTGGACGTGGATTTAACAGCTTCTGACAGCTCCTCAGCGGTTACGTCCTTTTCCAGGACTGCCAAATCCGCCTCAGGGAGGGACGGGACCTTGATCCTATTCATATAAGATTTAATTTTATTTTTCAACGTGGTGGGATCCAAGTCAGCGAACCTGCCCCTAATGTTGTACAGGGATTTATAGAACTTTTGAAAGACCTCTAGGATCTCCTCATTACTATGGACCAGTTGGCCCTTATCATTTTTGAGTGATGAGATAAGGGTGGGACCCGATCTGGGATGAAGCAGTCATGCTAGAGTGCACCCACAAACATTAGCTCTTTTGTAGAAAAACCCTTTAGTTCTTTCCTTGTCACCCATAAACCGTCTATCCAGCAGGCCTTTAAGTTCAAGCCTTTTTGTAGTGAGCTCGACCAAAGTCTCAGAGGACCTCGAATTCTTATGCCTGCTTTCCAGGGTCTGAATTTGTGACAGCAAAGCGTCTATTTCCCCAGTCTGAAGTTTTTTGATTCTAGCCCCATGTTTGATTAAGGTGCCTCTCATGATGCACTTCAGTGCTTCCCATTTAATTGCCTGAGGTGTGGGATCTGACGCATGAGTATGGGCGAACGCTGCAATGTCAGATTTCAAATCACTCAAACAGGTGGTGTCTCGTAAAAGGTTGCCATTGAATTTCCATGAGAATTTTTTCATAGCCAGCCCGGGTATCTCCAAGGATAGAAAAATAGGGCAATGATCCGATTGAACCATATTACCAATCTTGGCATCAGGCCTCCAAGATAAGACCCCCCTGCTGACCAGAAAAAGGTCAATTCTGCTGTAGGAGTTATGTGGAGTAGAATAAAATGTATAATCCTTACCTCTAGGATTGAGGATTCTCCAAACATCTATCAGATGTAGTTTAAGTAAGAATTTTTGTAGGGCTCTCACCTTTCTCGATGGGACCGCCCCCCGACCAGAGGATTTATCTAGTTTGGGATCAAAGACAAAGTTAAAATCACCACCTATCACAACCTGGCCCTCCGCAAATGAAGACAGTTTCAACAATAGAGACTTGCAGACCTTAGGCTGTTCCTGGTTCGGGAGATACCAGTTAACTAGGGTCAGGATCCGTTCAGCAACTTTAACTTTCATAAAAATATAGCGTCCCCCTTCATCTATGACCTTGTCTATCAATATGATATTTAAATTCTTACAAAAGGCTATTGAGACACCTTTTGTCCTCGATTCGGGGTTGGAACTATGGGACCATCTATCATAAAGTTTACCCCCGACAACTGGTATCCGGTCAGCTATAAAATGAGTTTCTTGAAGAAAAAGTATCTGAACCCCTAGCTTGTGCATATCTGAAAGTACGTGGCATCGTTTTTGGGGAGTATTGAATCCCCGTACATTTAGGGAACAAAATTTTAAGGAACCCATTTTTCAATAGAACGTCGAGTACCCAACCGTTAGGCCCCAAAAAGGGGTTATTCTGCCACCTGAGAGATGAGAGCAGAAAACAAGACGCAGCAAATTAGAAGAAAAAGAAGAGAAAAAGAGTAGGCAAATATAGAAGAAAAAAGGAATGTAGCAGTAAATTGTACCCCTGGGGGAGCTGAAAATTAAAAACTCTTACTTAAGATATGGGGTATAGTCGTTTCACGAATATCACGGTTTGGACCAACCGTATAACCCCTTAACGGGTCGTGTCCTTTCCACTGAAGAAAGGAAGAAAGTCAAAACAATATATAACAAAATAAATCATATACCGACGGATTCGATAAACAATATAGCTGTATAACACACCATGTTCCCCGGCGAACTTCCCTGAGACAAAAAAAATACACAAAATTACCCAATACAACCGAACTACCAGAGGGGGAGGGAAAGGGAGAAGAAAAAAGGGGGGGGAAGGGGTAATCAAAGGAGAGGAGAGGGAGGGGGAAGAATAAGAAGGGGGAAGGAAGAGAATGGAATAGTGGAGAGAGAAGGGAAAATGACCAAGGGAAAAGAGCAAAGCATATATCATCAACACGGCCATTACTGCCTAAAGCTAGACCAAAGACCTAAGGGTCTGCAACCGACTGAACCAAAAATACTGGACGCTTGCATATCAGTCGTCTTCAGATACATCATTACAGTTCTGTCCTCTACCACGAGATCTAGTGCGGCCTCTTCCACGGTTGCGACGCGCCCTCTTTCGGCGCTGTGGCATAGGGCCCATATCCTGTCCAACGGAATAAGGCCAGTCAGGGAATTGTAGGCCTGGATCCTCGAGGTTCAGAAGGGAGAGAAATTAACCATCGTTGAGATAAGGACACCATCTGGGTTCCCAGCCGAACCTGAAGGCGGAACGGATATCCCCAAGAATAGGGGATCTGGCTCTGGCGAAGGAGGTTAAGTAGTGGTTGCAGAGCTCTCCTCTTTTGGAGGGTTCTCCGTGACAGATCCGAGAGGAACTGTAATTGGCAATCTTGGAAACGGATCTCCTGGGTCTTTCTGGAACAGTTGAGGATTTCTTCCTTCACTTGGTACCTATGAAAACGACAAATCACGTCTCTAGGCAGACCTCCATCCTCAGGGGGAGGACCCAGCGACCTATGAGCTCTGTCAAATTCAATACCCAACTCTGGGGCAGTGTTCCTAACGGAATTGAACAAAGCTTGAAGAGTCGCAGTTAGGTCACTGGCTTGGACTGATTCCGGTAGACCCCTCACTCTCAGATTTTGCCTTCTCTCCCGATTCTCCAAGTCCTCCATATGGTCTAGAAAGCTCTCAAAGGTGGACGTCTGGGCTGACAGTTTATCCTCAAGGGCTAGGATCTTGCTGGAGAGATTTTCCACAGTAGTGTCAGTAAGTGTGACTCTGCCCGCTAGAGCTGAGACGTCCCCTCTCAGGGCCATTGTTTCAGCTTTAAAGGAGTTCTCCACCCTGGAGATAAAGCCCTCAAAATCCTCTTTAGTTGGAATGTTGCTAATACGGGCCTTAAAAGCTTCCCACATGTCTGGGTCAGGGCTATCTTGTGGCCGCATATTTGGTAAAATAGGGGAACCACTGGGGCCTCCACTGATGGTCGGCTCCACTCGTCGTTCACCCCCTGTGGCTTCTGTGGGGTGATTTAGTAGAGGGGGAAGATAACCTGCTCCACAGCCCGGTTTCTGAATAGAGAGTTGTTGAAGCACCCCCTCTGCAGGTGTAAGTGGCCGAGGTGACAGGCTAGGAGGCAGCTGAGTCTCCTGCAGCACTGGCCACTCAGTTTGGGAGGGGTAGAGATCAGCTCTCTGTGTCCAGGACCTCACCGCTTCTCCCTCTGTTTGTACAGTCTCATGATCCGAGCCCCCACCATCCTCCCTCTCCCCTGCGGTACCTTCATCTGAGACCCCCTGCAGGGGGGCCTCCAGGGGCCTCTCCTGAGTAAACAGTCTGGTGACAGACGCTCTGGAAACCTCAGTGCAGGCCTGCAGTGTCTCCTTCTCTCTCTGTTTGTTTTTTGCCTCATGTGTAGTGCTGCAGGGCTTGGGGGAGGGATCAGTCATCTTAGGATCAGTGCAGCTCCAAGGCCCCTTCCCAGAGCTACTTGCAGAGAACTCCACAGGGGGTCCAGAAGGGGTGTTGGGGCGTGCAGGCCTTCGTTTAGCAGGCATAGACTCCGGTAAAGTCAGTTTCTGGGCTGTTGCAGGGCTTTATTCGGCCGGGGAAGTAGGAGCTCAGGGACTAGCAGCCTTCCTCCATTATGGCCAGGACACGCCCCCCTAAACTTCTTATTATTATAGTGCTTTGGAACAAAGCGCTATACTGTTATCCAATCGTGGTAAACTTCTTATTATTATTATAGTGCTTTGGAACAAAGCACTATACTGTTATCCGATCGTGGTAAACTTCTTATTATTATTATAGTGCTTTGGAACAAAGCACTATATTGTAATCCGAATGTGGATAACTTCTTATTATTATAGTGCTTTGGAACAAAGCACTATACTGTTATCCGATCGTGGTAAACTTCTTATTATTATAGTGCTTTGGAACAAAGCACTATATTGTAATCCGATCGTGGATAACTTCTTCTTATTCTTATTATAGTGCTTTGGCACAAAGCACTATATTGTTATTCCATCGTGGTAAACTTCTTATTATTATTATAGTGCTTTGGAACAAAGCACTATACTGTTATCCGAACGTGGATAACTTCTTATTATGGTGCTTGAACCCTCTAGGTTCAAGCAACATATTGTAATCCGATTTCTTATATTTTCTTATTATGGTGCTTGAACCCTCTAGGTTCAAGCAACATATTGCAATCCGATTTCTTATATTTTCTTATTATGGTGCTTGAACCCTCTAGGTTCAAGCAACATATTGTAATCCGATTTCTTATATTTTATTATTATTATTATGGTACTTGAACCTCCTAGGTTCAAGCAACATATTGTAATCTGATTTCTTATATTTTCTTATTATGGTGCTTGAACCCTCTAGGATCAAGCAACATATTGTAATCCGATTTCTTATATTTTATTATTATTATTATTATGGTGCTTGAACCTCCTAGGTTCAAGCAACATATTGTAATCAGATTTCTTATATTTATGGTACTTGAACCTCCTACGTTCAAGCAACATATTGTAATCCGATTTCTTATATTTTATTATTATGGTGCTTGAACCTCCTAGGTGCAAGCAACATATTGTAATCCGATTTCTTATATTTTCTTATTATTATTATTATGGTGCTTGAACCTCCTAGGTTCAAGCAAAATATTGTAATCCGATTTCTTATATTTTATTATGGTGCTTGAACCCTCCTAGGTTCAAGCAACATATTGTAATCCGATTTCTTATATTTTATTATTATTATTCTTCTCCGCGTTTTCCGCAATTAATGCGGCCCGAACCGCTCAGCGCAGAGACCCCGTTCAGGCGGCGTTTCGAAGGCCTCGGTGGGGACAGGTGTGCTATGACTTTTATAGTCGATCCGATATGTAGATTTTATTTAAATCGCATTTAAAAAAAAAAAATTCCCATAGGAAATAATGGCGAACTTTCCATTACCCCCAGCTTGACCTTCCAAAGATGGCAGCTATGCAAATGTACGGTGTCCATTTTAGGACATGATCATTTATCACAGTCAAACATCAGAATAAAGTGAATATGACACCCTCTCGTCCCGTGTGTGAAAAGTAAGTGCCCCCCCGGCCCCGTGTGTGAAAAGTAAGTGCCCCCCGGCCCCGTGTGTGAAAAGTAAGTGCCCCCCTGGCCCCGTGTGTGAAAAGTAAGTGCCCCCCGGCCCCGTGTGTGAAAAGTAAGTGCCCCCCGGCCCCGTGTGTGAAAAGTAAGTGCCCCCCCGGCCCCGTGTGTGAAAAGTAAGTGCCCCCCCGGCCCCGTGTGTGAAAAGTAAGTGCCCCCCCGGCCCCGTGTGTGAAAAGTAAGTGCCCCCCCGGCCCCGTGTGTGAAAAGTAAGTGCCCCCCCGGCCCCGTGTGTGAAAAGTAAGTGCCCCCCCGGCCCCGTGTTAAAGTAAGTGCCCCCCCGGCCCCGTGTGTGAAAAGTAAGTGCCCCCCCGGCCCCGTGTGTGAAAAGTAAGTGCCCCCCCGGCCCCGTGTGTGAAAAGTAAGTGCCCCCCCGGCCCAGTGTGTGAAAAGTAAGTGCCTCCCGGCCCCGTGTGTGAAAAGTAAGTGCCCCCCCCAGCCCCGTGTGTGAAAAGTAAGTGCCCCCCGGCCCCGTGTGTGAAAAGTAAGTGCCCCCCCCGGCCCCGTGTGTGAAAAGTAAGTGCCCCCCCCGGCCCCGTGTGTGAAAAGTAAGTGCCCCCCCGGCCCCGTGTGTGAAAAGTAAGTGCCCCCCCCGCCCCGTGTGTAAAAAGTAAGTGCCCCCCGGCCCCGTGTGTGAAAAGTAAGTGCCCCCCCGGCCCCGTGTGTGAAAAGTAAGTGCCCCCCCGGCCCCGTGTGTGAAAAGTAAGTGCCCCCCGGCCCCGTGTGTGAAAAGTAAGTGCCCCCCCCGGCCCCGTGTGTGAAAAGTAAGTGCCCCCCGGCCCCGTGTGTGAAAAGTAAGTGCCCCCCCGGCCCCGTGTGTGAAAAGTAAGTGCCCCCCGTTCCCGTGTGTGAAAAGTAAGTGCCCCCCGTCCCCGTGTATGAAAAGTAACTGCCCCCCCGGCCCCGTGTGTGAAAAGTAAGTGCCCCCCGGCCCCGTGTGTGAAAAGTAAGTGCCCCCCCGGCCCCGTGTGTGAAAAGTAAGTGCCCCCCCGGCCCCGTGTGTGAAAAGTGCCCCCCCGGCCCCGTGTGTGAAAAGTAAGTGCCCCCCGGCCCCGTGTGTGAAAAGTAAGTGCCCCCCGGCCCCGTGTGTGAAAAGTAAGTGCCCCCCCGGCCCCGTGTGTGAAAAGTAAGTGCCCCCCCGGCCCTGGGTGTGGAAAAGTAAGTGCGCCCCAGTCCCGGGTGTGGAAAAGTAAGTGGCCCCCCTGGTCCCGTGTGTGAAAAGTGCTGCTGTAAAGCTGGCAGCGCTGTTCAAGCACCATGTATTTCCTTCAGGAAATGCCCATCTAGTTATGGTGCTTGAACCTCCTAGGTTCAAGCAACATATTGTAATCCGATTTCTTATATTTTATTATTCTTCTTCTTCTCCGCGTTTTCTGCAATTAATGCGGCCCGAACCGCTCGGCGCAGAGACCCCGTTCAGGCGGCGTTTCGAAGGCCTCGGTGGGGACAGGTGTGCTATGACTTTTATAGTCGATCCGATATGTAGATTTTATTTAAATCGCATTTAAAAAAAAAAATTTCCCATAGGAAATAATGGCGAACTTTCCATTACCCCGAACTTGACCTTCCAAAGATGGCAGCTATGCAAATGTACGGTGTCCATTTTAGGACATGATCATTTATCAAAGTCAAACATCAGAATAAAGTGACTATGACACCCTCCAGTCCCGTGTGTGAAAAGTGCCCCCCGGCCCCGTGTGTGAAAAGTAAGTGCCCCCTGGCCCCGTGTGTGAAAAGTAAGTGCCCCCCCGGCCCCGTGTGTGAAAAGTAAGTGCCCCCCTGGCCCCGTGTGTGAAAAGTAAGTGCCCCCCCGGCCCCGTGTGTGAAAAGTAAGTGCCCCCCGGCCCCGTGTGTGAAAAGTAAGTGCCCCCCGGCCCCGTGTGTGAAAAGTAAGTGCCCCCCGGCCCCGTGTGTCAAAAGTAAGTGCCCCCCCCGGCCCCGTGTGTGAAAAGTAAGTGCCCCCCCGGCCCCGTGTGTGAAAAGTAAGTGCCCTCCCGGCCCCGTGTGCAAAAGTAAGTGCGCCCCCGGCCCCGTGTGCAAAAGTAAGTGCGCCCCCGGCCCCGTGTGCAAAAGTAAGTGCGCCCCCGGCCCCGTGTGCAAAAGTAAGTGCGCCCCCGGCCCCGTGTGCAAAAGTAAGTGCGCCCCCGGCCCCGTGTGCAAAAGTAAGTGCGCCCCCGGCCCCGTGTGCAAAAGTAAGTGCGCCCCCGGCCCCGTGTGTGAAAAGTAAGTGCGCCCCCGGCCCCGTGTGTGAAAAGTAAGTGCCCCCCCGGCCCCGTGTGTGAAAAGTAAGTGCCCCCCCGGCCCCGTGTGTGAAAAGTAAATGCCCCCGGCCCTGTGTGTGAAAAGTAAGTGCCCCCCGGCCCCGTGTGTGAAAAGTAAGTGCCCCCCGGCCCCGTGTGTGAAAAGTAAGTGCCCCCCGGCCCCGTGTGTGAAAAGTAAGTGCCCCCCGGCCCCGTGTGTGAAAAGTAAGTGGCCCCCGGCCCCGTGTGTGAAAAGTAAGCGACCCACAACTCTGACCTGTATATAGGAGTCTGTATATAGGGGAATGTCTGTATATAAGAGTGGTGTCTGTATTTAGAAGGATGTCTGTATATAGGAGTGGTGTCTGTATATAGGGGGATGTCTGTATATAGGAGTGGTGTCTGTATATAGGGGATCGTCTGTATATAGGAGTGGTGTCTGTATAAAGAGGGATGTCTGTTTATAGGAGTGGTGTCTGTATATAGAGGGATGTCTGTATATAGGAGTGATGTCTGTATATAGGGGGATGAATGTATATAGGAGTGGTGTCTGTATATAGAGGGATGTCTGTATATAAGAGTGGTGTCTATATATAGAGGGATGTCTGTATATAGGAGTGGTGTCTGTATATAGAGGGATGTCTGTATATAGGAGTGGTGTCTGTATATAGAGGGATGTCTGTATATAAGAGTGTTGTCTGTATATAGGGGGATGTCTGTATATAGGAGTGGTGCCTGTACATAGAGGGATATCTGTATAAAGGAGAGATGTCTGTATATAGAGGGATGTCTGTATATAGGAGTGGTGTCTGTATATAGAGGGATGTCTGTATATAGGAGAGATGTCTGTATATAGAGGGATGTCTGTATATAGGAGTGGTGTCTGTACATAGAGGGATGTCTGTATATAGGAGTGGTGTCTGTATATAGAGGGATGTCTGCATATAGTAGTGGTGTCTGTATACAGAGGGATGTCTGTATATAGGAGTGGTGTCTGTATATAGAGGGATGTCTGTATATAAGAGTGGTATCTGTATATAGGGGGATGTCTGTATATAGGAGTGGTGTCTGTATATAGAGGGATGTCTGTATATAGGAGTGGTGTCTGTATATAGAGGGATGTCTGTATATAGGAGAGGTGTCTGTATAAAGAGGGATGTCTGTATATAGTAATGGTGTCTGTATATACGCAGATGTCTGTATATAGGAGTGGTGTCTGTATATAGAGGGATGTCTGTATATAGGATTGGTGTCTGTATATAGAGGGATGTCTGTATATAGGAGTGGTGTCTGTATATAGGGGGATGTCTGTATATAGGAGTGGTGTCTGTATATAGAGGGATGTCTGTATATAGGAGTGGTGTCTGTATACAGAGGGATGTCTGTATATAGGAGTGGTGTCTGTATACAGAGGGATGTCTGTATATAGGAGTGGTGTCTGTATATAGAGGGATGTCTGTATATAGGAGTGGTGTCTGTATACAGAGGGATGTCTGTATATAGGAGTGGTGTCTGTATACAGAGGGATGTCTGTATATAGGAGTGGTGTCTGTATATAGGGGGATGTCTGTATATAGGAGTTTTGTCTGTATATAGGGGGATGTCTGTATATAGGATTGGTGTCTGTATATAGAGGGATGTCTGTATATAGGAGAGATTTCTGTATATACAGGGATGTCTGTATATAGGAGTGGTGTCTGTATATAGAGGGATGTCTGTATATAGGAGTGGTGTCTGTATATAGAGAGATGTCTGTATATAGGAGTGGTGTCTGTATATAGAGAGATGTCTGTATATAGCAGTGGTGTCTGTATACAGAGGGATGTCTGTATAGAGGAGTGGTGTCTGTATACAGAGGGATGTCTGTATATAGGAGTGGTGTCTGTATATAGGGGGATGTCTGTATATAGGAGTGGTGTCTGTATATAGGGGGATGTCTGTATATAGGAGTGGTGTCTGTATATAGGGGGATGTCTGTATATAGGAGTGTTGTCTGTATATAGAGGGATGTCTGTATATAGGAGAGGTGTCTGTATATAGAGGGATGTCTGTATATAGGAGTGGTGTCTGTATATAGGGGGATGTCTGTATATAGGAGTGGTGTCTGTATATAGAGGGATGTCTGTATATAGGAGTGGTGTCTGTATATAGAGGGATGTCTGTATATAGAAGTGGTGTCTGTATACAGAGGGATGTCTGTATATAGGAGTGGTGTCTGTATATAGAGGGATGTCTGTATATAGGAGTGGTGTCTGTATATAGAGGGATGTCTGTATATAGGAGTGGTGTCTGTATAAAGAGGGATGTCTGTATATAGGAGTGGTGTCTGTACATAGAGGGATGTCTGTGTATAGGATTGGTGTCTGTATACAGAGGGATGTCTGTATATAGGAGTGGTGTCTGTACATAGAGGGATGTCTGTGTATAGGAGTGGTGTCTGTATATAGGGGGATGTCTGTATATAGGAGTGATGTCTGTATACAGAGGGATGTCTGTATATGGGAGTGGTGTCTGTACATAGAGGGATGTCTGTGTATAGGATTGGTGTCTGTATACAGAGGGATGTCTGTATATAGGAGTGGTGTCTGTACATAGAGGGATGTCTGTGTATAGGAGTGGTGTCTGTATATAGGGGGATGTCTGTATATAGGAGTGGTGTCTGTATACAGAGGGATGTCTGTATATAGGAGTGGTGTCTGTACATAGGGGGATGTCTGTATATAGGGGGATGTCTGTATATAAGAGTGGTGTCTGTATATAGTGGGATGTCTGTATATAGCAGTGGTGTCTGTATACAGAGGGATGTCTGTATATAGGAGTGGTGTCTGTATATAGAGGGATGTCTATATATAGGAGAGATGTCTGTATATAGAGGGATGTCTGTATATAGGAGTGGTGTCTGTATATAGAGGGATGTCTGTATATAGTAGTGGTGTCTGTATACAGAGGGATGTCTGTATATAGAGGGATGTCTGTATATAAGAGTGGTGTCTGTATATAGGGGGATGTCTGTATATAGGAGTGGTGTCTGTATATAGAGGGATGTCTGTATATAGGAGTGGTGTCTGTATATAGAGGGATGTCTGTATATAGGAGTGGTGTCTGTATACAGAGGGATGTCTGTATATAGGAGAGGTGTCTGTATATAGGGGGATGTCTGTATATAGGAGTGTTGTCTGTATATAGGGGGATGTCTGTATATAGGAGTGGTGTCTGTATATAGAGGGATGTCTGTATATAGGAGAGATGTCTGTATATACAGGGATGTCTGTATATAGGAGTGGTGTCTGTATATAGAGGGATGTCTGTATATAGGAGTGGTGTCTGTATATAGAGGATGTCTGTATATAGGAGTGGTGTCTGTATATAGAGGGATGTCTGTATATAGGAGTGGTGTCTGTATACAGAGGGATGTCTGTATATAGGAGTGGTGTCTGTATACAGAGGGATGTCTGTATATAGGAGTGGTGTCTGTATATAGAGGAATGTCCGTATATAGGAGAGATGTCTGTATATAGGGGGATGTCTGTATATAGGAGTGGTGTCTGTATATAGGAGAGGTGCCTGCATATACGAGTGGTGTCTGTATATAGGAGTGGTGTCTGTATATAGAGGGATGTCTGTATACAGAAGTGGTGTCTGTATATAGGGGGATGTCTGTATATAGGAGGGGTGTCTGTATATAGGGGGATGTCTGTATATAGGAGAGATGTCTGTATAAGGGAGAGATGTCTGTATATAGAGGGATGTCTGTATATAGTAGAGATGTCTGTATATAGGAGTGGTGTCTGTATATAGGGGATGTCTGTATATAGTGGGATGTCTGTATATAGGAGTGGTGTCTGTATATAGAAGGATGTCTGTATATTGTAGTGGTGTCTGTATATAGGGGTATGTCTGTATATAGGAGTGGTGTCTGTATATAGAGGGATGTCTGTATATAGGAGTGGTGTCTGTATATAGAGGGATGTCTGTATATGGTAGTGGTGTCTGTATATAGAGGGATGTCAGTATGTAGGAGTTGTGTCTGTATATAGGCGTGTTGTCTGTATATAGGAGTGATGTCTGTATATAAGAGGATGTGGCCAAAGTGGCTACCGAGAGGCTGTGTGCTCCAAAGTGGCTACCTAGGATTCCTGCATGCCAAAATGGCTACCAAGGGGCCAAAGCTGCTAACAAGGGGCCCCGCACATCAAAGTGGCTACCAAGGGGCCAAAGTGGATACCCATGGGCAGAGCCCTGCATGCCAGAATGCTCCTGAGGTTCATTGGCAGCTGGCAGCGCTTTTCAAGCACCATGTATTTCCTTCAGGAAATGCCCATCTAGTTATTATTATTCTTCTTCTCCGCGTTTTCCGCAATTAATGCGGCCCGAACCGCTCGGCGCAGAGACCCCGTTCAGGCGGCTTTTCGAAGGCCTCGGTGGGGACAGGTGTGCTATGACTTTTATAGTCGATCCGATATGTAGATTTTATTTAAATCGCATTTAAAAAAAAAAATTCCCATAGGAAATAATGGCGAACTTTCCATTACCCCCAACTTGACCTTCCAAAGATGGCAGCTATGCAAATGTACGGTGTCCATTTTAGGACATGATCATTTATCAAAGTCAAACATCAGAATAAAGTGACTATGACACCCTCTCGTCCCGTGTGTGAAAAGTAAGTGCCCCCCCGGCCCCGTGTGTGAAAAGTAAGTGCCCCCCCGGCCCCGTGTGTGAAAAGTAAGTGCCCCCCCGGCCCCGTGTGTGAAAAGTAAATGCCCCCCCGGCCCCGTGTGTGAAAAGTAAGTGCGCCCCCGGCCCCGTGTGCAAAAGTAAGTGCGCCCCCGGCCCCGTGTGCAAAAGTAAGTGCGCCCCCGGCCCCGTGTGCAAAAGTAAGTGCGCCCCCGGCCCCGTGTGCAAAAGTAAGTGCGCCCCCGGCCCCGTGTGCAAAAGTAAGTGCGCCCCCGGCCCCGTGTGCAAAAGTAAGTGCGCCCCCGGCCCCGTGTGCAAAAGTAAGTGCGACCCCAGCCCCGTGTGCAAAAGTAAGTGCGCCCCCGGCCCCGTGTGCAAAAGTAAGTGCGCCCCCGGCCCCGTGTGTGAAAAGTAAGTGCCCCCGGCCCCGTGTGTGAAAAGTAAGTGCCCCCCCGGCCCCATGTGTGAAAAGTAAGTGCCCCCCGGCCCCGTGTGTGAAAAGTAAGTGCCCCCCCGGCCCTGTATGTGAAAAGTATATATGAGGGATGTCTGTATATAGGAGTGGTGTCTGTATATAGAGGGATGTCTGTATATAGGAGTGGTGTCTGTATATAGGGGGATGTCTATATAGGAGTGGTGCCTGTATATAGGGGGATGTCTGTATATAGGAGTGGTGTCTGTATATAGGGGGATGTCTGTATATAGGAGTGGTGTTTGTATATAGAGGGATGTCTGTATATAAGAGTGGTGTCTGTATATAGGGGGATGTCTGTATATAGGAGTGGTGTCTGTATATAGAGGGATATCTGTATATAGGAGAGATGTCTGTATATAGAGGGATGTCTGTATATAGGATTGGTGTCTGTATATAGAGGGATGTCTGTATATAGGAGTGGTGTCTGTATATAGAGGGATGTCTGTATATAGGAGAGGTGTCTGTATATAGAGGGATGTCTGTATATAGGAGAGATGTCTGTATATAGAGGGATGTCTGTATATAGGAGTGGTGTCTGTATATAGAGGGATGTCTGTATATAGGAGAGATGTCTGTATATAGAGGGATGTCTGTATATAGGAGTGGTGTCTGTATATAGGGGGATGTCTGTATATAGGAGTGGTGTCTGTATATAGAGGGCTGTCTGTATATAGGAGTGGTGTCTGTATATAGAGGGATGTCTGTATATAGGAGTGGTGTCTGTATATAGAGGGATGTCTGTATATAGGAGTGGTGTCTGTATACAGAGGGATGTCTGTATATAGGAGTGGTGTCTGTATATAGAGGGATGTCTGTATATAAGAGTGGTGTCTGTATATAGAGGGATGTCTGTATATAGGAGTGGTGTCTGTATATAGAGGGATGTCTGTATATAGGAGTGGTGTCTGTATATAAAGGGATGTCTGTATATAGGAGTGGTGTCTGTATATAGGGGGATGTCTGTATATAGGAGTGGTGTCTGTATATAGGGGGATGTCTGTATATAGGAGTGGTGTCTGTATATAGGGGGATGTCTGTATATAGGAGTGGTGTCTTTATATAGAGGGATGTCTGTATATAGGAGAGGTGCCTGCATATAGGAGTGGTGTCTGTATATAGGAGTGGTGTCTGTAAATAGGGGGATGTCTGTATATAGGAGAGATGTCTGTATATAGAGGGATGTCTGTATATAGGAGTGGTGTCTCTATATTGGGGGATGTCTGTATATAGTAGAGATGTCTGTATATAGGGGGATGTCTGTATATAGGGGGATGTCTGAATATAGGAGTGGTGTCTGTATATAGGGGGATGTCTGTATATAGGAGTGGTGTCTGTATATAGAGGGATGTCTGTATATAGGAGAGGTGCCTGCATATAGGAGTGGTGTCTGTATATAGGATTGGTGTCTGTATATAGAGGGATGTCTTTATATAGAAGTGGTGTCTGTATATAGGGTGATTTCTGTATATTGTAGTGCTGTCTGTATATAGGGGTATGTCTGTATATAGGAGTGGTATCTGTATATAGAGGGAACTCTGTATATGGTAGTGGTGTCTGTATATAGAGGGATGTCTGTATATAGGAGTGGTGTCTGTATATAGGAGTGATGTTTGTATATAAGAGGATGTGGCCAAAGTGGCTACCAAGGATTCTTGCTTGCCAAAATGGCTACCAAGGGGCCAAAGTTGCTAACAAGGGGCCCCGCACATCAAAGTGGCTACCAAGGGGCCAAATTGGATACCCAGGGGCAGGGCCCTGCATGCCAGACTTGCTCCTGAGGTTCATTGGCAGCTGGCAGCGCTGTTCAAGCACCATGTATTTCCTTCAGGAAATGCCCATCTAGTTATGGTGCTTGAACCTCCTAGGTTCAAGCAACATATTGTAATCCGATTTCTTATATTTTATTATGGTGCTTGAACCTCCTAGGTTCAAGCAACATATTGTAATCCGATTTCTTATATTTTCTTATTATTATTATTATTCTTCTCCGCGTTTTCCGCAATTAATGCGGCCCGAACCGCTCGGCGCAGAGACCCCGTTCAGGCGGCGTTTCGAAGTCCACGGTGGGGACAGGTGTGCTATGACTTTTATAGTCGATCCGATATGTAGATTTTATTTAAATCGCATTTAAAAAAAAAAAATTCCCGTAGGAAATAATGGCGAACTTTCCATTACCCCCAACTTGACCTTCCAAAGATGGCAGCTATGCAAATGTACGGTGTCCATTTTAGGACATGATCATTTATCAAAGTCAAACATCAGAATAAAGTGACTATGACACCCTCTCGTCCCGTGTGTGAAAAGTAAGTGCCCCCCCGGCCCCGTGTGTGAAAAGTAAGTGCCCCCCCGGCCCCGTGTGTGAAAAGTAAGTGCCCCCCCCCGGCCCCGTGTGTGAAAAGTAAATGCCCCCCCGGCCCCGTGTGTGAAAAGTAAGTGCGCCCCCGGCCCCGTGTGCAAAAGTAAGTGCGCCCCCGGCCCCGTGTGCAAAAGTAAGTGCGCCCCCGGCCCCGTGTGCAAAAGTAAGTGCGCCCCCGGCCCCGTGTGCAAAAGTAAGTGCGCCCCCGGCCCCGTGTGCAAAAGTAAGTGCGCCCCCGGCCCCGTGTGCAAAAGTAAGTGCGCCCCCGGCCCCGTGTGCAAAAGTAAGTGCGCCCCCGGCCCCGTGTGCAAAAGTAAGTGCGCCCCCGGCCCCGTGTGCAAAAGTAAGTGCGCCCCCGGCCCCGTGTGCAAAAGTAAGTGCGACCCCGGCCCCGTGTGCAAAAGTAAGTGCGCCCCCGGCCCCGTGTGCAAAAGTAAGTGCGCCCCCGGCCCCGTGTGTGAAAAGTAAGTGCCCCCCGGCCCCGTGTGTGAAAAGTAAGTGCCCCCCGGGTGCAAAAGTAAGTGCGCCCCAGGTGCAAAAGTAAGTGCGCCCCCGGGTGCAAAAGTAAGTGCGCCCCCCGGTGCAAAAGTAAGTGCGCCCCCCCGGGTGCAAAAGTAAGTGCGCCCCCCCGGGTGCAAAAGTAAGTGCGCCCCCCGGGTGCAAAAGTAAGTGCGCCCCCCCGGGTGCAAAAGTAAGTGCGCCCCCCCGGGTGCAAAAGTAAGTGCGCCCCCGGGTGCAAAAGTAAGTGCGCCCCCGGGTGCAAAAGTAAGTGCGCCCCCGGGTGCAAAAGTAAGTGTGCCCCCGGTTGCAAAATAAGTGCGCCCCCGGGTGCAAAAGTAAGTGCGCCTCCAGGTGCAAAACTAAGTGCGCCCCCGGGTGCAAAAGTAAACGCGCCCCCCAGTCCCGTGTGTGAAAAGTGCTGCTGTAAAGCTGGCAGCGCTGTTCAAGCACCATGTATTTCCTTCAGGAAATGCCCATCTAGTTATTATTATTCTTCTTCTTCTCCGCGTTTTCCGCAATTAATGCGGCCCGAACCGCTCGGCGCAGAGACCCCGTTCAGGCGGCGTTTCGAAGGCCTCGGTGGGGACAGGTGTGCTATGACTTTTATAGTCGATCCGATATGTAGATTTTATTTAAATCGCATTTTTAAAAAAAAATTTCCCATAGGAAATAATGGCGAACTTTCCATTACCCCCAACTTGACCTTCCAAAGATGGCAGCTATGCAAATGTACGGTGTCCATTTTAGGACATAATCATTTATCAAAGTCAAACATCAGAATAAAGTGACTATGACACCCTCTCGTCCCGTGTGTGAAAAGTAAGTGCCCCCCCCCGGCCCCGTGTGTGAAAAGTAAGTGCCCCCCCCCCCGGGCCCCGTGTGCAAAAGTAAATGCGCCCCCGGCCCCGTGTGCAAAAGTAATGGCGCCCCCGGCCCCGTGTGCAAAAGTAATGGCGCCCCCGGCCCCGTGTGCAAAAGTAAGCGCGCCCCCGGCCCCGTGTGCAAAAGTAATGGCGCTCCCAGCCTCGTGTGCAAAAGTAATGGCGCCCCCGGCCCCATGTGCAAAAGTAAGCGCGCCCCCGGCCCCGTGTGCAAAAGTAATGGCGCCCCCAGCCCCGTGTGCAAAAGTAATGGTGCCTCCGGCCCCGTGTGCAAAAGTAATGGCTCCCCCGGTCCCGTGTGCAAAAGTAATGGCGCCCCCGGTCCCGTGTGCAAAAGTAATGGCGCCCCCGGTCCCGTGTGCAAAAGTAATGGCGCCCACAGGCCCCGTGTGCAAAAGTAATGGCGCCCCCGGCCCCGTGTGCAAAAGTAATGGCGGCCCCGTGTGCAAAAGTAATGGCGCCCCCCGCCCCGTGTGCAAAAGTAATGGCGCCCCCGGCCCCGTGTGCAAAAGTAATGGCGCCCCCGGCCCCGTGTGCAAAAGTAATGGCGCCCCCGGCCCCGTGTGCAAAAGTAATGGTGCCCCCGGCCCCGTGTGCAAAAGTAATGGCGCCCCCGGCCCCGTGTGCAAAAGTAATGGCGCCCCCGGCCCCGTGTGCAAAAGTAATGGCGCCCCCGGCCCCGTGTGCAAAAGTAATGGCGCCCCCGGCCCCGTGTGCAAAAGTAATGGCGCCCCCTTGGCCCCGTGTGCAAAAGTAATGGCGCCCCCTTGGCCCCGTGTGCAAAAGTAAGCGCGCCCTTGGCCCCGTGTGCAAAAGTGCGCGCCCCCGACCCCGTGTGCAAAAGTAAGCGCGCCCCCGGCCCCGTGTGCAAAAGTAATGGCGCCCTTGGCCCCGTGTGCAAAAGTAAGCGCGCCCCCGGCCCCGTGTGCAAAAGTAAGCGCGCCCCCGGCCCCGTGTGCAAAAGTAAGTGCGCCCCGGTCCCGGGTGTGCAAAAGTAAGTGCTCCCCTGGTGTGTGAAGTGCTGCTGTAAAGCTGGCAGCGCTGTTCAAGCACCATGTATTTCCTTCAGGAAATGCCCATCTAGTTATGGTGCTTGAACCTCCTAGGTTCAAGCAACATATTGTAATCCGATTTCTTATATTTTATTATTATTATGGTGCTTGAACCTCCTAGGTTCAAGCAACATATTGTAATCCGATTTCTTATATTTTCTTCTTATTATTATTATTATTATTATTCTTCTCCGCGTTTTCCGCAATTAATGCGGCCCGAACCGCTCGGCGCAGAGACCCCGTTCAGGCGGCGTTTCGAAGCCCTCGGTGGGGACAGGTGTGCTATGACTTTTATAGTCGATCCGATATGTAGATTTTATTTAAATCGCATTTTAAAAAAAAAATTTCCCATAGGAAATAATGGCAAACTTTCCATTACCCCCAACTTGACCTTCCAAAGATGGCAGCTATGCAAATGTACGGTATCCATTTTAGGACATGATCATTTATCACACGGCCCCGTGTGCAAAAGTAAGTGCGCCCCAGCCCCGTGTGCAAAAGTAAGTGCGCCCCCGGCCCCGTGTGCAAAAGTAAGTGCGCCCCCGGCCCCGTGTGCAAAAGTAATGGCGCCCCCGGCCCCGTGTGCAAAAGTAATGGGGCCCCCGGCCCCGTGTGCAAAAGTAATGGGGCCCCCGGCCCCGTGTGCAAAAGTAAGCGCGCCCTTGGCCCCGTGTGCAAAAGTAAGCGCGCCCTTGGCCCCGTGTGCAAAAGTAAGCGCGCCCCCGGCCCCGTGTGCAAAAGTAAGCGCGCCCCCGGCCCCGTGTGCAAAAGTAAGCGCGCCCCCGGCCCCGTGTGCAAAAGTAATGGCGCCCCCGGCCCCGTGTGCAAAAGTAATGGCGCCCCCGGCCCCGTGTGCAAAAGTAATGGCGCCCCCGGCCCCGTGTGCAAAAGTAATGGCGCCCCCGGCCCCGTGTGCAAAAGTAATGGCGCCCCCGGCCCCGTGTGCAAAAGTAATGGCGCCCCCGGTCCCGTGTGCAAAAGTAATGGCGCCCCCGTCCCCGTGTGCAAAAGTAATGGCGCCCCCGGCCCCGTGTGCAAAAGTAATGGCGCCCCCGGCCCCGTGTGCAAAAGTAAGCGCGCCCCCGTCCCCGTGTGCAAAAGTAAGCGCGCCCCCGTCCCCGTGTGCAAAAGTAAGCGCGCCCCCGTCCCCGTGTGCAAAAGTAATGGCGCCCCCGGCCCCGTGTGCAAAAGTAATGGCGCCCCCGGCCCCGTGTGCAAAAGTAATGGCGCCCCCGGCCCCGTGTGCAAAAGTAATGGCGCCCCCGGCCCCGTGTGCAAAAGTAATGGCGCCCCCGGCCCCGTGTGCAAAAGTAATGGCGCCCCCGGCCCCGTGTGCAAAAGTAATGGCGCCCCCGGCCCCGTGTGCAAAAGTAATGGCGCCCCCGGCCCCGTGTGCAAAAGTAATGGCGCCCCCGGCCCCGTGTGCAAAAGTAATGGCGCCCCCGGCCCCGTGTGCAAAAGTAAGCGCGCCCTTGGCCCCGTGTGCAAAAGTAAGAGCGCACCCGGCCCCGTGTGCAAAAGTAAGAGCGCACCCGGCCCCGTGTGCAAAAGTAAGCGCGCCCCCGGCCCCGTGTGCAAAAGTAATGGCGCCCCCGGCCCCGTGTGCAAAAGTAATGGCGCCCCCGGCCCCGTGTGCAAAAGTAATGGCGCCCCCGGCCCCGTGTGCAAAAGTAATGGCGCCCCCGGCCCCGTGTGCAAAAGTAATGGCGCCCCCGGCCCCGTGTGCAAAAGTAATGGCGCCCTCGGCCCCGTGTGCAAAAGTAAGTGCGCCCCCGGCCCCGTGTGCAAAAGTAAGTGCGCCCCCGGCCCCGTGTGCAAAAGTAAGTGCGCCCCCGGCCCCGTGTGCAAAAGTAATGGCGCCCCCGGCCCCGTGTGCAAAAGTAATGGCGCCCCGTGTGCAAAAGTAAGCATGCCCTTGGCCCCGTGTGCAAAAGTAAGCGCGCCCCCGGCCCCGTGTGCAAAAGTAAGCGCGCCCCCGGCCCCGTGTGCAAAAGTAATGGCGCCTCCGGCCCCGTGTGCAAAAGTAATGGCGCCCCCGGCCCCGTGTGCAAAAGTAATGGCGCCCCCGGCCCCGTGTGCAAAAGTAATGGCGCCCCCGGCCCCGTGTGCAAAAGTAATGGCGCCCCCGGCCCCGTGTGCAAAAGTAATGGCGCCCCCGGCCCCGTGTGCAAAAGTAATGGCGCCCCCGGCCCCGTGTGCAAAAGTAATGGCGCCCCCGGCCCCGTGTGCAAAAGTAATGGCGCCCCCGGCCCCGTGTGCAAAAGTAATGGCGCCCCCGGCCCCGTGTGCAAAAGTAAGCGCGCCCCCGGCCCCGTGTGCAAAAGTAATGGCGCCCCCGGCCCCGTGTGCAAAAGTAATGGCGCCCCCGGCCCCGTGTGCAAAAGTAATGGCGCCCCCGGCCCCGTGTGCAAAAGTAATGGCGCCCCCGGCCCCGTGTGCAAAAGTAATGGCGCCCCCGGCCCCGTGTGCAAAAGTAATGGCGCCCCCGGCCCCGTGTGCAAAAGTAATGGCGCCCCCGGCCCCGTGTGCAAAAGTAATGGCGCCCCCGGCCCCGTGTGCAAAAGTAATGGCGCCCCCGGCCCCGTGTGCAAAAGTAATGGCGCCCCCGGCCCCGTGTGCAAAAGTAAGCGCGCCCCCGGCCCCGTGTGCAAAAGTAAGCGCGCCCCCGGCCCCGTGTGCAAAAGTAAGCGCGCCCCCGGCCCAGTGTGCAAAAGTAAGCGCGCCCCCGGCCCCGTGTGCAAAAGTAATGGTGCCCCCGTGTGCAAAAGTAATGGCGCCCCCGGCCCCGTGTGCAAAAGTAAGCGCGCCCCCGGCCCCGTGTGCAAAAGTAATGGCGGCCCCGTGTGCAAAAGTAATGGCGCCCCCGGCCCCGTGTGCAAAAGTAATGGCGCCCCCGGCCCCGTGTGCAAAAGTAATGGCGGCCCCGTGTGCAAAAGTAATGGCGGCCCCGTGTGCAAAAGTAATGGCGCCCCCGGCCCCGTGTGCAAAAGTAATGGCGCCCCCGGCCCCGTGTGCAAAAGTAATGGCGCCCCCGGCCCCGTGTGCAAAAGTAATGGCGCCCCCGGCCCCGTGTGCAAAAGTAATGGCGCCCCCGGTCCCGTGTGCAAAAGTAATGGCGCCCCCGGTCCCGTGTGCAAAAGTAATGGCGCCCCCGGCCCCGTGTGCAAAAGTAATGGCGCCCCCGGCCCCGTGTGCAAAAGTAATGGCGCCCCCGGCCCCGTGTGCAAAAGTAAGCGCGCCCCCGGCCCCGTGTGCAAAAGTAAGCGCGCCCCCGGCCCCGTGTGCAAAAGTAATGGCGCCCCCGGCCCCGTGTGCAAAAGTAATGGCGCCCCCGGCCCCGTGTGCAAAAGTAATGGCGCCCTTGGCCCCGTGTGCAAAAGTAAGCGCGCCCCCGGCCCCGTGTGCAAAAGTAAGCGCGCCCCCGGCCCCGTGTGCAAAAGTAAGCGCGCCCCGGTCCCGGGTGTGCAAAAGTAAGTGCTCCCCTGGTGTGTGAAGTGCTGCTGTAAAGCTGGCAGCGCTGTTCAAGCACCATGTATTTCCTTCAGGAAATGCCCATCTAGTTATTATTATTATTATTATTATTATTATTATTATTATTCTTCTTCTCCGCGTTTTCCGCAATTAATGCGGCCCGAACCGCTCGGCGCAGAGACCCCGTTCAGGCGGCGTTTCGAAGCCCTCGGTGGGGACAGGTGTGCTATGACTTTTATAGTCGATCCGATATGTAGATTTTATTTAAATCGCATTTAAAATAAAAAATTTCCCATAGGAAATAATGGCGAACTTTCCATTACCCCAAACTTGACCTTCCAAAGATGGCAGCTATGCAAATGTACGGTATCCATTTTAGGACATGGTCATTTATCACACGGCCCCGTGTGCAAAAGTAAGTGCGCCCCCGGCCCCGTGTGCAAAAGTAAGTGCGCCCCCGGCCCCGTGTGCAAAAGTAAGTGCGCCCCCGGCCCCGTGTGCAAAAGTAAGTGCGCCCCCGGCCCCGGGTGCAAAAGTAAGTGCGCCCCCGGCCCCGTGTGCAAAAGTAAGTGCGCCCCCGGCCCCGTGTGCAAAAGTAAGTGCGCCCCCGGCCCCGTGTGCAAAAATAAGTGCGCCCCCCGGCCCCGTGTGCAAAAGTAAGTGCGCCTCCGGCCCTGGGTGCAAAAGTAAGTGCGCCCCCGGCCCCGTGTGCAAAACTAAGTGCGCCCCCGGCCCCGTGTGCAAAAGTAAGTGCGCCCCCGGCCCCGTGTGCAAAAGTAAGTGCGCCCCCGGCCCCGTGTGCAAAAGTAAGTGCGCCCCCGGCCCCGTGTGCAAAAGTAAGTGCGCCCCCGGCCCCGTGTGCAAAAGTAAGTGTGCCCCCGGCCCCGTGTGCAAAAGTAAGAGCGCCCCCGGCCCCGTGTGCAAAAGTAAGTGCGCCCCCGGCCCCGTGTGCAAAAGTAAGTGCGCCCCCGGCCCCGTGTGCAAAAGTAAGTGCGCCCCCGGCCCCGTGTGCAAAAGTAAGTGCGCCCCCGGCCCCGTGTGCAAAAGTAAGTGCGCCCCCGGCCCCGTGTGCAAAAGTAAGTGCGCCCCCGGCCCCGTGTGCAAAAGTAAGTGCGCCCCCGGCCCCGTGTGCAAAAGTAAGTGCGCCCCCGGCCCCGTGTGCAAAAGTAAGTGCGCCCTCGGCCCCGTGTGCAAAAGTAAGGGCGCCCCCGGCCTCGTGTGCAGAAGTAAGTGCGCCCCCGGCTCCGTGTGCAAAAGTAAGTGCGCCCCCGGCCCCGTGTGCAAAAGTAAGTGCGCCCCCAGCCCCGTGTGCAAAAGTAAGTGCGCCCCCGGCCCCCTGTGCAAAAGTAAGTGCGCCCCCGGACCCGTGTGCAAAAGTAAGTGCGCCCCCGGACCCGTGTGCAAAAGTAAGTGCGCCCCCGGCCCCGTGTGCAAAAGTAAGTGCGCCCCCGGCCCCGTGTGCAAAAGTAAGTGCGCCCCCGGCCCCGTGTGCAAAAGTAAGTGCGCCCCCGGCCCCGTGTGCAAAAGTAAGTGCGCCCCCGGCCCCGTGTGTGAAAAGTAAGTGCCCCCTTGGCCCCGTGTGTGAAAAGTAAGTGCCCCCCGGCCCCGTGTGTGAAAAGTAAGTGCCCCCCGGCCCCGTGTGTGAAAAATAAGTGCCCCCCCGGCCCCGTGTGTGAAAAGTAAGTGACCCACAACTCTGACCTGTATATAGGAGTCTGTATATAGGGGGATGTCTGTATATAGGAGTGGTGTCTGTATTTAGAGGGATGTCTGTATATAGGAGTGGTGTCTGTATATAGGGGGATGTCTGTATATAGGAGTGGTGTCTGTATATAGGGGATTGTCTGTATATAGGAGTGGTGTCTGTATATAGAGGGATGTCTGTATATAGGAGTGGTGTCTGTATATAGAGGGATGTCTGTATATAGGAGTGATGTCTGTATATAGGGGGATGTCTGTATATAGGAGTGGTGTCTGTATATAGAGGGATGTCTGTATATAAGAGTGGTGTCTGTATATAGAGGGATGTCTATATATAGGAGTGGTGTCTGTATATAGAGGGATGTCTGTATATAGGAGTGGTGTCTGTATATAGAGGGATGTCTGTATATAAGAGTGGTGTCTGTATATAGGGGGATGTCTGTATATAGGAGTGGTGTCTGTATATAGAGGGATATCTGTATAAAGGAGAGATGTCTGTATATAGAGGGATGTCTGTATATAGGAGTGGTGTCTGTACATAGAGGGATGTCTGTATATAGGAGTGGTGTCTGTATATAGAGGGATGTCTGTATATAGGAGTGGTGTCTGTATACAGAGGGATGTCTGTATATAGGAGTGGTGTCTGTATACAGAGGGATGTCTGTATATAGGAGTGGTGTCTGTATACAGAGGGATGTCTGTATAGAAGAGTGGTGTCTGTATATAGGGGGATGTCTGTATATAGGAGTGGTGTCTGTATATAGAGGGATGTCTGTATATAGGAGTGGTGTATGTATATAGAGGGATGTCTGCATATAGGAGTGGTGTCTGTATATAGGGGGATGTCTGTATATAGGAGTGGTGTCTGTATATAGGGGGATGTCTGTATATAGGAGTGGTGTCTGTATATAGGGGGATGTCTGTATATAGGAGTAGTGTCTGTATATAGGGGGATGTCTGTATATAGGAGTGGTGTCTGTATATAGGGGGATATCTGTATATAGGAGTGGTGTCTGTATATAGAGGGATGTCTCTATATAGGAGAGATGTCTGTATATACAGGGATGTCTGTATATAGGAGTGGTGTCTGTATATAGAGGGATGTCTGTATATTGGAGTGGTGTCTGTATATAGAGGGATGTCTGTATATAGGAGTGGTGTCTGTATACAGAGGGATGTCTGTATATAGGAGTGGTGTCTGTATATAGAGGGATGTCTGTATATAGGAGTGGTGTCTGTATATAGGGGGATGTCTGTATATAGGAGTGGTGTCTGTATATAGGGGGATATCTGTATATAGGAGTGGTGTCTGTATATAGAGGGATGTCTGTATATAGGAGTGGTGTCTGTATACAGAGGGATGTCTGTATATAGGAGTGGTGTCTGTATACAGGGGGATGTCTGTATATAGGAGTGGTGTCTGTATATAGGGGGATGTCTGTATATAGGAGTGGTGTCTGAATATAGAGGGATGTCTCTATGTAGGAGAGATGTCTGTATATACAGGGATGTCTGTATATAGGAGTGGTGTCTGTATATAGAGGGATGTCTGTATATAGGAGTGGTGTCTGTATATAGAGGGATGTCTGTATATAGGAGTGGTGTCTGTATATAGAGGGATGTCTGTATATAGGAGTGGTGTCTGTATACAGGGGGATGTCTGTATATAGGAGTGGTGTCTGTATATAGAGGGATGTCTGTATATAGGAGTGGTGTCTGTATATAGAGGGATGTCTGTATGTAGGAGTGGTGTCTGTATACAGAGGGATGTCTGTATATAGGAGTGGTGTCTGTATATAGGGGGATGTCTGTATATAGGAGTGGTGTCTGTATATAGGGGATATCTGTATATAGGAGTGGTGTCTGTATATAGAGGGATGTCTGTATATAGGAGTGGTGTCTGTATATAGAGGGATGTCTGTATATAGGAGTGGTGTCTGTATATAGAGGGATGTCTGTATATAGGAGTGGTGTCTGTATATAGAGGGATGTCTGTATATAGGAGTGGTGTCTGTATATAGAGGGATGTCTGTATATAGGAGTGGTGTCTGTATATAGAGGGATGTCTGTATATAGGAGTGGTGTCTGTATATAGGGGGATGTCTGTATATAGGAGTGGTGTCTGTATATAGAGGGATGTCTGTATATAGGAGAGATGTCTGTATATAGAGAGATGTCTGTATATAGGAGTGGTGTCTGTATATAGAGGGATGTCTGTATATAGGAGTGGTGTCTGTATATAGAGGTATGTCTGTATATAGGAGAGATGTCTGTATATAGAGAGATGTCTGTATATAGGAGTTCTGTCTGTATACAGAGGGATGTCTGTATATAGGAGTGGTGTCTCTATATAGGGGGATGTCTGAATATAGGAGATATGTCTGTATATAGAGTGATGTCTGTATATAGGAGTGGTGTCTGTATATAGAGGGATGTCTGTATATAGGAGTGGTGTCTGTATATAGAGGGATGTCTGTATATAGGAGTGGTGTCTGTATATAGAGGGATGTCTGTATATAGGAGTGGTGTCTGTATATAGAGGGATGTCTGTATATAGGAGTGGTGTCTGTATATAGAGGGATGTCTGTATATAGGAGTTGTGTCTGTATACAGAGGGATGTCTGTATATAGGAGTGGTGTCTCTATATAGGGGGATGTCTGAATATAGAAGATATGTCTGTATATAGAGGGATGTCTGTATATGAGTGGTGTCTGTATATAGAGGGATGTTGGTATATAGGAGTGGTGTCTGTATATAGAGGGATGTCTGTATATAGGAGTGGTGTCTGTATACAGAGGGATGTCTGTATATAGGAGTGGTGTCTGTATATAGGGGGATGTCTGTATATAGGAGTGGTGTCTGTATATAGGGGGATGTCTGTATATAGGAGTGGTGTCTGTATATAGAGGGATGTCTGTATATAGGAGTGGTGTCTGTATATAGAGGGATGTCTGTATATAGGAGTGGTGTCTGTATATAGGGGGATGTCTGTATATAGGAGTGATGTCTGTATATAGAGGGATGTCTGTATATAGGAGTGGTGTCTGTATATAGAGGGATGTCTGTATATAGGAGTGGTGTCTGTATATAGAGGGATGTCTGTATATAGGAGTGGTGTCTGTATATAGAGGGATGTCTGTATATAGGATTGGTGTCTGTATATAGGGGGATGTCTGTATATAGGAGAGATGTCTGTATATAGAGGGATGTCTGTATATAGGAGTGGTGTCTGTATATAGGGGATGTCTGTATATAGGAGTGGTGTCTGTATATAGAGGGATGTCTGTTTATAGGAGAGATGTCTGTATATAGAGGGATGTCTGTATATAGGAGTGGTGTCTGTATATAGAGGGATGTCTGTATATAGGAGAGATGTCTGTATATAGAGGGATGTCTGTATATAGGAGTGGTGTCTGTATATAGAGGGATGTCTGTATATAGGAGTGGTGTCTGTATATAGGGGGATGTCTGTATATAGGAGTGGTGTCTGTATATAGAGGGATGTCTGTATATAGGAGTGGTGTCTGTATATAGAGGGATGTCTGTATATAGGAGTGGTGTCTGTATACAGAGGGATGTCTGTATATAGGAGTGGTGTCTGTATATAGAGGGATGTCTGTATATAAGAGTGGTGTCTGTTTATAGAGGGATGTCTGTATATAGGAGTGGTGTCTGTATATAGAGGGATGTCTGTATATAGGAGTGGTGTCTGTATATAGGGGGATGTCTGTATATAGGAGTGGTATCTGTATATAGGGGGATGTCTGTATATAGGAGTGTTGTCTGTATATAGGGGGATGTCTGTATATAGGAGTGGTGTCTGTATATAGTGGGATGTCTGTATATAGGAGAGGTGCCTGCATATAGGAGTGGTGTCTGTATATAGGAGTGGTGTCTGTATATAGGGGGATGTCTGTATATAGGAGTGGTGTCTGTATATAGAGGGATGTCTGTATATAGGAGAGATGTCTGTATATAGAGGGATGTCTGTATATAGGAGTGGTGTCTCTATATTGGGGATGTCTGTATATAGTAGAGATGTCTGTATATAGGGGGATGTCTGTATATAGGGGGATGTCTGAATATAGGAGTGGTGTCTGTATATAGGGGGATGTCTGTATATAGGAGTATTGTCTGTATATAGGGGGATGTCTGTATATAGGAGTGGTGTCTGTATATAGAGGGATGTCTGTATATAGGAGTGTTGTCTGTATATAGAGGGATGTCTGTATATAGGAGTGGTGTCTGTATACAGAGGGATGTCTGTATATAGGAGTGGTGTCTGTATATAGAGGGATGTCTGTATATAAGAGTGGTGTCTGTATATAGAGGGATGTCTGTATATAGGAGTGGTGTCTGTATATAGGGGGATGTCTGTATATAGGAGTGGTGTCTGTATATAGGGTGATGTCTGTATATAGGAGTGTTGTCTGTACATAGGGGGATGTCTGTATATAGGAGTGGTGTCTGTATATAGAGGGATGTCTGTATATAGGAGAGGTGCCTGCATATAGGAGTGGTGTCTGTATATAGTAGTGGTGTCTGTATATAGAGGGATGTCTTTATATAGAAGTGGGGTCTGTATATAGGGGGATTTCTGTATATTGTAGTGCTGTCTGTATATAGGGGTATGTCTGTATATAGGAGTGGTATCTGTATATAGAGGGATCTCTGTATATGGTAGTGGTGTCTGTATATAGAGGGATGTCTGTATATAGGAGTGGTGTCTGTATATAGGAGTGATGTTTGTATATAAGAGGATGTGGTCAAAGTGGCTACCAAGGATTCCTGCATGCCAAAATGGCTTCCAAGGGGCCAAAGTTGCTAACAAGGGGCCCCGCACATCAAAGTGGCTACCAAGGGGCCAAATTGGATACCCAGGGGCAGGGCCCTGCATGCCAGACTTTCTCCTGAGGTTCATTGGCAGCTGGCAGCGCTGTTCAAGCACCATGTATTTCCTTCAGGAAATGCCCATCTAGTTTATTATGGTGCTTGAACCTCCTAGGTTCAAGCAACATATTGTAATCCGATTTCTTATATTTATGGTGCTTGAACCCTCCTAGGTTCAAGCAACATATTGTAATCCGATTTCTTATATTTTATTATGGTGCTTGAACCTCCTAGGTTCAAGCAACATATTGTAATCCGATTTCTTATATTTTATTATTATTATTATTATTCTTCTCCGCGTTTTCCGCAATTAATGCGGCCCGAACCGCTCGGCGCAGAGACCCCGTTCAGGCGGCGTTTTGAAGGCCTCGGTGGGGACAGGTGTGCTATGACTTTTATAGTCGATCCGATATGTAGATTTTATTTAAATCGCATTTTAAAAAAAAAATTTCCCATAGGAAATAATGGCGAACTTTCCATTACCCCCAGCTTGACCTTCCAAAGATGGCAGCTATGCAAATGTACGGTGTCCATTTTAGGAAATGATCATTTATCACAGTCAAACATCAGAATAAAGTGAATATGACACCCTCTCGTCCCGTGTGTGAAAAGTAAGTGCCCCCCGGCCCCGTGTGTGAAAAGTAAGTGCCCCCCGGCCCCGTGTGTGAAAAGTAAGTGCCCCCCGGCCCCGTGTGTGAAAAGTAAGTGCCCCCCCGGCCCCGTGTGTGAAAAGTAAGTGCCCCCCCCGGCCCCGGCCACCGAATCGGAGGCCGAGGGTCCCCGGCCACCGAATCGGAGGCCGAGGGTCCCCGGCCACCGAATCGGAGGCCGAGGGTCCCCGGCCACCGAATCGGAGGCCGAGGGTCCCCGGCCTCCAAATCGGAGGCCGAGGGTCCCCGGCCTCCAAATCGGAGGCCGAGGGTCCCCGGGCACCAAATCGGAGGCCGAGGGTCCCCGGGCACCAAATCGGAGGCCGAGGGTCCCCGGCCTCCAAATCGGAGGCCGAGGGTCCCCGGCCTCCAAATCGGAGGCCGAGGGTCCCCGGCCTCCAAATCGGAGGCCGAGGGTCCCCGGCCTCCAAATCGGAGGCCGAGGGTCCCCGGCCTCCAAATCGGAGGCCGAGGGTCCCCGGCCTCCAAATCGGAGGCCGAGGGTCCCCGGCCTCCAAATCGGAGGCCGAGGGTCCCCGGCCTCCAAATCGGAGGCCGAGGGTCCCCGGCCACCAAATCGGAGGCCGAGGGTCCCCGGCCTCCAAATCGGAGGCCGAGGGTCCCCGGCCACCAAATCGGAGGCCGAGGGTCCCCGGCCTCCAAATCGGAGGCCGAGGGTCCCCGGCCACCAAATCGGAGGCCGAGGGTCCCCGGCCTCCAAATCGGAGGCCGAGGGTCCCCGGCCTCCAAATCGGAGGCCGAGGGTCCCCGGCCACCAAATCGGAGGCCGAGGGTCCCCGGCCTCCAAATCGGAGGCCGAGGGTCCCCGGCCTCCAAATCGGAGGCCGAGGGTCCCCGGCCACCAAATCGGAGGCCGAGGGTCCCCGGCCTCCAAATCGGAGGCCGAGGGTCCCCGGCCTCCAAATCGGAGGCCGAGGGTCCCCGGCCACCAAATCGGAGGCCGAGGGTCCCCGGCCTCCAAATCGGAGGCCGAGGGTCCCCGGCCTCCAAATCGGAGGCCGAGGGTCCCCGGCCACCAAATCGGAGGCCGAGGGTCCCCGGCCTCCAAATCGGAGGCCGAGGGTCCCCGGCCTCCAAATCGGAGGCCGAGGGTCCCCGGCCTCCAAATCGGAGGCCGAGGGTCCCCGGCCTCCAAATCGGAGGCCGAGGGTCCCCGGCCTCCAAATCGGAGGCCGAGGGTCCCCGGCCACCAAATCGGAGGCCGAGGGTCCCCGGCCTCCAAATCGGAGGCCGAGGGTCCCCGGCCACCAAATCGGAGGCCGAGGGTCCCCGGCCTCCAAATCGGAGGCCGAGGGTCCCCGGCCACCAAATCGGAGGCCGAGGGTCCCCGGCCTCCAAATCGGAGGCCGAGGGTCCCCGGCCTCCAAATCGGAGGCCGAGGGTCCCCGGTCTCCGATTAAAGTGGATACCGAGGATTCCTAAATGCCAAAATGGCTACCAAGGATTCCTGCATGCCAAAATGGCTACCAAGGGGCCAAAGTTGCTAACAAGGGGCCCCGCACATCAAAGTTTCTACCAAGGGGCCAAAGTTGCTAACAAGGGGCCCCGCACATCAAAGTGGCTACCAAGGGGCCAAATTGGATACCCAGGGGCAGGGCCCTGCATGCCAGACTTGCTCCTGAGGTTCATTGGCAGCTGGCAGTGCTGTTCAAGCACCATGTATTTCCTTCAGGAAATGCCCATCTAGTTATTATTATTATTCTTCTCCGCGTTTTCCGCAATTAATGCGGCCCGAACCGCTCGGCGCAGAGACCCCGTTCAGGCGGCGTTTCGAAGGCGTCGGTGGGGACAGGTGTGCTATGACTTTTATAGTCAATCCGATATGTAGATTTTATTTAAATCGCATTTAAAAAAAAAAATTTCCCATAGGAAATAATGGCGAACTTTCCATTACCCCCAACTTGACCTTCCAAAGATGGCAGCTATGCAAATGTACGGTGTCCATTTTAGGACATGATCATTTATCAAAGTCAAACATCAGAATAAAGTGACTATGACACCCTCTCGTCCCGTGTGTGAAAAGTAAGTGCCCCCCCGGCCCCGTGTGTGAAAAGTAAGTGCACCCCCAGACCCGTGTGTGAAAAGTAAGTGCCCCCCGGCCCCGTGTGTGAAAAGTAAGTGCCCCCCCGGCCCCGTGTGTGAAAAGTAAGTGCCCCCCCGGTCCCCTGTGTGAAAAGTAAGTGCCCCCCCCGGCCCCGTGTGTGAAAAGTAAGTGCCCCCCGGCCCCGTGTGTGAAAAGTAAGTGCCCCCCGGCCCCGTGTGTGAAAAGTAAGTGCCCCCAGGCCCCGTGTGTGAAAAGTAAGTGCACCCCTGATCCCCTGTGTGAAAAGTAAGTGCCCCCCCGGTCCCTAAGTGCCCCCCGGCCCCGTGTGTGAAAAGTAAGTGCACCCCCGGTCCCGTGGGTGAAAAGTAAGTGCATCCCCGATCCCCTGTGTGAAAAGTAAGTGCCCCCCCGGCCCCGTGTGCAAAAGTAAGCGCGCCCCCGTCCCCGTGTGCAAAAGTAATGGCGCCCCCGGCCCCGTGTGCAAAAGTAATGGCGCCCCCGGCCCCGTGTGCAAAAGTAATGGTGCCCCCGGCCCCGTGTGCAAAAGTAATGGCGCCCTTGGCCCCGTGTGCAAAAGTAAGCGCGCCCCCGGCCCCGTGTGCAAAAGTAAGCGCGCCCCCGGCCCCGTGTGCAAAAGTAAGCGCGCCCCCGGCCCCGTGTGCAAAAGTAAGCGCGCCCCCGGCCCCGTGTGCAAAAGTAAGCGTGCCCCCGGCCCCGTGTGCAAAAGTAAGCGCGCCCCCGGCCCCGTGTGCAAAAGTAATGGCGGCCCCGTGTGCAAAAGTAATGGCGCCCCCGGTCCCGTGTGCAAAAGTAATGGCGCCCCCGGCCCCGTGTGCAAAAGTAATGGCGCCCCCGGCCCCGTGTGCAAAAGTAATGGCGCCCCCGGCCCCGTGTGCAAAAGTAATGGCGCCCCCGGCCCCGTGTGCAAAAGTAATGGCGCCCCCGGCCCCGTGTGCAAAAGTAATGGCGCCCCCGGCCCCGTGTGCAAAAGTAATGGCGCCCCCGGCCCCATGTGCAAAAGTAATGGCGCCCCCGGCCCCATGTGCAAAAGTAATGGCGCCCCCGGCCCCGTGTGCAAAAGTAATGGCGGCCCCGTGTGCAAAAGTAAGCGCGCCCCCGGCCCCGTGTGCAAAAGTAAGCGCGCCCCCGGCCCCGTGTGCAAAAGTAAGCGCGCCCCCGGCCCCGTGTGCAAAAGTAATGGCGCCCCCGGCCCCGTGTGCAAAAGTAATGGCGCCCCCGGCCCCGTGTGCAAAAGTAATGGCGCCCCCGGCCCCGTGTGCAAAAGTAATGGCGCCCCCGGCCCCGTGTGCAAAAGTAAGCACGCCCCCGGCCCCGTGTGCAAAAGTAAGCACGCCCCCGGCCCCGTGTGCAAAAGTAAGCACGCCCCCGGCCCCTTGTGCAACAGTAATGGCGCCTCCGGCCCCGTGTGCAAAAGTAATGGCGCCCCCGGCCCCGTGTGCAAAAGTAATGGCGCCCCCGGCCCCGTGTGCAAAAGTAATGACGGCCCCGGCCCCGTGTGCAAAAGTAATGGTGCCCCGGCCCCGTGTGCAAAAGTAATGGCGGCCCCGTGTGCAAAAGTAATGGCGCCCCCGGCCCCGTGTGCAAAAGTAATGGCGCCCCCGGCCCCGTGTGCAAAAGTAATAGCGCCCCCGGCCCCGTGTGCAAAAGTAATGGCGCCCCCGGCCCCGTGTGCAAAAGTAAGCGCGCCCCCGGCCCCGTGTGCAAAAGTAAGCGCGCCCCCGGCCCCGTGTGCAAAAGTAAGCGCGCCCCCGGCCCCGTGTGCAAAAGTAAGCGCGGCCCCGTGTGCAAAAGTAAGCGCGCCCCCGGCCCCGTGTGCAAAAGTAATGGCGCCCCCGGCCCCGTGTGCAAAAGTAAGCGCGCCCCCGTCCCCGTGTGCAAAAGTAAGCGCGCCCCCGGCCCCGTGTGCAAAAGTAATGGCGCCCCCGGCCCCGTGTGCAAAAGTAATGGCGCCCCCGGCCCCGTGTGCAAAAGTAATGGCGCCCCCGGCCCCGTGTGCAAAAGTAATGGCGCCCCCGGCCCCGTGTGCAAAAGTAATGGCGCCCCCGGCCCCGTGTGCAAAAGTAATGGCGCCCCCGGCCCCGTGTGCAAAAGTAAGCGCGCCCTTGGCCCCGTGTGCAAAAGTAAGCGCGCCCCCGGCCCCGTGTGCAAAAGTAAGTGCGCCCCCGGCCCCGTGTGCAAAAGTAAGCGCGCCCCCGGCCCCGTGTGCAAAAGTAATGGCGCCTTCGGCCCCGTGTGCAAAAGTAATGGCGCCCCCGGCCCCGTGTGCAAAAGTAATGGCGCCCCCGGCCCCGTGTGCAAAAGTAATGGCGCCTTCGGCCCCGTGTGCAAAAGTAATGGCGCCCCCGGCCCCGTGTGCAAAAGTAATGGCGCCCCCGGCCCCGTGTGCAAAAGTAAGCGCGCCCCCGGCCCCGTGTGCAAAAGTAAGTGCGCCCCCGGCCCCGTGTGCAAAAGTAATGGCGCCTCCGGCCCCGTGTGCAAAAGTAATGGCGCCCCCGGCCCCGTGTGCAAAAGTAATGGCGCCCCCGGCCCCGTGTGCAAAAGTAAGCACGCCCCCGTCCCCGTGTGCAAAAGTAATGGCGCCCCCGGCCCCGTGTGCAAAAGTAATGGCGCCCCCGGCCCCGTGTGCAAAAGTAATGGCGCCCCCGGCCCCGTGTGCAAAAGTAATGGCGCCCCCGGCCCCGTGTGCAAAATTAATGGCGCCCCCGGCCCCGTGTGCAAAAGTAAGCGCGCCCCTGGCCCCGTGTGCAAAAGTAAGCGCGCCCCCGGCCCCGTGTGCAAAAGTAAGCGCGCCCCCGGCCCCGTGTGCAAAAGTAAAGGCGCCCCCGGCCCCGTGTGCAAAAGTAAAGGCGCCCCCGGCCCCGTGTGCAAAAGTAATGGCGCCCCCGGCCCCGTGTGCAAAAGTAATGGCGCCCCCGGCCCCGTGTGCAAAAGTAATGGCGCCCCCGGCCCCGTGTGCAAAAGTAAGCGCGCCCCCGGCCCCGTGTGCAAAAGTAATGGTGCCCCCGGCCCCGTGTGCAAAAGTAATGGCGCCCCCGGCCCCGTGTGCAAAAGTAATGGCGCCCCCGGCCCCGTGTGCAAAAGTAATGGCGCCCCCGGCCCCGTGTGCAAAAGTAATGGCGCCTCCGGACCCGTGTGCAAAAGTAATGGCGGCCCCGTGTGCAAAAGTAATGGCGCCCCCGGCCCCGTGTGCAAAAGTAAGCGCGCCCCCGGCCCCGTGTGCAACAGTAATGGCGCCCCCGGCCCCGTGTGCAAAAGTAATGGCGCCTCCGGCCCCGTGTGCAAAAGTAATGGCGCCCCCGGCCCCGTGTGCAAAAGTAATGGCGCCCCCGGCCCCGTGTGCAAAAGTAATGGCGCCCCCGGCCCCGTGTGCAAAAGTAATGGCGCCCCCGGCCCCGTGTGCAAAAGTAAGTGCGCCCCGGTCCCGGGTGTGCAAAAGTAAGTGCTCCCCTGGTGTGTGAAGTGCTGCTGTAAAGCTGGCAGCGCTGTTCAAGCACCATGTATTTCCTTCAGGAAATGCCCATCTAGTTTATTATTCTTCTTCTTCTCCGCGTTTTCCGCAATTAATGCGGCCCGAACCGCTCGGCGCAGAGACCCCGTTCAGGCGGCGTTTCGAAGGCCTCGGTGGGGACAGGTGTGCTATGACTTTTATAGTCGATCCGATATGTAGATTTTATTTAAATCGCATTTAAAAAAAAAAATTTCCCATAGGAAATAATGGCGAACTTTCCATTACCCCGAACTTGACCTTCCAAAGATGGCAGCTATGCAAATGTATGGTGTCCATTTTAGGACATGATCATTTATCAAAGTCAAACATCAGAATAAAGTGACTATGACACCCTCCGGCCCCGTGTGCAAAAGTAAGTGCGCCCCCGGCCCCGTGTGCAAAAGTAAGTGCGCCCCCGGCCCCGTGTGCAAAAGTAAGTGCGCCTCCGACCCCGTGTGCAAAAGTAAGTGCGCCCCCGGCCCCGTGTGCAAAAGTAAGTGCGCCCCCGGCCCTGTGTGCAAAAGTAAGTGCGCCCCCGGCCCCGTGTGCAAAAGTAAGTGCGCCCCCGGCCCCGTGTGCAAAAGTAAGTGCGCCCCCGGCCCCGTGTGCAAAAGTAAGTGCGCCCCCGGCCCCGTGTGCAAAAGTAAGTGCGCCCCCGGCCCCGTGTGCAAAAGTAAGTGCGCCCCCGGCCCCGTGTGCAAAAGTAAGTGAGCCCCCGGCCCCGTGTGCAAAAGTAAGTGCGCCCCCGGCCCCGTGTGCAAAAGTAAGTGCGCCCCCGGCCCCGTGTGCAAAAGTAAGTGCGCCCCCGGCCCCGTTTGCAAAAGTAAGTGCGCCCCCGGCCCCGTGTGCAAAAGTAAGTGCCCCCCCCGGCCCCTTATGTGAAAAGTAAGTGCCCCCCGGCCCCGTGTGTGAAAGGTAAGTGCCCCCCGGCCCCGTGTGTGAAAAGTAAGTGCCCCCCCGGCCCCATGTGTGAAAAGTAAGTGCCCCCCGGCCCCGTGTGCAAAAGTAAGTGCGCCCCCGGCCCCGTGTGCAAAAGTAAGTGCGCCCCCGACCCCGTGTGCAAAAGTAAGTGCGCCCCCGGCCCCGTGTGCAAAAGTAAGTGCGCCCCCGGCCCCGTGTGCAAAAGTAAGTGCCCCCCCGGCCCCTTATGTGAAAAGTAAGTGCCCCCCGGCCCCGTGTGTGAAAAGTAAGTGCCCCCCGGCCCCGTGTGTGAAAAGTAAGTGCCCCCCCGGCCCCATGTGTGAAAAGTAAGTGCCCCCCGGCCCCGTGTGTGAAAAGTAAGTGACCCACAACTCTGACCTGTATATAGGAGTCTGTATATAGTGGGATCTCTGTATATAAGAGTGGTGTCTGTATTTAGAGGGATGTCTGTATATAGGAGTGGTGTCTGTATATAGGGGGATGTCTGTATATAGGAGTGGTGTCTGTATATAGAGGGATGTCTGTATATAGGAGTGGTGTCTGTATATAGGGGGATGTCTATATAGGAGTGGTGTCTGTACATAGAGGGATATCTGTATAAAGGAGAGATGTCTGTATATAGAGGGATGTCTGTATATAGGAGTGGTGTCTGTATATAGAGGGATGTCTGTATATAGGAGAGATGTCTGTATATAGAGGGATGTCTGTATATAGGAGTGGTGTCTGTATATAGAGGGATGTCTGTATATAGTAGTGGTGTCTGTATACAGAGGGATGTCTGTATATAGGAGTGGTGTCTGTATATAGAGGGATGTCTGTATATGAGTGGTATCTGTATATAGGGGGATGTCTGTATATAGGAGTGGTGTCTGTATATAGAGGGATGTCTGTATATAGGAGTGGTGTCTGTATACAGAGGGATGTCTGTATATAGTAATGGTGTCTGTATATAGGCAGATGTCTGTATATAGGAGTGGTGTCTGTATATAGAGGGATGTCTGTATATAGGATTGGTGTCTGTATATAGAGGGATGTCTGTATATAGGAGTGGTGTCTGTATATAGGGGGATGTCTGTATATAGGAGTGGTGTCTGTATATAGAGGGATGTCTGTATATAGGAGTGGTGTCTTTATATAGAGGGATGTCTGTATATATTAGTGGTGTCTGTATACAGAGGGATGTCTGTATATAGGAGTGGTGTCTGTATACAGAGGGATGTCTGTATATAGGAGTGGTGTCTGTATACAGGGGGATGTCTGTATATAGGAGTTTTGTCTGTATATAGGGGGATGTCTGTATATAGGAGTGGTGTCTGTATATAGAGGGATGTCTGTATATAGGAGAGATTTCTGTATATACAGGGATGTCTGTATATAGGAGTGGTGTCTGTATATAGAGGGATGTCTGTATATAGGAGTGGTGTCTGTATATAGAGAGATGTCTGTATATAGGAGTGGTGTCTGTATATAGAGGGATGTCTGTATATAGGAGTGGTGTCTGTATACAGAGGGATGTCTGTATATAGGAGTGGTGTCTGTATATAGGGGGATGTCTGTATATAGGAGTGTTGTCTGTATATAGAGGGATGTCTGTATATAGGGGGATGTCTGTACATAGGAGTGGTGTCTGTATATAGAGGGATGTCTGTATATAGGAGTGGTGTCTGTATACAGAGGGATGTCTATATAGGAGTGGTGTCTGTATACAGGGGGATGTCTGTATATAGGGGGATGTCTGTATATAGGAGTGGTGTCTGTATATAGTGGGATGTCTGTATATCGGAGTGGTGTCTGTATACAGAGGGATGTCTGTATATAGGAGTGGTGTCTGTATATAGAGGGATGTCTGTATATAAGAGTGGTGTCTGTACATAGAGGGATGTCTGTATATAGGAGTGGTGTCTGTATATAGAGGGATGTCTGTATATAGTAGTGGTGTCGTTATACAGAGGGATGTCTGTATATAGGAGTGGTGTCTGTATATAGAGGGATGTCTGTATATAGGAGTGGTGTCTGTATATAGGGAGATGTCTGTATATAGGAGTGGTGTCTGTATATAGAGGGATGTCTGTATATAGGAGTGGTGTCTGTATATAGAGGGATGTCTGTATATAGGAGTGGGGTCTATACAGAGGGATGTCTGTATATAGGAGTGGTGTCTGTATATAGGGGGATGTCTGTATATAGGAGTGTTGTCTGTATATAGGGGGATGTCTGTTTATAGGAGTGGTGTCTGTATATAGAGGGATGTCTGTATATAGGAGAGATGTCTATATACAGGGATGTCTGTATATAGGAGTGGTGTCTGTATATAGAGGGATGTCTGTATATAGGAGTGTTGTCTGTATATAGAGGGATGTCTGTATATAGGAGTGGTGTCTGTATACAGAGGGATGTCTGTATATAGGAGTGGTGTCTGTATATAGAGGGATGTCTGTATATAGGAGTGGTGTCTGTATATAGAGGGATGTCTGTATATAGGAGTGGTGTCTGTATACAGAGGGATGTCTGTATATAGGAGTGGTGTCTGTATATAGAGGGATGTCTGTATATAGGAGTGGTGTCTGTATATAGGGGGATGTCTGTATATAGGAGTGGTGTCTGTATATAGAGGGATGTCTGTATATAGGAGTGGTGTCTGTATATAGAGGAATGTCTGTATATAGGAGTGGTGTCTGTATACAGAGGGATGTCTGTATATAGGAGTGGTGTCTGTATATAGGGGGATGTCTGTATATAGGGGGATGTCTGTATATAGGGGGATGTCTGTATATAGGGGGATGTCTGTATATAGGAGTGGTGTCTGTATATAGGGGGATGTCTGTATATAGGAGTGGTGTCTGTATATAGAGGGATGTCTCTATATAGGAGAGATGTCTGTATATACAGGGATGTCTGTATATAGGAGTGGTGTCTGTATATAGAGGGATGTCTGTATATAGGAGTGGTGTCTGTATATAGAGGGATGTCTGTATATAGGAGTGGTGTCTGTATACAGAGGGATGTCTGTATATAGGAGTGGTGTCTTTATATAGGGGGATGTCTGTATACAGGAGTGGTGTCTGTATATAGAGGGATGTCTGTATATAGGATTGGTGTCTGTATATAGAGGGATGTCTGTATATAGGAGTGGTGTCTGTATACAGAGGGATGTCTGTATATAGGAGTGGTGTCTGTATATAGGGGATGTCTTTATAGGAGTGGTGTCTGTATATAGTGGGATATCTGTATATAGGAGTGGTGTCTGTATATAGGGGGATGTCTGTATTTAGGAGTGGTGTCTGTATATAGAGGGATGTCTGTATATAGGAGAGATGTCTGTATATAGAGGGATGTCTGTATATAGGAGTGGTGTCTGTATATAGAGGGATGTCTGTATATAGGAGTGGTGTCTGTATATAGAGGGATGTCTGTATATAGGAGTTGTGTCTGTATACAGAGGGATGTCTGTATATAGGAGTGGTGTCTCTATATAGGGGGATGTCTGAATATAGAAGATATGTCTGTATATAAAGGGATGTCTGTATATAGGAGTGTGTCTGTATATAGAGGGATGTCTGTATATAGGAGTGGTGTCTGTATACAGAGGGATGTCTGTATATAGGAGTGGTGTCTGTATACAGAGGGATGTCTGTATATAGGAGTGGTGTCTGTATATAGGGGGATGTTTGTATATAGGAGTGGTGTCTGTATATAGGAGTGATGTCTGTATATAGGAGAGATGTCTGTATATATAGAGGGATGTCTGTATATAGGAGTGGTGTCTGTATATAGAGGGATGTTTGTATATAGGAGAGATGACTATATAGAGGGATGTCTGTATATAGGAGTGGTGTCTGTATATAGGGGGATGTCTCTATATAGGAGTGGTGTCTGTATATAGGGGGATGTCTGTATATAGGAGTGGTGTCTGTATACAGAGGTATGTCTATATAGGAGTGGTGTCTGTATATAGGGGGATGTCTGTATATAGGGGGATGTCTGTATATAGGAGTGGTGTCTGTTATGACCCCAATGGCGAGGGTCTCAGAGGAACGTGGAAGTCTGCAGAATACAAAAATCCAGCTCATAGGGCAGTGGTAACTGGGTTGACCATATATCTACTCCTAACGCCAACACTAGAAGTAGCCGGGGATCATTCCTACGTTGATTCTAGATGACACGCGCCAGCCGGAGAATCTAGCTACCCCTAGTAGAGGAAAACAAAGACCTTTCTTGCCTCCAGAGAAGGGGACCCCAAAGCTGGATAGAAGCCCCCCACAAATAATGACGGTGAGGTAAGAGGAAATGACAAACACAGAAATGAACCAGGTTTAGCACAGAGAGGCCCGCTTACTGATAGCAGAATAAAGAAAGGTAACTTATATGGTCAACAAAAACCCTATCAAAATCCACACTGGAAATTCAAGAACCCCCGAACCGTCTAACGGTCCGGGGGGAGAACACCAGCCCCCTAAAGCTTCCAGCAAAGGTCAGGATATAGATTTGGAACAAGCTGGACAAAAATACAAAACCAAAACAAATAGCAAAAAGCAAAAGGCAGACTTAGCTGATATAACTGGAACCAGGATCAGTAGACAAGAGCACAGCAGACTAGCTCTGATAACTACGTTGCCAGGCATTGAACTGAAGGTCCAGGGAGCTTATATAGCAACACCCCTAACTAACGACCCAGGTGCGGATAAAAGGAAAGACAGAAAAACCAGAGTCAAAAAACTAGTAACCACTAGAGGGAGCAAAAAGCAAATTCACAACAGTACCCCCCCCTTAGTGAGGGGTCACCGAACCCTCACCACGACCACCAGGGCGATCAGGATGAGCGGCATGAAAGGCACGAACTAAATCGGCCGCATGAACATCAGAGGCGACCACCCAGGAATTATCCTCCTGACCATAGCCCTTCCACTTGACCAGGTACTGAAGCCTCCGCCTGGAGAGGCGAGAATCCAAGATCTTCTCCACCACGTACTCCAACTCGCCCTCAACCAACACCGGAGCAGGAGGCTCAGCAGAAGGAACTACAGGCACAATGTACCGCCGCAACAAGGACCTATGAAATACATTGTGAATAGCAAACGACACAGGAAGATCCAGACGAAAAGATACAGGATTAAGGATTTCCAATATCTTGTAAGGCCCAATAAAACGAGGTTTAAATTTGGGAGAGGAGACCTTCATAGGAACAAAGCGGGAAGAAAGCCACACCAAATCCCCAACGCGTAGTCGGGGACCCACACCGCGGCGGCGGTTGGCAAAGCGCTGAGCCTTCTCCTGTGACAACTTCAAGTTGTCCACCACATGATTCCAGATCTGCTGCAACCTATCCACCACAGAATCCACCCCAGGACAGTCAGAAGGCTCCACATGACCCGAAGAAAAGCGAGGATGGAAACCAGAGTTGCAGAAAAAAGGCGAAACCAAGGTGGCGGAACTAGCCCGATTATTAAGGGCAAACTCAGCCAACGGCAAGAATGTAACCCAATCGTCCTGATCAGCAGAGACAAAACACCTCAAATAAGCCTCCAAAGTCTGATTGGTTCGCTCCGTCTGTCCATTAGTCTGAGGATGGAAAGCAGACGAAAACGACAAATCAATGCCCATCCTACTACAAAAGGATCGCCAGAACCTGGAAACGAACTGGGATCCTCTGTCTGACACAATATTCTCAGGGATGCCGTGCAAACGAACCACGTTCTGGAAAAACACAGGAACCAGATCGGAAGAGGAAGGCAGCTTAGGCAAAGGAACCAAATGGACCATCTTGGAGAAGCGATCACATATCACCCAGATAACGGACATGCCCTGAGATAGCGGAAGATCAGAAATGAAATCCATGGAGATATGTGTCCAAGGTCTCTTCGGGACAGGCAAGGGCAAGAGCAAACCGCTGGCACGAGAACAGCAAGGCTTAGCTCGAGCACAAGTCCCACAGGACTGCACAAATGACCGCACATCCCTTGACAAGGAAGGCCACCAAAAGGACCTGGCCACCAGATCTCTGGTGCCAAAAATTCCCGGGTGACCTGCCAACACCGAGGAATGAACCTCGGAAATGACTCTGCTGGTCCACTTATCCGGGACAAACAGTCTGTCAGGTGGACAAGACTCAGGCCTATCAGCCTGAAATCTCTGCAACACACGTCGCAGATCCGGAGAAATAGCTGACAAGATAACTCCATCTTTAAGAATACCAACAGGATCAGCGACTCCAGGAGCATCAGGCACAAAGCTCCTAGAAAGAGCATCGGCCTTCACATTCTTTGAACCTGGTAAATACGAGACAACAAAATCAAAGCGGGAGAAAAACAATGACCAGCGGGCCTGTCTCGGATTAAGGCGTTTAGCAGACTCGAGATACATCAGATTTTTGTGATCAGTCAAGACCACCACACGATGCTTAGCACCCTCGAGCCAATGACGCCACTCCTCAAATGCCCATTTCATGGCCAACAACTCCCGATTGCCCACATCATAATTTCGCTCGGCAGGCGAAAACTTCCTAGAGAAAAAGGCACAAGGCTTCATAACAGAGCAACCAGGGCCTCTCTGCGACAAAACGGCCCCTGCCCCAATCTCCGAAGCATCCACCTCAACCTGAAAGGGAAGTGAGACGTCAGGCTGGCACAAAACAGGCGCCGAAGTAAACCGGCGTTTCAACTCCTGGAAAGCCTCCACGGCAGCAGGAGCCCAGTTAGCTACATCGGAGCCCTTCTTGGTCATATCCGTCAAAGGTTTCACAATGCTAGAAAAATTAGCGATAAAACGACGGTAGAAGTTAGCAAAGCCCAAGAACTTCTGAAGACTCTTAACTGACGAGGGCTGAGTCCAATCAAGAATAGCTCGGACCTTGACTGGGTCCATCTCCACAGCAGAAGGGGAAAAAATGAACCCCAAAAAGGGAACCTTCTGTACACCAAAGAGACACTTTGAGCCCTTGACAAACAAAGAATTTTCACGCAAAATTTTAAAGACCAACCTGACCTGCTCCACATGCGAATCCCAATTATCAGAAAAAACCAAAATATCATCCAGATAAACAATCAAAAATTTATCCAGATACTTCCGGAAAATGTCATGCATAAAGGACTGAAAAACTGAAGGCGCATTGGAGAGCCCAAAAGGCATCACCAAGTACTCAAAATGACCTTCGGGCGTATTGAATGCGGTTTTCCATTCATCACCTTGCTTAATGCGCACAAGGTTGTACGCACCACGAAGGTCTATCTTGGTGAACCACTTGGCACCCTTAATCCGGGCAAACAAGTCAGACAACAGCGGTAAAGGATACTGAAATTTGACAGTGATCTTATTTAAAAGCCGATAATCAATACAAGGTCTCAAAGATCCGTCCCTTTTTGCCACAAAAAAGAATCCCGCACCAAGAGGGGAAGAAGACGGACGAATATGTCCTTTTTCCAGAGACTCCTTGATATATGAACGCATAGCGGTATGTTCAGGTACCGACAGATTAAACAGTCTTCCCTTAGGAAATTTACTGCCTGGGATCAAATCTATAGCACAGTCACAGTCCCTATGAGGAGGCAGTGCACTGGACTCAGACTCACTGAAGACATCCTGATAATCAGACAAATACTCCGGAACTTCCGAAGGCGTAGAAGAAGCAATAGACACAGGCAGGGAATCCTCATGAATACCACGACAGCCCCAACTTGAGACTGACATAGCCTTCCAGTCCAGGACTGGATTATGGGTCTGTAACCATGGCAGCCCTAAAACGACCAAATCATGCATTTTATGTAAAACCAGGAAACGTATCACCTCGCGGTGTTCAGGAGTCATGCACATGGTAACCTGAGTCCAATACTGCGGTTTATTTGCTGCCAATGGTGTAGCATCAATACCCCTAAGAGGAATAGGATTTTCTAATGGTTCAAGAGTAAATCCACAGCGCTTAGCAAATGAGAGATCCATGAGACTCAGGGCAGCACCTGAATCTACAAACGCCATGACAGGATAAGATGACAGTGAGCAAATCAAAGTTACAGACAGAATAAATTTAGGTTCTGACCTAGGATTTCTGATAACATAGTCTTGTATGCCCTGCACACGAGTAGCCAGCTGGTCCACACTTGTAATCAAGGTCTGGACATTCATGTCTGCAGCAAGCATAGCCACTCTGAGGTAAAGGGGAAGGAGAGAAAAAAAAAAAAACTCAGAATCTTCTTTCTTATAATCCCTCTTCTGCAATGCATTAAACATTTAATACTGGCCTGGCAAACTGTTATGACCCCAATGGCGAGGGTCTCAGAGGAACGTGGAAGTCTGCAGAATACAAAAATCCAGCTCATAGGGCAGTGGTAACTGGGTTGACCATATATCTACTCCTAACGCCAACACTAGAAGTAGCCGGGGATCATTCCTACGTTGATTCTAGATGACACGCGCCAGCCGGAGAATCTAGCTACCCCTAGTAGAGGAAAACAAAGACCTTTCTTGCCTCCAGAGAAGGGGACCCCAAAGCTGGATAGAAGCCCCCCACAAATAATGACGGTGAGGTAAGAGGAAATGACAAACACAGAAATGAACCAGGTTTAGCACAGAGAGGCCCGCTTACTGATAGCAGAATAAAGAAAGGTAACTTATATGGTCAACAAAAACCCTATCAAAATCCACACTGGAAATTCAAGAACCCCCGAACCGTCTAACGGTCCGGGGGGAGAACACCAGCCCCCTAAAGCTTCCAGCAAAGGTCAGGATATAGATTTGGAACAAGCTGGACAAAAATACAAAACCAAAACAAATAGCAAAAAGCAAAAGGCAGACTTAGCTGATATAACTGGAACCAGGATCAGTAGACAAGAGCACAGCAGACTAGCTCTGATAACTACGTTGCCAGGCATTGAACTGAAGGTCCAGGGAGCTTATATAGCAACACCCCTAACTAACGACCCAGGTGCGGATAAAAGGAAAGACAGAAAAACCAGAGTCAAAAAACTAGTAACCACTAGAGGGAGCAAAAAGCAAATTCACAACAGGTGTCTGTATATAGTGGGATGTCTGTATACAGAGGGATGTCTGTATATAGGAGTGGTGTCTGTATATAGAGGGATGTCTGTATATAGGAGTGGTGTCTGTACATAGAGGGATGTCTGTATATAGGAGTGGTGTCTGTATATAGAGGGATGTCTGTATATAGTAGTGATGTCTGTATACAGAGGGATGTCTGTATATAGGAGTGGTGTCTGTATATAGAGGGATGTCTGTATATAGGAGTGGTGTCTGTATATAGGGGGATGTCTGTATATAGGAGTGGTGTCTGTATATAGAGGGATGTCTGTATATAGGAGTGGTGTCTGTATATAGAGGGATGTCTGTATATAGGAGTGGTGTCTATATAGAGGGATGTCTGTATATAGGAGTTGTGTCTGTATACAGAGGGATGTCTGTATATAGGAGTGGTGTCTCTATATAGGGGGATTTCTGAATATAGAAGATATGTCTGTATATAAAGGGATGTCTGTATATAGGAGTGTGTCTGTATATTGAGGGGCTGTCTGTATATAGGAGTGGTGTCTGTATATAGAGGGATGTCTGTATATAGGAGTGGTGTCTGTATACAGAGGGATGTCTGTATATAGGAGTGGTGTCTGTATATAGGGGGATGTTTGTATATAGGAGTGGTGTCTGTATATAGGAGTGATGTCTGTATATAGGAGAGATGTCTGTATATAGAGGGATGTCTGTATATAGGAGTGGTGTCTGTATATAGAGGGATGTTTGTATATAGGAGAGATGTCTGTATATAGGGGGATGTCTCTATATAGGAGTGGTGTCTGTATATAGGGGGATGTCTGTATATAGGAGTGGTGTCTGTATATAGGGGGATGTCTGTATATAGGAGTGGTGTCTGTATATAGAGGGATGTCTGTATATAGGAGAGGTGCCTGCATATAGGAGTGGTGTCTGTATATAGGGGGATGTCTGTATATAGGAGTGGTGTCTGTATATAGAGGGATGTCTGTATATAGGAGAGATGTCTGTATATAGAGGGATGTCTGTATATAGGAGTGGTGTCTCTATATTGGGGGATGTCTGTATATAGTAGAGATGTCTGTATATAGGGGGATGTCTGTATATAGGGGAATGTCTGAATATAGGAGTGGTGTCTGTATATAGGGGGATGTCTGTATATAGGAGTGGTGTCTGTATATTGAGGGATGTCTGTATATAGGAGAGGTGCCTGCATATAGGAGTGGTGTCTGTATATAGGAGTGGTGTCTTTATATAGGGGGATGTCTGTATACAGAAGTGGTGTCTGTATATAGAGGGATGTCTGTACATAGGATTGGTGTCTGTATATAGAGGGATGTCTGTATATAGGAGTGGTGTCTGTATATAGAGGGATGTCTGTATATAGGAGAGATGTCTGTATATAGAGGGATGTCTGTATATAGGAGTGGTGTCTATATTGGGGGATGTCTGTATATAGTAGAGATGTCTGTATATAGGGGGATGTCTGTATACAGAGGGATGTCTGTATATAGGAGTGGTGTCTGTATATAGGGGGATGTCTATATAGGAGTGGTGTCTATATAGGGGGATGTCTGTATATAGGAGTGGTGTCTGTATACAGAGGGATGTCTGTATATAGGAGTGGTGTCTGTATATAGGGGGATGTCTTTATGTAGGAGTGGTGTCTGTATATAGGGGGATGTCTGTATATAGGAGTGGTGTCTGTATATAGAGGGATGTCTGTTTATAGGAGAGATGTCTTTATATAGAGGGATGTCTGTTTATAGGAGAGATGTCTGTATATAGAGGGATGTCTGTATATATGAGTGGTGTCTGTATATAGAGGGATGTCTGTATATAGGAGAGATGTCTGTAAATAGAGGGATGTCTGTATATAGGAGTGTTGTCTTTATATAGAGGGATGTCTGTTTATAGGAGAGATGTCTGTATATAGAGGGATGTCTGTATATAGGAGTGGTGTCTGTATATAGAGGGATGTCTGTATATTGGAGTGGTGTCTCTATATAGGGGGATGTCTGAATATAGGAGATATGTCTGTATATAGAGGGATGTCTGTATATAGGAGTTTTGTCTGTATATAGAGGGATGTCTGTATATAGGAGAGATGTCTGTATATAGAGGGATGTCTGTATATAGGAGTGGTGTCTGTATATAGAGGGATGTCTGTATATAGGAGTGGTGTCTGTATATAGAGGGATGTCTGTATATAGGAGTAATGTCTGTATATAGAGGGATGTCTGTATATTGGAGTGGTGTCTCTCTATATAGGGGGATGTCTGAATATAGGAGATATGTCTGTATATAGAGGGATGTCTGTATATAGGAGTGGTGTCTGTATATAGGAGTGGTGTCTGTATATAGGAGTGGTGTCTGTATATAGAGGGATGTCTGTATATAGGAGTTGTGTCTGTATACAGAGGGATGTCTGTATATAGGAGTGGTGTCTGTATATAGAGGGTTGTCTGTATGTAGGAGTTGTGTCTGTATATAGGAGTGGTGTCTGTATATAGGAGTGATGTCTGTATATAAGAGGATGTGGCCAAAGTGGCTACCGAAAGACTGTGTGCTCCAAAGTGGCTACCAAGGATTCCTGCATGCCAAAATGGCTACCAAGGGGCCAAAGTTGCTAACAAGGGGCCCCGCACATCAAAGTGGCTACCAAGGGGCCAAATTGGATACCCAGGGGCAGGGCCCTGCATGCCAGACTTGCTCCCGAGGTTCATTGGCAGCTGGTAGCGCTGTTCAAGCACCATGTATTTCCTTCAGGAAATGCCCATCTAGTTATTATGGTGCTTGAACCTCCTAGGTTCAAGCAACATATTGTAATCCGATTTCTTATATTTTATTATTCTTCTTCTTCTCCGCGTTTTCCGCAATTAATGCGGCCCGAACCGCTCGGCGCAGAGACCCCGTTCAGGCGGCGTTTCGAAGGCCTCGGTGGGGACAGGTGTGCTATGACTTTTATAGTCGATCCGATATGTAGATTTTATTTAAATCGCATTTTAGAAAAAAAATTTCCAATAGGAAATAATGACGAACTTTCCATTACCCCCAACTTGACCTTCCAAAGATGGCAGCTATGCAAATGTACGGTGTCCATTTTAGGACATGATCATTTATCAAAGTCAAACATCAGAATAAAGTGACTATGACACCCTCTCGTCCCGTGTATGAAAAGTAAGTGCCCCCCCCGGCCCCGTGTGCAAAAGTAAGTGCGCCCCCGGCCCCGTGTGCAAAAGTAAGTGCGCCCCCAACCCCGTGTGCAAAAGTAAGTGCGCCCCCGGCCCCTTGTGCAAAAGTAAGTGCGCCCCCGGCCCCGTGTGCAAAAGTAAGTGCGCCCCCGGCCCCGTGTGCAAAGGTAAGTGCGCCCCCGGCCCCGTGTGCAAAAGTAAGTGCGCCCCCGGCCCCGTGTGCAAAAGTAAGTGCGCCCCCGGCCCCGTGTGCAAAAGTAAGTGCGCCCCCGGCCCCGTGTGCAAAAGTAAGTGCGCCCCCGGCCCCGTGTGCAAAAGTAAGTGCGCCCCCGGCCCCGTGTTCAAAAGTAAGTGCGCCCCCGGCCCCGTGTGCAAAAGTAAGTGCGCCCCCGGCGCCGTGTGCAACGGTAAGTGCGCCCCCGGTCTGTATATAGGGGGATGTCTGTATATAGGAGTGGTGTCTGTATATAGGGGGATATCTGTATATAGGAGTGGTGTCTGTATATAGAGGGATGTCTGTAAATAGGAGTGGTGTCTGTATATAGAGGGATGGGGTTAGGAAGGAGGGGTTTGGGTTCCTGCAGAACTGGGCCGACTTCTCAGTGGGCTACAGGCTCTACGCTAGGGACGGGCTGCACCTCAATGGGGAAGGGGCAGCTGTGCTGGGGGAGAAAATGGTTAGAAGGTTGGAGGAGTGTTTAAACTAGGGATTGGGGGGGGAGGGTATTCATTTTATAGGAGGGGAAGATAGTGCAGATAGAGAGCTGGGCACAAATAAGGAAGTTGGGGGTGGCGGTGGCATGGGGGTGGGGTTAGAACAGTTAATAATTTAAGAAAGAATAGAGGTACAGAGAGTAACATCAAGTGCATGTATACTAATGCCAGAAGCCTCGCCAACAAAATGGACGAATTAGAACTAATGTTGTTGGAGCATAATTATGACATGGTGGGGATATCTGAGACGTGGCTGGATGAGAGCCATGACTGGGCTGTTAACTTGCAGGGCTATAGCCTGTTCAGAAATGACCGTACAGATAAGCGAGGGGGAGGGGTGTGTCTATATGTAAAATCTTCCTTAAAACCCATCCTGCGTGATAATATAGGTGAATTTAATGAAAATGTGGAGTCCCTGTGGGTGGAGATAAGAGGAGGGGGAAAAAATAATAAATTACTGATAGGGGTTTGTTATAAATCTCCAAAAATAATGGAAGCAATGGAGAATATCCTCGTAAAGCAAATAGATGAAGCTGCGACTCAAGGAGAAGTCATTATTATGGGGGACTTCAACTACCCTGAAATAGATTGGGGAACAGAAACCTGCAGTTCCAGCAAAGGTAATCGGTTTTTGACAACTATGAGAGACAATTACCTTTCACAGCTGGTTCAGGACCCAACAAGGAGGGGGGCACTGCTAGACCTAATATTAACCAACAGGCCAGACCGCATATCAAATATAAGGGTTGGGGGTCACTTGGGGACTAGTGATCATAAAATAATAAGTTTTCATGTAACCTTTAATAAGATGGGTAGTAGGGGGGTGACAAGGACACTAAACTTCAGGAGGGCAAATTTCCAACGGATGAGAGAGGATCTTGGTGCAATTAACTGGGACGATATCCTGAGACACAAAAATACACAAAGAAAATGGGAGACGTTTATTAGCATCCTGGATAGGATCTGTGCACAGTATATACCGTATGGGAATAAACATACTAGAAATAGGAGGAAACCAATATGGCTAAATAGAGCTGTTAGGGGCGCAATAAGGAACAAAAAGAAAGCATTTAGAGAATTAAAGGAAGTAGGTAGTGATGAGGCATTAAATAAATACAGAAAATTAAATAAATTCTGTAAAAAGCAAATCAAGGCAGCAAAGATTGAGACAGAGAGACTCATTGCCAGAGAGAGTAAAAATAATCCCAAAATATTCTTTAACTATATAAATAGTAAGAAACTAAAAAATGACAGTGTTGGCCCCCTTAAAAATAGTCTGGGTGAAATGGTGGATGAGGATGAGGAAAAAGCCAATCTGCTAAATGACTTTTTTTCATCAGTATTTACAAAAGAAAATCCCATGGCAGCCAATATGACTAGTGATAAAAATTCCCCATTAAATGTCACCTGCTTAACCCAGCAGGAAGTACAGCGGCATCTAAAAATAACTAAAATTGACAAATCTCCGGGCCCGGATGGGATACACCCCCGAGTACTGCAGGAACTAAGTACAGTCATTGATAGACCATTATTTTTAATCTTTAAAGAGTCCATAATAACAGGGTCTGTACCACAGGAGTGGCGTATAGCAAATGTGGTGCCAATATTCAAAAAAGGGGCAAAAACTGAACTCGGTAATTATAGGCCAGTAAGTTTAACCTCTACTGTGGGTAAAATCCTGGAGGGCATTCTAAGGGATGCTATACTGGAGTATCTGAAGAGGAATAACCTCATGACCCAGTATCAGCACGGGTTTACTAGGGACCGCTCATGTCAGACTAATTTGATCAGCTTCTATGAAGAGGTAAGTTCCGGACTGGACCAAGGGAACCCAGTGGACGTAGTGTATATGGACTTTTCCAAAGCTTTTGATACGGTGCCACACAAAAGGTTGATACATAAAATGAGAGTAATGGGGATAGGGGAAAATATGTGTAAGTGGGTTGAGAGCTGGCTCAGGGATAGGAAACAAAGGGTGGTTATTAATGGAGCACACTCGGACTGGGTCGCGGTTAGCAGTGGGGTACCACAGGGGTCAGTATTGGGCCCTCTTCTTTTTAACATATTTATTAATGACCTTGTAGGGGGCATTCAGAGTAGAATTTCAATATTTGCAGATGACACTAAACTCTGTAGGGTAATCAATACAGGGGAGGACAATTTTATATTACAGGATGATTTATGTAAACTAGAAGCTTGGGCTGATAAATGGCAAATGAGTTTTAATGGGGATAAATGTAAGGTCATGCACTTGGGTAGAAGTAATAAGATGTATAACTATGTGCTTAATTCTAAAACTCTGGGCAAAACCATCAATGAAAAAGACCTGGGTGTATGGGTGGATGACAGACTCATATTCAGTGGCCAGTGTCAGGCAGCTGCTACAAAGGCAAATAAAATAATGGGATGTATTAAAAGAGGCATAGATGCTCATGAGGAGAACATAATTTTACCTCTATACAAGTCACTAGTTCGACCACACTTAGAATACTGTGCACAGTTCTGGTCTCCGGTGTATAAGAAAGACATAGCTGAACTAGAGCGGATGCAGAGAAGAGCGACCAAGGTTATTAGAGGACTGGGGGGTCTGCAATACCAAGATAGGTTATTACACTTGGGGCTATTTAGTTTGGAAAAACGAAGACTAAGGGGTGATCTTATTTTAATGTATAAATATATGAGGGGACAGTACAAAGACCTTTCTGATGATCTTTTTAATCATAGACCTGAGACAGGGACAAGGGGGCATCCTCTACGTCTGGAGGAAAGAAGGTTTAAGCATAATAACAGACGCGGATTCTTTACTGTAAGAGCAGTGAGACTATGGAACTCTCTGCCGTATGATGTTGTAATGAGTGATTCATTAATTAAATTTAAGAGGGGACTGGATACCTTTCTGGAAAAGTATAATATTACAGGGTATATACACTAGATTCCTTAATAAGGCGTTGATCCAGGGAACTAGTCTGATTGCCGTATGTGGAGTCGGGAAGGAATTTTTTTCCCCATGGTGGAGTTACTCCTTGCCACATGGGTTTTTTTTGCCTTCCTCTGGATCAACATGTTAGGGCATGTTAGGTTAGGCTATGGGTTGAACTAGATGGACTTAAAGTCTTCCTTCAACCTCAATAACTATGTAACTATGTAACTATGTAACTATGATGTCTGTATATAGGAGTGGTGTCTGTATATAGAGGGATGTCTGTATATAGGAGTGGTGTCTGTATATAGGGGGATGTCTGTATATAGGAGTGGTGTCTGTATATAGAGGGATGTCTGTATATAGGAGTGGTGTCTGTATAAAGAGGGATGTCTGTATATAGGAGTGGTGTCTGTATACAGAGGGATGTCTGTATATAGGAGTGGTGTCTGTATACGGAGGGATGTCTGTATATAAGAGTGGTGTCTGTATATAGGGGGATGTCTGTATATAGGAGTGGTGGCTGTATATAGAGGGATGTCTGTATATAAGAGTGTTGTCTGTATATAGAGGGATGTCTGTATATAGGAGTGGTGTCTTTATATAGAGGGATGTCTGTATATAGGAGTGGTGTCTGTATATAGAGGGATGTCTGTATATAGGAGTGGTGTCCGTATATAGGGGGATGTCTGTATATAGGAGTGGTGTCTGTATATAGAGGGATGTCTGTATATAGGAGAGATGTATGTATATAGAGGGATGTCTGTATATAGGAGTGGTTTCTGTATATAGAGGGATGTCTGTATATAGGAGTGGTGTCTGTATATAGGGGGATGTCTGTATATAGGAGAGATGTCTGTATATAGAGGGATGTCTGTATATAGGAGTGGTGTCTGTATATAGAGGGTTGTCTGTATATAGGAGTGGTGTCTGTATATAGGGGGATGTCTGTATATAGGGGGATGTCTGTATATAGGAGTGGTGTCTGTATATAGGGGGATGTCTGTATATAGGAGTGGTGTCTGTATATACAGGGATGTCTGTATATAGGAGAGATGTCTGTATATAGAGGGATGTCTGTATATAGGAGTGGTGTCTGTATATAGAGGGATGTCTGTATATAGGAGTGGTGTCTGTATATAGGGGGATGGCTGTATATAGGAGTGGTGTCTGTATTTAGAGGGATGTCTGTATATAGGAGTGGTGTCTGTATATAGGGGGATGTCTGTATATAGGAGTGGTGTCTGTATATAGAGGGATGTCTGTATATAGGAGTGGTGTCTGTATATAGAGGGATGTCTGTATATAGGAGTGGTGTCTGTATACAGAGGGATGTCTGTATATAGGAGTGGTGTCTGTTTATAGGGGGATGTCTGTATATAGGAGTGGTGTCTGTATATAGGGGATATCTGTATATAGGAGTGGTGTCTGTATATAGAGGGATGTCTGTATATAGGAGTGGTGTCTGTATATAGAGGGATGTCTGTATATAGGAGTGGTGTCTGTATATAGAGGGATGTCTGTATATAGGAGTGGTGTCTGTATATAGAGGGATGTCTGTATATTGGAGTGGTGTCTGTATATAGGGGGATGTCTGTATATAGGAGTGGTGTCTGTATATAGAGGGATGTCTGTATATAGGAGAGATGTCTGTATATAGAGGGATGTCTGTATATAGGAGTGGTGTCTGTATATAGAGGGATGTCTGTATATAGGAGAGATGTCTCTATATAGAGGGATGTCTGTATATAGGAGTGGTGTCTGTATATAGAGGGATGTCTGTATATAGGAGTGGTGTCTGTATATAGGGGGATGTCTGTATATAGGAGAGATGTCTGTATATAGAGGGATGTCTGTATATAGGAGTGGTGTCTGTATATAGAGCGATGTCTGTATATAGGAGTGGTGTCTGTATATAGAGGGATGTCTGTATATAGGAGTGGTATCTGTATATAGAGGGATGTCTGTATATAGAAGTGGTGTCTGTATATAGAGGAATGTCCGTATATAGGAGAGATGTCTGTATATAGGGGGATGTCTGTATATAGGAGAGATGTCTGTATATAGGGGGATGTTTGTATATAGGAGAGATGTCTGTATATAGGAGTGGTGTCTGTATATAGAGGGATGTCTGTTTATAGGAGTGGTGTCTGTATTTAGAGGGATGTCTGTATATAGGAGTGGTGTTTGTATATAGAGGGATGTCTGTATATAGGGCGATGTCTGCATATAGGAGTGGTGTCTGTGTATATAAGGGGATGTCTGTATATAGAAGTGGTGTCTGTATGTAGGGGGATGTCTGTATAAAGGAGTGGTGTCTGTATATAGAGGGATGTCTGTATATAGGAGTGGTGTCTCTATATAGGGGGATGTCTGTATATAGTAGAGATGTCTGTATATAGGAGGATGTCTGTAAATAGGAGTGGTGTCTCTATATAGGGGGATGTCTGAATATAGGAGTGGTGTCTGTATATAGGGGGATGTCTGTATATAGGAGAGATGTCTGTATATAGGGGGATGTTTGTATATAGGAGAGATGTCTGTATATAGGAGTGGTGATTGTATATAGGGGGATGTCTGTATATAGGAGTGGTGTCTGTATTTAGAGGGATGTCTGTATATAGGAGTGGTGTTTGTATATAGAGGGATGTCTGTATATAGGGCGATGTCTGCATATAGGAGTGGTGTCTGTGTATATAAGGGGATGTCTGTATATAGAAGTGGTGTCTGTATGTAGGGGGATGTCTGTATAAAGGAGTGGTGTCTGTATATAGAGGGATGTCTGTATATAGGAGTAGTGTCTCTATATAGGGGGATGTCTGTATATAGTAGAGATGTCTGTATATAGGAGGATGTCTGTAAATAGGAGTGGTGTCTCTATATAGGGGGATGTCTGAATATAGGAGTGGTGTCTGTATATAGGGGGATGTCTGTATATAGGAGTGGTGTCTGTATATAGAGGGATGTCTGTATATAGGAGAGGTGCCTGCATATAGGAGTGGTGTCTGTATATAGGAGTGGTGTCTGTATATAGAGGGATGTCTTTATATAGAAGTGGTGTCTGTACATAGGGGGATGTCTGTATATTGTAGTGCTGTCTGTATATAGGGGTATGTCTGTATATAGGAGTGGTATCTGTATATAGAGGGATCTCTGTATATGGTAGTGGTGTCTGTATATAGAGGGATGTCTGTATGTAGGAGTTGTGTCTGTATATAGGAGTGGTGTCTGTATATAGGAGTGATGTCTGTATATAAGATGATGTGGCCAAAGGGGCTACCAAGGATTCCTGCTTGTCAAAATGGCTACCAAGGGGCCAAAGTTGCTAACAAGGGGCCCCGCACATCAAAGTGGCTACCAAGGGGCCAAATTGGATACCCAGGGTCAGGGCCCTGCATGCCAGACTTGCTCCTGAGGTTCATTGGCAGCTGGCAGCGCTGTTCAAGCACCATGTATTTCCTTCAGGAAATGCCCATCTAGTTATTATTCTTCTTCTTCTTCGCGTTTTCCGCAATTAATGTGGCCCGAACCGCTCGGCGCAGATACCCCGTTCAGGCGGCGTTTCGAAGGCCTCGGTGGGGACAGGTGTGCTATGACTTTTATAGTCGATCCGATATGTAGATTTTATTTAAATCGCATTTTTTAAAAAAAATTTCCCATAGGAAATAATGGCGAACTTTCCATTACCCCCAACTTGACCTTCCAAAGATGGCAGCTATGCAAATGTACGGTGTCCATTTTAGGACATGATCATTTATCAAAGTCAAACATCAGAATAAAGTGACTATGACACCCTCTCGTCCCGTGTGTGAAAAGTAAGTGCCCCCCCACCCGGCCCCGTGTGTGAAAAGTAAGTGCCCCCCCCCGGCCCTGTGTGTAAAAAGTAAGTGCCCCTCCGGCTCCGTGTGTGAAAAGTAAGTGCCCTCCGGCCCCGTGTGTGAAAGGTAAGTGCGCCCCCGGCCCCGTGTGCAAAAGTAAGTGCGCCCCCGGCTCCGTGTGCAAAAGTAAGTGCGCCCTCGGCCCCGTGTGCAAAAGTAAGTGTCCCCCCTGGCCCCGTGTGTGAAAAGTAAGTGCCCCCCGGCCCAGTGTGTGAAAAGTAAGTGCGCCCCCGGCCCCGTGTGCAAAAGTAATTGCGCCCCCGGCCCCGTGTGCAAAAGTAAGTGTCCCCCCCGGCCCCGTTTGTGAAAAGTAAGTGCCCCCCCGGCCCCGTGTGTGAAAAGTAAGTGCGCCCCCGGCCCCGTGTGCAAAAGTAAGTGCGCCCCCAGCCCCGTGTGCAAAAGTAAGTGCGCCCCCGGCCCCGTGTGCAATAGTAAGTGCGCCCCTGGCCCCGTGTGCAAAAGTAAGTGCGCCCCCGGCCCCGTGTGCAAAAGTAAGTGCGCCCCCAGCCCCGTGTGCAAAAGTAAGTGCGCCCCCGGCCCCGTGTGCAAAAGTAAGTGCGCCCGCGGCCCCGTGTGCAAAAGTAAGTGTGCCCCCGGCCCCGTGTGTGAAAAGTAAGTGCCCCACCGGCCCCGTGTGTGAAAAGTAAGTGCCCCCCGGCCCCGTGTGCAAAAGTAAGTGCCCCCCGGCCCCGTGTGTGAAAAGTAAGTGCCCCACCGGCCCCGTCTGTGAAAAGTAAGTGCCCCCCGGCCCCGTGTGCAAAAGTAAGTGCGCCCTCGGCCCCGTGTGCAAAAGTAAGTGCGCCCCCGGCCCCGTGTGCAAAAGTAAGTGTGCCCCCGGCCCCGTGTGCAAAAGTAAGTGCGCCCCCGGCCCCGTGTGTGAAAAGTAAGTGCCCCCCGGCCCCGTGTGTGAAAAGTAAGTGCCCCCCGGCCCCGTCTGTGAAAAGTAAGTGCCCCCCGGCCCCATCTGTGAAAAGTAAGTGCCCCCCAGCCACTCTGACCTGTATATAGGAGTCTGTATATAGGGGGATGTCTGTATATAGGAGTGGTGTCTGTATATAGAGGGATGTCTGTATATAGGAGTGATGTCTGTATATAGGGGGATGTCTTTATATATGAGTGGTGTCTGTATATAGGGGGATGTCTGTATATAGGAGTGGTGTCTCTATATAGGGGGATGTCTGAATATAGGAGAGATGTCTGTATATAGAGGGATGTCTGTATATAGGAGTGGTGTCTGTATATAGGGGGATGTCTGTATATAGGATTGGTGTCTGTATATAGAGGAATTTCTGTATACAGGAGTGGTGTCTGTATATAGGGGGATGTCTGTATATAGGAGTGGTGTCTCTATATAGGGGGAAGTCTGAATATAGGAGAGATGACTGTACATAGAGGGATGTATGTATATAGGAGATATGTCTCTATATAGGGGGATGTCTGTATATAGCAGTGGTGTCTGTATATAGGGGGATGTCTGTATATAGGAGTGGTGTCTGTATATAGGGGGATGTCTGTATATAGGAGTGGTGTCTGTATATAGAGGGATGTCTGTATATAGGAGTGGTGTCTATATAGAGGGATATCTGTATATAAGAGTGGTGTCTGTATACAGAGGGATGTATGTATATAGGAGTGATGTCTGTATATAGAGGGATGTCTGTATGTAGGAGTGGTGTCTGTATACAGAGGGATGTCTGTATATAGGAGTGGTGTCTGTATATAGGAAGATGTCTGTATATAGGAGTGGTGTCTGTATATGGGGGATGTCTGTATATAGGAGTGGTGTCTGTATATAGGGGGATGTCTGTATATAGGAGTGGTGTCTGTATACAGAGGGATGTCTGTATGTAGGAGTGGTGTCTGTATATAGAGGGATGTCTGTATATAGGAGTGTTGTCTGTATATAGAGGGATGTCTGTATATAGGAGTGGTGTCTGTATATAGAGGGATGTCTGTATATAGGAGTGGTGTCTGTATATAGGGGGATGTCTGTATATAGGAGTGGTGTCTGTATACAGAGGGATGTCTGTATATAGGAGAGATGTCTGTATATAGAGGGATGTCTGTATATAGGAGTGGTGTCTGTATATAGGAGTGGTGTCTGTATATAGAGGGATGTCTGTATATAGGAGAGATGTCTGTATATAGAGGGATGTCTGTATATAGGAGTGGTGTCTGTATATAGAGGGATGTCTATATAGGAGTGGTGTCTGTATATAGAGGGATGTCTGTATATAGGAGTGGTGTCTGTATATAGGGGTATGTCTGTATATAGGAGTAGTGTCTGTATATAGGGGGATGTCTGTATATAGGAGTGGTGTCTGTATATAGAGGGATGTCTGTATATAGGAGTGGTGTCTGTATATAGAGGGATGTCTGTATATAGGAGTGGTGTCTGTATATAGAGGGATGTCTGTATATAGGAGTGGTGTCTGTATATAGAGGGATGTCTGTATATAGGAGTGATGTCTGTATATAGAGGGATGTCTGTATATAGGAGTGGTGTCTGTATATAGGGGGATGTCTGTATATAGGAGTGGGGTCTGTATATAGAGGGATGTCTGTATATAGGAGAGATGTCTGTATATAGAGGGATGTCTGTATGTAGGAGTGGTGTCTGTATATAGGGGGATGTCTGTATATAGGATTGGTGTCTGTATATAGAGGAATTTCTGTATACAGGAGTGGTGTCTGTATATAGGGGGATGTCTGTATATAGGAGTGGTGTCTCTATATAGGGGGAAGTCTGAATATAGGAGAGATGACTGTACATAGAGGGATGTCTGTATATAGGAGATATGTCTGTATATAGAGGGATGTCTGTATATAGGAGTGGTGTCTGTATATAGAGGGATGTCTGTATATAGGAGTGATGTCTGTATATAGAGGGATGTCTGTATATAGGAGTGGTGTCTGTATATAGGGGGATGTCTGTATATAGGAGTGGTGTCTGTATATAGAGGGATGTCTGTATATAGGAGAGATGTCTGTATATAGAGGGATGTCTGTATATAGGAGTGGTGTAGGTATATAGGAGTGGTGTCTGTATATAGAGGGATGTCTGTATATAGGAGAGATGTCTGTATATAGAGGGATGTCTGTATATAGGAGTGGTGTCTGTATATAGAGGGATGTCTGTATATTGGAGTGGTGTCTGTATATAGAGGGATGTCTGTATATAGGAGTGGTGTCTGTATACAGAGGGATGTCTGTATATAGGAGTGGTGTCTGTATATAGAGGGATGTCTGTATATAGGAGTGGTGTCTGTATATAGAGGGATGTCTGTATATAGGAGTGGCGTCTGTATATAGAGGGATGTCTGTATATAGGAGTGGTGTCTGTATATAGGGGGATGTCTGTATATAGGAGTGGTGTCTGTATATAGAGGGATGTCTGTATATAGGAGAGATGTCTGTATATAGAGGGATGTCTGTATATACGAGTGGTGTCTGTATATAGGAGTGGTGTCTGTATATAGAGGGATGTCTGTATATAGGAGAGATGTCTGTATATAGAGGGATGTCTGTATATAGGAGTGGTGTCTGTATATAGAGGGATGTCTGTATATAGGAGTGGTGTCTGTATATAGAGGGATGTCTGTATATAGGAGTGGTGTCTGTATACAGAGGGATGTCTGTATATAGGAGTAGTGTCTGTATACAGAGGGATGTCTGTATATAGGAGTGGTGTCTGTATATAGAGGAATGTCCGTATATAGGAGAGATGTCTGTATATAGGGGGATGTCTGTATATAGGAGAGATGTCTGTATATAGGGGGATGTTTGTATATAGAAGAGATGTCTGTATATAGGAGTGGTGTTTGTATATAGAGGGATGTCTGTATATAGGAGAGATGTCTGTATATAGAGGGATGTCTGTATCTATGAGTGGTGTCTGTATATAGGAGTGGTGTCTGTATATAGAGAGATGTCTGTATATAGGAGGGATGTCTGTATATAGAGGGATGTCTGTATATAGGAGTGGTGTCTGTATATAGAGGGATGTCTGTATATAAGAGTGGTGTCTGTATATAGAGGGATGTCTGTATATAGGAGTGGTGTCTGTATACAGCGGGATGTCTGTATATAGGAGTGGTGTCTGTATATAGAGGGATGTCTGTATATAGGAGTGTTGTCTGTATATAGAGGGATGTCTGTATATAGGAGTGGTGTCTGTATATAGAGGGATGTCTGTATAGGAGTGGTGTCTGTATATAGGGGGATGTCTGTATATAGGATTGGTGTCTGTATATAGAGGGATGTCTGTATATAGGAGAGATGTCTGTATATAGAGGGATGTCTGTATATAGGAGTGGTGTCTGTATATAGGAGTGGTGTCTGTATATAGGAGTGGTGTCTGTATATAGAGGGATGTCTGTATATAGGAGTGGTGTCTGTATACAGAGGGATGTCTGTATATAGGAGTGGTGTCTGTATACAGAGGGATGTCTGTATATAGGAGTGGTGTCTGTATATAGAGGAATGTAAGTATATAGGAGAGATGTCTGTATATAGGGGGATGTCTGTATATAGGAGAGATGTCTGTATATAGGGGGATGTTTGTATATAGAAGAGATGTCTGTATATAGGAGTGGTGTTTGTATATAGAGGGATGTCTGTATATAGTAGTGGTGTCTGTATACAGAGGGATGTCTGTATATAGAAGTGGTGTTTGTATATAGAGGGATGTCTGTATATAGGAGTGGTGTCTGTATATAGAGGGATGTCTGTATATAGGAGTGGTGTCTGTATATAGAGGGATGTCTGTTTATAGGAGTGGTGTCTGTATATAGGGGGATGTCTGTATATAAGAGTGGTGTCTGTATTTAGAGGGATGTCTGTATATAAGTGTGGTGTCTGTATATAGGAGAGGTGCCTGCATATAGGTGTGGTGTCTGTATATAGGAGTGGTGTCTGTATATAGAGGGATGTCTGTATATAGAAGTGGTATCTGTATATAGGGGGATGTCTGTATATAGGAGTGGTGTCTGTATATAGGGGGATGTCTGTATATAGGAGAGATGTCTGTATAAGGGAGAGATGTCTGTATATAGAGGGATGTCTGTATATAGTTGAGATGTCTGTATATAGGAGTGGTGTCTGTATATAGTGGGATGTCTGTATATAGGAGTGGTGTCTGTATATAGAAGGATGTCTGTATATTGTAGTGGTGTCTGTATATAGGGGTATGTCTGTATATAGGAGTGGTATCTGTATATAGAGGGATGTCTGTATATGGTAGTGGTGTCTGTATATAGGAGTGGTGTCTGTATATAGTGGGATGTCTGTATATAGGAGTGGTGTCTGTATATAGAAGGATGTCTGTATACTGTAGTGGTGTCTGTATATAGAGGGATGTCTGTATATAGGAGTGGTGTCTGTATATAGAGGGATGTCTGTATATGGTAGTGGTGTCTGTATATAGAGGGATGTCAGTATGTAGGAGTTGTGTCTGTATAGAGGAGTGATGTCTGTATATAAGAGGATGTGGCCAAAGTGGCTACCGAGAGGCTGTGTGCTCCAAAGTGGCTACCAAGGATTCCTGCATGCCAAAATGGCTACCAAGGGGCCAAAGTTGCTAGCAAGGGGCCCCGCACATCAAAGTGGCTACCAAGGGGCCAAATTGGATACCCAGGGGCAGAGCCCTGCATGCCATAATGCTCCTGAGGTTCATTGGCAGCTGGCAGCGCTGTTCAAGCACCATGTATTTCCTTCAGGAAATGCCCATCTAGTTATGGTGCTTGAACCCTCCTAGGTTCAATCAACATATTGTAATCCGATTTCTTATATTTATGGTGCTTGAACCTCCTAGGTTCAAGCAACATATTGTAATCCGATTTCTTATATTTTATTATTATGGTGCTTGAACCTCCTAGGTTCAAGCAACATATTGTAATCCGATTTCTTATATTTTATTATTATTATTCTTCTTCTTCTCCGCGTTTTCCGCAATTAATGCGGCCCGAACCGCTCGGCGCAGAGACCCCGTTCAGGCGGCGTTTCGAAGGCCTCGGTGGGGACAGGTGTGCTATGACTTTTATAGTCGATCCGATATGTAGATTTTATTTAAATCGCATTTAAAAAAAAAAATTTCCCATAGGAAATAATGGCGAACTTTCCATTACCCCCAACTTGACCTTCCAAAGATGGCAGCTATGCAAATGTACGGTGTCCATTTTAGGACATGATCATTTATCAAAGTCAAACATCAGAATAAAGTGACTATGACACCCTCTCGTCCCGTGTGTGAAAAGTAAGTGCCCCCCCGGCCCCGTGTGTGAAAAGTAAGCACGCCCCCGGCCCCGTGTGCAAAAGTAAGCGCGCCCCCGGCCCCGTGTGCAAAAGTAATGGCGCCCCCGGCCCCGTGTGCAAAAGTAATGGCGCCCCCGGCCCCGTGTGCAAAAGTAATGGCGCCCCCGGTCCCGTGTGCAAAAGTAATGGCGCCCCCGGCCCCGTGTGCAAAAGTAATGGCGCCCCCGGCCCCGTGTGCAAAAGTAATGGCGCCCCCGGCCCCGTGTGCAAAAGTAATGGCGCCCCCGGCCCCGTGTGCAAAAGTAATGGCGCCCCCGTCCCCGTGTGCAAAAGTAATGGCGCCCCCGTCCCCGTGTGCAAAAGTAATGGCGCCCCCGGCCCCGTGTGCAAAAGTAATGGCGCCCCCGGTCCCGTGTGCAAAAGTAATGGCGCCCCCGGTCCCGTGTGCAAAAGTAATGGCGCCCCCGACCCCGTGTGCAAAAGTAATGGCGCCCCCGGCCCCGTGTGCAAAAGTAATGGCGCCCCCGGCCCCGTGTGCAAAAGTAATGGCGCCCCCGGCCCCGTGTGCAAAAGTAATGGCGCCCCCGGCCCCGTGTGCAAAAGTAATGGCGCCCCCGGCCCCGTGTGCAAAAGTAAGCGCGCCCCCGGCCCCGTGTGCAAAAGTAAGCGCGCCCCCGGCCCCGTGTGCAAAAGTAAGCGCGCCCCCGGCCCCGTGTGCAAAAGTAAGCGCGCCCTCGTCCCCGTGTGCAAAAGTAATTGCGCCCCCGTCCCCGTGTGCAAAAGTAATGGCGCCCCCGTCCCCGTGTGCAAAAGTAATGGCGCCCCCGTCCCCGTGTGCAAAAGTAATGGCGCCCCCGTCCCGTGTGCAAAAGTAATGGCGCCCCCGTCCCCGTGTGCAAAAGTAATGGCGCCCCCGTCCCCGTGTGCAAAAGTAATGGCGCCCCCGGCCCCGTGTGCAAAAGTAATGGCGCCCCCGGCCCCGTGTGCAAAAGTAATGGCGCCCCCGGCCCCGTGTGCAAAAGTAAGCGCGCCCTTGGCCCCGTGTGCAAAAGTAAGCGCGCCCCCGGCCCCGTGTGCAAAAGTAAGCGCGCCCCCGGCCCCGTGTGCAAAAGTAAGCGCGGCCCCGTGTGCAAAAGTAATGGCGCCCCCGGCCCCGTGTGCAAAAGTAATGGTGCACCCGGCCCCGTGTGCAAAAGTAATGGCGCCCCCGGCCCCGTGTGCAAAAGTAATGGCGCCCCCGGCCCCGTGTGCAAAAGTAATGGCGCCCCCGGCCCCGTGTGCAAAAGTAAGCGCGCCCCCGGCCCCGTGTGCAAAAGTAAGCGCGCCCCCGGCCCCGTGTGCAAAAGTAATGGCGCCCCCGGCCCCGTGTGCAAAAGTAATGGTGCCCCCGGCCCCGTGTGCAAAAGTAATGGCGCCCCCGGCCCCGTGTGCAAAAGTAATGGCGCCCCCGTGTGCAAAAGTAATGGCGCCCCCGTCCCCGTGTGCAAAAGTAAGCGCGCCCCCGTCCCCGTGTGCAAAAGTAAGCGCGCCCCCGTCCCCGTGTGCAAAAGTAAGCGCGCCCCCGTCCCCGTGTGCAAAAGTAATGGCGCCCCCGTCCCCGTGTGCAAAAGTAATGGCGCCCCCGTCCCCGTGTGCAAAAGTAATGGCGTCCCCGTGTGCAAAAGTAATGGCGCCCCCGTCCCCGTGTGCAAAAGTAATGGCGCCCCCGGCCCCGTGTGCAAAAGTAATGGCGCCCCCGGCCCCGTGTGCAAAAGTAATGGCGCCCCCGGCCCCGTGTGCAAAAGTAATGGCGCCCCCGGCCCCGTGTGCAAAAGTAATGGCGCCCCCGGCCCCGTGTGCAAAAGTAATGGCGCCCCCGGCCCCGTGTGCAAAAGTAATGGCGCCCCCGGCCCCGTGTGCAAAAGTAATGGCGCCCCCGGCCCCGTGTGCAAAAGTAAGCGCGCCCCCGGCCCCGTGTGCAAAAGTAAGCGCGCCCCCGGCCCCGTGTGCAAAAGTAAGCGCGCCCCCGGCCCCGTGTGCAAAAGTAATGGCGCCCCCGGCCCCGTGTGCAAAAGTAATGGCGCCCCCGGCCCCGTGTGCAAAAGTAATGGCGCCCCCGGCCCCGTGTGCAAAAGTAATGGCGCCCCCGGCCCCGTGTGCAAAAGTAAGCGCGCCCCCGTCCCCGTGTGCAAAAGTAATGGCGCCCCCGTCCCCGTGTGCAAAAGTAATGGCGCCCCCGTCCCCGTGTGCAAAAGTAATGGCGCCCCCGTCCCCGTGTGCAAAAGTAATGGCGCCCCCGGCCCCGTGTGGAAAAGTAAGCGCGCCCCCGGCCCCGTGTGCAAAAGTAAGCGCGCCCTTGGCCCCGTGTGCAAAAGTAAGCGCGCCCTTGGCCCCGTGTGCAAAAGTAAGCGCGCCCCCGGCCCCGTGTGCAAAAGTAAGCGCGCCCCCGGCCCCGTGTGCAAAAGTAAGCGCGCCCCCGGCCCCGTGTGCAAAAGTAAGCGCGCCCCCGGCCCCGTGTGCAAAAGTAAGCGCGCCCCCGGCCCCGTGTGCAAAAGTAAGCGCGCCCCCGGCCCCGTGTGCAAAAGTAAGCGCGCCCCCGGCCCCGTGTGCAAAAGTAAGCGCGCCCCCGGCCCCGTGTGCAAAAGTAAGCGCGCCCCCGGCCCCGTGTGCAAAAGTAAGCGCGCCCCCGGCCCCGTGTGCAAAAGTAAGCGCGCCCCCGGCCCCGTGTGCAAAAGTAATGGCGCCCCCGGCCCCGTGTGCAAAAGTAATGGCGCCCCCGGCCCCGTGTGCAAAAGTAATGGCGCCCCCGGCCCCGTGTGCAAAAGTAATGGCGCCCCCGGCCCCGTGTGCAAAAGTAATGGCGCCCCCGGCCCCGTGTGCAAAAGTAATGGCGCCCCCGGCCCCGTGTGCAAAAGTAATGGCGCCCCCGGCCCCGTGTGCAAAAGTAATGGGGCCCCCGGCCCCGTGTGCAAAAGTAATGGGGCCCCCGGCCCCGTGTGCAAAAGTAATGGGGCCCCCGGCCCCGTGTGCAAAAGTAATGGCGCCCCCGGCCCCGTGTGCAAAAGTAATGGCGCCCCCGTCCCCGTGTGCAAAAGTAATGGCGCCCCCGGCCCCGTGTGCAAAAGTAATGGCGCCCCGTGTGCAAAAGTAATGGCGCCCCCGGCCCCGTGTGCAAAAGTAATGGCGCCCCCGGCCCCGTGTGCAAAAGTAATGGCGCCCCCGGCCCCGTGTGCAAAAGTAATGGCGCCCCCGGCCCCGTGTGCAAAAGTAATGGGGCCCCCGGCCCCGTGTGCAAAAGTAATGGGGCCCCCGGCCCCGTGTGCAAAAGTAATGGGGCCCCCGGCCCCGTGTGCAAAAGTAATGGGGCCCCCGGCCCCGTGTGCAAAAGTAATGGCGCCCCCGGCCCCGTGTGCAAAAGTAATGGCGCCCCCGTCCCCGTGTGCAAAAGTAATGGCGCCCCCGGCCCCGTGTGCAAAAGTAATGGCGCCCCGTGTGCAAAAGTAATGGCGCCCCCGGCCCCGTGTGCAAAAGTAATGGCGCCCCCGGCCCCGTGTGGAAAAGTAAGCGCGCCCCCGGCCCCGTGTGCAAAAGTAAGCGCGCCCTTGGCCCCGTGTGCAAAAGTAAGCGCGCCCTTGGCCCCGTGTGCAAAAGTAAGCGCGCCCCCGGCCCCGTGTGCAAAAGTAAGCGCGCCCCCGGCCCCGTGTGCAAAAGTAAGCGCGCCCCCGGCCCCGTGTGCAAAAGTAAGCGCGCCCCCGGCCCCGTGTGCAAAAGTAAGCGCGCCCCCGGCCCCGTGTGCAAAAGTAAGCGCGCCCCCGGCCCCGTGTGCAAAAGTAAGCGCGCCCCCGGCCCCGTGTGCAAAAGTAAGCGCGCCCCCGGCCCCGTGTGCAAAAGTAAGCGCGCCCCCGGCCCCGTGTGCAAAAGTAAGCGCGCCCCCGGCCCCGTGTGCAAAAGTAAGCGCGCCCCCGGCCCCGTGTGCAAAAGTAAGCGCGCCCCCGGCCCCGTGTGCAAAAGTAATGGCGCCCCCGGCCCCGTGTGCAAAAGTAATGGCGCCCCCGGCCCCGTGTGCAAAAGTAATGGCGCCCCCGGCCCCGTGTGCAAAAGTAATGGCGCCCCCGGCCCCGTGTGCAAAAGTAATGGCGCCCCCGGCCCCGTGTGCAAAAGTAATGGCGCCCCCGGCTCCGTGTGCAAAAGTAATGGGGCCCCCGGCCCCGTGTGCAAAAGTAATGGGGCCCCCGGCCCCGTGTGCAAAAGTAATGGGGCCCCCGGCCCCGTGTGCAAAAGTAATGGCGCCCCCGGCCCCGTGTGCAAAAGTAATGGCGCCCCCGTCCCCGTGTGCAAAAGTAATGGCGCCCCCGGCCCCGTGTGCAAAAGTAATGGCGCCCCGTGTGCAAAAGTAATGGCGCCCCCGGCCCCGTGTGCAAAAGTAATGGCGCCCCCGGCCCCGTGTGCAAAAGTAATGGCGCCCCCGGCCCCGTGTGCAAAAGTAATGGCGCCCCCGGCCCCGTGTGCAAAAGTAATGGGGCCCCCGGCCCCGTGTGCAAAAGTAATGGGGCCCCCGGCCCCGTGTGCAAAAGTAATGGGGCCCCCGGCCCCGTGTGCAAAAGTAATGGGGCCCCCGGCCCCGTGTGCAAAAGTAATGGCGCCCCCGGCCCCGTGTGCAAAAGTAATGGCGCCCCCGTCCCCGTGTGCAAAAGTAATGGCGCCCCCGGCCCCGTGTGCAAAAGTAATGGCGCCCCGTGTGCAAAAGTAATGGCGCCCCCGGCCCCGTGTGCAAAAGTAATGGCGCCCCCGGCCCCGTGTGCAAAAGTAATGGCGCCCCCGGCCCCGTGTGCAAAAGTAATGGCGCCCCCGGCCCCGTGTGCAAAAGTAATGGGGCCCCCGGCCCCGTGTGCAAAAGTAATGGGGCCCCCGGCCCCGTGTGCAAAAGTAATGGCGCCCCCGGCCCCGTGTGCAAAAGTAATGGCGCCCCCGTCCCCGTGTGCAAAAGTAATGGCGCCCCCGGCCCCGTGTGCAAAAGTAATGGCGCCCCCGGACCCGTGTGCAAAAGTAAGTGCGCCCCCGGCCCCGTGTGCAAAAGTAATGGCGCCCCCGGCCCCGTGTGCAAAAGTAATGGGGCCCCCGGCCCCGTGTGCAAAAGTAATGGGGCCCCCGGCCCCGTGTGCAAAAGTAATGGCGCCCCCGGCCCCGTGTGCAAAAGTAAGTGCGCCCCCCGGCCCCGTGTGCAAAAGTAAGTGTGCCCCCGGCCCCGTGTGCAAAAGTAAGTGCGCCCCCGGCCCCGTGTGCAAAAGTAAGTGCGCCCCCGGCCCCGTGTGTGAAAAGTAAGTGCCCCCTTGGCCCCGTGTGTGAAAAGTAAGTGCCCCCCGGCCCCGTGTGTGAAAAGTAAGTGCCCCCCGGCCCCGTGTGTGAAAAGTAAGTGCCCCCCCGGCCCTGTGTGTGAAAAGTAAGTGACCCACAACTCTGACCTGTATATAGGAGTCTGTATATAGGGGGATGTCTGTATATAGGAGTGGTGTCTGTATTTAGAGGGATGTCTGTATATAGGAGTGGTGTCTGTATATAGGGGGATGTCTGTATATAGGAGTGGTGTCTGTATATAGGGGATTGTCTGTATATAGGAGTGGTGTCTGTATATAGAGGGATGTCTGTATATAGGAGTGGTGTCTGTATATAGAGGGATGTCTGTATATAGGAGTGATGTCTGTATATAGGGGGATGTCTGTATATAGGAGTGGTGTCTGTATATAGAGGGATGTCTGTATATAAGAGTGGTGTCTGTATATAGAGGGATGTCTATATATAGGAGTGGTGTCTGTATATAGAGGGATGTCTGTATATAGGAGTGGTGTCTGTATATAGAGGGATGTCTGTATATAAGAGTGGTGTCTGTATATAGGGGGATGTCTGTATATAGGAGTGGTGTCTGTATATAGAGGGATATCTGTATAAAGGAGAGATGTCTGTATATAGAGGGATGTCTGTATATAGGAGTGGTGTCTGTACATAGAGGGATGTCTGTATATAGGAGTGGTGTCTGTATATAGAGGGATGTCTGTATATAGGAGTGGTGTCTGTATACAGAGGGATGTCTGTATATAGGAGTGGTGTCTGTATACAGAGGGATGTCTGTATATAGGAGTGGTGTCTGTATACAGAGGGATGTCTGTATATAAGAGTGGTGTCTGTATATAGGGGGATGTCTGTATATAGGAGTGGTGTCTGTATATAGAGGGATGTCTGTATATAGGAGTGGTGTCTGTATATAGAGGGATGTCTGCATATAGGAGTGGTGTCTGTATATAGGGGGATGTCTGTATATAGGAGTGGTGTCTGTATATAGGGGGATGTCTGTATATAGGAGTGGTGTCTGTATATAGGGGGATGTCTGTATATAGGAGTAGTGTCTGTATATAGGGGGATGTCTGTATATAGGAGTGGTGTCTGTATATAGGGGGATATCTGTATATAGGAGTGGTGTCTGTATATAGAGGGATGTCTCTATATAGGAGAGATGTCTGTATATACAGGGATGTCTGTATATAGGAGTGGTGTCTGTATATAGAGGGATGTCTGTATATTGGAGTGGTGTCTGTATATAGAGGGATGTCTGTATATAGGAGTGGTGTCTGTATACAGAGGGATGTCTGTATATAGGAGTGGTGTCTGTATATAGAGGGATGTCTGTATATAGGAGTGGTGTCTGTATATAGGGGGATGTCTGTATATAGGAGTGGTGTCTGTATATAGGGGGATATCTGTATATAGGAGTGGTGTCTGTATATAGAGGAATGTCTGTATATAGGAGTGGTGTCTGTATACAGAGGGATGTCTGTATATAGGAGTGGTGTCTGTATACAGGGGGATGTCTGTATATAGGAGTGGTGTCTGTATATAGGGGGATGTCTGTATATAGGAGTGGTGTCTGTATATAGAGGGATGTCTCTATGTAGGAGAGATGTCTGTATATACAGGGATGTCTGTATATAGGAGTGGTGTCTGTATATAGAGGGATGTCTGTATATAGGAGTGGTGTCTGTATATAGAGGGATGTCTGTATATAGGAGTGGTGTCTGTATATAGAGGGATGTCTGTATATAGGAGTGGTGTCTGTATACAGGGGGATGTCTGTATATAGGAGTGGTGTCTGTATATAGAGGGATGTCTGTATATAGGAGTGGTGTCTGTATATAGAGGGATGTCTGTATGTAGGAGTGGTGTCTGTATACAGAGGGATGTCTGTATATAGGAGTGGTGTCTGTATATAGGGGGATGTCTGTATATAGGAGTGGTGTCTGTATATAGGGGATATCTGTATATAGGAGTGGTGTCTGTATATAGAGGGATGTCTGTATATAGGAGTGGTGTCTGTATATAGAGGGATGTCTGTATATAGGAGTGGTGTCTGTATATAGAGGGATGTCTGTATATAGGAGTGGTGTCTGTATATAGAGGGATGTCTGTATATAGGAGTGGTGTCTGTATATAGAGGGATGTCTGTATATAGGAGTGGTGTCTGTATATAGAGGGATGTCTGTATATAGGAGTGGTGTCTGTATATAGGGGGATGTCTGTATATAGGAGTGGTGTCTGTATATAGAGGGATGTCTGTATATAGGAGAGATGTCTGTATATAGAGGGATGTCTGTATATAGGAGTGGTGTCTGTATATAGAGGGATGTCTGTATATAGGAGTGGTGTCTGTATATAGAGGTATGTCTGTATATAGGAGAGATGTCTGTATATAGAGAGATGTCTGTATATAGGAGTTCTGTCTGTATACAGAGGGATGTCTGTATATAGGAGTGGTGTCTCTATATAGGGGGATGTCTGAATATAGGAGATATGTCTGTATATAGAGTGATGTCTGTATATAGGAGTGGTGTCTGTATATAGAGGGATGTCTGTATATAGGAGTGGTGTCTGTATATAGAGGGATGTCTGTATATAGGAGTGGTGTCTGTATATAGAGGGATGTCTGTATATAGGAGTGGTGTCTGTATATAGAGGGATGTCTGTATATAGGAGTGGTGTCTGTATATAGAGGGATGTCTGTATATAGGAGTTGTGTATGTATACAGAGGGATGTCTGTATATAGGAGTGGTGTCTCTATATAGGGGGATGTCTGAATATAGAAGATATGTCTGTATATAGAGGGATGTCTGTATATAGGAGTGGTGTCTGTATATAGAGGGATGTTGGTATATAGGAGTGGTGTCTGTATATAGAGGGATGTCTGTATATAGGAGTGGTGTCTGTATACAGAGGGATGTCTGTATATAGGAGTGGTGTCTGTATATAGGGGGATGTCTGTATATAGGAGTGGTGTCTGTATATAGGGGGATGTCTGTATATAGGAGTGGTGTCTGTATATAGAGGGATGTCTGTATATAGGAGTGGTGTCTGTATATAGAGGGATGTCTGTATATAGGAGTGGTGTCTGTATATAGGGGGATGTCTGTATATAGGAGTGATGTCTGTATATAGAGGGATGTCTGTATATAGGAGTGGTGTCTGTATATAGAGGGATGTCTGTATATAGGAGTGGTGTCTGTATATAGAGGGATGTCTGTATATAGGAGTGGTGTCTGTATATAGAGGGATGTCTGTATATAGGATTGGTGTCTGTATATAGGGGGATGTCTGTATATAGGAGAGATGTCTGTATATAGAGGGATGTCTGTATATAGGAGTGGTGTCTGTATATAGGGGATGTCTGTATATAGGAGTGGTGTCTGTATATAGAGGGATGTCTGTTTATAGGAGAGATGTCTGTATATAGAGGGATGTCTGTATATAGGAGTGGTGTCTGTATATAGAGGGATGTCTGTATATAGGAGAGATGTCTGTATATAGAGGGATGTCTGTATATAGGAGTGGTGTCTGTATATAGAGGGATGTCTGTATATAGGAGTGGTGTCTGTATATAGGGGGATGTCTGTATATAGGAGTGGTGTCTGTATATAGAGGGATGTCTGTATATAGGAGTGGTGTCTGTATATAGAGGGATGTCTGTATATAGGAGTGGTGTCTGTATACAGAGGGATGTCTGTATATAGGAGTGGTGTCTGTATATAGAGGGATGTCTGTATATAAGAGTGGTGTCTGTTTATAGAGGGATGTCTGTATATAGGAGTGGTGTCTGTATATAGAGGGATGTCTGTATATAGGAGTGGTGTCTGTATATAGGGGGATGTCTGTATATAGGAGTGGTGTCTGTATATAGGGGGATCTCTGTATATAGGATTGTTGTCTGTATATAGGGGGATGTCTGTATATAGGAGTGGTGTCTGTATATAGTGGGATGTCTGTATATAGGAGAGGTGCCTGCATATAGGAGTGGTGTCTGTATATAGGAGTGGTGTCTGTATATAGGGGGATGTCTGTATATAGGAGTGGTGTCTGTATATAGAGGGATGTCTGTATATAGGAGAGATGTCTGTATATAGAGGGATGTCTGTATATAGGAGTGGTGTCTCTATATTGGGGATGTCTGTATATAGTAGAGATGTCTGTATATAGGGGGATGTCTGTATATAGGGGGATGTCTGAATATAGGAGTGGTGTCTGTATATAGGGGGATGTCTGTATATAGGAGTGGTGTCTGTATATAGGGGGATGTCTGTATATAGGAGTGGTGTCTGTATATAGAGGGATGTCTGTATATAGGAGTGTTGTCTGTATATAGAGGGATGTCTGTATATAGGAGTGGTGTCTGTATACAGAGGGATGTCTGTATATAGGAGTGGTGTCTGTATATAGAGGGATGTCTGTATATAAGAGTGGTGTCTGTATATAGAGGGATGTCTGTATATAGGAGTGGTGTCTGTATATAGGGGGATGTCTGTATATAGGAGTGGTGTCTGTATATAGGGTGATGTCTGTATATAGGAGTGTTGTCTGTACATAGGGGGATGTCTGTATATAGGAGTGGTGTCTGTATATAGAGGGATGTCTGTATATAGGAGAGGTGCCTGCATATAGGAGTGGTGTCTGTATATAGTAGTGGTGTCTGTATATAGAGGGATGTCTTTATATAGAAGTGGGGTCTGTATATAGGGGGATTTCTGTATATTGTAGTGCTGTCTGTATATAGGGGTATGTCTGTATATAGGAGTGGTATCTGTATATAGAGGGATCTCTGTATATGGTAGTGGTGTCTGTATATAGAGGGATGTCTGTATATAGGAGTGGTGTCTGTTTATAGGAGTGATGTTTGTATATAAGAGGATGTGGCCAAAGTGGCTACCAAGGATTCCTGCATGCCAAAATGGCTTCCAAGGGGCCAAAGTTGCTAACAAGGGGCCCCGCACATCAAAGTGGCTACCAAGGGGCCAAATTGGATACCCAGGGGCAGGGCCCTGCATGCCAGACTTTCTCCTGAGGTTCATTGGCAGCTGGCAGCGCTGTTCAAGCACCATGTATTTCCTTCAGGAAATGCCCATCTAGTTTATTATGGTGCTTGAACCTCCTAGGTTCAAGCAACATATTGTAATCCGATTTCTTATATTTATGGTGCTTGAACCCTCCTAGGTTCAAGCAACATATTGTAATCCGATTTCTTATATTTTATTATTATTATTATTCTTCTCCGCGTTTTCCGCAATTAATGCGGCCCGAACCGCTCGGCGCAGAGACCCCGTTCAGGCGGCGTTTCGAAGGCGTCGGTGGGGACAGGTGTGCTATGACTTTTATAGTCAATCCGATATGTAGATTTTATTTAAATCGCATTTAAAAAAAAAAATGTCCCATAGGAAATAATGGCGAACTTTCCATTACCCCCAACTTGACCTTCCAAAGATGGCAGCTATGCAAATGTACGGTGTCCATTTTAGGACATGATCATTTATCAAAGTCAAACATCAGAATAAAGTGACTATGACACCCTCTCGTCCCGTGTGTGAAAAGTAAGTGCACCCCCAGACCCGTGTGTGAAAAGTAAGTGCCCCCCGGCCCCGTGTGTGAAAAGTAAGTGCCCCCCCGGCCCCGTGTGTGAAAAGTAAGTGCCCACCCGGTCCCCTGTGTGAAAAGTAAGTGCCTCCCCCGGCCCCGTGTGTGAAAAGTAAGTGCCCCCCGGCCCCGTGTGTGAAAAGTAAGTGCCCCCCGGCCCCGTGTGTGAAAAGTAAGTGCCCCCAGGCCCCGTGTGTGAAAAGTAAGTGCACCCCTGATCCCCTGTGTGAAAAGTAAGTGCCCCCCCCGGTCCCTAAGTGCCCCCCGGCCCCGTGTGTGAAAAGTAAGTGCACCCCCGGTCCCGTGGGTGAAAATTAAGTGCATCCCCGATCCCCTGTGTGAAAAGTAAGTGCCCCCCCGGCCCCGTGTGCAAAAGTAAGCGCGCCCCCGTCCCCGTGTGCAAAAGTAATGGCGCCCCCGGCCCCGTGTGCAAAAGTAATGGCGCCCCCGGCCCCGTGTGCAAAAGTAATGGCGCCCCCGGCCCCGTGTGCAAAAGTAATGGCGCCCTTGGCCCCGTGTGCAAAAGTAAGCGCGCCCCCGGCCCCGTGTGCAAAAGTAAGCGCGCCCCCGGCCCCGTGTGCAAAAGTAAGCGCGCCCCCGGCCCCGTGTGCAAAAGTAAGCGCGCCCCCGGCCCCGTGTGCAAAAGTAAGCGCGCCCCCGGCCCCGTGTGCAAAAGTAAGCGTGCCCCCGGCCCCGTGTGCAAAAGTAAGCGCGCCCCCGGCCCCGTGTGCAAAAGTAATGGCGCCCCCGGCCCCGTGTGCAAAAGTAATGGCGCCCCCGGTCCCGTGTGCAAAAGTAATGGCGCCCCCGGCCCCGTGTGCAAAAGTAATGGCGCCCCCGGCCCCGTGTGCAAAAGTAATGGCGCCCCCGGCCCCGTGTGCAAAAGTAATGGCGCCCCCGGCCCCGTGTGCAAAAGTAATGGCGCCCCCGGCCCCGTGTGCAAAAGTAATGGCGCCCCCGGCCCCGTGTGCAAAAGTAATGGCGCCCCCGGCCCCGTGTGCAAAAGTAATGGCGCCCCCGGCCCCGTGTGCAAAAGTAATGGCGCCCCCGGCCCTGTGTGCAAAAGTAAGCGCGCCCCCGGCCCCGTGTGCAAAAGTAAGCGCGCCCCCGGCTTCGTGTGCAAAAGTAAGCGCGCCCCCGGCCCCGTGTGCAAAAGTAAGCGCGCCCCCGGCCCCGTGTGCAAAAGTAATGGCGCCCCCGGCCCCGTGTGCAAAAGTAATGGCGCCCCCGGCCCCGTGTGCAAAAGTAATGGCGCCCCCGGCCCCGTGTGCAAAAGAAATGGCGCCCCCGGCCCCGTGTGCAAAAGTAAGCACGCCCCCGGCCCCGTGTGCAAAAGTAAGCACGCCCCCGGCCCCGTGTGCAAAAGTAAGCACGCCCCCGGCCCCTTGTGCAACAGTAATGGCGCCTCCGGCCCCGTGTGCAAAAGTAATGGCGCCCCCGGCCCCGTGTGCAAAAGTAATGGCGCCCCCGGCCCCGTGTGCAAAAGTAAGCGCGCCCCCGGCCCCGTGTGCAAAAGTAAGCGCGCCCCCGGCCCCGTGTGCAAAAGTAATGGCGCCTTCGGCCCCGTGTGCAAAAGTAATGGCGCCCCCGGCCCCGTGTGCAAAAGTAATGGCGCCCCCGGCCCCGTGTGCAAAAGTAATGGCGCCTTCGGCCCCGTGTGCAAAAGTAATGGCGCCCCCGGCCCCGTGTGCAAAAGTAAGCGCGCCCCCGGCCCCGTGTGCAAAAGTAAGTGCGCCCCCGGCCCCGTGTGCAAAAGTAATGGCGCCTCCGGCCCCGTGTGCAAAAGTAATGGCGCCCCCGGCCCCGTGTGCAAAAGTAATGGCGCCCCCGGCCCCGTGTGCAAAAGTAAGCACGCCCCCGTCCCCGTGTGCAAAAGTAATGGCGCCCCCGGCCCCGTGTGCAAAAGTAATGGCGCCCCCGGCCCTGTGTGCAAAAGTAATGGCGCCCCCGGCCCCGTGTGCAAAAGTAATGGCGCCCCCGGCCCCGTGTGCAAAAGTAATGGCGCCCCCGGCCCCGTGTGCAAAAGTAATGGCGCCCCCGGCCCCGTGTGCAAAAGTAATGGCGCCCCCGGCCCCGTGTGCAAAATTAATGGCGCCCCCGGCCCCGTGTGCAAAAGTAAGCGCGCCCCTGGCCCCGTGTGCAAAAGTAAGCGCGCCCCCGGCCCCGTGTGCAAAAGTAAGCGCGCCCCCGGCCCCGTGTGCAAAAGTAAAGGCGCCCCCGGCCCCGTGTGCAAAAGTAAAGGCGCCCCCGGCCCCGTGTGCAAAAGTAATGGCGCCCCCGGCCCCGTGTGCAAAAGTAATGGCGCCCCCGGCCCCGTGTGCAAAAGTAATGGCGCCCCCGGCCCCGTGTGCAAAAGTAAGCGCGCCCCCGGCCCCGTGTGCAAAAGTAATGGCGCCCCCGGCCCCGTGTGCAAAAGTAATGGCGCCCCCGGCCCCGTGTGCAAAAGTAATGGCGCCCCCGGCCCCGTGTGCAAAAGTAATGGCGCCCCCGGCCCCGTGTGCAAAAGTAATGGCGCCCCCGGCCCCGTGTGCAAAAGTAATGGCGCCTCCGGACCCGTGTGCAAAAGTAATGGCGGCCCCGTGTGCAAAAGTAATGGCGCCCCCGGCCCCGTGTGCAAAAGTAAGCGCGCCCCCGGCCCCGTGTGCAACAGTAATGGCGCCCCCGGCCCCGTGTGCAAAAGTAATGGCGCCTCCGGCCCCGTGTGCAAAAGTAATGGCGCCCCCGGCCCCGTGTGCAAAAGTAATGGCGCCCCCGTCCCCGTGTGCAAAAGTAATGGCGCCCCCGGCCCCGTGTGCAAAAGTAATGGCGCCCCCGGCCCCGTGTGCAAAAGTAATGGCGCCCCGGTCCCGGGTGTGCAAAAGTAAGTGCTCCCCTGGTGTGTGAAGTGCTGCTGTAAAGCTGGCAGCGCTGTTCAAGCACCATGTATTTCCTTCAGGAAATGCCCATCTAGTTTATTATTCTTCTTCTTCTCCGCGTTTTCCGCAATTAATGCGGCCCGAACCGCTCGGCGCAGAGACCCCGTTCAGGCGGCGTTTCGAAGGCCTCGGTGGGGACAGGTGTGCTATGACTTTTATAGTCGATCCGATATGTAGATTTTATTTAAATCGCATTTAAAAAAAAAAATTTCCCATAGGAAATAATGGCGAACTTTCCATTACCCCGAACTTGACCTTCCAAAGATGGCAGCTATGCAAATGTATGGTGTCCATTTTAGGACATGATCATTTATCAAAGTCAAACATCAGAATAAAGTGACTATGACACCCTCCGGCCCCGTGTGCAAAAGTAAGTGCGCCCCCGGCCCCGTGTGCAAAAGTAAGTGCGCCCCCGGCCCCGTGTGCAAAAGTAAGTGCGCCTCCGACCCCGTGTGCAAAAGTAAGTGCGCCCCCGGCCCCGTGTGCAAAAGTAAGTGCGCCCCCGGCCCTGTGTGCAAAAGTAAGTGCGCCCCCGGCCCCGTGTGCAAAAGTAAGTGCGCCCCCGGCCCCGTGTGCAAAAGTAAGTGCGCCCCCGGCCCCGTGTGCAAAAGTAAGTGCGCCCCCGGCCCCGTGTGCAAAAGTAAGTGCGCCCCCGGCCCCGTGTGCAAAAGTAAGTGCGCCCCCGGCCCCGTGTGCAAAAGTAAGTGCGCCCCCGGCCCCGTGTGCAAAAGTAAGTGCGCCCCCGGCCCCGTGTGCAAAAGTAAGTGCGCCCCCGGCCCCGTGTGCAAAAGTAAGTGCGCCCCCGGCCCCGTTTGCAAAAGTAAGTGCGCCCCCGGCCCCGTGTGCAAAAGTAAGTGCCCCCCCCGGCCCCTTATGTGAAAAGTAAGTGCCCCCCGGCCCCGTGTGTGAAAGGTAAGTGCCCCCCGGCCCCGTGTGTGAAAAGTAAGTGCCCCCCCGGCCCCATGTGTGAAAAGTAAGTGCCCCCCGGCCCCGTGTGCAAAAGTAAGTGCGCCCCCGGCCCCGTGTGCAAAAGTAAGTGCGCCCCCGACCCCGTGTGCAAAAGTAAGTGCGCCCCCGGCCCCGTGTGCAAAAGTAAGTGCGCCCCCGGCCCCGTGTGCAAAAGTAAGTGCCCCCCCGGCCCCTTATGTGAAAAGTAAGTGCCCCCCGGCCCCGTGTGTGAAAAGTAAGTGCCCCCCGGCCCCGTGTGTGAAAAGTAAGTGCCCCCCCGGCCCCATGTGTGAAAAGTAAGTGCCCCCCGGCCCCGTGTGTGAAAAGTAAGTGACCCACAACTCTGACCTGTATATAGGAGTCTGTATATAGTGGGATCTCTGTATATAAGAGTGGTGTCTGTATTTAGAGGGATGTCTGTATATAGGAGTGGTGTCTGTATATAGGGGGATGTCTGTATATAGGAGTGGTGTCTGTATATAGAGGGATGTCTGTATATAGGAGTGGTGTCTGTATATAGGGGGATGTCTATATAGGAGTGGTGTCTGTACATAGAGGGATATCTGTATAAAGGAGAGATGTCTGTATATAGAGGGATGTCTGTATATAGGAGTGGTGTCTGTATATAGAGGGATGTCTGTATATAGGAGAGATGTCTGTATATAGAGGGATGTCTGTATATAGGAGTGGTGTCTGTATATAGAGGGATGTCTGTATATAGTAGTGGTGTCTGTATACAGAGGGATGTCTGTATATAGGAGTGGTGTCTGTATATAGAGGGATGTCTGTATATGAGTGGTATCTGTATATAGGGGGATGTCTGTATATAGGAGTGGTGTCTGTATATAGAGGGATGTCTGTATATAGGAGTGGTGTCTGTATACAGAGGGATGTCTGTATATAGTAATGGTGTCTGTATATAGGCAGATGTCTGTATATAGGAGTGGTGTCTGTATATAGAGGGATGTCTGTATATAGGATTGGTGTCTGTATATAGAGGGATGTCTGTATATAGGAGTGGTGTCTGTATATAGGGGGATGTCTGTATATAGGAGTGGTGTCTGTATATAGAGGGATGTCTGTATATAGGAGTGGTGTCTTTATATAGAGGGATGTCTGTATATAGGAGTGGTGTCTGTATACAGAGGGATGTCTGTATATAGGAGTGGTGTCTGTATACAGAGGGATGTCTGTATATAGGAGTGGTGTCTGTATACAGGGGGATGTCTGTATATAGGAGTTTTGTCTGTATATAGGGGGATGTCTGTATATAGGAGTGGTGTCTGTATATAGAGGGATGTCTGTATATAGGAGAGATTTCTGTATATACAGGGATGTCTGTATATAGGAGTGGTGTCTGTATATAGAGGGATGTCTGTATATAGGAGTGGTGTCTGTATATAGAGAGATGTCTGTATATAGGAGTGGTGTCTGTATATAGAGGGATGTCTGTATATAGGAGTGGTGTCTGTATACAGAGGGATGTCTGTATATAGGAGTGGTGTCTGTATATAGGGGGATGTCTGTATATAGGAGTGTTGTCTGTATATAGAGGGATGTCTGTATATAGGGGGATGTCTGTACATAGGAGTGGTGTCTGTATATAGAGGGATGTCTGTATATAGGAGTGGTGTCTGTATACAGAGGGATGTCTATATAGGAGTGGTGTCTGTATACAGGGGGATGTCTGTATATAGGGGGATGTCTGTATATAGGAGTGGTGTCTGTATATAGTGGGATGTCTGTATATCGGAGTGGTGTCTGTATACAGAGGGATGTCTGTATATAGGAGTGGTGTCTGTATATAGAGGGATGTCTGTATATAAGAGTGGTGTCTGTACATAGAGGGATGTCTGTATATAGGAGTGGTGTCTGTATATAGAGGGATGTCTGTATATAGTAGTGGTGTCTGTATACAGAGGGATGTCTGTATATAGGAGTGGTGTCTGTATATAGAGGGATGTCTGTATATAGGAGTGGTGTCTGTATATAGGGAGATGTCTGTATATAGGAGTGGTGTCTGTATATAGAGGGATGTCTGTATATAGGAGTGGTGTCTGTATATAGAGGGATGTCTGTATATAGGAGTGGGGTCTATACAGAGGGATGTCTGTATATAGGAGTGGTGTCTGTATATAGGGGGATGTCTGTATATAGGAGTGTTGTCTGTATATAGGGGGATGTCTGTTTATAGGAGTGGTGTCTGTATATAGAGGGATGTCTGTATATAGGAGAGATGTCTATATACAGGGATGTCTGTATATAGGAGTGGTGTCTGTATATAGAGGGATGTCTGTATATAGGAGTGTTGTCTGTATATAGAGGGATGTCTGTATATAGGAGTGGTGTCTGTATACAGAGGGATGTCTGTATATAGGAGTGGTGTCTGTATATAGAGGGATGTCTGTATATAGGAGTGGTGTCTGTATATAGAGGGATGTCTGTATATAGGAGTGGTGTCTGTATACAGAGGGATGTCTGTATATAGGAGTGGTGTCTGTATATAGAGGGATGTCTGTATATAGGAGTGGTGTCTGTATATAGGGGGATGTCTGTATATAGGAGTGGTGTCTGTATATAGAGGGATGTCTGTATATAGGAGTGGTGTCTGTATATAGAGGAATGTCTGTATATAGGAGTGGTGTCTGTATACAGAGGGATGTCTGTATATAGGAGTGGTGTCTGTATATAGGGGGATGTCTGTATATAGGGGGATGTCTGTATATAGGGGGATGTCTGTATATAGGGGGATGTCTGTATATAGGAGTGGTGTCTGTATATAGGGGGATGTCTGTATATAGGAGTGGTGTCTGTATATAGAGGGATGTCTCTATATAGGAGAGATGTCTGTATATACAGGGATGTCTGTATATAGGAGTGGTGTCTGTATATAGAGGGATGTCTGTATATAGGAGTGGTGTCTGTATATAGAGGGATGTCTGTATATAGGAGTGGTGTCTGTATACAGAGGGATGTCTGTATATAGGAGTGGTGTCTTTATATAGGGGGATGTCTGTATACAGGAGTGGTGTCTGTATATAGAGGGATGTCTGTATATAGGATTGGTGTCTGTATATAGAGGGATGTCTGTATATAGGAGTGGTGTCTGTATACAGAGGGATGTCTGTATATAGGAGTGGTGTCTGTATATAGGGGATGTCTATATAGGAGTGGTGTCTGTATATAGTGGGATATCTGTATATAGGAGTGGTGTCTGTATATAGGGGGATGTCTGTATTTAGGAGTGGTGTCTGTATATAGAGGGATGTCTGTATATAGGAGAGATGTCTGTATATAGAGGGATGTCTGTATATAGGAGTGGTGTCTGTATATAGAGGGATGTCTGTATATAGGAGTGGTGTCTGTATATAGAGGGATGTCTGTATATAGGAGTTGTGTCTGTATACAGAGGGATGTCTGTATATAGGAGTGGTGTCTCTATATAGGGGGATGTCTGAATATAGAAGATATGTCTGTATATAAAGGGATGTCTGTATATAGGAGTGTGTCTGTATATAGAGGGATGTCTGTATATAGGAGTGGTGTCTGTATACAGAGGGATGTCTGTATATAGGAGTGGTGTCTGTATACAGAGGGATGTCTGTATATAGGAGTGGTGTCTGTATATAGGGGGATGTTTGTATATAGGAGTGGTGTCTGTATATAGGAGTGATGTCTGTATATAGGAGAGATGTCTGTATATATAGAGGGATGTCTGTATATAGGAGTGGTGTCTGTATATAGAGGGATGTTTGTATATAGGAGAGATGACTATATAGAGGGATGTCTGTATATAGGAGTGGTGTCTGTATATAGGGGGATGTCTCTATATAGGAGTGGTGTCTGTATATAGGGGGATGTCTGTATATAGGAGTGGTGTCTGTATACAGAGGTATGTCTATATAGGAGTGGTGTCTGTATATAGGGGGATGTCTGTATATAGGGGGATGTCTGTATATAGGAGTGGTGTCTGTTATGACCCCAATGGCGAGGGTCTCAGAGGAACGTGGAAGTCTGCAGAATACAAAAATCCAGCTCATAGGGCAGTGGTAACTGGGTTGACCATATATCTACTCCTAACGCCAACACTAGAAGTAGCCGGGGATCATTCCTACGTTGATTCTAGATGACACGCGCCAGCCGGAGAATCTAGCTACCCCTAGTAGAGGAAAACAAAGACCTTTCTTGCCTCCAGAGAAGGGGACCCCAAAGCTGGATAGAAGCCCCCCACAAATAATGACGGTGAGGTAAGAGGAAATGACAAACACAGAAATGAACCAGGTTTAGCACAGAGAGGCCCGCTTACTGATAGCAGAATAAAGAAAGGTAACTTATATGGTCAACAAAAACCCTATCAAAATCCACACTGGAAATTCAAGAACCCCCGAACCATCTAACGGTCCGGGGGGAGAACACCAGCCCCCTAAAGCTTCCAGCAAAGGTCAGGATATAGATTTGGAACAAGCTGGACAAAAATACAAAACCAAAACAAATAGCAAAAAGCAAAAGGCAGACTTAGCTGATATAACTGGAACCAGGATCAGTAGACAAGAGCACAGCAGACTAGCTCTGATAACTACGTTGCCAGGCATTGAACTGAAGGTCCAGGGAGCTTATATAGCAACACCCCTAACTAACGACCCAGGTGCGGATAAAAGGAAAGACAGAAAAACCAGAGTCAAAAAACTAGTAACCACTAGAGGGAGCAAAAAGCAAATTCACAACAGTACCCCCCCCTTAGTGAGGGGTCACCGAACCCTCACCACGACCACCAGGGCGATCAGGATGAGCGGCATGAAAGGCACGAACTAAATCGGCCGCATGAACATCAGAGGCGACCACCCAGGAATTATCCTCCTGACCATAGCCCTTCCACTTGACCAGGTACTGAAGCCTCCGCCTGGAGAGGCGAGAATCCAAGATCTTCTCCACCACGTACTCCAACTCGCCCTCAACCAACACCGGAGCAGGAGGCTCAGCAGAAGGAACTACAGGCACAATGTACCGCCGCAACAAGGACCTATGAAATACATTGTGAATAGCAAACGACACAGGAAGATCCAGACGAAAAGATACAGGATTAAGGATTTCCAATATCTTGTAAGGCCCAATAAAACGAGGTTTAAATTTGGGAGAGGAGACCTTCATAGGAACAAAGCGGGAAGAAAGCCACACCAAATCCCCAACGCGTAGTCGGGGACCCACAACGCGGCGGCGGTTGGCAAAGCGCTGAGCCTTCTCCTGTGACAACTTCAAGTTGTCCACCACATGATTCCAGATCTGCTGCAACCTATCCACCACAGAATCCACCCCAGGACAGTCAGAAGGCTCCACATGACCCGAAGAAAAGCGAGGATGGAAACCAGAGTTGCAGAAAAAAGGCGAAACCAAGGTGGCGGAACTAGCCCGATTATTAAGGGCAAACTCAGCCAACGGCAAGAATGTAACCCAATCGTCCTGATCAGCAGAGACAAAACACCTCAAATAAGCCTCCAAAGTCTGATTGGTTCGCTCCGTCTGTCCATTAGTCTGAGGATGGAAAGCAGACGAAAACGACAAATCAATGCCCATCCTACTACAAAAGGATCGCCAGAACCTGGAAACGAACTGGGATCCTCTGTCTGACACAATATTCTCAGGGATGCCGTGCAAACGAACCACGTTCTGGAAAAACACAGGAACCAGATCGGAAGAGGAAGGCAGCTTAGGCAAAGGAACCAAATGGACCATCTTGGAGAAGCGATCACATATCACCCAGATAACGGACATGCCCTGAGATAGCGGAAGATCAGAAATGAAATCCATGGAGATATGTGTCCAAGGTCTCTTCGGGACAGGCAAGGGCAAGAGCAAACCGCTGGCACGAGAACAGCAAGGCTTAGCTCGAGCACAAGTCCCACAGGACTGCACAAATGACCGCACATCCCTTGACAAGGAAGGCCACCAAAAGGACCTGGCCACCAGATCTCTGGTGCCAAAAATTCCCGGGTGACCTGCCAACACCGAGGAATGAACCTCGGAAATGACTCTGCTGGTCCACTTATCCGGGACAAACAGTCTGTCAGGTGGACAAGACTCAGGCCTATCAGCCTGAAATCTCTGCAACACACGTCGCAGATCCGGAGAAATAGCTGACAAGATAACTCCATCTTTAAGAATACCAACAGGATCAGCGACTCCAGGAGCATCAGGCACAAAGCTCCTAGAAAGAGCATCGGCCTTCACATTCTTTGAACCTGGTAAATACGAGACAACAAAATCAAAGCGGGAGAAAAACAATGACCAGCGGGCCTGTCTCGGATTAAGGCGTTTAGCAGACTCGAGATACATCAGATTTTTGTGATCAGTCAAGACCACCACACGATGCTTAGCACCCTCGAGCCAATGACGCCACTCCTCAAATGCCCATTTCATGGCCAACAACTCCCGATTGCCCACATCATAATTTCGCTCGGCAGGCGAAAACTTCCTAGAGAAAAAGGCACAAGGCTTCATAACAGAGCAACCAGGGCCTCTCTGCGACAAAACGGCCCCTGCCCCAATCTCCGAAGCATCCACCTCAACCTGAAAGGGAAGTGAGACGTCAGGCTGGCACAAAACAGGCGCCGAAGTAAACCGGCGTTTCAACTCCTGGAAAGCCTCCACGGCAGCAGGAGCCCAGTTAGCTACATCGGAGCCCTTCTTTGTCATATCCGTCAAAGGTTTCACAATGCTAGAAAAATTAGCGATAAAACGACGGTAGAAGTTAGCAAAGCCCAAGAACTTCTGAAGACTCTTAACTGACGAGGGCTGAGTCCAATCAAGAATAGCTCGGACCTTGACTGGGTCCATCTCCACAGCAGAAGGGGAAAAAATGAACCCCAAAAAGGGAACCTTCTGTACACCAAAGAGACACTTTGAGCCCTTGACAAACAAAGAATTTTCACGCAAAATTTTAAAGACCAACCTGACCTGCTCCACATGCGAATCCCAATTATCAGAAAAAACCAAAATATCATCCAGATAAACAATCAAAAATTTATCCAGATACTTCCGGAAAATGTCATGCATAAAGGACTGAAAAACTGAAGGCGCATTGGAGAGCCCAAAAGGCATCACCAAGTACTCAAAATGACCTTCGGGCGTATTGAATGCGGTTTTCCATTCATCACCTTGCTTAATGCGCACAAGGTTGTACGCACCACGAAGGTCTATCTTGGTGAACCACTTGGCACCCTTAATCCGGGCAAACAAGTCAGACAACAGCGGTAAAGGATACTGAAATTTGACAGTGATCTTATTTAAAAGCCGATAATCAATACAAGGTCTCAAAGATCCGTCCTTTTTTGCCACAAAAAAGAATCCCGCACCAAGAGGGGAAGAAGACGGACGAATATGTCCTTTTTCCAGAGACTCCTTGATATATGAACGCATAGCGGTATGTTCAGGTACCGACAGATTAAACAGTCTTCCCTTAGGAAATTTACTGCCTGGGATCAAATCTATAGCACAGTCACAGTCCCTATGAGGAGGCAGTGCACTGGACTCAGACTCACTGAAGACATCCTGATAATCAGACAAATACTCCGGAACTTCCGAAGGCGTAGAAGAAGCAATAGACACAGGCAGGGAATCCTCATGAATACCACGACAGCCCCAACTTGAGACTGACATAGCCTTCCAGTCCAGGACTGGATTATGGGTCTGTAACCATGGCAGCCCTAAAACGACCAAATCATGCATTTTATGTAAAACCAGGAAACGTATCACCTCGCGGTGTTCAGGAGTCATGCACATGGTAACCTGAGTCCAATACTGCGGTTTATTTGCTGCCAATGGTGTAGCATCAATACCCCTAAGAGGAATAGGATTTTCTAATGGTTCAAGAGTAAATCCACAGCGCTTAGCAAATGAGAGATCCATGAGACTCAGGGCAGCACCTGAATCTACAAACGCCATGACAGGATAAGATGACAGTGAGCAAATCAAAGTTACAGACAGAATAAATTTAGGTTCTGACCTAGGATTTCTGATAACATAGTCTTGTATGCCCTGCACACGAGTAGCCAGCTGGTCCACACTTGTAATCAAGGTCTGGACATTCATGTCTGCAGCAAGCATAGCCACTCTGAGGTAAAGGGGAAGGAGAGAAAAAAAAAAAAACTCAGAATCTTCTTTCTTATAATCCCTCTTCTGCAATGCATTAAACATTTAATACTGGCCTGGCAAACTGTTATGACCCCAATGGCGAGGGTCTCAGAGGAACGTGGAAGTCTGCAGAATACAAAAATCCAGCTCATAGGGCAGTGGTAACTGGGTTGACCATATATCTACTCCTAACGCCAACACTAGAAGTAGCCGGGGATCATTCCTACGTTGATTCTAGATGACACGCGCCAGCCGGAGAATCTAGCTACCCCTAGTAGAGGAAAACAAAGACCTTTCTTGCCTCCAGAGAAGGGGACCCCAAAGCTGGATAGAAGCCCCCCACAAATAATGACGGTGAGGTAAGAGGAAATGACAAACACAGAAATGAACCAGGTTTAGCACAGAGAGGCCCGCTTACTGATAGCAGAATAAAGAAAGGTAACTTATATGGTCAACAAAAACCCTATCAAAATCCACACTGGAAATTCAAGAACCCCCGAACCGTCTAACGGTCCGGGGGGAGAACACCAGCCCCCTAAAGCTTCCAGCAAAGGTCAGGATATAGATTTGGAACAAGCTGGACAAAAATACAAAACCAAAACAAATAGCAAAAAGCAAAAGGCAGACTTAGCTGATATAACTGGAACCAGGATCAGTAGACAAGAGCACAGCAGACTAGCTCTGATAACTACGTTGCCAGGCATTGAACTGAAGGTCCAGGGAGCTTATATAGCAACACCCCTAACTAACGACCCAGGTGCGGATAAAAGGAAAGACAGAAAAACCAGAGTCAAAAAACTAGTAACCACTAGAGGGAGCAAAAAGCAAATTCACAACAGGTGTCTGTATATAGTGGGATGTCTGTATACAGAGGGATGTCTGTATATAGGAGTGGTGTCTGTATATAGAGGGATGTCTGTATATAGGAGTGGTGTCTGTACATAGAGGGATGTCTGTATATAGGAGTGGTGTCTGTATATAGAGGGATGTCTGTATATAGTAGTGGTGTCTGTATACAGAGGGATGTCTGTATATAGGAGTGGTGTCTGTATATAGAGGGATGTCTGTATATAGGAGTGGTGTCTGTATATAGGGGGATGTCTGTATATAGGAGTGGTGTCTGTATATAGAGGGATGTCTGTATATAGGAGTGGTGTCTGTATATAGAGGGATGTCTGTATATAGGAGTGGTGTCTATACAGAGGGATGTCTGTATATAGGAGTGGTGTCTGTATATAGGGGGATGTCTGTATATAGGAGTGTTGTCTGTATATAGGGGGATGTCTGTTTATAGGAGTGGTGTCTGTATATAGAGGGATGTCTGTATTTAGGAGTGGTGTCTGTATATAGAGGGATGTCTGTATATAGGAGAGATGTCTGTATATAGAGGGATGTCTGTATATAGGAGTGGTGTCTGTATATAGAGGGATGTCTGTATATAGGAGTGGTGTCTATATAGAGGGATGTCTGTATATAGGAGTTGTGTCTGTATACAGAGGGATGTCTGTATATAGGAGTGGTGTCTCTATATAGGGGGATGTCTGAATATAGAAGATATGTCTGTATATAAAGGGATGTCTGTATATAGGAGTGTGTCTGTATATTGAGGGGCTGTCTGTATATAGGAGTGGTGTCTGTATATAGAGGGATGTCTGTATATAGGAGTGGTGTCTGTATACAGAGGGATGTCTGTATATAGGAGTGGTGTCTGTATATAGGGGGATGTTTGTATATAGGAGTGGTGTCTGTATATAGGAGTGATGTCTGTATATAGGAGAGATGTCTGTATATAGAGGGATGTCTGTATATAGGAGTGGTGTCTGTATATAGAGGGATGTTTGTATATAGGAGAGATGTCTGTATATAGGGGGATGTCTCTATATAGGAGTGGTGTCTGTATATAGGGGGATGTCTGTATATAGGAGTGGTGTCTGTATATAGGGGGATGTCTGTATATAGGAGTGGTGTCTGTATATAGAGGGATGTCTGTATATAGGAGAGGTGCCTGCATATAGGAGTGGTGTCTGTATATAGGGGGATGTCTGTATATAGGAGTGGTGTCTGTATATAGAGGGATGTCTGTATATAGGAGAGATGTCTGTATATAGAGGGATGTCTGTATATAGGAGTGGTGTCTCTATATTGGGGGATGTCTGTATATAGTAGAGATGTCTGTATATAGGGGGATGTCTGTATATAGGGGAATGTCTGAATATAGGAGTGGTGTCTGTATATAGGGGGATGTCTGTATATAGGAGTGGTGTCTGTATATTGAGGGATGTCTGTATATAGGAGAGGTGCCTGCATATAGGAGTGGTGTCTGTATATAGGAGTGGTGTCTTTATATAGGGGGATGTCTGTATACAGAAGTGGTGTCTGTATATAGAGGGATGTCTGTACATAGGATTGGTGTCTGTATATAGAGGGATGTCTGTATATAGGAGTGGTGTCTGTATATAGAGGGATGTCTGTATATAGGAGAGATGTCTGTATATAGAGGGATGTCTGTATATAGGAGTGGTGTCTATATTGGGGGATGTCTGTATATAGTAGAGATGTCTGTATATAGGGGGATGTCTGTATACAGAGGGATGTCTGTATATAGGAGTGGTGTCTGTATATAGGGGGATGTCTATATAGGAGTGGTGTCTATATAGGGGGATGTCTGTATATAGGAGTGGTGTCTGTATACAGAGGGATGTCTGTATATAGGAGTGGTGTCTGTATATAGGGGGATGTCTTTATGTAGGAGTGGTGTCTGTATATAGGGGGATGTCTGTATATAGGAGTGGTGTCTGTATATAGAGGGATGTCTGTTTATAGGAGAGATGTCTTTATATAGAGGGATGTCTGTTTATAGGAGAGATGTCTGTATATAGAGGGATGTCTGTATATATGAGTGGTGTCTGTATATAGAGGGATGTCTGTATATAGGAGAGATGTCTGTAAATAGAGGGATGTCTGTATATAGGAGTGTTGTCTTTATATAGAGGGATGTCTGTTTATAGGAGAGATGTCTGTATATAGAGGGATGTCTGTATATAGGAGTGGTGTCTGTATATAGAGGGATGTCTGTATATTGGAGTGGTGTCTCTATATAGGGGGATGTCTGAATATAGGAGATATGTCTGTATATAGAGGGATGTCTGTATATAGGAGTTTTGTCTGTATATAGAGGGATGTCTGTATATAGGAGAGATGTCTGTATATAGAGGGATGTCTGTATATAGGAGTGGTGTCTGTATATAGAGGGATGTCTGTATATAGGAGTGGTGTCTGTATATAGAGGGATGTCTGTATATAGGAGTAATGTCTGTATATAGAGGGATGTCTGTATATTGGAGTGGTGTCTCTCTATATAGGGGGATGTCTGAATATAGGAGATATGTCTGTATATAGAGGGATGTCTGTATATAGGAGTGGTGTCTGTATATAGGAGTGGTGTCTGTATATAGGAGTGGTGTCTGTATATAGAGGGATGTCTGTATATAGGAGTTGTGTCTGTATACAGAGGGATGTCTGTATATAGGAGTGGTGTCTGTATATAGAGGGTTGTCTGTATGTAGGAGTTGTGTCTGTATATAGGAGTGGTGTCTGTATATAGGAGTGATGTCTGTATATAAGAGGATGTGGCCAAAGTGGCTACCGAAAGACTGTGTGCTCCAAAGTGGCTACCAAGGATTCCTGCATGCCAAAATGGCTACCAAGGGGCCAAAGTTGCTAACAAGGGGCCCCGCACATCAAAGTGGCTACCAAGGGGCCAAATTGGATACCCAGGGGCAGGGCCCTGCATGCCAGACTTGCTCCCGAGGTTCATTGGCAGCTGGTAGCGCTGTTCAAGCACCATGTATTTCCTTCAGGAAATGCCCATCTAGTTATTATGGTGCTTGAACCTCCTAGGTTCAAGCAACATATTGTAATCCGATTTCTTATATTTTATTATTCTTCTTCTTCTCCGCGTTTTCCGCAATTAATGCGGCCCGAACCGCTCGGCGCAGAGACCCCGTTCAGGCGGCGTTTCGAAGGCCTCGGTGGGGACAGGTGTGCTATGACTTTTATAGTCGATCCGATATGTAGATTTTATTTAAATCGCATTTTAGAAAAAAAATTTCCCATAGGAAATAATGACGAACTTTCCATTACCCCCAACTTGACCTTCCAAAGATGGCAGCTATGCAAATGTACGGTGTCCATTTTAGGACATGATCATTTATCAAAGTCAAACATCAGAATAAAGTGACTATGACACCCTCTCGTCCCGTGTATGAAAAGTAAGTGCCCCCCCCGGCCCCGTGTGCAAAAGTAAGTGCGCCCCCGGCCCCGTGTGCAAAAGTAAGTGCGCCCCCAACCCCGTGTGCAAAAGTAAGTGCGCCCCCGGCCCCTTGTGCAAAAGTAAGTGCGCCCCCGGCCCCGTGTGCAAAAGTAAGTGCGCCCCCGGCCCCGTGTGCAAAGGTAAGTGCGCCCCCGGCCCCGTGTGCAAAAGTAAGTGCGCCCCCGGCCCCGTGTGCAAAAGTAAGTGCGCCCCCGGCCCCGTGTGCAAAAGTAAGTGCGCCCCCGGCCCCGTGTGCAAAAGTAAGTGCGCCCCCGGCCCCGTGTGCAAAAGTAAGTGCGCCCCCGGCCCCGTGTTCAAAAGTAAGTGCGCCCCCGGCCCCGTGTGCAAAAGTAAGTGCGCCCCCGGCGCCGTGTGCAACGGTAAGTGCGCCCCCGGTCTGTATATAGGGGGATGTCTGTATATAGGAGTGGTGTCTGTATATAGGGGGATATCTGTATATAGGAGTGGTGTCTGTATATAGAGGGATGTCTGTAAATAGGAGTGGTGTCTGTATATAGAGGGATGGGGTTAGGAAGGAGGGGTTTGGGTTCCTGCAGAACTGGGCCGACTTCTCAGTGGGCTACAGGCTCTACGCTAGGGACGGGCTGCACCTCAATGGGGAAGGGGCAGCTGTGCTGGGGGAGAAAATGGTTAGAAGGTTGGAGGAGTGTTTAAACTAGGGATTGGGGGGGGAGGGTATTCATTTTATAGGAGGGGAAGATAGTGCAGATAGAGAGCTGGGCACAAATAAGGAAGTTGGGGGTGGCGGTGGCATGGGGGTGGGGTTAGAACAGTTAATAATTTAAGAAAGAATAGAGGTACAGAGAGTAACATCAAGTGCATGTATACTAATGCCAGAAGCCTCGCCAACAAAATGGACGAATTAGAACTAATGTTGTTGGAGCATAATTATGACATGGTGGGGATATCTGAGACGTGGCTGGATGAGAGCCATGACTGGGCTGTTAACTTGCAGGGCTATAGCCTGTTCAGAAATGACCGTACAGATAAGCGAGGGGGAGGGGTGTGTCTATATGTAAAATCTTCCTTAAAACCCATCCTGCGTGATAATATAGGTGAATTTAATGAAAATGTGGAGTCCCTGTGGGTGGAGATAAGAGGAGGGGGAAAAAATAATAAATTACTGATAGGGGTTTGTTATAAATCTCCAAAAATAATGGAAGCAATGGAGAATATCCTCGTAAAGCAAATAGATGAAGCTGCGACTCAAGGAGAAGTCATTATTATGGGGGACTTCAACTACCCTGAAATAGATTGGGGAACAGAAACCTGCAGTTCCAGCAAAGGTAATCGGTTTTTGACAACTATGAGAGACAATTACCTTTCACAGCTGGTTCAGGACCCAACAAGGAGGGGGACACTGCTAGACCTAATATTAACCAACAGGCCAGACCGCATATCAAATATAAGGGTTGGGGGTCACTTGGGGACTAGTGATCATAAAATAATAAGTTTTCATGTAACCTTTAATAAGATGGGTAGTAGGGGGGTGACAAGGACACTAAACTTCAGGAGGGCAAATTTCCAACGGATGAGAGAGGATCTTGGTGCAATTAACTGGGACGATATCCTGAGACACAAAAATACACAAAGAAAATGGGAGACGTTTATTAGCATCCTGGATAGGACCTGTGCACAGTATATACCGTATGGGAATAAACATACTAGAAATAGGAGGAAACCAATATGGCTAAATAGAGCTGTTAGGGGCGCAATAAGGAACAAAAAGAAAGCATTTAGAGAATTAAAGGAAGTAGGTAGTGATGAGGCATTAAATAAATACAGAAAATTAAATAAATTCTGTAAAAAGCAAATCAAGGCAGCAAAGATTGAGACAGAGAGACTCATTGCCAGAGAGAGTAAAAATAATCCCAAAATATTCTTTAACTATATAAATAGTAAGAAACTAAAAAATGACAGTGTTGGCCCCCTTAAAAATAGTCTGGGTGAAATGGTGGATGAGGATGAGGAAAAAGCCAATCTGCTAAATGACTTTTTTTCATCAGTATTTACAAAAGAAAATCCCATGGCAGCCAATATGACTAGTGATAAAAATTCCCCATTAAATGTCACCTGCTTAACCCAGCAGGAAGTACAGCGGCGTCTAAAAATAACTAAAATTGACAAATCTCCGGGCCCGGATGGGATACACCCCCGAGTACTGCAGGAACTAAGTACAGTCATTGATAGACCATTATTTTTAATCTTTAAAGAGTCCATAATAACAGGGTCTGTACCACAGGAGTGGCGTATAGCAAATGTGGTGCCAATATTCAAAAAAGGGGCAAAAACTGAACTCGGTAATTATAGGCCAGTAAGTTTAACCTCTACTGTGGGTAAAATCCTGGAGGGCATTCTAAGGGATGCTATACTGGAGTATCTGAAGAGGAATAACCTCATGACCCAGTATCAGCACGGGTTTACTAGGGACCGCTCATGTCAGACTAATTTGATCAGCTTCTATGAAGAGGTAAGTTCCGGACTGGACCAAGGGAACCCAGTGGACGTAGTGTATATGGACTTTTCCAAAGCTTTTGATACGGTGCCACACAAAAGGTTGATACATAAAATGAGAGTAATGGGGATAGGGGAAAATATGTGTAAGTGGGTTGAGAGCTGGCTCAGGGATAGGAAACAAAGGGTGGTTATTAATGGAGCACACTCGGACTGGGTCGCGGTTAGCAGTGGGGTACCACAGGGGTCAGTATTGGGCCCTCTTCTTTTTAACATATTTATTAATGACCTTGTAGGGGGCATTCAGAGTAGAATTTCAATATTTGCAGATGACACTAAACTCTGTAGGGTAATCAATACAGGGGAGGACAATTTTATATTACAGGATGATTTATGTAAACTAGAAGCTTGGGCTGATAAATGGCAAATGAGTTTTAATGGGGATAAATGTAAGGTCATGCACTTGGGTAGAAGTAATAAGATGTATAACTATGTGCTTAATTCTAAAACTCTGGGCAAAACCATCAATGAAAAAGACCTGGGTGTATGGGTGGATGACAGACTCATATTCAGTGGCCAGTGTCAGGCAGCTGCTACAAAGGCAAATAAAATAATGGGATGTATTAAAAGAGGCATAGATGCTCATGAGGAGAACATAATTTTACCTCTATACAAGTCACTAGTTCGACCACACTTAGAATACTGTGCACAGTTCTGGTCTCCGGTGTATAAGAAAGACATAGCTGAACTAGAGCGGATGCAGAGAAGAGCGACCAAGGTTATTAGAGGACTGGGGGGTCTGCAATACCAAGATAGGTTATTACA